>NW_022631036.1:14076692-15296183 GCF_010015895.1 Lontra canadensis
AATGGAATATTACTCAGACATAGAATAAAATCTTGTCATTTGCAACAACATGGATGGAGCTAGAGTGTATTGTACATAGCGAAATAGTCATAGAAAAACAAATACCATATGATTTCCCACACATGTGGAATTTAAGAAACAAAACAAATGAGCAGAGGGGAAAAAAAGAGAGGCAAACCAAGAAACAGACTCTTAACTATAGAGAACAAACTGATGGTTACCAGAGAGGAGGTGGGTGGGAGGATGGGTTAAATAGGTGATGGTTATTAAGGAGTGTACTTGTTGTGTGATAAGCACAGGGTGCTAGATGGAAGTGTTAAGTCACTTTATTTTACACCTGAAACCAATATTACATTGTATGTTAACTAACTAGAATTAAAAAAAAAAACTTTAAAAATTTTAATTAAATAAAAGCACAGTCTTTGAAAAAATGGTAATATACAGTTGAATAAAACAGAATTATTTCTCTTCGAAGCAGAAAAATAAGTCATGAGGTTGTAATGTATAGCATAGGGAATATAGTCAATATATTGTAATAAATTGATATGTGACAGATGATAACTAGACTTATCATGGGGATCATTTTGTAATGTGTAAAGATATTGAATACTATGATGTGTACCTGAAACTAATAGGGTATTGTGTGTCAATTATACTTAAGTAAAAAATTTTTGAATAAATATAGAAAAGTTTTTAGTTTAAGTTGTGTGTAGGGTAAAAAGAGATGTGATGAAAGACTTTGGGGCCACATCATTAAATATTACCCAGAGTTTTTAAAGTAATGATATATGTCATAGGTTGAAAAACACAATTGCTCCTAATTTATATGAGTAAAAAATAGCTCTCTTAAACTGTTAGGTATTTTCAGTATCTTTTGACAGTTACTCAATACAATGATGTCTTGGCACAATATTTGGACAGTCTTCAAACTGAAATACTGTATATCCCAGTTGACTCCTTCTCACGGCGCTAGACCATAAACACATAATGATGTTTAATGGGTCCATAGACTTGGAATCTTTTAAAACAGAAAGGAAAAGGATTTCTAAATACCAGAATCTTTCATTGAGAACTGGCTGTTCATAGTCCCTCCTCATTCAAATAGAAGAACAATAATCATAAGTCATAAAGTAAATATTAACTTACTAGTTGCCAAAAAGTTCTAGGTGGTTCCACCTTCTGGAACTAGTTAATTCTGTGTAAAGTGATAGCATTTGGGTATCTGATTTTCTGTGTCTTAACCTAATCGTAATTGTTTTGTTTTGTTTTTTTAAGTAATTGCTATCCTACCATCAACTGGAATGCAGGAGTTACCATCATTTATCCCTCCACCAAGTAATACAATTAAAGAAAATCTAACCCATTATAAAAACAAGGAAGCCAGGGAATTTCATGTTTATTGCACTCCTTTTTTACTTTATCTTCATCTTCTCTAGACTTATATTTCAGTTCCAAATCATAGATTTAGAGGTAGGATGGAACTTAGGAATCATCTAATTCATCTGCCTTGTTTTACAGTGGCCTAAGGAGATCAAATGATTTTCTGAAAATCATATAGCTAGCTAGTGGCAGACCAGGGGCTTGTAGATGATAGATTGTGGACTCTTGGAGAATCTTTTTTAAGCTGTTACACTGACCTAAGTATCACCCTATTTTGTATGTGAATCTCTAATATTTATGTATTTGCAGCTCTCTTACTGGTAGAGTCTAATTTACTTGGACAAGTAAATTGTCTGATTCCACAATTTTACACATATGGAAACTGACCCTCTAAGAAGATGTGACTCGTCTAAGGGTCACACAGCCTTTTAGTAGCATAACTAGGGCTAGAGCTTTTGTGGCCTTTTACTTAGTGCAGAGCTCTTTCTTTTGGATGGCCATCCATTCAGATACCATTCACTGTCTACCCTATATTTGCATATAGGTGACATCTGTAACCAAAAGTGGTATTACTGATATATTCAGCCTTGGAAATCAAACCCTCCAGTTTAAGAAAGGAATCATTATAGCACAGCCATATGTTCAGGAACAGATTTTTTCATCTTTGCTATAGGTTGCAATAATATATTGGGAAAACCTGTTAGTGTCATATATGCTTTGTAATACCCTATTAGGCAAAGGTGATATGAAATTAAAAATTCTGTTATTATTCAGTGTTCTAAGTCAGTGCCTCTTGAAGGAAAAATAAAATAAAAACATCATTTTATTTATTTATTTTAGATTTTATTTATTTATTTGAGAGCGAGTGGGAGACAGAGAGACCATAAGCACAGGAGGACAGGTAGAAGAAGAAGCAGACTCCTTGCTGAGCAGGGAGCCTGATGCGGGCCTCGAGGGGCTCTATCTCAGGACCCTTGATCATGACCTGAGCTGAAGACAGATGCTTAACTGACGAGCCACCCAGGTGCCCAAAAAGATTATTTTAGAACATCATTTTCTTATGTTCAGTTAGCCACTGTATCATAAATCATTAGTTTTTGTTGTTTTTTTTTTAAGATTTTATTCATTTATTTGAGAGAGAGAGAGCATGAGAGGGGAGGTCAGAGGGAGAAGCAGACTCCCCATGGAGCTGGGAGACCGATGCGGGACTCGATCCCAAGACTCTGGGATCATGACTTGAGCCGAAGGCAATTGCTTAATGGACTGAGCCACCCAGGTGCCCCATCATTAGTTTTTGATGTAGTGTTCAGTGATTGATTAGTTATGTATAACACCCAGTGTTATACATAACTAATATCAAATAGATATTAGTTATGTATAACAACCCATGCCCTCCTTAATACCCATCACCCCATAAGGGAATATAATTTTAAAAATCATAATTTTATTAAATAGGAAATATTGAGGGCCTAGTTAGAGGGAGTTGTGTGGTGGGGCACATGGCATTAAGGAGAATATTGGCTTGTAATATTTTTGTTCTTAGTTTTAAAAATTACTCCGTATCAAGGAAAATCACATTTTTTACTTTCTGTAGACCTGAACATTCTTATCTTGTCAGTTATACATGCTTGTTTTCATTGTTGATGATTGAAATAGAGGAATTGGAAGGACAATTCCTCCAAAGCAGGCTCACTCAGTCTGGCTCCATTTCAGTGTCACTCCTTTTCAGTTCCTTCCCCCAAGCACCCCAGATTAAGTTAGTCCAAGATGTTACTTAGGGGACTTTGCAACAATCTTGGTCTTTTCTTTTTCTAAATGAAGTTTTTCAGGTACTAAAATGCTTTAGAAAACAACTGATTTATATTTTTAACATTCTTCTTTTTTTTTTAATATTTTTATTTATTTGACAGAGATCACAAGTAGGCATATAGGCAGGCAGAGAGAGTGGGGGAAGGAGGCTCCCTGCTGAGCAGAGAACCCCATACAGGGCTCGATCCCAGGACCTTGGGATCATGACCCGAGCTGAAGGCAGAGGCTTTAACCCACTGAACCACCAAGGTGCCCCTATTTTTAACATTTTTCTGACTCGTGATATTACATGAGTAATTTCTCATTATCTGTAAATATAAGTCCTAAGAATTCATGGGACCCATGTTTTACCCCACAATTATCCACTAGAGAAGAAAATATCTATTTGATATTGGATTTCAAATACCGAAGACAGAGTAGCAAATTGTCTTCAGGTATATGGATATATATGCATAAGGATTCACACTGTTTTGTAAAAAAAAAAAAAAAAAAAAAGCAGAACCACTTTTTGAGCAATTTTGAGATTAGTGACACTTTGATTTGTGGTATTTTGGAAAATAAGTTCTCTGTCACTGGGGGAGAAGAAAGTCAATGAAGCCTTTGGACCGCTGTTGGCATTCAGGGCAAAGAGAAGGAGGGTGCAGCCCTTCTTTAAGTGAAATCTTCCCTGATAGATTCAAATGGAATTATATTCCCTTTTGTATGGAGTCTAAACTGTTTAGGATTCAAATACTGTACTCATCATGCCATATAATAGCATTTCTTTGAATGTGTCCATTCGCTTCTACATGAGGCTACTCCGTACACACAATGTGCAATGTGAGTCATACCCCTGGAAATGGGTGGTGTGTCTCCATCTACATCCCCCACAAAACAGTCAGCACCTTGACAGAAGGAATTGGGTTACTGCCATTTTCATGTGCCTTGTACTTAGCACAGAGCCTAGTTCATGACAGCTGTTCATTACTTTCTTTTGAATGAAGAAAGCAAAGAATGAGCTACTGTCAAGCCACATTCCTCTCTACTCCCCAAACTATATTTAGGTAGTTGGTTGCCCAAGTTAAGAATTTAGTTATGAAAATTCACTTGCACAAGCACTAGAGAATAGATTCAGAACTGATTGAAAAATGTACTGGAAAAATTTTAAAAGAGTTGTTCTTAATCTAACACAGCATTTTCCAAAATGTGTACTGTAGAACACTAGTCCTGCAAGACACATCGTAGGAAAACAGTGTTTCTAGTTAAATAAATTTGGGAAACATACTATAAAATTTGTCACACTACATCCCTCCTTTGGGGATCAACAATGTAAATTAGCATTTTAAAAAGTTTTGAGAAATCAACCAGTTCAGTTCCCTGTTTCTTTATATAATTTGAGTTTTCTAAATTTATGTGACTACCTCTACTTTTTCATTTTCCTTCCATCCATCTGCCTTTCTGTCTACCTACCTTCCTATTTATTTTAAGAGTAAGCTGTGTAGTGTGACATTTAAAAGCATGGGCTTTGGAGAGGGCACGGATTGCATGGAGCACTGGGCGTGGTGCAAAAACAATGAATACTGTTATGCTGAAAAGAAAAAAAAAAAGTGTGGGCTTTGGAAACAGGTACACCCAAGTGGGGTCCTGGTTCTGCCATTTACTTGTTGTTACAAACAGCAAATAATTGTTTAAAGCTTCAGTTTCTTCACCTGTAAACTGATATAATGACAGTGTCTACCTTCAAGGATTATTGTGAGGATTGAATAACCTGAGATGTGAAAAGTACATGCAGGATGCCTGGTATGTGCTCTGTGTTCAATTAATGTTAGCTGTTACTAGTTTTGTTTACTATTTGCTATATACCCTGGCCCAGAGACAGGCATTTGAAGTGGAGTTCTGGGATCCTCTGACCTTGATTTAGTCTTATTAAATTATTTCACTGATTGTTATTGGATGACTTTTCAAGCCAGGTGATTGTTCCTTCCACTGTACTTCTGTATTCCTTTTCACTTCACATATTAGTTATTGTACTCTTCTTAGTTGTCTGTTATATCTTTCCTGTTTCTGATGGGAAGATTTGAAGGGTATTGATGAAATGGAAGATACATTTAAATGGATGACAAAGATGATAAAAGGTCTAGAAGCCATTTCTTATGGGGGTGTTTAGTCTGGAAAATAAAACAGAATGAAAGATTGTACAATGGAAGTTAGGTTAGACTGATGTGTAACTCTAGAATGCATAATTTAGATTGTGGGTAAGAGTTACAAAGTGGTTTAATATAAGAGTTATAAACAGAGGAATTCAACAAGAAAAAAAGAATTATTTCTTGTCACAAGAGAACTTCTCAGAAATGTCAGGAAGAAGTTGGGGGGCCTTTTAGGGGAAGGCATCATCCTAGTTTTTCTGGAGATAATCAAGATGGTTAAGTTCCTCAGGAAAGAAAAACATTCTCATAACAAGAAAAAAACCATTCTCATCAAAAGAAAAAATGTAACTATGTGAAATAATGGATGTTAATTAACTAAACTTACTGTGTAATCACTTCACAATGTATACAAATATTGAATCAGTATGTCGTACTATGTCGTACACCTTGAACTAATACAGTGTTATTTGTTAATTATATTGTGGTAAAACAAGGGGGAAAAGAAGAAAAAAGGTAAAATGGAACATGAGAAGAGGGATAGAGAGAGTCTACTGTCAGTATAGATTAGAAGAATTTATTTCCACCTTTGGACACTGGGGGACACCTGATGAAGGATATGACTTTTGAGCTGATTCCTGAAAGAGAGAAAGATTGGAGTATTAGATGAGATGGCATCCAAGGAAGGGAGTCAGTTTCCTCAGCATGAATTCCCCACTCATGGTATTTAGTGAAGTCAGCACTGTTTAGTTAAAATAGGTTACATGCTAGGATCCAAACATTGCTAAATTGTTACTTGCTTCTCTCTATTTACATTTCCCTTCTCTCACTTGCATTTACATGCCATTTTATTCCCACCCAGCAGGTCATTGAGATTAGGAAATTAAATTAATTGCACTCATGTTCACACAACTAACCTCTGGGTAAAAATCATGCCCTTTCATATAATCAATCAAAAGACCAAATAATTGAAGACATGATCACTGCAATAGGATATCCTGAAAACCAGCTCTACTTTTTTTCAGGAATTTTAATAAGCTGTATCTAGAAACAAGTGGGGTTGTCAAACTGTTTGCCCTGCACAAGTGTTCTGGAGTTCTGAAAAAGTTTCAAAGTCATTTTTAAAGGGTGTGTGGTCAGCCTCAGTATGCTTTTTGGACATTTCTTGAAGTCATGAAAGGTAAAAGGCCTTGGCCATGATATTCTTTGCAAAGAGAAGTGTATTTGGAACTTTTATTAGCTTTAGACTGTCCTGTCCTCATTTAGCAAGGGACCTCAATTCTATAATATCTACAACAGCGCTTTCAATTTTTCCTTTATAGGAGAAACTAATAGAAGATTATAACTGGCAATGCTTATACTGGTTAGAATATGTGCACTCTTCAAGGTGCAGAGTATGTTTTTTTCTACTGACTTATATATGGAAACACTACTTTGTGGTGTTCTGTTATTGCTGGGCCTGCCCATGCGAATGCTGCCACTTACTAACACCAAGAAGCAACCACTAAGTAAATCAGCCCAGCTCTGGATGTTTTCCCTTGACATTTTTTGTTCCCCTCCAGTTGAGCCAACATGCCTGGTAATGAACCTTGAGGAATGGTAGACGCATGGTAGAGTGCAACATCTTTATTCAAGGGACCAAGGAGAAGTCACCACATGTGCTGCTTGTGCGACATCAGTAGCCTCACCTACGTCCTGCAGTTTGGCAGCTGTGCTTGGTGTCCTTAGTTTCTAATTCTGATTAAAAGACATAGAGGACTTCTGGGCACCTGGGTAGCCCAGTTGGTTAAAAGACTGCCTCTGGGATCGAGTCCCATATCAGGCTTCTCCTGCTCTGCAGGGAGCCTGCTTCTCCCTCTCCCTCTGCCTGCCACTCCCCCTGCTTGTGTTCTCTCTCGCTGTCAAATAAATAAATAAAATCTTTTAAAAATATATTTTAAAAAAAGACAGAGAGGACTGCAAATCAGCACTGCTTTCTCAGAGAACTCAAGGCAAAATTGAGGAGCATAAAGTAAGTTCTCTTTGGTCATTTAAACACATTTGTCATTTTTTTTAATTTTTTGTAATGCATTTTAAAATAAAATGTTGAGATGTCCCTTCAGATGACATTAAATGCAAAGTAAAATATATACTTCTCAAGAAAAGGTCTAAAGACCAAATATTTAATACACAGATTGTTTAAACTTGGAGGTGGTAAGTGAAGAGATAATTTGCTCCAGTAACTTTTATGTAAAACTTCTCAGTGATTAGAGGAAGGGGAAACTTTTCTTGAGTCTGATTCATTTCATAGTCAGTTTACTTAAAAACTTTCTTGAAGTTTTGAATTACTGAATTTAGAAGGTGTGAAAGCATCATATCGTTATATTTTTGTGGTTAAGTTTTTTGTAGCTTATGTGAAGTGTATTCTTCATTTGATAGAGTCACAAAAATGTTTTTTACTTCCTATTTCTAGAGTCTGAATCTCCTTCTGCCATTCATGTTGTTTGAGAATTGTTCTGTTATGATGGCTTCAGTAAGAGTGAGCACATCCTCTTTTCTCCCCTTGGGTCAATGGCCCTTCTTGAATTTGAACCCTGCCTTGAAAGTAAGGAGCACTTTGTTTATCAGCCAGGGTAGTAGAGTTGTTCTGGTCAATGAGTAACCTGTCCAATGGCTAACATGGTGGTAGCTTCCCTTGTTTCTTCTAAGTTTCTCTCATAGATCTCAAGGTATTAGAGGGAGAAAAGGTGCTTTGCTAAACAGGGTGAGAATGGTTATGGTGGAGTAGTGCGACCCTCGAACCTCTGATTCTCTCAGGCTGATTCTGAGTATGTTCTTCATTGCTTTGGATCTGAAAAATAACTGCAGTAGCAGTGACCTATTCAGTTTAGGAATGAGAAATTCCAAGTCAACCTTTTTGTTCTTTTGGAAAAGACAAATTGCTCAAGAAATTAGTGCTAAAACAAATCTGGTGCTTTAATATTTATTTTAGCTAAGTGCATTTTTTACTACTTTCAATTAAGAGTGTGTTGCATTTAATGCTATGTGGGTTTTTTTTTTTTACCTGAAATCCTATAAATATAATACCTAAATAATTCCCCCAACCTTCCCATTCTGCTTCTAACCTTCCACCCACTTACTTTGGTAGGGACCCCCTACTTGCCACAGTGGTTCCTCTCTTTTGCTAAATTCTTCCCTCAGGAAGGACTTAAGACTAGGAAAATCATACAATTTATCAGACTGATAAAATGTAGTTTTTAGTGATTATTCTGGGACAAGAGGCATCAACTGGCACTGTCCAGGAACTTACTGTCCCCCTCCTGGTGAACAGTCCACCATAAGATCCTTCTAGTTGATAACACATTATAAATTTACCCCTCAGTGAGCTATTTGAATTTTAATAGAGCTCAAAGCTTTACAGAAAGAAACATTTAAGGAAAAGATTCTAATGGTGGATTTTCAGGTATCAGTTACTTGGTAAGGAAACTATTAGAGTCAGAGTCAGAGAATGAGAGCCCTAAAATTATACTTCCGTGAATTCTCTGCCTAAATTTAAGGCTGGCTTTATCAACTACCTTATCTCAATGCTGAAATATCATCAAAATAAGAAAATAAGTTGCACTAGTATCAGTAATACGATGAATAAACTATAAGTTATCCCTATATATTTTGCCTTTTTTTTTTTAAAGATTTTATTTATTTATTTGACAGACAGAGATCATAAGTAGGCAGAGAGGCAGGCAGAGAGAGAGAGAGGAGGAAGCAGGCTCCCTGCAGAGCAGAGAGCCCAATGTGGGGCTCGATCCCAGAACCCTGGGATCATGACCCGAGCCGAAGGCAGAGGCTTTAACCCACTGAGCCACGCAGGCGCCCCTATATTTTGCCTTTTTTGGGAGGGGAGAATCTATAAAAAAAAATAGTAGTCATTTTATTGGTAAATTGGTAAAATTGGTAAAAATATTTGTTAATTTAATATAGTGTATATACTATCTTTAGTGGTTGGACCTTCTTTCCAAAATGACAAACATAAAAGTTCTGTGTTTGGTGTGTTTTATGTGTCCAGTAGCTACTTTTTGTTTTGTTATCCTGTATTTTTTGTCTTGAGATTGCTTCTTGTATTTCAGCATTTAAGAAGGAGATGGCAGTGTTGAGCCTCAGCTCGGACTTGACACTAAAGTAGCTTAAGATTTTTCATAAAGAAGTATTACCCTAAGTCAATGCAGTTTCATCTCTTGGGATTTTATTTTCTGCCCTCACTCCCTTTGTAATCCCATATGGAGATTGAAAGAGTGTGCTAATATATGTTATATTAGATCTGTCATACAAAGATACTATTAAATTACTTACTCATTTCTGCACATCTAAGAATGCCACTTTATGGACCCATAGAAACACCCTTCTAAAATAAAATGAGGACCAGCTCTAAAATGCTAAAGTGTGTTTACGATATGCCTGTTTGCCTAAGGCTTTGGCAGGAAGAATTAACTTGATGTTTCCAGAACACAAAACACCACATCTTATGGTAAATAAGCTGCTCTCTGGGAATAAAGTTTTTACTATTTCTTTTTTTCAGGCAGTAGGCTACTGCTAAGAAAATGACTTTTTCTAAGGCTGATGCCCTGAAAAAAATTTAGGTGATGGGAGAAATTGTTTACTTAGTCTCCATTCACATCCTCTGTTTTGCCTGCATTCCTAGTTTCAAAAGGATGATTCATATACCTTTTAGGTCTATGTTGAAAAACAAAATAAGTAACAGTACCCTTCGTCAATATCAAAAGCAATTTAACAGTACAATTTTTAGATTATAAACCATGAGAAAGATAGAATGCTACCACGTAAAATTGTAGTAAGTTGTTTTTAAAAATATAAGCCAAGATTAGCAAACTAAGCCGCCATGTCAAAGGATCTGAAACAGCCATTGGAATGGCCCCCAGTACTACAAGTTATATTTTGAAAAGCCATCCTGCCATGCTTAAAATATGTAAAAGCAATATTTTAACACGTGAGAGTATGTGGTTTTCTTTGAAATCTGGGCAATTAAATCACATGCAAAAAGATAGGTAATTGTTTAGCTTGATTATCATTGATAGTGGGATTTTCTTTTGTACCTTAATTTTTATATGTTTAAAATGATTGTTGAAATGTTATGTGAAGTATAATTTATGGCTTTAACAAAGCCAACAAGCCTATTTGGTTTCCATTATAAGAGAAGGACCCAACAACAACATCTTCATTTCATATTGTTCCGATACATTTAATGACATTATTTTTTTTTTTGAACTAAAAGGAAATTTCTTCTCAGCTGGATTCTTTCACTGTAGGTTTTAATCGCAAACTTTGAAAATGAGAACATAGCTATTATTTTTTATTAAAAGGATATGTTCTGGTTAGTTTGGAAAGGTTTGACTAGCAAGGGATTCCAATAGCATGTCTAAGGACATAAAATGCAATACTGAAGTTAGAGAATGTAACATATGCCTTTAGTACCATCGCATCTTATGTGTTGTCAGACACATGCATGGCGAATGTACAGGCATGGTGAGGCAGTTCTTACTTCTCTCAAAACTCCAATTAAGAGTAGGCTACTTAAAAGTTGGCTATGCTGGGGGGTGCCTGGGTGGCTCAGTGGGTTAAGCCTCTGCCTTCAGCTCAGGTCATGATCCCGGGGTCCTGGGATCAAGCCCCACATTGGGCTCTCTGCTCAGCGGGGAGCCTGCTTCCCCCTTTCTCTCTGCCTGCCTCACTACCTACTTGTGATCTCTGTCAAATAATAAATAAAATCTTAAAAAAAAAAAGTTGGCTACGCTGGGTGGGACATAGGTGTATACATTCACTGCTAGGCTCATTCTGTGAGGTGGGTAGAAGTGAGAGGTTGTATGTTGTCTGTCATGATACTTGAAACACAGTGTCTTATTTATAACATGTGCTCACTTAATGTTTGGTGGCTGATTGAAGTTCTATGACTATCCCTTTTAATAATTTCAACTTTTTTTTTTTTTTAAATAGCTCATCCTTTAAAAGTCTTTTTGAACCTTCTTATACTTTGTGTTAGAGTAGGATTAGTTCTTCTGGACAAGTTCTAGTTTACACAAATCCATAATGTAAATTTCTTTAAAAGATATATATATAGATAGATAGATAGATATAGATATATTTAATATATATAGATCTTTTTTAAAGATTATTTATTTATTTATTTGACAGAGAGAGAGAGAGACAGCGAGAGAGGAACACAAGCAGGGGGGAGTGGGAGAGGGAGAAGCAAGCTTCCCGCAGAGGAAGGAGCCTGATGTGGGGCTCGAGCCCAGAACCGTGGGATAATGACCTGAGCTGAAGGCAGACACTTAATGACTGAGCCACCCAGTCACCCCTAAAATATATTTTTATTACACGTATTTTTGTATTTTAATTCTTAATGTACTTTTTAAGTAGAAGAAACATTTGAAATCTTTAAGTATTTTAGCTAAAGTGCTGAATAATTACAATTCAGTATCTGAAGCATTCATTGGCTAATTTTATTAGCATTCATTGAACTAATTTTAGTTTAGTTAGAATGTGCTTTAGACTTGCTAGATATGAGATATTACACTGGTGTAAAATGAAGCAATTCATTAGACTTGACTCTGTCATGCTTTTGTTGTCTTAACAGTATTCTAACGTGCTAAATATCTTTGAGGCTTAATGCTCTGATAGGCAGAATCTCCTTAACTTTTTTTAGCAGCTTGAAAAGGCACAATATCAAGAAGGACTGGTGGGAAAGGGAAGAAAAAATTCGCTAATTTTTCAATCTCATTACTTCAGAACTTCAAAATACTCAAAGGCTCTGCTTGGGGCTTATTTACTTTACATAGAAACACTAGTAATTCAAGTGCACAGCACTGTCCTAAGGTAAGTTGTGCCTCCTTAGAAACCCATTAGGGTTAGGAGAGTGTATAACTTTGTGTCTTCCATGCAAGGGGCAAGCTTTATATACTTTTGTTCAGTGATATGTGATCCTTGATGCTTATGGAAAAAAATTCCTCTTGGTGTGTATTCACTCAAATGTGCGTTGGACTTCTACAAGCTAGTGATGCAGAGGAGAACCAAAAAAGAACTCTGTTCTGTTTTCAATACTCCGTAGTATCAGTTTTTGGCAAATTTCAATAGGGCCTTGGCAGTCCTGCCCTCCCAGACCTGTGCTTCATTATAGTGTGCTAAGAGCCACCTTTTTTCGCCAGGCTTGACAGGATATAGCCCAAGGGAAAAGACGCCAGAGAGTCTAGGACACTTGGTCTTCCAGAAACTCTGCTTGATTGAGTGGTCAGGGCACGTATATTAGCCAAAGACTTGATGATATGCTGGTGTCTGGCCATCCCGCATTTGGAGCAGGATATTCTTCTGGATAGAAACGTCATTACTTCAATCTCTGTGGAACCAGAACAATTGTTCTCTTCAGCTGAAGTGCCTAGTGTGTCTAGATATATCCCCGAAAGAACTCACATGACATAATTTTACCAGAATACCATAGAAACTTGATTTGAATACAAAAGGGGAACATCGAGAGTCATCTTTTCTGAAAAAAATGAGATGAACAATACCCCCCCCCCAAAAATGACATTCAGTTGTTGTACAGTTCCTCTCAGCTACGTTCTTTCACAGGCTGCTAATTAGAATGAAACACTATGATAAACAGATAATGTGAAATTAAACAGATTATTTATTCACTCTTAAAAATAGCATGTTTTATTAGAAAAACCTCAGAGGAGTATTAAAGAAAATGATTTAAGTATTGCATAGCAACAAATAATAGTGTCTGGTGAAATTGTTTTTTTTTTTTTTTCATTCAAAGTTTCTGATATACTTGGTCTATTTAGAAAACAAACGCATTTAATTGTTTCCATCTCTTAAATATGCCTAGTGTGTTCAGTTTTTAGTTGTTGTACAAATAAATTGGTCCTAGTAGCGTTGCTTTCTTTCAAACATCATTTCAAATTAGGGCTTAATGTGGTTTGAACATTTTGCCAGAATAGTCATCCTACTTTTGTCTGAGGGTGGTTGATTACATCTATCTTTTCCAGCTTACGGATGCCAATATAATTAGAAAAATGCAAACCCAGCCCTGAGACCATTTGTCATCACACATTGATTGTAGCTCTATGTTTTATTATGGTACATAGGAGGAAAAGCAAACAATTTAAAGTCTGAAGAAAAGGAAGACATGCTAAACATTTTTATTACATCATCGTGCTTAACCAGTTTTTCCCACCACTTTTAATGCTTAATTACCTGGGTTATTAAAATACATATAAATACTTTTACATGTGGGACTCAAAAATAGCTTTCAGATATCTTAGTTGCAAATATACGAACGGGTATAAAATACACAGAATGGAAGAGGGTTTAGCATAATTATTTCAAAGTATAAATTTTAATAATTTACAGCATACAGTATTCTCCAAATAACCAGAGAAAAGACTCTGAGGAAATAAGGCAATCTCAGTGATAAAATAATATATAATTGGTTTCTGCCTATATATATATATATTATGTACTGTGTCTGTTTTTGCCCCATTTATGTACACTATTACTCATTATTTTATTGTCATGAGGGATGGAATTAAAGAGTGAAGAGACTAGAAATATTTGTCAGTTCTACCCCAGATCCATCCCTTTAAATGAAATTGCAAGGTAGAGATGTTTGTGTGATGGGAAATAAAGGTGTACTTTTAAGTTCCATACAATAGGAAACTCATAGATAGCCATAGGTAATGTGAGTGTGGAGAATGATTGCAGCCTTTGATGAGATTCCTTTTGGTCTGTTGAAATCTGACCTACCTGAAGTGTCTGTGGAAGCCCTCAGAATCACTCTACAAAGCTTTCTTAGTGGACTTGACACTTTAAGAACTAAGCTTTTAGTTAAGCTTTAAGCTTTGATATTCAGCTAAACTCAGATTTTAGTCTTTGTAACATCAAGGCAGAGGCACTTTTTGGGTTTTGTCTATTTGCATCTACCCCTGTATTTTTTTTTTTAAGATTTATTTATTTATTTATTTATTTGACAGAGAGAGAGAGAGAGAGAGAGAGTGAGAGAGGGAACACAAGCAGAGGGAGTGGGAGAAGAAGCAGGTTTCCCGCCAAATTATTACAAATTATTTGTTTGACAGACACTTAACACCTGAGCCATCCAGGCACCCCTATCCCTGTATTTTTGTTTCTATTTTTTAATTATTGATAAGGCAGAAAGGAGCTTATGTTAGAGTATAATCTAAGCTGCTATAACAAAAAAGACCCTAAAATACAATAACTCAAAAAAGAAAGAAGGCAAACTAGAGTTTCTGTTCCATAAGCTCAAGGAATATAGGTTACTTCTATTTTCCTCTGATTTCCCTAGAATGTCCTCCCCATCTGCATAGTGAAAGCTGGAATACCACCACTATGTCCTCATCCCAGCCTGAATTGGTGATAGAGTGGTCTTAAATAGGGAGGGGAAGCAATTTTCTTAATAAAGAAATGACCTGAAATTGCTTACCTCACTTCCTTTCATATCCCTTTAGCTGAGACTTAGTCATCTGGCCACATCTAGTTGCAAAGGATTCTAGGAAGTCTCGTTAGGGATGAGCAGTTATGTGTCCAGCTAAAAGTAAGTGGTAATGGTGGGGTGTTCTATTACTAAAGGGAAGGAAGAGGAGAATGAACACTGGGAGGACAATTAATGGTCTCCAGCAACATGGTCTCTGATAATTGTGATCTTCTCTAATTCAAATTTCTGGCTTTCCTTATTTCATCTCTCCTTTTCTCTTCTTCATCCTTCTTTAGTCTTACTTTTCTTTGCTAATTGCCTCCTCTCCCTTATTTTATACTATAATAATGACAATGCTCTCATTCAACCTAAATAGCTAGTGTTCGCTACAACCTAAATAGCTAGTGTTCGCTAGTGGCCTGAGCCCGACAAGGAGCCTGTGGACTTTCTTTGGCTCTGCAAACGATAGGTTAACTTTTTTATTTTTTTGAATATATTGACCTCATCACCTTTAATCCTTTCTGGAATAAGGTAAAATATAGGGAAGGGAGGTAGAGAAGAAGGAAAGCAAGGAGGGAGACAGAGGGGAAAAAAAAGGAAGGAGGGAGATAGAAAAAGAACAAAAGGAAAAAGGAAAAAAGAAAGAAGGAGGACAGTGGGAGGGAGGAAAGGAAGGAAAGAAGATAGGAAGGAAGACAGGAGGAAGGAAGGGGACAGAGAAAGAAAAAAATAGGAAATGGAATGAGAATATAAGTTTTGTGAAGACAGGGATTTTTTTTTTAAGACTTTATTTATTTGACAGACAGAGATCACAAGTAGGCAGAGAGGCAGGCAGAGAGAGAAGGAGGAAGCAGTCTCCCCACCGAGCAGAATGCCCGACGCCGGGCTCCATCCCAGGACCCTGAGATCCTGACCTGAGCCTAAGGCAGAGGCTTTAACCCACTGAACCATCCAGGCGCCCCAAGACAGGGATTTTTGTCTCTTTTGTTTCTAGCTATGTCTTCAACATCTAGAATGTTTCTAAGCTCATTTTGCTGCTCAAATTTTATTTGTTAAATGAGTAAATAAATGAATTTTTCCATCTCAGTATTTGTCCTCGAATTGGTTTCAAACTTCCAGCTCATCCAAAATTCTGATTTTCCATTAGAAAATTCTTTCCTGAATGCAAAATAGTGGGAATTTGTTCTGTACAAATTCAAGTTACTGGGACGCCTGGGTGGCTTAGTGGGTTAAGCCTCTGCCTTCGGCTCAGGTCATGATCCCAGGGTGCTGGGATCGAGCCCCGCATCGGGCTCTCTGCTCAGTGGGGAGCCTGCTTCCTCCTCTCTCTCTGCCTGCCTCTCTGCCTACTTGTGATCGCTCTCTCTATCCAATAAATAAATAAAATCTTAAAAAGAAACCCAAAAAAACCCAAATTAAAGTTACTATTTTCTCAAAGTGGCTCATAATTACAGACTTAAATTTGTTTTATTTTGGATTTCATCTTTGAATAGATGGTAATAGTTTCTTTAAGGTATGTTTGACATAGAATTATTATGTACAAGAGAAAATGCTCAGGAGGCAACCTATACCTTAAACATAATTTGGCTCTCTTTGAGGAAAGTGAACTGGTACAGATAAGAAATATGATATTCACTGCAATAAAATTCTTTGTAATTGACTCCATTATTTGATTGCTTTGGCTTTTCCAACCAGAAATGAATGATAGAAAGAGAAAAGGGGTTCTCTTAAAAAAAAAGGGGGGGCCCACTAGCTAGAATCTAGAATCACTGAAAGATGGCCATCAATTTCTTCCTTCTCCATCTTTCTCTCTCTTTTTTAAAAGATTTTATTTATTTATTTGACAGAGCTCACAAGTAGGTGAGGGGCAGGCAGAGAGAGGGGAGGAAGCAGGCTTCCCGCTGAACAGAGAGCCCAATGTGGGGCTTGATCCCAGGACTCTGGGATCATGACCTGAGCCGAAGACAGAGGCTCTAACCCTCTGAGCCATCCAGGCTGCCCCTCCATCTTTCTTTTAAACTCTTTTCTAGAAACTCAGACAGCTCCCTATCAGTCTTTAAAAATTAATATCTGATTTATTTATTCTCTTTGTTCCACATGGAGTCACTGAAGGGACCTTAGAGATTCTAGTGGTTTGGAGTCTGAATGGGAATGGGGATGTTTAGACAGGAGGGTGATTGGTGAAGCTTGGGTTTTCTACCCTCTTTTCCACCAGAGCAGGTTCATTCATATAATAGCAGGTGGGGCTCATTAGTGAAATTTGTTTTATAAAGCCGGTTTTATTCTAACAAAAGTTTGGAAGCCTCCTGTTGAACACAGCTTCCTTAATTTGTATATGAAAATGCTAAGGCTTAGAGAGAAGCAGTTTTTCAAAGATACCATGGCAAGACCAGATCCAGAATTCATATCTCCTTACTTCTGGGATGGATAACTTAGCACTACCCTATGCTGTGCACTGGCTCCAAAGCATTCTTATATCAGTAATTTGTCATTGTTATTTAAAAAAATGAGTAGTTTTCTTTTTGGGGATTATATAGTGAGGTTTGGCATAAAATAGACACCAAGGGAACACCTGGGTGGCTCAGTCGGTGAAGTGTCTTCGTTCAGCTCAGGTCATGATCCTGGGGTCCTGGGATTGAACCCTGCATCAGGCTCTCTGCTCAGCATGGAGTCTGCTTGTCCCTCTCTCTCTGCCACTCTCTCCTGCTTATACACTCTCTTTCTCTCTCAAATAAATAAAGTCGTAAAAAAAAAGAAAAAAAGGAAACCAAGTTCTTCCAGCAATTTACAGTCTCTTAAAAAACCAAGTAACATGTACAGATGTTGGTTCACACAAGCTGTTGCTCCATTGTGAATATTATATTATCAATTATCGATAAACAGTTGTTTGGTATTGAAATATTTTCATTGCCATGGATTTGGCTGACAGTGAGTGAGCACCATATGGTAGGGTCCCTTTCATACCTGAAGTATAGTGCCCAGAGCTTGTGTTGGTGGGGTTGACCCTGGCTCATCATAGGAGTGGCCTAGAGAGAAACCGGTTAGGAGTGACACTCTCATCCTTTCTACTGTGCTCTTCACCCCAAGCACCTGATACTTTCTTTGTACCTCTATCATGTGTTGCTCCTGTTCATGTTCTGCTTTAGGCTCTGAAATACAAAAAGAGGATGATTCTGACATGCTTAGGAGAGCCTGTGTGTGCCGTATCTCAAATAGATGTGTTTAATATTCTAGAATCACATCATACTCACCTGTTCTCTGTAAGCCTGTTAGGTAATTTTGGTAAATGTGAAAGATACCTTCATCCTGCTATTTAGTATCTTATTTTACATTTAATAATGAAGCAAATCTATGGGGACTAGTTTTCTGGCTAACTAATGCCTTTGCAAACCAACAGAACCTCTTAACATAAAACATAAGTAATAGAAGTTTAGAGGAAATGAGCTCCTGGATTCCCTAAAGCATGGTTAGAAAGTCTGAAGTAGTGTTCACAAGCTATTGTTTTACAGCAGTTATACAATTTTTTTTTCACAAAATATGAAAATATTCTTCATGGAAAGCCACAGGTCAACTTAATGTCAGAAGCTCTGGTTCTTGAAATACTATGATGTTATCAAGAATACTTATAAAATATTTTCATAATATTGTAATAGTTTACTTTCATTATATACATTTAAGCTATTTTGGTTTTAGACATGCAGTATAAATAATTTTCACATCTCTATGAGAAATCTAGTGGGCAAAATATTATTTACAAAGTTTCTGTTTTTATTTTCTTTCCTAAAGACCTCAAATTATCTATAAACAAGAATTAGTCAACCATATGGCGTTTTCGCAATGTGAAAAAGTTGTGAAGGACTGAAGGTATAATCCCTACCATTACTTTCCATTCTGAAGGATGCCTCAGGAACTGTGACAAAATCCAGGCCTTTGAAAAACCAAGTGACTTGCTTTGCTCTTGGGCAGTTAATTAAAGGTAGAGCTAAGCTAGCACATAAGTTCCTGACTGTACGACATCATTCACTTTCACAACTGCTCTTTATGACAGATGAAGATAAAGAGATTTTTCAGAAAGCCAAATTGCATTTATATGTCTTGGCTTCCTATATCACATTCTAATGACTAACAGATCAAGACATTAAGGGAATGCCACAAATCTGACACTTATGTTTTTATATACCAAGAGGTTTTATTCCTCTCTCCCTCCATCCTTTCTCTCCTCTCTTCCTCCTTCTCTTCCCTCCTTTTTCCCTTCTTTTCCTTCCCTGATCTTTTGTTTTTACATTTGAGCAGAGATTTCTTGCTTAATTGAAGCAGAGTTCATTGTTATGGTGATGTTTCTCCCCAAGGCAAGATAGAATCATTCCCACCATCCTAATCTCTCTGTCTCATTCAGCAGTTTTTTCATCTCCTCCATCACACGATATATTGTGATCTACAAAGCTGTGAATTTTGTGGGGATCTACAGATTGAAATTGCTTGATTTATAGGCAAGGAAACCATGACCCAAACTCCCTTTTTGCACAGCGGGAAAAAATTTAAGAAAAAAATTAATAGGATGAATATATTTAAATTTGTTTCCTTATTTTCAGTCAAAGAGATGGGTACATTTAGTGAGATGACAAATTAAATGAATAAAGGATGTGTTAAACTGCTATGATATAATGGCCAGTATGTCAGAAATTAGTGTGAAGGACGCCTGGGTGGCTTCGTCAGGTAAGCAGTAGACTCTTGATTTTGGCTCAGGTCATGATTGCACAGTTGTTATTGAGCCCTGCTTCAGGCTCCACACTCAGCTCAGAGTCTACTTGAGATTCTCTCTTTCTCTCTTTCCCTCTGCCTTCCCCCAACTTGCACTCTTTCCCTCTCAAAATAAATAAATAAAATCTTAAAAACAATTTGTGCGGGGGAGTGAATGGATGGAAAGCAGGAGCAAAAGTTGAGAACTGAGGAAAGATACAAAAAGATATGGAGGATATAATCCTTTTACACATTTTAGATGTTCTTCCTTCTCCTGTTTTTATGAATATTCATACCAAAAAGCCAGAATACAAAGAGATTCTCTCTCTCTCTCTCACACACACACACACCTAGATACACCCCAGTGATAGAGCTTACACCTTTTAAATCTCAATAAATAGGTTCTTTTCTTGAATTTCAACTAATTGCTATAGCAGCAATGTCTCTGTACTTTTTCTTATATAAAATGAATCCATAGTTTTTCTTTCTGATGAGTTACTTAGTAGTCCTGGCCTTATAAACTGTCTTTTTAATTAACAAAACAGTTTATTCTTTTTTGTTCTCATTTTTCTTGCTTATGTGGAAATAAATAATGAGTCAGCCATAAAGTGGATATTATATAATGAAATTAGCAAACTTCCTTTTCAAGTTTCTTGACATAGTTTCTGGTTCAGTAATGATGGTTAAGAGTGGCTCAGTGATTTGTTTGTACTCTATCCTGAAACTAAGGTTTCTATCACAAATACTTGTTCTGTAAGAATAAAAAACGCATTGTGTACTCACTGGGAATGAGTCCATTAACAAATGTAAAGCATCCACCTTCAGGCACTGCACATGATGGGAACCCAGCATTATGGAAGTTCCCCATACAGCTACCTGACATTTCTAATATGTCCAGATGTCTTACATCTAGATTCTTCTGCATAATGCCACAATAATATCATCTTGGAAGGCAGAAAGAGAGCAAACATTAACACTCTCATTTTATAGGTAGAGAAATTTATGGATAACAAGGCCTAAGAGCCTCACCATGGCAGTAGAATAGGGCATTTCTAATAGGTCACCCCTATTATTTATTGCCCAAATTTGGACACTATTGGGAGTGACAAGTGATGCTATTAGTAATTACACTGGGACGATGGGTATGAATTTGGACTGTATCCAGGAAACTTGGACTTGTCACTTTTACTAGGATCTACAACTAACTCTCATGTATTTCCATTTCTCTGTGGTTCTCAGACTTCCCCTGTGTTCTTGCTAAGTATATATGAATACATATAATAATCATAGGAGAGGGAATGGCTAGGTTTGAATCCTGGAAACTTCACTTATTAGCTCTGTGTTCTTAGGTACGCCTCAAGCACTTTAACCTCTCTCTGCTTCAGTTTCTTTCTTAGTGAAATAGGGATGATAATACTAATATATTATAGAGATGCTACATGGATGGAATGAGTAATATTCTTGGAATAGTCTCTAGCACTTTGTAGGAACCATATGTACTTGGTAAATGAAAATATGAATATTGACCCTGATAACTAAAGGAAAAGTTAGAAGCTATTTAGCTAAGAACATTCTTTTTGTTTCCAGAGCACATTTTCTGAATCAATTCTCAGACTATTGTGTACTTTTTTTTTTTAAGATTTTATTTATTTATTTGACAGAGATCACAAGTAGGAAGAGCATCAGGCAGAGAGAGAGGGGAAGCAGGTTCCATGCTGAGCAGAGAACCTGATGCGGGGCTCGATCCCAGGACCCTGGGATCATGACTTGAGCCGAAGGCAGAGGCTTAATCCACTGAGCCACCCAGGCCACCCCTATTGTGTACTTTTTGCAGTACTTTGAATATCTGTACCTGAAGTTACTAATGATGTGTGAGTGCTATAGAATGGCATGATCTCATTATTGTTGTTGTGTTTAGCACTATTAACATCTACATGGAAACACAGCATTAATAAGTTAATTCCATCTTGGAGGATTTTGGCTTTGTGGTGAAATGAGCCTTCATAATAGTCTACAGCTTTTTTTGACTTATGCTGATAGAATCCGATTAATTCTATTCTATTCTCCTAGTAGACCTTTATGTCTTTCATTATGATAAGTAATCTGTGTTCTGCTTGAGATCACATGGTTTCTTCATTTTAATAATTGAAGATATCTGGTTTGTTTGTTTGTTTTCCCCTTTTGGAATGGATAGCTTGATTTATTCCCACACTGACTCTCTTCATTCTTTCTTAAAATTAAAAATAAAACTAAAAACACAGTCTAAGGTGGAAAACATGCAGAAAAACATTTCCCGTGCAGTATGGTTTGCATTGTGGTGATTTGACTCTGAGAAAAAAGACCCACCCCTCTAGCCCCACAAGGGCACGTTGGGCTTCTGTTTTGTATTCAGGATCAGACATCTCATTTCCTTTTAGTCCTTTAGGCACTTTTTCAGTCAGACCGCCTCTGACTAAAGTCATTGCTGATCTGAATTTCAGAAAACTGAGATATTCATTATCTGTTTTGTTTGGTGCATGAATGATTCCAAATCTGACTCTTTCCTATGCTTCAGCATTTGGCCTCATTCTCCATTATTTGGCTAAAATGGTGAAATCCCGTTCTGAACTTTTTATTTGATCCTTCTTCTATCTCCTGCCTTAAACTACCATGCTTTTAAATATTCCCCAGCATTCCCATTGACAACAGTGCACAGCTAGGGGAGGTAAAGAAGGAGGAAATCCTAAGGAACTTGGCAAAAATCCAAAAAGAAAGAGCCACACATATATTACAATTTTTTATACTTTTTAAAAAAGTAAATTTTCTAGTCCTAACTACTGTAATTCATACATATAATGAAGTTATATTGTTTTCCAATAAGTTAATATTTAAATATACTTTTAAAATTTTCAATTATTTTTCTGTTATCTCAACTGATACATTATAATACTTGTATTATATTGTATTCTCATTGTCCTTATTTTACAGAGGAGGAAACTAAAATGTGAGGGAATTCACAGAAGGCATTTAACACAGTCAATAAAAGTAAAAACTGGTGATAAAAAAGAAAATAAAAATCACCCATAGGTCATTTCGTTACTCAGATAAGCATTGTTAACATTTTAGTGCATTGTCTTCTTTTGCTTTTTCTGTACATATGTGGATGTTTGTATAAACATATTTAAATGCATAATTTAATATCATTAAATGAATTTCTATATTCTGCTTTTTTAAATTATCATTATATTGTAATGTTACTTAGAAATCTTTTCAAACCATCACTTAAAATCCATTATACAGGGCGCCGGGGTGGCTCAGTTGTTAAGCGTCTGCCTTCAGCTCAGGTCGTGATCCCGGAGTTTTGGGATCGAATCCCGCATTAGGCTCCTTGCTCCATGGGGAGTCTGCTTCTCCCTCTGACCTTCTCCCCTCTCATGTTGTCTCTCACTGTCTCTCTCTCAAATAAATAAGTAAAATCTTTAAAAAAAAATCCATTATACAACTACACAGTTTATTGGACCATTCTACTATTGAATATTTATTTTTTTCAAATTTTTATCAATTAAAAATAATGGCTTTGTATGCAAAATGCTTCCATTTACCTACCCATTATATTTTAATTGATACCCAGTGGTTTTAAAGGATAAGGTGACATCCTTACTCACTGGCCATCTCTTGTGATACATTATTTTTATTAGTAACATTGGCCAAGAATTGGGGTATATCATGCAGCCATTAAACAGGGAACAATTTGATTTCCAAAGTGAATGAGTTTATGTTCTTGGCTCATCAACATTTGTGTGTTCACACAGGGTCAGAGAAGAAAACTAAGAAGAAATAAGAAAGGAGAAAAATAAAAACAAAAACATACAGTGTACATTGTGGAAGTTTTAGAAGTGAAAGAAGGAGGTATATCTGTGGTCAATTAATAATTGTGCTTGTATAAGAATTCGCACACTTGTTTAGTCTGTGACTTTTTACGTAGAATCAACACATTACTTTGTATCAAGCAATAAAAGCCTTTCACCACAAAGGTATATTTATGAAATCATCACATTAGATTGTTTTATTTAATTTCTTAGTTTATAATGACTGACTAGATTGGGTAGCAGTGAAAGCAGAACAAATGGGCTGGGTGATACAGAGAATGATAACAAATAGCTAATATTTACTGAACGCTGTTTTTTAGGCACCATTCTAAGTTTACATGTAATGTCTATAATATAAATTGTGTTTTGCAACCACCCAATAACACATTCCGTTCATGTAGAAACTGAGGTTAACTAAATTGCTTAAAGTTAGGTGGGCTGACTGCAGAGTCCATTCACTTGATAGCTGTATTATACTGTTTCCAGTATACAGCTATACTCTATTGATCTGGGCTCCGGAGGGAATATACAGATACAATCAATAGGGAGTGGAGAAGTAGGCTTCCAACCTGAGTAGTGTTGAGTGGAAGAGATCATCCACCTGTTTTAACTTGCCCTATCTCCAGTACCTAGAATGAATAATGAATCAATGAATGGCACTTCCACCTCAATCTTAAGTGAGAGCTATCCAATTTGACAGACATCTATTAAGCATCTACTCTGGGTTGAGCTCTGGGAAGACAAAAATGAATGAGACATAACCCTGAACTCAAGAAATGCGTAGTCTAAAAGGAAAATGGACATGAAAAAATGATAATACTACAGTGTGATATGGCAAAGAAGGATGTGTAAGACAACAAGAAGATTGAAACCTTCAAAGAGGCTACAACATTTGAGCTGGGATGAATAAATATTGCCAGGGAAGCCAGAGTATAGGGGCTCTGTACTCTTTTGGGTATAACAAAGCCTCTAGCTATGGAAGCTGGACCATCACCCACTGTTTATTTTTAATCTAACTTAGAAAGAATGCAGTGCCATGTTTGCAGTAAGTCACACCTCAGTTCTCATCAGTTATGTGATTGTAGGCCAATTACTTAATCTCTCAGAGCTTTGGGTTCTAAATCTGGAAAAGTAGGGAAAATAATGCTTATCTCAATGGGAAGACTAAAGAAGATACGTATAAGTTCCTAGAACCCAGCATGTTTTTGATGGCTGCAAATAGTAATTATTAACATCCTGATTATGTAACTAAAAGAATGTAAGAAGCATCTTGGAACAAAGACTTTCTTACCTAAGGTGGAGGAAAAGAAAGCCTGGCAAGGTCTACCAAATGAGTGAGGAATAATAAGGAGAAAGAACTATCCTTCTGGAGTTCAAATTCCATTTATAACTGCTAAACTGAGACTGCTAAGAATAAAAGGCCTTAACAAGACTCAAGAGGATTCTTGGGACAACAAATGACTGTTACAATGGAATATTTTGATGTGTTAAGTGTAAATTACTCAGAAGCATATGGATTAAATTTCCTTTCAGCAATGCATGGGTTTAAACGTTAAGGGAAAAGAGACGTGAGAACAGGGCCCTACTGGGTTAGGAACTCTCTGATGTTTGCCCCAGGAGGGTTTTAGGTAGACTCACAGAGAAAGGCTGAGAAATGCTCCCTGGAGAAGGCAGGGAGGAGAAGGAACAGTGAAAGGATATCATACCCTCTGCCCCAGCTTTGGTGAAGTCCAAGTTACTACAAATCAGTGTGGCTTCAACACCAAAGGTTTAAAAAACATTTTAAGTCCTCTTAGAAGTTTAGGTTATAGTCATCCGCCCAAAGAATGGTTGATCATGTTTTCTTCACGTGAATGAAAAAATTTAGAACTCTTTCTATTTAGGAGATAATATCCTGGGAAACCAAACTTCTTTTGCTGGACAAATGGACTTGAAGAGAAATCATGGCTGTGTTTTCTCATTCTATAGGCAAAAGACTTGGGTCCAGGTCTGTGAAACGACCTGTCTAATATTCCCCAATGGGTCTGTGGCAGAGTGAGGACTGGAAACCAGGTCATCTAGGAAATTTCACACTCGAGGAAATTACTTGACTTGGTCAAGGCCACACCCTGAGTAAAGTGGGCACTGATGGGATTTCAGCCAAGGTCTGTCTGACTCCAAAGGCCACACACTTCGTATGACTGCAAGCTGCTGCTTTAAAATTACTTAGGCATTCTTCTTATGAAGGTAGCATATGTTTGTGTTAAATTATGAGAGTATAAAAGGATATAAAGTAAAAGCCGAGTCCTTCTCCCTCCGAACAATCTTATCTCCCTTTGCCCCCAAGAATCCCTCTATTTCCACTCCCTAGAAGTAAATACCATGAACATTTTTGTTGGTATTTACTTGCAGAAAGTATAGAAGTTCTTATTTAGAAAAAAATCAAACTTACAAAAAAATTGCAAGAATTTTAGAAAGAACTTCTACCTAAATTTACTGCTGACATTTTGCCCAATTTGCTTTATTGTTTGTTCTCTATAGTTGCCTATCTGTATATCAATCCATCCATGCATTCATCCATCCATCCACCCACCCATCCACTGTTATTATTTTTGTCTGAACCAATTGAGAGTAAACTGTAGACATCATGGCCCTGTATTTTCTGTCTTAGTCCATTTGGGTTGCTCTAAAAGAATGCCATGGACAGGTGGCTTTTAAACAACAGAAATTTATTTCTCACAATTCTAGAATCTGGGAAGTTCTAGAGCAAGAAACCAGTAGATTCACTGTCTGGTGAGTGCCTGCTTCAAGGTTCAAAGACGGCTGTCTGTCTCCTTGATCTGTCATCGTATGGGAAGGTTTGAGAGAGCTCTCTGATTTATTTACTTATTAAAGATTTATTCATTTATTTGAGAGAGAGAGAGTGCACATGTGAGTTGGGGGAAGGGTAAAGGGAGAGTGAGAGAGAGAATCTCAAGAAGACTCCCCACTGAGTGTGGAGCTTGATCTTAATACAATATTGATCTTAAACAATATTTATTGTGTACATATGTGGCAAAAACTATTCTAAAATCTAGGGCTGTAGCACTGATCAAAACAGACAAAATTCCTGCTCTGATAGAGTCTGTATTCCATGTTGGACATATATTTTGTGTTTCCATATGTAGAGATATTTCATTTCTTTTAAAATTAGACACTAGTACTCTGCTTTGTTGTACTTGTGTACCATAGTTTATTCAAGCAGTCATCACTGATGATACTGAGCTTGTTTCCATTTTTTATTTTTTGCTACTACCAACCATGCTGCAGTAAGCACACTGCAAATATAGGATATTCATCTGTATGTGTGTGTGTGAATGTATATCTGTGTATAGGTGTGGATGTGACTATATGTGATTGTATTTTGTGTATGTGTGAATGTTTGTGTAAGTATGTGTGTGTGTTTACAAACTCAATTACTATAGGATAATTCCCTAAAAGTGAATTTATGGGTCAAAAATTTGGTTTATATGTTCTAAAAAATGCTATCATTTTGCTCTGATTTTTGTTCTCAGTACAGTGTTTCTGTCTCCCCATTCTCATCAAAATGGACTCTATCAGGGTTTTCATCTTCTCCATACTAACAGGCATTATATTACCTGAATGGTAATGAGTCTAGTTTTTGCCATATCTGGTGTGTGTAGTGCCTGTTTGTGTTTGATTGCTTCAGCACTACTAGTCTTGTCCTCAAGGAGATCCACCGTGAGTGAACAGAGAGATCTGAGTTGCTTTTATGTCTTTAGAAAAACTGCCTAATTCTTTTGCTTCCTTCCAGCTTGATTGAGATATAATTGACAAATAAAAATTGTATGTACTTAAACTATACAACATAATGGGATGCCTGGGTGGCTCAATCAGTTAAGCATCTGCCTTCAGCTCAGGTCATGATCTCAAGGTCCTGGAATCGAGTCCGGTGCCAGGCTCCTTGCTCAGCAGGGAACCTGCTTCTCCCTCTGCCTGCCACTCCCCCTGCTTGTGCTCTTTCTCTTTCTCTCTCTTGGGCAAATGAATAAATAAAATCATCAAAAAAATTTTAAAAAATACAACAATGTTTTCCTATATGAATACATTATGAAATGGTTACCACAGTCAAGCTAATTAGTATATCCACACCTCACATAATTACCCTTTTTTGGTGTGAGAACACTTAAGATCTACACTCTTAACAAATTCTAAGTATACAGTATAATAGTATTAACTACAATCACCATGCAGTACATTGGATCTCCAGAACTTGTTTATCCTGTGTATCTGAACCTTTGTACCATTTGACCAACATTTCCCCATTCTCCCTAGCCCCCAGTAAGAGTTTAGCTTTTTTAGATACCACATATTAGTGAGAACATATCGTATTGGTCTTTATAGTATCTGGTTTATTTTACATAACATAATGTCCTCCAGGTTCAACTATGTAACCAAAAAAGACAAGATACCCTCTTTTTCAAAGCTGAGTAGTATTCCTGTGTGTGTGTATGTGTGTGTATATGTGTGTGCGTGTACCACATTTTCTTTATCCATTCATCCATTATCCACATAGGTTGTTTCCATATCTTAGCTATTGTGAATAATGCTGCAGTGAACATGGAAATACAGATATCTCTTTAAGGTACTGATTTCATTTCCTTTGGATATTTACCCAGTACTGGGATTGCTGGATCATATAGTAGTTCTCTTTTTAATTATTTGAGGAATGATCATACTCTTTTCTATAGTAGTTGCAGTTTTATATTCCCATCAACAGTTCACAAGTATTCCTATTTCACCACAGCCTTGCCAACACTTATCTTTTGTGTTTTTTTTTTAAAATAATAGCCAACCTAATAGATGTGAAGTGATATCGTACATTGTAGTTTTGATTTGTATTTCCTTGATGATTAGTGATGTTGATCCCCTTTGTATCTTCCTTTGAAAAATATCTATTCATATCCTTTGCCAATTTTAAATTGGGTTACTTTTTTTTTTCCCCTGCTATTGAGTTATTTGAATTCCTTATATATTGTGGATATTAACCCCTTATGAGATGGTTTGCAGATATTTTCTCCATTCTGCAGGTTATCTCTTCGCCCTGTTGATTGTTTTCTTTGCTGTGCAGAAGCTTTTTAGTTTGTTGTGGTACCATTTGTCTATTTTTACTTTTGTTTCTGTGCTTCAGGGTTCATAGTAAAAAAAAAAAAAAAAAAAAAATCATTACCCAGACCAATGTTGAGAAGCTTTTCTCCTGCATTTTCTTCTAATAGTTTTATAGTTTTAGGTCTTATATTTAAGTATTTAATCCATTTTGAATTGATTCTTATATGTGGTATGAGATATGGGTCTGGCTTTATTCTTCTGTATGTTACTGTCCAATTTTATGAACACCATTTATTGAAGAGACTCCTTTCTCCTTCATGTATCCTTGGCACCTTTGTCAAAAATCAGGTGACTATCATTGCAATTATTTCTGTGCTCCCTATTCTGTTCTGTTGGTGTACATATCTGTTTTTATGCCAGTGCCATACTGTTTTAATTACTGTAGCTTTGTAGTATATTTTAAAATCAAGCAGTGTAATGACTCCAGCTTTGTACATTTTGCTTAAGATGCTTTGGCCACTTAGGGTCTTTTTGGCTTCATATGAATTTTAGGATTGATTTTTCTATTTCTGTTTAAAAAAATGCCATTGGAATTTTGATCGGAATTACATTGAATATTTAGATTGTTTTGGGTAGTATGGACATTTTAATGCCTAATTCTTGATTAAAGTCTGTTATGGAAAAAATTTTTTAAATTCTAAATTCTACACTTGACTGTATTGCTGTAATGTAAGAATGTTACCTAGGACTGGAAACATTTTAGCAGGAAGCTAATGAAATAGTGTAATTATAGATAAGTAACTGAAAAACATACATTTAGACACAATGCTATTAGGCTGTTTGCTATGTGCATTGAAGAATGGCCTAGAATAGTCTCCAAAATTGCTAGAATATCACTCAAAGATTTCTGAAATATATAATAAACTAAAGAGAAAATATTTATTCATGGCAGATGACCTTAGAATTATTTGAAATGTTTAGCTAGATGGCCTGAACTATCTTGAAGAGAGAAGGTTATTACTGAGGTATTTTTGGTAGGACGTGGTTGGGTAGAATTCCACCACCTTGGAAGAAAAATTCAGATTAAATGGTTTGTTTATTGAAGAAACCATTAATTTTTCCAACTACCCATTATCCCTTCATCCCCTCCCCACTTTTTTCCCCTGTAAGTCCTCTCCTCTCCATTCATCCTCCAAAAAGGAGGAGTGGATATTTTGAAAAGGAAGCCTCTTTCTTACACGCAATGAATTTTGCCCACGGTGGGCTAATTGCCAAAGCAGTTGGCCACCTGTGGGAGTAATTAGTCACTTGTCACTCGTTCTGAGGTTAGTCAATTGCAGTTGCAATTTATTATACACACAGTTTTGCATCCACAAATACCCCTGGCTGTTAAAACCACCCATAGAGAAAGAAAAGGCTAGACAGAAACTTTAAAAAGTGGCATATTATTTTATGTTTATGAATGCTTGGGTAACATTCAGCTCTATTCATTTCATACCAATTTAGAGATACTGGAGTTAGGAATCCTGAAGAAAAAGTATTCCTAAGTTATCTTACTTTGGGGATTGGGCTGGAGATAAGATCGTGCTATTTTGTAATTTCACTTGATAAAGTGAAAAATGATTCTTGATCAGTTATATTAAGGTTTTGGTCTTCTACAATACAGATGTGTATAATGTAAATGTATATCTAAGGTATTCATAGGAAGAACTTTGTTCTCCTGGGCGAGCAGCCATGTGATAGCAGACGTTTGGTTAACCATTCTAACATGGTATACTGTTTATGGTTATATCCACAGAAGGCATTCTCCCTTCTACTAATTAAGTTCAATATATTTACCAGTGGCTACTGTTATTACTCATGAATGCCAAAAGGTAAAGAGTATATAAAAAGATGAGCAAATGTAATTCAGTTAGTTGCTGTGTGTGTGTGTGTGTGTGTGTGTGTGTGTGTGTTAGGAACAGGGGGTAAAAACTAGCCCATAAATATATCAGAATTCTCTTGTGTACAAGTAAAACAGAATCTTACCCAAGTTGCCTTAAACAATGAAGGGTATTATGAGTTACTGAACTGAAAACTTTTAAAAATAGAGTGGAGATAGATAGGAGACTTTCCCCAGTAGTTCAATAGTGTCACCAAGGACTCCTATTTACAATTCTCTACTCTACTTTCCATAGTTCCTGAGTTATCCTGAGGCTGGTTCTTACCATGGCTGTTGCAGGGATGAATCATTTTTGCTACACATGCTAAGCAGATATCTCCTTGTGTGTCACTAGCCCAAGCTGAATCATGTACTCTTCCCTGAAGGAGTCACTGTGGCTAAGGGGACAGCATGCACTCATCGGCTTAAAGGCCAAGAGATTACTCCTGGAGATGACCCTACATAAACAGCGTGCTGAGGAATCCGAGACCTACTTAGGTAGGGGGGACTGGGGAGATGGCTGTTAGCAAGAACAGCTATTCAGTACAGCAAATAACAGTAATTCAAGTGCTGTAATAAGGTAAAGACACAGGGCACAGTATTGTGTAGGATGGGCTGGGTATGGGTCAATGCTGTTACTGCAGTAGTTATAGGTGCCATCAATGTTCATGTTCCTGGGATGCTAAAAACCAGAAACATATTTGCAGTGCTTTGTGGCTTATCATGCCACTAGGAAGTTTGTGGCCACCCATTTTATCAGTTAACTCTTGAAGGCTTGGCTTTATCTTTAGTCTATGACCTTTGTTTAGAGAGAGAAGAAACCCAAAGTCTTTGTTGGGAAATCTGACGGCAGAACATATGTATAAATGCAGGTATGGTAGGTCCTCATTATTTGCAGATTTAGTATTTGTGAATTTGCCTACTTGATAAAATTTATTTGTAATCTCAAAATCAGTGCTCATGGTGCTTTCATGGAATTCATGGACATGTGCAGAGTGGTGAAAAAGTTGAGTCATCTGAAGCACTGAGGTCTCCTGGGTTGAACAAGATGATGCTCTGCTTTCCTGTGTCAGCTCTCAGACCAAGAACAAGTGAACCTTTCACGGTTTATTTAGTGCCACATTTTTCACATTTTTGTGCTTTTTGGTTAATGATTTCACTGTTAAAAATGGCCCCAAGCATAGTGCTGAAGTGCTGTCTGGTGTTTTTCTTTTCTTTTCTTTTTTTTATGTTATGTTAGTCCCCATACAGTACGTCATTAGTTTTTAATGTGGCGTTTTGTGACTCATTGTTTGCATATAACACCCAGTGCCCCATGCCATCCATGCCCTCCTTAATACACATCACCAGGCCCACCCATCCTCCCATCCCCCTCCCCACTGAAACCCTCAGTTTGTTTCCTGTAGCCCATAGTCTCTCATGGTTCATCTCCCCCTCTGATTTCCCCCCCTTCATTTTTCCCTTATCCTAATGTCCTCCATGCTATTCCCTATGTTCCATACATAAGTGAAACCATATGATAATTGACTTTCTTTGCTTGACTTATTTCACTCAGCATACTCTCCTACAGTTTCATCCATGTTGACGCAAAGTTGGGTATTCATCCTTTCTGATGGCTGAGTAGTACTCCATTATGTATATGGACCACATCTCATCCATTTTTCTGTTGAAGGGCATCTTGGCTCTTTCCACATTTTGGCTATTTTGGATATTGCTCCTATGGACATTGGGGTACATATGGCCCTTCTTTTCACTACATCTGTATATTTGGGGTAAATACCCAATAGTGTAATTGCTGGGTTATAGGATAGCTCTATTTTTAATTTTTTGAGGAACCTCCACACTGTTTTCCAAGTGGCCACACCAGTTTGCATTCCCACCAATAGTGTAAGAGGGTTCCCCTTTCTCCACAACTTCTCCAACATTTGTTGTTTTTTGCCTTGCTGATTTTTGCCATTCTAACTGGTGTAAGGTATCCAGTGTCTCTAAATGCAAGAAGATTGTCATGTGCCATTTGAGAAAATACACATTAGACAGGCTTCCTTTGGCATGAGTTACAACGTTGTTGGTTGTGAGTTCGGTATCAACAAATTAACGATATATATTAAATATGGTGTCTTTAAATGGAAACATACAAAATAGGTTACATATTGGGATGCCTGGGTGGCTCAGTCAGTTAAGCATCTGCCTTCGACTCAGGTCATGATCCCAGGGTCCTGGGGTCGAGACCTGCATCAGGCTCCCTGCTCAGTGGGGAGCCTGCATCCACCTCTCCCTCTGCTGCTCTCCCTGCTTATACTCTCTCTCTTTCTCTGACAAATAAATAAATAAAATCTTTTAAAAAATTAAATAAAAATCTTAAAAAAATAGGTTGCATATTGACTGGCTAATGAAAAGGTTATGACTGGGGGCTTGCAGGAACTTAATCTTGTATTTCCTCTAGGAACAGTAGGTTCAGTATTTGCTCATTCTACGAGCACAGTGACTGTATAGAACATAACTACTGCAAATAATAAGAATCAACTGTATGTGTATGTGATCGCATTTAAGCAAATTAAAGACAAAATTAGCTTGGTCCAAATCCAGGCAGGTATTTAACCACAGAGTTCTAATATTTAAAGGGTAAATGCTTTTTATATTCCTGTTAGTTAAAAGGAAGGAGTTCAGAGTTTTTAAGTCCATTTGAGGAGACATAGGCAATCCATTGCAAGCTAGATTTCTTTCCATCTGGACCCTTATAACTACATCCTCTCTATCTTCTCCGAAGTGATAAGCAACATTTTACAGCTGTCTATAGAAATGAAAAATAACACATGATGAAATCCACTTCCTTGTCAAAGACCATATTTGGTACCTTCCCCTCTCCCGATTGCCCTCAAAGCAAATGCAGCAAAACTTTGAGCTGCCACAGGACATCGTAAGACTTGAGACCCGCTAACTAAATAGTGATGGGTAGTACGACAAGGTGTTCTGCATCTAGGGTTCTGCTTGCATCATTCTATTTGACTTTTGTTTCACTGGAGCTTGGGGCTGTGCTGCCAGCAGCAAGTATGCTGACTGAAAACTGTCACAACAGCGATCATTACAATCCGGGAGTTGAGTTTGACTGGAACATATGTCTTCAATTTTGATAGCTCAGCTTCCCAGATGCCCTAAAGGAGAATATTGCCTGAGAAGGAGCTTTTCATGTAAGAATAATTTGTGTTAAGTAGCTCAGTGATCTGTTTGTTAGGTTAGAGCTGACAGTTTGTTTATATTTCTAAAGGGGTATGATGAATGGGGGAGAAGTTGATGCTAATTAGCCTAAATTGTTCCTAAGAATGTAGAGCGCTTTGCCAGTTTCATTGTTTCTGTTTCTTTGCACATTTTAAATAATTGAATGGAGCTCAGACCATTCATCATAATTTCAGGCAAGATAGAAATAAATGAATTTAGCACGGGTCTGCATGTGTGATGGAAGATGTCACTTTAAAAGGCAATTAGATAAGACATCAACTTGGGGCTAATGCAGACTATTCTAATCTATTTGCATAAAAATATCAAACACGAACGTTTTCATTTACTCCATTAATTATCTCTGTCATTGTAGGAGGATACAGCCCTTCTTTTTGAAATTCCATCTATCTCTGTTACAGAAATAATACTGTGGTATAAAATCTGGACCTGTGCTTCTGGACAAAAGATCTGTATCCATACACTTTAAGAAAGTTCTTTCCCCACCCCTTGATGTCATCAGATGCCTCGAAGAAAGCTGTTTGAGGATGGGCTGAAGCTCTTGGCTAGCTAGATAATGAAAAAGGCATCAGAGAAACATTTTGAAAGTTAGGAATCATAAAATGGTGTGAATTCTACAATAAGAGCTAATGTACCAGTGAAGGCAGATTTTAGTTATTTCTCAAGAGTTCTTACATATTTATTTCTCATAGATGCTGAGTTACATAGAGATATGATACTAAGCCTGTAATATAGCTTCCTAAGTTGAGCCAGCATTTCCTCTAGGTAATAAAGTTAACATAAATGGATTATTTTATGAGTATAGGAAAATATATATGTTTTGTTAACACACATATTTTGACAGTTAAAATAAGAAAAATGAAACTAAATTTAGAAAGTCCATGATTTTTTTTTTCAACCTTTTAATCCTCATTGCAGGCCATTCTTTTTTAATTTATGCACATAAAATACCACAGGAAGAGATGGTATAAATTTGTGGACTGTGGAGAATGAGTGAACATTTTTGAATCAGGATCTTTAAAAGGGGTGAAATTTGAGTATGATTAAGTTAGGAAAAAGCCTCGCTTACGGCGGAAGTCGGAGACTCTGTATACATTATGGGCATGTCATGGCTTTTAAAAAGTTATGTTAGACTTCTATACAAATTGTGAAGGAATTTGTATAACCCCAAACAAAATTCTGTGTGGTTCTGAACTTTTCCAAAGAGAGAGAAGTAATGCTGGTTAGTATTCCAATCAGGAGCAAACCTTACTGTCGGGTGGGCTGGTTGCTTACACTGCCTGGGTGTTTTCTTGGTCACTAGTTTTCTCGGAAGGAAATGATCCCATGACTTATGCTTGCCACATTTGTGCATATATGCGCTATAATTGGCATTTATTAAGGAGACCTTCAGTTTGATGGATGACTGTCAGAGCCGAGCCTGCTGGCTTTGAAGAGGGTTGACTGCTCAAGTTTTGTTACATTAACTCGTTAGAACTCTGCAAAACTTCAACCGGCTCTTTGTTTACTTTCTTATAATTAAGATTTTTGAACAATCGATTTGCAGAGACTTGACAGGGCCCATTCCCAACTTGGAGACTTTGCCTGACAGAAAAGTATGCAACAGAACAAATATTCACAATAGAACCTGTGAGTATTAAAAATAAGGGTTTTGTACTCTCTTTAGGTAGCTGCCCAGTTAATTAATTGCTTTTAAACATTAAATGGTTTAATTATCTTTACCTTTTATATCATTAGCAGCATTATTCCTCAACTTTTTTAAAAAAGTGAATTCTATAAAAACAACAGCTGTAGAAATATTTTTAAATCAGGGTATTTAAAATTAGACCTTGTATGTATTATACTTTAGCAACAATGTAAGCAAATAATTAGAAAAATGAAACACCATCTGAATCTATAGTTACCTAGTCAAAAGGAAAAAAATGCATTAATCTGTGCATTTAAACATTCAACTATGAATAATCAGTAAATCCCAACTGAGTTGTTAATTTTGTAATATGAAAATCTCCAAAGCTGCGGTGACACATTTAAATTTAAAACTGATATTTCACTTTCTCTTTTGTAACCTCACAGAAAGTGCACATAAAAATGCTGAAAATGAGTCTATTTTCCCGTATGCTTTGGTGGGACAAACTGTATTTCCTGTTTTGCTCAATGTACCTCTCGCACTACCTAGAGAGGCACAAAATGTTGATGTTGTGTTTGGTTTGTGTATTTTTGAAATATTCTTAGTTGATAGCTACAAAAACTAAGTGTTTGAAGGTAAGGGATGTGCTTTTATAAAGACCAACTATGGCTGGAGACTGCACTAAGATTACAGACTTGCTCATGGTTGTCTCTTTTCTGACTTGTTGTGACTAGTTGATGAGTTGATTATCTGTGAGGTATATTTACCAACTATGGGAGCTCGGTGAGTAGATGCATTCATCACATTGTCCCACTATCTAAATGAGTGGGGAAAGGAAATAATGGTGAAGGAAAAATATACAGTGTCTATTTATGAAAATGAATACTGTATAGGGTCTTCATTTATAAGCAGTGCTCTAAGTAATGAGTTCTTACAGTAATTTTATGGGGACGGCTACTGTAGGACAGTACTAGATCACTTGCCTTCACAGAGAGGGGGAAAGGAAAAACGAAACTCAGTTGTTTTCAGGTCACAGATATTTCAACTTTCCTTATTCTCCGAAAGGAACTTGAGTTGGCAGAACAACATTTAGACTTCTTTGCCCATGAAGACAGCCTTTTAAGTTTAGTGATGAAGTTGATGCATTCGTATTTCATTCAGATGATGGAAAATACAACTAATTGGCTCCTTATTTGGTCCACGATGCTCAGTTAATGTATTCAAAGTTATTACTAGATTAAAAAAAATGAATTCACAGGTCAAAACTTCTTTTATTGTGGAGGAAACTGGCAGTCATCAAAAGGGCCATTAAAAAACAGTTTAATGAAGAAATATGTGACTGTTTAAGAAAAGCGTCTAGTCTAAACTTAGCAGGAGGGCCATGGATCCTTTTTTCTGCTAGGCTGCAACAGTATAAGAAAATATTCTTGCATTTTTTAGGCTTCTGCATAAATTTTTGTTTTAAGAAAGCCATTACTTTAGCTGCACAAATGAAATATAATCACACATGGGAAGCTTGAACCTAAGATCAAGTCTTCCTATTAATTTTATATTAAAATGTGTGAAATGTTGTCTCTTTATTTTTAATGATGTATTAATGTTAACTAAGACTTTAATTTAAATGTCTTTTTCCTTTCAACCTAAAAACAATGGCCAGTACTTTTGGATAGTGTCCTGTGTAACAAGCACTGTTCAAAATAGTCTACGTGGATTAATTTATGTATTTGCCACAATCCCCTGTCATGGGTACTATTATTATCTTCACTTTAATGTTACCTAAAACTGAGGTATAGAGAAGACAAGTAATTTGGCCAATGTCATGCAGCTAGTAAATGGTAGGTTAGAGATTTAAGCATAGGCATTCTGACTTAAGATTTAAGGCAGTTAATCATTTTGCAGTGCAGGATTTGGTTTGGTTAAGTAGCTGAGAATCTACACACAAACATCTAAATCCACCAAATTTATTATTCAAAAGATTTTTGGAACAGTATTCCAAAGATTATTTCATTATGTTTAGAAGCTTTTTCTAGAAGGAATAGTATATTAACATACCTATACACTTAGAAATATCTTCTTTTTTTCTAAACATTTATATCCCAGCACATGACTAACAAAAGGTTTATAGGCTAACAGTGTGGTCAGGTTTGATCTGTGGCCTACTTAGACAGTTGTAATATTGAACCATATTGTAACAGAGTTCTGTTTTGTTTTAAAAATACAATGATTATTTTGAAAAGGGGATAAAGCAGCAATAGGAAAGAAGTAGTTTCTATAAAAATTTGTCATGTTTTCAGAAGTAAATGTTTTAACATTTGTCTAACAAAATATAGCATTATCTAGGTTCAACGAAAGAGACTGGTTTTTATCACTAGACTAGAGTAATGAATTCTGGGATAATCTAAGCTGATTAATCTTTAAAAATTATGTGGTTTTTTTTGTAACATTAAGAAAGAGACATTGCAAAGTTGAGTGAATTATAGCTTATAAACCTCATTGAAGATAATGCAAAAGCATAAAATGTCATACATATTTTAGTGGTGTTTCAAACTCCTAGACAAAGAAATTTTGAATGTCCAGACATCTTTGAAGTATCTGGCAGAATATAATGTGCATACAGGAAATGGTCTGATGAGAAGAGTGCGCAAAGATAAAACTACATTTTTAATCTTCTATGTGAAGAAATTTAAGTGGTAGATATATTTTTTGCACATTTTTTTATTCACCAAAAATTGATAATATGTACAATGCATTGAGGGCACAGGAATGAGTAAGATAGATAACCCTTTAATGAACTAACATTCTAGTGGCAGAGATAGGATTAAACAAACAAATAATATATCAGATAATCATTAGCGTTTCAAAGAGAGTAAAACTGAGTAAGGGGCTAGAAAGTGATGTTACTGAGGGACATGGAGCTGTGTCTATTTTAAATAGAATATTTAGGGATGGCTTCTATAAAATGCTGACATCTGAGCAAAAATCTAGTTAATAGTATTGAGTACCGATGACATTTCTAGTATATTTGCCACCTAGGATAAAAAAAAATTTAACATTCCCCTCCTCTTGGAAAAAATTGGTTTTAATAATAATCTTTCAATGAAAAGGATGGCAATGATGGCCAGAAAAAACACAATGAAAAACAGTTATTCAACTTCATGTGTTATCATGCCACTAACAAAATTAATCTAAAAAATAAAATAAACATTACTGTACCCCCCAAAAGGGAAAAAGTAATGGATTAGTATTATTAATTGCATCAGTTTTTAATTAAAAAAAGGAAAAATAACATACCTACATAGCATGCAGTTTGTGCCATGTTTCACTATTTCAAATCTTTTGGGGGGAGCAGCTTTATTAAGATACACATACCATATAATTCACCTATTTAAATTGTATGATCCAGTGGGTTTTAGTGTACACATAGAGTTGTGTAATTATCATCATAATCAATTTTAGAACATTTCATCCTGGGGCTCCTGGGTGGCCCACTCTGTTGTGTGTCTTACTCTTGATCTCAGCCCAGGTCTTGATCTCAGGGTCATGAGTTCAAGCCCCATGTTTAAAAAAAAAAAAGAATATTTCATCACCCCAAAAAGGAAACCCCATGTTCTTTATCACTCACTCCTGTTTCCTCATACTACCACCTCTGCCCCTGGCCTTAGGAAACAATTTTCTGGGTCTAAGGATTTGCTTATTTTGTACAGCTAAGAAAAATGGAATCATGAATATGTTCTCATTTGTGACTAGCTTCTTTCACTTACCTTGTTCTTAATGTTCATCCATGTTGTAGCATATATCATTAATTCTTTTCATTGTTGACTGATATTCCATTATATGGATATACCATATTTTATTTATCCATTCATCACTTGAGGGAAATTGGATTGTTTCCAAAGTTTTGCTATTATGAATAATGCTGTTATGAACATTCCTGTACAAGTTTTTATGTGAACATTTGTTTATATTCTGGCAAGTATATACCTAGGAGTGGAATTGTTGGTCATATGGCAACTCTATGTTAAAATCTTTTAAGGAACTGCCAAACTGTTTTCCAAAGTGGCTGCAGCATTTACATACTAACCAGCAAAGTATGAGGGTTGTAACTTCTTCATGTCCCTGCCAATATTTGTTATTATCTGACAGTTTGATTCTATCCATGCTAGTGGGTACAGAGTGGTAACTTATTGTGATTTTGGTTTGTATTTCCCTGGTGGCTAATGATGTTGAGCATCTTTTCATTTTCTTACTGGCCATTTGTATGTCAATTTTTAATTGCCTTTTTGTTTTTTTATTATTGAGTTATAAGAATTGCTTATATATTCCAGATACAAATCCTTTGTCAGACATATGATTTGCAAATATTTTCTCACACTCTGTGTGTTTTCATTTTCTTTCTTTCTTTCTTTCTTTCTTTATTTATTTGTCAAAGAGAGAGAGTGCACAAGCAGGGAGAGCAGCAGACAGAGCAGGCAGAGGGAGAAGCAGGCTCCTCACTGAGCAAAGAGCCTGATGCGGGGCTCCATCCCAGGACCCTAGGATCATGACCTGAGCTGAAGGCAGACACTTAACCAACTGAGCCACTCAGGTGTCCCATGTCTTTCATTTTCTTGATGGTGTCCTTTGAAGCACAAAAATGTTTTTAATTTTGGTGAAGCCAGATATCTATTTTTCTTTTGTCTTTTACGCTGTTGTCACATTTAAGACACTGTAGCCTAATCCAAAGTCACAAAGATTCACACCCATGTCTTTTTTTGTTTGTTTAAAACTTTTATAGTTTTAGCTATTGCTTTAGGTCTTTGGTCCATTTTGAGCTGATGTGAGATGAGGGTCCAACTGTATGCTTTTGCATGTAGATATCCAGGTGTCCTGGTACCATGTGTTGAAACGACTTTTTCCCCATTGAATTGTTTTGGCACTTCTGTCAAAAATTAATTGCTTATAAATATGAATGTTAATTTCTGGACTCTTAAGTATATTCCACTGACATATGTCACTGTCCTTATGCCAGTACCACACTGTCTTGATTACTGTAGCTTTGCAGTATGCTTAGAAATTAAGAAATGTGAGGGGCACCTGGGTGGCTCAGTCATTAAGCATCTGCCTTCGGCTGAGGTCATGATCCCAGGGTCCTGGAATTGAGCCCCACATAGGACTCCCTGCTCCACGGAAAGTCTGCTTCTCCCTCTCCCACTCCCTCTGTGTGTGTTCCCTCTCTCACTGTGTCTTTCTCTGTCAAATAAATAAATAAAATCTTAAAAAAAAAAAGAAATTAAGAAATGTGAATCCTCAAGAAGTGGGCAGAAGACATGAACAGATATTTCTCCAAAGAAGACATACGAATAGCTAACAAACAAATGAAAAAATGCTCAATATCACTTGGCATTAAGGAGATACAAATCAAAATCCCAATGAGGTACCACCTCATACCAGTCAGAATGGCTAAAATTAACAAGTCAGGAAATAACAGATGTTGGCAAGAATGTGGAGAAAGGGGAACCCTCTTACATTGTTGACTGGAATGCAAACTGGTGCAGCCACTCTGGAAAACATTCCTCCAAAAGTTGAAAATAGAACTACCCTGACACCCAGCAATTGCACTACTAGGTATTTTTCCAAAGGATACAAAAAAAGGTGATTTGAAGGGGCACCTGAACCCCAGTGTTTATAGCAGCAGTGTCCACAATAGCCAAACTATGGAAAGAGCCCAGATGTCCATCGACATATATCTGGATAAAGAAGCGTTATGTGTGTATGGATACACACATACATATATATAATGGAATATTATATATATTTTATATATATTTTTACATATTACACATATAATGAAATATTACCCAGTCATCAGAAAGAATGGAATCTTGCCATTTGCAATCACATGGATGGAACTACAGTGTATTATGCTAAATGAAAGAGGTCAGAGAAAGACAAATACTATATGATTTCACTCATGTGGCAATTAAGAAATGAAACAGATGAACAGAGGAACATGGGTGAAGGGTTAGAAAAGTAAAATAAGATAGAAACAGAAAGGGAGACAAACCATGAGAGACTCTTAACTATAGGAAACAAATTTAGGGTTGCTGGAGGGGAGGTGAATGGGGGAATGGAGTAATTGGGTGCTGGGCATTAAGGAGAGCACTTGATGTAATGAGTGCTGGGTGTTATATGCAACTGAATCAACTTGAATGCAAGATAAATCACTGAATCACTAAATCTCCATCCCCACCAAAACTAATAATACACTATATGTTAACTAAATTAAATTTAAATAAAAAATATTTTTAAAAATGTGAATCCTCCAACTTAGTTCTTTTTTTTTTTTTTTTTTGGAGACTGTTTTGGCTATTCTGGCTCCCTTGAATTTTCCTATGTTTTAAATAATTTTTTAAAGTTTATTTATTTATTTATTCATTTATTTATTTAAGTAATCTCTACCCAACATGCAGTTCAAACTCACAACTTCAAGATCGGCAGTCACATGCTGTTCCCACTGAGCCAGCCAGGTGCCCTTGTGTTTTCAATATTAAATACAAATCACATTTCAAGAAGCCAAATAAAATGACAGAACTGAAGCAAGTTAAGTTCAATTTCTTCATCTTTACAATTACCAAATTGATTTTAAGTCTGTTGTTTAAACTCAGGAATATGTGGTGACACAGAGGTTGGAGAGAGCAAGTACTCAAAATAAGCTCTAACTGTTCTGTAGCTGTAACTGTTCTGTCGCTATTGGGAATTTTCTCTTGAGCTGAATTCAAGTATCTGTGTGTCTGTTGGGGGCCACCTATGTATTTGGAAGATCTCCATATTAACTTTCCTCTGGAATACAATGTTTATTAAGGGACAGTTAACAAAACATTTGTCAAGGAGGAGCAGTATTGTATCACTAACATTGTTTAACCACGCTGGTGCATGGTAATAAATAAAAAGTAAAACATAATTTTCATTTCTTTCACTGTTACTTTAAGATATTCAAAATTGCCTGTATACAGTGCAGATTGCTCCTACCAGCCAAACCTTGAAATGCCAGTGAGGAGGAGCAAATCATTCTGTGATTAAGAGAAAGAGCTTTCCAGGAAGAGGGAACAGAAGTAGTAAATCCTTACATGAATTTGAGATTTTTAATGAACTGAAAGGCAGCCATTATTGTAGCTAGGACATAGAGGTGGGGGGTGAGTGGTAGGACATGATATTGGAGAGACTGACAGCCAGGCCCTCCAGCTAGGGCCACCATATGATTTTTGGTCTAAATTATAGCACTTCTGAGAGTGAAAGAGGCCACTGTTGATTATATGATGGACTTAATGGGACTGTCCCTGGAGAATTAAGATGAGTAGTCACCCTATTTAAAGGATATGGTGCAGAATTGTATTTTAAGTACCCATAGAATCCAACCTAAGGACAACTATTATGAAGGCTAACAGTTCTTTAAGGCAGGTGAACAGTAATCTGACCTGACACCATTAATATATTACAAATTAGGAGGACTAAACAGTGTGTATACTGAGTGGTTTAGAGTTATGCTTCTCAAACTTTAGCACACGTAAGAATCATGTAAACCTCATTTAAAACATATGGCTGGCCCTACTCCCCAGAATTATGACTGAGTCTGTTTTGTATTTCTAGCAGGTTTCCAGGTATTGCTGATACTGCCAGTCCATGAAGGACCAGACTTTGAGTAGCACTGGTTTAGAATTTAGTGAGTGGACTATAGAGTCAGACAGACATAATTTGAATTTCAGCTTTCTTGGTTACTAGCTAGGTGGCCTTGGCAAGTTAAGTACTCTTTCCACAGCTCTTTTCTTCATCAGGTAAAATGTGATTATAATAATCCCTGCCTTATATAAATGTTGTGAAAAGTAAATGGGATAAAGCACTTGGCATTGTTTCAGGCATTATTGTAAGCACCTAGCATGTGTTAATTTTTTTATTATCATACTTAGGAAGAAGAAGAATCATGGTGGATTATACTCAGTAGATAAAACTATGATCACATTTAGATTCTGCATTGTGAAGCAATAGCTACAAGTACATGCCCCAGGATGGTGTTTGGTGCCTGGTACATAGCAGGCTCTTAATATTTGTTGACTGAATAAACAAATTTGTGAGTTCATTAAATAGGGCTATGTGGACTGAAAAAGTTGATTCTGATTTCGATATTCCTCTTTTATTCTCAAAGCATACCTTACCTTCTGACATTCAACATAGACCAGAGCATAAGAAAATCTTGCCCATCACCTGCAAACAATTTGATGTGTTAAGCCAGTTAGGTTACATTTAAACTTGAAATTGATGAGACAGTTACATTGTGAGTTTCTTGATGTTTGGGTATACAATGAACTTTAAACTTAATATATTGTCACCAAATAAAGGTAGAGTAGTTGTAGAATTATACACTTAAAAATGACTTTCATTTAGATTGCTGCGCTGAATTATGACTGTGTTAAACACAAAGCTACAAAATGCCCTTTATTCATTATCATGGAAGAAATACTACAAAAACAACTCTAATTTCTTTTTTTTTTTTTAAGATTTTATTTATTTATTTGGCAGAGATCACAAGTAGGCAGAGAGACAGGCAGAGAGAAAGAGAGGAGGAACAGGCTCCCTGCTGAGCAGAGAGCCTGATGCGGGGCTCCATCCTAGGACCCTGAGGTCATGACCTGAGCCGAAGGCAGGGGCTTAACCCACTGAGCCACCCAGGCGCCCCAACTCTAATTTCTACAGGAAAAATAATAGACCAAACTACTGTAAAGAGAGGCCAACAGAATGGGACCAGCTAATATGAGATCTGAATGGTTTCTCTTTTGTCCAGTGGTTGTGTGATTGCCACAGCATGAAGTTGTACTTGAGAGTAGGTGGGGAAGGGAAGAAGGAAGAGGACTAACTTTGAAAAATATTGTACTGCGTGGAGCACTGTGTGTTATATGCAAACAATGAATCATGGAACACTACATCAAAAATAATGGTGTACTGTATGGCGACTAACAGAACATAATAAAAAAATAAGAAAATAAATATCCATCATGGGTTAGGTACTTAATCATGTGCTAGGAAATTTACATGCCTTAATTCCTTGCTCAGAACCATCCTATGAGATAGTTATCTCACTCTCTTTTCACTTCTGAGGATTAAAGCTTTAGGAGACAAAGGATAAACAGATGGAGCCAGGTTTCTTCTCTAGGTATCCCTACAAAGGTCACTCTCCTTTTTACTATCTTTGGAAAGCGCTTTAAATAGAAAGCCACTATGTAGTTTTCCAGCAGTCTGGCAGAGTTGCTATATTATCAGTTTCCTAGTTCATTAGTAATGGCAACTTAGGTACTGAAGAGATTCTAATGTAGTAATTGAACTGTTCTTGCTGAGTTTATCCAGGGTTGGTCTAATTTACTCCATAACTTTCTCTTATATGCAGCATCTTAATTTATAATTTCTGGTGCTAGGATTTGAAGCATCAGTAGTTGAGGGGTAGAATTAAAGAGAACACTGACAATGTTTTAATTCCTACTTGTTATTATGTTTTATCACTCTAAGCAATACAGAACAATAAAACTATTACGTTAGTAATGACTTTGGTTTAATAATGTAGTCCTGTATTAGGAAGCCCTTAAGCATAACTAAGACATGGAAAATTCTTTGATATAACACTCTTGGGACCATTTGGAGATGGTCATATTCTGATGGGCAGTAGCAAGGAGCAGAACATTAAGTTGCCTGAGTGCTGGTTGTGAAGGGAGAACACTGCAGGTGGCATGCCTTTTGTTTGGATCATGTCTTGTGATTCAGCTTTGGCACAACTGAGTCATTCTCCATACTGTAGCACTAACATTACATCTTCTGTCAGTTACAACTATCTCAAGGGTTGCATCTAATGTTATATCTAACATCAGGAAGACATAACCAAGGGTTAGAGTTAAAATAAGTTGGTTTTTTTTGTTTGTTTGTTTGTTTGTCTTTTTAACTCTTCCAACTAACTTAGGTGCTCTTGTAATGCTTGTATAAACCCATGACTTTTCTCATGTTCTTAAAGTTGGAAAAGTTCACCAAAGCACTTTACTGCCAACATGATCAGGGTCTAAGTAGGTCACTGATGGTAGCTATCCTTACAATTTGATTCAGAGATCAAGAAGAGTAGATAGAGGCCATAAGTAACTATTTAATAGCTTAATTTCTTTATTCTACCGATGACTTTTAGATTGCCAAACGCAAGTCTGTCCTAGACCCTGGCCAAGCTTAGTTGACCCTGATACCATCCTGTCAACTAGGCAGAATTTGGGACAAGTGATGCTTATAAATTCTTTGAGCTGTCTTGATTATGGAGCATCCAGAATCTTAATTTCTATCTGGGATGGCTCATATTTCCTCTGAGGTAAATGAACCAATCATTGATAACTATACAGGATATCACATGACCTCTTGTGCTGGTGAAGGAAGAAATAAACCCATTCATTTGTTCAATGCATATTTATTTATTTTAAAGATAGATTTATTTAGTTAGTTAGTTATTTAAGAAGTGGGGGCAGGGCAGAGAGAGAGGGAAAGGGAGAGAAGCAGATTCCCCACTGAGTGCAGAGCCTGGTGGTGTGGGACTCGAAGCAGGGCTCAATCACATGACCCTGAGATCACGACCTGGAGATCACAGTATGAGCTGAAATCAAGATTTGAACACTTAACTGAGCCACCCAGGTGCCCCCAGTGCAGATGGAGATAAATGGTTATTAAAGTGCTACTGAGGACACAGACTGACAGGACTTAGTCATTAATTAGATGAGACAGAAAAGTCAAAGAGATCCTTGGATTAATGATTTCGGCTACATTGCGTAGACACCGAAGACAAGCAACATAGGGGAAATGCCTAGATAGGGAGAGAGCAAAGAAGGACATGAGCTCCCTTCTGAACATGATGTCTTAGGGAGCTTATGAGATATCAAGTAGGCTACTGTTCATTAGGTAGTTGAACAAGCAAATTGAAATAGCAGCAGAACTGGACTGGAGATAAAAGATAGGAGGGTGACCAGTGCATGGATACTCACTGAGGTTCTACAAGTCACTGCAGTAACATAGAGTGCATAGAATGAGGAAAAACAGAGGACTTATGGCTGACCCTCCAAAGAAGTATTGACATTTAAAGGATCATTTTCAAAGTGAGGCTTTAAAGGTAATATTTGGTGAAAACATCTTTTTTTTTTTTTAAGATTTTATTTATTGGGGCGCCTGGGTGGCTCGGTGGGTTAAAGCCTCTGCCTTCGGCTCGGGTCATGATCCCAGGATCCTGGGATCGAGCCCCGCATCGGGCTCTCTGCTCAGGGAGGAGCCTGCTTCCCTTCCTCTCTCTCTGCCTGCTTCTCTGCCTACTTGTGATCTCTGTCTGTGAAATAAATAAATAAAATCTTTAAAAAAAAAAGATTTTATTTATTTATTTGACAGAGAGAGATCACAAGTAGGCAGAGAGGCAGGCAGAGAGAGAGAGAGAGAGAGGGAAGCAGGCTCCCCGCTGAGCAGAGAGCCCGATGCGGGACTCGATCCCAGGACCCTGATGTCATGACCTGAGCCGAAGGCAGCGGCTTAACCCACTGAGCCACCCAGGCACCCTGATGAAAACATCTTAAAAATGTTTTGAAGGAGAAGAGGGAGGCATGCAAGTCCAAGCGTTTCCTTTCTTTTTCAGCACTGATTTGCCATTTCCTCCACCTCAAGTGAAGTCATACACATTCTGAATCAGCGTCTCTTTTGTTGTGGTTAAATTGATTCTTGAACACAAACCATTTTAAAACATGCAATGAAAAAAATGGAGAATAAAGGAAAACCAAAGCATCATATTATCCATTGCTAAAATTTTTTGAATTTAGTGCATAATCAAAGCAACCGTAAATGGCATGGCTGCCAACATGCAAGATGGGCAAAGAAGGACTTTGCTTCTTTTCCCTCTTACATCTTACTTCCAATATCTTAACATTTTTTAAATCCTTTAGAGATTCAGATCTCTTTGTATTCTCTCTCCCTTCTTGATCTCACAGGTGTGTGGCAGAAACCAAGAATAATGGCTCCCAACTTGTTCTTTAACTGCTTGTAAGGGACCTTTCACTAAATGCAAAGCCACTCTTCTTTTTATGTGAACAAATCCATGTCCACAAAACCTTGATTTTTGGTATGATTACAGTGGAACTCTTCCTCCTCCTTAAACACATGGTGGACCTATTCCTTATCCTGATATATCATCCAGCTTTGTTTCTGTTTTCCCCTCTGGGGAAGATAATGTGGTTTACATTCTTTTAGAAGTCTTGGACACCAAGAATGTTGAGGTCAGCCCAACTGGGGAAGTGAAGGAAAGAATGTCAGTTAACCCAATGGTGAAACCTCAGGAGTGTGCTTTGTAAGGGCCATTTTCTCCCTGTTTTTCTTTTTACCCCTTTGTATATTAACCACAAATAACCATCAGCCTTTAAATCAGCTTCACAAGAAGCCACCAACAAATGTTTAAAGCATCTCAACAGCATTTCCAAGAAAGCCCTGAATAAAATTGTTTTTGTACGATGACCAATATATTAGCTTTATTTTTTTTTTAACCCACTGTTCCCTGCTGATGCAAAATTTACTGAAATGCCAAATTTTAAGAAATCGGGAAATGTAGCAGAAGGAATGGTGGTGTTTTTCTAAGGTAACTTATTTTAAATGGAATAAATGGATGCTTGGTCAGACAGAGAAAGGTCAAGGAATGAGAGACTTCATGCCCTCCAAAGTAATTGGATATTAGTGTGTTTTAGGAGCAATTCTCACTGAGTGTAGAGAAATATCTTTCTTTTAAAAAATTTAGAAAATGTTTTTAAAATTTCTTTGGATTTAAAGCCTTATGAGATTTGGGAAAAAGAGAAGCAAAAGCCCAACAGAGAAGATTAACTAACATTGAGGATGTTGTTCCCAGCAGATTTTTTTTTTTTTTTCTCAGCAGATTTTTTTTTTTTTTTTGATGGATATTTTGTTTGTTTGGTTGGTTGGTTGGTTGTTTTTTTGGTTTTCTGATTTTGTTTTTTGTGGGGTTTTTGGGTCAGAACCTGGGGATTTACTCAACATAACATTAAAACTCTCATTCGGATTTGGGCAAAACAGATAAATGTACTCACATATACGCATGTGTGTAAAAGTCCTTTCTTTTCCTTTGGGAGATAGTTTTAATGCTATCCAGCAAAGATTGTGAATAACATGTAAATAACCAGCGTAAGATGGCATGAGAAAAAAATGACAGGATTTTGAGTGTTTTTTAGAGGAATCTTCTTCTTACACACCTGGCCTTTCTTTTGAGGCATATTTCCATGTATTGTTTCACATGTTCTATTTGTTATTCATGCCATAGAGATTTTCATGGGTTCACAGATTGTGCCTGGGTGTATAAGTTAGTGTGAAGATAGTTAAGTAAAGGAATAGACGAAGGGAAAGCAAAGTAATTCACTTGAAATCCAGAGACCTTTACAATGCTGAAAAGTAAGTAAAAGCAGATGTTGCAAAGTTTAGAAAATCAAGACATTATTTTCCTGTTTCCATTGAATTTTTTTCTAAACACATTATAAATAAGCTTTGAAGTAATACAAAGTCCTCTGTTTGTTTTGCTGATAGCATCTTTTGTGAAAAACTTTATCAATGCTTGTTTAAGTTATAGACTAAATGATATCTCAGTTGGTGAAAGAACTGACTGTATCTGCTGGCAAAGACAATGCTACAGTGCTGAAATTATTTACAATGTCTGAGTCACTTAGATACCTATTTGATTAGATCTTTGGGGTTTAATGTTAAACAGCTCAAATATTTTATGCTATGCAAATTCAAACATGGAAAACCCCAATATTTCATTATCCACACACTTTACATTTAATTTTATATTTTATGAAGACTTTATGTTGCTTTGCAATAGAGAGTCTTTGGTTTATTAATCTTTAGAATTAATCTGAAAAGAATAGCCTATGAATTTGAAAATAAGGCTATTACTGCTTCATTCTTCCCTTCCCCCCATCCTCTAATATATACTCATATTAAACTTCTAAAAGTCTTACATTGTGACCTCTAAATATGAAGTCTATTTCAAATGAACTGTCATTCTTCAGATTTGCTTCTAAAACTTAATACCTAAGAGAGCCCAGTGGGGAGTTCATTGCCAGAGCAAGGTGTTTGCTCGCTCAGGGAAGCTCTAGGACAGGTGCCCATCCTCACATGCTCCCACTGGCCCTCATCATTTGGAGTCACTGAATGTCTTCCAGCTGTTAGAGAATGTCCCAGGCTCAAAACTGCATCCCTGCTGAGGATATGTTCAGGGTCTAAGCCAATTCTGGAAATGATTGGCTGCTAAAATATGGAACAAGGGAAATCAGTTCCTATCAACGACATAAACCATCATCTGTCTGTTATTACATTCACTCAGCTGGGTCACATATGACTCAATAATCAAATTACCACCCTATATATCTTAAATCTGCATGTTCACTTGACCACCATGTGGATGTGGGAAAACAAAGATAGTCTAGGCTGTCTTCTCTTTATTTTGTTTATTTTAAATATGTCTTTTTTCCCCTGCATCTACAAGTAAAAAGCTTATAAAATTTTGAAAATTATATATCCTAGAAAGCTAAAGTCCCCCGTGGTGGCCTTCTGCCCTCTCCACTGCTTGATACGTTGTGAACAATTTGGTATGTATCAATTACGTCTTAGTCATTAATGGGATTTTCTGTTATTAATACTGTACTAATACAACTGTGGCCTTTTAAACTTAATTTAAGTGAAAAATTAGCTGGATCAAAAAAATCTCTAAAGGTAGATAAAATTTAAGTGGGGAAAAATAAAGCAGTCTTTTTCTCTTGTAATTTATGTTTCAACTTCTTTCAAGAAGCATTAAAACAGCTTACAATAAAAACTAGGGCAAAGGAAAAATACAACTAAGAACCATTTATAAAGTGTAAATGAGAGAAAGAAAGGGGAATTATTCAGAGAAGAGGAGAAATCTTAAAATCAATACATGCTAGTGGCAGAAAGTTATACCATTTGATTTAAAACATTGCACAAAGTTTCAAATAGTCCGATTGAGATGCAAACACAACAAAACAAAAATGGGGAAAAAAGTTAGTTTAAAAAGAATTTGCAGTCCAAAATTGGACTCTGTGCTCAAAATCTGTCCTGCCTGGTGTCCGTATAATTAACAATGCTGCTTTCAGGCAGGGACGATGGTTACACAACTTTGTGTTTCTGGGACCTAGTGTCATGCTGCCCAGTAGCAGGCCCTAAACACATTTTATAGAATGGCAAGTGAATGAAACAGTGAATGAAGGAATGAGTGACACAGTTTTGTTAGCTGTTTATTTATAACGCATATGTAAGTCTTCCTTGCCTACCAGCTTCAAGGGCATGATGTTCAGTTCATTCTCTTTTTAAAAAATACTGAGTGCCTTGTGGCTCAGTTTTAAAGTGTTATAAATACTGATGTATGTAAGACAGTTTGTGCCCTCATAGAGCTTATGCTCTAGTGGGGCAGAAAGAGAAGTAGAGAAAGCAGCTATACTATGGGAAAATCAGACAAGTTCATGGTGCCGAGAGATCTCAGAGGCAGAGAAGCTAATGCAGGGTAAGGGGAGAGCTGCAGACCTTTATGGGGAAGCAACTGTGCAGGGTGCAGACAGAGAGACACGGTTGTGGTATGTAGCTTCCTGGTGATCGATCTGGCCTAAAATAGGAATAACGCTTGGGCTCTTAAAGAGTGGCGTATACGATCGTCTTGACTATCTGATGTTTCAGACAGGATTTGAACCGTTAGCAGAATAGTTAAAGTTCTTTTAATTCTGTAACACTGAACTTACTAGTAAGTATCTGAGGAAGAAGTGTTCTGACCTTTAGACTGAAGGAAAGTTCCATGCTAAGCATTAGGTAATACAGTACATCCGACATTCAGTCTGGTCCCAGCTGGACAAGGCACATTTGAAATGGCAAAACTGAAGAGAGACTGAGGGAAGAACTATTGGCAAAATTGGACATATTTTTTCATGAGCATGAAAAGAGTGCTCATCCAGGACCAGGCAACAGTAGGAAGCCAATCATCGTTGAAGCAGGAAGAGAAGGCTGCCTTTCAGGAGCCATGTAACTAGCAGAAAACAATTAGAAGCCATGCCTGGAGAGGAGACAGCTGGGCAAATGAATACTCAACCCTCTCTCTCCTCTTCCCTTTGAATTCTTTGGACACTTTCCATTGGTTGAACCCAACTGGCAGTCAGAAGGCAATAGGTAGTGCAGTTGATTCAGTCCTTAGAAATCAGCCTCCTGGGAAGAAAGCCAGGGAAAACATGGAGAAGAGTGGATCTAGAGGGGCAAATGAAGAATAGCTAGCATACTTGAGGATCTGATTTCTGATTCCATTAGTGGAGAGCTGTCCAATTTCATTCAATAAAGGTTGTAAGTTACAGGCTATGAAATACAGAATATGTTGCTTTTGACTCTAGAAAACAGTACTGAATCATAAGAAACAACCTTCTGGTGTGTCTGTTGGAGGGGGAGACCGGGTGGCTCAGTCAGTTAAGTGTCTGATTCTTGATTTCAGCTCAGGTCATGCTCTCAGGGTCATGAGATCAAACCTTGTGTCAGTTCCACATTGGGCATGCAGCCTGCTTAAGATTCCTTCTCTTCTTCCCACACCGCCCCCCCAAAAAAAGAAAAAAAAAACAAACCAGAAATAACCCTCTTTTCTTTTTTCCCCTCCTACTCTCTTTCCCTCCTCCATCTTTCCCTCCCTCCCTCCCTCCCTTCCTTTCTTTCTTTTTAGAGAGAGGGACAGGGAAGGGGGGTGGAAGGGCCAGAGGGAATGGAAGAGAGAGAATCTCATGCAGGCTTCATGCTCCAGCACAGAGCCCAGTGCAGGGTTCCATCGCATGACCCTGAGATCATGTCCTGAACCGAAATCAAGAGTCAGACACTTAACTGACTGAGCCCAGGAGCCCTGTACTGATTTCTTATTTTAGTAGTATCTCCAGAATAGATTACTCTTTCGACTCTCTTTGGTTTATAGACAACCAGAAGACTTACTTTAGATAAATCCCCATTCACCCCCTATTTCTGACCGAGCATGGGGAGTATTGACAGTGATGCAATTTTCCAAAATTCTTCACTTATTTGAAGCGGCCTTTGGACAGCCTGAGAATATGTGGAAATCAGATCATGGACCCTAGATGAAGAGTGATCTGTAAATTTGAGAATGAAAATACTGTATTTCGTAGATTTTGAGATACATTTTCACCCATACTTTAACATCTCTGAAATCAGGATGTATTTTACAATTGCTGTAGTCTTAAAATAACTAGTGACACATGAAAAGAGTGGTACATTTAGTGGTCCATGGCCTCTTTGAATAGTTAAAAAACTGAATGTCGAAAAGACATGTATAAATATAATTCAGGTATTTCTCTATCTTGAGCAACCAGAATGTATCTCTGGCACTAGCTTATAACCCAAGGAAGCTGAAAACTAGTTAATTACAAGTTAATGTAATGATAATTTTGTAATGAGTACCAAAAATACTGAATTAAAAAAAATTCTGAAGCTGCATTCTGCCTTAGGAGTTTTTTTTTTTTCCATGTGAAGTCTTTAACAGATAAAGAAATAGAATAATGGCTGCATGTGAACCAGCCATTTACCCTCTTTCCTATAAAGTAATTGAAAAGGAATTATCTACATGGAGTTTATATAAAAACGGGAATTGGAAATTGATAACATAATTGTTTAGCATTGTCCAGGTCTTTGAAAAATAGTATCCGATAGACACGTGTTGTCTTGTAATGACACTGATGTATTCTGCAGTAGGATTAATGTAGCACATTTTTTATTTTTATCAATACCATGTAAACATCGTTGCTTTTATTCTATGCTTGCCAAGAAACCTTCGAATTGGCTCTCTGGGGCATTTATGGCCTTGAAGATCTATTAGATGTTTTGTAAATGGATAATCACTTTGGAATGTGGCTTAATATGAGCACAAACAGACAAATATCCTAGTCTTTTTCTTCTTTACCATGTGTACGGTCACTGTACTTTAGCTTGTCTTATAAAATTATTTCACAATTCTCCTTGCATAGAAACTCTTGTTATTTCAGAGCCTTTTTTGAAGAGGCCTTCCCCTGGAAAGACTGATGTGTCAGCTAGCTTGTCCAGTGGGGAAGACAGTCTGGGATTAAGAGGTGAATCCGATGAGGACACCTTACTTCTGACCTCTATACCCTATCTTCGCTGACGGGCACTTGTTTCACCCAAAGCCCTTGATTCCAGTGTATGCGGTGATTTCACAAGTATCCTAATCATTTCCAGGCTTGCTTATAAATTGTTTTAGAATAAACAATCTTTGGACCTCATTAGTCACTGCACCAGGAACATGGTGTGCACTTCTGGTTAGCCGACCTCAGTGAAGACATGATTAAAGTGAGGGTCCAGAGAAAGTTAGCTGATATGGACAGAAGAATAGGTTTCTATATTGATTAATTGGCTTAAATTGGTGAATTCATTAATTAAATATTTTTTTTCTGAGTGAAGCATAAAAAGAGAAGGGCTCTATAAAGGAAGAAGGCTGAAAGAGGAGATATGATTAAAATCTGTAAATCTGTGAAAGCTGTGCTTTTCTTATTTATCGAATCCTGGTGTACCAGAACTCAAGGCACTCTCAAAAGCTTGAAAGAGGTCTACAATGAATAGAAACTTGTGGAATACATTATCCAGGATGTGGTGCAGATTGAAAATATAAGTAGATTTATTAAAAGTTTAGATAAGCTCGTAAACAGGTTAGGGAAACAGTAACACTTTGGGGTATGTCTACAACTCTAAAAGGAAATTAGACATATTCCTCCACCATATTTGCTTTGCTGTGCCCATCAGAGAAGGATTATTATGGTGAATGGGTCACGGGTAGGATATATATCGTAGTCTTGCTAGGCAGGTAAGACAAGTGCCAAAATGTGGAAAAAACTGGACTCGCTGAATTATCCAAGTTCCAAGGCCATGTAAATAAAATAACTGCATGTGAATTCTTGGGGCATTAGTGGTGGACAGCCTCTGAAAGAGTGTACCTTGTACACTAGAAGCAGCCGATCTTGTTATCAGAGGATCATACAATAAAGTGCATATGTTGGATACAGTCAGAATCGGGGGTCATGTAACCTTCTGTTTCATAGACCACCATGTTGCTTGTGTCAAGCCTTTTTTGTACAGAGAACCAAGGTTTTGTCTGCAATTAATGCATAATAAATGAGACCCAGCCATATATATAAAAAAAGAAATAAAAGTTTCCTTTAAGCTATATCCTTTTAAAATGTTCCTGGAAAAGGGCCTCTATTCTTTTATTTAAAACAAAACTGGAAATGTGGTAGAAATATTTTTGTAGTAATTTTTTTTTTTTTACAAATAAGTTTTATTGGCATTCTTTGTTGTCTCTCCCAGTATGAATTAGTTCCTTACATAATTTACTTCTGTTTTCAACGAAGAAGGCTGAAACTCATTTAAATTAAAACAGCCTGCAGTTCTATTAGGATGCATGTGGTACTGTTTCCCACCTTCTATCTTCACTGATGATAATAATATATTTTTTCTTTCACAAATTTGCTGGCGTGTTTTAAAAGGATATCTCCAGATGTGTTCATAAGCACACATTTGTACACACATGAGGGACAGAGGCATTTACAAATTATGAGGCATAATCTATTGTTGCCGCAGATTCTTTATAGTAGATCACAACCAAGTAATGCTCTCAGCATTTTATCTAAGGGGTTGGTGGATACAGATGGGTGATTTCTTAAAACCATGGCCCGAATTCTGAAAAAGGATCAACTAATATGGTTGTATATTTAAGTATCATAAATTGAAATGAGAAATACTTTAAGTTTTTTTTTTTCTTTTTTAAAAAAATATGGAAGGCTTCACGAATTTTGCATGTCATCCTTGTGCAGGGGCCAGGCTAATCTTCTCTGTATCGTTCCAATTTTAGTATATGTGCTGCCGAAGCGAGCATAAGAAATACCTTAAGTTGTCCTTTGGATTTTGTTTTTTGTTTTAAGAAGACTTGAATTGCTTTAGTTAGCTCCTAAAGTTTTGGAAGTTCAAGAATTATAAAAATACAAGATTGTGCTTATAGATCTTTTTCTGCATATTATTTCTTTATGGCCTTCTTATGTCTTTTACATGGGGTATACATATAATAAAAAAATCAGTGCCTATCCAATACATTTTTCAACTGGGGACCACATTTCATGACTAAACAGGCAAATAAGTTACACTGAATATTAGCATCTGGAAGCATTTTTGTCCAGTGAGTGACTACGTGGGTTTAAAATCAATTAACACAATTAAATCACACCTAAAATTTGATACTAAATGATTTAAGTACAGCTATGTGATGCAATTATACAAGATGGATTAGTATGAAAGGATGCAACCAAAACTGAGAGAGCAGAATATACAGTCGGCTTTCAAATAACATGGGTTTGAATTGCGCAAGTCCACTTACACATGGGTTGTTTTCAGTAAATACAACACTGTGCTGTAAATGTATTTTTCTCTTCCTTATGATTTTCTTAATATTTTCTATTCTATTCTATTTCTTAATAACATTTTCTATAGAAAATAACATTTTCTATAGAAAATAACATTTTCTATAGAAAATAACATTTTCTATAGAAAATAACATTTTCTATAGAAAATAACATTTTCTATAGAAAATAACATTTTCTATTTCTATTTCTTAATAACATTTTCTATTCTATTTCTATAGCTTACTTTAGTGTAAGAATATAGTACATAATACATGTAACATACAAAGTATGTGTTAATTGACTGTTTATGTTATTGGTGAGGTTTTCAGTCAACAGTAGTTAAGTTTTTGGGAAACAGTTATACATGGATTTTCAACTGTGTGGGATGGGGGTGGGGCACTCATTGGCACTTCTAACCCTGTGTTGTTCAAGGTCAGCTGTATAACTCCTTCTAAACATTCATTTAATGAAAAATCTACTGCAAGTGAAGTCATACCGTAATTTGTTGTAATGCTTTTATAGTTTAAGAAACACTTTATTGCACATTTATTTCATTTGGCCCACAGAGAACTCTGTGTGAAGTGTCACTCCCACTTCATAGACAAAGAAAAGCACTTCCATCAGCATGACAAAAAATTCTATTATCTCCCTTTTCTCCGGCTCTCTTCTCTATTCCATTTACCACATGGCTACCAGAGTAAGCTTTCTCTTGCTGCAGATTCTTTAATGATGCCCCATTGCAGGTATATTCATGTCCACTAAATGGTGACTTTTGAGCCCTTTATTTTCCTGCGCCTACCCATGTTCAAGCTCAGGGGTTGGAAACTTCTGTCAGGCACCGAATAGCAAATATTTTAAACTTATGCACTATATGTTTCTGCCACAGCTACATAACTGTTGCTGTAGCATGAAAGCAGTTATAGATAATACTTAAACAAATGAGAATCACTGTGTGTTCAGGCCAGATTTACAGAAACAGGTGGTCAGTGAGATTTGTCCTGCAGGCTGTTTGCCAACCACTAGTTCTATAATACAATCTCTTAGAATGTGGGGGAAAAACTGTCAGAAATTGTATTCATATATTTTTAATCCCATCCTTTTTTTAATTTAATTTTTGTGTATATTTTATATTATATATAATTATATTCACTATGCTTTACATGTATTTAGAGCACATACTTAATTATTACTAATAGGATTTGTATTTTATAAAGTTGAGGGATTAACTCTCTGTTCCACCAACCCGCACCTAAACTTCTGGCAATTCTCTGGACATACCAGACTATTTCCTGCCTCTGTGCCTTTGCTCATGCTTTCCTTTCATGTATTTAACACTGTTTTTGCTCGTTATTCTTTCTTGCATCTCAAACCTTCCTCTCTGAAATCCCTTTCCTTGAAGAATATCACTTTGAAATTCCTTTAGTTAGGGTTTACTAGAGGAAAAAATCTCTTTCTTTTCCCAAAGACATCATTATAATAATGATACTTTTGCTGGGTATAGAATTCTAGGTATAGAATTCTATGCAGCACATTGAGACTGTAATTCCACTGTCTTTTGGCTTTCATTATTGTTTTTGCCAGCTGTCAAATTTCTCTTGTGGAAGTAATCTGTCCTTTATTCTCTGGCTGTCTTTTTTTGGGGGGGTGTAATGCAGTTTTACAATGCAGTTTCTTTATGTGCATTTCATTTTATTTGCCTGCGCAAGATTCATTGCAATTCATGAGTTTGATTTGGTATCCTTTTTTTCAGTTCTAAAAAAATGTTCGTCATTACTTCAAATGTTGTCCCTGTTCCTGCCTCATTATTTTTCTCCTCTCCTTTTGGAACTCCAGTTAAACACATGTTAGCCCTCATTCTTTAGCCAATATATCCCAATTTCTCTTCTATATTTCTTTTTCCACTGTGCTGCATTCTGAATAATTTCTTCTACCCTATTTTTTAGTGTACTAATTTCCCCCTCATCTATGTCTATATTGATGTTGAATCCATTTATTGAGGTTATTTTTTAGTCTTTTTATTTGGAAATAACAGAACATTTAGAACTCATGGATAAGTTGCAAAAATAAGAATAGTACAAAAAACACTTGCATACTTTTTGCCCAGATATACCTATTATCAAGATTGTACTCCATCTGCTTTATCATTTGTGCTCTCTCTTCTTGTCTATGTATAACTTTAATATATTACACAAGCTTTATGTGATAATTTATACATATATACACACATATATACTTTATATATATGCATCTATATCATATATATTATATATGTAGATTTTTTTTTCTGAAGCATTTGTAGGTAAATGACATACATCATGGCCCTTTACCCCTGAGTACTTCAATATTTAGTTCTAAAGAATAAGGATATTTTCATGTAATTACAATAAAGTTACCAATTTCAAAAATTTTTATGGGATAAATTTAACAATTAGAAAGCATTGGTACAGGGCATTTATCTAATCTCCTGCCAAATTTAATTTTTCGGTTGGCTCAGTAATGTCTTTTATAGTATTCTCCCCCTCCTATACAGGAGAGTTACATACTACATTTAGTTGTCATGTCTCATAAGCCTCTTTTAATCTGGAACATTTCCTTAGTTTTTCTTTGGGTTTGTTGTTGTTGTTGTTGTTTTAATTATTATTATATGTACATCCTGGAAGACCATAGCCCTCATATTCAACTTTTAAAAATAGAATATTCCTAACTTGGGGTCTGCTGTTTCCTCATGATTAGATCCAACTTATGCATTCTTGGCAAGAATACTAAATCAGTGATACCATGTCTTTCTCAGGGTATCACATCTGGAGGTGGAAATATTAATTTTGATCAGTCAATTTATCCAATTTCTCTTCTGTTTACTTACCTTTTTTTCACTTCTCTTGCAACTAATAAGCAGTTTGTGAGGTAGTATTTTAAGCCCTAAAAATAGCCTGCTCCTATGAGAGGGAAATGAGGAGTTGCCATTCAGCTGTTAGAGTTTCAGTTATTTGAGACAAATAACTTCTAGAGATCTGCTGTACAACATTATGCCTATGGTTAACAATACTGAATTGTAAACTTAAAAATTTTTGAAGAGGTTAAATCTCATGTTAAGTGTTCTTACCTCAATTAAAAAAAATCTGTGTATACAGAAGATAACAAAATCAGGTAAATAAGTTAGCTGGCATGCAAAAACAAATAGACGAAAATAATAAACCCAAATATCCTGTTTCTTCTAAAAAGTCTCCCTAGATTTAACATTTAATGATCATTCTTACCAGGTCCAGTCTTTACTATAATTGTTGCAAAAATTATTCATTTAAAATTAATTTTATTTTTTAATTCCAAAGATCTGATTCTTTTCAAATTTGCTAAAGGTGCATTTTGATATTTTCCCTTTCCTTTTCAATTTTATCACATTTTTCTTTATTTCTTTAAGTACACTAGGAATAACTATTTTATAATACATGTCTAATGATTCAATATCTTGAGTCATTAAAGCTCTTTTTCTGGGGCGCCTGGGTGGCTCAGTGGGTTAAAGCCTCTGCCTTCGGCTCAGGTCATGATCCCAGAGTCCTGGGATCGAGCCCCACATCGGGCTCTCTGCTCTGCAGGGAGTCTGCTTCCTCCTCTCTCTCTCTCTCTCTCTGCCTGCCTCTCTGCCTACTTGTGATCTCTGTCTGTCAAATAAATAAATAAAATCTTTAAAAAAAAAAAAAAAAAAAAAGCTCTTTTTCTGCATTCCACAGTTTCTGCTGGACCTTGCTTCATGGTACCTTTTCTCAGTGATACGGATTTGGTCTTCACATTTACTCAAAGGCCGTTGTATGGTTAAACATCTCAGGGACTATTCCTGCTAATCTGCTCAGGAAGGGACACATTTTCTTACAGTCCTCTGGGGTAGGGGATGGGTTAAGGTGAGTTTACTTCTAGATCATCCTTTCCCTGCAGGTGTAGTCCTTTAGAGAAAGAGTTTAATGTAGGAATCTCTTCAATTTGTCTTTCCACCTTACAGGACCTGGACTTTCATTTTGTTTTCTCTCACCCTGAGAGGTCTACAAATGAAAACTCAGACTTCCCTAACTGACAAAGTCTTGGAGCAAAAGCAACTACAGAGCTGTGCTCCTGCTCTAAGCTCCTGCTTGACTTAGATTTTAGCCCGGTTATTCCATACTTTTATTCTTAGCTTTTTAATGGTGTTAAGAAAATGTTTTTGTACATTATCCAGTATTGTTTTCATTGAGAAGACTAGTTTGAATAACTTGGGCTTCGATATTCCCCCATGCTAGAATTTCTACATTAAGTGTTTCCTTTTACCTGTTCTGTCTCTCAAAAACACTCTTAAATTTAATCTTAGCTCAAGTGTCATCTCCTCCATAAAGACATTTCTGAACAAATCCCTCCTCCAAGATACAATAGGTTATTTTTCTATTCCAGCATGCCCCAGCAAATAGAGTGCTTTGTTACTTGTTTGCTTTTTTTTGCCTTTCTGTCTGTCTCTTCCAAAGATACTGTAAGTTCTTAGAGAGTAGATACCAAATCTTACTCATTTTTGTGTTCTCAGGACCTGGTATTATGCTTGGTTTGTAATGGACCCATAACAGATGTTTGTCAAATGAAAGAATGAAAGCAGATCCAACTTTCCAGTGGACTGTACTCTTTGAGAACTGGTGTGTCTTCTTTGTTTTTGTGTTTTCAGTGTTGAGTACAGTATCTGTCCTGTACTAGTTGTCTTATAACTATTTGTTGTTGACAGAACTTTTTTTTTTTTGTCCAAATGGAATTGAGATAGGCTAAGGGACAGAAGCCAGGGGACACAAGCAGGTTAATTCATAGAATGGGGTATTTGTGATGAAGGTAGCAATGGTAGTAGAGTTACTGTGAGTCCTGAAGGGACATTATCTGGTTTGTCTAACCAAACAGATGGAAATTTTGAATTCTAGGGGATTTGTAATTCACAATTATTCAGAGATAATAGGCTAGAGAGACAGATCCAGACAGAAGGCATAATTGAAGCAGCTCCAGCATTAGAAAAGGTAGTGGCACAAGTAGAGGGGTGTCAGGAAAGGTCTTCTTTGGCTTGCATTCTTGGTCTTTTGGGGGAGGGTATGTATAGAGCACAAACCAGGGGTTGGAGGAAGGGCAGAAGGAGAAGGAGAAAGAAAATCTTACGCAGGCTTCACGACCAGGGCGGAGCCTGATCTCACGATCCTGAGATCATGACCTGAGCCGAAATCAGGAGTTGGACACTTAGCCACTGAGCCACCCAGGCGCCCCGCATTTTGGTCTTAAGATTTGATTGCTGCGTGGGACTGTTGTGTGCTTTGAGCAATACATGGGCCAATTTTTAGGGTGAGCAAACTTCTTTTGGGTTAGCTACTACAATGAGGACACAATTTTATGGATAGAGGTTTTATTTCCACCAGGTCTGCTTTTAAAACTTCAGAATTTGGTTCTCTTAGCTTGAGTCACCTGACTGCCCCTTTCCAGTAAGTGCCAATCAAGCTTCAGCGTCCCCAGATCCACAGTAATTGCTGCTCCCGGGCCTCCCTCCAAAACACGGTCCCCAATGTGTGCCTCTGTTGTAATGTTTCCAGTTGTAATGATTCCAGTATGCCTTTTGTTGTGTCTACTCAGAGTTCAAGGCTCAACTAAAATTCTAACTCTGCTAAGATACCCTCTATTACTCCAGCCCATTGACCAAACTCCTATAGATTATCTGAACGCTCAACATTCTGCATTTAATTATATTCAGTTTTGTCATGCTCCTTAATTATTTCCTCAGGGTTACTTCTCTGTCCCAGTGTTGGTTGTTGGCTCTCTAAAGACTCTGGTGTTCACCCTGGTGGGCCATTGATCTAGTTACGACACTGGTTATACACTGAAGAAGTACTTGTTGACCCACTGAATATAGATCGAGAACATTCCCACACCTTTTAAATCATCCTGTCTCATATGTGATAAAATCTTGGAGAATTCTAGGAGTTGGATTGAATGAGGGTCCTTTTTGCTTTGTTTTATAATCTTTGTTTTCTAGAAATATGAGAGGATATCATGTGGTTTGCCCAACTTCAGGCATTTAGAGATTTAAGTCTGGGAGTGGGACCGCCAGAATTACAATCTAAGCATGACGACTGCAGTTGAGGACTTAATCTTCTCATGACTCTTCTGCGAAAACACAGGCATAGCACCATTTACCCTATACTAGGTAACATACCATGGGGATGTGGTATTGGTTTCCTTTCCTAACTTCCAGTGCCTATAGAATTTGGTTTAAATCAACACATTGGTGTAAGTTATACCAATTGGATTTGTTTAATTCATATGTAGTTAAAATTAAAGAATCACCAAAACAAAGTATTTCATTACTTCTGTTTTGTTTACAGGTTCTTTTCAGTGTTTTATTTAGACTGTCACAGCTACTCTGTTCATAGCAAAACCTATCAGTGGATTACTGTATATGGAGTTTCTGCAGGGGGCCATGGTGTTCGGACCATTTTCCCATGGAAAGCTCTGCCAGCCCTTACAGTGCCCTGGTGCTTTAAGTCTTCTTTTGGAGGTGGCCTTCCCTTAGGCGGTCATTCTGAAGAGCCTTTCAAGAACCTGAAATGTTGCCATTGGAGCGTTTCCCAGAAGGAAATTGAACCACAATTTTTTGAAGTGCAGAGAACTCTCTACCAGGAGTATGTCATGTGTCTAGACATATTCTGATGTGTTTTTCATTACAATAATGCAATAATATGGGCTGCACCAAATGATAGGGTAAATTCATTAAGACTGTTTTCTTGTCCATTTCTTTCACAACACTCAGTGAAAAGGACACTACGAACTGTGAGCTACCTATGTGTAGCATCTGTCTTGTTTTCTTTCCCTTCTAATCTCTTTATACTTAATTTTTTCTTTCTGTTTTTGTTTTGTTTTGCTCCTCACTTTTCTCTGAGTAGAAAAATAAGAGTTTATCAGTCCTACTATATTTCTCAGCTGATTGGAGAGAGAAAAAAATCAACCTGAGCTACTAATAGAGAGCCAGGGAATTACACATAAATCAGCAGTTACATAAGGGAAGGAATGAAATTTAGCTAAGGAAATTGGGATCTCTGCTGCCATGAAGAAAATAAATGAGACAATGTAGAATCATTATAAGAAGACTGGGTGGTCTACAAGGAAGAGGGCAGATTGTGCAAACTGACATTTGAGAAATCAGCCTGAATGTTGTTGCTTGGGACTAGTGCTGTTCATTGGTGTCATAGCAAAATGTGCTTTATGTGTGGAAGAGTTGAGCAGCCATGGCAGATAGGAAAGGCTCTGAAATACAGGAGGGGGCTTAACCTCCTTGTCTCTGAGGTGTGCTTCCTATTTTGAATGGAAAGTCCAGAGGCCCTCCCATTAGAATCCCACTGGAATCCCAGCTGGACTGTCTTTGCTCCTGCAGGGACCAGAGCACACCTACAGAGAGAGGGCTTTCTCTTCCAACCACCTGCATTCACTTCCTTGAGTGTGCTGTGGTTCCAAGGACGGCCATTACCCACTACCAGCTTCAGTTACAGTGAGAAGTGAGGGCTCTCTTGGGCACAATGTCCCCTGGCTTAGGCTGCTCTCTGTGGTTTGGATTTCTGGGACCATTGTCTTAACCCACTGAACTTCCTGGTTTCTGGGCTCTCTCCTGTTCTTTTACCTCAGGATCCTTTGCTTCTCCTCATTTTGTCTAACTTGCTGAATTCTACTCTCTGTTTTTATTTCTGACCACGAGTAATCATGTTTGCCCATGTAATTGTTTCCTGTTTTCTAAATGTTGGGGATAGGGAGCCTGTATTCCAAGGTTGCAGACTGGTGAGCCATGGGCCCAATCTGACCTGCAGCTATGTTTCGTTTGCCCCATCCCAAGTTTATTTACATTGTGTGTGTGTGTGTGTGTGTGTGTGTGTGTGTGTTTAACTGAATCAGTTGCTAATATTTTAAAAATTCGAAGATTTCACATGAAAGTCTGGATTTCTGATGTCCCTGAAAAACAGATTTGGCAACCATTGCCTGGAACAACAGCATATCAGTCTCTCTTTTTAGTTCTTCATAGTTTATACCATGCCCTATTTTTCTTGTGTGTGTGGTTTTTTTTTTAATAGAGGAAAGAGAGAAATGAAAGATTTCTTTTATCCCAGTATTTGTAAATGTTTTCCTAACAAGATTTCCTTCAGTCTTGTTAGCTGCCTGATTCCCTTCAAAGGACTTCAGTTTGTGACCACTACTTAGACCTGTGCTTTGGAGCTTGCTAGGTGTTGGCCCCAAGTTTAGATCCTGACTGTTGCTTGTTGCTCCTCTAGTTTCTATCCCCATGCCACCAATGCCCTCCCCTGGCCATCCCAGCCTAGCTAATAATGGCCATACCTTGGAAGTGGCAATATTGGAAGATGGCATTTCAGAGGCCAGATTGCATCTACACAGGATCGTATTTATCCTTGTTGATTCTATGACGAATTCCCTTAAAGAAGATGATGCTTGCACATGTGCCTTCATAGTCATTTTCTCCCAGTTGTAAACACCAAAGAATCTATTCCTCATGCTTTGTTTTTTGTTTGTTTGTTTTGCTTGTTTGCTTGCTTGTATGTTTCAGTCAGTCTCTCCCAAATGAAATTATTGCTATTTTTAAAAATACAATTCTGCTTTATATCACTCCACGTGTTACCTGGAAGCCTGCTCTAGAAGCAATATGCTTTGCCTCAGAAGGAGAGGAAGAATAATTTGAGTGATAATATGTATCACAGTAACATATTAAAAGCTAATGTATGTATGTCATATAGTAATTAACCAATACATAGTAGTTAATAGTGCAAACTCTGGGGCCAGACTGTTTGGATTCATATAGTTACTCTGTCACAGTCTCATTGAACACAACCATGGACAAGATACTTAACCTTTGTACTCAGTTTCTTTATAAAATGGTGCTAATGACAGTGTATACTTCATGCGCTTGGCATAAGGGTTAAAGCTGTTATTTATAAAATGTCTGCCACTTAGTGTATACTCTATAAATGTTGGCTATTGCCTTTATTTCAGTGTCCCCTATATGGTAGGCTCTTGTGTTAGATAGAGAGATAAGTAAGACATGATCTTTACCCTGAAGAAGCTCATGGTTTAATATATGAGGAGATACTTGAGATGGGAATAATCACAGATGGCATTCAAGTTATAGTAGCGACCATAGAAGACGGAACTCTTATCTGGACAGATCATGGAAAGCTACATGGAAATGTTCAACCTCTTTTGAGAGAAGAATTCTTGAGAGAATAATTTGAAGGAGAGGTAAGGTGTCCCCACTAGTTCAGATACCGTTTGTGTTTATTTGATCCAGGAGTGCAAGACCAAGCAAGCCTCTCAGGAACAGACCACTAACTGATGCCAGTTTTTACATTCCTCTGAGTGGCAAAGGATTGGTCTTCCAGAACAGCTATCAGCCTCGGCAGAATTTGACTGCAAATGTGACAGGCCCTCAAATGACCTTGCTGTGGCCTTTAAACTCTACTGTCCCCAAATCCAATCAGAACTTCAGATATAGTTACTGTGCATATCAAAGCAGCATCTATCTAGACTTGATAATGCTCCTTCCTACCAGTGACAGTATACATGTACCCTAAAACTGGAGGAAGCCTTTGATATCATCTGGTTCAATCCCTTCATCCTACAGCTGAACACAGTAAAACTCATGGAGGGAAAGCAACTTTTATGAAATGATTGATTACCATATCTGACAGGCCTGGACCCAAAAGACATATTGAGCAGCTTTTATTATTTCATATTATTTCATGGGAACAATATAAAACAGATTGCCCCTGAAGGTCTACTTTAACAATAGCATACACAGGTTGGTCAAAGGAGTTGTATCTTCATGAACTTAAAAGTCTACCAAAAAGTGAGATTCACCCTAATGGTAGTTGAGATATAAGGGTTTTGTTAGGTAGCATAGATTATGTTTTTCATCATTAAATTTCTCACCCTTAATAAATATTGCTGAGTTGACTTTGAAAGGTTTGATTGAATTGTTTGGATATTTTAGTAAGTATGGAGAATAATTTGTCATTGATTTGCTTCATTTGTCAAATTATTTAATAAAATTTTTAAAGTTTTAGATGAATAGACGGTAGTTTTACTTTGATTTGAGTCTGGGAAAGTTCTGGCCATAAGATCTCATGAACACATTCCAAATTCAAACTGCATGGATATGATCATTGCCGCATGGGCAGAAAGCTGTTCATATGCCAAACATAAAATGCAGACCATTCCAGGCACTATGAAGGTTGGCTGAAGGTTCCTCTGTGCAGTCTATGAGGATCTCTGGGTTCTCAGTGTTAATTTGTTAAGATGTTAGTGTTCTAGATCATAGTATGCATCTGTTGTTAAAATGGATAATGTGTTCAAAATACTGAAGGAAGCATCCACTGTCAAGACAGAGCTAAAAATCCAGCAATTAAATATTTTACCAAGGGAAAGCTTGTACTTACATGAAAACTCAAGTTAGCGTAATGAAATGAAAAGTGACAATATAATTCATCAATAGAGAACAAAAGAGAATAAGATTGGGTTTAGTTCTAATTGGACATAAATATTCATGAGAATGAATCAGTGCTATAAGCCTTTTATTTTTATTTGATCTTATTGTTGCTAAGTGTCTGTTGACTTAACTGGGAGAATTTCAGATCCAGTCAATAACTTTTTGTTTGAGGATGTGAAAGGGGGCTAGAAAAATCAAAGGAAATTGCACAGTTCACTATGAAAATTCCTCTACTTATAAATGTATTTGTTCTTTTTGTAGCTGAACTTGCTAAAGTTTTCCTAACCTAAATTTATAATAAAGTTGATTGGCTAGAGGAAAAATATACTTTATAAAAGACAAGGAACTCAGGACCCACCTGGAATACTGTTTTAGGTTCCAACTGTCATTGTATCACAGATGAAAGCAAAACAAAATTGTTTCCAAAAAATGAGCTGGGGTGAGAAATGTCAAGACTGCAAAAACTAAAAATAGTTAGGGAGTCCATGACTAAAGAAAGGTTATTGTAGCCATGTACACATATTTGAAAGTTCTAAATCCAAAGATGAGAAAGTAATACTGCATTACTTTAGATATAATAGTAAAAATATAGAGGATTTACATTAAATCTCAAATAAAAAATAAGACATTTCTGACGTCCAAAATTGTCTTTGACTTTCTTTTGAGATGTGGTTTAAAAAAAAATCCAACTCTCAGCATGTGGAAATTTATTTAAACTTCCAAGGAGGGGGAATGAGGAGATTTTAACATGTTTCTAGTCTTTATGGATCCAGGATTAAAGTCAATACCATGTCTAGATAAAGATTTTCGGAAGTTTATGTGGGGAAAAGAAAAGCCTGATGGTTTGGAAAGGTGTGATGGATATGGATGAATGCTTGCCCCTTGTATGTAAAAATAAATTATCTTTTAGTGTTGACCTGGCTACAGACTCCAAGTCTGTAGTTGGAGGTCAGTGCACAGCAGGGTGGTCAGAAAGTAAGGAAGAAAACTATAGCAGGTCCATCATGTGTGGACCTGATGGAAAACGGTGTGAGTCATTTCACAGACTTTAAAGAATGTGTGAGTTATGAAGGGGTGTGTGTGTCATTTTATGGATGTACAGATTGGGTATATTATTTTATAAACTTTATAATATTTGTGAAGTTTTATGGTGTCTTCTCTTAAGCCATTACCTAATCTTTTAAAGATCTGAGTGAGATAGGATTCTTTGCCTTTGGTGTACAATTCTGGATGTTATTCACCCCCCACCTTGATGGGGGTGATAGACTAGGCTCAGCTAGAACTGTCACCTGGAGATCCTACCCCTTGCCTGTCCAGCAGAAAGTTCTCAGAGTTGTTGGATTTCCATGTATGCCAGGTCGGATCTACTAGAAAAAATGTTTGATAAGGGCTAGGTGGAAGCTTCAAGTCTTCAAGGTTATAAGAAATCCTAAGATACCACTTTTACTATGTTCTTTGGTCAAGGAAGTCACTCAAAATAGCCCAGATTCAAGGGGAAGGAAGCACAATTTCACTGGGAGGACCAATGAATAATTTGTGGCTATATATAATCTACTTCAGGCTGCCTCCTGTCATAGAGTATTTACATTCCTATATTCCTATATTCCTACTAAGTGCAAAATATAGTTATCTCCTTCCCATTTCTCCCAAACTTTGATTAAATTGTGGCATCTTCCTGAAATCTGCCACTCATTATCTGCCACTGACTGAATGTTTATGTACCTTCACAGTTCATGTGTTGAAATCCTAACCCCAATGTGATAGTATTATGAGTTGGAGCCTTTGGGAGGTAATTAGGTCAAAAGGGTGAAGCCATCATGGATGAGATTAGTGCCCTTAGGAGAAAAGAGAATAGAGAGTTTATGTCCTCTCTTTCTGCTCTCTGTCATGTGATGACACAGAGAGAAGATGGCCATCTGCAAACCATGAAGTGGGTTCTCAGCAGAATCAAATATCCCAACTTCCTAGCATCCAGAGGTGTGAGAAATAAATGTTTGTTATATTAGCCACCCAGTCTTTGGTAATTTGTTACAACAGCCTGGACTCCGACATTATCTAAATCAAGTCCAGATGCTAATGAGGGTCCTGGGGTGTGGTTCCTCAGGCCTAGTATTCTCTAGCATAATTCCTTTTGATATGAAGGCCTGTAAGTTAGAGACAAGTTTATCTGTCACCCACTTCCTCCCTATACACCTAACATACAATGGTGACAAAGGTATAAGATAGCTAGGACATACATTTCTATTATCAAAGGGGTAAAACAGGAGACACATAGCTACAAAGACTCTGTAGCAATTTGGATTTCTAGCTGTGCAGACATCACCAAATCCCTGATTAGGGACCAGTCCTTCTCCCCAGAAATGATTTTCTGTGGCTTTTGGTATTGCCATTTGGGCGGGCGGGCAGGCTGGCTGGCTTTCTTTCTTTCTTGACATTCTGAGCCATTCTTCCTTTTTCTTTCTATGTCTGCAAAGGAATAACCTACCTGGTCTGATTCCTGCTAGTAAAAGTTGGGAAATCAAGTTTCTCTTTTCTTTTTGGATTGTCTTTCTGTCTTTCAGTCAAAGGTGATATAATTTCTTTTAAAAGTGTGTGGGCTTCCAGGGGCGCTTTTGTGACTTAGTCGGTTAAACGTACAACTCTGTTTGGTTCAGGTTTTTATCTCAATGTGGTGAGATCAAACCCCATATCTTCAAGCCCCTCATTGGGCTCTCCACTCAGCTTGGAGTCTGCTTGTTTCTCTCCCTCCCACTCTGTCCTTTCCCACGGTCATGCTCACATGTGTGCTCTCTCTTTTTCTTTCTTTCTCTCTCTCTCAAATAAATAAATAAAATCTTTGGGGGAAAAAAATTGTGGGCTTCTTGTGTATCAAATTAAAATCCACTTATTTAGACAAAAACTACATCTTACATTTTATTCCAAAATCTTGCCCTTCTCAACCTTGATCTGAGTGTCTGGGTACTGTGGGATAATGTCTTTAAAATTCTCACAAGCTCATTTTTCAGTTGAAAATATCTATGAGGGACACTCTTAAGATTCTTGGAGGCTTAATTATCTAGCAGAGAAGGCTTAAGAGGCATACCAGTATGATTCTTAGAGACTCTACTAGGCATACCCTCAAATGTTTTTGAGATCTCATCAAAGGGCTTTGGAGCTACACTTGACATCTTAGGGCATGTCACTTGATTCTAGGGCATCTTTGCCCCAAAGCCATTTCTAACTGGATAATATTTTGTTGGGAGAGAGTAGAGATGAAAAACTGTTTTATTTAAACATAGAAAGTCCTAGATCTTTATCCTCCCTCTAAATTCTACTATAAAACTGAATAATTCTTTTTTAAATTTATCTTTCTTCTGTTTTCCAAATTTCTAAAAGCCACAATCTTGTCAAGTTTTCTGCCATTGTATAAGACTGCCCCTTTCCCCAAACTCCATTAACATCTTCTTTACTGCCCTTCAGGTACCTCACTGACAGTGCCTCAACTGCTAGACTCTAGTACTGCTAGTCACTACTAGTCCCCTTGAGGGTCTTCCAGCTTCTGCTCACCAGCTAGTCCTAGAACCAATGTCACTTGTTTTAGGTTTTTGTTACTATAGAGCTCTACTTCTGGATATTGTAAATCTGTTCCAATTATCTCTCTCCCTCTTTTTTTTTAAATAAAGATTTACTTATTTGAGAAAGAAAGTGGGGATGAGGGGCAAAGGGAGAGGGGAAGAGAAAATCCTCAAGTAGACTCCCCGCTGAGCATAGAGCCCAACATTGGGCTCCATCACAGGACCCTGAGCTCATGAATTGAGCTGAAATTACGAGTCAGACAACCAACTGAGCCACCCAGGTGCCCCTCTTCCACTTATCTCTTAGTGCATAACAAGCTATTCTAAAATTTAATGGCATAAAACAAAAAACATTTTATTACATCACATGATTTTGTAGGTCAGGACTTTGGGCAGGGCTTCCTTGGAGATTATTTTACTCCATGTGGTCACTCCATTGGTTTGAGAAATGAGATGGTTTGAGAGATCCAAAATGGTGTTACTCACACGTCTGCTGAGCTGGTGAAGACAGCTGGGAGGCTAGATTCCGTTAAACTGTCAACTAGAACTGTGTTATAAGGATAATGCAGGTCTCCCAAAGAAAGGGTTCTAAGAGGACCAGATGAAAGTTGCAAGTCTTATTATGATCTTGGTTTTGAAGGCCCAGAGTGCTACTTCCACTTCATTCTGTTGTTCAGGCATGTCCCTAAAGCCAGCCTACATCCAAGGAAGGGAATTAGATTTCATGTGTCAACTGGAATAAATCAGTCCTAGTGTACAGTATTAAAAGAAAAAAAAAAGAGTCTGTGGTCATCTTTAACCTATCACAATTATTCTAAGGTGACCTTTTTTAAAAGAAGGATCATTATCAATTCATGGATTTCAATATATCTGATGTACTTCAATGTATTGCAACCATTATTTTGTGTTGGTCCTCAAACTGTCTTATCCTTGGCGAATATGAGCTTCCTGAAGTTGGCTTCTAAATCCTTTTGACCTGACCCTAATCACATTTGATAGCTTCTTTGGTATCTAGTATGACAAAATATTTCAGGCCGCCTTTTGCACATTTCTTCCCTAAACCTAGAGTCGGCCATTTATTCAAGAAGCTTCAGTATCTTTTAGTGAGAAATAGTATTTTGAGACCACCAAAAGGATTATAAAAACAGTTAAGCAAATGATTTTTGCACATGCTTTCCCTATTTCCTCAATTTTAAAAAATAATTGTACTGTAGTTGTATTGTCAGAGTGTACAGACATTACATACATTTTAAACTTCCTCTTAATTCTTACTTGATCTTAATTCTAAAAATAACTACAAAGCTATTTAACTGTATAAATACTTAACTAAATAATTTTAATGCCATCAGAGAAGGCAAGTTCAGGAGTCTCTTTGTTGCCATCTTGGACCAGAATTCCCAGAAGTCTTTTATTAAGTATCTGTGTTTATTAATGCTTTTGCTGATTGGTTTTAGAAATTTGAATAACAAATTATGTCTGATGAATATTTAATTTAAAACAGCATAAAAAGAAGCATGGAAAAAATAAAAACATTTTTTTAAAGAACCAAGATATTTAACATTTAAAAGGGAAATTCTAAAACACTAGTTCCAAAATCTGTGTGTCATAATCCCTGTGCCCTTCCCCTGAAGAGTCAGAGTCAGGGTGGGTAGTGTGGGCAGATCCTCCTAAACTCTTTAGGTTTAAAACATTCTTCAGGTGATTTTTTTTTCTTTTTTTTTTTTATTTAAATTTTATTTTTTTTTAAATTCAGTTAATTAACATATAATGTATTATTGGTTCCAGAGGTAGAGTTCAGTGATTCATCTGCCTTATATCATTCCCAGTGCTCATTACAACACGTACCCTCCCCAATGTCCAACACCAGTTGCCCCATCCCTTCATCCCCTGCCCCTCCAGCAACCCTCAGTTTGTTTTCTGTGATTAAGAGTCTCTTATGGTTTGTCTCCCTCTCTGGTTTCAGCTTGTTTCATTTTTTTCCTCCCTTCCCCTATGATCCTGTCTTGTTTCTTAAATTCCTCATATCAGTGAGATCACATGATAATTGTCTTTCTCTGACTGACTTACTTCCCTCAGCATAATATCCTTTAGTTCCATTCACGTCATTGCAAATGGCAAGATTTCATTTCTTTTGATGACTGAGTAATATTCTTTTGTATATATAGATATATACCACATCTTTATCAATTCATCTGTCGATGAACATCTGGGGTCTTTCCATGGTTTGGCTGTTATGGACATTGCTGCTACAAACATTGGGGTCCCCGTGTCCCTTCAGATCACTACATTTGTATCTTTGGGGTAAATACGCAGTAGTGTGATTGCTAGGTCATAGGGTAGCTCTATTTTCAGCTTTTTGGGGGAACCTCCATACTGTTTTCCAGAGTGGCTGCACCAGTTGTTTTCATTCCCATCAACACTGTAGGAGGATTCCCCTTTTTCTACATCTTCACCAACATCTGTCATTTCTTGACTTGCTAATTTTAGCCATTTTGACAGTGTGTTTTCACGTGATTTTGATGCTTTGCCATGTTTGGAACCACAGGTCTAAAGTTCATAGTAGCAGTCTTCAGTGTTTTATTACTCCATCTCTGTATCAAGTCATATGATCAAAACCACATTTTTTTTTATTGTGAGTACTAGAAAATTACAGATGACACATATGACTCAAAGTTGTGATTTGTCATCTGTCTACTGCACAACATTGGTCTAAATTATCTAAATTAATAATTATTTAATTATTACTTTAATAATTCTTGGATCCTTTGTGATCTGTGGTGGCTCTCAGTCTTTTCTCATTTGTGATTTTTCTTTCTTTTTTGACTAGAATTGCTGACTTGATTTATTCAATTACTTTGTGTTGGAACATTGGAAGTCTTGGCAGGTTATGTCAATAGTTCTTAACCATGGTTGCTTTATAACCTTCTGTAAAGATTAAAAAATAAATAAGGATTACCTTAAACCTACCCCTGCAATTTCTGATTAAGGAGGTTTTTGGGTGGGGGGAGGAGTGGTCCAATTTTTTTTTTTTTTTTTGAACTTAGGTTAGTACCTTTTCATTTATCTAATACCGGAGTGCAGTTTTGGATCTTTCTGTTGAAATTTATAATTAGGTGCCTGTCAGCTGTCACATATCATAGGCAGATAGCCAATGACCTCTATGGTTACAGACAAGCTTTGTATTTTTGAGTCTGTTGAATAATGTAGATCTTATGAGGTGGTGCCATCTCCTCATTGGAGTATAAAGGTATAGTTTTTACTGCACAAGCAGGAAGGTACAGAAATTTAATACTGCCTTGTCCCCTGCCCCCCATCCCGTAAGTTTCCTTAGGTAATAGTTGATTGAGACACATGACCCAGCGTATGATGACAGTAGTTTCCTACCTATGTGTTATTAAAAAGTGGGGCTAACCTATGAAAAATAACATGGCCACTGGGAGAAATATGTATTTGTATGGTCTGCGTTAATCTTGCAAAATCTAAATGTGTTACTGTTCTCTTGAGTTCTCAGGAGACAGCATTTTTCCTGAAGGTTTTCCTTGGCTTCCTTTCAGATACTATGTTGAGGGAGGAATGGAAGTAGTAGTCATTTTTCAAAAGAACCTAAATAAATACATAAACATTGTAAACAATGGAAGAACTTTATGGATGGACCTGGAAAGGAGCTTTTATTTATTTATTTTTAAGATTTTATTTATTTGAGAGAGAGAGGAAAGAGAGCATGCATGAGCAGTGGTGGGGAGGGGCAGAGGGAGTGAGAGAAGCAGGCTTCCCATTGAACAGGGATCCTGATGTGGGGCTCGATCCCAGGACCCCAGGATCATGACCTGAATCAAAGGCAGACACTTAACTGACTGAGCCACCCAGGCACCCTTGGAAAGCTTTTAAAGAGTACTAATGAATTGTTGAACACTACATCAAAATCTAGTGATGTATTACTATATGTTGGCTAACGGAACATAATAAAGATAAATAAACACACACACACAAAAGAGTAATTTTCTGTCTAAAATATAAGAAGAGTCCTCATTCCTTGCATAATTACAGTGAGTTCCATATTAATTGTAAAGATTGCTTTTTTTTCTTCCTAAAAATATGGTCAAACCTACACACACACACACACACACACACACACACAAACGCGGTTTATACCTTTATATATTTATATATATAATACCTTAAGAATGGTATGAAATCCAACACCTACAATTCTGTACTGCTAATATAGTTTTCTTTTCCCTAATAAGCCTAGTAAAGATAACTTGAAACCTGGCGTGGAGTGGATGATGATACCCTGGGAAACATATCTACTTTGCATGAAATTCAAGAAAGGTTTGCTTACTGTCGCCACATATGGATATTGATAAAACACTTTTTTTTTTCCCTAAGAGCCAAGCAAATCAAAAGCACAAAATTGCTTTTGGTCTTTCATCAATGGGAACTTCTTTCCTGCCCCATTTCATAACTCTGCGGCTGGGACTGATTCAGTAGTTCTTGTTAGGATACATATTTTCTGTTTTTCTGGAATGATTGAGCTGTTTGATAAATAATTATTCAGCAGTCATTATTTATTTTCTCATTACCATCCGGGTTTGGTGAGACCCAGGGCCTCCTGCTTTTGCCTCTTAGCAAATTTCCAGCAATGGATCATAGTCTGCTCTTTGCTACATTGCCCCTGCAGGTCTTGTTTTTCTTATTTCTCCCATACTTCTAACTTTGTTCCGGTTTCACAGCAGTTGATTAGTATCAGTTATCCTTGTATTAGTGCACAAAATGTACACTTCAAAAGATGTCTCCATTGCCTGGACCGTGTCTTATTTGCATGTTCCAAGGGTTGGACTTGACACCCAGGCTTCATTTCCTCTAGCCTGTAGTGTGCCCTTCTTAATCTCACGGGAATTGATTTCCAGATTGGTTTGGGATTAATACAGCCCCACCAGTGTGCATGTCTTTAGTCTCAGTGTCTTTTTAAATTCTTTGGCTCATTGTGACTTTTAGAAGTTATTGAAGTCTTTGGAGGAGGACTCTGGTTAAATTATTTCATAGTTCCCAGGAGCGCCTGGGTGGCTCAGTGGGTTGGGCCGCTGCCTTCGGCTCAGGTCATGATCTCGGAGTCCTGGGATTGAGCCCCGCATCGGGCTCTCTGCTCAGCGGGGAGCCTGCTTCCTCCTCTCTCTCTGCCTGCCTCTCTGCCTGCTTGTAATCTCTCTGTCAAACAAATAAATGGATGAAATCTTTAAAAAAAAAAAATTATTTCATAGTTCCTGGATGAGAGTTTTTTTTGTGATTAGTGCAACTCAGTAGTTGCTTAGAGGCTTTTGAACTATAACGTCTTAAAACGGACTATAATAAGGCCAGATATTCCAGATACCACTGTCCTATTTGGCTCCTATTTAAGACAGACCCAGGGAATCTTTGGGGAGAAGGAGCCAGGGGCATCGTGGGGGGCATCAACGTTTGCAGCTGCCTTCAACAGCCCAATACGCTTTCAATTGCTTTCTTGCTTCTGCTGGGACTTAAGAACCCCCGATCCTGTACAGTCTGATGATAGAACTTCTAACTGGTGGGATGGAGGTAAGAGGAGTAAAGGCAGAACATAATTATGAGTATATACGACTTTAGAAATCAAAACGACACCTACTTCCTGGAAACCTGATCAGAGAATGGCCTGCAAGGGGTTTTACTCTATAAGCTTTTACCTTGTTTTCACTTTGATATTAATTGCAGTGTCTCTAACAGAAATTTTAGGATTTGCCATTATTATTAAAATAATTGTATGGATTAATATTTAATAAGATTTTCAGATCCTTGTCTATTCTAAATGCGTGCATATTGAGAGATCGTTCATTTCAGTTTAGTGCCATTCTGAAGCTGTTTCACCCTCTTGCTTCTCCAAATTCCTGCACCCAACAAAGCAGTAACATCCCTCTTTGGGGGAAAAAAGATAAGGCCAGGATATGCCCTAGTCTCTATGATTGTGGGAGAGAAAACCTAGTAAATGTGATTAGACAGGCAATTAAGAGATTAGATATGTTCTAGCCTTCCTGCTCAGGGGACCAGATCTGGGAAAACCCGACAGCTTCTCTGGAGAGATAGTACAGCATGGTGAAGAGCCAGGACTCGAGCCAGACTGCTTGTTAGAGCTCTGGCTGTGCTACTTACTAGCTGTGTGACTTTAGACAAATTACGCAGCTTCTTTGTAATTTTGCTGCCTCTTTTGCAAAATGAGGATTATGATATACTTAACTAATAGGGTTGTTGTGGGAATTAAGGAAGTTCATTTATGTGAAGCACTGAGAACAGTTTTGGGCACAAAATCATCCCTCAGAGATGTGATAACTGTTGTTTTTAGGTATTGAAATGAGCAACATTGGTAAATATCAGCATTAACCTTCTTAGCACATTTCCCAGTACTAGTAGATAACATAATCCCTATAACCCCTCCATCATCCAGAGGGGAAAGATCACAGTCTAGAGTGGATGAATTGTGACTCTTTAAAAACCCCGCAGTGAGTCAATCAGAGAATCCGATCAAGAACCCAGGTTTGCTAATTCCCAGTCAGGTGCTGGACTGTGATCAGGATGAATGATGTCGAACAATGGCTTCGCTGTTCAGAGCCTGACCTTCCAGGTCCAAATGGAGACTCCAAAACAAACAAACACGAGTTCTTGTTTTTGTTACCCTGGGGTGGAAACTGCTTGAGACTTTGGGGAATTCAACTCATTACTTTGAGTCTCTGAATGTCTTGGGGTTTCTTCAAATGGAGTTCCTGTCATTATTTTGTGGTTCTCAATGAAACCTAGTTTTTTCACTTTCCAGTTCTGAAATATTAGTGAAGTTTTTCCCAGCAGTTTGTCTTTTTATTCAACTGTCCATGTTCTCACAGACTCCCTTAAATGATGGAAAGTATAGGTTAAAGAAATAATTACAGAAGCATTATAGAATCCATTAATTCTAGGATGGCTCCCAGAGATCTCTCCTTCGTAACTACAGTAATTTAAAACACACCTGTATTACACTACATACTTTCTTGATTATTTAGCCTCTCTTCTCTAGATAACTGCATCCACAGAAATGTGAATTTTAGAACCACGTAACTTCAGATTTGAAAGGGGTCTTTGGAGATCTCACACACAAGTGGTTTTAAAGATCTGTTCCCCTGAATTCTTAGCACTTTAGAATCAACATGTTGTGGGGCAAAGAGAGGAGGGAAGAAAAAGTGTCTCCCTTTTTCATTTCCCCCACTATTTTTTTAAATGTTTTAGATATTGGTCATCTCCATGATATTTATTTTAAAGAGGAAGGTTTTTTTCACTTGGAATAATGTTTAAGAAACAATGATGTAGACCAATTTTCTCATTTTGCCTGGTAGGAAACAAATGGCAAGTAACACTTTAATCTTTAGGGTTGGGATTTTGCCACAAATTAAAAAACTAAAAAAGTTGGAGATCACACTCCTTAATTTAGATTTAGGAGACTATCCATCTTCATTATTATAGTCATTCAGTATTCATTATGTAGTTTAATGTTTTACCTTTCCTTTCTCTACAAGCCTGAAGTCTCTCTCGGTTTTTAGTGCTCCATGACTGTACCCTACCTTAAGAAAGCCCAAGGCTATACATAGAAACTCAAGTTTCTAAAACTAAAGAGAATGATTAGTCACTTTATATAAAATCAGTGTTCCTATGAATAATGAGGCACAAGTTCCAATGGTACGTCCAAAGTTGGTATTATTTCTAAAATCTGCTTACCTATAAACTTTAATGATCTTTATGTTATATATCAAAGTACGCTTACATTGAAATTTCTGTGAATAGGTAAGTGTATTTTTAATCTAAAATAATTAAGGATCTGCCTTCAGCTCAGGTCATGATCCCAGGGTCCTGGGATCAAGTCCCTCATTGGACTCCTCACTCAGCGGGGAGGGAGCCAGGTTCTCGCTCTGCCTGCCGCTCCCCCTGCTTGTGCTCTCACTCTCTGTCTCTCTGACAAATAAGTAAATAAAGTCTTAAAAAAAAAAAAGACTAAGGGAGAACAAATATAATATATTCTATAGAACTTCTATTTAAAAATTAATAGCCTACTATTTTCAAAGAGGCATGCTTAAATTTGCATTTATTATTTTTTTAAAGATTTTATTTATTTGACAGACAGAGATCACAAGTAGGCAGAGAGGCAGGCAGAGAGAGAGGAGGAAACAGGCACCCTGCTGAGAGCCCAACTCAGGGCTTGATCCCAGGACTCTGGGATCATGACCTGAGCCAAAGGCAGAGGCTCTAACCCACTGAGCCACCCAGGTGCCCCTTAAATTTGCATTCAAATAAGAGAAATAAACATTTTATATTTTTGTTTTTGTTTTTTAAATATTGGGAAATATTATAACCAAGATTATAAAAAAAGAAAAACCAAACATATTAAGAGTTTAAAATATCATTAACACTAAAATGAGAGAAACTGTCTTTAATATTTAGCTCATTTTTAAAAATATATTTTTATTCAGGCCTCTATCTACTGAGTGTCCACTATGTGCTAGATTTTGCTTTTAGCACTGGTGATGTGATGGAAAGCAAGACATAGTCTCAAGGAGCTTATATTCTGGAAGAGGAGATAGGCAAATGAATAAGCAATTATAATAAGGGGTGATAAGTGCTGTGATCCTGGTAAGAACAGGGAACTTCCAGAACATGCAGGTGGGCACTATCTTCTCTATGGCAGGGGTAAAGATTAGCCCGGGGAAGCTGCTTCTGGGAAAGGTAACAGCCTGAAATGAGACATCAAAGGCTAGTATCAAAGGCAATTGGGAAAGAGCTTAAGAGGGTAGAAAATTCATGCTAGGTAGAACAAATGAAGTGACAGTAAGGGAACACATGGGATTGCAGGTGACTTGAATGATGGGAGTTCAGACTGGAAGGTGGGAGGAGTGGAAAGGGGTTTATCTTGAAGTGTCTCTTATGCCAGGCTAAAGAGTTGGGCTTTTTCCTGGAAAATTCCTTAAGAATTTAGGCAGGGAATGGGGTGCCTGGGTAGGTCAGTCAGTTAAGCATCTGCCTTTGGTTCAGGTCATGATCCGGGGGTCCTGGGACGGAGCCCCGCAGCATTGGACTCCCTGATCAGCTGTCTCTCTCCCTGTCTCCCTGTCTCTCTCTCTGCTCCTTCCTCCCCTCACCTGTGCTTCTGCTCTTTCTTACTTGCTCTCTCAAATAAATAAATAAAATCTTGAAAAAACAAAAAAAGAATTTAGGCAGGGAAGACTTACTTAGATTTGTAGTTTTATAGGATCATTGGCTATGGTGAATGAATTAGAGAAAGGTACAACTGGATAGTTGTTAAGGGAAGTGGGAAATGGGGTTGGTCTAAACCAAGTTGAAAAAGTGGAGAGGGAGAGAAGTGAATGCATTTAAGTAGTATTAAGAAAGTGGAAACAGGGGCACCTGGGTGGCTCAGTGGGTTAAGCCTCTGCCTTCAGCTCAGGTCATGATCTCAGGGTCCTAGGATGGAGCCACGCATGGGGCTCTCTGCTCAGCAGGGAGCCTGCTTCTCTCTATCTCTCTGCCTGCCTCTCTGCCTTCTTGTGATCTATCAAATAAAATCTTAAGAAAAAAAAGTGGAAACAACAGAACTTTGGTCATATTTATGGCTAAAAGTGGGGAGGATTTGAGAATGTCTGCAGTGTGCTGACTTGGGCTGTTGAGTGGCTAGTTCATTAGGTTCCTGGCAGAGGGAGTTGGAAGAAGAGCACGATTTGGAAGATGGAGTGATGCCGTCAGTCCTGAATGTATTGGGTTTGGATTTCCATGGGTTAAACAAGTGCAGATGTCTCATAAGAAGTATAATATATGAATCTGGAGTGCTGGAAAAATATCTGACCTGGTGATATAGAGTTGGTATTCTCTGGCATGTGAGGAGGAAATTGAATCTGTAAAGGAAGCAGAAGAGACTAATAGCTTAGTATCATGGACCCATTGTTATAAAAGGAAAATTCCCACATGCCTTGTTTGCACCATAAATCCATTTGCCCAAAGGAAACTTTCCAAACTTTTATAAATTATTTTTTTAGGTTCACTGAAGAAATTAGTATGTTAATGAATCTTGTAAATAATGCCTTTAAAATACAATTAAATGTGATGTGATGAGCACGGTGTTATACACAATTGATAAATTGTTGAACACTACAAAAAATGAAAAACAAAGTACAATTAATATTGCTTGATTTATCTTTTTAAGAAAAAATTTAAATATTTGGTTTTCTTAAATCAAGTTATATCTAAATGATATTTCTTTAAGGAGGTAGGGAATGTACCTGGAATTCAAACTACATTGTTGTTTTCTAATTTAAAAAAGAAACTTCAAAAAAATGAGAGTCTAAGAAATTCCTTTGGACATTGTTAGACATCTTTGGGAAATGGTAAAATTAAGTTTGTTGTTTTTATTTCATTTGTAAGGTTCTTTACCTAGAAGAAATTGGAGGGTATTTTGGAAACAAGGTTGATGATATCTAGAATAAGAATTTTTTTCCCTCAACATAACTTGATATTTTTGCTGTTCTTGGAAATCAGAACAGACAGTTTGCTATGTCCTGAGCTCGGCTTCCAGCTAGCCATGTGGCAGTTGAAGCAAAAAATTTCACATTCTGCACTCTATTTGCTGGCCAGCTTTAAAAACATATCAACAAAGTGAGGGTATCGAATTCACATGTCTGTTTTTCTATGGCAAGTAAAGGTTACCTCTTAATGTATTAAGGGGGAGAGATCATGGAGGAAAAAAGTTACACGGGAAGCACTTTCCCTAGCAGAAATTGTGTAAATCGCAGCTTCTCTACTTGATGTGGTGAGAAAAATGAGGATTGATTCACTGAAGTTTTCCTGACCTCTTTACACTCATTTACCTCTAGTTAATCTAGTTTAAAGGTAGAATAATATTTACAGTCTTCAGATTTCGGATTAGGAAAGCTTTCCTAGTTTTGGTGGGAGTGCTGTTGAGTGAATTGGGATTCTTAATCACTTAAGCAAAAATGTATCCAAGTTGTCACCTGCTAAATTATTCATGATGTGAAGAAAAAAAATTGATGTTCATCATGTTGTCTTAATTGTTATTTAGTTGTATATTTAAGGCCACTGCTGGATTTGACTGTCCTGCATTCTGCTAAAGTGGTATTACTGGATTTGGAACTGGAAGCACCTTTCTCTCTTATATATTTAGTTACATATCAGAAAAATCTGTAACTAGCAATTGTTGCTCCTACTCAACACAAATAGACCAGATCAAAAAAAAGAAAGAAAAAAGAAAAAATAGACCAGATCTATGTGGTGGTAATAACTTATGTCCTAGTACTCACAAACTGATTGTTTTGTATTTTAGTACAGCACGTGGATTGGTTTATCAGAAACAGCTAGTTATAGACCCAGATTCACCATATTCCCAATTTGCAAATATGCAAATGAATTAATTTTGATCCCCTTCTCTGTCAAAGGCACTGAATTACTGAAAAGCTTAAGGCAAAGCCCCTTCCTTCGGGAATTTACAAACTAAGTAAGGAGCAAAATAAATATATAAGATACATGAGCTAATTTTTCCCCACAAAGGCAGTGTTTCCAAGAACTGCATTTTAAACCTTTTGCTCTTTTTTCTGTCTCTATCCTTTTCCTTTCTCAGGCCTATAAATATAAGAAAAAGTGTATTTCCATATCCAAACTCCTGCGTAATCTAAACCCACGTTAATGTCTATCTAAATTCTGGACTTTTCCCTTCAAATGTCCCATACAACCTTGAACTCAAAATGTTAGAATGAATTCATCTTTCCCAGCCCTACTTTCATTTCCTGATCCATTGTCTATTTACCTAGTTGCTTAAGCCTTAAATATGGGAATTGCTTGACTCTTCTGCACATATTAAATCAATCAGTGAGTACTTAGAATTCCATTTCCTCTGTCTCTCTCACTTTCCTTCTGGTCTGTCCACTTGCCCCAGTTTCTGCATCCACAATCTGAGCCTAAGCCTTAACTCCCACCCCCCCCCATTTGGGCTACTTTGATCACCCTTTAATTGGTCTTCCTATCCCTGGTCATCTTTCAATTCATTCAACATGGTTAAAAGTAAATTTAATTATGTCACTCAGTTGCTATTTAAATGCCTTTAATAAGTCCCAAGATATAATTTAAGCTTCTTACCCAGCATAAAAGGTCCTTCTCACTAGTTTCACCTGCCTCCACCATGCCAGGCATATAAAATGACTTGTAGTTCTTTGACTCATTCTGCAACAAACTACTGCACATGTACCAAAATCTCCCTCAAGCGCTGGTTCCTCCAAGAGGTTTTGCTGAACCTCCTTCTTGTCTGATTTACAGGATCTTTGCTGAGGTTCCAAAAGCTTATCAAACTTTACTATAATCTTCAAATTACTTATCTGTCTCTATACAAGATGGCATTTTTAATTTGTTTTATTAATTGCAAATATTTTAAAGGATTTCACATTAAAATCCAGTTTCTCTCAAGAAACTGGAGCCTGACAACAATGAGCATCAAGGCCCCAATTACCAAGAGTAGAGTTGCATTTCCCCCTTTAGATGTCTGCCCTTCCCTAATGCCACAGTCCCCACTGGGCAACTTCTGGCCGTGAGGCTATGAGCTTGCCTTCTAATTGAGCTTGGAACCCCATCCTGGAGTGTCTGGCTACAACATTCTGAGATCCTAAATTGAGAGCATATATTCCCAATACAGACTCACTCCCAGTATTGCTCTTAAAACAGTCTGCGTGTTTGGCAGTGTGTAAGTTTGGGGAGACTTTCTAACTACAACTTTTGCCTTGCACAGAAAATCTATTCCTCATACTCTTTATTTACAGTCAGAGGGAATGCCTTCTGAGTAACCAGTGCCCCAGGTTTCCACGTAGGGATGTTCTCTTGAGGGTTGAAAGTCACATTAGATCATTGAGGGCTGGGACTGCGCCTTTAGTGTCTGTATATTCCAGTGTCTGGAATAGTACCTCCCACACCAAAGAGGCTCAGTACATCCTCTCAGATAGGCATATCTACACAGTTGAATAGTACTCAGCTATAAAAGCAAACATTCTAGTCATCCATTCAGCCACATGAATGAATCCCAAAATAATTATGCTGGATGAAAGAAGCCAGACAAAAAAAGAGCACAGACTGTATAATTCCACTTATGTAAAGTCCTAAAAAATACAAGTTTATCTATTGGGATGAAAAATAGATTAGGGATTGCCTAGAAAGAGGCAGGAATGGGAGGGAGGGATAATTAAGGGGGACAAAGACACTTTTGGGGTTGATGAATATGTTCCTTAGTACCTTGAATTGTGCTAATGGCTTTACAAGTATATGCAAATGTCAAAAATTATCAAGTTGTACATTTTTAAATATATGGTTTCTTGCATGCCAGTTATACCTCAGGTAAAAGTAATGCCAACAAGAAGGAGGGATGAATGTGTCAATGAATGTTTTTAAACTTTCCTGCTGTCAGGGCCTCAGGCAAAGAGGCAGGATCCTATCTGCTCATGAACATGGGGCTTTAATGGTGGCATCTCACAGCGTGCTTGAGCTGGTGGTTCCCATCCCCTCTTTACCATCATTGTCCCTCCCTGATGACTACTGAGCAACTGTTCTGTGTTTTTGTTTTTGTTTTTGTTTTTGTTTTTGTTGAAACTGTTCTGTGTTCTAAGGCAGGGTCAGATTCAGCTGTTTGGGGGGTATTGGAAGTAACTAAAACTTTGGATGATGGGATTATGGATTATATTCTAGAATAAGCAAAGACGCGTTTAGGGAAGGGCATATCTCTTGTCCATATGGTGATTGTGGAAGTGAGGGAGGCCAGCCAATGAATGGCAGTAATGCTGGGAGACCCAGGCCAGTTTGGGGGCACAGAACCCCTGGCATTTGTGAGTCTTGGGGCACAAGAATATTTGTATTAAGGAAAATAGAAAGGCAGATATTTTACTAATCTCTAAGAAAAGTACCCCAAACAACTAAAGCAAGTACAGTCTGCAGTCTGTAAGACCAGAATTAAATGCAGCACAATTCTAGAGCCGAGGAGCCTATTCTAAATCTCCTCCTCCAGCATTCTTCTCATTTTCTGAATATTCTCTAAACTTTTCTTTCAGGACATACTTTTATTCCATAATAGGAAATAAAACCAATAAAATTCAAAAGAGTGAATGAATATATTTGTGATGATTAATTTCAGTTAAAAGGATAAATAACATCACATCTTGCTGTTTTTACTTGGAGAAGTTAGAAATTAAGAAGACACATAATATCTGGGTTGGAGAAAGGAGAGGACTCTCACAAAATACTGAATGCTGTGAAGACACGCTTTTCAGATGTTATAATTTTGTCAGTTTTATTATTCATTTTTGTACTGACAGATAGAAGGTGGTTACACCCTATGTCCCTCAGAAATCTTGAGCCCAATGGATGGGACTAATATATTTAGATTACAGGGGCGCCTGGGTGGCTCAGTGGGTTAAGCCCTTGCCTTCGGCTCAGGTCGTGGTCTCAGGGTACTGGGATCCAGCCCCTCATCGGGCTCTCTGCTCAGCAGGGAGCCTGCTTCCCTCTCTCTCTCTCTCTCTCTCTGCCTGCCTCTCCGTCTACTTGTGATCTCTCTCTGTCAAATAAATAAAATCTTTAAATAAAAATATATATATATATATATATTTAGATTACAAAAGACAGGGAATGGTTATTATGATATACTTAGCTATCACAAGCCAAAGAACATGACAGCCTAAAAAAAGCAATTTCAGACTTTAGGCAGGTAGCTGTATTTCTTGTTTTTTTCTTCCATGTAATATAGTGAGCACTCAACTGAAAACTCTAGAAACACACAAAAAGTGTTTGATTGTAAGATCATTCCATACTCACAAGGAGCTTTAAGTTTAAATAAAGGCAAGAAGATATATGCAAATGAAATAAGAAAAGAACAGAAGCAGAAGAATCATGGGGAAAATATAAACATCTGCAGAATATAGAAACATCTTCCTAAGTGATTTCTCCTGTCAATGTGCAAACAGGATTGTTAAAGTGATTTGGTTGAGCAGAGCCATATGGGGTTAGTTTGGGAGATGATTCCTGGCAGCATTCTGAAGGAGGAGCGACATGATTTGACAAAGATGATCTATGATGACTTTTGGGCTAGGGGAATGTAGTTAGGAACAAGAGACTCTAAAATTCTCTTGAAATGTGAAATATGACAAGAATCAGATACTGCTGAATGTAAGCTAGAAATGTGCCAGGAGCATGAGGTCAGAACACACGCAAGAAAAAAGGGAAAGAAATCACCAAAATCACCACTGATATTTAGTGGAAAACATTGTTAAGTAATAGGACAAAAGAAAGAGAGGAATATAAGCATGAAAAAGCAAGGAAAAAGGAGATGGAACTCTATCTAGCCTTGGTTGATAAATTATCAAGTAATGGCTTCTTTCATAAGGAAGTAATGCTGGTGATTTTAGGGTTTCCTTGTGTAGAGGATTCAGGTAAAACTCAGAATCAAGTTAACTGATCATTAGTAGCAGAAGATCATGGCGATGGTACATTATAAGAATAATCAGAATTCAAAAATCCTGTCAGAGGGGGCTCATGGGTGGCTCAGTTGGTTAACCATCTGCCTTCAGCTCAAGTCATGATCTCAGGGTCCTGGGATTGAGCCCCACTCCTGGCCCTCCACTGGGCTTCCTGCTCAGCAGGGAGCCTACTTCTCCCTTTCCCTCTGGCCCTCCCCCACCTTGTGCTCTCTCTTGTGCGTGCTGCATCTCAAATAAAATCTTAAAAAAAAAAAAAAAAACTTGTCAAGGAAGGGAAGTAGGAAGGGTATGTATGCCACGCTAAAGTCATATACCAGCAAAATGACTTAACTATTAAATATTTGAAAATTTTTAACTAATTTTGTTTCACCAAAACTCTGAAACATAGTTCCTCAAAGCACCCCACTCAACACTCAGCTCTCTGCCCCATTCCATCCTCTCCCTGACCCACTGCCCTCCCTTCTGCTTAGAGATTGTCTTTGGCTTCCAATATGTTATGATGCATGTACCAGGGCACATTGTAAAATAATTTGATGTTCATTTATGGAGAGAGAAAACATTTCCTAAATCTTCTTTCCAGGCCACCTGTAAACCAGTGACAGGGCTAGCTAAGTAAACAGGAAAGCCAGCATCCTCTGCTTCAGAAACCAAACACTCACACAAGGACTGATTCTCTGGATAGGTGGGTCAGTCATGTCTGAACATCTGCTTTTCTTAGCCTTTCCTCTGCTTTCCCCTCCCTTGGTGTATAAAGTCCTTTCTTTATTCATGTGAAAAAAGGTTCCCTTTGTTAATAATGGAACTGAAGCAGATTTGGATGACTTGAGCTTTAAAATTTTAGAAAGTATGGGGAAGGGGTAGAAAAAGAAACCACCCAGATTCATTGATTAAGGATCATGAAAAAGATATATTATAAAGAGATAGGCATTTTGGAATTGTTTCAAGATAAGATATTTTTTAAAAAAGAAAAATAAGAAAATATTTCATCCCATTGGTAATTGTTAGATATTACGATAAAGGAGTTAACAGAGCAGGTATAATTTAAAACTACCACAGCAATCAGAAAGGAAGGTGGAAATCCACATACTGCATGGGAAGAGTTGGCTTGAACCTATGGATTCCACTCCATATTCCTGATCTGCAGTTACTTTTTGATTATAGCACAGCCTTGGCAGAAGAATCCAACTTGCTAAAAGTGTTCAAAAAAAAAAAAAAAAAAAATCTCTGGCATTTCCTGTTGGTTGGAAGCTGTTTGGCTTTCTGCATTACTATTTAGTGTTATCATTGGCCAAGTACCTTTGCTGGGTAGAAAAATACTGGTGCAAATTTTACTGGCAAGGTGGGAGTAGAAGCCATAAAAATTCTCAACTTCCCTTTTAAAAACTTAACTCATTTGTCCAAGAGGAATGAATACAGAAGGACAAGAGATTTTAAACTTCCCGTACATCTGGGTACAGCAGTGTATTTTGACTCCAAGCACAATAAAACAACCTTACTTGCTGGAGGTATATGACATAATGACCCAAATATGTTTTTAAAAAATCATTTATTGCTGTACATAAACAGCAAAGTTAGCGCAAGGGATTATAAAATAACATGGGTAATTCTTCCTTTAGCTGGGAACCATCGGCGGCCCATTAGGATTCCAGATGTAGCTGTGTGTGCTTTTCCATTTGTTTTCCAATGTCTAGTGCTTATGCCCTTGGTACCTTGACGGTGCTTGTCAGGCATGTTGGCTTTTCAGCTTGAGGTCTTCCTTGGAGAAACACACTGATCGGGCTCTGGGCTATAAAGCACACTATTGTCTTGGGCCCAGTTTGTTGAGAATGTAAGACCCAGGGCAGCCTCCTGCCAAAGGTCAAATACCAGCTTGACCGAAGTTCCTCAAGTCAACACTGGACCTCCCCAGACAAGAGACACTTCAGCTCTTCCTGAAGAAAAAGTGTTTTTATGTTTTTATCACTCTGTAATAACAGTGATTGTTATGTAGTACAAATAAGCTGGAATGCATTTTGATAACTTATTTATTATAGTTACTTTCATGAAAAACAGCTGACATGGCCAGAAGCTAATGGATTTAATAAAAAAAAAATGTATTCAACGTTTGGGGCATTTAAAAAAGAAGCAATCTCTCAGTCCAAGAAACAGTCTAATACGCAGTAGTGGAGAGTCGAGTTGTAAAACTGTACAGATAGAATCATTGTATTTCAGGCAGAGAGAGAAAGCAGCTAAAAATAGAACCATAGCTAATTTAGCGAGCTCCCTGACTGCTAAAAATGCATGTCTGAAATCAGGTGGGTGTTTCTTTATGAGTCACTTAGCCAAATGTAAAATTTATAGCCCAGTCTTGTACAGAGTCTAGCAAAGATTCGGAGCATCAGTTTATTACGGGGCTACTATTAAGGATGCTTAAAATTCCCCAGCTTTACACTCCTCACCCCAGGGTCTAGCCTTAGCTAGTTATGATTGGGCCTGGCCCAAATGCTCCTATTAGACAGGGATTTAAGTATTCAACAATACAGTTAGGCTCTTTCTGTTGAGCTCAATGCTCTTCCTCCTGGGGAGCTCAGCTCACCCCTTCCGTGTCCAACAACAGCAACTTCCCTTCACTTCTTACCACTTTTCACCTGTGCCCTAGCTTAGCCAATTGAGGGAAATAATGCTTAAAGAAAACAAAATAAATAGCAGATGGCTGAGTGTACTCGGGGATGAATAAATTATGGCTGCAAAGGGGGAAAGTGAGTTGGTGGATGCACACTGCTGTATTTGTCGCTGACATACAGATGCTCGGCATGCTGACCTCAACGTGTATCAGGCCCTCCGCCATTAATCACTCCACATAATTTAAGCCAGAAATTTAAGAAGCCCAAGGGATTGGTGACTTCTCGGAGTGGGAGCTGAGAAAGCTAACGAGAGGCAAAATGCAAAGTGTGAAAGTGGCTCCAGATAAGATGATGGTGGCTTCCTGGTGCCCAAGAAACTCAAGTGATTTTGGATAGACTTCATTTCCTGTGGACTCAGATGTAGCACCGTCATCCAAAGAGCTGCTTCTTCTGGTTGGTTCATGCTCTCAGATAAATAGGATGATTATCCACCCCCCATGATATCACAGTGCCATCCAGGAAACTTTTCTAAATGGAACACAGTGCTCAGCCTTCCAGAAATCAAATGGGTTATCAAATTCGTCATCAATATAAAGCATGAGATACTTGTAACACCAAGTTTCTTTGACAAATTTGGGATTTAAATGTAACTTTTGTTAATAAAAAATTGTTTTAATCTGAAAAATTTGACATGCTCCCAATGTTTATCTGGCCATCCATGGTACGTTTCTCTCAGTCAGGCTGCATCTCTCACAGCTGTATTTCCAGACTAAGGGAGTAAAAGTATATTTCTATTATCCTCTCAGTAGTTTCATTAAGAAAGGGTACCAAGATAAAAGGAGGTTAGAAAACAAAAGTAGATAAATAATAAATTTAGCTTCTTTCAGATCCACTTCTAATTTCTATTAGGTGTGCCCAGTTTCTTGTAGGTCCTGGAGTGATAAATGTCAAGTGCATGGCCTTTCTTCCTTTTTAAGTTTGAATAAGATACCATTGTATGGATAGGCTACATTTTTTTGTCCATACATCTGTTAATGGACATTTGCATTACTCATACCTTAAAGGGTTCATCTTAATGTATTTTCTGAGGAAACTGAAATAAAAGATGCTATAAGGAAAACTCAGCAACAAGGAGAACGAATGGGTGTGTAATGGCTGAAATGAAGAAAATCCTGTCATGTGCCACAGCATAGATGAACCTTGAGGACATTTTGCTAAGTGAAATAAGCCAATTACAAAAAGACAAACACTGTATGATTCCACTTATACAAGATATCTAAAGTAATCAAATTCACAGAAACAGAAAGTAGTGGTTACCAGGGGTTAAGTGAAGGGTTAAAAGGGGAGTTGTGTCCTGGGCAAAGAGCACCCATCTTACAAGTTGCAAAATTTCCAGAGAGCCATTGCATAACAGTGTGAATATACCTAACGCTATTGAACTGGTCATTTAAAAGTAGTTACGCATAACAAATAGCATGGAGGACATGGGGAGTTAGGAGAAGGGAGCTGGGGGAAATTGGAAGGGGAGGTGAACAATGAGAGACTATGGACTCTGAAAAACAATCTGAAGGGTTTGAAGGGGGCTGGGTGAGAGGTTAGGGGAACCAGGTGGTGGGTATTAGAGAGGGCACGGACTGCATGGAACACTGGGTGTGGTACAAAAAACAATGAATACTGTTATGCTGAAAATAAATTAAAAAAAAAAAGTAGTTACGATGGTTAATTTCATCTTGTGTATTTTTTTAACACAATTAAAAGAAAAGATAGACATTAGTTGCATTCTCTTTTACCTTTTTACTATTAGTTAGAACAGTCTGCTGGTGTATGTTGGGATTCGGTAACGAATTTAAGTTCCCACAAAAGGCAGTTTATAGATTCATTTTTTAAAGTGAATTCCAGTTACAATTTTATAACTGTTACAATTATAATGAAAGGTAATTACAATTATAATTTTGCCAATCTTGTTTCATTTCTCTGTCTTTTAGGGGGAGTTTTTTAAAACAATGAACAGACTCATTTTTAGTTATAGACTTAGCACTTGTTTCAGAAACTCAGAATGCTTTGTTTCAAGACCTTGTCACATAAAAATTTTATGATTCAGATATAGTATTTTCTATAGTACCTTAATTTCTTCAAATGTAAAATTTAAATAGCTGTATAGGAAAGATGGGGAATGTCTAATTAAGGATTAGGAATGTTGAATGGGAATGATTGAAGCCTTATGACTAAATTTGGTACCAATTAGTGCTGAAGAGTAAGGAATAAACTATTTAATTTTAGGAATAGAGAATTCTCTAATGAGAACATTTTTGTTTCTTCTGGATACAATGTGAGATAAAAAATTTAGGAAAATACGTTTGCTCTACCACTACTGCCTGGAGAAGAAGAAAGAGCTAGTCTGGGCTCTTCAACTGAGACCTGTGACATTGGATGAGTGGCTTCTTTTTTTTTTTTTTTTTTAAGATTTTATGTATTTATTTGAGACAGAGTGGAGTGGGGAAAAGCATGAGCAGGGTAGAGGGGCAGAGGGAGAAGAGAAGCAGGCTTCCTGCTAAGCAAGGACCCCAACATAAGGCTTGATCCCAGAACCCTGGGATCCTGACCTGAGCTGAAGGCAGACGCTTAACTGACTGAGCCACAGAAACATCCCAAGTTGCTTTATCTTTCAGGGCCTTAATATCCTCATATGTGACATGATGGCTTTGGAAAGGATTCTTGCTAAGATCCTTTCCAATTCAAGAATCCTGTGATTTGAGAGTAGGAGTAAATATTTTACTATGAAAGATTTCATGGTTAATTCATGGCTAAATTAACTTTAGTAAAGGCTCTAACTTTTGATATTGTTGTCATTCTTCACAGGTCAAGAAAGTTGAGATATCATCTCATATTTTAGCCAACATGAAATGAAGTACCTACCATACAAAGTAATATGTAAGCTAGTATAGAATAGTTGCCAAAATGTCTTTGTAAGTCTTCTATTCAAGTTTTAAGGAAATTGATATGATATACAGTATTTTATATTCTTATACTCATTTTGTATTCTAAATTTTTAAAACTTAAAATGAAAAAATATATATATAATAAAATAATTTGAACTAAGAAGCTACTTGGTTGTTTTGAACCAAGGACTTTTTAAAAAGAAATTTCTTCCTTAGAAAATTTAAGAGGAAAAGGAAAACTGTGTGGTAAATGTGCTTTGAAATGGTTGGCTGCAAGGGTGTAAAACATTGTGATTGCACGGAACACTATTCATTTTAAATGCAAATGTTCTTCAGGGTGGTCTGTGTATTCTGTGTATTCCATCTATCTGATCTCATACCTTATCTGTATCAAAGTATCATTCTTTTTTTTTTTTTAATAAAGATTTTATTTATTTTATTTGAGAGAGAGAGAGTGCAAGCAGGGGAAGAGTAAAGGGAGAGGAAGAAGCCGACTACCGCTAAGCAGGGAGCCTGACATGGGCTTGATCCCAGGATCCTGGGATCATGACCTGAGTCAAAGGCAGATGCTTAACTGACTGAGCCACCCAGGTACCCCCAAAGTGCCATTCCTTTAATAAGCATGTGTAAAAAGGCTTGCTGCCTTGGAAGGTGGTTTGAACATGACTCTCTGTTAGAGTCTTGAGGAAAATGGGGAAGAAGGTGAGGGAGGATTCTAAAGAATGCCAGTCTTTCAAAAATCAACAGTGCCCTGCTTATTCTCAGGGTAAATGTAAATGGTTGAGGAAACAAAAGAAGTAGAAAAGTACCATTTGGGGTGGGTTATGCTTCTAACAGAGAACTCCCTGGCTGAATAAATTCTTCAAACAAAGTTGGATCAAAGTCCCAGTCTCTGCTTACCCATGATGAAATGTTCATAGTTGATTCTGACTACCTTTGGCCACCTAGTCCTAAGTTTGGGATTTAGAGTCTGTTGACCAAACTCAAAAAATCCAGGACCTTGAACTATATTCAACTTGACAACTAGGAGTCTCCGTGGTTGTAGGAACACTTATCGAAAAATACACACTGGGGTGCCTGGGTGGCTCAGTGGGTTGGGCTGCTGCCTTCGGCTTGGGTCGTGGTCTCAGGGTCCTGGGATCAAGTCCTGCATCAGGGGGGCTCTCTGCTCAGCGGGGAGCCTGCTTCCCTCTCTCTCTGCCTGCCTCTCTGCCTACTTGTGATCTCTCTCTGTCAAATAAATAAATAAAATCTTAAAAAAATATATATAAACTGAAGATATGAGGTCCTCAGTTTGTCATATCAGTCACCGTGGATGTCCATTTCCTCCGGTCCTGGTATGCCCTTTCTGAAGCTGAGCCCTAAGTCAGAAACATCATCTTCTAAGACCAACAAATTCACCATTGGTACTCATTTCTTAGATTTTACCAGATTTATTCCTGGAATTTTTTCAAGAAGAGAGAGGAAAATAGCAGTATTTTATAGGAGACTAATCCAGAAAAAAAAAAAAAAAATAGAAAAAAAAATACAGGACAAGACTTTTTCATTGTGGATTCTAGAAAACATTTGTTCCCAAGGTGGAATTCATGAAGATGTGACAACTAAAGGTTTATTCAAGGGATGATATCCCAGGTGAAAGAATGTCAGGAGTAATAGAACTAGAGACAGATCAGAGACTCAAAAGAAGTATTTGAGAACAAGACTGATTTTTGGAGAAGTCTCTCCTTTCAGCAAACAACATATACAGCAAAGACATCTGGAAGTACTGTTTGGACACTACTGATAGAAACATGTCTAGAGAAGACTGAATAGTTTGACCTTATACTTTGACTCAGCAATTAAAGGTGCGCTGTTTAAGTGACTCTAACTGTGCTCCATTTTCTTTATAAATTTGACTTAATGACATTTACCTATTCACTAAGATTTATGCAGTAACAACAGTAGGCTTTGTGTTTCTCTAAAGGAAAACGGTGACTATGCAAAATGGTGGGACCATTCCTCGGTGTTACCCTCCTCAGATTGCAGACAGCTAAGAATGTAGACTGGCTTCTCGTGCCCTATCATTTTTGAAGATCTCAGTTAGTAGAATTTACATTAACTGTCTGAAAGGGAAAAATTAAACCTTCCTTTTAAATATTGCTTTTCACTGAGTTCTCCCTCTAATCCTTAGGTAAATTGTACACTGTTGATCTAATTCCACAACACAATTTCTGAATGGAAACCCCAGACATGATATATTCTTCTATTTAAGGAATATTGACCCCTAAGAAAGATCATAATGCGGAAACATTTTGGAGAAATAACACATGTAACTCTGTTGTTTCTCTTATTCTGATGTGCTGGCAAGCACTAGTTAGACTAATTGGCAAGGACTAGCAAGAAATACAATTTAGACTTAGGAAAGCTACAGAACTGTCCCACTGGAAAGGTAAATATGTCATGTCTTGCAGCCAGCAATAATAATTATGACAAGAACATCTGAGATTTTTCCCTGGGTTTTACACCACCCTAAGTAATTTTCTATAAAATATTAATTTTCTGATGCAATCTTTTCTCTCTTTGTTCCTCTTTCCCTATGTCCTTTTTTTGGGGCACCAAATTGATTGTACCTAAGTGAATTAAAATGCTCTAAAAATGTCAATTTATTGAAGAAATGTTATTCTATATTTTACATAGTTGTTAGTGTTAGAAATATTTTAATGTTACTGTTTATTCATGTATTTAAGTATCCTTATAGTGATATAATGGAGACAAACTTAAAAATTAACAGGGGCCAGGACTTTCAGTCTTTGTTCTCTTCAAGAAGTTAACATCTTGTGCCAGATAATAGTTTTAATTTTTTTTAAATTTTTTAATTTAAAAAAAATTTTTTAAAAAGATTTTATTTATTTATTTGACAGACAGAGATCACAAGTAGGCAGAGAGGCAGGCAGAGGGAGAGAAGGGAGGAAGCAGGCTCCCAGCTGAGCAGAGTCCGATGCAAGGCTCGATCCCAGGACCCTGGGATCATGATCTGAGCCGAAGGTAGAGGCTTTAACCCACTGAGCCACCCAGGCACCCCAATAGTTTTAATTTTTTTAAACCATTTTTAAAAATAATTGCCAGGGCATCATTAAACAACCACCACCAACAACCACCCACACTTGATTTGTCCTTTGTTATCATAGGCGAACAAAACAAATAAAGGTTCAAGTAAGAGCAGAATAACGTGAATGATGATGACAGAATAAAAAATCCACAAACAAGAAATGAAATTTGAAGTTTCTTGATTAATTTAATTTACTCTGGTGTTAAACATGGAAACCTCTTCCTCAAGAATGGCTTTACTATGATTCTTCATTATAATTTTTTTTCCTTCTTGACCACTATTATTTGGCAATTAAAACATTTTTTAAAAAAGATTTACACTATTAAAATAGACTCGTTTGGGGGCTCAAGAAGTAGCTCTTTATTGGTTACTCTTCATAAGAAAATCTCTATATACCAAAAAATGGTCTTTACAGTTATTTAGAATTGGGATATAATATATGACTCCAGTTAAACTTGAAAAACTTAGCATTTTAAAGGTAAAATATTAAAATATTTTGTCAGCATAGTTACTAAAGGTTATTACTATAATGTAATTATGTATTGTGTAATTATGCCTCGTAAGATTTAATCAATTGGTATTTGAAAAGGTTTATAGGTAAAGTTTTTAGAAGATTACGTTTCTGGAATTTTTTATACAGTGGAATTTCTGATGCTACAGTAAATTAAAAAGTTGGATGATTTTCATGTGATATCCTGTTTCACTAATACAGAACAACCTTGAACCACACTAGAGCAATAATTACTTAACCTAAATCAGAGACCAAGCCAGGCCAAACAGCTGTTTTCATTTTGTTAGGAGATCCATTTGATTTACTCTTTTCGTCAGCTTTCATTACTGTAGAAGACAAAACTTCACTTGAGTTTTTAACCCTGAATTCTCTGCCTTGTTTGCTGCCTGCTATGAAATTGCATGGTTGAGCTGCCACAGCCGCTGAACACGCTCCGGAGCTAGGAGCTACCGTAGTGTTGTAGGAGGCTCCCCTGGAGCCCAGGGAAAGAGAAGCTTCGGGAAAAGAGATAAAATCTAGGTCCTTCCCACTGCCCTGTTTAAAAAAAAAAAAAAAGAAGAAGAAGAAGAAGAACAAAAAAACCGGTCATCATTATTTTGATTTCAAGAAAAGCCTTCTGGACTGAACACTTGATTTGAGTTCCTATAGTAGCAGAAAGTCATCTAACATTGTGACCAACTGTGTCAGAGCTCAACCATCTTGGCAACTAGAGAAAGGAATGTCAGAGATGAAGAGATAGGAAATTTGAATTCAGATACGAGTTACTGGTAGCTAGATACAGATGTATTCGGTATTAAGTCATACCCCTAAAACTTATCTCTTGCCTGCTATAGAATGCCCTCTTTTAAATTGGGAAACCAGTTTTCCTAGAATTTCTAGAAATGAGGATGCACCAGTATTTTTGTGGTTTTTATTATGGTTTTTGTAATTTCATAAATGTGTTGTCCCCACTCTCTCCAGTGAAAATCTGGTGAAATAATATTAGGACCTTGTGAGTTCATGGAAATGATAGCTTAAACTCTTTCTTAAGATTGCTGTCGGGCGCCTGGGTGGCTCAGTGGGTTAAGCCGCTGCCTTTGGCTCAGGTCATGATCCCAGGGTCCTGGGATCGAGTCCTGCATCAGGCTCTCTGCTCAGCAGGGAGCCTGCTTCCCTTCTTCTCTCTCTGCCTACTTGTGATCTCTGTCAAATAAATAAATAAAATCTTTAAAAAAAAAAAAAAGATTGCTGTCACTTGGGGGGAAAAATCCTTGGCATTGTTTGTGCTAATTAAGTCTGTTATTTTCTTCCCTCAAAGCAATCTGTATCTACTCCTTAAACAAACAGCATCTGGCCAGACAATAGGTTGTCTGTGGCTACCCGGATTGGCATAAGTAGATTCACCCACACAAACACAACTCGTACAAGGTCATGATGAACTCTGACATATTTCTGCCATGTTATAGATCTACATTTCTTAACTACATCTTTCCCAAATTTTTATAGAATTTCCTGAAAAAGAGTTTCCTGGTCAAATAAATTTTGTAAATACTTTCTTAGAACATCACAATACGTGATAGCATTTTGTAGCTGAGAAATCCAGCAGAAAATGTGTCATTTAAGTGTAGTTTATTTCATTTTTTCTCAAACTTATTTGGATATGAAACTCTCTTTTTTTTTCACATGACAGCATAATATCCCACACAAGTTTTACTTTGGATGCTAGTTTGGGTTGGTGCATATCCTATGCAGATATTATCTAATTTAATTATTTCTCCAAGTGCAAAAATATGTGGAATTTAAAGTTGGGAGAGCAAGGAGCTCCTTTTGGTGCCTATTTTTTAAAAATAACAAAATAATTTGGAAGGTTTCCTAGCTAAGAAAGACACTTTGGAGATTACCAGTTTGACCAAGGCTCTCCATAAACATATTTATTTAAGGGTAATCATTTTGACAAAACCCAGGGAACTACAATGATACCCACTTTTTCTAGCCAACTCATAATAGTTTTGGGGAAGCATCTTATTGAAAATAATTGAGGACTAATAATATGCAGAAAAACAAAGATTATTTTCTGTGGTATAAAAAAATCTTTACAAAGAGTCCTGGATTGCATTTTGGATGTTAGCAATCTGCAAAGAGGGAAAGCTAGTTGAAGATTGCTTCTTTACTTAGGAAGTCTAGTCTTTAGGAAGATGACTGGTATTCTTTGGGTGCTTTCTTGTTGCCTTAGACATAGTGGGTTATAGCTGGGTTAGCTCCTAACCTCATGGTGAAGTGTAAATGACTGAATGAATGCCTGCTCTAGGGAATTTCTCCTTTATTGCATATTTTGGTATTTATCACATGGTTTTGTCCACACCAGTTTCAATTTATGTATTAGTCTCTATCTCACCTCTTTTCTTCTTTTCCTCCTTTTTCTTTTCTTTCCTTTTCTTCCCTTCCCTTTCCCTTTCCCCTTCCCTTCCCTTCCCTTTTCCCCTTCCCTTCCCTTCTCCTCTTCCCTTCTCTTCTCCTCTTCCCTTCTCTTCCCTGCCTTCCTTCCCCTCCCTTTCCCTTCCTGTACTCTCTTCTCCTCTCCTCTCGCTGTCTTTCTCTTTCTTATTTCTTTTTTTTTTTCTTCTTAAGAAGCTTGGACAGGAGTTGCTAAAATTGTATCTGCAATAAGCATATCAAGGAAGCCTAGGGCTGAAAATCTTGGTCTGAGGTTCACCCTTTTCACAGTCAATTTAATAAAATATGATTGACATTTGCAAACAAGTCTGTCCTACACGAGGAGGAGGAAGCCACATGAGACAAGGAGTCCTTAATTTGAAGGAATATGAACTAGTCTTTTTCTGACAGAGCTGTTTATGTGTTTATTATTCTCTATTTAAACTAATACACATTGTTTTCCTCTTGGTGTTGAAACAAATATTTCCACCTTGCAGATGGCTGAATCTGAACAAAAAGTAATTTGCTCTTATAGTAATTGTGTTAATTAACAGCAGAGCATTAGCAATGCATCTGATGGCAAACATCAGGCCATTACTGGCATCCATCACCATCAATAGCCATATGCCAAAATAATAATAATGTCTTGCGTAGCTTTTCATAGTTTCAAAAATACTCAAATTTGTTATCTAATGTTTTTCTCAAAACAATGTCAAGACTTAGATTAGGTGGAACTATTATTCTGTTTAAGAAATGAGCAAGTGAGGTTCAGAAGGTTCCATGACTTGCCCAATGTCACAGAGTTCATGACCGGTGAAGCTGAGATTCAAACTAGGATTTTTCTGATATCCAGTTTCTTTCTACTTCTCTCTACTGTCTAAATTGTAGTTCATTGTAGTTTTCATTAAATATTTTGTCTGCCATGAATTAAAAAAAAAACTCATCCTACTTTTAAGCCTTTATGGTGTAAAAAAAATTCCTATAAATTTGACAGTGCTGATTTCAAATATAGTTATGTAGTCAATAGTTTTTCTGTTATTTGCAAAGTGAATAACTGGTTTGTTAGTTGAAAGATTGAAATTTCAAAGGCAAAGTATTTTCTGAAATTTATGCTTCTTTATGAAACACAATAAAAACTTTTATCCCCATTTCTGAAACTACATAAGGAAATTAATTATAATCACAGAATGACAAAAGATTAAGTATTTAAATTTCTGATCTGTTGTTTGGCTTCTTAGATATCTTTACTTTTCCTGCTTAGATCAAGCACAGATGAGCTAGAAAAAGAAAGATGCCAACAGATATTTGCATTATAAATAACAAAGCTGTTGGTTTAAAAAGCAGCATTCTTGGGTCACCTGGGTGGCTCAGTCAATTAAGTGTATTCTTGATTTCTGCTCAGTCATACTCAGGGTACTGAGACTGAGCCTGTGTCAGGCTTTGTGCTGGATGTGGAGCCTTCTTAGGATACTTTCTCTCCCTCTAACTCTACCCCCAACTGCCTCCCCCACAACTAACACTCCTGTCTCACCCTCTCTCTCTTAAAAAAAAAAAAAAAAAAGGGCAGCATTCTTTTCTTCCTCTAATAATCCTTAGAATCCAGTAAAGATTTATCTTCTTCCCAAAGGGTAATTGTATTGATTCACCTTAGTGTGTGCGTGGGTGTGTATAATGTGTACATATTTAAAATTATAGATTTTTTAAATTAAAGTATAGTTGACATACAATGTTGCACTAATTTCAGGTGTACAATATAGTGATTTGACAAGTTTACCCCTTATGCTGTGTTCACCACAAGTGTATCTACTGCTGTCACCAATGCTATTACAATACCATGTACTATATTCCCTACACTGTGCCTTTCTTGCCTGTGACTTATTCATTCCATAACTAGAAGCCTGTATCTCCTCCCCTTTACCCATTCTGCTCATCTCCCCAACCCCTCTGGCAGTCCTCTATTTGTTCTTCGTATTTATAGGTCTGATTCTGCTTTCTGTTTATTCATTTGTTTTGTTTGGCGTATTCCACGTGTAAGTGAAATCATGCTATTTGTCTTTGTCTGACTTACTTCACTTAGCCTAGTACCTGCTAGGTCTCTCCCTATTGTCTCAAATGGCAAGATCTCATCCTTTCTATGGCTGGATAATATTGTATATTGTGTTTGTGTGCTCCCTGCTTGCATGCATGTGCATATACTACAGCTCCTTTATTCATTCATCTAACAATGGACACTAGGGTTGCTTTTATATCTTGGTTATTGCAAATAATGCTGCAGTTAACAGGACGTGCGTTTATCTTTTCAAATTAGTGTTTTCATCTTCCTTGGATAAACGCTCTGAAGTGTGATTGCTGGATCATAGGTAGTTCTATTTTTAATTTTTTGAGGAACATCCATACTGTTTCCCATGGTGGCAGCACCAAATTATATTCTTACTGATGTATACGAGGGTTCCCTTTCTCCAAACCCTCTCCAACACCTGTTATTTCTTGTCTTTTTGATTCTAATCATTCTGACAGGTGTTAGGTGATTTTTCATGTAGTTTTGATTTGCATTTCTCTGATAATCAGTGATGTTGAACATTTGTGCATGTGTATATGTCTTTGGAAAAATGTCTCTTCAGGTTCTCTGCTCGTTTTCTAATGGGATTATTTGGAGGTTTTTGGTGTTAAGTTGTGTAAGTTCTTCATATATTTTGTATACTAACCCTCTATCAGATGTATCATCTGTGAAAATCTTCTTCCATTTAGTAGGTTATCTTTTTATTTTGTTGAATGGTTTCCTTCGCTGTGCAAAAGTCTTTCATTTCGGTGTAGTTCTGATAATTTAGTTTTGCTTCTGTTTCCCTTGTCTGAGGAGACATATCTAGAAAAATGTTGCTAAGGTCAATGTCAAAGAAATTACTGCCTGTGTCTTCTAGGAGTTTTGAGGTTTCACATGAGAGAGCCATCTTACTTTTTGTCTAGAGGATTATGCTGACTTCATGTGGAGAAACCATGGTGCTAAAAGTTGAATTTGTTGTGCAACTTGCTGACTTTGGTGTATAAAGAAGATATCAGTGACTCACTATATTAGTGAGTCCAGTGGGTCCAGTCTTGAGTTTCATAAGACCATCTACACACTGCCTTCACTGATCCTGCTTGGAACCAAAGGCATGCCATGATAGGTGACAGGGATTAGGATGCAATTTTTGTCCTATGCATAAGAGGTGTAGGGTATGTTCAGCATCAATGTAAAACAGATGACGCAAATTATAACACAAAGCGCAGGAGAGAATAGGACTACTCTATGAGATCAGATTTCCATTAGCAAAGCTAAGCATCAGAATGAAATGATGGATTAGTCTGGTTAGGCAAGATCTTGCTTGCTCACTTTGCCCAAATTAGCACATTTTTTTGTCCTCAGTGATCTGGATAATTACCTCATTTCACTGCTATCCCCTGTTTGTGGAGGCCTGGCCTTAACCAGTAATTAACATGGCCTAAATTGCAATTTGTCAGTCTAATTCAATTCAACAAATACATTTAAGGAATATCTAGTATATGTTAATTACTGTGCTATGTTTTGAGACTCAAAGGTGTTTAAAACATGGTCCCTGTCTCTCAGGAGCTCACAGTCTGTGTAGGCAGGGAGAAAGCAAACTCATACCATTACTGTAATACAATGTGGTTAAGTGCTGTATCAGTGATGGGGGTGGGCAGGGAGGCAGGAAGACAGTGTTTTGTGAGAGTACACATAAAAGAATTGTTAATGGGAAGTCAGGGAAGTACTGTTTGAAGTAAGTGTAAACAGAAGTAAAAGAGTATTTGGAAGGGCATTCTGGAGTTTCGGCATTTGTTATTTACATTTGAGATTGTAAGTGCCAAATAAGTAGAGAATTAAAGCTCTTGCATACAAAGGCAAAATAGTTTTAGAGGAAAGTTAATTTACTGATGAATCAATAGATGGAGAAAAGAGAACCCATTGGTTTTAAATTTCTTTGCTATTGCTAAGGTAAGTTAGTGCTGCTTCTAACAGAGGAAGTAACTGTGAACTCTTGACCAAAGGTGCAACGAAATTGGATCTTTTTAAACATTGATTTTTTTCTTTAAGGTCCCTCCTGAACTTCAGAGATGGAGCACCAATTTAAAACAAACACACTGTTCTTAAACATGGGTGCCCAATTCTGCCCTAAGGCTTTTTTCTTCCATTCAAAAGTTCAGTCTGAAGTCTCCTGGCAGCACTGGAAAGTCCCTACGTAATAATCCATGCTAAAGAAAAGGTTGACTTCGGAACACTTTTGGAATAAAGATTGACAGTGAGATCCCTTCCAAAAACCAGCTGCGGGCAAAGATTGTTAGAGAAAGTCCCTCAGGTTTACACTAGAGGAGCAAAACTGTCTTGGAGGTGGTTCAACCTGTGGGTAGTCACAGTAATCAAAAGCAATGTTTGAGAGTTAGGGTGGTAGCCTGGAGAAGTGATACTGGAGAAGAAAAAGGACTTATAGGGAATTACATAAAATTGATAATCATACCTGTATTAAGTGTTCCATTAGGCTATCTTCTAAAACCTTTTCCAGTTTAATAATTATATGCTATTATTATTTTTATATTCAGAGGAAAATATTGACTAACAAAAGCATTTGCTGAGAGTAGTTTGTCTAGAAGTGACTTGTCCCAGTCCATTCATTTTCCTCCTCCCTTTAGGATGACTTTGTTTTCAGAATAATTGGTCATAGTCATCAGGTTATTCCCTGAGACCATAGAACTAAGTATAGGCACGTATCATTCCAGATTTTATTAATTCATGATTAGAGTAACGTTTTAGGAGGATTAATTGGCCGAAGATCTGGCGGAAAACTCAAAGCAAAATGTTTAGACAGAATGAAATAGTAGTAAGCTAGGGTAGAGGAGATAAATCCTGGTACTAGGATCCTGTGATGGTGTCTTACATGAAATTGACTCTTAGAAACATTCTGGTTTGGAATATTGAATTGCCTTCCCTCTCCCTATTTTTCTTACTATTGTATTTCAATAAACATTTGGTTCAACTTGAACGTAATGTAATTTTTTTTATAAGGAACATTTAAAACCACATCATGTTGATTTTTAATAATGGAAATAAGCCAGAGTCAATTTCTTAATGTGATCAGTGTTGGTGTAGTATGTGTAATATTCTTATTAAAATATGTTTTTATATAATTAATATGCTTTACATTCCCCTTCTTATCATTGTTAATGATTATTTTAAGTGAGAACTGTACTATACAAAAAGTAATGGCAATTTCTCAAAATCCTTTTACATCATCCATGGATTTCTAGAGGATTTTTTTTTTTTTTTGAGTAATAAAGGCAAATGAAGTTCTGTAAGTAAATAAATTCTCATGAGCCATCTAATTCTCAGAGGTTTATTTTTAAAATACCACCCCTACCTTTGTCATACAACTTTATCTTTTTTAAGATACTCTATTCCATTTAGAAATCTTATCTCCAATGAGGCATTAGCCCAGCTTATTATGCTTCTGATACACTCTGCTGGGCTTGTTAAAATCCCTTGAGAATGTTCTTCTGAGGAGAAAATCTCCTTTGGAGGTACTTTCTCAATTTTTACTATTTCTGGACCTCCCTATTCTGTATCAGGGCACAGTAGTTACTGGAGAAGTTAACAAAAACGCAAATTGTGTTATAAGCTCTTTTCCTGGAATTTACTTTGGTATCAAACTTTCCTTCCTCCTCCCACTTCCGGTCCCACCAATTTACAGGTTGTCCCAGCCTAACTCAACCAGGGATTTAAAATCTGTTAGAGAGCTCAGCCTGTTGATTTATAGAGTTGAAGTCTGCAAAGAGGAATCATCTGTAATGAATTCTTTGCTCCCTGGAGAGACATTACGTAGCAAAGCTGTAAATTACTGAAGAAATAGAGGAGGAGGAAGGGGGCCCAGTATGCCCAGTAAAAATAGGATATACTATTGATCAGAGCAGTTGTCTTTTAGCTTTTTATTTTTCACCATAAAATTAAGTGGAAAAAAGGAGAGTAGGTATTTAAGAAATTGAGTGTACTGTATTGGTTGTCCCATTTATTTACTTAGTATAGGATAGTATGTATAAGATTTGTTTGGTTTACCAGTTGTCTCCAAGTAAATTCTTGATTTTTTTCACCAGGGATTTATTTTTAAGGCATTAATTTCTTTAAGTCTGTGGGACCATGTGTTTGAATCTAATTTGTGACCAGGAATCATCACAATCAGTCCTTTGCCCTCTGCATTATCCCTGAAGCTAACTACAATACTGGTTTGATCAGAGTGATGTAAAAGGTATAGGTAGTAATAGAAAGTTGTAAGTGAAAAATGTCCCAAATACATTGCCAGTCAGTGAGACTAGCCAACAGAGAAATAGATGACCTCAGGAAATGTCTGGCTTAACAAATGTATATCTTTAAATTGGAAATCTAATTATTTGCCTTAGATTTGTACTGCTGGGAACCTAATGCAAGACCATGTTAAATAAACTTATTATTTCCGTTTTTCATTTAACCTGTGGGTTATAGTATGACCAATCTGTTTTATATCCTCAATCAACAGATGATTGTATTTGGTAATAATTTATCAAGAATAAAAATCTGTTTTTGAAACTAATCACCTCATGTTAGGTCTGCCCTTTTTCAAAACCACCATCTGATATTCATTTTGTCTGCAAGACAAACATACTGATGAAAATGCATATACCACAGGATATAGCCAGTGGAATGAAGCATTTCCACTCTTTGTATATATTTAGAACATTTTCTGTTTTCCCAACAGATGGACCAAATTTTAGTATTAAAGAAAAAAATCAATTTTACATAGTACAAACAAATTGAACAAGTACATTGTAGAGTTCTAATTACTTGGTAACGGAATGTCCAGTGGAATTTGGGGTCAAATCAGGTCATATCTAAACTCTGATTTTTTTTTTAAGTGACTTTTTTCATATTTACTGGGTTTTTTCCCAGATTATTGGATGAATTTCTAAATGGAAAATACTGAATTTCATGTATTTTCTAAGTCTTTTAAAAATCTGTCAGTTTAAGGGCTTTTCTTTATATACAAGTGTCTTGAAATGTTTTTGTTTTTCTCTAAGTCCAGAGAACTTACTGTGTAAAATTTACCAAAGTGACACATGGATTATAAGTCTCAATTTTTTTTCTATTATTATTTAGGGCAAATGACTCTGCTCCAGGCTCTATAAACTAGCTACATTGCTAGATAAAAGTCAGTCACAATTTTGTTGCCAGTTTCTTTGGAAAGTTCCCAAAACTACATTATTTTTTAAAAGTTAACTTCTTAAAATATAATAGAATGTATATGTATTTACATATATTTTTGCCTATATATTCATCTTTAATTAAAAACTAATTTATCCCATGTTTTGGATGGTATTGTGTATCTTTACTAATGAGGGGACTTGGGGCTATAATTTGCTTATTAGAAGATAGTCTAGTATATTCTCCTCTTCCTCCAGCTGAATTATAAATCTAGTATTTCTTCATTTAAGTTGTCTGTGGCTCTCCAGTATTCATAGGACAAAAGTCTCCTTAGTCCTTTACCACCTGGTTGTATCTATCTTTCCAGCCTCATGTCCCCATTTGGCTCAATGACCCTTTCTTGTTTCCCTCCTCAGACCCCAAATATACAGTCTTTTGGAATTTGACATTCTTTTACATGCTTTTGTCCAGCTTCACCAATTGTCCCCTTAACCTGAAATGACCTTCCTCATTTCCTTTCCTTGCTCATTCCCTTAAGTTCAGGACTTAATGCTATATTCTAAGAGGTCTTTCTGACTTTGCAGGCATGACTCATAGCTCCCACTAGCAATGCTTTTACTATGGCTGTGTTGCATAGAACTTTCAGATTATTAGGAAGACAAATGACAAATAAGTAAAAAACCAACCTCAACTTGCGTCAAGGGATATAAAGGAAATGAGTAAGGCACAATGAGAAAGAAAGGTAGGAGTAGGTTACTTACTGGTCAAGGAAGGACTCTTTGAAAATGACATTTAAGCTGAGACTGAAAATATAGAAGGAGCCAGCCATATAAACATAGAAGGAAAAATGTTTCAGGCACAGAGGCACATACAAAGTTCCAAGATGAAGAAGAGACTGATGAAGAGATTGGTGTATTTGAGCACTAAGAAGGGTTCACTTAGCACAAGTATACAGTGGCATGAGATAAGGTTGGAGAGCTAAGTGGAGACCAGATCAGGTCGGTCTGTACCACTGAAGGCTTTTAAGCAATGGAATGTCTTGAATATATTACCTCTTGATTATGTTACCTGATGCTGTGTGGAGAATAGATTGGAGGGGAGCAAGATCTGGGCAAGAGATAACTTTCAAATGGTTCATCCTGGGATAAATCCATGACTGTCTTCAGTGTAGTTACTAATAGCTGTATTTCTTAAGCAGTTCTTTTGAAATCTAAGTGAGGAAATATTTGACAATAATATTACTATTGCTGTTACAATAATAATGCCATTGGTTGGAGAAATAGTCAGTGTTGAGATATGCATGTTGTGTAGGCTGAAGAAAGGAGATAGATTGTTTGTTTGTTTGTTTTTTTAAGGAGATAGATTTTTAAGTGCAAAGTGATACCATGAGGGTTTTAGGCATGGAGTGACATGATCCCAGTTGTGTTTGCTGGGGTGACAGTGATGGGGTGGCTGGGTGATGGACATTGAGGAGGGTATGTGGTATGGTGAGCACTGTGAATTGTGTAAGACTGAAGAATCACAGACTTATACCCCTGAAACAAATAATATATGTTAATTTTTTAAAGGAGTATAAAAATATATTAGGAAATTGCAAGAGTAGAGGACAAGAAATTAATAGGAAGCTATTGTCAAAATCAGGTGAAACTGATGGAGACTTAGGAGGGGTAATGGTGGTGGTGACAATGAGAAGTACACAGATTTGAAGATTAGGATTGGATTGGAGGTAAAGAATACAAAAGAGGAAGATGTCCTGGTTTCTTGAATGAGCAAGTGATAGAGGTGTTGTTTAGTAAGATAGTGGACAGTGTTGGGGAAAAGATGAGTAGTTCAATTTTGCAGACATTAAATTTGAGGTATTGGGACACCTGGGTGGCTCAATCAGTTAAGTGTCCAGCTCTTGATTTTTGCTCAGGTCATGATCCCCAGGTTGTGGGATTGAGCCCCAGCATCCAGCTCCGCACTTATTTGGGAGCCTGTTTCAGATTCTCTCTCCCCATCCCCTCCTGCTCTCTCTCTCTTTCTCAAATAAATAAATGAATCTAAAAATAAATAAATTTGAGATATTTGTGCTTAAATATACCTATGCATATATGTATTTGTAAATTAGTGAAAGAGCATACTATAGATATTATTTTGCTGTTTGTTCTTATTCACTAAAAACAAATTGTGGGAATTCTTCCATATCTGCAATATAGGTTTACTTCCTTATTTTTTAAAATTGCATGATACTATAGCTATACAATAATTTAATCAACAGATTCTATATATGGTCATTATTATGGATATGATTACATAGTTTTACAAGTATTTCTGTAGGATACATTTTAAAAAGTGGAATTGCTGGATCAAAAGCTATGCACATTTTGGTTTCAGAAAGAAATTGCCACCCTTGAAAATAAGTGCACTATTAACCATATATTAGAATGTCAATTTGCCTAACATTGGGGTCTGTCAACTTATGATTTTCAGTTTGGAAGGGAACGTGTTATCTTGGTGTTACTTTATTTTACCTTCTCCTGATCCATGATGTTGAGCATGTTCTCATATGTTTATTAGCCATTCCATTTTTTTTTTGTTTTATGTGAAAAACAAATGAAATGGTTCTAGAAATGGAAAAGCAAATAACGTTCAGATATTCAAGAGAAAGAAAATGAGAAAGTAAAAAATGAAGGAAAGAAGGTAGATAATGGGAAAAAATAAAGGGAAGAAATGGAGACCTTATTATTTATCTGTTTGTTTGCTATTGGATGACTTATAAGATTTTGGAGAATGGTTGGTGGGGTGAGGGCTAAATAATTTATAAAAATTACCAGTTATGCTTTTTGCTTGGGAAAGTTATATGTTAGCAAAGTATTAAAGATAGTTTTGGGGGATGTATTTTAGAGATTGTTGTTTATATATTTTTTTATTGTGTTCAGTTAGCCAACATACAGTTCATCATTGGTTTTTCAGGTAGAGTTCAAGGGATTCATTAGATGCGTATGATACCCAAGATCTGGGACACCTGGGTGGCTCAGTGGGTTAAAGCCTCTGCCTTCGTCTCAGGTCGAGATCCCAGGGACCTGGGATAGAGCCCTGCATCGGTCTCTCTTCTCAGCGGGGAGCCTGCTTCCCCCCCTTTCTCTCTGCCTGCCTCTCTGCCTCTCTGTCTGTCAAAAATAAAATCTTTAAAAAATAATAATAATAATGCCCAAGATCCATGTTTAACATCTGGTTTTGTTACTTAGATATTAAAAGACTTTTGAGAAATCTGCAAATGCTCAAGAAACATCAATGTTTAAAATAGAGAAAGCTAACAAGGAGGCTGGCAAAGTTTTCTTTCCCTTGGAGCAGCCCAGTGTACTTCACAGAGAAGCTGTACTTTGCAGGCAGCAACAACAGTCACAACAGACCCAGTAAGAGGTTGCACACAGCCATGTGTATCCTGTTCTATTAATAAAGGAAATGTTAACTAAGACACTGGGGATTAGACACAACTAATTTTCTAAAATGCCATTGAGTTGATCTTTATCTGTAAAGCCAACACAGACATATGAATAGTTAAAACGAGCTCTTTGCCTCTCATATTTCAGTGGGATGAAGCCTGGTGTTTTATTTCACACCCGCAGAACAGCAGGTCTGAATGGCCAGAAATCTTTAGAAATCATATTTGTTGAAGCTGTTATTTTCAAATACTACCCAAATTATTAGGGTTTCTGGAGTGTATATATTTTAATTAAAAAGCAATTTAACTTTTGTTTAACTGGACTCTGAGGTCCACATTCCGCCACTACCCTCCTTAAGAAGTTTGATACTGTGCTCTCAGAGTTGCAGGTTCACAGTGGTTGGGCCAAGTTGGCGTTTCCCCAAAGCACACTGGCTTTCTTGAGACTGTTTATGATCAAATCAGTTTTGTCATTCTGACATTAGGAGTGACAAGCTAAATACAACCCAACACTGTGGATTCTTTTTGGTGACCCTTCTAACTTCAAGAACCAACTCTTTTGAGGACATTTTACACTGAATGTCCTAAGTGGTTGGTCTATTATGAAAATTGAGTCCCTTAAGCCAAATAACTATTATTAAAATGGGGAAAGTTGGCTACCACACATATGCAGACACTATTCTAAAAATGTTACATGTATTAAATGATGTAATCATTTTATAAAAAAAAAAGCTGGAATCAGGAAATAGTCAGCTTTTGACTAAAATTTATCAAAATTCTAAAAAAGTATTAAACTTCTTTCTGTTGATGCTTTAAAATCGAGATTAACTTTTCTGTGATAATCAAGAGTTTTTTTTACTACTTTCTGCATGTATAGTTTATACTATTTGTAGGCATGTTAGTACTCAGACATATAATTTAGCTTCTGATTTCCTAATCATCTCTCATTTTAAGGGTGGTAGATGCAGGAGTTGCAGTGTAAATTTTTCTTACAGTAGGTTATTTGCAGGTGTAGGAGTTCTATTGGAAAAGTACACATTTGAGGCATCAAGGTAACATAAAAAAGAAATTTGGTAGTAGTGGCTTTTAAACTTTATTCCTAAATATTACTGCTGTATTCTCATTATATAGACTACACATTGTGCTGTCTTCTAACCTCAGCAGTCATATACAGTAATAGACTTTTGGATTTAGTGTTTTTGATTTCACTCTTTGTACATGGTCTCAAAGTCCAGACAGGTACATGGTGGTCATTTTACTGAAGCAGGGATTTGAAGTGCTTGTATGGCACAGGAGCAAATCACTTTACTCAGGGAGTAAGCCCAACAACCACTCTGCCACAGCTTCTCAGGGTGACTTGATTGTTCCAATCAAGGTATCACTATATCATAAGTCTTGTGAAGAGTAGAAATTTGGTTTATTTGTGAAAAGTAGTTTGGAGAAAAAGCTAAGAGCTAGGTAGTGAGTATGAGATGAAGTGAAAATGTAAAAGCCTAGGAAGAGTGGTGTTTATTTATTTAGCCATGATTAAGGTATATGACCAAGCCTGCCATATGCCTCACAGAGAGATAAGAAATGGTTTCTAAATCTGTGCTGGGAATGTTCTAGCCAATGGAAAATTGCTTAGTAAGTAAGAAATTTTTAACAAAATTGAAAAGGTAATGGGATTTTTGGGGGGGTCATTTTTTAGAATAAATGGGTTTCTACCTATCAAGCACTTTCAACAGTGTCTAGTACATAAACACCATACAAGTATTGGCTGCTGTGATGATTGTGATGATAATGATGATCATGATGTGACCCTAGATGGAACCATGGTTTGAAAGAAAACCAAGGACCACACTACACGCATTTCCACACACCAAATATCAAGGGCCTCCCAGTTAGCACAACTGTTATCTCCCAGTTAAAACAAGTATGTAAAAGTAGAATGTTTGATGTGGTGGTTTTTGGTTTTGTTTAAAGATTTTTTTCATAATCTCTACATCCAGCATAGGGCTTGAACCCACAACCCTGAGATCAAGAGTCGCATGCTCTACTGACTGAGTCAGCTAGGTGCCCCTGTTTGATTGGTTTTATCAATTTATTCCTATAGAAATTCTCATAACCTTAGAAGACAAGTATCTCTATTACTTTTTTAAATTAAAGATTATTTATTTATTTATTTATTTATTTGGCAGAGAGAGAGAGAGAGAGAGAGAGAGAGCAAGCCCAAGCAAGGGGAACTGCAGAGGGAAAAGGAAGAAGCAGGCTCCCCGCTGATCAGGAAGCCCAACATGGGGCCCAGGACCCTAGGATCATGCCCTGTGCTGAAGCCAGATGCTTAATTAACTGACTGAGCTACCCAAGCACCCCTCTGTTACTTTTAAGTTATCTAAGTTAGAGTCACTGGGAAAATATGTGTACAATTATGAATAACTTACTATGGGTATATAAACCAAATGAATTTAGAATGTAGGTGTATTTAAAAAGGGCTTTTTACATATTTTTAAATATTTTAGAGTTTGGTTATTTCTTTAGGTTCTGTCTGGAAAAACCCCCTCTCTCTCACACCTGGCAAATTCCTTCTCTGACCCCTAAGCCTGAGTCTATGTCCTCTTCCTCACCAAAGCCTCCCTGGTTCTCTTAGACCCTTACACTCTTCCTTTCCCCTGCTTCTGCCACTGTACCACCAGCCTGCTTTGTTGTGGCAATTACACATATACTTAAGATTGAAAAAAATTTGTATTTCTCTCATACTGCTAGACTGCAAGCCTGTTGAGGAAGAAAGTAGGTCCTCAATAAATTATGTGAATGAATTTTATATCATTTCACATCTGACAGTAGAAGTTAAGAGAGACCTAATATTTCACACAATGCACATGTCAGTCAATGGCCGTATCAGAAAGAAAAGGTTTCTTTTCCCACCTCAAAAAAGAATTTTAAGTTCTGAGTTGATAGCACACAGCTGCAGCGGAGGAAGATTGTTTCTGTAAAATGTTTATTGAGTATCTACTGCATTTCAGGTACTATGCTATTAGCTTTCACATGTTTTATATTGTTAAATCCTCACAATAACTAACACCTTCATGTATGCTCTTGAATTTTCCCAATTTTCAGATATCGAAATTCAGGGTAAGAGCTGCAGTATGTTGAAAGTCACAGGTAATAAATGGCAGAGTAAAATTGGAACCAGATGTTATGATTCTAAGTTGAGTTTTCTCCCCACCATTGTACTCAAACCAAATTTTTAATTCTTATTTCACTTAGACTAGACAATTATTTGAGTTCTAGAGACAGTTTTCACACTGTGTCAAAATTTCTTAAGTTGTTAAAACCTACAAAGCTATGATATATTTCCTGAGCCCTGTCTCTCCCCATGATCTATAAGTTGGATTTATGGTTGATTTTGCCAGTCCTATCCTGTCTTTTAAACAGTAATGCCTGAACTAGTTGGACCACTGAGAGTGTAATGTCAGGACATCAATCTACTGGTAACATTAATTGAACAGTCTATGGTGAGGCTGTTGCTTTGACTGGAGTGAAAATAAGCTGCTTAGAGGGTAACAGATGAGTCAGAGGATTTTCATTACATTTAGACACTGATTCAGAGATGTCACTAATTATGCTAAGGTAACATTTGGGGACAAATGAAAGCCTCTCCTTTTTTTCTTTTCTCTCTTTTACAGATCTTTCCACATTAAGATTTTTCTTATTAAGCCAAACTAAGTTTGTTTTTTTTTTTTAATCCCTTAGCATCCCTCCTTAATTCCAAGGAAAAGCATTAAGACTGCCATTGGGGTAAATGAAAATATTGGCTCTGAGCAGCTGGTGGTGTGAAATTAAGGAAGAGGAGAGAGAAACAAGAGCGGGTGTGGTAGAAAAGGAAAGAATTAAGAGAAGGCTTATGTTTGCCCTACTGTGCTCATGCTTTCCTGGGCCCTGGATGCCTGTTGCATGTTTATCTCCATTCACTTCCTTCCACAAAGAATTACTCTCTTGGACTAAGGTTGTCTTCCATTTCAATTTGTCGTTGACTGGATTTCTTTGGTCACACAAAACAGATACTGTTTTAGAAGCAGTGAAATATATTTGCAGCCTTTTCATATAAAATTATTGTGTTGTAAATAGTTCTTTACCTAAATTCACCATAAAATAATTTCTTTGAGAGAGAAACTTTAAAGAAGGAGAAAAAATAGTATTTAATCAAAGCATCTCTCTTCTTTAGCATCATCTTCTAATTGATGATGAACTGTACCTCTTTATGAACCCTCTGTATTATACCAGGTGGTTAAAATTATGGAATGTTGCTCTAGCAGGTGGATTTGGTGGTTGTAGTAAACTGTCATGAGATGAAGTTAAAAATCAATGGCAGGTTCAACTGTAGGAATATCCTAACTTACTTCCTCCCATATACAAACACAAAATCTACAGCTATATATGAATCAATCCTCTTTGAAAAAGACCTAAAAACTAGTTGAAGAGGTCTTCCACAACAAAGAATAAAAGGGCTATATTGAGATGGATATTAGAGGCAGAGGGGGGTTTTCTGGAGGGATATCACAAGTATAGAGATTCTCTCTAGAGAGTGAGGAGTTTGCACCCCACATCAGATACCCAGACCCTTGGGACCTACCCTGGAAAAATAGCTCCCCAAAACACCTGGCCCCAAAATCTAATGGGGCTTATTCAGGAGACCCCAAAGGCTATGGGGAACAAAGTCTGTTCATAAAGGGGTTGTATGCAGGCTCACTTACCCTGGGATCCAGTATAAAGGCAGCAGTTTGAAAAGTGCCTTGACTATTTGTTAAGGAGATTCATTAGCTAATCTCCAAACATCTGTGGGAGATGCAGGGATCTGGTAGGACTTCCTTTGGGGAAAGAGGTATTGGTGGGTGCCATTTTTGCGTGCTTACTTCACTTTGCTAGTGCCAGTAGCCTTACCTCATCCCCACACTCTCCTACAGCCCCACTGAAGGCAAAACAAAAACAAAAACAAACAAAACAAAACAAAAAAACAAACAAAAAAGCAAAACAAAACAAAAACCCATCTTCCAACCAGGAATACTCTTATCATTTATAATTGAAGGAGACATAAAGACTTTTCCAGATAAGTAAAAGCTGAGAGTTTATCACCACCAAGCCAACCTTACAGTAAATGTTAAAAGGGACTTCTTTAAGCTGAAAAGAAAAGGCACTAACTAAAAATTAAAAAAAAAAAAAAAAGTGAAAATAAAAATCTCACTGGAAAAGGCAAACATACAGTAAAGGTAATAGATTAGCCATTTATTAACCTAGTATGAAAACTAAAAAACAAAATTAATAAAATTAACTATAACAATAAGTTAAGGGATACAGAAAATAAAAGGATATAAAATATGACACCAAAAATGTAAAACATGGATGGGGAGGAGAGGATGAAAAATGTAGTTGTTTGAATGTGTTCAAATTTAAGTTGCTGTCAACTTAAACTACTATATAAAGAGACCATTATATGTGTACCTTATGGCAATCACTAAGTAAAAACCTATAACAGATACACATAAGATAATAAGAAAAGGATCTAAACATAACACTAAAGACGGTCATCAGACCACAAGGGAAGAGAGCAAGAGAAGAAGAAGGTACAGAGGAGAACTACAAAAACAGCCAAGACAAACAAACAAACAAAAACCAGTTAACAGAATGCCAGTAAGTACCCACCTCTTGATAATTACTTTAAATGTAAATGGACTAAATTCTCCAACCAAAAGACATAGTGGCTGAATGGATTAAAAGGAAAAAAAAAAAAAAAAAAGACCCATCAATGTCCGTTTACAAGAGACTCACTTCAGATCTAAGGACACACAAAGACTAAAAATGAAGGGATAGAAGAAATTCCATGTATATGGAAATGAAAAGGAAGCTGGTATATCTGTACTTATATCAGACAAAATAGACTTTATGACAAAGACTAAGAAAAGACAAAGAAGGACATTACATAATAATAAAGGGCCCAATCCAACAAAGGAATATAACATTTGTAAATACTTTTGTACCTCACATAGGCGCACCTAAATATATAAAGCAAATGTTAACAGACCAAAAGGGAGAAATTAACAGCAATATAATAATAGTAGTGGACTTTAATACCCTACTTATACCAATAGATAGATCATTGAGACAGAAAACCAGTAAGAAGTCTTGGCCTTCAATGACACATTAGGCTAGATGGACTTAATATATATAGAATATTCCATTCAAAAGCAGCAGAATACACATCTTCTCAAGTACACATTCTCCCAGATAGATCACAGGTTAGGGCATAAAACAAATCTCTGTAAACTTTAGAAAACTGAAATAATACCAATTATTTTTTCCAATAACAGTGGCCTGAAATTAGAAATCAATTATAGGGGCACCTGGGTGGCTCAGTTGTTAAGCATCTGCCTTCAGCTCAGGTCATGATCCCAGGACCCTGGGACTGAGCCTTGCATGAGGCTTCCTGCTCAGCAGAAAGCCTGTTTCTCCCTCTCCTACCCCCGCTGCTTGTACTCCCTCTCTTTCTCTCTCTCTCTCTCTCTGTCAAATAAATAAATAAATTCTTTAAAGAAAAAAGAAATCGATTACAGTGAACTGGAAAAGTCACAGATATGTGGAAATTAAACAATATGCTAGTGACAAGCCAGGGGGGGTCAATAAATATCAAAGGGAAAATAAAAAGTACTTTGAGACAAATAAAAATTAAAATATAACATTCCAAAATTTATATAGTATGCAGCAAAAGCAGTTTGAAGATGGAAGACATAGCAATACAGTCCTAACTCAAGACCTCAAGAAACAAGAAAAATATCAAATAAATAATCTAACTGTATAACTAAGGAAATAAGAAAAAAAAAAAAAACGAAAAGTTAGAAGGGAAGAAATAATAAGGATCAAAGTGGAAATAAAATAGAGACAAAAAAACAATATAAATGATCAATGAAACTAAGAGCTGGTTCTTTGAAAATATTTTAAAAAATGAGAAACTTCTAACAAGACTCACCAAGAAAAAAAGAGAGGCCTCAGATAAAGTCAGAAATGAAAGAGAAGTTATAACTCATACCACAGAAATATAAAGGATCATGAGACTACTATGAACAATTATATGCCAAAAAGTTAAACAGCCTAGAAGACATGAATAAATTTCTAGAAACTCTTCCAAGACTGAATCATAAAGAAACAGAAAATCTAAATAGACTATTGCTAATAAGGAGATTGAATCAGAATTAAAAAAATCCCCCAACAAAGAAAAGTCTGGGACCAGATGACTTCACTGATGAATTCAAAGAAGATTTAATACCTGTCCTTCTCAAACTCTTCCAGAAAACTAAAGAGAAGGGAACCCTTCCAAATGCATTTTATGAGGCCAGCATTACTTGGTATGAAATCCAGACAGGGACACCAAAATACAAAGAAAATTGTGGACCAATATCCTTGATGAATATAGATGCAAAATCCTCAACAAAATATTGACAAACTGAATTCAATAATACATTAAGAAGATTATACACCATGATCAAATGGGATTTATTCTAGGGATGTAAGTATGGTCAACATCAGCAAATCAAGCACTGTAGTATGCTACATTAACAAAATGATGAATAAAAATCATATGATCATCTCAATAGATGCAGAAAAAGCTTTCAACAAAATCCATTTATAGATTATCCATTTATGATAAAACCTTTCTACAAATGGGTATAGAGGGAAATTACCTCAACATAATAACATAATAAAGACCATATATGAGAAACCCACAGCTAACTTTATACTCAGTGGTGGGTATAAGGAACAAAGGAAGGATGCTCACTCTCACTACTTTTATTCAATGTAGTACTGGAAGTCCTAGCCACAGAATTAGGTCAAAAAGGGAATGAGAGGGATCCCAATTGGAAAGGAAATAAAACTGTCAATATTCACAGATGCCATGATCCTCTATGTAGAAGAAAGACCTTAAAGACTCCATATACACACCAAAACAAAACCTGTTAGAATAAATAAACTCAGTGAAGTAGCAGGATACTAAATCAGTATATAAAAATCTGTTGCATTTTTACACACTAATAACTATCAGAAAGAGAAATTAAGAATCCTTTTACAATTGCATCAAAAGAATAAAATTCTTGGGAATAAATTTAACCAAGGATGTGAAAGACCTATACACTAAAAACTTTGAAACATTTATGAAAGAAACTGAAGAAGTGGGGTGCCTGGGTGGCTCAGTGGGTTAAAGCCTCTGCCTTCGCCTCAGGTCATGATCCCAGGGTCCTGGGATGGAGCCCCGCATCGGGCTCTCTGCTCAGCGGCGAGCCTGCTTCCTCCTCTCTCTCTCTCTGTCTGCCTCTCTGCCTACTTGTAATCTCTGTCTGTAAAGTAAATAAATAAATAAATCTTAAAAAAAAAAAAAAAGAGCTCTGGGTGTTCTCCACTGCTATTAAAAAAAAAAAGAAGAAGAAGAAAAGAAAGAAACTGAAGAAGACACAAATAAATGAGAAAATAGTCCATGCTTATGGATTGGAAGAACTAATATTGTTAAAATGTCCGTACTACCCAAAGCGGTCTACAGATTCAGTATAATCCATATCAAAATCCCAATGGCATTTTTCACAGAGCTAGAACAAAGGGTCTTAAAATTAGTATGGAACCATGGAAGACACCAAATAGCCAAAGCAGTCTTGAAAGGGAGAACAAAGTTGGAAGTATCACACTTCCTGATTTCAAACTATACTACAAACCTATGATAATCAAAACATTATAGTATTGGCACAGAAACAGACACATAGAAAATGGAACAAATAGAGCTCAAAGTAAACCTACACATATGTAATCATTAAATTACCACAAAGGAGCCAAGAATACATAATGGGGAAAGGACAGTCTCTTCAATAAATGGTGTTGAGAAAACTGTACAGTGACATGGAAAACAATGAAACCAGACACTGTCTTACACCATACACAAAAATTAATTCAAAATGGATTAAAAACTTAAATGTAAGATCTGAAAACATAGATCTCCTAGAAGACATAGGCATTAGGCTCCTTGACATTGGTCTTGGGATTGAATTTCTAGATCCAACTCCAAAAGCAAAGGCAACAAAAGTGAAAATATATAGCGGGACTACATAAAACTAAAAAACTAAACTAAAAATCTTCTGCACAACAAAGGAAACCATTAACAAAATGAAAAGGCAACCAGAGCACCTGGCTGGATCATTAACTGGAGCATGTGATGACTCTTGATCATGAGGATATGAGTTCAAGCCCCACATTAGGTACAGAGATTACATAAAATCTTTAAAAAAATGAAAAGGCAACCTACTAAGTGGAAGAAGACTTTCAAAAATGATATATCTGATAAGGGGTTAATATATAAATATATAAAGGACTTATATTAGTCAACACCAAAACCCCCAAATAATCCAATTTAAAAATGGGCAGAAGACCTGATGAGGCATTTTTCCAAAAAGTCATACAGATGGCAAACACACATGAAAAAGTGCTCAACAACCCTAATCATCATGGAAATGCAAATCAAAACCACATTTAAATATCACCTTATACCTGTCAGAATGGTTAGAATCAAGAAGACAAGAAATAACAAGTGTTGTAGAAGATGTGGAGAAAGGGAACACTAGTACACTGTCAGTGGAAATGTAAATTGGTTCTGCCACTATGGAAAATAATATGGAGGTTCCTTAAAAAATTAAAAATAGAACTACATATAATCCAGCACTTGCACATCTGAGTATCTATCCAAGGAAAACTAGAACACTAATTTGCAAAGATATATGCACCTCCATGTTTATTGCAGCATTATTTACAAGAGCCAAGATACAGAAATAACCTAAGTGTTCATGGATGAATGGGTAAAAAATGTGTGAGTTGATATATATGTATGGTATACATATCATATATGTAATGGAATATGTGTATATATATATATAACAGAGTACTACTTAGCCATCAGAAAAGAAGAAAATATCATTTGCAACAACATGGGTGGAGCTTGAGGTATTATGCTAAGTGAAGTAAGTCTAGTAAGTCAGAGAAAGTGCTGAATGATTTCACTTATATATGGAATCTAAAAAAAAAATGAACAAAACGCATAGATATGAGAACAGATTGGTTGTTATCAGAGGGAAGGGGGATTGAGGGTGGGCAAAATGGTTAATGTGAGTCAATTGTATGGTGATAGATGGTTATTTAGACTTATGGTGATGACCACTTTGTAGTATATACAAAAATTGAATTACGTGGTATACCTGAAACTAATATAATGTTGTAAACCAATTTTATCCTAATAACAATAACAATAATAATAATAAATCAATGGCAGAGAATTGATTAATTCTCTGTGCCTTTATACTGCTGTGGTTTCAGTTGTTGCAGGAGATTATATGAGCTTTGGGCACCATATCCTCTATTCCAATGGCTGGACACTTCCCCTCTCAACCTCCTTTGTCAAGTTCTGTGGGGTTAGTGTAGCATCAGGACTATTTATCTAACCTGTAAAGCTTTTTTTTTTTTTTTAAATTAACATATAATGTATTACTTGTTTGAGGGGTACAGGTCTATGATTCATCAGTCTTACACTATTCACAGCGCCCACCATAGTACATACCCTCTCCAATGTCCATCACCCAGTCACCCCATCCTCCCCCTCCCCACCCCACCCTCCAGCAACCCTCAGTTTGTTTCCTGAGATTAAGAGTCTTTTATGGTTTCTCTCCCTCTCTGGTTTCATCTTGTTTCATTTTTTCCCTCCCTTCCCCTATGATCTTCTGTCTTGTTTCTCAAATTCTTCCTATCAGTGAGATCATATGATAACTGTCTTTCTCTGATTGTCTTGTTTCGCTTAAGCATTATACCCTCTAGTTCCATCCACATCGTTACAAATGGCAAGATTCTATTTTTGATGGCTGCATAATATTCCATATATATATATATACACACACACACACACACACACATACACACACACATATATATATATACATAAACACACACACTCACACACACGTATTACATCTTCTTTATCCATTCATCGATTGGTGGACATTTAGGCTCTTTATTTTGTTTGGCTATTGTGGGCATTGCTGCTATAAACATTGGGGTGAATGTGCCCTTTCAGATCACTACATTTGTATCTTTGGGGTAAATACCCAGTAGTGCACTTGCTGGGTCATAGGGTAGCTCTATTTTCAACCTTTTCAGGAACGAACATACTGTTTTCCAGAGTGGAAAACAGCTTACCTTCCCACCGAGAGTGTAGAGGGTTCCTCTTTCTCCGCATCCCCACCAATATCTGTCATTTCCACACTTGTTAATTTTAGCCATTCTGACTGATGTGAGGTGGTATCTCATTGAGGTTTTGATTTGTATTTCCCTGGTGCTGAGTGAAATTGAGCACTTTTTCATGTGTCTATTGTCCATTTGGATGTCTTCTTTGCAAAAATGTCTGTTCATGTCTTCTGCCCATTTCTTGATTGGATTATTTGTCCTTTGGGTGTTGAGTTTGATAAGTTCTTTAGAGATTTTGGATACTATCCCTTTATCTGATATGTCATTTGCAAATATCTTCTCCCATTCTGTCAGTTGTCTTTTGGTTTTGTTGACTGTTTCCTTTGCTGTGCAAAAGCTTTTTATCTTGATGAAGTCCCACTAGTTTGTTTTTGCCCTTGCTTCCCTTGCTTTTGGCAATGTTTCTAGGACGAAGTTGCTATGGCTGAGGTTGAAAAGGTTGCCTATGTTCTCCTCAAGGATTGTGATGGATTCCTGTCTTACATTAAGGCCTTTCATCCATTTTGAGTCTATTTTTGTGTATGTTGTAAGGAAATGGTCCAGTTTCATTCTTCTGCATGTGGCTGTCCAATTTTCCCAACACCATTCGTTGAAGAGATGGTCTTTTTTTCCCATTGGACATTCTTTCCTGCTTTGTTGAAGATTGATTGACCATAGAGTTAAGGGTCCATTTCTGGACTCTCTGTTCTGTTCCATTGATCTCTGTGTCTGTGTTTGTGCCAGTACCATGCTGTCTTGATGATTACAGCTTTGTAATAGAGCTTGAAGTCGGGAATTGTCAGCTTTGGTTTTCTTTTTCAACATTCCTCTGGCTATTTGGGGTCTTTTCTGGTTACATACAAATTTTCGGATTATTTGTTCCAGCTCTGTGAAAAATCCTGATGGTATTTTAATAGGGATTGCATTAACTGTGTAGATTGCTCTAGGGAGCATAAGTATTTTCACAATATTTGTTCTTCCAATCCATGAGCATAGAACGTTTTTCCGTTTCTTTGTGTATTCCTCCATTTCTTTCATGAGTACTTTATAGTTTTCTGAGTACAGATTCTTTGCCTCTTTGGTAGATTTATTCCTAGATATCTTATGGTTTTTTTTCTTTCTTCTTTCTCTTTCTTCTGTCTTGCTGTTGGTGTATAGAAATGCAACTGATTTCTGTTCATTGATTTTATATCCTGACAGTTTACTCAATTCCTGTATGAATTCTAGCTGTTTTGGAGTGGAGTCTTTTGGGTTTTCCACATAAAGTATCATATCATCTGCCAAGAGTGAGAGTTTGACTTCTTCTCTACTGATTCAGATGACTTTTATTTCTTTTTGTTGTCTGATTGCTGAGGGAGGACTTCTAATTTTCTGTTGAATAACAGTGGTGATAGTGGACACCCCTGCCATGTTCCTGAACTTAGGGGGAAAACTCAGTTTTTCCCCATTCAGAATGATATTTGCTGTGGGTTTTTCATAGATGGCTTTTATGATATTGAGGTATATAACCTCTTTCCCTACACTGTGAAGAGTTTTGATCAAGAAAGGATGCTCTACTTTGTCAAATGCTTTTTCAGCCTCTATTGAAAGTATCATATGGTTCTTGTTCTTTCTTTTATTAATGTGTTGTATCACATTGATTTGCAGATGTTGAACCAACCTTGCAGCCTAGGACTAAATCCCACCTGGTTGTGGTGAATAATCCTTTTAATGTACTGTTGAATCCTATTGGTTAGTATTTTGGTAAGAATTTTTGCATCCATGTTCATCAGGGATATTAGTCTGTAATTCTCCTTTTTGATGGAGTCCTTGGTTTTGGGATGAAGGTAATGCTGGCCTCATGAAACAAGTTTAGAAGTTTTTCTTCCATTTCTATTTTTTGAAACAGTTTCAGGAGAATAGGTATTAATTCCTCTTTAAATGTTTGGTAGAAATCACCTGGGAAGCTGTCTGTCCCTGGGCTCTTGTTTCTTGGGAGATTTTTGATGACTACTTCAATCTCCTTACTGGTTATGGGTCTGTTTAGGTTTTCTATTTCTTCCTGGTTCTGTTTTTGTAGTTTATAGTCTCTAAGAATGCATCCATTTCTTCCAGATTGTCAAATTTGCTGGCTTATAGTTGCTCATAATATATTCTTATAATCGTTTATATTTCTTTGGGATCTCTCCTTTTTCATTCATGATTTTACTCATTTGGACCCTTTCTCTTTTGTTTTTGATAAGTCTGGCCAGGAGTTTATCAATCTTATTAATTCAAAAAACCAGCTCCTAGTTTCATTGATCTGTTCTATTGTTCTTTTGGTTTCTATTTCATTGATTTCTGCTCTGATCTTTATTATTTATCTTCTCCTGCTGGGTTTAGGCTTTCTTTGCTGTTCTTTCTCCAGCTCCTTTAGATGTAGGGTTATGTTGTGTATTTGAGACTTTTCTTGTTTCTTGAGAAAGGCTTGTATTGCTATATACTTTCCTCTTAGGACTGTCTTTGCTGCACCCCAAGATTCTGAACAGTTGTATTTTCATTTTTTTCCATGATTTTTTTCAATTCTTCTTTAATTTCCTGGTTGGCCCATTCATTCTTCAATAGGATGCTCTTTAGCCTCCATGTATTTGAGTACTTTCCAACTTTCCTCTTGTGATTGAGTTCTAGTTTCAGAGCATTGTGGTCTGAAAATATGCAGGGAATGATTGCAGTTTTTTGGTACCAGTTGAGACCTTGTGACCCAGGATGTTATCTGTTCTGGAGAATGTTCCATGTGCACTAGAGAAGAATGTGTATTCTGTTACTTTGGTATTGAATGTTCTGAATATATCTGTGATGTCCATCTTGTCCAGTGTGTCATTTAAAGCCTCTATTTCCATGTTGGTTTTTTGCTTAGATGATCTGTCCATTTCAGTGAAGAGGGTGTTAAAGTCACCTACTATTATTGTATTATTGTCAGTGTGCTTCTTTGATTTTGTTGTTAATTGGCTTATATAATTGGCTGCTTCCATGTTAGGGGCATAGATATTTAAAATTGTTAGATCTCTTGTTGGATAGACTCTTTTAAGTATAATATAGTGTCCTTCCTCATCTCTTATTATCGTCTTTGGTTTAAAATCTAATTTGTCTGATATAAGGATTGCCATCCCAGCTTTCACTTGATGTCCATTAGCATGGTAAATTGTTTTCCACCCCCTCACTTAAAATCTGGAGGTGTCTTTGGTTCTAAAATGAGTCTCTTGTAGATAGAATACTGATGGGACTTGTTTTTTTTTATCCAGTCTGATACCCTCTCTCTTTATTTTTTTTTAAAGATTTTATTCATTTATTTGACAGAGAGAGGTACAGCAAGAGAGGGAACACAAGCAGAGGTAGTGGGAGAAAGAGAAGCAGGCTTCCCACCAAGCAAGGAGCCCAATGTGGGGCTCGATCCCAGGACCCTGAGGTCGTGACCTGAGCTGAAGGCTGGTGCTTAATGACTGAGCCCCCCAGGCACTCACCCTGTATCTTTTGATTAGGGCATTTGGCCCATTTACATTCAGGGTAACTATTGAAAAATACTAATTAAATGCCATTGTATTACCTTTAAGGTGTCTGTTACTGTATATTATCTCTGTTCCTTTCTGATGTGTATTACTTTTAGCCTCTCTCTTTGCTTAGAGGACCTATGCAAAGGGTTCCTATAGGGCTGGTTTGGTGTTTACAAATTCTTTAATTTTTGTTTGTCCTGGAATCTTTTTATCTCTCCTTCTATTTTCATTGACAGCCTAGCTGGATATAGTATTTTTGATGCATATTTTTCTCATTAGCATTCTGAATATATCATGCTTGTCCTTTCTGACCTGCCAGGTCTCTGTGGGTAGGTCTGCTGCCAATCTGATGTTTCTACCATTGTAGCTTATAGATTTCTTGTCCCAAGGTGCTTTCAGGATTTTCTGTCTCTGAGACTTGCAAGTTTTACTACTAGATGATGGGTTATTGATAGATTTTTATTGATTTTGAGGTGGGGTTCTCTGTGCTTTCTGGATTTGGATGCCTGTTTCAGTCCCCAAATTAGGGAAGTTATCCACTATAATTTGTTCTAATATACCTTCTGTCCCCCTTTCTCTTTTTTCTTCTTTTGGGATCCCAGTTATTTAATATTGTTTCATCTTACGGTATCACTTTTCTCTCGAATTCTCTGTTTTTGATTGAGTAGTTTATCTCTCTTTTTCTCAGCTCCTTTATTCCCCATCATTTTGTCTTCTATATCACTAATTTTTTCTTCTGACTAATTTATCCTAGCAGTTAGAGGCTCCTTGCCCCCCTCCCAAATATTGCCTCGGATTCACTTCTCCACATGTCCTACCTTCCAGAAAGTGGTGACTTTTCTGTTCATAGAATTGCAGCTATTCTTTTCTTCGATCTACTGTTGAGTTTATAGATGTTCAGAATGGTTTGATAACTATCTAGTTGAATTCCTGGGACCAGACAAAATTTAGGTTTCCTACTCTTCTGCCATCTTGCTCCTCCCTCTAACTTGTAAACTTTTTTTAATAAAAAAAAAAATTTTAGAGATTTTATTTATTTATTTGACAGGCAGAAAGAGATACCACAAGTAGGCAGAGAGGCAGAGAGAGAGGGGGAAGCAGGCTCCCCGCTGAGCAGAGAGCCTGATGTGGGGCTCATTCCCAGGACCCTGGGATCCTGAGTGGGAGGCAGAGGCTTTAACCCACTGAGCCACCCAGGTGCCCCATAACCTGTAAACTTTTTAAACAAATCTGAACAAAGATAGTTAAGGCAAATGTCAAGAATTTGGTTCAGTAATTCAGAATAAAGTCTTGTTTTGGAGCAAAGAATACACACAGTGATATTTGGAACACCAAGAAGCCTGACAAATCAGTTTCTTAGTATCTTCCACTTAGGCTGCTTCTGGAGCCTAATCTTCCAGTTTTAAGCTATCTGAAAATCTGCACAGTCCTTTTAGCCTGATGGTTCACTTGATGGTGGTTTGTGACAAATTAAAATAATCAGAAGTAAATGCAGAATCTTTGAGATAATAAAGGTTTTATTTATTTTTAAGATGATGTAAATTAAATTTGGAGTATTTTTAAATGTGCCTCTCATATTTCTTTTGTTGAAAAGATGAATGATTATATATATGAATTAGCTATCAATAATTTCTTCCCTTGAAGTGTGCCAGTAAAATCAAGATAGAATAACTTTTCTTAACTGAGAAATAGATTCCTTGGGCAAGTTATGCTGAGTGGCCTGAAAGTTCTGGGTTTTTAAAGCCAAAATAAGTTCCAAGTCATCAGAGGTAACTTTCAGCCAAGGCTGCTGCATGAGTAGTTTCTGGCAGTGCTACATGTAGTCTGGCCAAGGTAATGTCATGGCCAATTCTTTGAATAATAATGTGTCATCTCATCAGAGAGACCCTCTACAACAGATAATTCATACTGTCAATTTGGCAACTAACCTTTATTATTTCCTAGTAAGTTTTTGTCTCTATTAATCTAGCTTCTTAATCTCCAGATCACTCTCTGGTGTCTTCACACTTAAGTGATAAAACTACTTGGCCTTAGTTGCCATTGTAAAAAAAAAAAAAAAAAAAAATGTTAATGAATTGATTAGTTTCAGGATTATGCCATTTCTTTGTTTCAGGAAATTATAAAGGCTCCAATTTGGGTAGTGTGAATAGTAACCGTAAGAAGTCTTACTGGAAGAAATGGCAAATTAAAAAGTATTTAATTTAGAGTTTCCTTTTATGAGTAGTACCATACTTATTTTATTTCTGTGATTCTAAGTCTCCATCACTTGTAAGATCTGACACTAATTTAGTATAGCCCATTTCTTAAAGGGGAACTACCATAAAAGATACATACATTCTTTGTAAAATAAACCTGATTTTAGAAATGTTAAAATGTGGGGGGAAATAAAAAGTAACCAGATTAAGGAAATAATTTTGTCTGAGGTTTGTGTGAGATTCTGAAGCAGTGTTTTAGGAGATTAAGGTTGATGAACAGTAGGAATTTTGCAGGCCGTCTTGTTTTTCCCAGTCAGTATAGTTAATTGTTGAATGGCTGTGCTAGAGATTCTCTTGTCAGTCCTGGTTTTGCACAGTTTTAGTAAATCTTTTCATGGGGACCTTTTTAGCAAGTTGCTTAATAAATACATGAATATATATGCTATTATACACATATAAAACATTTTAAGATTGGAGTATAGCTGGAGGTAAAGGGGAAAATCAGGCTGTTATACTTCAAGATAAAATGTCGAAATGCAATTTTTATTGAACATTTTAAGAGTTTTAAAAGTTTAGAAAACGAGGCTGATGACTACTGTTCATCATTAATAAGACATATCAGTAATGGGAAAAACGCACACTTCCCCAATGTGGTACTGTTTATTATTCAGATATTTAAACATGAGCATGTTTGTTTAAACAGTTTACATTGTATTTTATGCGATGGTGTTTATTTTTTTAATTAAATATATTTATAATAGTTGGTGGGCTGAAGCCAAGAACACAATAAAGTTACCATTGCCTAGCAAATTTTTTTTGAAAACTGTGTTGTTATGTACTCAACAAGTATATAATTGGCTTTAGTGTTTAAGAGAAAAAAAGAAAAAGTGTTTTAGGGATACAATGACCATATGCTGTGTTTTATATAGCTAAGTTACATTCTGTCTTTGTTTTATGCTATAGTTCTTTTCATTTTGTGTGTAATGTGCTTTAATTTCACATGCACTGATTCTGTATGTGTAGCTTTAAAAGTCTTAACTTTGAATCACATCATATGTATGTGTGTGTATGTGTGTGTATATATATATATATGCATTAAAGGTATACAATATATTGATTCATAAGGGAATGTAAACTGCAAAATATACATAAAACAAATCTAATCCATAAGTGCAGTATTTAAAAACTAAAATGTATGATAACTAGGTAAGTGAACTCAATTCTTAACAGATGCGGTATTATGTTTCATAGTTTGTAACATGCCTTGTTTTTTTAAACTTTTGTGTATCATTATACTATCCAATCATGGCTATTTAATAAAGCATAATGGATGGATATTGACATAGTACTTAGAGAATAAATAAGGTAAACCAAACAAGATACCACATTGGCTGCAGATGGGAACTAAGAACCAAAAGCAAGAGGTTAATTCTGAAGAGCTGGCTAAGCTTCCCATGGAAGTCAGTCAGAATGAGATTGAACCCGAAGACTTCTTCTCTGACCGTTGTGCCTCCAAAATGCTTTTTGTCATGGTGTGTGTGTGTGTGTGTGTGTGTGTGTGTGTGTGTGCGCAAGGATACAGGAGGTACAGATATACAGATAGCTACCTAGGTGGAATAATTTGGAAGGTGACATTCTGGAAAGCAGTATCCTTAGGAGATTCAGTGATTTCGGAAAATGTGTCACCTGGAGCTCTGCCTCCCATTAAATTGCTGATTAAGACCCAGAGCAGGGATATGAAAAGTTGGGGATGGATCCTATTGAATTCCTTGGTTTTCTTCCTTTTCTTATTCCTTTTTTCAGAAGGAGCGCCTGCAAGGTGTCTTAAAATGAGGAAGCAATATAGTGTAATACTTAATGAGATTGGACCTTGGACACAGCAAACTTGGTTTGGCTCTGCCCACATCAGTTTCTCCCCAGCAGGTGCCTCCAACTAATGAGCTATTTAGTAGGCTCTGAAGGGTAGGAGGGAGGATGTGACCTCCTGGGGACTCTGCAGCTGGTCTGTCTTCTGGAGGAGCCCTCAGCAGGCTAATAGCTACTCATACCAGAGGAGAGAGGCGATCAGAGAATGGCTGAAACAGTTCTGGAGTTTGTTTTTCTCAAAGGTGTTTACCTGATCGTTAGCCATTTGGTGGCACAGAAAATGTTCAGTCCATCCATCTTCCTGTCTAGTGGCTTTTTCAGTTACCCCGTGAATTACACATTTTCACTGACTTAACACATAACACTGGCCCAGGTGCCCTCAAATGCAGCACTAACATGAAATACATGTGTTGACTCTGCAGCCATTTTTATTTCTGTCTGAGACAGGTTTCAGGTCAGTAGATAAAACACTCTTGACATCTTTAATACCCTTTATAGGACCTTTTATAAATAATAGTTGTCAGCTGATAGATTTTTTTCTTCCCCCAAGCATTGATGAGATTTCAAAATAGAATTCAGTGGGTGGCTGCAGGTTGTTTCTGGAAAATAAAGACAAGCTATTTACTTATTTTAGCTTCAAATGCCTCTTTCATTATTTTGCCATTTTAAAAATGTTGTCTTAATGCCCCATAGAACATGTGGCACCAGTGAGCTAATCAGAGTCAAAGAAAACATTGATTCAAGGAGTGGTTTGCAGCAATGCTCTGTACTGACATTATGCTCACAGAAGGAAAGATTGTTAACACTTAAATTAGGTGGGTTCTCAGAGTGGTTGGCCTCGGGGGAGGGGACACACGGAGCTAAAAAACATGCACCCTGGGTGTCAGGACAATGAAGAGCACCATAGCATTGGAGAGGAGTTTTATTAAAAATATACACTAAGAGGTGCCTGGGTGGCTCAGTGAGTTAAACCTCTGCCTTCAGCTCAGGTCATGATCTCAGGGTCCTGGGATTGAGTCCCACGTCGGGCTCTCTGCTCAGCGGGGAGCCTGCTTCCTCCTCTCTCTCTGTCTGCCTCTCTGCCTACTTGTGATCTCTGTCTCTCAAATAAATAAAATCTTTAAAAAATATATATATATACACTAAGTAGGGGTGCCTGGGTGGCTCAGTAGGTTAAGCCTGTGCCTTCGGCTCAGGTCATGATTTCAGGGTCTTGGGATCAAGTCCCACATCAGGCTCTCTGCTCAGCAGGGAGCCTTCTTCCCCCCCCCCCGCCCCCCTGCCTGCCTCTCTGCCTACTTGTGATCTATCTCTGTAAATAAATAAATAAAATCTTTAAAAAATATATATACACTTGGTATATTTTATAGTGTAAAAACATATACACTAAATATGTATCTTGATTTTACAGTTCGATGAATTTTTACCAACTGCATGCACCTACCGGCCCAGTGCTTGGAGCAAGAAGCAGACATTATGAGGACCTCAAAAGTCCTCCCCCCCGTAACTCTTAGTTATTACACCCCCTGAGAAGCCTTTATCCTAACTTCTAACATCACATTAGTTTTTCTGTTTTTGAATTTTACTTAGATACAGTCATAGGATGTGTGCACTTTTTTATCTGGCTTCTTTGCTCAACATTGTTTCTGTGAGATTCATCCCTGTTGTTCCAGGCAGTTGTGACTTGTTGTAACCGCTGTCTAAGAATAAGAATGTTCCCCTTTAGTGGATACTGCCGGTTTTTCATCTTATCTGTTACCTTTTAAAAATGCAAGTAATCAGGGCGCCTGGGTGGCTTAGTCAGTTAAGCGTCTGCCTTCAGCTCAGGTCATGATCCCAGGGTCCTGCAATCCAGACCTGCTTTGGGTTCCCTGCTCTGCTTCTTCCTCCCCCTCTGCCCTTCACCCCTGCTTGTGTAAACAGGGGTGATGGGCAGAGGGGGAGGGAGAAGCCGACTCCCCACTGTGCTCTCTCTCAAGTAAGTAAATAAAATCATTTTTTTAAAAAATGCAGGTAATCACAGAAGCTCTGTTGCTTTACCATAGTTTCTGAAGTATAAACTGAAGATAAAGACTTCATCAGGATCATGGACTAGCCCTTATCTCTAAAAAAGACACACATTTGTATACAGCTATAACACTATAGTTCCTAACACTGTTACATACAGTTTTCAGTTGTTTTACCTCAGTGTTATTGTATTTTAACTAACTGCTCTTAGGTTTTTTTTTTTTTTCTTGTTTTTTAATCATCTCTGTACCCTTAGCACCAATCACTGTGCTGTAGATGCTCCTGTTAATCTCATTTTACAGGTAAGGTATAGAGAAGTAACTTGATCAAAGTTATATATTAGGAAGTAGGGAAGAATGTGTGTACCTCCTTTACATATAAGTCATATAGGATTTTTAAAAGTCAGACAAGGACACAATTGTGAAGACCAGACTTCTTTTTTTTTAATTTAATTTTTTTTCAGTGGTCCAGAATTCGTTGTTTATGCACTAGACTTCTATGCAGAGAAAGCTCAAAGGGTTGATAGAGCCCTTAATAATTGCACAGAAGCATTTAGATAGTTTACATGAAAATAGATGAGAAGAACTTTCTACCTTAATATATTTACCAATGCTAAAATCCATACAAACCTTACAGTAGAGAGACAGGGTTGAGAATAAAGTCCCTAGAACCAGAATATCTGTGCTTAAATCCCCAACACTCCACCCAGAATCTAGTTCTCTGCAGAAAACACATCAGATCCTATCCTTTTCTTTTTGATGGGGTCTTGCACTGAGTTTATTTCTTCTATGTCCCTCTGGTTGGTTGGAAATTCACTGAGGAGCTGGTGCCAGGTCATTTGTAATCCTTTACAGTGCCTAGTGCTATGTTTTGATGACAAATATCAAAAATATATAAGGAATAATAAAATACTTAGATTTTACATCACTTATTATTTATACTGCATCTACTTCCCAAAGAACCAGAAACAACTTGCAAGGAGAAAAAAAAATGCAAAATATGGTATTTACACATTTTGGGGCAATGGAGATAAACAGATAACAACATTTAAGTAATGACTTTGACTAAAATTTTTGCAGTCTAATGTAAATGGGAAGATATTTTGAGTAAAATGATTTCTATTTTCTGAGAAAAAAATACATACGTATCTTGGATTTATTTATTTATATGTCTGCCTTCCCCTCTAGACAGGGAAGCCTTTATGAGTAGGGAATGTATTTTATTTAAATTTGTATCCCCAAAGCCAATCACATGCTTAACATGTGGGCACATGAATGAATGAATGAATGAATGAATGAATGAAAGAACAAAAGAAAAAGAGGAAGGAAGGAAGAGATAAAATACATTTCTGGGAACTATCATGAAGACAAAACTATTAGAATGACTGTACATATTTGCCATAGCAACGTAAGCAGAATATAGAGCACAAAAGCGCGACCAGAGTTGGTCTGCTTGGGTTTAAAACCAGACTCCTTTACTTGCTACCTGTATGCCCTTGAGCAAATTACTTCTCTGGGTATCAATTTCTTCATCTGTAAAGTAAGTTAATAATACCAACTGCCTCTTAACAATTATATGAAATAATACATTTAAAGGTCCTAGTATTTAATAAGCATTTGACACACATTAGTAATGCATTCATTTAGCACATTTTTTTTTTAAATTCAGGAGCTGTAGTATGACAGGTACTGTTCTAAAGTTGCTAAATGCTAAAGCTACAGAACTCAGCTAAACAAAGTCCCTAATATTATGGAACTTGTTTTCTTGTGGTGTATAGGGACAGAAAACAAATAGCTATCTATAAAGTGGCAAGTGCTGTGAAAAAATAAAGTACAAAAGTGGAAGGAATCATGGTGGTGGGGCTGCTCTTTTGCATGCCATGGTCAGAGAAAGTCTCTCAGGTGAGGTAGCCTCTGAGAGAGACCTGAAGGAAGGTAGGTGTGGAATATGGGTGTCCTAGAGGAAAGAGCCCAGGGTGGAGAAGCAGCCCATGTCCAGTGTGCTGCATTAACCATGGATAGCAAGGAACCATGAGAGAGAGGGCCAGAGAGAAGTTGAGAGGCAAGAGCAAGAGTGGGGTCTAGCTCGTGGTCCTGTGAGGACCCCATTGGAGAGTTTTGGGCATTGGGTGTAATGGAACCTGATTTGTCTTGGTGTAGGGCAATTCTGCATGCTCCGTGGAGAAGAAATGGGAGCAGGGTGTGAGACCTAACCCAGGAGAACTATTAGGAGGCTATTGAGATAAGCCAGTTAAGAGGTGATAGTGGCTTAGACTAGGATGGTATCATTGGAGATGGGAAGAAGAGATCAAAATTTGAATACATATAAATGTAGACTTGATTCAGTTTACTATTCAGTTGGATGAGGGTGAGAGAGAAAGAGGAACGAAGGTAAACTCCAAGATTTTTAGCCCAAGGGACCAGGTCAACTGGAGGTGTCATTAAGATGGAAAAGTCGGGGGGGTGGTGGCCTGGCTGGCTCAGTTGGAAGAGCTTGCAACTCTTGATCTTAGGGTCATGAATTTGAGCCCCGTGTTGGGTGTAGAGATTATCTAATAAAAACTTCAAAAAAAAAACAAAAATGGAGCGCACCTGGGTGGCTCAGTGGGTTAAAGCCTCTGCCTTCGGCTCAGGTCATGATCCCAGGGACCTGGGATCAAGCCCCTAATTGGGCTCTCTGCTCCGCAGGGAGCCTGCTTCCCTTCTTCTCTCTGCCTCTCTGCCTATTTGTGATCTCTGTCTGTCAAATAAATAAATAAAATCTTAAAAAAAAAAAATGGAAAGATGACAAAGATTTTCTCTGGGTGGTGAGGGTGGATAGAGAGTTATCAAAGATTCTGACTTGAATATAAAGTTCGTTTATTCATTTACTGTTTATTGATCTCCTACTGTGTGGCAGACATTGTTGTAGACTCTTGGGGTAAATCAGTGGGGGAAAAATGACAATCTCTTCCCTTTAGAGATTTAAATGAAGGAGGACAATGAGTAAGTATTACAAATACATAAGTACCTTGCTGTTACTGCCTTGCTCTCCTTGTGAGCTCTCAAATAATCTGCTTCTAAATAATCTGCTTCTAAAGACATTGGACCACAGTCTTTTCAGTTATATCAGATGATACTTTCAATTCGCGTCTTTTTCCTCAGCCCTGTTCAGATGAAATAGACTCCTTGTCATAGAGTTCACACCTAATGCTAACTCTATACAGAGTTTATATCTGAATTCTCCATAATGAAATACACATGTGCATACTTATTCAGACTTAGTGTTGCCTAGGTATTTATGGAGTTCTGGTAGTCTAGTTTAGGGACACCAGCTCCTCTCCGCTTAAGTTGTTTCAAGTGGATAATTGGTTCCAGAAGCATTTTGTCATAATTTTTCTACCTCATATTTATTTGTATTTCTCTGCCCATAGTCAAAACTGTCTGCTTCTTGCTCACCTTGGTACACATTGGTGCAGTATTTCCCATTGCATTCCATATTACTCCAGGTCCGAGAAACAGACCATGAAAAAGTATTCCATGATCAAAGAAGAAAAGCCACATTCTATATACCCCACTTGGAAACTCACATTGTACATGACTACTTTTAAGTCTTGGAGAAGTCTCACAGTAAGAAACTTGTGTAAAGCTGTTCACTCAGCATGTCCAAGACTTACTTTACCATAAAATAGAAATTTGCCAGCATTCCACAGAACTGGTATTTCAGAGTTCACACTTAGGGAAAATGCTGGGTGGACCAACAGCATCATTGGCAAGAAATCCAGATAAATGGGCTCCAGTGTAAAAGATGGCTTTGCGACTCAGTGGGTTAAGCCTCTGCCTTTGGCTCAGGTCATGATCTCCGGGTCCTAGGATCGAGCCCTGCATCAGGCTCTCTACTCAGTGGGGAGCCTGTTTCCCCCTCTCTCTTTGCCTGCGTGTGATCTCTCTCTCTCTGTCAAATAAATAAAATCTTAAAAAAAAAAAAAAGATTTAAAAAAATGGCTTTGTTTGTGTGAGCTTTAGCAAGGCAGTTAATCTCTCTCTTAGTTTTCTCATTTGTAAAATGGGGATAATAACAGGCCCTCTTAAGTTTGCTTTAGGCTTCACTCAGTGTTACTAAATTTATAAAACATGAATAAAATCACATTACACAAGTTTAAATAATATAGTTTTAAATCTTACTTTGTCTCTTTAATCAAGCATTTAATTTCCATCTCACGCATATTCTAAAATAATTAATGTGCATAGTAATTTATTGCCACGTTAAGTCTCCTTTCACCAATGGTTTGATTTCTACTTGTTATCCATAGTTCAGTGTAAATGACCTCCTATAGGAAGTCACCCTCTGTTTGGCCTCCTCCCTTCCCTCTTACTCTTTCAGTGACTCACTGAGAAAGTCTGCCTCTCCTCTGGTACGTAGCTCTGCAAGGGCAAGAACACGTCTTCAGTGCCTGGCACGTAGCAGAGGTTCAGTTAATACTGAGCTGAATCCTAAATTGTTCAATTTCTATGAATTACATCATCCTGTTTTCAATTTTTGTACCCACAAAACTGGGGAAGGGAGCTCTCATTCCTTCATCTTGAGTGTGTTTATCATCAGGGTTCCCACAACATAATCCTCCACGGACTTTGCTTTGGTTCTTGTTCTGAGAACAAATTGCCCTGCGGTTCAGGGCACTGCCTGCTCTCCTACTGGGATTTGGGCTGTTTCTTCTCTTTATTCCTTCCTTATCCCATAGTGAAGTCAATCACTATTCTATAGAAGTAGGAACAATTCCAAGGCTTCCTTCTCTCTTCTTTCTTTTGAGTTAATTGCTCCTCATTTTGAACATCTTTATTTTGCCTTCATTTCATATACTCTGTCTGTACTTGTCATCCCATTTCTGTTTGAAGACACTTTAAGGGGACAGAGCCCACAACCTTGTCATTTACCTGTGGGTCTTAAGCAAATTCTGACTTTCTGACTAATTTCTCAGACCACTCTCCCTCTTCATCCTACTGTTCTCTCCTTTATTCCTTCAACTAATTGTTTTGGTTTCATTGCTTGTAAGTTCTTTATAAGGCCATTTCTTCATAGAAGCAGTAATCTATGGGAACTTGACAGGAAACATTCAAACAGTATAAAGGAGAACAAAGAGTATGTGTCATAGCTAATGTGACTAAATCAGCAACTTTTATTTGCTGCTCCCAACAATGTATTATTACCCCTGTTTTGCAGATGAGGAAACAGAGTCACAAACAGGTTAAATAACTTGGCATAAGCTAGAAAGTAGAGAATCTAGGCTTTGAAATCTGGACATCTGGCTCCAGAGGCCCCTTTTTAAAACCACTATATTATGTATTACCAAATGCAGTAGGAAATCCTTAATATCTGACACTAAGCATCTGTGAGGACCCGATCAAGGCTGGCTAGCATGACTTCAATACTATGCTCAAGTGAAACCAGTGAACTAAGATGATGAAGATTTGGTGGACCAGGAGACGGCAGTTAACCAACCGAACAAGAATTCTAGATGCAAAGATTTCTGGTGTTAATGAACACATTGTTGAAGGGAAGACACAGGGATGTGATACACTGTGAGGGCAAGGGGAGTGGAAATCCGCTATGATAATGACAGAGTAGTTGGAGAGGTAGTCTGTAGAATATTTAAGAACCTTGAAGATCTGGGGGGACGTGGGTGGCTCAGTCAGTTAAGTGTCTGGCTCTTGATTTCCACTCAGGTCATGATCTCAGGATCGTGAGATGGAGCCCCACATCAGGCTCCATGCCTCCTTAAGATTCTCTCTCCTCCTTCTCCCCACCACTCCCCTCCCACCTATGCCCATATGAGCTCTTAAAAACAAACAAACAAACACCTTTGAGACCTGGATTAGAAACAAAGGTGTGCTAATTTTAGCTGACTTTGTACATGGCTTATCTACAATAATGCTCAAAATGCAGTAGTTGTGTATTCCAAGATCTGAATAGCATGTTGCGTCTGTAGCATATACTGCTTTTTTAAAGATTTTTCCAAATATTTAGAGTCCCTATACAGTTTTCTGATAAACTCAGCAAGTTTGGGACAGGTTCATCAGCTAATAAAGCATCTTAGTTCCCACTGGGGAGAAAAGAGGTTTGGCCCAATTTGCAGTGACTGGCGTGGACCCTACAAAAAAATTAAGTGTCCTATGTCTCTGTAAGTATTCCTAAGCCAGGCAATGCTAAATAGTTTCAAAATCTGATTTTCAAGACTTTCTCTTTCTGCAGGCTTCAAATCAACAAATGGGATTTTTTTTTTAATAATACTGTATATATGGTCTTGTTTACATTTGACCTGAGAGATTTTATTTTGTTTTGTTTTGCTCAAAGAGACATAGAAGTTCTCTCCACAGCTAGATCTCTGTGATAATAAATTACTTGGATAAAGAGAAAAACCAGAAGCAGATTTTCAGAGTTCACATTGGACTTACGATGTAGGAGCCATCATTTCACCCCTAATTGTTGCTTCAGGTTATAAAAAGGAAATGGACTTAAAGGAGAATTTGTTATATAATATCAAAATTGATTAAGAGCAGGATCAGTTAGGTAGTTACCCGGGACATCAACGCTTTACACTCAAGGTCTCCTCTGTGGGAGAGTTGCTTAGGTGGGACCGCAAGAGGTATATACCATAATAGCAATGGGACGCCCAATGACAGTGTGTCCTGTCACCTGTCGGCCTTCTGGTGTATAAATTGGTATTGGTTGGTCCTTCTCCCCCTAGTCTCTTCCTCTACCCCAGTACTTAGTTCACATCAGTGAACTAAGTATTTAAACAACATCAGTTTGTCATGAGTTCAAGTTCCATGTTGGGTAGTAGAGCTTAATTTACAAAAAAAAAAAAAACAAACAAAAAAACAAAAACAAAAAACAAAACAAAACAAACAAAAACTAAACAACAACAGTTTGAAGGGACCAAATTATTAGCCTGTGTGGGGACCTGGGAAATCCAGTGTTTTGGCCGCATGTCTGCACTGTCTAAGGGAATATATTAAATGGGTAAATGTTAATCTATTAATTTGATATTGTAAAAATGCAAAATCTAACAAGTTGGCTCTTTATGATGATCTTCCTTGCTCAGACAAGAAAATAGGATGAGTAGTCTAGAGACTCGTGTTCCCGTCCAGAATTCCTCCCTAAAGAACTCCAGGTACTTGGGCTAGTCATGTGAAAATTCCATAAACCGCATTTTCCATTTCAGTTCCTTTGTCTCACCTATAATGCCTTAACAAATCTTAATGATGGGAGTACTAAGGAAATGTGTTGTTTTGGAAAATCCTGAAAAGACAGACACCTCCAAGTAGAATATATACTGAGGAAGATTATATGACAATGTTATAAAAACTCACAGCCTTGACTAGAGCATATGTTTTCATGAATCCAAAACATTTTATTGCTGAAAGGGATTTTAGAGAATATGTAGGATCCTCTTTGTTTATTACACCGAGGCCTAGAAAGGTGGCTAAAGGCCACAGAATTTTGCCCTTATATTTAACATTGCCAAATGTTTGGAGACCACCTTCTCAAAAAAAAAAAAAAAAAAAAAAAGATTGCACCTGGAACTGCAAACAGGAACAGAAGGAGGGAGTTTTAGTCCTTTCCCCCACGTAGCCATTTGGTTGTTTCCAGCTCCTTTTCTTTAAATACGAAATGAAGGAATGCATTTATGAGTTTTGCTGCCTAAATTTTACCTTGGTGTTTATTTCAAATGAAACATCAAAATCTCAACTGTAATTCTCACTACATTTTCCCCCAGTGAATTTAGCTCAAAAAAAGAGAAAAGCCCACACTACTTCTTAAACATTACATATTATTATAGAAAAAGGAAACCTCAAAACTGAACAGAAAACTAGCACCTGGGTGGCTCAGTCAGTTAAGTGTCTGCCTTCAGCTCAGGTCATGATCCCAGGGTCCTGGGTTAGGGTTAGGGTTAAGGTTGGGTGCCCTGCTCAGTGGAGAGCCTGCTTCTCCCTTTGCCCGCTGCTCCCCCTGCTTGTGCTCATATGCGATCTCTCTCTCTCATTCTCTGTGTCAAACAAATAAATAAAATCTAAAAAAAAAAAAGAAAAGAAAAAAGAAAACTAGCTTGAATCAATAAAATTAAATTTAAAACCATATCAGAGGCTTGGGAAGTTTAAGTGAAAACTGACAACCACTCTTTGATCATAGCTGGGTTTGATGCCAAAGGAGTTAATTTTGGGGGAAGTCAGCAGAATGTTCTCTTAGTGTCTTCCCAGCAGACACCAAACTAGGATTAGATACACAAGCATTTTCCTAAAGGATACCAGTGCCAGCCTCATGGGGGAGCTACCAGAGGAGTGGCACAAGACCTTGCATTTAGAACACTTAGTTGGTGTAATGGCTTGCTATCCCAGGCTTAAAATTCTTAATGATTTTTGAATGGAGGGCCGCACGTTTTTATTTTGTACTCAACTTATGTAACTGGTCCTGGAGGAAATGCCTGTGCTAGAAAATGGGGGAGGAGCCAGGAAAGGTAGAATAGCTGCGTCTGACCACGGTGCCAGTTTGACCCTGAATTAAAGTGAGACGAAGGGAAGGTGAGGCGGAAGTGTCCTAGACTGCATTGCAATTGAAGGAATGCTCAGTGAGACTGTCACAGGATGGAATCCTTACCAAACTGGTAAAGTCAGAGGAGTTCTGGGTCTCCCGGGAACCTGGCTGCCTCCGCATTGCTGCTCAGTCATTGGCTGGGAGCAGCTGAGGGAGTCATGGTCTCTGCACACACACCAGGGGGGAGTTCAGAGCAGCAGCTGGGGGCCCTGGGTAATTTCTACTCCCTGTAGGATGCAATCTCAGGATGCCACATAACATTCTCTGTTGCCCCTACCTTTGCCCGAGGCCTCTGGGAGATTCGAAATTAGCATCTGTATCTGCATTTTCCTATTGCTGCCCTAAAATATTGCCACAAACTTGGTGATTTAAAACAACACAATTTTTTTTTTTTTTAACAGTTCTGTAGGTCAGAAGTCTAACATGGGTCTCATTGGGTCAAACTCAGGGTGTCAGCAAAGCTGTCTCTCTGGTGGCTTCTAGGGAAGATTGTTCCTTTGTCTTTTTTCACCTTCTAGAGGTCTCCTGCAGTCCTTGGCTCATGGCCTCGTTCCTTTATCTTCAAAGGCAGCAATGTTACATCTCTCTGGGCCTTTATTCTGTAGTCAGGACTTCCTCTGACCACAACTACAAAGTGTTCTCTGATTTTAAGAATCCATGTGATTAGATTGGGCCCACCTGCATAATCCAGGATACTATCCCCATCTCGGAGGTCTTTCACTTAATTTTATCTGCAAACATGGCTTTTTTCATGTTAAGAAATATATTCAGACTTTGGGGGTTAGAGTGGGACCTCTCAAGGAGCTATTATTTTGCCTACCACATTACTTTTCCCTTTAAACTAGTTTTTCTTCACAAATTTCTCTCTCTTCTCTCTTTTTTGCAAGGGGTGTTTCGATTTTGTGACGAGTTAGGTAATGAAAAAGGTGTCATTCCATATGTAATGAGTGTACGAACAATGGCAGCACTCTGTTTCACCTCCAGCTAACGGTGGGACTCTTAAGGGACAAATCACAAATCCATTATCTGGTGCAGGCATATGTGTTTGTAAACTTTTTTTCCAAAGCAGCGGTTCACAACCTTGGACTTCTAGCGGAATCATCTAGGGGTGTTGTAAAGTCCTGATACCCAGGCACACGAGATTAAATCAAAATCTCTGGGGCCATAGGTGGCCTGAAAAATCTTCCAGGTAATTCCAGTATGTAGCCAGAGTTATGATGTTTTACAAGCCTTAAATTGTGTAACATATTCTTGGGCAATGAAAAGTGAAGAGCTTTTAACATTAGACTTTTCCATGGTAGGTGGTCTTTGCCTTAAATAACTTTAACTTGTAAGATATAATAGATTGATGAAAAGCAGATAGTTTTATTTATCACAGGCAACCCATGTCAAACACCAATAATTTATTTGCATTTTTAAAATAAGAGAGGATAAATGATCTTGTTCATGTTCTTTCTGCCAGAGCCTATTTAAGATTATAAAAACCTGAAAAGCATTACTATTGTAGGCCTTAGAACCAAAATAACTAACGAACCAATCTGATATTGAAAATGCACAAAATAGGGGCTTCTGGGTGGCTCAGTTGGTTAAGCTTCTGACTGTGGCTCAGGTCATGATCTCAGGGTTTTGGGGTGGAGCCCCAAGTTGGGCTCAGTGTTCAGCAGGGAGTCTGCTTCTTCCTCTCCTTATGCCCCTCCCCCTGCTTGTTCTCTCTCTCCCTGTCTCAAATAAATAAAATATTTTAAAAATGTACCAAATGGAAAACTTAGAATAAACATATATATAGAATCCACAATTATAATTAGGAAACTGTGGGATATTTACCTTTTCTAGTGTTAAATTTATATTATCCTAAAATTTGCCAGCCAGTAGTGCTTAAAACTGGATAAAATAGCACCACTTCAACACACTGGGAAGAATAATGGGACAACGTAAAAGTAATTTCAAAAGATTCTGGCCAGACATGCAAGGGTCTCATTTCAGAACAACTTGAGGAGCCATTTGACCCAGCATCAGGGAAAACAGAAAAAGAGCTTCAGTCATTTGCTTATTTAACTATTTTTAAAGATGTAATTAGTTCTATTGAATTATTGCAGCGGAGGAAGGATGGAAATACGAGAACTAGTGCAAAGTAGGAGGGGAAATAAAGGCAGTGGGAACTCAACTTGAAAATTTCAAAAGATAAATAATGTTGAAAACAAGGACCACGTTGGTTTAATATCTTGTTTCCTTTTGTTTATTCCTGAGCATTAGAAGGTTTGTGGACCCATGTACGGAAGCAGTATTTGGAGGTTCCATGTTCCCGCCTTTCACTGATCTGGTGCTGCTGAGGGCAGATCTAGACAGATGGTTGATTGAGCCCGTCTCTATGTTCGTTCTCAGACGATGGGTTCGCCTGCTACCCCAGGCTCTCACTCTGCCTGATGCAAAATGGATTTAGTCTCCATCTAGAGTATGCAAAGCTGCTTAGAGAGGGAACTGCAGGAATGAGAGTATTGAGACTTACTTGTCCTCTCCAGTGAATGCTCATGTGAAGAAACAAAATCCATTTTCCAACCGTTTTATTTAATATACTTCACAAACTTTCATGTCCCTAAATAAGGACCAGTGAAAGGGAAATGTCTGATTACTTATTCTCCCCAATCTGGCAAAGAGAGTGGTCTCTCTCCTTTTCTCTCCTTTTTGTTCTTGCCCTCCTCTCCTGAATGCACAGAATGCAGAATCTTTGGGACCACCTTTAAGATATAATGCATTTTTTTTTAAAGACTTCTTTCCATCCTGTGAAGCAGATAACATAACAGGGTTTTGAGAATGACCTCTTCCCCATTCCCAATATCTAGTCACTCGGGCTTAACTTATTAATCAGTCATCACTCAGGGTATACCTTAGATAAATCAGTTATTAGAAACTGAAGTGGTTTTTGTTTTTTGGGTTGGTTTTTCGCGGGGGTTGTTGTAGATAACTCATTATCTTTGAGGTTACTAATGTGTGTGGTTCATTCATCATTATGTGTAAGCAAAAAAAAAAACAACAAAAAAAACACAAAACTTCCCTTTACCAACAACACAGTGCAAAATCTCTCAACTCCTTCCAGTAAATGGAATGTTTTCCTTGTAGACTGATGTTGTTATTGTTGCAGTTCTCACTGAGTGTAGTCGTTTTCGGGTTTTATGATAAACTTAGGTGACGGATTGTCAAGTGCCTGCATTTGGGGGATTAATGAGGTGTTCCTTTCCCTCCCTATAAATTCACCCAGGAGTACACAAATTTTCTGGGCGTGTTTTTCCATGCAGAGGACTGAACTAGTCCCACATTAGCTAACATTTAAGATAATAAAAATGATAAAATTTATTGTCTAGAAATGAAAATATCAATCCCTCATACCCAATTTGTCCGTTGTGCTTTGGTACAACCTCAGTCCAAATTGAGTTAATCAGGAGTGACCTCATAGGGTCACTAACTCTAAAATTAATTCTGGTTTTAATGATATATGCCTCTAATTTATACCTAAAAAGTGTGGACCACCTGTGTTGTTGACTGGCTGTGATCATCTTGAGACCTAAGGGATTTGTATCAAGAGAAAGCCCAGACATGCAGGGTACGTGTTTCTTTAAAGTGATGCTATAAAAATTATTTTCTCGATTAAATGTGTTATTCATTTTTTATTTTGTAAAGCCATAAAACTCATGGCTTTGAAATGATTGAATATATGCTTGTGATTTGTTTTCACTAGCCTCCTTCCTTATTCCCCTTCTCCAATGACACCATTCATGTAGCATAACCACACGTCTTTTAAAGCACATTTCTTAGACAAGGCTACATTTGGCACCAGCCTGTGGCTTACAGTGATACAATTTTATAGAAAATAGCAGTATTAATTAGATATAAGCTGGTGAGCTAGAAGTAAATGTTTGTGATCATCGTCCAAAGCCAAACAGGAAAATGTAAAAGCAATAATAAATATGTTCTCCCTCATTCCAGTATACCAGCTTAGGCAAATTTTTGGCTGGAAAAGCATAAGTGAGTAATTAGATAATTGCTGCCTTGATTGAGCTTAATAGGAAACATTTCAATTAGGCTAAAACTACACAGAAAGGAAGTGGGTTTTTTACAAAGGGAAACATTCCTTGTCATGCAACTGTCAGCTTGTGCCCACACTAAGAGATGGGATTAAGTGGATCTCTGCAAAGGAAACAAAAAAGAAATGATTGCAGTAATTAGACCTATACTTAAACATTGTGTCTTCTGATAGAATTTCTTGATGATTCTAGCCTCGATAACGCAGCCCCTATAAATGTCTTGCCTGTAACAAATTACTGCCTTAAGTCTATGGCAAAACAAGTTCCTGGAAAAAAAAAAAGTTATGATTTTCTCATACTACAAAAACTAACATTCTAGAATTGCAGGCCTCTTCATGAAGCCACCTGCATGCTAGCAAATAATCAGAAAAGCCATTTGGGGCTAGTTTGCATGGTTAATAGTTTCTCCTTAACATACCTTGAGTGTATGTATCCAGTTCTTGACGCAGAGCTGGAGCCAGATGTAAAAATGCTCCTTTCAGAGAATAAATGTCCAAAGAACAGTACTAGGCCTAATGTCCTGGGAGCCGAAGCAGTGATATGACCCTTTTGACCTGTCAGCATAGGGGTTTCATCCATTGCAAGGGCATATGGTTCTCCCCACGGGTGGTTAAATTCATGGGAATGGTGTAATATAGATGCCATTTCATGGCCCTCAGCAAGTTGCAAATTGCCCAGCCTGAGGCCTCACACTTATAGACCCTCAGTAAATCGTTAATGTTGTTTTAATATTGCTTTATATGAAAAAAAGAATAGCTTGAGCTCTTGCTAAGTGAGCAGTAGAGAAGCCACTAATAGAACACCAAATTACTATACCACCTCTGTAGAAATAGGATATGGCATCCAAATCTTGGAAGAATCTTGTTAAGACAAACATAGGTCCCTTTTAAGGTCTGCCATGGCACTGATGCATCTGAAACAGCCCAAAAAGCTATTGATTCCTTCTGTCTTTCTGACGTCCTTCTCTCTCAGTGTCTCTGCTGTACAATGTAGCAATGTACAATGAGGGCTGAAGAACAGCCCTCAGAGGCAGCAGCATTGGCAAGGCTCCTTGACTTCCTGGTATCCTGCTGAGGTTAAGAGCGTGGACTTTAGAATCGGTTAAGCCTAATTTTAAATTTGGGCTCTGTTACTAGCTATGTAACCTCTGGCCAGTTACTTAACTTTTTCAAACCTCAGTTTCTTCATCTGTGAAATAGGAATGGTAATATTGTCCCTCCCCCTTGGAATTGATGTGAGAAATTGATAATGTAATGCTGGTAGACCTTAGCACAATTAAGCACTCAAACATTCTTGGCTCCTATTATTACCAGAGGGCACGAGTTCTCATAATAGAGCACAGTGCTTAAGAAGTGCTTTTTGAGGGTGCCTGGGTGGCTCAGTGGGTTAAAGCCTCTGCCTTCGCCTCAGGTCATGATCCCAGGGTCCTGGGATTGAGCTCTGCATCAGGCTCTCTGTTCAGTGGGGAGCCTGCTTCCTCCTCTCTCTCTGCCTGCCTCTCTGTCTACTTGTGATCTCTGTCAAGTGAGTAAATAAAATCTTTGGAAAAAAAAAAAAAAAGAAGAAGAAGTGCTTTTTGAAGTCAGTCGTGCCAAGGATTTGCTTCTCCATCCTCTTTTCCAACCAGCAGTCCAAGTTCAAAGTTTTGAAGAGGTGTCAAGACCACCTCTGGTCTGCTTTGGTTTGTCAGAATGTAAAGCTAGTGCGAGGTTTGAGGAGCCAAAACTGAGATGAACTGAAACCTTGCATCAGGGGGTCCCCATTAACAGTCCTCCCCCTTCTGGCCAGTGTTACCCAGCAGTGGGACAGATGGGCGATCTCTTATTGTGGTCAGCGGCTTTGAACAGAAAGCAGCACTCCTCGGTCTTCCCCAGGTGACCCAGTCGGGTGTATGAAGTTCTTTCAGTGCTAATGACTAAACATGGTACATTTGACTATTTACATTATTAGGATTTTAACATAAAACAGGCTTCAGTTGTTGTTAACTTTTTGGAGGCCATTTGAAGGGAAAACTGGAAGCCATTGAATAGAATGATTTGCACTGATTAGTTTCCCAGCACATAGGATAGGAACTTCAAGCCTATGACTATAAAGTTAAAGATCTTGGGAGATGGCTGGTTTTAGATTGTTAAAATTAGATTGTGACAAATCACTACTTTGTAGTTTGGAGAGTAGACTTGATAGTGAAGGTTTCTTTGGGAGATAAATTTATAAGTATTTCATGTGCGCCGTACAGAGTTGTTTCTAGTTCTTTTTTCAGGTTCCTCAAAACCAACCATGGTAGGTTAAATGAGAAAGATTTTCAGGCTCTCATTTAGTGGGTAGAATCTGAATTTGTTTTTCTGCCTTTGGGGCAGGTGGTCCACTAAATGAGGAAGTAGGAAGAGAACCCCCAGATCAATTCTGTGGAGAAAGCTAGAAGCAGTGCTTTTGGGGGCTGGGAGTTATATAGCTTCACTGGCCTTTGCTTTTCATGATGAGCTGATAGAGATTCCCATATGCCCTGTCTCCATTTGTCCTTAGGCTGTTTATAACCAATTTTCCTATAGGGAAATGTCACCCTGGAATCTCAGATGGCAGACTCCACTTCTGTGGCAGGAGTTAGGTGTTGTGTGCCTAAAGGACAGAGAAATGCTCATCTTTTCTGTTAAACTCTTTTTTATGTGCCTTTGCATTCAGAAATGTGGCCTTTCCCTAGGAACCCTTTTTACTGAGAGTTCTGCATTATGACAGCAGCTTGACTTGCTGCCAGAGAAGCTGGAAATGAAGGAAGTTTAAGATAAATATCAATGGTGATTTTTTTTTCTTGGTCACTCTCTCTCTCTTTCTCTCTCTCTCTCTCTCTCTTTTTTTTTTTTTTTTTTTTACAGAAAAGTCATATGCTCATATCCTAACTTGTCCCAATAGAGGGTCAATTACAACCAGTTGGCTGTAAATCCAATCCAAGAAAAACACTGAGAGAAGGAACTGTAGCAACAGATACTGAGGGTCTCTAGAATCACTATAAATGTTAAGAACATGTCAGCTGTGAACTCAGGGCCTTTAAGCGATATTTTAGGACCCAGCGCTTCCCAACATGGCCCCCAATGAATAAAAGTTATCCAGGAATTTTTATATGGTTGGGTTTTTTTTGTTTGTTTGTTTTTTTAAGAAATCTTTTAAAGTTAAAGTAAAGTCATAGTTAAAATTTCATGAGTAACATGATTTTTAAAAGTTCATTAGCAGGCTGTCATAGTCAAAATTGAACTGTAGAAGGTAGGTTTGGTTAAGCCCTTTTTCCACCCAAGACTTTAAGACCATTTTACCTCTACTGTTGTGTGCCTAAGCAACTTCTAAATTTACTCCCCTCCCTCTGATATCTAAAGAAGAAGCAGTGTTACATTAAGAAAGGGATGTTCACAAAGTACATTGCAATAAGAATTACCTTTTAGGAATCAAAAAGAATTTTGGAGGTGGCAAGCCTTGGAGAACCTTTTTGACTTCTACGCCTTGACCGGTATACTCCTAAATAGTTTTAAAAACCAGAAAAGTTAAGAGGACTTGATGTGCCGAGGAGAACAAAGATTCCACATTGCCGCAACAGTTGCTCACTTCCTGGGGGAAAAAAATGGCAATGCAAGCATTTTTTTAGCCTTTCATCTAGGTGAGAACGGAAATCCAATTTCTTCATCCTGTATATATTTACAGTATGAAATATCATTTAGAAACAAGAGCAGTAAGGACCCCTTGTCACATGGCAGTCATTTCTTTCAAAAAATTGATTTTTGCATTTTATGAGATGTTTGTCTTCTATCTAATAAGCTTCTTGAAGACATTCTGGCAATGTGCTAGAATTCTAGGTTTTCATCCTGTTATTACCAAACTATGTGATCTTTAGTAAGTAATTAAACCGCTGTAGGCCTTGGTTCCTAATCTATAAATCAAGGTTGTTTAATTAAAGGTTTAGATGACCATTTCCAGCTCTTACATTCCAGAATCTATGAACCACGTTATCCATTAAACCTCAACCTTGGCAGTGAATCAGAATCAGCTAGGGAGCTTTAAAAATTACAGATACCTTGGCCCCATCCCACAGAGGTTCCAATGCAGTATATCCAATTCCACTCAGCTTCTGAGTGAAGCTCTTAAAAGTTTTTTTAAAAAGTAGATGTATATCCAGAGGTGATATTGCAATAAATAGTTCACTCCTGGCTGGGTACTTCTGTGTTCCTCGATAGAGGAGCCTGATCTAATCAGTTGAAGTTTGATAAATTATATCTCATGAAACCTTCCCATTTAGGCTTCTGTATCCGGGCTGCCAATCCTTTGGAAGTCCCATTCTTCCTTGATGCCACATTACAAACATGTAAGTATCCATATATCAACTCACCTGTCAGATAAATGGTAGAAGGGTGCACATGCTAACTCAGTATGACCTGTGAATACTGTGACTATGAAAGAAGCAGATCCTATTTTATCCAGCTTATGAGACCATCTTAGGTATAGAGACTCCTTGATAGGAAGGACTAATTAGAAGATAAAGAAGTATCAGGCAATTTTACATTTAATCCTTGCAACCAGAGAGGCATCAATATTTCATTTTACAGGTAAAGAAAATAAGTCTCAGTGAGGCTTACCTCTCTTACCAGAGACTGCATAATAATAGGTGGACAGATAACGTCTAATGTAGAAGCCTATGACCCCCAAAAGGCCATGTTACCACAGGGAAGGGAAGGACCATTCTGCACAGCAGGGCTTTTCAGATGCTTCTGAGATCATCCTTACACAGGCCTTATCTAGTTGAAGGGCTGACTTTAGTAGCCCCGGGCTCCACTCCATAATTCAAGAGCCCCTTAACTTGGAACTTTAGGAAAATAAAGAAAAGGAATACTTGAGAATCGTCAAAGCCATATGGAAGAACCATGGTAAAGACAAGTTGAGACCAGCTCTCTTAAACCCAGCTGGAAGTAGCATGAATTGGTACTATCTTTCTGAAAAGTAATTTGGTAGTACATATCGGGAATTTTAACTAGATTCACATCCTTTGACCTAATACATCTAATTCTAGGAAGCTGTTCTAGGGAATAATTATAGGTGTGGAGTAACATTGAATAAAAACAATAGAACTTCTTTAGAACATTATGTATAATAGGAAAAAAGAAAAATCTAAATATTTACTGAAGGTGAATAGTTCACTATACTTAAGTACAACCATATGATGAAATATTGTATGGCATCAAAAATAATGCTTCTGAAGAGATTTTAATGAGGTGTGGAAATATTAATGCTATTATATGAAAAAAAGATACAAAACTATATGGTATGATCTCAACTATAAAAATAAAGGATGTAAGCATTAAAAACTCTAAAACGTTAACAGTAGTTATCTCCAAGTGGGAAGATTATAAATACAGTTCATTTGCTTTATACTTTAGTGTATTTAAATTTTTTCTGAAATGATCATGAATTATTTTAAGAAGTGGAAAACATCAAAATATACTTGTGAAAAAAATGAATCATAGAGTTTGGCTAGAAAAAGAATACTGGACAGAAATAAATTAGGAGTAGTAGACCAGAGACCCCAGTTCTAAATAATCTAAGCAAGCCCACTGAATGCTATTTACTTGGTAGGAATCCATCTTCTCTGGGCCATGTTTTCCTCATGTGTCAAATTAGGGGACAGGATCAAAGGAATGTTAATGACCTTTTTATCTTTAATATTAAAAAAAGACTTATCACAACCTTGCTATAAAGAGTCCATATTTTCTGATAAGAACAAAATAGAGGCGTTACCCAATAATTTCTCTAGTCTCACTTTTTTTCCCCTGCATTGAAACAATAACCAGTCTATAGCAGAGATTCCCATGGTGTCTCAAGGGTATTAATAATTTTGGTATATAGACAAGATCAATGTAGATAAGCATATAGACACACAAAGTATGGCTGATAAGATCCTCTGAAAGGCTCCATTACTTAGTACAACTAAATCTGGATAAATTAGAAGCCTAATTCTCAAAGCCTTCCCAGGTCTGAAAGAAGCTAAGTCTTTAAGGGAGCCTTTAAGGGCAAACACCAAGAAATGAACGAACAATGCCAAACAAACAGAATGATACAAAAAATAATCAAAAAATAAAAGAGAACAACCCACCCTTCAAATAATCTCTCCCCAAACACCTGAGAACTGAAATCAGAAAGGGGAACAGTAAATGATTGGATCAGGAGACTTAGACTGAGGCTTGCTATAATATCAGATTGCTAACCTAAAATTTCTGGATTATCCTTGATCCTCTGTAGGGGAGTTTACATGATCTCACAGTGGTTGTGCCATAGTCTCATGGTAGAAAGAAATCTAAATCCTTTTTATAGAAAAGCAGCCTCACTGTAGCCATTCGGGATTCCCACAATTAAAGTCCAGTTAAATGAATTTGTAAATATCAGCCAAGCAGCCAAGTGGGTGGAGACCCAATAGGGTCAGGTCATTGGCTACCTGAGGAAAGATTCAGCAAATAAGTGAACGGACTGAGGAAAATGGGAATAAAATTTCTCACTTTGGGTGATGGCTGATAAGGGCAAACACAGAGCATACCCTTTGGCATTGGATTGGAACTGCAGATATTGGTGTGAACTCATGACTTCCAATATATAGGTAGATACAGAAATAACTATAAAAGTAAAAATGTGTATATATAGATTTATGTATATGTATGTACATGAATATATTTTGTTATTCTGTCCACTTGAAAGTGCCTGAAAGATCTCTGTAGTAAAGAGCACATTTAATACTGAGGCCAAGTTTCTAAATACCATTTTCCACTAAAAGGAACTAGAGCTCCTTGGAGAAATGGCTGATTTCAGGGTTGGGACAAGGATAGTATAAGATAAGCTTGGAGGTCTTATGCCAGAAAGTCAGGATGCAAAGAATGATGGGGGCATGTGAAAAGGACATATAAAATAGTTTGAAAGGACTCTTAATGGCCAAATCTGGGACAATTTGAGCACTAAAATAATACTAATGGCTTATATCACATTGAATAAAATAGGAATCCAGAGTCCTCACTTTATAAATAAATACTTTAATAAATAAAAAATAGAGATAAAAGAAAGTTTTTATGTAGAATGCTACTAAATGTAGAAATAACATAATTAGAAAATTATAGTAGCTATTATAATAATAATTCAGTCAAGAAATATAAATATATGCTAACATTTGACATCATGTGCCTCCTGATATATTGCCCTGAGGTAACAACATAATTATTTTAGAATCTGAATCTTATGAAGAATCATCATGAAAACCCAAATTGAGACATGTTCTACAAAACCAGTGACCTGTAATATTAACAAATGATAACAGCATGAAGGTTAAGAAAGAACTGAAGAACTACTTGAGATTGAAGGAACTGAGGAAACATAAGAACTAAGTGCATTGTGTGATTCTTGATTGTATGCTTTGCTATACAGTACATAGTTGGAATACTTGAAGAAACTCTTGGAATTTGGGGTGGGGGTTTTAAGGAAATTCTGTTATTCTTGCAGTTCTTCTCTAAGTTTGCATTTATTTCAAAGTAAAACATTTTTAAAATTATTGCACAGTTTTATAAATTCACAAAATAAGGAATGGGAGTCAGTAGAAACAAACAAAAAGACTTAAACCTACAAAGATTTTAGATATCTGAATGATAAGATAAAGAATTTAAAATACTGTTAAAAACAAACAAACAAAAAAAAGAATTTAAAATACTGTTATGCACTTTTTAATGAACTAAAAGGTGGAATTTAAGAAGTACACAAGGAGCAAGAGACTTTTAAAAACTACTATTCAGGTTAGAAAAAGAACTAAATTTAACCTGTAAAGTGAAAAAAAAAAATGATGATGTTAGAAATCCAAAGTACAAGCCAAACAGAAGGTCAAAAAATTGAAAAGAACGTAGTGAACTAGAAGAAAGAGCTAAAGAAATGATCAGAATGTGGCTCAAAGAGACAAAAAGGATTGAAAGTAGAATTGAGAAGTTAAGAGACATCAAATGCAATGCAAAGATCCACTATTCATCTGTAATACAATGTCCAGATGATATACTAAGGAGAATGAAGGATCATTAATATTTAAAAGAAAAAAAAACTGATGTTTAAAACAAATGAAATATAAAATTCCAAAAGTAGGGTGCCTGGGTGGCTCAGTCAGTTAAGCATCTGCTTTCAGCTCCGGTCATGATCTCAGGATCCTGGGATAGAGCCCTGCTTGGGGCTCTATCTAAAACAGAACACCAAAGGGCTTGGGCTCCTTGCTCAGTGGGGAGTTTGCTTCCTCTTCTCCCTTTACCCCTCTCCCCACCTCTCCACTTGTGCTCTCTCCCTCTCTCTCAAATACATAATAAAATTTGGGGGTGCCTGGGTGGCTTAGTCAGTTAAGCGTCTGCTTTCGGCTCCGGTCATGATCCCAGGGGCCTGGGATCAAGCCCTGCACTGAGGCCACTGCCTGGCGCCAAGCCTGCTTCTCCTTAGCTCTCTGCCTTTCCGCCGGCTTGTGCTCTCTGGCTCTCTCTGTCCCTCTGTCAAATAAATAAAATCTTTAAAAATAAAAGTAAATAAATAAATAAAATCTTTAAAAAAAAAATCCGTAAGTAAAGGTAGCACTACCATATCCCAAGTGGAAATTTTTTGAAAATCTGTACACAGACATAACATAATTAAACTACAGAACACCAAAGATAAAGAGAAGATCATATTGTAATTCTATTTTTAATTTTTTGAGGAACCTCCATACTGTTTTCCACAGTGGCTGCACCAGTTTGCATTCCTTCTAATAGCACAATATCATATGATCCAGTAATTGCACTACAGGGTATTTACCCAAAGAATATGAAAACACCAATTTGAAAAGATATATGCACCGCTCTGTTTCTTGCAGCATTATTTACAACAGCCAAATTATGGAAGCAGCCCAAGCGTCCATTGATAGATGTGTGGATAAAGATGTGATACACACACAGAAACAATGGAATTTATCCCACCATAGAAAAGAATGAAATCTTACCATTTGCAATGACGTGGATCTATCAACAGAGTATTATGCTAAGTGAAGTAACTCAGTCAGAGAAAGTCAAATATCATATGATTTCACTTGAATGTGGAATTTAAGAAACAATACAAACAAGGAAAAAGTGAAGAAACAAACCAAAAAACAAATTCTTAACTAAAGAGAACAAACAGAGGGTTACCAGAGGGGACTGAGGGTTGGGTGGGATTGAATGAAAAGGTGGAGGGGATTAAGGGTACATTTATTTTGATGAGCACTGAGTAATATATAGAGTTGTGGAATCACTATATTGTACACATGAAATCAACATAACAATGCATGTTAACTATACTGGAATTATAAATAAGTAAATAAATAAGTAAACAAATAAATAAAGATTTAAAAAGGACAAAGAGAAGAACCTAAAAACAGCCAAAAAGAGAAAAGATGAATCATCTAATAAGTAATAATAGTTGGATAACAATAGATTTCTCAACAGCAGCAAGTGGAGGCCAGGAAACAATGGAAAACATTTTTTACGGTGTTGTCAACCTAGAATTTTGTAACCACCAAACTATATTTTAATAATGAGCACAGAATAAAGATATTTTCAGATGAAAAACAGGGTTTATCTCTACTAGTATTGTGGCTGACTTGTGCACTCCCAAAATTTATATATTGAAGCCCTAACCGCAGTATTTCAGAATGTAACTATACTTGGAGATGGACCTTTAAAGAGGTAGTTAAGTTAAAATGAGTCCGTTAGGGCGAGCCCTACAACAAACTGTTTTGTATCCTGCTAAGAAGAAGAGATTAAGACATATAAAGAGAGACACCAGGGTGCATGTGTGCACAGAAGTATAACCATTTGAGGACGAAAGAATCAGAGAGTGGTCATCTGCAAATCAAGGAGAGACCTCAGGAGAAATCAACCCTGCCAATACTTTGATTTTGAACTGCCAGCCTCCAGAACTGGGACAAAATAAAATTCTGTTGTTTAAGCTACCCATTCCTGGATATTTTGTTATGGCAACTCCAGCAAACTAATATGTCTTTCCATTTACCAAAAGAATTTTAAGAAAAACAATTTATACGTCAAAAAAGAAAATGACCTTATCAGAAAGGTTAGAGATAAAAGAAAGAATGGTGAGCAAAAAACCTGGTAAATATTTAAATAAACATTGTATAAAATAATAGTAGGAATAGGTTCTGAATACCAGGATTGGCAAACCATGACTTGAAAACCAGATTCTCTAGTTGTCTCTGTTTTATATCCTTCGGTATCTGGTCTACCTTTGCTGCAACGTGGAGTGTTAAGGGTATTTCTCCGTTGTTTTCTCTGAGTACTAAGGGGACTACAGTAACTCTGTAGCCAGTGTAATAATGTTGGTGGTGCTATATAGCAAGTTATTCAAAAGTCAGGACCATTTAGTGGGACAAGAGACAGGGTTCTGGGTCAGATACTCCTCCCCAAGGGAAAAGTCCCTCTTCATTGTGAACCTTGGAGGACTTGGGTTTGATTTTCTCGAGTGAATCCAGTTTTTCTATTATACTCTTCGACAGTATGTCAATTTTAACTTGATCAGCTTTATCTAAAGTTGTAATGACATGAGCTGACAAACAAATGTAAATAGGAAATTGTTCTCTTTTCATTTTTTTAAGGGAACATTAAGCTATGCCAGGCTTTATTCTTTCTCTTACCTCTCTCAAGCTTGACGTATAGGTAAATGAGAATATTTCCACTGAACAAGTCCCAATTGGGTGCAGGCAAGTGTGATTTCTTTGAGTATATAAAGGCTTTCATCTGTGTTTGAACTATATAGTCATCACTTACTTGCACTGGTGTTAAATGTCTGGGCAGCCCTGATGGGATCCCAGAGAGGAAAGGAAATTCTGAAATGTAATACCCCCCCTTTTGGAGGGCACATTATTTTATAGTCTTTCCCTTAGTCTCTGTCTTTCAAACAGTATCATAAGTAATTTAATATAATACTAGAGTCTTTGCGATTCTTTGTTTATAATATTGTCCCTTAAATAGCCTTGATGGGGCAAATGAAAGGAAAGACAATAGATTATAAAGAATCCAGTTGATTTTGCCACTATTCTTGGGTTACCTGGAATGTATTTCTCTTAAAATATGGGGTAAGAAAGGCAGAGAATATTAACCTGTGAGGATAGGATTTTTTGTCTGTCTTGTTTACTGCTATATACTATCCCCCTGCATATATATACACATACACACACACTAGCCCCATGCCTACACACACACACACACACACACACAGCTAAAAATATATCTGGCAAAAGGAGGCATCCTTTTGTGAAATAATTTTTGAAATAAATTTGTGAAATAAATTTGTAAAATAAATAAATCACTATAATAGCTGGGCAATGATTTTTCCCTCCCATACCTAATTTTAGATTTAAAATAAGAGAAAGATGCAAAACTATGAAAATGTACCCAGCCATATAAACTATGCACTGAAAATGCACGCAATAAGTATATGATGTCTAGAAGACCTTTATACCATGTTTCAGAGTCTTATATTCAAGACTCTTGAAAGTCGAGTGAAGAGAAAAATAATTTTCTTTTAAAAAGCTTTATGGATAATAAAATCCACAAATACTTAATATGAAATGAAAGCCCAAATGTTTGTTTTGGAGCTTTATTCAGTCATACTTTATGATGGTTATTAGCCATTCCTTTGGCCTATTTTGAAAAAAAAATATTCAGAGGCAATTGGCATCTTTAATGTAGACTTGGAAAAGGGAAGCAACACAAGTATCTTCCCTTAAGTAAGGAGAACATTACTCATTTGCATTAGCCAATGTAAAAAACTCCTTAAAAATGTACTAGAATCTCTAAATGTTAAAAATTCTATTATTTACACATTTCTGTGTTTTTTTTTTAATTCTGTTCTTTGTGTCATGTAAGCAAGACCAACAGGATGAAAATAAGGTTACTGTGTTGTGATATTTGAGTAATATTTTTCTATTTTTGTACACTTGAGTCAATTCATTAAGGAGTTTCCACACTGAGGATGATACTATGAATAATACACAATGAATAATTTTAATTATTAAATGAGTCATACTTTCTGTGACAGTATATTTTAAAACAACTTCTTCATGGGATACATTTTTTCAAAAGGAGTTTAAAAGATTCTTAAATCAGTTGTAAAGTTCAGTTTGGTGCTGAACTTTTACTGTTGCTTCTAAGCACTGAGATCACATAGTATTGATAGTAACAGATATTCTCCCATGTTTTGCAAGCATTTTCCAGAATATACAATTATATAGGATCGCTACATTCATATTGTAAAGGGCACATCATCACAGGGATGGCCAACTGAAAACTTATAGAGTGTTGTTTGCATGACACCAAAACAGTCATTCAGTTCAGTAAAAATGCAAGAGGTAAATTCAGTTAATAAATGAGCCTGTTGGGTATTCAGTAGAGCAAATATTCAGTTCAGTGTTTTTTTGAATAGTTGTTTGTCATTGTATATACCCAGCTTATGCTTTAATAAAAAACAGAAGACAAAGAACCACCTCTTCTTCTATGATGGTCTCAGCCAGGAAAAAATGTCAGTGACGTTAGAGCTGCTGTGTATGTTAACTACTGTTAGGTTAAAGCTCTGAGCACTGAATAAGGTCTGGAAATACACTCCAAGGATACACTGTCCCTGCATTTGAATGTTCATTTTGTCTGTTTGTTTGTTTTTATTTTAGGAAATCTCATTGTTTAATTGAGAAAGAATTAGCTTCCAGGAAGCAGATTAGGAATGTATGTTTCCTTTAAATTTGAGTCTCTGTAGCCTTTGAATTTGCTGGATTATAGGTCTGCAGATCCTTTGCCATACACAGAATTCTCTCTCTGTACAGAAAATCAAACATGAAGACGTTAGCACCATATTTAATTTACACACAAAAATTTTTGAAGTGGGTTTTGATGGCCTCAATTTTTCTCCATGATTTGTTGTTTATTTAACCAATCAAAAGATTGTTTGCCTTTAGACAGTATGAGCAAGTTTTAAAAAGTACTACCTCAGCTAGTTGTTTAGATTACCTCACAGTCCCCTCTGCATTAACTTTCACCGAAATTTCTGGTTGACTTGTTTTCTTGTGTTGTAATATAAGCTCTAAGGAAATAGACCCCATATTCTACTTTGTTGAGTACCTCAAAGAACCAGGTACTTGGCAAATACTTGGGTTTTGCAAGTACCAGCATCATGACATCTAAACTGTTACAGTATATTGTGGTCTTATGGCCAACTGTCTTTTAAAGGTTAAGAATAGTTGCTTGATAGTAATGACTGTGGTAACTTATCCAGCAATGCAGTGATCCTCCCAGTGTGTCTGATATACAGGCAGCGAATGGCCCAAGTGCTGACATCACCTAACTCTCTGGGGAAAGGACATTCATTTCCAATCCAGCTGAGAATAATTAAGTCTAAACAGGAAATGATGGACAATCTGCAAAACTCAGTCTTCTAAGCCAAATAACTGGAATATTCTAGAGCATACTAAAAGCGTGTGGGTATTAGGTTTTATAATTTTACATCGTATTAGATTTTATACTCTGTTTTGAAGTACGAGTATCATTATGAAATATTATTTATATACATTTATTTATATGCATTTGTTATTTATATACAGATCAGTATTAGCCATCAAAATTGCCATCTTAGAATTGTTGCAACAGTTCTGCAGCTGCCCAGAAAATCTTTGTTATACTTATAGAGCCAGTTTGAGTTACAGAAGAAAACAACTAATCACTCATTTAGTAACTTTATAATCACATCTTGATTTTACCCACATTGTATCTAGCTTGATTACGTCATTGCCCATGGTTGCCTCCAAATGACACTTGAATATTTACAAAATTCATTCTCAAAAGAAAAAACTTTATGACCACTGAGGAGAGTATGAAAGGAAAAGGAGAAGAAAAGAAGAACCTCTGAGGGCATGTGCAAAATAATTCCTTAAGTGCCAAGTGCAAAGAGAACGATTTGCTAATGATTTGCATTTGTCTTAACAAGATTACAACTTTAGGGGCACCTGGGGGGCTCAGTGGGTTAAGCCTCTGCCTTCGGCTCAGGTCATGATCTCAGGGTCCTGGGATGGAGCCCCGCATCGGGCTCTCAGCTCAGTGGGGCGCCTGCTTCCCCCTCTCTCTCTGCCTGCCTCTCTGCCTACTTGTGATCTCTCTTTGTCAAATAAATAAATAAAATCTTTTAAAAAAATTTTAAAAAGATTACAACTTTAAATGGGACAAAATATATTTCAATGTTTTAAATTAAGCAATATATTTATATTTTAAGTACTATCTTCTCTCTTTGGAAATGATGTGTGGTATAGATAATAGTGTCATATGCTGTGCTATATAGTTCATAGGATCTAAGAAAACAAATTTTATTCAAAGGCTCCACTTGAGTCAGAACATACAGAAAATTATGTTGTAACATTTTTCTCCAAAGGTTGTCTTGCTGTAAAAGAGGAGAGGTAGTAACAATTGTTTCCTTAAGAGTTTGGGAGGAGGCAGTGGCAGCTATTATAGATTTTGAGGCCCCCACAAGTGTTTTGGTGTCATTTTTAGGGAGAATTTATATTATTATTTCTGTTATGATACTGCAGACATTTTCAGTTAGACCTTTACCAAAGACTTTTTTTTCGGATTCATTAAAAACACTTGAGCATTTACTGTGTGCCAGTGGGTCTCCAAAGAAAGTAAGACTGAGTCGTCCCTCTCTGATCAATTAAAAAAAAAAAATGCCTCCTTCATATCAGGAAACGGAAGGAAGTGTTCATTTAAAATGAGCCAAATCTCTTTCTTCCAGATAACAAAACCAAAACGTTAAGGACATATTAGTCAGTGGATCACTAGATCAGAAAAATAAACTAAAGAAGGAGGATGGAACAAATAATTAAATGAAGTTAGAAAAAAAAAAAAGTGCCTTGAAATCAAACTCCTAAGCAGAAAAGTGTAACATGTTTTAGAGGAAATACAGGTCAGGTAAACATTTTGTCCTCCATGTGCAGAAAGGGAAAACTTCTGATCTGAAAAATTCTGAATAACATTTACTCCCAAGTACATGTGTTCTGGCTGAGAAAATGACTTGAGAGGCTGCAACGAATGGGAGATGAAGCTCAAGGACTTTCATCCAGCAGGAAGTCAAGAAGAGATGACTAGTGCTTTTCACACAAGGCTCTGAGAGCAAGAGGATCAACCCTCATAGGGTGGCAGGTGTGGCAGCAAAGTATGGGGAGCGTACGTGAGGTGCAAATCCTGAATGAAACTTGGTTCTTTCTGAGGCCAAGCATCTGCTGGCCCACCCGGTACGAGAGAGTGACTCAGCAATTTCCAAGAGCCAGGAGTTTGACTCAGCCTCACCCTGGGGGTGAGGGCCTCCAGGGGCTTGGTGTAGCAGGATGGCTGAGATGCAAATTCTCTCACCCCGTCATGACCCCACACTGCACGGATCTTTTGCATTTGAGGTTTTTTTTTTCAGCGACAAGCCATGGCTTGTTCTTTAGGAACTGCTAATTATTTAATTTCAGTGCTGCCTAAAATACAGGCTATGCAAAAATCAAATGATATTCTTTGCAACAACAGAAGTCTGAGAAGTGACCGTGTAGCTATGGGCCTCGTGAAGATATTTGACATGGGTTAGTGTTTGCTCACCAAAATTACTCGGGTTCTTGGGAGATGTTCTGACCATTCCTAGCCCCAAACTTATCTCAACCTTTATGTGTTCTCATGTTTCATGTACACATGAGGGGGCCCCCGCCACTTGTTGGGGACCTGCCTACGGTCTTTTCATGGACTCACTGCCTGTTCCTTCCCTCCTGTGCCGCGTGATTGGTGGTCTGCTGTACACTGTGCAGATGTTCTCCTGTGCTATTTCATGATTATTTTTCAAGTGGCCTCTTAGTCAAGGGATGGCAGGTCAGCACAGGGAAACATCTGCTCTTACCATTTTTCTAAGCAAACAGCAGATGGCATTGCTGCTGTCCTTTTGATCTGGAGCAAAAATTCCCATGGCTGAGGTGTTGGTTTACACTGATGCTGCCTGGCAAGGGGCTGCTTGAGGGGCTGCCTCCCCCAACAGTAGCACTGCTTACAGATGTCTTCTCTGCAACTTACATTTTTAGTTTGTTTCTTCCTGTGACTCTACTTCTGCAGGGTGTCTTGAACTTTGATTCTTCCTCCTGTGACTGTTGCTTGATCGCTTCACTGCCACCAACCATGGTCTCCCCAGATTTCCTCCCATTTGTCACCTGTTGGGGCTCTACTGGTGTTGCCGGAAAAGACACAATAAAGCTGTCTGTGTCACCTCGGGATTTGGGCACCGGCTGTGTGTACACTATGCACTAAACAAGGTTATCTAGAAAATAGTTGGACCACGAAGCTTTTTCTAGGTGCTTCCTTAGCCAAACAAAACCATCTTAAAATTACATTTTTAACAGTTGGGTTTGTAAAGCTGTAATGTGTGTGTTAAGTTTGTACTCACTAAACAGCTGTTATCTTTATAAACAGTGCAAATATATAAAGACATTTCTTCGACTTTGTTTTCTACATGGAGTGTTAGTATGTTGAAAGAAGAAAATTATTCCTTACATTTCTTCTTGATTTATGTTTGATTTCTAATGTATATTTCATTGAATTATATAAGCTTTAGTCATCTGCTGTCTTCCTCATTCTCTAGCATCTTTCTCTGTTAGGTGGTTCTTCTCTGATGTCCTTAATCAAGTTCTTTACTTCTTCTGCCTAGTCTCATATATCCTGTCAGGAGTCCCAGGAAGCTTCTATTTCCTCATCTGTAAAATGGCATAATTATTTTCCTTATAAGATTAAATGAGATAGGATTAAATGAGGTAATATGTGCCTCAAAAGTGCTTTTAAAATGGCAGTCATTATCATCATCTTCATCCTCAGTCAAGGAGTCAGCTTGAGCATTTCCTTGCTGAAATGTTGGGTACTATTACTACTACTTCTTTCTCACTGCAGGTCCAAGTTTGGTTGCCTTTTATTATACTACTTGGTTTCTTGTTTTATGTATTCCAACTCTGCATTAGTTTTTTTATATCCCTAGAGAACTAACTATACTCAGATATAGTTCTTGAACTTTGTTCATTTTACTTTGTATAAATGTTATAACTTTTTGGCTCAAAAATCCCTAGGTTCACACGTGTAACTTATACATGGTATAGGAATCATACATTTAAAGATTTATTCTAATCTTTGCCATTGGTTACTGGCAAACAAATAAATGAAAGGCCAAATTGTTATAAACTCTCACAGAGAGACAGAAATATACTGAAGCATGCTGCAGAGAGTCCCATGCCTTTCCATATATTCCCAGTTTGCTCACTCTCTGGTCAGAGTTCCACCCCATCTGATCTGCACAGCCCTATAATGGTACAAAATGGCGGGTGTGCCTACATGCTGCATTGCTTCTGTGTATCAGGTGGCCAGGCTATGGTAGCTCCACTGAATTTAAGTTTTATGCAGCTACTGATGTCTGTTTATGTTCTCACAAAATTAGACTTCAAAAATGGCCCAATTTTTTAGGGAATGTAATTTTTCATAGCAAGGTATTTCGAAGCTCAGGAAATGTAAGCTTTCAGAATATTTAGCAGCCACCTAAAGTGATTAGAAAAAAAGAAATAGTATCTGTGCCTTCTGTTTTTGTTTTATTTTTCTTTCCTTCTTTCTTCTTTTCTGACACCAGAATTTAGAACTTTTAATTTGTCCCAAAGTGGCTGATACAAAAATCATAATAAAACAACTCTGCTTTCCTTTACACCCATCAATGCAAAAACAAAAACAAAACTATTTGTAGGGGAAAAAATGGTTTTGTACATGGGAAGAAACAATATAAAAAGATAAGGATTAGCTCTATCTCCCATCTCTTTAAAAAGTTTATATGAATATCCAGTCAAAACCATCAGGGTATCTCCCTTGAAATTTTATCTCTGTGAATTTCCAAGTAGACTACAGGACCGTATACTGTCTTGGAATGTCCTCAGAAAGCTCCGTCATTGATTATGTAACAAAGTAAAAACCCCAAAGTCCTTTTTTTTCCCAAAGGAAAAGACAGCAGGATGGAAAAAGCTATTCAAACTTTGTCTTCTTTACATGCGCCTTCTGTTTTTTAAGACAGGTTCTCAAATGCAGAAGTTGTCAAAATGAAGGTCTTGGTACATGCCACTCTTTCAGAATTCTATTACCAAATAAAAAGGGAGGAGTAGAGGGGATATTTAAGAGAAAGTGTGACTCATGTTCCTAACAAGAATAGGCAGTCACCAACTTTGTGTGGAAACAATGCAGGAGCACGTCTTTTAACATCTAAGTCATTCTAGAAGTTGGGATTACCAAGAGTCAGTAAACTTTAAATACCAGTGATTAGTTTACGTAACACTGGAAAAACAAATCTCCTTCTATCTTTCAGGCAAATATTTCTGGTGAGCCCATCCCAGTGTCCTTTTATTTCACTTCCACTCAACTCTTCTGGAATTTGTCAAATTCTCTTATTGAAATGTTGCTCTTTCCACCGCCCCCCCCCTTATGTGTAGCCTTAGGTATAAGGCAGTCCCAAACAGTATTACCCGTTCTTAACTAATTTTTTTCTTAATTTAGCACATTTAATTTCATCCTTGCAAATTCAGACTGAAAATTTGATTTGCCATACTTCCTTCTTCTGCCCTAGTTAGGGTCCTGACCTTTATTCTTTAAGTGTGTTCTCTTGGCCTATTTCCTTTTTCCCCTTCCCTATGAACTCTGTTTATTTCTCCATTTACTTTGTTTCTTTGATCTTAGTTTACAATCCAATTGGATCTATTTAACGATATGTTATAATTTATCTTACTTTAGTCCTCCTAGTGAAAACCTTTCTTCTTATTCGTTATATAATATTTTCTGAATCAGTAAATCAGTCACTTTTCAATTCTAAGAGATGGACTCCTGAATTGGCCCTGGACTCTCTCCTGAACCCAAATCTGTCTTCCTCATCCCCTGCTGTACATTGCTATCCCTCCAACACTATAAACTCACCATGTTCCTATGTTTGGTAATGGAACCACCCAGTCATTCTACCCTGCAAATTTGGTATTTTCTTCACCTTATACCTCCTCCACTTATCCCGCATTCAAGTGGTCACCACAACCCATTACACTGGCCTCGGGGTGTTTTTTATATCGATTTGCTCAGTTCCATATTCATGTCACTGCACTCCCACTCCTCTTGGCCTCTGCTCTTCCTGACTTAGAACCCATTTTCCTGCTATTACCATCACCCCCCCTACATGAACCACCCTCAGCTTCCCTGCCTCCTACCACATCCAAAACATTTTACACATGACCACCAGATTTCCCTTCTTAAAATGTGGCTCTTATTGTTTATTTTTGCCCCAAACCTTTCAGTGCCTCTCTACAGTCTACAGAATTAATTAGACTCCTTCTTATAATGGTTAAAATCTTCCACACTTTTGCCCCATTTATTCTCCCATCCTCTCCTCCATGCCTTCCATACTCACAAACTCCAGGCATTTTTGCATTTCTCTGAACTTGCTCTGCCCTTAATGTTTCCTTCCAATGCATCTTTCTCGTGTTCCTTTTGCTCAGGACTCTTTAATCCTCCCCAATTTCTGCCTGCCAAGATACAGGTCATTCTTCAAAGCCTACTCAAATACCACTTCTCCGTAAAGCCATCCGTGACTCTGGGCTATGTTGCCTCCCATTCCTGCTGGCCAGTCTTCATTTTACTTGTTCCTTTTTTTCTAGTCTGTCAGCCATTACCCTACCCTTATAGCTTATTGTGTTTCTTTCTTTTTTGGGGAGAAGAATTTAAGATTCATAATGGATCCATGGGGATCCTTCCATGAGGACCATTGCTTTAATTAATCTTGTGTTCTCTATGGTGCCCAGAATAATGCCTTATATATATGCTTGGTACTTAGTAAATATATGTATGCATTTACACAAACATATATAATTAAAAATTAATCCCAATATCCCCATTTGTTTCCTTTTTTATTTTTTTTAAAGATTTTATTTTTTTTTATTTGAGAGAGAGAAAGCATGAGTCAGGGGAGGAGCATAGGAAGAGGGAGAAGCAGACTTTCCACTGTGCAGGGAGCTCAATGTGGGGCTCAGTCCCAGGACTCTGAGATCATGACCTGAGCCAAAGGCAGACGCTTAACCTACTAAGCCATGGCTATTTGTTTCCATTTTTAAACACAGCCAGTGTTTCTTTACTTTTGCAAAACATCAAGACTCAGGACCTCCCTTTCTCAATTGGGACTTGTACTTGGAGGAAGAAAGTGGGAAAGAATCCCTTAAAAGGAATTAATGGAGAATGCTGAAAGAACTGGGAAGTTTCCTTTCAGCTTGCCTTGCCTAATGAGCTTACATATTTACCTGAAGCTTAAAAATCTTGAAGAACTTTATTTGCTTATATATGTATCTCCTCTGTAAAGATGTCTTGAGTACCTATGGGCAGGGACTGATTGAATATATTCAATGTGTGAATGTCGAAAGTACAAATGAATATATAAATACAGAATATATAATGTAAAGAAGCTGGAAATCTTAACATAATTACTTTTAAATCTCTTTAGAGAGTGATATATTAGCAACATGCTTAACCAATTCTAATGTATTACTTTTAGTTCAATACAAGGATACCTATATGAAAAAATGATGTGCCATATGAAACTGATGATGTTTGAACAATTTAACAAAAACAGCATTTTCACATGGCTCAATCTACATGGCATGGAGTGGCTTCTGTCTTGAATCTCTAGAACTTAATGTTAGTGCTTAGGATCTACGTACATCTGGTTCTTTCTTTACCCTAACGTGGTTTGTTATTTTACTTTTGACTGAGCCTGTGGGTTAGAGTACTAATTAGTAATGCTGTAGTAATGCTTTAGTCATTACTAGTAATTGTTGGCTTAATTCCCTGATAGTTATTGGCTCATATTAATACATTAATCAGTTGAGTTTATTATACTACTAATTAAAACATAAAATTAATTGAGTGTGTACTTTACTTTGAAGTTGGCCTAAAGGTATATGCATGCCATGTCATGATCTTGACTCAGTAACTTCTGTGCTTGTTAGGGAATTATGCTCCTAGGCTCATCCATTTATTCATGATTCCGTCAGCAAATGTTTCTTGAGCACCTGCTCTGGGCATACCATCCTGAACAACATAGAGCTTTTGGCCTCAAGGAGAGAAGGTGTGAAAGTGTTTGATATATGATCTTTGCTCAACTGACAGTCACTGTGCTAATCATTATTATGATGATGGTTACAGCCTACTGATAGTTAGCTATATTTTAAGAATTTCTCTTCAAAATAAAAAAATAATTGATACATCTTTTTTTATCCTTCTGAGATTTTCATGACTAAGAACAATGATAAGAATCAAAAGGAGATGGCTTCATTAAGTAAATGATCAATTTGTGTGACTGTCTAGGAATTTATGTGGACCTTTGCTCAAGGTAATCAGGGACAATGGAATCCAGAAACTTGACCCCTTATTTTTCTTCTGTCGTAAGCCTTTAAAACACTGAGAAGCATTTCACCTGTGAGAACATGATTTAAAACTTGTACCACCCAGCCCTCTTGCTTGCATCTGCCCCTGTTGCCGGCTTGGGATGGAAGAATCAACGTATAAAAATGTGTGTCTAGGGCTTCCTTGGTCCCTAATATTCAGCTCAATTGGTAATAATAAAAACCAGAGTGTGATTTCAAGTCCCCAAGTGTCAAGCAGATTCACTGTGGGGTACAGCCTCACAAAGCCTTCCTCAGCCCTCAGTGAGAACCAGATTGAAAGATAGGATAGAGAGGGCTAAGCACAACTATTCCCATCCCGGAAAAGTAGCTCAGCATATAAGCTCTATTAGCGAGGGCCTGGAATTCAAGCTTGAGCATCAAAGGCCACATACTTATTTACCTAATTGATTTATCTGTTTTATACATAAGAATCATATTGTCCAAACTTTAATTGGAACTCTTATAAAAATTATTCAGTAGAGGAAAAAGCCAAATTTTCAGATTTACTCTTATTTTCCATACCACTTTTTTTCTGAAACCATCCTTTGATTTTTATGTCTCTGCAACTTCATAATTAAAAAAGAAAAGTCTGAATGAACTCTAAAGGGCTTTGTTCTTATTAGACTTATTAATTCTGCTTTATTGAGAAGACTTGACCCCTTGGCTGCATTATCTTGGGATTGGGTTGTATTTCACTGTATTTCCTTTGATATATGTACAGTAAAATACCAGACCCTAAAATAAAATCCCTTGCTGGGTTTCTTCTCCCTGGGAAAGAATACACTTTATGGCCAGATGGAATGGCATCATGTCTCACTGTTGGGGTAGCACAGAAAAGACAACATCACTGAACGCTTTCCATTCTCATACAGTGGAGGCTCCTTAGTTTTGTCAGGTGCTCTGACTTGGACCCAACACTGAGCTGCAGCTCAGGAGACAAAACAGTTGGAAAACTTGGGGAAAGGCTCTAAGGGTCAGTGAAATTTACTGTGGGCAGCTGCTGCTTCAAAGCCACTCTCTGTGCAGAAGCCTATTAAGAAGTAGTAGGTTACGTTCCTGCCGTTTCCCCCAGCATGATGGATGATGCTCTGAAAAGAGAAAAGACTTCCTGTTCCATGGAGGTGGTTTTCCTCTAGGCTGCCTCACCGTGTTTCTCAGGCGCTCTCCGTTCCGTTTCTAACCATTGAATTCACTGCTCCACTACATTTAATAATAACCTGGGTTTGTCAGGAATGACAGACTGTGTCTCACCAGTGACTGCTTGTCAATCATCAGGACCTCCCACCTCAGACGAGGGGCTTAGCTGTGCTGTCGGTGCTGGAAAAGGGCTGTGAGGGAAGAGAATCAGATTGCAGATGGACAAAGAGCAGAAGAAGTAGCTTCAAAGTTTGCTTGACTTTTTGCCTTCAGAAACATTTTCACTTTACCTCATGTTAAGAAATTATTCCTCCCTGGTCTTCTCTCAGGCCCTGGTGCTTTCCAGGCTCCCTCCTGCTACAGAACTTCTGTATACACTCTTCCCTCAGCTGTGCATGCTCATCCCTCCTTACTTTGCTTTCTTAGCTGCTTCCTCATTTTTGGAGAAGCCCCTCAGCCTTCTAGCTTAGGTCAGAGCTGCCAACTCAATGTGCTCATAGGACAGTGTCCCTCCCCTGATAGCACTCGTTTGAGTGACCGTTTGATGGACGTTTTTCTCATGCTCGACATAATGAAGGACTATGTCACACACGCACTCATATCCAAGTACACACTATTGCACAAATGCCTGTCCTCCCCACCCCAACTGTGAGTTCCTCAAGGGCAGGGACAATGGCTGTCAGTCCTCCTCATTGTATTCCCAATGCCCATCACTCAATGCATATTTGTTGCTGCTGGATACAGTAGATATTTAATTTATATATCATTAGGAAAGCAGAAACTTGTTATTATATCCTTTTCAAAAGCATAAATAGACATATAACATTCAGAGTATAAGATGTCTTTTAAGAGCAAGGCTAGTGGCCTACTTAGTAACAAGCATAGCAACTCCTCCCCTTGTGTGTGGGGAGAAGTTGTTCACAATTAATGGATATTTAAAATCTCAGCATTTTCAGATCAAATGAGTGTACGTATTTCAAATAAAGTTCTCTCTTATTGACCTTATCAAACAGTGGTTACAAGGTGCCAATGCGTGTTTAGGACAGTCGTTTGATGTTGTGTAGAGATGACTCACAAAGACAAGATCCCTACCCTCCTGACACTTACCATCTGAGGGAACATCAGATAAAAAAAAGAGAAGGAAGTGTTCACTTTGTGGAAATGTGGGAGAATCACAGAGGAGAGGAAAGTCTCATTCCCTTTCATTTCAGGAATCACGAAAGACAAAAATGTAACTGACCCTCAGTTAATGGTGATTTATATAGATCTACAGCCCCTAAATCTTGTGATTACATTCTAAAATTACCGCACTCTCCAAAGGGAAGAAAAAAATCAGGGTTTTTTTTTTCACAAGATTTGGGAGTGGCAGTAGGTGCATTTTAATGACTGTTGTGTTTAGGTGGAGCTAAGGAATTAAATATTTAGGGAAATAAAAATTCACATTAGAGTTTCCTCTTATTGCCAGATTTAGAGATTTTTTCCTTCCCTGTGAAATCCCTATAAGGGCTTCTGAAGGAGATGCCAGGAATGGAGGAACTTGGGGATAAAGCTCTGGTCCTGCCAATCCTCCAACCAGAAGGGCTCCATGTTGAAACATTTGTTTCAGAATTTCAGGATCTCATTCAAGGGAAGAGCTCTGCTGCTGTGATTTGCTAACTTTTCTTTAAACTGCAGATTTCAAGAATACTTGCTCAGGGCAAATGACAATGGTTTGTTTGAATGTCGGAGGAGCACAATGTTAGTAAGTATGAAAGTGTATAGACAGGAAGAGAAGCAGTAACATTTCCTGTAAGGAAAGCAAGAATTGATAAGATTTTGAGACTAATCTATTGATCAGTTAGGACATTAGGTCAGGCTGTGCTGAACCTACTGTAGGACATACAAGGACTCTTCTTAGTTGAACAGAAAAAAAGGCTCCTAAATAATTTCTCCAGTCAACTCAGGAATGTTTTCTAGTTTGCTTTCACATTGCTTAGAGAGTCCATTCTCTGTGATGGAAATAGTGAGAAGTTGTTGGAATGTCTGTGAAGTCATAGATCACTGTGTTGATGGGCAACCTCCTCCCTCTTTTTTGGACACTTTCTTGAAATGTTTCTTTGGAGTAGCAGATGAAGCAGAAGAGCAGAGGGAAGAGAGAAGCCACCTTGAGAATGGTGATTTGGCTTGTTCCTCATGACTGACATCTCTGAGCCATCCACTTTCTTATGTTCTATGTCTTTCTTATCTCGAGCCAAAAGCATATGTACAAATGTTTTCAGATTGTTAGTGCTTTCTTATAGATTGTGATTTCTTTTTATTTTCAAATATCATATGAAAAATATATTTTCACTTATTAAAATATATTTTTATAAGAATATGAAAATTAATTGTCATCATTTAATGAGATTCTATCAAAGCGACACAATAGGGAATAAATCCCAAAGGAAACTATTTTTGGTCTAGTGCACTCTAAGAAATATTGGACTTGATCCAGAATATTCTGCTTTTGTTTCTGATAGGGATAAATAGGAATGCTATAGTTCTTATTTGGAAAGTATGTCTATATTTAGTTTGTGTGTATGTAGACACCAAAACCAAAATGAGATTATTTAAACATTGGAATGCTAGAAATTATAAGATACTCTATAAATATCACTATTTCATGTGTTCTTCATCTTTTGTTAAAAATTGAGAAATTTAGATGTCTATTGACAATCCTTAAAAATAATAAAAATCTGAATTTTATACTACCAAATATCATAATGAAGATACACTGATCTACCTGAGAGGAAATTTATTTTTTAAAAGAATGTAGCTTAAGATTTTAAGTTTAATGGAGCGAAAAAGGTGGACAATAACTGTGTGATTGTGAATTTATTATGTTTATAGGGAAAGCTGTGGTGATTATGATATGCAATAGAATGTCCTTTGATTAAAGTATAATTCTATTCCATAGGGCAGGACCAAAAGGGAGGCTTTACAGTTTACCTTCAATGTGATCAATTCTGGGCATTCCAAAAGGGAAGCTAACAAATATTTGTAAAAAGAATCAAATTAGTACACCTGCTAGCATCAATCCGTATCCTTTGAAAGGAACCACAAACATTTTTTTTAAGATTTTATTTATTTATTTGAGAGAGAGAATGCCTGAGAGGGGGGAGAGTCAGAGGGAGAAATAGACTGCCCACTGAGCAGGGAGCCCAATGTGGGACTCGATCCTGGGACTCTAGGATCATGACCTGAGCCGAAGGCAGTTGCCCAACCAACTGAGCCACCCAGGTGCCCCAACCACAAACATCTAAAATTGAACATGGAGTAGATAGTTGGAAGACAAAGTCAGAGCCCATCCAGGGTCATTCATTCCTTTAAGTAACTTAGAAAAGCCTTTTCTCAAGTTATAGAACATCCATGTGGATGGATAAAGCAAACTAAACTAGTAAGACAAATAAGAACTAAACTAATGAGACAGATATAAGAGATCACGACCCTCCCCATCACAAGCAAGTTTGTAATTCTGATATCAAAAAGCTGAAGAGGAGGGCGCCTGGGTGGCTCAGTGGGTTAAAGCCTCTGCTTTTGGCTCAGGTCATGATCCCAGGGTCCTGGGATCAAGCCCCGCATCCGCATCGGGCTCTCTGCTCAGCAGGGAGCCTGCTTCCCTCCTTCTCTCTCTGCCTGCCTCTCTGCCTACTTGTGATCTCTGTCAAATAAATAAATAAATAAAGTCTTAAAAAAAAAAAAGTTGAAGAGGTATGCTCATGTCGAATGTCCACCTTGAAATGTGTAATTAAATTAAAATTGTGGGTGAGCACCCTCAGTGGGTTTATGTGATTACACTGCAGGCACTGATTCTACTTTTATTTATATTCATTCATTTCGTTATTTATTTATTTATTTACTTATTTTTATTAACATATAATGTATTATTTGCTTCAGGGGTACAGGTCTGTGAATCTTCAGTCTTACACATTTCACAGCACTCACAGTAGCACATACCCTCCCCCATGTCCATCACCCACCCACCCCATCTCTCCCACCCCCTCTCCCCTCCAGCAACCCTCAGTTTGTTTTCTGGGATTAAGAGTCTCTTATGGTTTATCTCCCTCCGGTCCCATCTTGTTTCATCTTTTCCCTCCCTTCCCCTCACAATCTACCACCCTGCCTCTCAAATTCCTCATATCAGAGAGATCAAAATATTCACTTTTTCTTAACACCTAAGGATATTGTTTGAGTGTTGACAAGGTACCAATGATATTACTTTGTCCTTTTACTATACCTCTCACGAGAGGATCTTTAAGATCTTAACTCACGTTAGTGTGTTATTCCCAGGATTATTCTTCCTGTTTTACAACTAAGGAAACTGCTTCCCATGGATATAAGTAACTTGTTCAAAGGCTGCAAAACCCAGTCTCTAATGTGGCTACAAAGCCACTTCTGATTCCAGGGCTTGACTGTTCCGCCCTCAAGATTAGCACTTGAAAGAGGCATTCTGCGATGGCTCTCACCCAGAGAATGGTCATGTGGACCCCATTAAATTAAGAATTTGTGACCATACATGAGGAATCCACTGTGTAGACTCCATACAGGAAGGGTTTGCTGAGCAAATAAAGTAATACAAACAGACGACTTGCTACATGGAAAGGTTGCCAAACATTTCATCTGCATTGGCTTATACCCAGTATGCTGATTATAAACAGGCTATCAATTCACAAATTAGGATGCATATACTTGGAATCTTTTTTTTTTTTTTTGGCGTTTGGTTTAAGTCCATGATAATTAGTATTTATGAGAAAGCAGTAAAACCATATTTGTTTAAAAATATATTTTCCCCTTTTGATTTTTCATGGATTTAGACTAGGAAATTATATACGTGTGTAAGAAGCCTTGAGAAATGAAAGCACTAAGTAGCCTTTGCATATATAGCAAAAGTGCAATTTCAAAAAGAGGCTTCCAGGAAGAGATGGAGAAGAGTATTGTGGAATTTTGAAGGCAGCAAACCCACAAAACAGGAGAAGCCATTATTCACCAAGACTTTTGGGTGTCCCTCCACTTCGGTTAGCTACTTTCTTCATAGACAGAATTCAGTGATGTTCCATCTGTGGTCCCCTTTGGGTTGCAACACGTAACAGGGAGTCACCGGAGCTCCTGGCACTCTCCTAGCAGACTTGTGAGGCTGGAACAAGCCTGGCTTGGCTTGCAATGAGGTTAGATGCACTTTTCTGCATGAACCTTTGGCAGCTCATTTTGCAGTCATGGTTAAAGGTTGTGGCAACCTCATTTTTCATTAACAAAGAGTCAAAGCATACCTTACCACGAGGATGCAGAATCTAGGTAGAATGGCCTGCATAATCACAGAACCATGCGTCAGCTGTCTGTTTTTATCACCACCCCATTCGTGGTCTTCCATCTCTCTGTGCTGAAGGAAGATAGAGCGATTATGGTGCCTGCATGAATAATCTATTATTTTAAAATGTAAATTTTCTCATTACTCTGTCAGCCATAAATACCTTCTTCACTAGCATGCTGTTTAGAATCACCATCATCTGGGGAGGGTCATTTTATATCCTCTGGTCACATGATCTAAGCAGCATTTTCATGACTTTGGGGAATAAAACAGGAAAGAGGGGGAAATTTTTAAAATAGAATAAGCTTAATGGCTTTTTCACTTATAGTTTCTTTAAATACTTTAATATACTATGAGGGGATATGTACTAACCTTTGATGGAAAAGGGAGCCTATTTTGTAACCAAAAGAAAGTGGAAAATATTTCTGGAACATTTTGACTTTCTTTCAAACCTCTTAAATAACTTTAAAAAGAAGTATGGAATAATAAAATAAAAACTTGAAGGCTGCCAATGCAGATCTCACAATAATTTTTCTGCCAAAAACTAAAGTTATTGCTATTCGTATTAATAGTTCTGCCCCACTACCAAAAAGAAAATTTCTGGCTCAGTCAAAACAACATATCTACTACCTCCACCCAAAATTCTAGAATCAAGGAAAGCAGTAAAATGATAAATTGTTAAATAAAAGCAAATTTGTGTTTGGTATGTCTGACTCCTAAAAGACACTGTTATCCTTAGAAGCAAGATAGGCTGGATGGGTACATATCATACGGTTATCTTTCATAAACTGGGGAATAATTTCCAGATTCCTTTTTGGATAAAATATACACTATTACTACATTTTTGGTTATTATCCAGATATTTCAGCTACTGATTTAAATGTGATGCTATTTGATTGTGTTTTAAAAAACATTATGCTAAAGAATAGCATGGAGCCAAGTAGACAGAAACGAGGATATTGACACTAACAAACAATTTATATGTGAGAAAAGTTAATTTTGCTAACAGGCTAGAGAAAGGATGATTGGTAGCAGAGAGTGGAGGAAATTGTCCAGACAAAAGATGAGGAGATCTCAGACTGGGGCTGTGGATATGGAGTTGAAATACTTCTCTTTTGGAAGGCGTCTGGGTGGCTCAGTTGGATAAGCATCTGCTTTCAGCTCGGGTCATGGTCCCAGGGTCCTGGGATCGAGCCTCACATCAGGCTCCCTGCTCAGCAGGGAGTTTGCTTCTCCCTCTCCCTCTGCTGCTCCTCCTGCTTGTGCTCATTTCCTCTCTCCCTCCTGTCATATAAGTAAATAAAATCTTTAAAATAAAGATTTATTTATTTTGGAGAAAAAGAGCATGTGTGAGCCGGGGGGTGCGGGGGTGAGGAGAATCTCAAGGAGACTCCCCACTGAGCACGGAACCTGATGTGGGGCTTGGTCTTACCACCCTGAGGACATGACCTGAGCCGAAATCAAGAGTCAGACACTTAAAGGACTGAGCCACCTAGGCCCCCCAAGAGCTGAAATACTTCTAAGCAATGGCATCATCTGTACGCTGGCCTGAGGCTCTAATTCTCCTTCCATTATTGTTTCTATGGGAAATTATGTTGTGAGACATACAGGAAGGAGGGAACATGTCTGTCTTGGAAATAGCTCTCACCACTGCTTTGACATCTGGTTGATTCGAGGAGTTCAGGGAACACTTACCTGTTCAACTGTAGAGAGGTGTTGTGCCTGTCCCCTTCTGGTACAGCACTCATGTGAAGGGACTTTGGAAGGCACTGTTTCATCACCCTGGAAGGGCCTATATTTTCCTGGTCCTCCCCTACATAGACTGTAGCTTTGGGTGTCAAATGATGAGCTGTCTGTCATCTACCCCTCACCAGCATGGATGGTCAGGAATGGGTATGGCCTATGAGCTTGTGGGACAGGACTGATAGTCAGCACCAGGCCTGGAGCCAAAGGGACTCCCTTACAATTGTCTTGTGTTAGAAGATCTTCCAGCCCTTATATAAAAGCAGCCACTTTCTCAGCAAAGCCTCAGAGCAGTGTTTTCCAAAGTATGCCCCTTAGACTTCCCTTATCAGGAACAGAAGGCTTGCTAAATCTGTAGATGCCCAGCTTTTACCCCAGACCTTCAGGATCTGATCCTCTGGCAGTGGGCTTCTACAAGCTCACACAGGTAATTCTGCACATGAAAGTTTAAGAACCATCCTCTTAAACCTTCTCACCTTAACAGATTGTGATGAGTTTAAAAACTAGTACGGTGATTGACAGCATTACTGCTATCAGAAGTCCACATGAGCAATTAGGTATTGTGTTCTAGACTGTGTGAACCTTCCTTTTTTCTGATCACTGGCAAAGAGCAGGGGTTGCATATAATGAGAGTGGCTCAGTGCTCAGGTGGCCTGGAGAGTAGAATCACCACTGCTGTTTAGATAGGTGTTCCCACGGACTTGCTTGCTTATTTTGGCCGTAACCGTGTTGGTGCTGCTGAGCAGAGTTGTGCATGTAACTACAGCCTGTGCCTTTCCGTTTCTCACTCTAGAGGTATTTGCTATAATGGTGCAGGCCAGAAGAGAAACCAGAGAATAACTGTGAGGCCTTCTTCAAGGAGAGTAGGTCAGGGAAGGGAGGGATGGAAAGATCTGAGGTGCAGCTTGGGGCAATGACGATTGAGGACAAAAGAAAAGAGATGGTAAGAGACTGGCATCAGCCCAGAGTCTGGATGATAAGATAGGATATGACCCCATCCCCAAAAGACACTCTTGAGAAATAGAAACAATGATTATGATGATTTGAAAAACACAGGAATTTATCTAGCATTATCTTTACTTTTCCCCCTCTTCCATCTCCACTCATCACCACTAGCCCCAAACATAAAAGTCTAGTTCTGTTTTATGAAAGCAAATTTTCTCCATCCTGGTTTGTTCTCCATTGTTATACTAGATATTCCAGCGAGCTTTTTCAGTCACGAACACATGTCCATTTGCAGTTAAGAGGTCAAATTACTAAAATGAACAAGGTATAAATTAGATAGGAATAGGATTCAAAAGTCTCAAAAGGGGAATGACATACATTGGCCAATGAAAATAGATCATGGTCATATAAACACTTATCCATATTTTGGATTAAATGATTAGTTTCCAATTTTTTCTTCTCAAATATCAAAACAAAACAGAGGCACCTGGGTGGATCTGTTGGCTAAGCATCCAGCTCTATCTCCGCTCAGGTCATGATCTCCCAGTCATGAGATCGAGCCTGACATGGGCTCCGTGCTCAGTGCAGAGCCTGCTTGGGACTACTCCCCCTCTCCCTTTGCCCCTGCCCCACCTTGGGCGCATGATTTCTCTCTCTCTCTCTCTCTCTCTCAAATCAGTCAGTCAGTCTTTAAAAACAAAGAAAATAAAAACAAAAAGGCACACCTATGGACCTCTCCACTTTAGGCTTTTTGTGGGTTTCACACATACCTCATCTCATAGGATGCTTAGATGGTCCTGCAGGGAAACAGGGAGGATATTCTTGTCCTAATTAGACAGACAGGAAACCTGATGGCCAGAGAAGGTAAGTGATCTGCTAGACATTTTACGATCAGCAAATGGTAGAAGGATTCCAGCCCATTTCTTCTGGCTCTGAGTCCAATGATCTTTTCTCCAATGTGCTGCCTTTTCTCTTGTCTTACTATTCCAGGAGAAGATAGACATTTGTACTGCTTCTTGGTCACTGATTCTGTTATCACTAATTAGATGCTAGAACATCCATCATGTATTGGTCTGTCTACTAGGACTTCACTGAGGAATTGTGGTCTAAATTGTGAAATCTAGATTCAGAAAATTCAAATATCTAAAGATGAAAATGAGCAAAAAATTGGGTTGCCTTTCCTTCCTTTTTTTTCTACAGGTGTTTCATGTCAGTTGGGGACATACACCTTTTATTCTCCATCTCTTCAGCTTTGTGGAGAGTTTACCAGGCTTCTAGGCCTTGGGAAACACAGGCAAAGCCTGGGCACGCCCAGGTTTAGAGACCTTATTTCTCAGGTTATAAAAGCAGGTGAAGCATCACCTCCTCCACTTGCAGTCAGTGGGGGATTATAGGGGATTAGAATATTTAAAGACAGTTCTTGAGGTTTGTGTTTAGGAACTGTGGAGAGGAGGGTGTCCCGATTTGAGGGAGCAGGTTCTAATACAAAGGGCTTGGAACCCGCAGTCAAGCCAGTCAACTCTACTGGCCTTCACTCCATCATAGGTTTCTGGTGGAGGGAAGGAAGGGAGAAGGCAGGGGTTGTGGGGGCAGTTGGAAGAGGAAGTCTTGACTATTGCTGATTGTCTGGGAAGGGGACTATAAGGTCATAGAAATGTGGAGCAGGGGGCGCCTGGGTGGCTCAGTGGGTTAAAGCCTCTGCCTTTGGCTCAGGTCATGATCTCAGGGTCCTGGGATCAAGCCCCGCATTGGGCTCTCTGCTCAGTAGGGAGCCTGCTTCCTCCTCTTTCTGTCTACTTGTGATCTCTGTCTGTCAAATAAATAAATAAAATCTTTAAAAAAAAAGAAAAGAAAGAAAGAAATGTGGAGCAGGAAGGATAGATAGAGATCACCTGTGGTACCCAATCCTATATCCAACCAATTTATGTTATAGGTAAGGAGCTTAAAATTCAGAGAGGTGGATTCCTTTATCCATGGTCACATAACATGTTAGTGAGTGAACCTAGACAGGAACTCTGTATTCCAGCCTGAGGTCAGCTAGTTCCGCCACCCCCGCAAGCACCAGCTTTGAACAGTGCCCACAAGCATCCTGGGGTAAATGCTGAGGAAGGTACTGCTTGCTCAGGAGGGCCTGTTTCAGCTTGTAATGCCCCTTCCTTGGGTCTCTGGATCTTTGCCAGCTGTAGGAGGCCCTAGGGCAAGAAGAAAGCAAGAAGTAAGATGAGAAAGGAGGGGAGGGGAATGATGACCATAGAAAAGTGTCCTGTGTCTCTAAAGCAATGAGATAGACTTTTGTGACCTGCAGAGACTCTCTGATGGCCATTTCAAAAGCAAGGGTCAGAAATGCTTTGGGCAACAGATGGCATCACTTAAATATACATTCAGCCTTTCACTGTGGTGCCTTTGAAAAACAATGCAAATTTGGATGAAAACTCTTTTTTTTTTAAAAGATTTTATTTATTTATTTGACAGGCAGAGATTATAAGTAGGCAGAGGCAGGCAGAGAGAGAGGAGGAAGCAGGCTCCCCGCTGAGCAGAGAGCCCAACGTGGGGCTCGATCCCAGGACTCTGAGATCATGACCTGAGCCGAAGGCAGAGGCTTTAACCCACTGAGCCACCCAGGTGCCCCTGGATGAAAAACTCTTATTTCATTTCTGTTTGTATGCATCAGAGACATGAACTTGAGAGTGCTTAAGAATTGTGGCCTTTTATTTTTGGTATTATATATACATACTGCTTATGTCACCATGGCCAAGCTACGTGGCATTATATATAAATGAAAAACTCTATTTTGTCATTCTAGAAAATAATTGTTAGATAATAAGGCATTTAACACAAAAGTTTCATAAAACCAAATTTCAGGTTTTTTATTTTCTTTCAGCTTTGATGGATATCCCTGTGATTAGTGAGTTGCTTCCCCTGAGACCTTTAGGGGAACTCATAAATGTTGATGAAAAAGTTTTGAGGTTCCATATATCTAAAAACTAACATGATTCCTCCCCAGCCACATGAAGCAGATATGTGATAATTAGTCTATTTGCTAAAAGAGCAAATGAATGAATGAATGAATGAATGGGAGAATGAGGGAATGCTCAGGAGTTAAAAGTGGCTGACTAAATTAACAGAGATTGGGTTGCTTTGGAAAAAAAAAAAAAAAAGCATTTGGCAACATTAGCCCGATGTTATTTGGTAGACACAGTAAGGTACAGTATGCATTACTAACCTCATTAAGTTCCAAATAAAACTCTATACTTTACACCATTTCTACAAGAGGTTTTATTAGATTTCTTTAACTGGTGTCATATTTTTTGGCCAGGGCATTTTTAACCAGCTTCACATAAATAAAGTTCTATTTTGTCACCATGTCATAGTAAAATAAACTGCTTGTACTATGCATCCCTGCCAAAGCCAGAGCAGACGGGGAAAGGATATAAATGTGTCAGTATTCAGGGAGAGAAAACACATAAATGCACATGGCGACTCTCTTAACTCTAAGGCTCAGCGTGATACTAATTCATTTGGGTGACATTTAGAAAGCTACTCCCAACATAAATAATATATATATGGTGGGGGGGATCTCTGACAGACACAAAGTTGAAAAAAAATGGCCTGAAAGAACGCACATCAGATTTTACAGGTGCTCAGAACATTAATGTACAGTGATGGATGACCTTTTCGCTGAAGGTTGACATAATGTTGAATGGAATGTTTTGTTTATATCTGGTACCAAGTTTATTGACCAGCACCAAAGGGTAGAAATGAGATGGGATTTGAACAGTCTCTACTTTTTTTTTTTTTTGGTATGGAAACTGTTTTCTATGTCCCACTCCCTTACAGGCAACAGTTCTTAAGTTGTTTCACAGAGATCACTCCACAAGATGGATTACTCTCTTTTTAAAAAAAAAAGAATCTTAAGCCTAAGTATTCATTACCAGAGGTGCAATTTTTGATGGGTAAATATGAAAAATTAAGCAGAAGAGGTTGTGTTTTTTTAACCACATTTATCACACATCTTTAATCTTGGTTTGTCATCTCTAATGTGTCTACACTTAAAATTCCCATGATTAATGGTGAATTGCTACAGAGAGTGCCTATAGATAAAAATCACAAAATCCAGAAATGTAAGTGACTAACAATTCAGCCGGGCCATCTGAATGACAGCATAGACTTGTCCCCATAGTGCCTTTTCCAGTATGTAGAAAACAGAGTTACAGTGAAAATAGGAAAAACTTGTAGTATCAGTCCGAATGTTAATTTCCTTTCATCACTAAATAGGAAATTGTCACAATACAAAAGTAATCCCTTTGGGAATATTTTCCAGGTACTTAGCATAAATTATTTCTTTCATAATAATGTAAGCCATTATACCTAGTTATTATAAACTCTTGAACAATGCTATACAGACTTCTTTCTTGATGGTTACACCTTACAAGTTAATTTTACCGTATCCATCTTTGGTCACTTTTTGTTTGCCCATTTGCTTATTCTTCCATTTTTATTCATTCATTTAGTAAGTATTTTTTGGAATGCCTACACTGTGCCAAGTTTTGAGGAAGATACAAATATGCACCAGACAAGGAACTTTCAAATGACTTTAAAAGTAGTGCTGTAGATAAAACAGGTGCAAAATGTCACAAGTATCAGGTAGAGTGTGATCCATATCCTTGGAAAGTTACTGATAGTGTTGGGAGGGGCAGGTACGGAAAGGTCATTAGTTGTTGCTGGAGGGCTCTGGAAAAACTTCTTGGAAAGGTCGGTATTTGAGGCTGCTCTTAAAGGATACCTAGGTTTTGTACCTCCAGAGAATAGGATAAAGTAGAGCAAAGCCATTGCAGGCATAAGGAAAATGAAAGAAAGCAGAGGAAGGGAAGAAGAAAGGGACAAGTGAAGGAATCAGAAAATAATGGAAACATAAGTTGGGGCCAGAGCAACAAGGACCTTGAGAGGCCAGCTGAAGAGTTGACGCCTTCTTCCCTGCTTGGTAAGGGAGAACTTAAAGTCTGTAGCATATAAAACAGATTTGATCAGAACTGTGCTAAGGAAGAGCTCTCTAGAATGAGGTGGAGGATAAAGAGACCAAAGGTGCACTTGGGAAGCCTTGATGAGAGGGGAGAATTCCTATAAAAGAACATGGAGAAAGAGGAGGCCAGTGAGTAGAAACATGAGATATAGGTCAAATCAGAGGATCACAGACATTTTGTATTGGGGATGATGCATCGACCCTCAGACTTCTGCTCTGTGACTGGGACAGTCAGTTAAAAATGGGAGCAGGTTTAGCAGGGATGGAATGACAGTTTTGGTTCTGGACACCAGTATGATAATCTGGTTCTACAAGAATCATTTTGTATACATTTTGAATCCCTAATTTCTAACTAAGTGTGGATGCTGAATAAAGTTGGGATATTATTTAACGAATTACCCCAAGTGAAGATGTTCAGTAGGCAATTGGAAAATCGAGCAATGAACGATCTGTTTTCTCTCTTCATAGTGTTTGGTACATAAGAGATGCTTACACATGTATTAAATATCTAATAACTTTTTTTTTCATTTTCTTTTCAGTGTTCCAAAATTCATTGTTGATGCACCACACCCAGTGCTCCATGCAATACGTGCCTAATAGCTTTTAATTCTTGGCCATAGAGTAGTTAAAATGCTTAAATGGTAAATAAATATTTCTTAATAAATTCCTCTACCATGATCATTTCCAAAGTGATAGATTTATACCCTCTATTCTCAGTCAGTACTGAACACAATATTTGAATTGTATGGTCTTATGCTGAGAAAATTTTTATGCCAAAAAACTTAGTGCCAAAATTAGTTTCTGCTAGTAAAGAACACTAACATTTAGCTATTTGCTTGCAATACAAAATGAAGAAAATTATCTAAAAGTTTTTTCTGTGTTAGCTCTGTCATCTGTTGGATTTTAGTTTTCATTAGGCAAGGATTCATATTTTTCAATTTGGAGCTAACAACTTATAAACTTTTATATCCTGTTGTGTTCTATTTTGACTTTTCTTTTGTATTCTCTATTTCTGACTTTACATAGGCTTTAAGGTTTGTGACTCAGTTTTATCAGTTGTTTACCCCATATTCATGTTATGAACAATATAAATTTATGGGTTACAAAACAGAGATATTAATGCAATCTTTGTTATTTAGTCTAGTTGCTATTTATACAAAGTAGCCCCAAAGTATCTTGCTGTATTTATATGAAGTTCAAAAGATGATTAAGAAACATCTTAAAGTTGAAGCACATTGCTGATTAGTAATAGCTTATAGTATATCTTGTTATCATTAACCAAATATTTTCTGACATTCAACCCTTGACAACCAAGAGCAGTGTTTAGACATGGACCATAATACAGTAAATTGACACTTCAAAACTAAATAGGTAGAGGCAGAGAAAGAATAGCAAAATGATAAAAATCAAATTCCACAACACCGCTGAAGGATCCAGAGAACACTGGGTAGCCACAGCTTGGTGATAGATGAGTAACCAGATCTAAACGTTCTGTAAATACTGTCATTTCAGAGAAGTTGGGTTTTTTTTTTTTTTTTTTCCTTTTTAGATATCCTTTTCTTCATACCTGAAACATGAAAACTTGGAGACTGAGTCCAAACTATAGAAGGTCTAGTCTTTTTGCCCAAGGCCATGCACTGTAGACTGGATAAAAATGGAATTCAAGGGGCAGCTGGGTGGCTCAGTGGGTTAAATCCTCTGCCTTCAGCTCAGGTCATGATCCCAGGGTCCTGGGATCAAGTCCCACATCAGGCTCCTTGCTCAGTGGAGAGCCTGCTTCCTTCTCTCTCTCTCTCTGCCTGCCTCTCCACCTACTTGTGATCTCTGTCTGTCAAATAAATAAATAAATAAATAAATAAATAAAATCTTCTTTAAAAAATGGGATTCAATTGTGTTGTATTTTTGGAATTTGTCTTTTTGGGATTTATTGTTATGATGTTAAGGAATCTCTGTTTCTTGTTTTGTTTTGCTTCTACCCTTAATTATTGTAGTATAGACTTTCCAAAGAATTGTCAGTTTGAACTCCAAATGGCTAGGAAATGGTAGGACTTCCTAAGGTCCAAACTTCTTTAGTCTACAGTTTCTAAGTCTGATGTCACTTCTAATTATTTAGGATGAAAATTCTGCCATTTATTTAGTGAATATTTGAATGTGATAATATAAAAGTAAAATTAAGAAAGAATTCCAACTTTTAAGCAATGTATCCAAAGAACTGATAGGCACAGAGACATGGAAATATGGGAATCTTTAAGAACATAGAATAATAGATTCCCCCAGTTGATACTCTGTTTCCTGCTTCAGTAGCTGTACAGATAAGAACTAAAAGGAGGAGGACTATTGCTCATTTCACTGTGGTTCTCTATTATTGTCCACATTTGCCCTCATTCATTGTACCTGCAGTAGGACTACGTAAAGCATGGGCAAAAATGAAGCCATTGCAGGTTCCCCTGACAACACTGTATGGAATCAGTGAAGCGCTTTGTGGAATTCTAGAATGCAGTCTTAGGTGATGAAATCTGGATAACTCAAAAGCCCATATCAGAAGCTCCAAATTGATTCTATTTATGCATGTAAAAGTGTGCTAGATATGTACAATGGCAGATTGAGATTGATCTCTCAGCCATTGTACTGCCTTTGTAGGAAGTATCAGGCTCCCTCAACCACCTATTTCCACAGTAGGGAAAAACAGGCTAACACATGGAATTGAGTAAGTGTGTTTGGAGTTCCTGGGTTTCACTCACTTATTCGTTTATTCCTTCACTGACTTATCCTCCCATTTATCCTTTCACTCATTCATAAAAAGGTATCCAGAATTTATTATGATAGGACTGAGAAGATGAGTAAGATAATTCTTATTCTTGTCTACTAGGACACACATAAATGAATTTTCTTGTTTGGCAATAAAAAGTTTGCAACTCTATGTTAATCTTCAAGATTTTTTAAAAAGACTTTACTTATTTATTTATTTAATTTAAGAGAGAGTGTGTATGCACGAGCTGGGGTGGGGAGGTGTAGAGGGGTAGAGAGGGGGAGGGAAAGAATTTCAAGCAGGCTCCATGCTGAGCATGAAGCCTGATGCAGGGCTTAATCTCATGACCCTGAGATCATGACCTGAGCCAAAACCAAGAGTAGGATGCCTAGCCGACTGAGCCACCTGAACACCCTTGTTAATCTTCAAGATTAAAAAAATTTATTCATCTGTGAAATCTGATAGTTTAAAAACCATGTGGACAATATTTGTGATGAGCCGTTGCTTTGATTTCCATGTTTTCCAGATTCTGGGAATAGTTAGAAACTACTAAATCCAGGCAGCTTTTTTCCCCCAAGAAGTAAGACAATCTGAGAGTCTAATTAGGTTTAAAGAATGGAAAGTACCTTCCAAAGTCACCGTTGAACAGACTTTTTGGCAAGCATTTTACTTGTTTTCTTTGTCAACCCGGGGGCCTTACCAAAGAATTGATCCTGGTTAAATATCAGGAACAGAAAATTTTGCAACATGGACTAATTCCTGCCTCAGTGAGATATGTTTCTGCAATAAGTACATTTGTTTGTGCTTTTATCATAATCATAAAAAAACTCCAAATTCATCTGCTTCATTGATTAAAAAAAATCATTGGCCTAGAGAGGTTTCCTAACATCTACCACTCATCTGAAAAGCCAGGAGTTTCCCTGGTTGTGATCTGTACCCACAGTGGAACTCTGGAAATGTAAGCAGTTGATTATAAGTCTCACATCCAGGACTGTAGTGTACGCAGGCAGTAAACATCCACATGAAAAGGCTAGGCCCCACAGCCCCACTGCCGCTGGGTCCTACGCATGTCCAGTACAGACTGGAATTAAGAGCAATATGTATATCATGAATGGGATCATTTACCCTGCACTGGAACCAAAATGCCCATTTTAACATAATCACAAGACAGAGTATTTTAAAATAATGTGAGCAAGTATGGTAATATTAAAAAAAAATTTTTAACTTTTTTTTTTGCAAGCACACACATAGTTTATTTGTATAAATCTCAGACTCATTCCTTCCAAGAGACTGGCCTTGTCTCTAAAAATAGTAGCACACAGTTGGCATTGTTTTGCTTTTTCGTGCTTGAAATAAAAGCATAGCTCCACTGGATAGTTTTGCAATGGCTAAATTTTAAGTAGAACTAGCCTGTTTTCCTAGTATGCCACGATTTGCCTAAAATTTAGAATAACAAAATATTGTTAAGAAGGAATGGGATTTTATTTTTTTTATTTATTTATTTTTTTAAAGATTTTATTTATTTATTTGAGAGAGAGACAGTGAGAGAGAGCACGAGCAAGGAGAAGTTCAGAGAGAGAAGCAGACTCCCTGCGGAGCCGGGAGCCCGAAGCGGGACTCGATCCCGGGACTCCAGGATCATGACCCGAGCCAAAGGCAGTCGTCCAACCAACTGAGCCACCCAGGCGTCCCAGGAATGGGATTTTAAAGTAGCTTTACAGTTAATTTAAGTTTCAAGAAATAATTTTCATTCAGCCATGGCTTTTTGGGGTATCTTAGAGATCAAATAAACTTTTCCCTTCATTTCAAGTTTGAGGAAATTGAGACCTAGAGAAGGGAAGTGATTTTTTTCAAGAAGATATGAGTTTTAGACTATATCATTTTTTTTTAAGATTTATTGATTTATTTTGAGAGAGAAAGTGCATGCAGGGTGTGGGGAGGGAGAGGGTGAGAGAGAATCTGGAATAGTCTCCCTGCTGAGCACTGAGCCTTACCCCATGGCCCTGAGATCATGGACTGAGAGTTGGACGAAACCAAGATTTGGACACTTAACCGATGAGCCATCCCGGCACCACATACACTGTATCATTTTAATAGCAATTGAGTTGTTTTAATATTACTACATTTTAATTGTTTTTGATGCTTTTGCAAAACAATCCTTTGTAAGAGAACTTTATTTCTTGCACAAATATTCAGACAAAATAAATGACTATTTAATGAACAGGTTTGTGGGTAGAGAGAGGAAAGTCCTATTTCTTTTATTTGTTCCACTAACATAGCTAAAGTAATTCATAGGATCTATATGTTAATAGCTTGACATCTGAGTTGCAGACAGTTGCAATAATCCAGAGAGAGTACCCTGGAAAGAGTGTTAGAAATAATGCAACTAGTCAGCAGTTCCCCAGTTCCTTAAGTTATTTTTATGTGTTCTCACTCTGTTTTAAGTTATATTGCTTAACCCCTATTTCTGAACACAATTATTGATTGCTTAAAAATAGGCTATCTGTCTTGGTAACAATTAGCTGTTTTTTGTTTGTTTGTTTATTTTTGTTTTTTGCAATAGCAAGAGATAAAACAAATTATTGCTCTCTGTGCAATTTGAAAGGAGAGGGGGAATATCGTGGTGTGCAGCTTTGCTACCAATACATTGTCTCTGAGACCAAGAGAAGGCTGCCGATGTAGTGTATGGGTAGATGGGATTGACTTTGGATTGCCACCATTTTCTTTCTGGACAGTTCAGGAATAGAAAATGCTCATAGTGTGGTTTAAGCAACCAAAGCTGAGGAAATCTTTAGTTTAGGTTATGGAGGCTTGTATTTGGTCTCCCATAGAGCTGTTGTGGTGGAATTGTCTTTCCTTGCTGTCTAGCTGGAATATCTTTCCATGGATGACAGTGGTGAACAGTGGTGAACAGACTCAGGCTCTGATTCCTGGAATTCTGAGTTTTTCCAGAAAATGAGAGAGAGGCAGGAGGTCCGATTGGCCCATTTCTTTAAGTAAGAATTTACAAAACAAATAAATTGATTTTTCCCTACAATGAGAATGTAAATTAGAGTTTAGGTTGTAGGGTAAGTTGTTGCTGACCTTAAGTCAAGCAATTAATTAGTCTAACAGCAAAAAATATTTCCTACGTTACCCTCAACTAGAATGCAAACTCCTAGTGGCTAGGGACTGTGTCTATCCACTATTTGCATCCCTGAAAATATGACAGGATCCATGTATTAGTCTGCTAGGGTGGCAGTTACAAAATACCATAGACCCAGTGGCTTGAATAACAGACATTTCTTCTTTTTCTTTTCTTTTCTTCCTTTCTTCCTATCTTCTTTTCTTTTTGTTCTTTCCTTTTCTTTTCTCCTTTTCTTTTCTTTTCTTTCTTCTTAAGGGAGAAAGAGAGTTCCTTGGGGCCCCAGGGAGAGGGAGAATCTTAAGCAGGCTCCACACCCAACATAGAGCCTGACATGGGGCTCAATCTCCTTCCTGATTAATCCTCTTGCATGATATGAATTTAAAAATCTTCCTTCCTGATTCTGAGATCATGACCTGTGCTGAAATCAAGAGTCAGACAATTAACCAACTGAGCCACTCGGGTGTCCCCAGAAATTTATTTTCTGCAGTTTTAGAGGCCAGAAGCCCAAGATCAAGTCCACAGTTGGTTTTGGTGGCACCTCCCTTCCCTGCTTATAGAGAGCTACCTTCTCACTGTGACCTCACATGTACCTTGGAGAGAGATAATCTCTGGTGTCTCTTCTTCTTACAAGGGTATCAGTCCTATCAGATTAGAGCCCTGCCCCATGACCTCATTTAACCCTAAATGCTCTGTGAGAATAGGACTTACATGGTTTAAATGGGTTTGGAGAACTCTACATACTACATCTGTTTCATGGAGAGTGAGATTTTTCATTAGCATATTAGAGTTTCTGAGATGTACTACAGAAAAGAAAGCTACTTAACTATTATTTAACTCAAAATTTTCTCCCACTTTTTTTTTTTTTTTTTTTTTTTTTTTTTTTAAGAAACCTGTTGCTATCTATTTGGCCACTTTGGAAAATGCTTCAGCAGGTGCTGAAGGGAAGAGTAGTATCCTCAAGGATGGTGGGTAGATCTCTAGTTTATCCTGTTTTCCATTTAACATCTCAACTCAACTCAGACTCTCAGAACATAGGTATCTAGAAATAAGCATTAATATATAAATTTAAACTTGGCGTAATGGCAATAACAATAAGAAGTAAAAGTAGAAATTTTGTTAAGGAAAAAAGTTGATCCCAAAGATTATGGAAATAAGGGATGGTAGAGGGGAAAGGGGAAGGGGTGACACATTCCTGAGAAAGAATACTGGAGCTCGTGTGAAAGGTGACTTATTAACATTTACTGTGCTTTAAAGACAAGTTTAAAGCTTGTTTTATTTATCGTATTGTATCGTATTCTATTCTATTCTAATTTTTTTTTAAATATGATCTTTTTTTTGAGATTTTATTTATTTATTTGACAGACAGAGATCATAAGTAGGCAGGGAGGCAGGCAGAGAGAGGGGGGGGGGAAGCAGGCTCCCTGCTGAGCAGAGAGCCTGATGCGGGGCTTGATGCCAGAACCCTGGGATCATGACCTGAGCCGAAGGCAGAGGCTTTAACCCACTGAGCCACCCAGGCACCCCTATTCTATTCTAATTTTTAAGCCAACATGGGGCTTGAACTCATAACCCTGAGATCAAGAGTCAGATACCTATGGACTAAGCCACCCAGGTACCCCTAAAACTTGTTTTTTTTTAAAAGATTTTATTTATTTATTTGACAGACAGAGATCACAAGTAAGCAGAGAAGCAGGCAGAGAGAGAGGAAGGGAAGGAGGCTCCCTGCTGAGCAGAGAGCCTGATGCGGGGCTCCATCCCAGGACCCTCGGACTATGACCTGAGCCGAAGGCAGAGGCTTTAACCCACTGAGCCACCCCGGGGCCCCTAAAACTTGTTTTAAATTGGTTTGGTTTACACACTTGCTCACTTTCTAACTGATTTATCCTCTTGCATGATATGAATTTAAAAATCTTCCTTGAAATACATACATATAATTTTAACACTACATACATATAAATTTAACAGTACGTAAAAGGCATGTCTTAGGGTATGTGTCCACCAACAGACTCAAGAGAGTGAAGACAGTTACATAGATGACTCTGGTGAAGATCAAAGTTTATATATATATATATATATATATATATATATATATATATATATATATGTGTGTGTGTGTGTGTGTGTGTGTGTAAATATATGTATTTACATGTATTTCTCATCTCAAAAGATGAGAAAAGGGTTTTGAAACTGAAAGTTGAGTCCTTCTAATTGTGGTGATTGAGACAAATCCCTATCTCTCTTTCAATGTAGGCTTATGGAAAGAAAGTTGAATTGATGGACACTCACCTCTGATACAATCTACAGCAAATTCTGGGCTTAACCAGAACCCATTGCTTTATTTGTCAGTTCTCAGATGTTTTCACATTTTGAGACTTTATACTTTAGATCAAGTGTTGTCAAACAGATATATAATCCAAAGCACATATGTAAGGTCAAATTTTCAAGTAGCCGCATTAAAAAAAGTAGAAAGGAAAAAGTGAGATTGATTATAATGTTTTTTCTTTAATGTAATTAATTCAAAATATTAACTTACCAGCATGTAACCAATAGAAATATTAATGAGATATTTATAGTCTGTTTTTAATACCAACTTTTTAATATTGGTGTTTATTTTATACCTATGGCGCATCTCAATTCAGACTACCCATATTTCAAGAGTTCAGTTTCCACTTTGGGCTAGTGGCTGTCATATTGGCTACACAGCTTTAGACCTATGGCATTAGAAAGGCAAGCTTTTCATCACTATTGGATACCTTGGAGTAACTTTATTAAATTACGCTCTACTGTATATCAAGTTACATCTGTTATCTTCAAGCAGGTTTTTATGAAATGATTCTTTATTAGTTTTTTCCTACCTCTTTTTGTCTCATGACTACAGAATAGTTTTCTTTGAGTACAGATTTATCAGTTATGCCAAACTAGCTGTGATGGATTTGTCACTTATCCTCCCCAAGAATGGCAAGCTTAACTGAATCCAGTTGTATTCTAATTTAGTGTCAGTACTCATGCTACCTAGTAAATCTGAGGAAAGTGTACAAATCTATATACCAGGTAACAAAAAATTTATTGTTTTCTGACTTGTAGCATCCTAGCTAAATAGAATAGCAAATTTTAAAAATTGAAGCCTTGACTTTAATATGTATTCTGCACATCTTAGCTATTTCATACATAAGGCAGTACTTATGACTGGGTATAGAATTAAATATGTGCATGATATAGATTGGAAGTCATACTTGCACACCTCACAACCGGGATCCTAGACTGATGTGTTCAAACTTCCAGCAGACTTAAAGCTCCTTCTCATTAATACTATATATTTTTCAGGGCGCCTGAGTGGCTCAGTGGGTTAAGCCTTTGCCTTTGGCTCAGGTCATGGTCTCAGGGTCCTAGGATCAAGCCCTGAATCGGGCTCTCTGCTCTGCAGGGAGCCTGCTTCCCCCTCTCTCTTTGCCTGCCTCTCTGCCTATACTTACGATATCTCTCTGTGAAAGAAATAAATAAAATCTTAAAAATATATACTATATATTTTTTCGGTGCTCTTGTAAAATACTCATACTTTTCTAGCAATGATGGTCCCTTCTTAGAGGAAAACTAAATATCTAGTTACTAATCCAGCATTCCCTGAGAAACTTTCACTATTTATTTCTACTACATATTATTTGAAATAGAGTAATACCTAAAATGTGTTTTGGGTGTAATACTCCTCGAGGTTTTCAAAACAGTCCCTTCTAAGAGGAAAAATGAATATCAGGTTACTAACGCAATAAAACCTGAGATGCTCTTGCTATATATGTTCAGATATATATTGTTTAAAATAAAGTACCCCCTAAAATGTGTTTTCAGTGTCACAATTGAGAGAGAAAATATGTGCAGATGACAAAGCTCTCTGGTTTTACTGGCACAAGAGTAAATCAGACCTAAAATATCATCAGATGTATGTGTCTGTATATGAGAGAGGCCATTTTGGAACAGTCTGTGTCATGCATTTCAGAGCAGACACGGTAAATCATCATAAGTTGAGGACCACCACTGTGTTTGTGGAGCAAAAACCTAGCCTTTCTTTGCTGGATAATAAATGATTGAGAGACTGGAAAGGAGTCATATGTTTCAGGCCAAAGACAAGCTATCTTTGAATCCAGTCTTCTTAATTCACCTGTACACATCCCACATTATTACTCAGGTGCTAAGCAGAAGTGCCTTTTGTCTTCAAGGCTGAAAGACCCTTTAGTTTAAATTATGAACCTTCTCTGGTTTTCTTTGAGAAAGTAAAATAAATGTTGTAGTGGTTACTAGTTGTAAAAAGTTGTTAAAATACACAAGTTCTGCCCCATTTCCAGTGAAATGCTGTGACTTAAGAATGCCTGTTTATTGTTACTTGGTGTGCAGCTGAGCTATGCAGGTAAATGTAATTGGATTCTCTTTCCCATTCCTTTATGCATTTCATTATCACTTCTGGGCTGTTTCAAAAGGTGAGAGTTCAAACAGCCTAAGAGTAAAGTACTAAGTAACTTTTAGAAACGTTTGTGGAGCACATAGGGTGGAGTGGGGAGGGTTGGAGGGAATGGAATAAGTAAGTTGTCAACATTAAAAAAAAATATATATATATATATATATGTATATATATATATATATATATATTTTCCTATTATGAAAGCAAAATCATTTTTAGAATGGGGTTATAATGACACAGACTGAAAAAAAAGTTGCAATATCCTGCCAAATAAACACATATAAAATATTAAAACATGGCCCACGCACAGGTTGGTTTGTGTTAATAGCTCATTTCCATTATCTGTCAGGTTAGATTTCATGCTCAGGCCATGACACGCTGACAGCCTAGAGGTATTATTAAGATTACAGGGGTGGCCATCTTTCACTGGGCTGCTAGGCTGGACAGTTGTTGAGCAAAACCAACTGTTACTTGGATTTTAATTAATTAGACATTTGAGAGTTGTGACAACACATGTGAAATAATGATTTATGGAAGAAAAATTTCACCTATTCAGTATTCAACAGGTCTTTTCTTAATGCCGATTATGCCAGGCGGGCAGATGCATGTATAAAATAGAAGTTTTAGGGGGCCCATGTTAATGTCATTGAAAGATTTAAAAACACAAATGCCAAGCTTTTGCTAGAGTTTTATTGCTACTATTCACCTATGTGGTTATATATTGATTGGCTTTACTAGCTGATAAAATATGAATTTATTTATGGTATCTTTAATTGAACTTAATGAATTACATTTAAAATAATCACACACACTTTCTTCCTCCTACATTAATACTGGTTAGTGGCTAGTAAATACAGATATTATTGAGAAGCAAGAGGACTTGATTCTTGAATTCACCTATAATTTGTAAGATCCTGTTGAAAGCTTTTAACTGGGATTTTAATAAGAAACCTTTTATTGTTAGTATAGTGTGAAAATAAAGAAGTAAATTTACATTTGTAAACTCACTTCATATATTATTATTTATAACTTATACCATCACTCTGCTTGTTTCTTGTTCTGAATCCAATATTATTTTTATATTCACAACATCCTGGAGGTATTCACTATTCACCTGATGCCTTTCTCTGGCACTAATGGAAGTATGAGTATTATTCACAGTATAGGTACATCATAGATCTAGAGGCTATGTTGCTACTTTTCCTATAGTCATATGTTCAAACTCCTCTTCTAGATTTTGAATGGTGAAATTTGGGGATTTTTTCCAACTTTTTTCCTTATTGAATAATATTTGGTATGTTTTTTTATTGTGACAAAATGGACATAACATAAAATTTACCATCTTATCCATATTTGTGTGAAGTTCAGTGGCATGCATTATATTCATAATATCATGCAACCATCACCACCATCCATACCTGGAACTCTTTCCTTCATGAAAACCAAAACTCTGTCCCCATTGAATAATCACTCTCTCCATTTCCTCTCCTCCCAGACTTTGGCAACCACCATTCTACTTTCTGTGTCTATGAATTTGATCACTCTGGGTGCCTCAAATATGTAGAATCATACAGTATTTGTCCTTCTGTGACTGGCTTGTTTCATTTAGCATAATATCCTCAAGAGTCATCTGTGTTGTAGCATATATCAGAATCTCCTTCCTTTTTAAGGCTGAATAATATTCCATTATATAGCTATACCACATTTTGCTTATCTGTTCATCTGTCAATGAACACATGGGCTGTTTCCTCTCTTCTAGTCCCTGCTCTCAGTTCTTTTGGGTAGATGCCCAGAAGTGGATTTGTTGGATCATATCATTGAAATTTGTTTTAAATAGGCTAAAAATGAGATCTGTCACTTGAGTACCTGATATCAATTCACATTTCTATCTCCTTTTGTAGCAGTACTCCTAACTCCAATGTCTCTCACTTCATTAATTGGAAAGAACTTTTCCCCATTATCCAGTAGTTTTGAAGTCATTATGGGAGTATTTTACAGGGGGGAATGAGTCACTACCTCTGCTTACACTGACAGGTAGTCCTGAAGAACTTAAAAACTAGTAATCTGGGTCAGAGGAAATAAGATTTTTGTTTGGTTTAGTTTTAGATTTTGGTTTTGGTTGTCCTAGAAGGTTGACTGGTAAAGGCACTCCTAGAAAAATGACTCTGGGGAAACAAAATGATTTGCATGTTCTTAGGAACTATTCCAGGGATAGTTTGAAAAGAAAAAAAAATGGTGGTAAGGGATAATATATTTTAGTTTGAAAATTAGAATTGATTCACACAACAAAAACATAAGTGGGGTGAATCAGCTTCATGCAGTGGACCTAGTTTGAGGGCACTAAGCCTGGGTTCCATGTTTTGTTGGTTTGGCTTCTGAAGTAATGCTCATGGTACTTGAAAAATGGTGGGAGACCGAATGGGCTGGGACAAAGAGAAAAATGTGCAATTTATCATTGCTAGGGAGGCCACGGGTAAATTCTGTGAGCTTAGAAATGCCTTACAAATGTGCAGTGTTTTTCCTGTGTATTATATGGGGTGGTTGTCATCACTTGTTCCTGCCTGTGACAGAGCAGGCCACTTGGAGCCCCACCCTTCTGACAGATGGCTTTCTCTTCAGGCTACATAGCTTGAGCTGGAGAAGAGATCCCGTCTCCATCTGCAGTGTGTCCTCGTACATAGTTTGCTTTTCTCCCATCATGGTTTCTCAAATCCTAACTATCTCCTAAGGCACAGTTACCTTCTTTAGGAAGTCTTCCTCACACCATCTCCAAATCCACATCCCAAGCTGAAGGCATTTTCCTTCTTCTGAAGTCTCATAACTGTCTGAGTGCACTGTGGCTATGGATTTTTATTTTTCTGCTATTTATCTGCATGTTTCCCCCATCCACTAATGGCAGGCTCTTGCTCTGGTGCATTCTTGTCCTTGTCCCACAGTACACTGGGCCAGAGTTCTACATGTGGACAAGGTTCAGGACATGATTCTGGCATTTGGCCCACTGGGAAAGGAATCCTAAACCTCTGGTCAGTTTTCAGCAAGATTACCTGAAAAAGTAGAGGTGGACCCTGTGGCTCTATGATGTGACTGGAGTGGGATGAGGGCAGAGGTTGTATTTATGTGAATTTGGGATTCCAGAGGAAATGAATTGGGGTATCCTTTGAAGAAAGCCTTATCTTGCCAGTGACCTGGACCTATCAGTTTTGTTTTTGCCCTTTTATTCAGTCTCTTATAAATTTAGTAATGGTGATTTCATATTTAATATAAAAGCCTGTTACTGCATCTTTTCTCTATCAATTCATCAAGCTGATTACCAAGAGGTTTTCTAGCCAGTTTGTTAAACAAAGATTACTTACTTGCTAACTAGAAAACAGAATTAGGAAGTCTAGGACACAAGTCTGATTTCTTGCTTCTATGTCCTGGGTTAGGTACTGTGTGAACTGTATGGAACCAAAGGGAACTGTATCACTGGGTTATCCAGCAGTTCCCTAAAACCTCCCAAAAACCAAAGTTACAAGGAACATTTGAGCTTGTTGTATATGCAGCAAAGCAGGAACCTTGATGGACAGAAACAGCCCTCCAACAGGGTGATACTTTGGAAGAGTTCATTCATGTACTCTGACAGAAATTTCTAGATGTCTAAAATACAAAATGAAATAAACCAAATTATATTAGATAAAATAATTGTTTTTAAAGTTGAGCAACAGTAAAGTATATAGGATAAGCATTAGGCACATGATTAGGTATGAAATATCAATATAATAGGATGAAAACAGGTTATGCTCCATGATTAAAGATGAGAAAAAGCTTATTAATTGACAAGAATGTATATATGAACGTCTTTCATCATGTAGTACTTAAAAATTAAACTTGCAGGGCCCCTGGGTGGCTTAGTCAGTAAGCATCTGTCTTTGGCTCAGGTCATGATCTCAGGGTCCTGGAATCAAGCCCTGCTCTCTCTCCTCCCTGCTCCTGCTCCCCCTCACTGTCTGTGTCTCTCCCAGATAAATAAATAAATAAATAAATAAATAAATAAATAAATAAATACATGTTTTTTTTTTTAATTAAACCTGCTATTGAAAATAATGCAGATGCTTAATCAAGGAAAGCAGTTCTAGAGTAAATAATGGAGTATACTTGTATTTTAGTAAACCATTTCAGTATTCAGTTATGGAAAACTTGACTCTAACATCACAAGATAAGTGTTGGTTTGACCTCGGTATGATTTGATCCTTCTGTGTCTCCATCGTAAAAAAAATTACTAATCATTCCGGGAATACCAAGAAATAAAGGTGTAGATGTAGTCTTTGTAACACTTAGAGGGATAGGGGACCAAAGTCCGTTTCCCAATGTAGAAAATTATTTAGGAAATCATAGAATTTCACAATTGGAAGGGAACATAGAAGTCACTTGGGGAACCTAAGTGATGAATGACTCTTTCTGGTGACGAGTAGTAGTAATTCTGCCTTTACTTGATCACTTTGAATGGGGGACTCACTCCTTCTAAGGTAGACGCTCTCCACCAGAACCACACCTTTCCCCAGTCCCAAAAGGTAAGGAAGGGAGGCAAGGCTCAAATTTAAATTTGCCCTGATACTGAAAAATACAATGCAGAAAAAAACCACCATACCTCTGAGTATAATATCGACATTAGAAAATGCCAAATTTGATGTTAAGAGGTATGTGTGAGTTGGGTTTGGTGATTTATATCCCAAATACAGACATAACTTAACACATAGCCCGTCACTTGATTTCACAAAGATTCTTTGCTTGACGGAGAGTAGACTACTGTGACCAGGTTTGGCAGAACATATCAAGGGAAAAGAAAATTGCCCAATCCTTGTCTTTACTATGTTATATTTTTCACCACAGCTGGTCTGCTTCTTCTCTACCACCCCCATCTCTCCACATTTTCTTTTTGTCCTTGCAGGAAATGAAAACCATAGCATTTGGTTGTGTACTTAGGATGAATTACCCAAGATACTTTGCATGGATCTTATTTTCAGATGTATGTGATACAAAGCATAGATTAAAATAATTAAAAAGTGTTTTGGTTTTTCTTCCCCAACACGTCTCTGAGACCAAGGTAAAGGACTCTTTGACCTCCTTCTCCACTAGGTGCCAGCACAGCTCTGCTCCTTGTTTGTGCTTATTTCTGCAGAGTTATTTCAGCCAGTTCTCCAGCCTCAATAACGTGGACTTTGCATGTATGGTGTATTTTTGGTTGGTTGGTTGGTTTGGTTTGGTAATTTTGACTAAGTTGGACCAAAAATATTCTCATTAGACTGACTTTCTAAGGCTAGGAATTTCCGTCTCAAAAACTATTCAAGGTATGATGTATTTAAGTCCTTCTGAAAGCAAGATCTTTAATATTTAGTCCAAACTTTTGCTTATAAGCAAATATTAATTGTAAAAAAAAATGAGTAACCGCCAAAATAATATAAATAAATTTAAAGTGGAGTGGTATATATCTAAAAAATAAGAACAAAATTTTAGATTTTTTGTTATTCAGGAATTAATTTTCCAACTGATACAGTTAGTTCTCATTCAGTGTTGTAAGTGTAGTTTGATGTATCATTTGTTTTGCCTCATCTAATTATGTTTAAACTTTATTTGAAAATACTTGTACATTTCAAAATGAAGATAATTCTACCATATTTGCACTTCTGCCAGCTATAGCGTTCTTTGTGTATAACAGTTCCCAGAAGTTATGCATTTAAGTATTCAGTGCTTACCTACTCTTAAGGTTTTCATTTTTCAATTTTTTTTAAATAAAACTTAATTTTTTAAATAATTAGCAGTTAATATTTTAAATACTAATAAAGGATAGCATGTAGTTATTTTCTGTTATGTTTAATTTTGTAAATCCTAAACTGTATAAGAAAATGTAATAAAAATATTACATGCCATAGCTCAACATATACCACAGACCTTCTACCTCAAAAATACCAGCAAAATGCATATTAATGTGGTGAGAGTGTTTATTTAAATGGTGGGAACTGAATGATTCAATATACCAAAATTCTATGAATTTCAAATTTATGTGATATAGTTATCTTAATGTAAGTTTAAGCTACAGTCAGTATTGTTGTTGCTGTTGGTTCCTATTATTTTAAATGTCAATATATAGTCAGAACATTCTCTGTACAATTTTGTGCAGCATCTTTGAAAATGATGAAAGCCATAAAATGTTGACTGTTTAAACTGTATGTTTAGGCTAATGGGAAAGCTTGATTTCTAAAAATGTGAGACAGTTTCTTTCCTCTGTTTTATGGCCTGTTATTGGGTAGGATCACTGTTCTTACTGACCACACACATGATCAAAAAGATCACTGTGTGCTCCCAGAATTTGGTGTGATGCTACTTAGTGTCAATATTTTGAGCAAAGCATGGATTATTCAAATTTTAGTAACTTTTGGGACCTATGTAGATACCATACACACTGTAGAACTCTATTATTTCCACCCTTTTAATCTGTAGAAGTATTTTTGTGTTAAGAAAAAAAGAAAAAGGAAAGCAATGAAGTGCTGTTTAATCTGAAACAGAGGTTTTTAAGTTCAGTCTCAGAAGCAAGATCAAATGACCTATCCAGTCATTCTATATCTGTAATTCCTTCACAGTACTTCTCTTGAGTTTCTCAGATCAGCCCAAATCCTGGTTGGAATACTGTATTCTGTACTTTGTCCATTTTCAGTATCAGACAATCACAGTATGGTCAGGCTTCTATCCAACTTCAAAGATGGTCATCTGTAAGTTTGAAATTCTTTGTTGCTGTGAAGTTCAATAAAAAGATTTCAGCATTGAATTCAACCCAGACCACAGAATGATTAAATTCATTGTTTCTGATATGTTGCATGGGAAGATATTATGTGATTGAGTTCCTTACAAGTTTGAAACTTATTTTCTTAAAAAAAATAAATAAAGATCAGGCTATTAACTATATATGGCAATTAAAGGAAAGTGTCCTGGATGTCCTGGCAACATATCACTTTTTTCTGTGTTTGATTTAGGCGTCGGTAAAAGGACACCAGTCGTGAGCTTATAGTTAAAATGCCGTTGTTTCCACCATAAACTCCTTAGGAGTTTTGGGTTATAACTCAACTGTTTTTTAAAAATCCCAATATAACACTCAGATTAATAAATTTCTTTTTTCAATCTAGAGAAAATTTGACTACAAAGCTAAAATCAATGTAGTTTCACTCCTTCAAATTTGGAAGAAACCGAATGAAAAAAATGTCAGTGGTTTCAAATATATTTTTCTTTTTCAACTCCGCACTAGCTTAGCTGTGTGGGAAAACTGTTTTAATATGTTCGTTCAAAGGTACTTCTGAGAGTGTTTGAAGTTGACTGAATTTAAGCGTAATTATGAAACTTTTGCAATAAACAGTTTAGAGTACACATTTTAAAATTTCTTGTTAAATTTTCTTTCTCTAAAACTATGTGGGAAAGTAGATGTGTACATAGCTAAGGTGATTTTTAAAGTCAATTTAAGTACACAGTGAAGAGCTAAGGGAGGCACAGATCTGTTTTAGGAAAGTCTCAAGTGAGAAAGGACTCCGCATGTAAAAAAGAAATGCAAAATAATCAGACTTCCTTATTTCTTACAGTTCACATTAGGGACAAAATTGTCCATGTTTTCTACTCATTCACTGAAGATTTTGTTCCTTAAGTGTTGCTAATGGTACCTATTCAAAGTTTTTCCCGTGTCTTTTGAATTCATTTTTTTCCCCTTTTGTGAGATTAATAAAACACAAGTAGAACTGTATATATACAACTTGTTTATATATATTTATAAATATTGAAAGCTTTCCCCTTAAATAATTCATTGATCTTTTTTAATATAAAATACACTTTTTTAAAGAAGGCTTTTTCTTCACACAGGACAGTAAGAGGCAGATTGTTAGGAAGAAGGTGTGAGAAAGCAGACGAGCTGGGGTTTGGGAGACTTGACAGACCTCCAGGTAACCTAGAGGAGCTAGGTCAAAAAGATTTAGGTGGACAACAAGAAAAGTATGGGTATGAGAAAGAGGGACATAAGTTGTGTATACTTGACAGAACCCTTTGACAGAAATGCTGTCCTAACAAGCAGTGCTCGTGAATATATTTATTCTTTTCAGTCATATTGCAGTCAAACCCCTCATGAAAGGAAATATGCATGAAAAAGAACTATTTACATTTTCCCCCTCTTGTTCCAACTTACTGGATTAAAAAAAAAGAACAAGATGTCCCCCTCTTTTCTTTTAAATAAGGAAACATTGCTTTCTTGTGTTTTTCCATAAGTGAGTCTGACCACAAATTTAGGTTTACTAAAAATTGTTACAAATTATCCGGGAAACACAGAATTTTGCAACGAAACCTCACTTGAAGCAAAAATCTGTTGTATGAAATTCCAGCTCTACATGAAAGATGTGTTTGAGAGTACTTCATTGATTACCGATTGATACTTTAAGTAGTAAATTCTGTTAATGTATTTAAATCTGATTAGACTTGTAAAATTTTGGTTTACATAAAACTTTTTAGAAACACAAAACTGAAAGTAGCAAATATCTATTATCTAAACATAAGAAAGTTAAATGTGTATATATTACAGGTGGTTCTACTTCAACAGTGCAATGAGAAAAATAGATTTCTGATGTATGTTTTATAAATTTGTGTCTTATTCATCATATAAGCCATACTGAATAGACACATCCCAGCCTGACTGTTTTTCATCAGGTTTTTGTTTAGAAGTTTATGAGATTAACTGATTGCTAAGGAACCAAAATTTTTTTCAGGGTTGATCCTGTTTGGTCATTACAATGAGTAGAATAACCAGATGTGATCTTGGCGATCAAGTTGAATCGCCTGAGCAGTGATCCAGTTGATTGTTTGGCAATCGTTTGTTATTATGTATTGGAAAAAATCAGTCAAGCAGAAGAAAGCCTATTTGATTCCATGTATACATGAAGGCTTAGTGGGCTGCAGGCTGAGTAGAGGGTGACACAGAAATGACAAGAATCCTCATTCCGCTGCCCCTCTAACGCTGTCCAGAGCTGGACAGTCTCCAGCAGCGCTGCATCCCAACCCACAGTGATCTTTCCCTTGGGAAGAGTGGCTGGCATCAAGTAAACCCACCTAATGAGAGTCCTATTTCAGGAGACTTGGTCAGAGACCTGTGTGCCATCCAGCCTGGGCCACAGAGACTTGGTTTGTTGGCATCCATGGGTCAATTTTAATCGTCTAGGTGTCCCTGGGAGAAGGCTTCTCTAAGAAAAATGAAGGAAGAAAGGGTGCCATAGTGGGTATGTAGCTAAGAACATGCTTTCAGTAGGGATGTCTGAGGAAATAATGTAAATCAAGAATAACAATGTAGACCTCATCATACATTTTCCTGAGCACTCAAGGGAAAAACAAGCCAAACCTTATATTGAGTCCTCACCAAAATAATAACAATAACAATAGTAATAATAATAATAATGTGTTCTTTCCAGAAAATGTCTGAAATAGGTGGTTTTTAAAATCAAATATATTTAGTGAACCTGTACTTTCTTATTATATACTTTTGTTTCTTTTTCTTTTCTTATGTTCAGTTAGCCACTGTATAGTACATCATTATACTTTTGTTTCTTTATTTCTCAGCTATCCATTAGAAATTCAGTCATCAAAACAACAACAACAAAGAAACCCTTTCCTCTGTGCCATGAGTTTCGTTTTTGAGCATTTTCTATTCTTTCTTACCTTGTGGCCTTTCCGTTAGTCGTGCCCTGTGCCTAGATGGCTCTGCTGGTTCCTTGCACAACTAGTACTTTTTCCATTTGACAGAGTACCTTGTCTATAATGGGCTGTCCTCTCTCTGTCCTGTTACTCTATCCTGTTATTTTCGTTTGTTTCCTTCATGATCCAAAATTATGCTGACATAGTTTCCTTTCTGTTCTACTCTCCACTGCTGTATTTCCTTCATCCTGAGCAGTGCCAAATACTTAGTAGATGTAGAAAGAATTGGATGACTGAGTGCTGTCCTTGAACATTTACACACTGCGATTGCCAGTGGGCAGCCCATGTCCAAGGGACACCAGTGTCACTCTCCACTCCACTGCCCCAACAAGTCTATTCCAGTCATTGGTTTTTTAGTGTTGGTAAGCAAACGTATTTTTGTTTATCCTTTTGCTTTATTTGTGTCTGCATTCTTAACTGCAGTCTGGTATCCTTTGGAAAGGAAAAAAAAAAAAAAAAAAGGTCAGTCAGGGAACTCCTGTCCACTCCAAATTAACCCAAGTGGGTACAAAAATTCTGGGGACTTTTCATTGGCCATATTCCTTCTGGGCGCCCAAGACAATGTGGAACAGTGTGCCTCCAGCATCATTCCAGAGTAGCTGGATGGAAGTTTCTACAGTGCAACTACAGGACTTTGTTCAGGCAATCAACCGGCAAGAGGAAACTTAGCAGTGCTTTGAACAGAAAAAAATATTTAGCAAACTCTCTTGCTTTATTTTTTCTTTTGTCTCTTGATCTGCAATGTCATATCTGTCTGTCCTTGTTGTACGATATGAAGCGTTCTGGCAGTGTCCTCGTACCTCCAATTACACTATTATAAATGAACCTCGAGAATACGGCAGGGCGGAGAGAAAATGTTAGGCTCTGGTCTCCCTCTGCATAAGTATATATTAGGAGCCTAAGTGAAAATCAAAGTTTGTAATTCTTCTAGCCTATCAAATTGAGAGATTATATGATTTTCTTCTGGATAATCTAAAAGGAAAAAGTAGAAAAAAATAAAATTTGTTTAAAACTATCATACTGAAATTAAACAAACAAGCAAGCAAACCGGTATGTATACCTATATAACTATTCTTGGTATTCCTTTGGGTTAAAGAACAATGAAAATAGGTCTAGTCTTACAATTCACCCATGCTCTGAACCAGATCTGTGGGTGAAATCCTTAGGAAAATGTTCCCAGAAAACTTTGGGGTGATTTCCATTTATTTGCTCTCTGATTTAGTTATCACTCTACGTTGTCAACACTTCTATCACAAATCAGTTACCAAACATGGAAAAATTGTCAGTGGCTTTGAAGGCTAATGCAGAGTGGTGCTAATCATTTAAAGGGCTTATCTATCTGCCTTGAGCAACACAGAAACTGAGAAAAGGCAAACAGTACAAAAGGTGGCCAGGGTTGGGAAATGGAGTAGGGATGGGGGAGGGGCTGGGGAGGGAGAGGGGCTCGTGAAAAGCATTCCAGTCTGTTTGGGTCCTTCAGAAATCCTAATGAGATAATAGCTCATCCAGTCAAGCCCATTCCTTCTGTTCAGGAAGTTCCACACAGGTAAATGAAGAAATTATTTGAAGAGGGATCATGATGGGTGTGGACTGTTTGTGATTCAGCTTGGAAGAAATGCAGATGTGAGTTTCTTTAGCCTGACTGGGATTGATTTTCCCTGATGGGGTTTTCTCAACGTCTGTGATTGTAGACCTGTGGTTTGCAAAACTGATAGTACTCTTAGATAAAAACCCAGAACCGGTAGCTGAAGGAAATGTGAAATGACTTACCCTGGAGTGACTAGCCCATTATTTAGAAACCAATTGTTTCTTCCTTGACATGGAAACCCTGCAGAATTTCTACTCTTTAAATTTTTAGGATTCTATAAGGTAGCCCTTGAGTATCCAAATACATGTGTCTTTTAAAAGAAAATTTAAGATGATGTTATTTTACAGACATTCCAAAATTTAAAATTGAGAAGATGAAAACCCTGTGACCATACATACTTGTTTTTTTGTTGTGGTGGTGGTTTTGGTTTGGCTTTTGGTTTTTGTTTGTTTTTGTGTTTTTGTTTTTTTGCCAGAATCTCCGAATTAGATATTAAAGACATTTACCATGAGAGTGCTGGAGGGTTCCCCGCTCCCCAGGTGTCTTTGCTAGATTTGCAAACAGTGTTTTATACTGTTTCAAATATGCTACAGCCTGGTATATTCAACGAGATGTCAGTGAGGAAAACTTAAACCATCTAATCAGTCAGATATTAAACAACAACAATGAAATAATGTGGATCTATCCACTAAAACATCATGGCGAATGTAGATATTCAGTTGCTCCCATATGAACCTGTTTACTCCTAAAAAATAATTTAGTTCTCAGGACTAACCTAGAAAGAGAATTAGAGTGTGCACCATAGCGTCACCTTTCACGTAGTCCAGGCAAGAGAAGCCCCTCCAAAGTGGTTACCATATTCGAGTCAGGATTGCCAAACAGGGAGACCTCTCAAGTCAAGCTCTGAGTCAGTCTCCTGCCTGGCCACAGCTTGCTCCATACCAGAATAAGTTGAAATAGAAAGATGTAAGGGATAGAGAAATTTAATTATGACTCAGAATTACCCTGTTAGGAGATTCCTGTGAAACATTACAAGGCTTAGCCAGAACAGTGTTCTGGATATTGTACGGCAGTTAGAAAATCTACAGCAGCTCAAGGGTTTAGGATCCTGGATAGACATTTGGAGGTGGCAGTGGTAAAAGAAGGAATTAAGACTGGATTGAGAGCATTCTGGAATCTCTTAAATTATCTTCCCCATTTAAAATATACTGATAGAATTACTGAGAATCCTGGTGACAGCCCTCAGGAAAAAAATGAGGAACCACCAGGTTTCAGCGGCTAGGTCTGGCTTGCTTGCTTGCTTTCTCACTTTCTTGCTTTTGCGGGGGTAGTGCTGGGTAGGCTGTTTGAAGTATTTTGTGGAATGAAAGTAATAAAAATGAAAACACAAGGCTACTAAAATGGAAATAGTTTATCTAAAGTATAGTAGGTGCTTAACAAATCTTAATAAATGTATCTTGATGGGTGCCTGGGTGGCTCAGTTGGTTAAGTGACTGCCTTCGGATTGGGTCATGATCCTGGAGTCTTGGGATCGAATCCCGCATCCGGCTCCCTGCTCAGCAGGGAGTCTGCTTCTCACTCTGACCCTCCCCCTTCTCATGCTCTCTCTCTCTCTCTCTCTCTCAAATAAATAAATAAATAAAATCTTAAAAAAAAATGTATCTTGAACAAAGTGTTGGAAATAGAAGACACTAAGCTTATGAAAAATTTCAAAATCTCAGCTGAGGGGGGCGTGTGTGTGTGTGTGTGTGTGTGTGTGTGTGTGTAAAATCTAATTAGAGAGCAAGAGTGAGGATTTTAACAAGTATATTTTATAAACTAAAAGCAGAGAGTTTTACCGCCTTCTTTTTACCCTGTGAGTCTGGGAGAATTGGAAGTTAAGTGGAAATGGCATAGGAACTAGGATCATTAATTTCAGTCAGTGGTTGGTGGTTGGTGATTTATAGCTTTAATATAAATGAAGAGTTAATTCCCAAGGGATGACATGCTTTTAAGTTTTTTTTAATCTCCCAAGACAAAATAGATACAGATTTGGTATAAGGAAGAATTTGAGTCTTAAGAATTTTAAGACACTGGAAGGTATTGTTCAGAAAGTTGTGTAACTTACTAGAATTTGTGGGCTTACTTTTGCTTAGATACTTTAATTATAGAGAGATTCACCTGCCTAAAGAGCTTTATTCACCTTTCAACAAAGGTATGTGAGGTCTCCTGGATTATAATCAATAGTAAAAAGTATTTGCTTTGCCTGAGAGTCAGAGAACAGTTCTCTACTCCAGTCCTAAAAGATTAATAATAATGTAATTTCCACTTGTTATCCAAATAAGCCTCTTTTTAAAACAATTTGGGTTTAACCACATATGGATTTTAAAAACACTATTTTGGAACTTAAAAATCTAGTTAAAGTTTGGTACTTTTCTAACTAATCTTTTCCCTTTAGCCATTCTTCCTGAACAGTGGCTTGTAGTTAAAAGTGATTCCTGAAGGCTTGCTTTCAACTTTCAGCTATGCTTAGCATCAGAGAACCTTCTGGTAGTTGATTATTGGATCCAAAAATCTCTGCACCCACCCTTACCATTCATTCCCTCTTTTGGTAACCAAAAGAATTGTCATGAAAAAGGTGAAAAGAAAACGGAAACCTCACTCTGTTCTCCTTTATCCTCTTATCTACAGTGCTGACGCTGAAAGAGAAAGCAATACCATGATATTGCTGTCTGTTAGTTCCCTAATCAAGAAGATTTCCATCCTGGGGCCTAGAGGAAGGGACTGAAGAGCTTCCTGATTCTTCTTGCTGAGCTTAGATATAGTTCTAATGTGGGGGCAGGTGGAGGTTTTATTTGTTATTTTCTCTGTTTGGTGATAGTATCTGCTTTAACTTTGAGTATCTTAGCAAGAACATTTCGTGAGGAATTTTCTTCAATAATAAAAGTAAAATATATACAAATAAATATAATAAAAATATCTGGATATTTTGTAACAGAACATTGGATAAAAACCTATGCAGAGTTTTTGAGAAGAGACAAAGGGATTTGGGGGCACTTGGGTGGCTCAGTCGGTTAAGCGTCTGACTCTTGATTTCAGCTCAGGTTGTGATCTTGGGGTGGTGAGATTGAGCCCTGCATTGAACTCCGAGCTGGGCATGGAGCCTGCTAAAGATGCTCTCCCTCTCCCCCTCTCCACCCCCTCCCCCTCCATCTAAAAATAAATAAAAAATTTTTTAAAAAGAGACAAAGGGATTTCATTACAACTGACCTCTCAAGATTAACTCTTGAGATTAATCTTGATTAACCTCTGCTGTTGAGGCTGACATGCGTCAAATATCCTGGTATTGGAAATATCCCTGCCTTGGCACTAGAGAGTTGGCAATAGAACCTTCAAGGAAGGCATGATTCCCACCAATTAGGAGTTTCTCCCTGAAAGCTGTAAACCAGATGAAGGCTCATTTTTTAGAATCCAAGAGTGGTCAACCTAGGTGGGGCTCTTGCTCACCTTCCTAACTTTAAGTTGTCCTGTATGAGGAAACCATTGTCAGTCATGCAGCTAATTCCAGTTTTAATTTTAGTTTCTAATTAGAGCTAATTAGGGGTGTATCCTGGTTTTAGTTATTCAACTCCTGCTGCTTTCATCTTGGGATTTAAATTTCCATTAGAATAGCTACACTAGGCTTTTGACTTTAACGTGATTTTATGTAATGCTACCAAACAACAATAGCTAATATTTATTTAGTCCTTTTTTTTAAGCTCAGAGTATTTCATGTGCTTTTACTGATTTAATCCTTATAATATCCTGTGAGGAATATTAGAAGTAGGCCTTATTATCTCCATTTTATGGGTAAAGAAATGGAGTCACAAAGTAGTCAGGGAGCTTACGAATGTTCTGTGAGTTCCAAGTGCATTCATGATGATTTTTCAGTTTTCCTGCCTCCCCTTCTCCGGGGACCTTGTTGCCTTGCTATGTACTATAAATATATTATACAGAGTATAGTTTTACTATTCTCAGGCCCATCAAGTTTAATGGGGTAGCCTGGCATGGTTCCTAGAGCAGGATCATGTACATGATAAATATTACTTTATAAGATGATGTATTTTGGCTTGAATATGGTTTACAGTTTAAAAAAAAATGCGACAGAAGGAAGCATGTCTCATTTTATTTCTTTTTTTTTCCCTCCAGCACCTAATGTGGTGCCTGGCGCATAGTAGGCACTCAATAAATATTTGTTAAACAAATGAAAACACCTCATTAAAAAGTAGCACAATAAAAAACAGAGGGCTATTAAGACAAATAAAAGGAAGTACTACTTCACTCAGCAGGAAGTGCTTAAATAGGACAACCGACCTCCACCATAAATCCCTTGGTTCTTGTTGAGGATCAACCACTGATCTTGGTTGAGTGTAGCTCCAACCAAGTGTTCGGACTTGTGGTGCTATTGATATTTAGAGCTGAAAGGGCCATTTGAAATCATTTAAACCTTCTGCTTTAAAAAAAATTATTTAACAGAGGAAGAAATTAAGATCGTATTTCATTTTACCTTTAGGAAACAGAAATTGCCACACAGACAAATTGACTGCTAAATTGCTTCATTGAATTATCTAGGAGGCACATATTTTTTATTTGTATGGAGGAATTTGCAAGACCAAAGCATAGAAAGTTTAAATGATTCTTTGGGATCCCATGGAGAATTCATGGCCTAACCCCCAAAATCAAATTTCATGATTATTTAATGGCAAATGGACACCACTGTGAGAATCATCTCTTTGAAAACATCATGCCCCTTGCATTACAAAATGTTTCTAATTAGCTCAAAATGCATGATTAAAGTCTCATAAATTCTTGGAAATTAATTTAACTTTATTTAAATTTGGAATTACCATCCACAAAAGGACTCAGAGTAAAATTGTGAGAGGCATTTTAGTTGCCCATCCCTTATAGCCAGTCAGTTAACAAATCCTGTCAATTCCAATACCATGTCTTTTGTATTTACCTGAATTACTGAATTAGACTCCTGAGGGCTGGCTTTCTGTCCCTCCTTTAATCAATTTTCCATACTTCTACTTTCTAAAATGTAACCCCAATGTTTCTCTTCTGCTTAAAATCTTTTAATGGCTCCCCATTGCCTACACAATAAAGTACATCTTTCTCAGAGCTTCCCATCTTCTGGCTTCTGCCCATCATACCAACCTCACATTTTGCTCTTCGGAATATGAAGCATTTGCCATTCTCATCTATTTATGCTTCCTGAACTCTCTCTCTACACTTTAGGGAGGGCTCTTCCTTATGCAAGGACACCCCTGCTCTCCACTCCACCTGGCAAGCTATCTCATCCTTGCTAAGGGGACCGCTTCTGAGAAGTGGTCTCATTTGACTTTAATTTGAATTACATGTCCCTCCTCAGAGAAACAATTTCTTCCTCACAATTAGAAGTGATATTTATGACTTTTTCATTGCATAATTGAGAATATCATACCTTTCAATAATCCATTTATTCTTTAAAGGAATATTTATTGAGGGCCTAATATTAACCTCCCTTAATTTTTTTTTTTTTAATTTAAAAAAAAAATTTTTTTTTTAAGTGAGAGAGCCAGCCTGATGAGGAGAGTCCATCTCACCACCCAGAGATCATGACTTGGGCTGAAATCAAGAGTTGGACTCTTAACCATCTGAGCCACCCAGGTGCCCCTAGCTTCCCTTACTTTAAATAGGAAGAGCAAGAAAGTAACTCAAGGTTCACTGAACTAACAAGTAGAAAAGCAGAGGAGTACACTGGAACCCAGAGAAGAGGTGTCAAAATTAGATGGACCAGCTCAGGGAAATTCTCCTGGAAGAGGTGATTTTTTTTTTTTTTAGCTTAATTTTGAAAAATGGGGATGAGACTTGAGAAGTAGGAGGATGCTTGATCATGAAGGCCCTCATGTGTTAGACTGAGGAGGTTAAACTTCATTGTAACAGTTATTGAGGGCCATTGAAGGATTTTAGGGAGAAAGATGAGAGTCTTGAGTTTGGTGTGAAAATGTCATTATGGTGGTGGTGTGCAGGACAAATATAGGGTTGGGTTATAGATGATAGAATGAGGATTTGAAGGTTTAGATGGTCTGAGGGAGGAATACCAGTTGCGTAATTTAAACAAGAAGTTCAAATCTGGGATGCCTGGGTGGCTCTGTTGGTTAAGCGTCTGCCTTTGGCTCAGGTCATGATCCCAGGGTCCTGGGATCGAGTCCTGCATTGGGCTCCTTGCTTAGCAGGCGCTTGCTTCTCCCCCTGCTTGCTGTTTCCCCCTGCTTGTGCTCTCTCTCTGACAAATAAATAAAATCCCCCCCCTCAAAAAAAGTTCAAATCTGATACAAGGCAGTGGCAATGTGGATGAGGAGGTGTGGATAGAATTAAGCAATGTTAGGAAGGTGGACTATAGAGAACTTGAGGATTGGTTAGATGAGGGGAGTGAATGAAAGGGGAGAGTTTAATGTGACTCTCAGTTTTCTAATTTTAGCAACTTGTGGAATAGTGAACATTGGGTTCCTACCTTATTTTATTCTAAAAGCTCACCAGGTTTCAAAACATTCAGTAATAGAAGAATGTTAAATATTATTCTGAAAGTTCACAAATACTGATTTTGTTTGGTGTCCAGCATTAGTGGCTTTAAACAGCCATTTATTAATATATCTCCTTTTTCTGGGGATTGATAGTCTACGCAAGGCAAGTCTCACTTGGAGGGCAGCTGAATGCAATAGAGGCTAGAGCCATCAGAAGATTTCTTAACTCACATGTCCAGAGCCAGGCTATAATGACTGGTTGACATTTCTCTCTCGAGAGGCCTCTTCACATGGCTGTCTTGGGTTTCCTCACAGCATGGCATTCTCAGAGTAGTTGGACTTCTCACATGGTGCTTGGCTTCAGCCAGAGAGAATGTTCCAAGCGACCAGGTGGAAGTTACAAGTCTTCTTACAACTGAATCTTGGAAGTCAAAAGGTATCATGTTCTATTGATCAAAGCAGTCATAGACCAGCCCAGATTCAAGAGTAGGAAAGAATAGACTGCAGCTCTCGAAGGAGGGATGATTGCGCATATATAGGAAGAAAGAATTGATGGTGGAAGAGCCATATTAATTACAACCTTGTGTTACAGTTCCTTTTAAGTGAATCAAGGTGAGTTTCTCAAAAACAAGTTTTTCTATATCTTAATGATAAAAGAATTATAGAAACTTTTTTTTTATTTAAAAGAACAGTGTTTTCCAACATCCCATATATACATGACGTTTATTCTATTTAATATTATAGCCAAGTCAGTGACTTCCAACCCATACAATTCCTATCACTTTTTCATTATCATACACATGAAATCTTCTTTTATCCAATATTCTCTAATTGGAAACAGACTTACTTTTTTTACGAAGAAAAAAATAATTGCAATGTTTACTTTTCCCATTCTTCTCCAAGTCAGGGATAGCCAATGAACTAAAGCAATGAAAAACACATTAAAATATTATTAACCCAAATAAAGTACATCCATAAAAGGCCCTGTTAAAAACTACTTAAGGTGGGAAGCTAATTCTCTACCTTTTTGTTGGGAACAGAAGTCCCATGAACTAAGAGTGGGCTATTCCAGTCTTTATCTGACAACTGTTTATTACAGACTGCTCAATCCCAGACATCGTGCAGGTAGTTTATTCTCTTCCAGGAACCTCAGTATATGCTTTCTTGTTTAGAGCAGATTTTTGTTTTCAGTTAGTTTCTTTCTTTCTTTCTTTTTCTTTTTGGAGGCCTTACATAGGTGTAAGGTACTAAATTACCATTACTTTGAACTTTTCCTTTAGAACATGACAATATTAGTGTCGCTATTTCTTCTGTGTCAATAGAGTTATCTGAGATTGTTCTATGGGACTTGAAGTTCTCAAAGAATGCTCTCCAAAATAATAAGTGCAACAGTTCCATTTTCCATGTGTAACCATTTCTAACAAGCCTGCCATTATGCAGAATGAGGGAATTCTTTCTTCACTTCCCTTTCAGTGCTGTTGATATTTATAGTGTTAGTTTTTCCTGCAAATAAACTTTTTGAACAACCAGGCAAACTGTTCACATTTCTCTGGAATGATTCTTAGCCAGGAAAACGGGGTGCCTTTAGGAAGAGGATTTTCTTTGCAGGGATTTTCTCCTGATTGAATAACCAGATGGAGAGTCACGGATTTGAAAATGTTTAGCTGAGCATTTCGGCATTCTCTACTGGGTTCCACAGTAGGATGCCAAATAAAAATCACAATTTAAGCTGTTATGAATTAATGAGAGTCTGCAATACACATACCTAGTCATTCTACCCCAGACCTAAATGTGCACACATTTTGGATAAATACGTCTGAGGATCAACACAGATCCGAAATCTACAACGCTAACCTCCCATTAGTTAACCATGGTAAAGGTTGGAAAAGTGCTTCCATTATTTAAACACACACTCACACACATACATACAAACAACACTCCACTTCGAAGCTTAATCCTGCCATAAAAATTGATTGAAATCTGGCAAAAACCAAAATAAATAGTGATCAAATTAACCACATTTTATTTAAAAGCAAAACTCTCAAGTTTAATGTTTCCGGCATTATTCCTTAAGTAAATTAGTCTTGGAGTACCTGTTTATTTTTCACACGTGACTATTATAAAATCTTCTGTTGTGACTATTACCAGGACTTATGAATTAGTCTTAGTTGTTTTAAAGATAAGGGCATCAGCTGGTATATCAGGAGGGAAAACCTCTCCCTGGGAAAGATTAGGTGCCTTAGGAAGTCAACAGTAATGCCTCTGGGCCTCCAAGGTATTAAGAAATCACTGTTTGGCAGCCCTTGCTTCCAATGCCTCCCGTTATATGCTAGGTACCAAGAATACCCAATGAAGGCTGTTTAACATAGAATAAAGGGAGTAGGAAGATTTTTTTCCCCCATCAGTTGTTCATTCTTGACTACAAAGGCTATTAGCTGTGGGTACTGTGATTACAGACAGCACAGAGCCGATACTTCCTTATTCATATTTTTGGGGACATGTACAAGCTGGATTCCAGTCAGCGTCAGTTGCTGTCTCCATGCTTGGATTAGGTGAGAGCACTGTGGATATGATGAATTTGCTTTAAAAGATGAAGTTTTCTCATACAAACTACATACTGTGCCAATTATATACTGGACTGACTTTCTTTATTAATAGAGTTGCCTATTTTCTGCTCATGAAGACAGAGGTAGGAGGAGAATCTGTATTAAGGGGCACCTGGGTATCTCAGTTTGTTAAGAGTCTGACTCTTGATTTCACCTCAGATCACAATCTCCGGGTCGTGAGGTGGAGCCCCATGGTGGGACTCTGCACTGGTGTGGAGCCTGCTTAAGATTCTGTCTCTCCCTCTGCTTCTTCCTGCCACCCCGCATCATGCTCTCTCTCTCCTTCTCTCTTTAAAAAAAAAAAGAAGAAGGAGAAGAAAAGAAAAAAAGAAAAGAATCTATATTAAGTAAATAGGGACACAGTCAAAAATTTCACCTTCATGCTGTTGCTGTAGACTCCCATGGGAAATGCCTAGCCTTGTTGCAGACCTATCAATACCCTTGTCTGCTTGCAAGACAAAATAGGAGAGAAGCCCCTTTGTCCACTCATCTTTTAGTCTTTAACCAAACATAGATGTGATTCTTGGAAGAAAGAATAACTGATAACAGATTCAGACTATCTCTGGATTGAAATAACTAAAGATTTATTGAAAATGTTCAGTTTTGTTTGAATGTCTAAAATATCTTTCCATGAATTCAATAATTTGACTTTTTTTTTTTAATCATCAGCAGCATCAATACAACCTAGAAATACTTCTAATGTGCCACGTTGAAGAAGTGAGACGTATTCTACAAGGACTTGGTTATTCTAACTTTTCAGTGATAGAGAATCACTATGTGAATGCCCTCTTTAGATTTAGTTGAAAGCAGAGAAGATAGTTTTGTTTTGTTTTGTTTTTTGTTTGTTTTTTTTTTTTACCATTCATTCTTTTGGCTGGGGCAGGGATGGGCAGCATACAAAGAATCAGAATGTATTTCCACATATTTCTGCAAGTGCCAGTGTAAATACCCGAACTACTATAGGACCAGTGTTCCAACTAATGATCTCTTCCAAACCCACTGAGCTGGACCTCACCCTGGAGCTCTTTAACACACTCATTTTAGTGAGTTTCATTTTCTTTGTTGCGTACCCTGTCTACTTGCTCTTTTACCCGACCTCTTAGTTTTATTTGGCAATTCAAGGTAAATGCTCTCTATCTCTATCCTTAGATGGTACTTAGAAGTTCCCTCCTAATGTCCCACCTACCTTTACTGACTTATCTTTCTTCTTCCTCTTCCAAGGGTTTTCTTCCTCTACTCTCCCTCAAATGTCTTTGTTTAAATTAATCACTGTTTTTTTTCTTGTATCCTTAATGCTTTTTGTGTGTTAGCTGAGAAATTGTTCCCTAACCAAGGTCAAATTTTGGTAGGCTGCATTATCATTATTGTTCAGATAAAAATATTTTCTAATTTTTGTTATGATTTCCTCTTTGTGATAGGAGCTATTTTGAATTGTGTTCTTTAATTTCCAGATAATTAGGGATTTTCCAATATTTATTATTGTTTTTTAATTTAATTCAATTATATTTAGAGAACATACTTTCTTTGATTTCAATTTTATTGCATTTATTAAAACTAATCTTGTGGCCCAGGATATGGTCTGTTTTGGTAAATGTTTCATGTATACTTAAAAGAATATGTATTCTGCCATTGTTGAGTGGAGGGTTTTATAAATGTCAATATGGTCAGGTTGGTGGATGATGGTCTACTCTTCTGTATACTTGCTGATTTTCTATTTTCAATTAAATGTATTTGTGAATCTATTTTTATCTGTTATTCATGTATTTTTAATCTCTGTTATTAGGTGAATGCCCATTTAGGGTTATTGTGGGGCTTTTTTTTTTTGGATGGATTGGTCCTTTTATCATTATAAAATATCTCTGATAATATTTCTTATTCAATGAAGTCTACATTGTCTATTGGTAACATACCCTTTTCTGTTTTTTTTTTTTTAATAATTAGTGTTTGCACGGTGTGTCTTTTTTGTCCTTTTAGCCTATCAGAGTTTTCATATTTAGAGTGGATTTCCACTAGATAGCATATAATTGGGGCTTATAATTTTATTAAATCTAATTAAACAATCTCTGCTATGTAGTGGTTTAAATCTTTTACATTTACTCTAAGTATTAATATAGTTGGATTAAGAATTATTATTCTTCCTTTTTTTCCTCTGTCCTACTTTTTGTTCCTTATTTCTCTATTCTTGCATTCTTTTGGATGATGGGTTTTTTACTATTTTGTTTTACTGTCTTTATTACTTCATTAACTATACATCTTTTATTTCTTATAATGCTATTCAGTTTTAATTGATGTACAAAAAACTGTACACATTTAATGTATATAATTTGATGAGCTTGAACATATGCATATACCCACGATACTTTCACTACAATGAAGATAAACACCTCCAAAAGTTTCCCTGTGTTCTTCTGCCTGTGTGTGTGTGTGTGTGTGTGTGTGTGTGTGGTAAGAACACTTAACATGAAATGTACACTCATCAAATTGCTAAGTGTGCAATACCACATTGCTAAATATAGGTACAATGTTATATGACAGATCTCTAGTAGAACTTATTTATCAAGCGTAACTGAAACTTTATATCCACTGAACAACTCTCCATTTCCTCCTGCCCCCATCCCCTGGCATTCCCCAATCTATTTTCTGCTTCTGTAAGTTTGACCATTTTATATATATTTGTTCTTCTGTGACTGACTTATTTCACTTAGCATAATGTCTTCCAGGTCCACATATGTTCTTACAAATGGTAGGATTTCCTTCTTTTTTAAGTCTGAATAATATTCCATTGTATGTATGTCCCACATTTTCTTTACTCATTTGTCTGTTGATGGATATTTGGGTTGTTTTCATATTTTAGCTATTCTTAATAATGGTGCAGTGAATATGAGAGTGCAAATATGTCTTCAAGGTCTTGATTTCAATTCTTTTGGTGCCTAATCAGAAGTGGGATTGGTAGATCACATGGTAATTGTATTAAAAATGTTTTGAGGAATCTTTATACTATTTTCCATAGCTGCTACAACATCATTTTGCATTCCTACCAACAGTGCACAAGAGATCCAGTTTCTCCACAGCCTCACCCAAATTGCCTTTTGTTTTGGTTTGGTTTGGTTTGATAATAGCCATCCTAACAAATAGGAGGTGATACCTCATTGTTAATTTGAATTGCCTTACCCTGACAATTAGTGATGTTGAGCACCTTTTTATATATCTATTGGCCATTTCTATGTGTTCTTTGGAAAAATGTCTATCCAAAGTCCTTTAGTCATTTTTCAGTTGGGTTGTGGTTTTTTGTTTGGTTTTGTTTGGTTTGGTTAGGTTTTTGTTTATTTGTTTGTTTTGCTATTGAATTGTAAAAGTTCCATATATATTGGAAATTAAATCCCTACCAGATGTGTGGTTTACAAACATTTTCTCCCATTCTTAGGTTGCCTTATCACTGTGTTGATGGTTTCTTTTGCTATGCAGAAGCTTTTTAATTTGATGTCATCCCAGTTGCCTAGTTTTGCTTTTGCTATTTGTATTTTTGGTGTTATATCCATGAAACCATTGCCAAGAACAATGTCATGAAGCTTTCCCACTGTTCTTCTAGGAAGTTTTAACTCCTTTAACTTCTAAAACTTTAACTTTTAACTTCCAGGAATTTTTAACTCCTTTAAGGAGTTAAAAGGAATTTAACTCCTTAATCCATTTCAAGTTGACTTTTGTATATTATATAAGATAAATATTCCATTTAATTCTTTTGCATTTGGATATTCGGTTTTCCAAACACCATTTATTATAGAGACTCTCCTTTCTCCATTGTATATTCTTTGCATCCTTGTTCAAGATTAGATATATGGGTTTATTTATACATTGAATAATAATAGCATTGAATCTGTAGATTGCTTTGAGTAGTATGGACATTTTAACAATATTGAGTGTTCAATTCATAGAACATGGGATTTCTTTCCATTTATTTGTTTCTTCTTTAATTTGTTTCATCAATGCAATTCCAAAGATGGTATAACAACCACAACAAAAACTGTCAGCCAATATTCCTGATGAACATAGATGCCAAATTTTTCAACAAAATAATAGCAAACCAAATTCAACAGTACATTAAAAACATCATATACCATGATCAGGAAGGATTTATCCCTGGGAGGGATGAATGCTACAATATATGCAAATCAGTAACTGTGATATACCACATTAACAAGATGAAGAATAAACATCATGCAGTTATCTCAATAGATGCAATAAAAACATTTGACAAAATTCAATACCTTTTCTGGATAAAAATGCTGAGCAAACATTCAGAGAATGTCCCTTAACATAATGCAGGTCATATGTGACAAACCTACCCAGGTAACATCATATTCAGTGGTGAAAAACTGAAAGCTTTTCTTCAGAAGCAGGAACAAGAAAAGACATTTATTCTTACCACTTCTATTCCACATAGTATTGGAAGTCCTAAATAGAGCAATTAGGCAAGAAAAAAAAAAAAAAGACATCCAAATCTGAAAGGATGAAATAAAATTATCTGTGTTTGCAGTTGACATGATCTTATACATGGCAAACCCTAAAGACTTCACCAAAAAGCCATTAGAACTAACAAATTCTGTAAGGCTACAGGATACAAAATCAACATACAAAAATCAGTTGCATTTCTGCACAGTAACAATGAACTATCTGAAAAGAAAATTTTAAAACTAATTCCATTTACAATAGCACCAAAAGAATAAAATAGTTAGGACTAAACTTAACCAAGGAGGTGGAAGACTTACACATTGAAAACTTTAATACATTAGTAAAAGAATTAATGAAGACACAAATAAATGGAAAAGCATCCTGTGCTCATGAATTTGCTTTAAGTTCTTGCTTAAGAATTCTCAATATGTATTTTTACCTTAATTTAGTCTGCCTTCAATTAATAGTGTACCACATTCCATATTATGTAAGAACCACACCAAAGAATATTTCTATTTTTTCATCCATTCCTTTGTGTTAGTGCTGTCATGATCTTTACTTCCACATATGTTATAAACCATACATTGTACTATTTTTTTGTTTGAAGCTGTCTATTATTAAGTAAAATTTTAAAATAAGAAAAATTTGAATCTCCCTGATGACTAATGATGATAAACATTTTTTCATGTTTCTTTTAGCCAATTGGATGTCTTCTTTACAGGAGTGTCTGTTCATGTCTTCCCATTTTTTGACATGATTATCTGTTTTTTGAGTGTTGAGTTTGAGGAGTTCTTTATAGATCTTGGATATCAGTTCTTTGTCTTTAGTGTCATTTGCGAATATCTTCTCCCATTCCATGGGTTGCCTCTTTGTTTTGTTGACTGTTTCCTTTGCTGTGCAGAAGATTTTGATCTTGATGAAGTCCTAAAAGTTCATTTTTGCTTTAGTTTCCTTTGCCTTTGGGGACATGTTTTGAAAGAAGTTGCTGTGGCCAGTGTCGAAGAGATTACTGCCCATGTTCTCCTCTAAGATTTTGATAGATTCCTGCCTCACGTTGAGATCTTTTGAGTTTATCTTTGTGTATGGTGTGAGAGAATGGCCAAGCTTCATTCTTCTATACATAGCTGTCCAATTTTCCCAGCACCATTTATTGAAGAGACTTTTTTTCCATTGGATATTTTTTCCTGCTTTGTTGAAGATTATTTGACCATAGAGTTGAGCATCCATATCTGGGCTCTCTACTCTGTTCCACTGGTCTATGTGTCTATTTTTGTGCCAGTACCATGCTGTCTTGGTGATCACTGCTTTGTAGTAAAGCTTGAAATCAGGCAATGTGATGCCCCCAGTTTTGTTTTTCTTTTTCAACATTTCCTTAGCAATTCTGGGTCTCTTCTGGTTCCGTACAAATTTTAGGATTGTTTGTTCTAGCACTTTGAAAAATGCCAGTGGGATTTTGATCAGGATGGCATTCAAAGTATAGATTGCTCTAGGTAGTATAGACATTTTAATAATGTTTATTCTTCTGATCCATGAGCATGGAATGCTTTTCCATCTTTTTGTGTCGCCTTCAATTTCTTTCATGAGTGTTTTGTAATTCCTCAAGTACAGATCCTTTACTTCTTTGGTTAGGTTTATTCCCAGGTATCTTATGGTTCTTGGTGCTATGGTAAATGGAATCGATTCTCTCATTTCCCTTGCTATATTTCCTTTGCTATATTTTCTCTTGCTATATTTTCATTGTTAGTGTATAAGAAAGCAGCTGATTTCTGTACATTGATTTTGTATCCTGCCACATTTCTGAATTGCTCTATGAGTTTGGGGATGGAGTCTTTTGGGTTTTCAATAGAAAGTATTATGTCATCTGTGAAGAGAGAGAATTTGACATCTTCTTTGCCAATTTGAATACCTTTTATTACTTTTTATTGCCTGATTGCTGTTGCTAGGATGTTTAGTACTATGTTGAACAACGGTGGTGAAAATGGGCATCCTTGTCGTGTTCCTGATCTCAAAGGGAAGGCTGCCAGCTTTTCCCCATTGAGAATGATATTTGCTGTGGGTTTTTCATAGATAGATTTTATGAAGTTGAGGAATGTTCCCTCTATCCCTATACCTTGAAGCATTTTAAACAGGAACAGAAGCTGTATCTTGTCAAATGCTTTTTCTGTATCAACTGAGAGGACCATGTGGTTCTTCTCTCTTCTATTGATTTGTTCTGTCACACTGATTTGCGAATGTTGAACCAGCCTTGCATCCCAGGGATAAATCCCACCTTGTCATGGTGGTTAATATTTTTAATGTACTGTTGGATCCTATTAGCTAGGATCTTGTTGAGAATCTTAGCATCCATATTCATCAGGGATATTGGCTTGAAATTCTCCTTTTTGATGGGGTCTTTGCCTGGTTTGAGGATCAGGGTAATGCTGGCTTCATAGAAAGAGTCTGGGAGTTTTCCTTCTATTTCTTTTTTTGAAACAGTTTCAGGAAAATAGGTATTATTTCTTCTTTGAATGTTTGGTAGAATTCCCCAGGGAATCCATCAGGTCCTGGGCTCTTGTTTTTTGGAAGGTTTTTGATCACTGCTTCAATCTCATTACTAGATATTGGTCTATTCAGGTTGTCAGTTTCTTCCTGATTCAGTCTTGGAAGTTTATAGGTTTCCAGGAATGTATCCACTTCTTCTAGGTTGCTTAACTTATTGGCATATAACTGTTGATAATAATTTCTGATGATTGTTTCTATTTCCTTGGTGTTAGTTATGATCTCTCCCCTTTCATTCATAATTTTATTAATTTGAGATACCACCTTACACCAGTTAGAATAGCCAAAATTAACAAGACAGTAAACAGGTGTTGGAGAGGATGTGGAGAAAGGGGAACCCTCTTACACTGTTAGTGGGAATGCAAGTTGGTACAGCCACTTTGGAAAACAGTGTGGAGATTCCTTAAGAAATTAAAAATAGAGCTACCCTATGACCCTGCAGTTGCACTACTGGGTATTTACCCCAAATATACAGATGTAGTGAAAAGAAGGGCTATCCGTACCCCAGTATTCATAGCAGCATTGGCCACAGTCACCAAACTATGGAAAGAGCCAAGGTGCCCTTCAACAGACGAAGGGGTAAAGAAGATATGGTCCATATATACAATGGAGTATTATGCCTCCATCAGAAAGGATGAATACCCAACCTTTGTATCAACATGGACAGAACTGAAGGAGTGAAATAAGTCAAGCAGAGAGAGTCAATTATCATATGGTTTCCCTTATTTGTGGAGCATAAAAAATAACATGGAGGACATGGGGAGATGGAGAGGAGAAGTGAGTTGGGGGAAATCGGAGGCTAAAACAAATCATGAGAGACTGTGGGCTCTGAGAAACAAACTGAGGGTTTTGAAGGGGAGTTAGGTAGGGGGTTGGGTGAGCCTGGTGGTGGAGATTAAGGAGGGCACGTATTGCATGGAGCACTGGGTGTGATGCATAAACAATGAATCTTGGAGCAATGGAAAAATAAAGTTTAAATAAATAAATAAGAAAAATTCTTTTACATTTACTCACACATTGGTCATTTCTGATATTCTTCCTCGTGTAGTTACAAATTTGCATCTGCTGTCATTTTCCTTATGCCTGCCATATTCCTTCTTTTAACCTTTCTTATTATACATAGGGATCCAGGCAATGAATGCCCTCAAATTTTTTGTGGGAAAAAATCTTTACTTTGCTTTTGTAAAAAAAAAAAAAAAAATACTTTTCTTTGGAAATGGAAATCTAGGTTGTTGTTTTTTCTATCAGTACCTTACAGATATTAGTCTATTGATTTTGGCTTATAAATTTCTGATAAGAATTCTGTTGTCATTTTCATCTTTCTTCTTCTGTATAAATGTCTCTTGGGGAGGGCTGCATGTAAGATTTTTTCTTTGTCATTCCTTTATAACAATTTGGATATGATTTGTCTTTCAGTGGATTATATTTTCTTTATTCTACTTGGGATTTTTATGCTTATTAAATATATGATTTATAGTTTTCCTTTAAATCTTTGATCATGTTTACTATAGTTGCTTTAAAGTATTTGCTAATTTCATCATCTCTCACTTCTCGGTCTGTTTCTGTCGCCTGATTTTTCTCCTGGATGTGGGTTATGCTTTCCAGCATCTTTATTATTTTTGATTGGATGCTGGACATTGTAAATGTCATGTTGTTGAATGGTTGGATTTTAGTGTCCTCCTTTAAAAAAATAATTTTTTAAAAGATTTATTTGTTTATTTGAGAGAGAGAGAGAAAGAGAGCACCCATGAGTGGGGAGAGGGGGCAGAGGGAGTGGAGAGAGAGAATCTCACGCAGACCCCTTGCTGAGCACAGAGCCCACCCAGCACAAGGCTTGATCTCGTGACCCATGAGATCATGACCTAAGCCAAAATCACAAGTCAGATGCTTAACCAACTGAGCTACGTAGGCACCCCTAAAAAAGTATTTTTAGTTTTTCAGGCAGTTATGTTTTTCATTGGTCATCTTTATTGTTTCAAAGCTTGTTTTAAAGTTTTTTGAAATGGATCTAGAGTATCTCTTATTCTAGGGCTAGTTTAGTCCTACTGAAAGGTATGACCCTTCTGGAGTCTGTACTGAATGCTCCATGTTTTTAATGACATCTTTCTACTCTGGTTATTTAAAATAACACAAGAAAAGATGCACAGCATCACTAATTATCAGGGAAATGCAATTCAAAACCAAAACGAAATATCACCATACATCTGTCAGAATGGCTAGAATCAAATAGACAAGAAATAACAAGTGTTGACAAGAATGTGGAGAAAAAGGGACTCTTTGTGCACTGTTGGTAGGAATGTAAATTGGGGCAGCCACTATGGAAAACAACATGGCTGTTCCTCAAAAAATTGAAAACAGAAATGTTGCATGACCCATTAATTCCACTATTAGGGATTTACCCAAAGCAAACAAAAACACTAATTTGAAAATATATATGCCCCCGTGTTTATTGTAGCATTATTTACAATAGCTAAGATATAGAAGCAATTCTAGCATTCATCAATAAATGAATGGATAAAGAAGATGTGGTATACTGAGCCATTAAAAAAAAAATGAGATCTTGCTATTTGTGACAATGTGGGTGGACCTAGAGGGTATTATGCTAAGTGAAATAAGTCAAACAGAGAAAGACAAATACCATGTGATTTTACTTATATGTAGAAGCTAAAAAACAAAACAAATGAACAAACACACAAAACTAAAAAAGCAGTAACAGACCTACAAATACAGAGAACAAATTGATGATTATGAGGAGGTGGAAGGAAGGGTGGAATCGGCAAAATGGGTAAAGGGGAATGAGAAGTACAGGCTTCCAGTTATGGAGTGAATAAGTCATGGAGATAAAAGGTACAGTATGAGAATATAGCCAATGGTATTGTAATAGCATTGTATGGTGACAGAAGTTAGCTATATTTATAGTAAGCATAACATGATGTATAGAGTTGTCAAATCACTTATGTTGTACTTCTGAAAATAATGTAACACCGTATGTCAGCTATGATTCAGTAAAAAATAAAATAAAATAAAAATCTCCCAGCCCTATGTGAACTCTGAGAATGTGTTAGCTCCAGTTCCTCTATAGTTCTTTGCCGGATCTTGTAGAATTTTATTATATATAAATACATCCTACAGTTTATCAAAAAACCAGGGGGACCTGGGGACCAGGGGGATCTGGAACTCCTCCACATAGCTGATTTCTCTCTGGTATTTTGACTTCTAAATTAGAGCTGGCTTGGCCTTCCTAAACTCTAATCTTTGTGTCCTTAATTCAACGAGACCACTGTACCTTGGTTGGATTGCTCCTTCCTGAATGGGGTCTAGAAATTGTTTCCAGGAGGAATGCAGGGATGATCATAAAGATAACTTCATTTGTTTCCCTTCTTTTAGGGAAAACAGTCCTACACTGCTAGTTATCCATTTTCTGAAAACAGCTGCTCCATATTTTAATCCAGTTTTCTAGTTTTTTTCTGGTGGGAGGGCAAGTTTGTTTGCTTATAGTGGGAGATTAAATCATGGCCAGAATTGGAAACTCCATACTATAATTTTTAAAGTGACTTTTAATCAAAGTATAGTACACATAGAGAAAAATGAACAAATCATAAATGTTCAGCCTAACAAAATTTGCGCATGAACTCACCTATCTAATCCATCATCCAGAATATAATCAGCACTCAGAAGTCCCCCTTTGTCCCCTTCAAGTTACCACTTTCTCCCCGGGAAGGGTAGCCACTAACCCAATATCTACTACCCTAGATGAGTTTTGCCTTCTTTTGAACTTAATTGAAATGAAATCATGCAGTAGGTGCTCTTCTGAAGCTGTCTTCTTTAGTTCAATATTATATCCATCCATTTTGTATTATGTGGCTATAGTTCATTCATTTTCATTGCAGTATAGTATTACAGTGTAAATATTTATTCATTCTACTTCTAATGGTCTGGTTTGAGGATATTACACTTCTGAACATTCTTATACATGTCTTTTGGTGACTATCTATACCTCTTACTGTTGGGTGTATTCCTAGAATGGAACAGTTGTTCCACATCCTCAGAGACACTTCGTAGTGTATATATGTTTCCATTTTAGCCATTCGGTTGGATGTATTGTGAAATTGCATTGTCGGTTTAATTTCAAGGAATTGGAGAATGTTTTCCTAGGTTTGCATATGTGAAATGACTGCTAAGTCTTCTGCCCTTCCACCCTGCCCTGATTTTTCCTTATTGGTTTGGAGCCATTAACATATTCAGGATAGGAGTCATTTGTCAATATACATATTTCAAATATCTTCTCGCACCCCATGGCTTTCCCTTTCACTCCCTTAATTGTTCTTTTCATAGATTTTTTTTTAAACTTAATGCAAACTAATTTATCTTTTCTTTCCTTTATGTTAACACTTTCTGTGACCCACTTAATCAGTGTTTGTCTACCTCAAATTTCTGAAAATTGTCTTCTATGGTTTTTCTTTAAAGTTTTATTGTTTTACTTTTGATGTTTAGATGTACAATCCATCTGGTCTTGATTTTTGTATATAGTGTGGTGTGAGTCAAGATTTGTTTTTTTGTGTGTGTGGGTATCCAATTGTCCCAGTACCATTTATTGAAAAGACTGTTCTTCAGTGAAATATTAGTTAGAAATCATGTGGTTCTATATGCATAAATTTATTTGTGGATTTTTAAATTCTGTTCCATTGAGTCTTTTTCATTTTTATGCCAATATCAAACTGTCTTAATTACAATAGCTGTGTGATACAGCTTGATATGAAATAGTAAGTCCTTTAACTTTGTTCCTTATTAGAATTGCCTTAACTATTTTTGGCTTTTGCTTCTCCATGTAAATTTTGCACTTTCATAATAAGAATTAGTTTGTCAATTTCTATAAGCATATTGTAATTTTTTTCTAATTTAATGTAATTTCACTAAGGCTAAAGGAATCTTTGTTTCTGCATCTGTAGGACCCAGTATCTGCCTTGCATGTAAGCATGGAAAATGTTCCGTATATGTTCTCAGAATGAATAATTGAACTCTTATACACTTAAATGGAAAAAAATTTAGTTCTACCATTTCCTTCATGAGTGTGGTCCAGAATATGACTGGCTGAACTTCATTTAGAAACAAGGTTAATTTACTATCAGTGTGGGGCAAAGTTCATTGGGTCACAATTTCTAGCTTGTATCTTAAAAGAAGAGGTTGCTAAACAACCTTAACAGAGGACTCAATTCTTAAGAATTTGTTAGACCTAAAAATCTTAAAGTTGTTTCATGAAACAGTTAAAAGCAAACATATCCACTTTCCCATATGACTGATTGTAAGTCACAAATCAATAATTATCAACAAAATTTCTTTTCCTAGTACATGGGTAGTATGTGACCAATATTTATGGAACAAAAAGAAATGATGGGTGAATTAACTTTGGTTAATATTAGAATTTCTTTTGGATTAAGCATCATAACATTTTCCTTAAGTCTGTAGAAGTGCTAGTGCTCCTCCTTTTCTATTTTTGTAGCTTTTATCTACTATAATTATCTATGAAACCCACACTGCAAGAATGGAGGTAAAATAATTAAAATTGTCTTTCTTTGTAGCATCACTATAGAAAACATACTTGCCTTCCCCTTCTTGTGGCATTTGTCCCAGAGACACTTTAAAGAAGTGTGATGGGAAGCCTTTGCTTGGGAATGGTTCAAGGGTTTTGTTTGTTTGCTTGTTTAAGACACCTTGGGGTGCCCAAGTTACCTTGGGGCACCTGGGTGGCTCAATCAATTAAGCATCTGACTCTTGATTTTGGCTTAGATCATGACCTCAGAGTCAGGAGATCGAGTTCCAACTTGGGCTCTGTGCTCAGTGCAGAGTCTGCTTGTCCCTCTCCTTCTGCTCCTTTCCCTACTTGTGCACACATGCTCTCTCTCTCTCTCTCTAATAAAGAAAGAAAGAAAGATAGATACTTGGTACTTTCTCTATCAAATAATATTTATATCAAATAATATTTATATGAGTTTGTTTAGAGATTCCGTTAGGGTAACTGTCCTACTTATAAAGAATATTTAACTTGCCAATAATTTCAAAATGATATAAATATAAAATTTTTTTAGATATAGTTATTTATATAATAAATTATATATTTATTTTTAATGTTCAATTTAATTTTATAAAAATAAAATTTTTATTTTATTTATTTTATTTAATTTATTATTTATATAATAAAATATAAAATAAAATATAAAATATAAAAATTTTAACTATTTTTAATTCAAGTGACTTGAATTTATACTTAAACATTTTTATTTGGTATAACTGACAGTTAACATTATATTAGTTTCTGTTGTATACCATAGTGATTCAGTATTTTATTCACTGTAAAATGATCACCACAATGAGGCTAGTTAACATCCATCACCATACAAAGTTGCAAAAATTTTTTTGTTTTAATGAAAACTTATAAGATTTACTCTTTTGGCAACTTTAAATATGTAGTACAGTATTACTGACTATAGTCACCATGCTGTATATTACATCCCCATGACATATTTATTTTATAATTGTAAGTTTGTACCTCTTGACTCCCATCACCCATTTCACCCATCCCACAATCCCCCTTCCCCTTGGCAATAACCATTCTGTTCTCTTTATCTGTGAGTTTTGTTTTGTTTTATTTTTGTTTTTAAAGATTTTATTTATTCATTTGACAAACAGAGATCACAAGTAGGCAGAGAGTCAGGCAGAGAGAGAGAGAGAGAGAGAAAGAGAAGCAGGCTCCCTGCTGAGCAGGGAGCCCGATGCGGGGCCCATCCCAGGACTCTGGGATCATGACCTGAGCCAAAGGCAGAGGCTTTAACCCGTTGAACCACCCCGGCACCCCTGTTTTATTTTGTTTTTTATATTGCACATGTAAGTGAGATAAAATTTGTCTTTCTCTGACTTATCTCACTTAGTGTAATACCTTCAAGGTCCATTCCTGTTGTAACAGATGGAAAGATTTCATCTCCCCTTTTTTTTTTATTACATAGTATCCCATATATATATTATATAGTACACATAGTATAGTAAAATATAGTATAAATATTTATCACATACCACAAAGTATCCATTCATCCACTGATGAACACTTAGGATGTTTTCTTATTTTGATTATTATAGATAATGCTGCAATAAATATAAAAACATAATGAATTAGTGTTTTTATTTTCTTTGGTAAATACCCAGAAGTAGAATTACTGGATCATATGTAATTCTATTTTTAATTTTTTGAAGGACTTACATATTTTTTCTGTACTGGATACACCAATTTATATTCCTACCAACAGTGCATGAGGACCCCTTTTACTCCACATCCCTGACAACACTTGTTATTTCTTTTTTCTTTTAAGATGTTGTGTGTAAGTAATCTCCACACCCAGTGTGGGGCTCAAACCTACAACCCCAAGATCAAGAGTTGTCTACTGTACTGACAGAGCCAGCCAGGTGTCCCAACACTTGTTATTTCTTGTCTTTGTGGTAATGTGATTTTGATTTGCATTTCCCTAATAATTAGTGATGTTGAGCATCATTTCATGTGCTTGTTGGCCATCTGTGTCTTCTTTGGAAAAATGTCTACTGAGGTTCTCTGCCTCCCCTTTAAAAAAAAAATCAGAATGAATTTTTTTTTTTTTTTTGCAATTGATGAGTGTATGAGTTCTTCATATATTTTGGATATTAACCCATTATTAGATGTATGATTTACAGACACTTTTTTTCCGTTGAAAGGTTTACTTTTCATTTTGTCGATGGTCTCTTTCGCTGTGCAGAAACTTTTTAGTTTGAGGTAGTCCCCACTTACTTATTTTTGCTTTTGTTGTCTGCTTTTGGAGTCAGATCCAAAATCCCATTTCCAAGACCAGTGTCAGGGGGCTGATCATCTGTGTTTTTCTTCTAGTAGGTTTTATGATTTCAGGTTTTACATTCAAGTTTTTAACCCATTTTAAGTTAATTTTTGTGTATGGTATAAGACAGTAGCCTTGTTTCAGTCTTTTGCGTGTGATGATTCAGTTTTCTCAACACTATTTATTGAAGAGACTAACCTTTCCCTATTGTATAGTAAATTTACTTTAAAGTAAATTTAACTTTACTATAAATTAATTGACCTTTACTTTACTATAAATTAACCATATATGCATGGATTTGCTTCTGGGCTCTCTCTTTTGTTTCATTGGTCAATATGTCTATCTTTATGCCAGTACCATACTGTTGTAATTAGTGTAACTATGAAACATATTTTGAAATCAGGTTCTGTGGTGCTTCCAGCTAAAGACTGATGTGGCAATTCTGTGTCTTTTGTGGTTCCGTACAAATGTTAGGGTTGTTTGTTCTATTCCTGTGAAGAGTGCCTTTGGAATTTTGATAGGGGTTGCATTGAATCTGTGGATTATGTTGAGTAATATGGATATTTTAACATTATTAATTCTTCTCATCCATGGCATGGGATATCTTCCCATTTATTTGTGTCTTCAGTTTCTTTCATTATTGTCTCATAGTTTTCAGTGTACTGGTCTTTCACCTCCTTGGTTAAATTTATTCCCAAGTATTTTATTCTTTTTGATGTAATTGTAAATAGGACTCTTAATTTCTCTTTCTGATTGTTCACTATCAGTGTATAAAAATGTATAAAAGTTATGTACCCTGAAACTTTACTGAATTTATTGGTTCTAATAGTTTTTTGGTAGAATCTTAAAGGTTTTCTATGTATACAATTGTGTCATCTGCAAATAAGCCAACATTACCCTGATACAAAAACCAGACAAATAATAAAAAATAAAGGGTAACTGTAATTTCTTTTTCTTGCGTAATTGCTTGGCTAGGATTTCCAATACCATGTTGAATAAAAATGGTTAGAGTGGGCATCCTTGTCTTGTTCCTGATCTTAGAAGAAAAGCTTTCAGTTTTTTGTTATAGCATATGATGTTAGCTGTAGGCTTGTCATACATGGCCTTTATTATGTTGAGGTATGTTCCTCTACACCTACTTTTTTGATAGTTTTTATCACAAATGGATGTTGAATTTTGTCAAATGATCATATGACTAGTATCCTTCATTTTTGCTAATATGGTATATCATGTTGATGGATTGGCAGATGTTGAACCATCCTGTATCCCTGGAATAAGTCCCACTTGATGACAGTTTATGGTCCTTTCAGTGTGGTGAATTCAGTTTACTAATATTGTCTTGAAGAGTTTTGCATCTGTGTTCATCAGGGACACACTCTGTGATTTTGTGTATGCGTGTGTGTGTGTGTGTGTGTGTGTGTGTGTATGTATGGTGTCTTTTTCTGGTTTTGGTATCAGGGTAATGCTGACCATGTAAAATGAGTGTGGAAGCATTACCTCCTTTTCAGTTTTTTGGAAGAGCATGGGAAGGAAATGTTTGGTAGAATTCACCAGTGAAGCTGTTTGGACCTGGACTTTGATTTGTTGGGAGTTTTTGATTCTGATTAAATCTCCCTGTTAGTAACTAGTTTATTCAGATTTTCTATTTTTTCATGATTTGGTCTTAGAAGACTATGTGTTTCTAGGAATTTATCCATTTCTTCTAGATTGTCCAATTTGTTGGCATGTAATTATTTATAATACTCTCTTAAAATGCTTTTTGTATTTCTGTGGTATAAGTTGTAACTTGTTTTTCATTTCTGACTTTATTTTTTAAGCCCTCTCTCTGTCTTGGTGAGTTTAGATAAACATTTGTCAGTTTTGCATATCTTTTCAAAGAACCAACTTTTAGTTTCAAAGATCTTTTCTGTTATCTTCTTAGTCTCTATTTCATTTATTTCTGCTCTGATCTTCATTATTTACTTCCTTCTACTAACTTTGGAATTTGTTCTTTTTTTTCCTTAGTTCTTTAGTTGTAAGTTAGATTGTTTATATTAGGGTTTTTTGTTCTTTGGTCTTTCTTTTTTGAGGTAGACCTATATCACTCTGAACTTCTTTCTTAGAATTGCTTTTGTGGTGTTCCATAGATTGTAGTTACTTTCCCACTTTATTTGTCTCAGAGCATTTTTTTTTCTTTTTTGATTTCTTCATTGACCCATTGGTTGTTCAGTAGCATCATATTTACTCTCCACATGTTTGTGATTTATTTTTTTGTTTGTTTGTTTTTGTCTTATAACTGATTTTTAGTTTCATACCATTGTGGTCAGAAAAAATATTTGATATCATTTCAGTATTCTTAAATTTATGAAGACTTTCTTTGTAGCCTGACATTTGATCTATCCTGGAAAGTGCTTCATGTGCACTAGAAGAATGTGTATTCTGCTACTTTTGCATGAAATGTTCTGTACACATCTGTTAAGTCCAGCTGGTCTAATGGTCTTTAAGGCCAATATTTCCATATTGATTTTCTGTCTGGATGATCTGTCTATTGGTGTGAGAGGAATATTGAAATCCTACTATTGTGTTGCTGTCAATTTCTCCCCTTAGGTCTGCTAATATTTGGTAATATATATTTAGGTGCTTATATGTTAGGTGCATCAATATTTACAAATATTATATCGTCTTGTTGGATAGACCTTTTATCATTATGTAATGCCCTTCTTTGTCTTTTATTTACAACCTTCATTTTAAAATCTATTTTGTCTGATATAAGTATGGACACACAAGCTTTGTTTGGGTTTCTGTTTACCTGTAATATCTTTTTCAATCTCTGCAATTTCAGTCTGTGTGCATATTTGCATCTAAAGTATCTTATAAGCAGCATATAACTGGGTTTCAATTTTTTTTAATCCATTCAGCCACTCTGTCTTTTGATTGAAGAATTTAGTTCATTTACATTTAAAGTAATCATTGATAGATATGGGCTTACTATTTTATTAATTGTTTTCTGTCTGTTTTATTGTTCCTCTCTGTTGTTTACTTGTTCTCTTCCTTTTTTTCCTTCTGATTTGATGACTTTCTTTAGTGTTATCCATAGATTCCTTTCTTATTATCTTTTGTATATCTACTAGAGGTTTTTGCTTTGTGGTTACCATGCGAATCATATATAATATCCTATATATTAGCAGTCTATTTTAAGTGGATAGCCAATTTAAGTTTGAACACATTCTAAAATTCTACATTTTAATCACCCACCTTCTGTGTTTTATTTTTGATGTTACATTTTACATCTTTTTATTTTGTGTATCTCCCACTGTCTTTCATGGGGCCATAGGAGGTGCAGGGCCAGGGCATACCTGCCCACTTTCACACAGTGGCAGAAAAGCACAGGGCCAGGACCCACGTGTGCAGGGTCCACCTGTGCTATCAAGGTAGAGGAGGAGGGCAAAAATGATACCTACCACCACCTCTGTTCCCCAGAGTTCCAACAGGCCCTTGCCCCTCTAGCAGACCCTGTAATATTAGCAAATGAATCTTTCCCACGTGTAATCTGGGCATTTTTCAAACTGCTCCCTTTGTCTGGTCTCTTGGGTGAGTGAGTCCATCGGCAAGCCCTTTAAAGAAGTATCTCATTCCTAGAGTCCATTGGTTTTCAAAATCAGGTGTTTTGGAGGCTCATCTTTTTGTTGCAGGTCCCAGGGTTGGAGTACCTGACATGGGGCATGAACCCCTCATTTCTCAGGGAGAAACTCTGGATTTGTGAGATCTTTCCTAATTGTGGGTCACTGCATCAGGGGTGAGATTTTTGGCAAGACCACACACATCTCTGTTTCTCCAACCCATCTCTTTTAGTGTTTGTTGTGAAGGAGCTGTTCACCTAGTTTTCAGGTCTTCTTCAGTGGGGATTGTTTTATATGTAGCTGTATATTCAGTGTGTCTGTGGGAGGAGATGAGTTCAGGATCTTCTGTGCCACCATCCCAGATCACCCCTCTCCCATATTTAAAAAAAAAATTATATCACATTCCTGCCATGTGTGTATGAACATAAAATTATAAATGAAGCTTGCTTTGTAATTCTAAATTTCCTATTGATATTAAAATTTAATTGCTACCAAAAATTATTTTATCTAAATCAATAATTTTTATGGATTATCTCTGTAGTAAGACAGATATATTGTTTAAAGAACATTTGCCCGATCATAAATGGAACAAAAAAAATGTGAAGTTTTTAAATTAACAGTATCTGGAAGGTTAACTGGTTTACTTGCCCAATACAACAAAACTTCTAAACTTGCTTCTTCAGCCACATTTTGTGTATTTGTATTTATTTGACTGATTTCCAGAGTTGAAATTAGCAATCAGAAAAGAAAAGTTTGCAGAACTGACAAAACAAAATATCTTCAGGACATCTATACAGAATAACAGCTTTTATGGTAGTGTAATTTTACTTACAGAGAATGAAATTCATTGGCAAGATCTTTACTTATATTCATCACTATTATTTGTCTGTCTTTAAGTATGTGATATAATATTTGGTCTGTGGTCTTTAGTAAGGAAACATCCTGATTGCAAATCGAGTGTATACCTCTGATTCAATTAAAATTCCTACTATCTGTTCTTTGGCCTCCTGCATAATTACCAAAAATTCAGTACTTAGATATTTCAAGTCCATCTCCATATAGCTCTCCCATTGCATGTCAGGAATATCATGAAGGAATTTTTAAATTTCAGGAGATAGAGAAATTGCTTTGGACTTATGAAATGCCATTGTGAAATCCTGACCCTGTAGTGGTATATTACTTCAATGTCAGTTTGATATACCTCTTAGCAAGTATTAATACAAAAGTAAAATTTAGTTAGAATTAATTCAGTATTTCTAAACATGGATGAAAATTTTTATCCAAAAAAATGACTCCATAAATATGCTACGTTTAAACATGGATAAAGAAAGCTAAGGAAGATACAACCTAATAAGTAATTCACTAACTTTTAACATGGAAGTAGCTGTTTAAATCTCACTCTGAAGCAGTTTAAAGTAAGATATTGTATCTGATGCCAAAGTGGATTTTGTAAAGAATTTTGGTTTAAGAAGATTTAGAGAGGACTTTAACATCTGAGGTTGTAGAGCTGATAAATTTATCTTCTTTTCTTTTTGAGATAAATATTTCTAGGAGTGATACGAAGAACATGAACTCTGCTTTGGTCTCGATGGTTGGACTCTACCTCTTTTTACCATTCTTTTCCCTCTGTTTTAGTTACTATCTAGAAGTTCTGATGATCACATAAAACCTTTTTTCACAGAGGAGGGTAGTTAAAAAAAAGAGAAAGAGAAAGAAAAATTTATGTGTCTTACACTTAAAAGGATCTTTTGGCTTTTCCCTTTACAGCTTCTTTTTTCTTCCCCACCATTTGGTGTTTCTTTTTCTTTTTCTTTTTTTTTTTTTTTTGGTGAATGTTTTTCATTAGTTATTTTTAAAGGTAATAAAGATGTGTGACAAAGTTATAGCTTTTGCATTTTTTTCTACTTTTACAGTTATGTTAGTTTCTGGTCATTTACAATGAGAAAATATGAAATTTATTTATATTAAACTGAAGGTGATTTCTAAAAATGGCTCTAGATTTACACAATTATTGTGGACAGTATTTCCCTGCCCTTGGTGAAATCCCTTTAAAGTCCTCTGTGTTGGGCTTTCTCATCCTACAGTTCTGAAAACAATTCTGATTCAAGTCCAGCCAATTCCCTAGGTCCAGATCGGGAGTCTGTAGTAAATTTTGTTTTTCAGGAAGGATTTAAATTAACTTGAGGATGATAGCTTTTCAGTAAGTTATTTAGGAAACTGGGGATGTTTGAGAAATAGTTGCTTATCAGGTTGAGTTTGGCATTTTGAAGGAAAACCATGGCATCCTACAATCGTCCCTTGATCTCTATAAAGACATGCGATTCTGGGGTGGGTGACCCATGGGTCTGACTAAGTGTAGCAAGGCTGTTTGTGGACATCTGGAGCTCAAAGTATGTCTAACATCTGCTATACTGATGTTAAGATTTTTTGCAACTTTTTTAGCTCAATCTTTATAATAAATCTTCTGCAATAAGAAAGCTGGCCTGAACTAAGGAACTTGTGGAGCTTCGCATTTTATTTCTTTTTCGAGAATGTACTTCTGCATCACAGTCACATAGGAGTCTTTGTCCCTTCCCCAAAGTCTAGTGCCTTAAACGAAGTAGATGTTCATACACACAAGTGATGCCAAACCACTTGCCTCAGACCCTGAAAACACTTATAATCATGAAACGGCAAATAGTAATAGGATGAGGATGCCAGTTTCAGTTTTTCAGTGAGAACATTTAATTTGCTTCTAGTCAGGTTGTCACTGAAAATGAAATCTACATTTCCTGGAACTTTACCTTTATCTGTAAGTATTTTTAATTTTTTCTGCTAATGATACAATACAAGGTAGCTCTGGCTTTTTATATAATTAGCATTATGTTTGCTAGGGATCAGTTTTCTTCTTTTTTTAAAGATTTATTTATTCATTATTCATTTGAGAGAGAGAGTGTGAGCAGGGGGAGGGGCAGAGAAAGAGGGAGGGAGAAAGACATTCTCCAGTAGACTCCCCACTGAACACAGAGCCTGACCCAGGGCTTGACCTTACGGCCCTGAGATCATGACCTGAGCTGAAATAAAGAGTCAGAAGTTTAACCAACTGAGCCACCTGGGCTCACCCCCATTTTCTTCCTTATAAATAATGTATAACTAAATAATATTTAACTAACGTTTGACTAGGAACTGTACATAATGCCATTAGTTTTCCTCTGTATTTTCCATCTTATTTGTATGGCTTTGAATCCAAGAAGTAAAGCATCTTTCAGTGCTTTATTGCTTCATTTGTTTATTTACTCTTCAACATTATTAAATTGCCTCCTATGCACTATGCATTATGATAGATGCTAAGGAGAGAGGTATGAACAGTGAATGGATTATTTTTTGAGGAGCTTACATTTTGGTGGGGAAAAGAATATATATGTGTACAATTATTGTACACAACAAGATATAAACAAGAAACTGTGGAAAAGAGACTCTTTTCTGTTTAGAGATGCCCAGGGGCATTCAAAAGACAGATAAGGAAAGCAGGGCATCCCGACCCCTGGTGTCCAGAAGGCCAGGGTCAACCAGGTTGTGCAGTTACTTTTCCAGGGTCAGAAAGTAGGAAGTACACCAAGGAAAGAGAATTGAACATTGGAAGTGAAGTTCTGGACAAAAAGAAAGGGTTTAGATGAATTTTTGTCTTCTGGGTAGTGGGCAACCAGTTGAAGCAGTGGACCATCAATATCAGATATGCCTGAAGAGTGAAGAGAAACGTGAGGCAGAAAGAGCCATAGTAGAAATACTATTAAAGTCCAGCCAGGAAACAAGGAAGGCCTGACAATTGATAAAAACACTAAAAATAGAGAAGGGACGAGATTTAAGAGAAATCAAGGAGGAATCCTAAGATTTAGAGACTGCTTGGAAGTGAGGGCTTCTAGGCTAAAGATGAGGCTTCTGATCTATGTTATTGCATGCAGGATGGATGGCGGGAGTCAGAGGGGGAGCAGGTTAGTGGTGGGGCTGGGAAGAGAGATGAGAGATTCTGTTCTGGTCAGCTTGAGATTTAGGTGCCCAAGAACCATTCAGGTGGAACTGCCCAGGAGGTAATTTACAAGGTGGCTCTCAGCCATTGAGAGATCAAATCTAGGTATAATAGATCTGGAAGTCAGGAGTTCAGAGGTAGTAGTTATAAGGTGATGACCTTAACTTTGTCAGAGTCTGTGCCCATCCTTTCAAAATTAACTGAACTTTAAATTTGTATAATTTAAACCAAACTCACAGTTAATGCCATTATAGCCTATGTTTAGATAGCATCTCTTTACATGTTTTAGTGGACCCCACCAACATATTCACATCATCCACAGTTGTTAAATAGTGTATTTAAATGGAGCCTCAATCAAAACTATGTTGGAAATACATTGTGTTTTGTTTGTTTTGTGCTAGGACAGTGTGAGGAGCTTTGAACTGTACATGTGCAAGAAAGAATGAGGAATTCTTATATTTATTCTCCCTGATGGTGGGGTTTAAAATACATTAATTTATGAGAGGACAAAGGATAAACAGCTTGAATGAGAAATGATTTCATGAGACAACATCTGAGCTCTTTTTCATGTCATTTTATGATCCCCAGGATGCTATTAGCCTTGTCAGAGGCCACTTATATTGACAATAGTCCAGAATTTAAATCTCTGTTCTTTTCTTGGTGAAATTTTCTCATACTGCTGAGAATCAGGAAATGCTTTCATCAATTGTTTTAAATCTGAAAACCACCTTTTATTTATTTGTTTTCTCAAATCTTACCAAAGTTTTTAACATTTCTTTTTTTTTATTTCTATAGTCTTTCCACAGATATCCTTATAAATCCACTTCTTATCCAAGAAAGGTTTTAGATATGCAGGCAGTAGTGTCTTTTGAGTATGTGACCCTCAACTTGACTCTGACAAATTATTTAGAGATGCTGATTAGGTTACACAGGGGCCATGACCTTCAGGGGTTTTGCTGATTTGTCTGATGGTTACCAGTCATTTTTCAAGGTCAACAGGCATGGGGCAGTGCTAAGAGTAGCCATCATATAGTGTGTAACTTGGTTTGAGATAGAATGTTGACCTCTTGTCATTAAAGGGGATAAAGGGCAGATCACAGCCAAGGCTGACTCTTTAAAGTGTGATGATACTTCTAGGATGTCACAGCAGGAATCTCAATAGCTGTTCAATTAAAGTCAGATGTTCCACAGAAGAAGGGACATGGTATGCATTACAATAAGCTGAAGGACATGATCCTTTCACTTTGGAGAGATAGAGAGTCTTACTCAGATGGCTATGTGGTTCTTAATTAGAAGAGTTTGTTCTCTGACAAGTTGAACCATATTATTTTCTAGTTCCATAAGAAAATGTTCATGGTGGATTTTGCATGATATATCTTATCTTTGGGTTATAGAATTGTCTCTAGCATCATATCCTCCAACTGTCTCCACCCCTTCTTCTGTACTTCTGCTGTAATTAAGTTTTGAGAGAGAAGAGAGTGTGGGAGTTTGCCCTTGTTAAAGACAGGTTAATTCTAGACATGGCTTTACATGTTGACATTTCCCAGTTAGCTCACAGCTCATAGTAGAATTCTGTTGAAACTGTGCCATGATATACTGCCAGCAAGTGGGAGTGGTGAAAAATACTAGGAAGGCTAGTGACGGCTAAAATAACACAAAATAGTACTGCTGTCATCACCTGTTTCGGCAACACAGACCTTACCAACAGTACAGCAAGGAGACCCTTACATATTGGATAGTATATTGAGGAATAGTTAGCTTGCATCATTGTGATCATTTCTAGAGTGAAAAAAATAGTAAGTTTTTTTAAAAAAAGAGAACATAAATCATCTTCTTACATTAAACAAGCTGGCCACTGGATGGTTTACCTACCCCCTTTATTTATTTTTATTTAAAATGTTTTGTCTCTATTATTCCTTTCAGTTTGAAATCAACTTTCAGTTTCTTTCCTTCAGGGAGAAGACAATCATTTAGTCCTTTAAAGTACTTGCTTTGTGTAATAGCCAAATTTTAGGGAAATATAAATGAAAACCACTTGCTGTGATTAAATTTGAAACTAGCAAATACTTCCATGCATGCAACATAGCCATTTTTTTTCCTGACATGATTATTTGGTGCAAGATACCCTATTTGTAAAATGTTTGCATTTGGCTCATCATAAAAGGTGTTTTCTTTTTTTTTTTCCTCTGAAAAATACCAATTAGCCCTGATTATGTGTTGTCACTCACTTTATGTTCTTTTTCCAATGCGAAGAAAAAATAAACAAAACACAGAAGTTGGTCTTAAATATCAAAGATCAAACAAGAAGAAGAAAAAAATCCATTACCCTATGGACTCTTGGAAATTAAAATATGAAAGTCTCCTGAAATAGCACTGCTTAATGTAATGAGGCCGTGAAGCCCAGGCAGAGCCTGTTTATATCAATCATCCTTTTCTGTAGCTTCCATCAGTAATCAACTGCTGCATGTCAGCTCCAAGAGCTTACCTTACCAGTGTTTTCTGTCACTGGGTAGTGCTGGAAAATGTTTTTACAAGCCTCCAATATACCAGATGGAGACGATACTGTCTCCTAAACACTGACAAATCATTTATTAATTTTCGTCATGGTGATTAAAACCAGTCAAGTAGAAGGGAATCTGGAAGCAAATTAAACATGTATTTATTCTAAGCTGGAAGTTTTTCTTAAAGTCTTTCTGATTTTCAGAAAGTTTACATTCATTTGTTCTTGTTCACCTTCTGCCAATGTCGAGGTATTTAGCATTTAGCTTTTAGGTAGAAGATCTGCCTTGGAAAGGTTGCTTATTAAAGGAAATCTTTATATAATTACAACTGTCCCATATTACTGTGACTTCTTATTATGTGACTTAGCAAGATTTTGCATAATCATATATCGTAAAAGCCTAGTATTTCTTGGAGTCTGTTGGTCCTTCTTAGAATACCCCTCAAGCTTTCCTTTATTGTGATAATTCATAATATTCTGACCTATCTGATTCTGAATTTCCATGTCCATCAACGACATACCCATGTGGTGCTTTCCATTCATGTTTAAATATTTAGCTTAGTATATAAGATCATTAATACTTAATATGTGCTATTAAGCACTCCGATGTCTTAATCCCTATTTTTCTACCATTAATAGTGGAAAGGATTATAAACATCTACTCAAACAACTCATTCTTATCATTCATAAGTCAGTTCAGACATCACTACTTCTGCCTCTACTGTGAGGGGTTTATTCTTCCCAAGATATGCTTTGGATGTTAACTATCAAAACAATATAGAGGCTTATACAGCGCTTTTGTGTTAGGAATTTCTCTTTCTTTTTGTATCATTTTCTGGTCCTTAAACCCATATTATATAAGTCAAACGTTTTTTGAAATGGAAAAGGAAAAAAGTGACTTAAGATAACAAAAACATTGTTTCATAATTACTTAAAATTACATTATTACTTAAACTTACATTATCACTATTATCTCTCAGTAGAATTAATGGGTTTTCTCACCCAGCGGCTGGCTGCTGGGGAGAGGAAGGAGAAACATTGCAGTGAGGCCTTCCTCTACCCAGGGATTTATTCTTTCACCAAAGATGCTATATGACAGCATAGGTTTTGTTTTTTTTTTTTTTTTAAATAGTTCTTGTTCTGAAAGTCCATACGGTCTAGTGTGAGTGGAAGAGAATGAGGAGGTAGATTGGTGAATAAAACATTAGAATTCACTGTGATACATTACGTGAGAACTAACCGGTGCACCCAGCTTGACTAGGATAGTCCAAGGGGGACTCCTGCCTGAGGAGAGGATTGAGCTAACAATTTTAAGCATTAACTCTAGCTAAGCAGAGGCTTAAAATCTTTGCAACTTAACATATAGGCAAGCTTTCACCCATTAAAAAAAAAGAGTTTTATGCACTAAACATTAATCTGCATTTATAAATTAATTTTAAAATAATCTATATATTTATCTTAAATTTACACTATATAAATTCAAATTGAACCTAGAAATAGGCATTTTTTAATGCCTTTTTAATGAGACTGTATATTCATTCAGTAATGCTTTCAGTCGGATTCTAGGGCCTTAACTGCCATAATCCACTAGGATTTGATTAGTGCCTGCTGTTTATATGGTGACACCAAGTGCAACAGAATGTGGGGGAAGAGCTTGGATTCAAGTTAGATGAACTTGAGCCTGGCCAGGCTCTGCCACTTACCAGCTGTGGCCTCTGGCATGGTTTCTGATATATTCCCATCCCTCATTCAGCCTTGAGGTTGTGAGGAGCAAATATATGTAGAATGCTTAACATGGTTACTGGCACATAGTATTTGTGCAATAAATGTTAATTATTTGTTGAATGATTGAAGAAGTGAGTGAACAGTACTGTTATAAATCCTCAGCAGAGTTAGTGAAATAGGTCTAATCCTTTCTACAAATTGGTTATTGTGATAAAAACTGAGCTTTCTAGGCAATGGATAAGTAGTTTGTTAGTTTTTAATTCCCAGGATATATTTTGGATTTAAGGTAGAAATTTATAATTATAAGTAATGTACTATACCACACAAGAGATTTAAAATCATAAAAAGCTACAATAAGCACTCAGTAAAGGAGTACTCAATAAGATATATATATATATATGTATATCTATTTATCTATCTACAGTGATTATTTAGGATAAGATTCCTCAGGATAGCAAAGTGGCTAAGAGCATGATCTAATTGGGATTTATTTTGTGGGTTTTTTTTTTTTTCACTACTGTATAACAAGTCATCTCAGTAGACTTTTTCATCACCTCTCACGATTCTGTGGGTTGCTTGGACTCACTTGGGCAGTTCTTCCACTGGGTTTGATTGGAGTCTTTCCTGCAGTCAGTCTGATGGTGGCTGGGGCTGCCATGGTGGAGAGGACTCCCTCACCTGGCTAGCTATTGGTGCAGGCTCTTAGCTTAGACTAGAGGGCCTCAGTTCTCCTTCAAGTGGCCTCTCCGGGTGGCTTAGCCTTTTAGCACATGGCAGCTGGATCCCAAAAATACCAAATAGCAAACACCAGTGGGGAAGTGACTTCTCAAGCCTCTGCTTACATAACACATACTAATGTCTCATCATCCAAAATAAGTCATGTGGCCAAGCTTAGAGTCAATGTGAAAGGGCATTCCACTGGGGACAGGAATAGTGGGAGGTGTGGTTTATTGGTGACCGCCAAAGTAACAGTCTGCAACAGGGTTGGATCCAACTCTGCTCCTTCTTTAATAATTGTGGGAGCTTGGGCAACTGATTTCTCCTCCCTGTGTCTCAGTCTTCTCATTAATAAAGTAGGGAAAATGTGACTGTTGTGAATATGACCATCAGCAAGGAATTAATGAATTAATACACATAAAATGTACAACAGTTTCTAATACAGAAGAGCAGTTAATAAAGTAAGTCAGTTTTAACAGTAGTGGTGATGATAGTTAATAGTTAAGAGTAATAGTGAAATTATTATTTGTAAAAGTAATAATAGCAGTAATAGGAAAAATATCATCTTAGGAATAGAGTTTCGTGACAGCTGCTAACTTAGTTTTACTAGAGCTTTTAAAATCTATAGTATAGTATAGGATGTTGATATTTAGAAAGCTAACAGGTTGAGTTTGGTTTCCCTTTGATCATATTGAAAACTAATAATATTTTCCTCACAGTTCTGGGACTAGAAAACACACACTGAAAGATAGGTATGATTCATTTAGAAAAGCCAATCAGAATTTACAAAATACAATAAAAGGATCTTTGATTTAAGGATTTTTGATTTAATTTAAAGAGCTCTTCCCAGTTCAGAGTTTTACAGATCATTAACTACTTGACAGGGCTGTTCAGTAAAAGAAATTACTGTAATTCCAAAATAAGCCACTAATGAGTTTTTAACAGTTCCAGGATACTTCTAGGAGAGTACCACAAAAAGAGGCTAAGAAATAATATTTTTAGAGCTACCTCCTGGGATCAAAAATATCTACTCAGTTCCTCCCGGCTAATAATCTCCGATTATTTCTCAATTCCCCATCAGCTTCTAAATATCTTTAATCCCTCTCTCTCTATCCCCAGTACCAATTCCCAATTTCATGCACTAATCCGTTCTCATCCACGTTACTGGAAGAGTCTTCTAACTGGGCTCATGAATTCAGTCTTTCCGCATTGTAGTTTCTGCCGCCATGTTCTCTCTCTCAAAACACAGATGAGATGCTGTCACTACCCCCACTATATCTCATCTTCCAACACTTCGAGACCTTCTTTTTCATACCTGTAAAGTCAGCAGGAAGCTGAAAACCCTATTTCGATACTTGGTAAATGCTTAGTAAGAGGCTGTTAAATGAAAGAATGACCCAAAACAAGATCTTTCATAATTCATGGGGAAGTATCTATTGGGTTCTGGAAAGAAGAAGGACCCTGTGGTCTCTAGACTTATACTTGGATTGCCTGCTGTTTTTTTTGATGATTTAAAGTACAGTAAGTAATATCTCAGTTAATCTATTAGCTGTGCTTCCTCAACTAAGAGCATTTGACAATCTGATACACCTCAAGAATTGAGACTAGTACTTGCATACCTTTACCTGCATGATCTCAAGTTCTGGATCACAAGTAGGAGCAATGGCATCCTCCATGAAGGCTCTGATTTACATAGTAAAAACTGTTGATAAAGCAGACTACGGTTTCCTGGAATGGGGTGTCATCATCCTTTATATTTAGCTAGGAGAATTTGAATTATGCTTCCACTTTTAAAAAAAAATCAGTATATTCCCTCATTTTGTGATGTGATTGTTAGTAATTTACTCATGCCTTGCCAGATATAGTAATAATCAATTTACAGGAGAGAAAAACACGGGTTTTTTTTTTCTTTTTGATGACTGTCTTCTTATTCTTCTAAAACGTGCTTAACGAGTACAGTCTCTTACCAACAGTTTTTCTTGTTTGCATTAGAGTTCACTCTATTGTATCTGAAATTGTGCCCTGAATGAAAAAAATATAAAAATGTAAAATAACATTTTTCATGTGTCAGTGTGTCCTAAAAATGGGGCTGGGTTGGGGAGAGATTACCAAATACTGTGGAGTGACATGGGGTGCTGAGACTGTGAGCTTGGGTTTTTTATTTAAAAGGTAACACATGGGGTGCCTGGGTGGCTCAGTGGGTTAAGGCCTCTGTCTTCGGCTCGGGTCATGATCCCAAGGTCCTGGGATCGAGCCCTCGCATCGGGCTCTCTGCTCGGCGGGGAGCCTGCTTCCCCCTCTCTCTCTGCCTGCCTCTCTGCCTACCTGTGATCTCTGTCTGTCAAATAAATAAATAAAAAATCTTTTAAAAAAATTTAAAAAAAAAATAAAAGGTAACACGTGCAGATTAATATGGTTTGCTACAATATGTAGGAATGAATATAAAACTGACTTAAAAGCAGAAGAATCCTGTCAGGGTATTGGTGTTCTTTGGGGTTTTGCCTAGTCCCTCTTCTCACTTTCAGATTTACTCTGGATGGTGTCATCCCCTCCCATGGCTTCAGGGACAATCCACATGTGTGTAGCTCACAAATGTGTATCATCCCACTTGGATGCCTAGCAGGCTTCTCACATTCTCACATTCATTGTGTCTTTAACTGGACTGGTCATCTCCTCAGGCCTGTTCTTCAGTGCATCGTACCACCATCCATCATGCTCAGGTCTCATATATCTCTCCCTCTCCCTCCCTTATTCCTAACATGCAAGCTATCCTTTTCTTCACTTTCTAAATATCCCTCAGGTTCCTCTATTTCCATCCTTTTGGATCATAGCATCTGTTGCCTGGATGATCCAGCAGCCTTTTCCATGGTGCCCCTGCCTCTATGCACACCATCATCCTAACCCTAATCCATCCTTTTCATTGTAGCCTGAGGCCAAAAAGCAAGTAAATTGATTATGTTACTTACTTCCCCTCTTAGATCTTTTCATTGGCTTCTCATGTTCTTTGGGATAAATCTAATGCTCCTCCAGTGTCTAGCTATATCCTATGGAACTCTGCATCTCTGTCTCACAGGATCCCCACTCCATGCTCTATCCTGCACTAGCCAGAATGGTATCTGCTATCCACAGATGGCTATTTGGATTCAATTTAATTTAAAGTAAATAAAAACAAAATAATCATTTTTTCAGTCATAGTAGCCACATTTCATGTGCTCAGTAGCACTAGTGGCTACCGTATTGGATAGCACAAATTATAAAGTATTTCCATAATTGCAGAAAGTTTTATTGGATAGCACTGTGCTGAAATCCTTTCATTTCCTGCAACTTTGCCTTCTCTCATTTATAGTCTTTTTTTATTCTTTGCCTGGAATGCCTTCTAATGCCTTCTTCTCATCAATGCCAGTGTTTTCCCACTATCATTTTTTAATAGACTTTATTTTTTAGAGTATAAAGGAGGAAAAGGTACAGAATTCCTTTATACCTTTCACCCCTACACACACACCACACATACACACACAGCCCCTCCCATTATCAACATACCCCACCGAAGCAGTGCATTTGTTACAACTGATGAGCCTACCTTGATGCATCATTATCACCCAAAGTCTGTAGTTTATTTTAGGGTTCACTCTTGGTGAGGTACATTCTTTGAGTTATAACAGGCATACAGTGACATGTATCCATCATTATAGTATCACAAGAATACTTTCACTGCCCTAAAAGTTCTCTATGCACCCACCATCATTTTTTAAAAATTTATTTGAGTAAGAGACAAAGAGGGGGAGAGCACAAGCAGGAGGGTCAGAGGGAGAAAGAAACTCAAGAAGATTCCATGCTGAGTGTGGAGCCGGACATGGGCTCGACCTCACGACCCTGAGATCATAACCTGAGCCAAAATCCAGAGTTGGACGTTTAACTGACTGTGCCACCTAGTCACCCCCCCCATCATTTTTTACGTATCATTCTACTTCCCTAAAATTCACTCTCCCAACCATATCTTGTCTATCCCTCAATAACAAATCAAATCCAAATTAGACTGCAAAGCTTTCTCATATCTCTGTACTCTAAAGTTGAATATAAAGTAACCAATACTTTTTAAAATGAAGAATAAATTGAAATTTATTCACTCAATTGAATATTGCCCTTTTAACTAGTAGCTTATTTCAGGACTGCCTTAGTTGAAATATTTTATGGATACCCACTCTTGGAATTCTCTTCAGAAATAATTTGCCTTATATAAAATGATTAATTTCATGTGGCCACATTGCTTTTGGTATCAGCCTCTGCATTCACCATTCTTGGCTCCACCTGGTACTCAGTTCTTTCCAGAAACTGAATCTGTCTTCAAAATTAAAACTTTTGATCTTTAAAAATTATATACCAAAGGTACAAGGGAATCTCATACAGTTCAAAAATGCTTTAAACCATGGCAGTACCTTTTTAGCATTTCTAGACAGTGAAGGTGACAATTTTGAAAAGGATAATACTCATTCCATGTTCATTAATTCTGACATGTTTGTTCAAAACAAATAAAAAACCTTCAGTCTACTGTATCATTCCTTCTCAGATGTTTGTTAACCTGGTGATTACATGGTACATTGCTTGCATTGTAAAGTTGAACCTATTTTCAAATTTTAATTTTTTTCAAATGTCTTTAGTTGGTAGCTTACTGTAAGTATGAATTATAAAACTGCATTAGGAAAAAATACACACCTTTTCCCAATCAAAGGTTAATAAAATTTTCATAAAAAATCTTGATAATAGCATACTTAATGTTTAAGAAAGCTGGAATAAAGAGTAAGCAAAGGAAAGTGAGCATAGATTTTTAAATTCAATGGATTTTTTCTGGTGGGATAATATTAGCATTTTATTTTAAAATTTCTTTTAGCTATTATATTTCTTTTTTAAAATTTTTATTATGTTCAGTACTATATGTTGACTAACATTTTTTTGTTTTATTGTACCTCCAAGTACATAATAAATACTCATTGAAGGTAGATTCTTTTTTTTATATTTTTTAAATTAACATATAATGTATTATTTGTTTCAAGGGTACAGGTCTATGAATCATCAGTCTTACACAAGTCACAGCACTCACCAGAGCACACACCATCCCCATCCCCAGTGTCCATCCCCCAGCCACCCATCCCTCCCACTCCCCTTCCCTCCAGCAACCCTCAGTTTGTTTCCTGAGATTGAGAGCTCTTATGGTTTGTCTCCCTGTCTGGTTTTGTCTTGCTTCATTTTTCCCTCCCTATAAAGGTAGATTCTTAATCATTTTTAAAATATTTTATTTATGTATTTATTGAGAGAGAAAGAGAACAGGGGAAGGGGCAGAGGGAGAGACAGAGAGAGAGAGAGATCCCAAGCAGACTCCACACTGAGCACAGAGCCAGTGCTGGACCCTGAAATCATGACTTGAACTGAAAGCAAGAGTCAGATGCCCAACTGACTGAGCCACCTAGGCACCATGATTCTTTCCTATAATCCCCAACCTTCAGTCAAGAGAAAGTGGAAGTTGGGGCATGAACTGTGCCATTCTGGGTCTACAGCAAACAAGCTAACAGGCAGAAACACAAGCTATCTGATCACTCTGGAGTCCAAAGAGGATGCAGTGGCTTTTCTTTTATCTGTGTGGGCAATGCATTTTTAAGGGGCCAATGCAGGCTCTGACAGCCATTTCCTAGATGCCAATAGAGCTCATTGACTTGCCAGAACCCACACCTTCCATTCCATCACCCATGCTCTTGTAGGCATGTTGGCCGTCCACAAACAGGCACTGTGCAACTTCACTGATTTTTTGGTAGTATGCACTCAACTTTTTTTCTTTTGATTTAAATATAAATCTTAACAGGTTTCTCTCAAGAGGCTGGATTTTGGGGTAATTTTATTCTTTTTTCTTAGATGTCTCTGGGACTTTCAAGTATTTAGAATGAACATGTATTGCTTTCAAAATTAGAAGAAAATAGTTTTATTTGCATTATTTAAATTTTAGTCACATTTAAGAAATAAAAACAATTACAAGTTTTTTACAAAGTCAAATAGTGGATACCAAAAGATTATTTTTAGCTCATTCTCTCTCAAATCGTAGCAGAATAAGTATTGCATTTCACCTCTCAAATGTTACCTTTTATGATCTGATTATCTCCCTCTACGTCTTTATAACACTTGAGTTTTCAGTGTGGGAAAAGACTCCCCACTTTACAAGGGAGACTCCAGGTGGCTTCTCCCTACCCCAGGTGATTCCACTTTCGTGCGTTCTTCCACATCCCTTACTCCTTCCTAAGTCACACCCTGAACATTCCTCCCATTTTTTTAATTCGAATATAATTCAAGACATAACCATTTCTCAGGTTTGGCGACAGTTCAGGACCAAGGGACAAGGTCAGAGAGATTATAGACTGTTGAATGTGTGACAAGGCGGCTCATAAAGAATCTGGTCAGATGTCCTTCATTTGCCTTTAATTAACTACAGCTGCTTTTTATGTTGCGAGCTGATCTTTGATCTGCTTTCCCCTTCAGACCTCTGTGCACAAGGTAGTTAAAAACAAACTAGGAGGCCAATTTTAAAGACAAAAAGGAAAAAAAGAAAAAGAAAAGAAAATCCCTCCGGGGTAGTCAAGTGACAGTTGAAGCAGCCATAGCTGTTAGCTTTATTCATTAGAGAACTTTAAACATGTCAAGAAATAGACTAATGCCCCTGCTATTAGATCAGCCTTGACAATGAAGATTACAACAGCTTTGGGACACATGAGTGGGCAAACTTTTTGTGAAAACAAGTTTATTGAGGAGCATTTTACTATAGTGGCACAGAACCTAGCTTACACGGTTTCATAGCAAGAATATTGGTTCAATATGCATCGAGAAAGTTGGCCCTCTAAGAATGGCAGATTTACAGTGCAACCTTGCTCTAACCCAAATGGCCCCTGCAATTAGGTTTAGAAAAACTTCCTACAGGCCATACTATTCGAATGGATAGCCTGTTACACCACATTGCTTTTGCCGAAACATTTACAATGGTGCCTGATCCAACATTGATTTTAGTTTGGTAATGACTGTATAAATCTTGAAAACTTTCACAGGTCTATGTAGCTGATACAGAGTTCTTTAAACCAAAATTCTAATGTCAATATCAACACTTTTAAAGAATAGAGCATTCCTTAGAGCAAATAATCTTGGACCAGCATCTAAGAATGGTTTTGAAAAGCAGTCCATTCTAATCCTATCTCAGTGGGTTTCCTGGTAGCATTTTTTTCCCTTCTTTATTGTAATCTGTAGCAGCCTATTCATTATTTGGGGGCCCTTAAAAACATAACAGAATATTTTGTTTAGAAAGGAGAATATCAAGGGACATCTGGGTGGCTCAGTCAGTTAAGCGTCTGCCTTCTGCTCAGGTCGTGATCTCAGGGTCTTGGAATCCAGCCCTGCATCTGGCTCCTTGCTCCCAGGGAGTATGCTCTTTCCCACTGCCTGTATTCCCTTGCTCTCTCCCTCTCTTTCTCTCTCTCAAATAAATAAATAAATACATAAATCTTAAAAAAAAAAAATCAAGAATTTCTCAGTCCTTAATTTTTCACCATGCATTTTCTTCTTTTTTAAATGTTTTATTTAAATTCAATTTGGGTAACATATACTGTATCACTAGTTTCCAGGGTAGAATTTAGTGACTCATCAGTTGCATATAACACCCAGTGCTCATTATATCAACTGCCTTCCTTAATGCCCATCACCCAGTTACCCCATCCCCCCAGCCACCTCCCTTCCAGCAACCCTCAGTTTTTTTTCCTACAGTTAAGAATCTCTTATGGTTTGCCTCCCTTTCTGTTTTCATCTTATTTTTCCTTCACTTTTCCTATGTTCATCTGTTTTGTTTCTTTAATTCTACATATGAGTGAAATCATATGGTATTTGTCCTTCTCTGTCTTAATTTCCCTTACATAATACCCTATAGTTCCATTCACATTGTTGCAAATGGCAAGGTTCCACTCTTTTTGATGGCTGGGTAATATTCAATTGTATATATGTGTAAGATCTGATATATTATTAGATCTCCTTTATCCATTCATCTGTTGATTCACCATGCACTTTTAACTTTCCTAGTTGCTCTTCCTCCTTGTAAGTTCAAGAGGAAAGTCAGCCTTATGAAATCTCTTCTAACCTATGAAATTTAAGGGAAATAAACATCTTCCTATATTTCACAATTTTCTTATTCTTAAAACTGACATTTTTGCTCAGGTCAAAATTAAGAGGCTCTTTGAGCTGATGATTCATATCAAGTTCTCCCAAATGATAGGTTAGCAGTCCATTTATTGCTCCATACTTATCGATTTGTGGAAGCTCAAATTATGACTCAAGGTCATGACTTTCCATTTGTAAACTTAACTGCTTTTCCCCAGTCACATCACTTGCCTCTCTTGGATCTTATAATCATGTCATGGGTCTTGCTTGCCCTTCAGTATTCCTGTTAGAGAATGTTCTTTCAAAGGGTAAGAATTTGCTAACAGAAAGAGCAACGTATGTGGAAAATATAGACACTTTCTTCTTAAATGCCTGAAGGTGTATTCTAAATATTCTACATTTGAAGTTTAAAAGATCTTTCTAAGAAAAAAGAGGAGAGGTGACACCTTATTTTATATATTTCCAAAGCAGATTGATTATACTCAATTAAGATTTAGACTTCACATCGATAGGCTAGGGACAATTGTGTGGCCAGAGGAGGAAAGTAGGAAAGCCAGATTGACTTTGGGGATACAGGAAGCACACATGTCCCTGAACTCAGCTCAAGCTGGTTGTTGTCTTCCAGAAAGGTGACTCAGGGATGCCAGATAGTTCCGTTTTTAAAGTAACCTAAAATCTGTTTTTTTTAAGTGAAAACTTCTGATTTCTAAATGTTGACAACCCATTCATTTCCAAAAGAACACTATGTGAACTGAACAAAACACATCTGTAGACTATTTTCTGGAGGTAGTGCTTCAATCTTCTTTTCAATGCTTACTGCTTGGGCAAGATATGACATGGTTTTCAAAAAGTAGATAGAACATTTTGAGTTCCTTGTGGATGACACTGTGTAATCAGAACTATCCACACAAACTGATTTAAAAAAAAAAAAGGGCAGTGAAGTTAGGAATAGCAAATGCTTCTACAATGATGACTTATGGTTTTTCAGACTCTATTTACATGGGCCCTCAGAACAACCCTGTAAGGCCAGTAGGACCATTACTTTTATTCCCATTTTATAGAGGAAGAAATTGAAGCTTGATGAGTGTGGTTCCTGATTATTTTAAGGACACAGAACCTTTGGAGAAATTGTTGAAAGTCATGGATTTCTCTTGCCATAAAAATGAACACTAAAAAAGAAAAATTTAGCATATCATTTCTAGGAATTCATGGACATCTCCCTCTTCCAAAGTTCAACCACAGGTTAAGAACCCCTGGAATCAGTGATCTGTGAAACTTGATACAGAACTCAAACAGAGATTTCCACAGGAGTGTGTGTGAGTGTGTGTGTGTGTGTTTCTACTACATGACACTTCCTTCTTTAGAGAAAGGCACAGTTGAAACAGCAGCCAACAGAACAGTGTGTTCTCAGGCTGAAGAGTCATCTGCTATCCCAACCATGCCATCATCCCTAGGATGGTTGGCCTCTAAGATGTGGCTGGAACTGGGGAGGATGACCTTGGCAGTGCAGCTGGAACCCTTGTCACCAGAGTCTCTGGAAGTCTCTTCTCAGGGTTATCTGAGAAATCTCAAGAGTTACAAATAGTAATAGCAACAATATGTCATATGTCAGGCATTGTGCTAAGCGCTGAAGTCAATACAGTTTTTACCTCCCATCACACAGATAAGGACATTGCTAAATCAAGATTATCATTCTGGGGGCACCTGGGTGGCTTAGTGGGTTAAGGCCTCTGCCTTCATCTCAGGTCATGATCTCAGGGTCCTGGGATTGAGTCCCGCATCGGGCTTTCTGCTCAGCAGGGAGCCTGCTTCCCTCTCTCTCTCTCTGCCTGCCTCTCTGCCTATTTGTGACCTCTCTCTGTCAAATAAACAAATAAAATCTTAAAAAAAAAAGAGATTATCATTCTGACTCTGCATCCAACACTGTTAACCACTCTGTTGTTCTGCTTTTCGTTCTGAGCTGAGCTTATGGGGGAGATGAACATGTAGAGGAGGATCCTTTATTCTATCATCATTCTTAATATAAAAATAAACATATGTGGTAGTACTAAAATTCCTGAAAAGCCAATTGATTTTCCTTCTAAGACACAGGGATTTTTTTTTTTCTGGTAGCATGGCTTTAAAAAAAAAATACCACATATCTAAGATGATAAAGGAAATGGGATCCTGGGTGGCTCAGTCAGTTAAGCATCTGCCTTGGCCTCACTGGGGTCCTGGGATCGAGCCCCACATTGAGCTCCCTGCTCAGCGGGGAGCCTGCTTTTCCCTCTCCTTGATACTCTTGCTCTCTGTCTCTATCTCTGTCTCTCTCAAATAATAAATAAAATTTAAAAAAGAAAGAAAGGAAAGGAAAACCTAATCATACCCAGCTTAGTGGAAATCTTCATGCATATCAGTCATTAATAAACCCCTGTTATGTTGCCAAAATCAGTGATCATCTGTGTAATCTTCCATGTCCTTTAAAGGCCAGACATACCAAATTTGCCTATAACCCAACTGAGTATACAGTACTTCCAGATATTTTGGGAAATAATACATTACGGATTTGATTTCTTCACTCTTCATATGTAGCGTTATATGCATCGTGTAAAGTGTGATACCTGCCAAATTTAAATGAGCAGATGCCAAACATGAACAGCTTACACGGGATACAGAGTTAATCATATTGTTATGTGGAAAACTCCAGTACTCAAGAGAATATCCCCTTAACAGAAGTGCATAACTTGTAATGAATTATGTAAACCTGTTGTTAAATGGATAATCTTGGAGTTCATGGAACTTAAATAATGTTCTTGATGCGCACAGTGTATGGAAGGCTAATTTGCTGTCTGGATGATACTTGAAATAGAAACTTAAGCTTCAAGTGAACCCCCAAAATGGATAATTTGAATTTTTAAAAAATATTTAAATGTTATTTAAATGATAGGAAATATAAATAGCAAAAAAAAAATTTCTTGAGAGTCATTCTACATAAAAATTTTTATATAGTTTAAAAGCAGAATTTGGTATTAGGAATCCAGTTTAAGTACAGCAGCCTCTCTATCATCCTTTGTTAAGTACATTTCCCTACTAGCTGCTACTTCTAGGACTCAAAAATAAAAATGAACATTTTACGGTTTCTTAGAGCCAGGCAAGATTCTGAAAGAATGTAGCCTAATTGGTTTGTCTCTGTATTAAGCATATTTTATAAAATTCTATTTACTTTAAAATACACAATTTATGTATAGTGTTTATGAAATAGCTTTCACAGTACATCTCATCCCCTAACATTTTCAGGTAATAGTTTACCATAATCCAGGTTATCTCAAAATATATCATTTTATTGCCTTTATCCCACATTGTTGAAATTACCGATCCTATATAATTATACTGCCACGTGAAAGTTTTTCAGCTTTCACTTCATAATTTTTTTGTTTAACTTCTGCTGTTACTCCTTTGGATCATGTAAAAGATTGTCTCACTCTCGATTTTTTTTTTCAGGGAAGAAGTGTGTGATGTCTCTAGGCTTATCACAGATTCATTTCTAAATCTTGCAAATTAATGTGTTTCCTTTCCTATCATTGTTTCCTCTCTCTCTCCTTTCTGCCCTACTGGTCCATGCCTCCTACGTTCTCCTTTGGATTTTCATCTCATGACCTAATGCCTTGAGTTTTTTCTTCCCCCCATGAGGCAATGTTTGCACACAGCTGTTCTGTAATGTATAGCATATATTGGCTTGAGAATGGAAATTTCACTTCTGTAAAGTGGTTTGGGATATACTTTTGTGCAAGATGCGATGCCAAACTGAACTGTGGACTGTAACATGCAGCCAGTTACCTCTGTTTGCCCCTCCAGGAAGCAGTTTACAGTTTTAATAATCATGATGCCCTGTTGCAATGGCTTCCAGAGTTATTATATAAACCTTTCAAGCAGGGATTATGTCTTCCCTATTTCTGCACACCTTTCCTGATACAATAAATATTTTATAAATGACAGGTTTAGGTGAGCCAGGGCCTTATCCACAAGTTAACATAACATCTCATGCAGTATATGTATATTTAAAACTTGAGCCATTTCATTTCCTTTCCAAGTTTGCTAATCTCACAGGAATATAGAATAACCAAACTATAAACTAGAGACCCTAGTAGGAAAGAATTTTTTTAGATGAAGTGCGATTAATTAGTCCCAGTACCGTTGTCGTTGGATGGTTAGCAGTATAGAAAAGGAGTCAGTTAATTAGGATTAAAACTTAATTATTTAGAGAAGGGAGCAGTAAGAATATTGTTTAAATATTTCAAACCCAGTATTGCTTTTCAAATTACAAAGAAAAAGATGTTACAAAAATATCTAAAACTCTGAAACTCTCTTTTCTGAAGTCTTTCATCCAAGGGTGCACATGTGACTAAAGCCCAACCAATCAAATGTCCACACCTCCTGCCTGCATGATTGGCCCAAAGATTCACAGGGGACCAAAGTGAGGCCAATCAAACCCCTGCCAGGGATTTTTCTGTTGTTGCCAGCAGAGGAGAGTTCTGCTTACCTCTTGCATCTTCAAGGTTACTGAGCAGGAATGGGGGGCGCTCCCAGGCAGTGTACCTCTCCGTGTTGGGAAATCTCCATAGCAAGGGTGGATAAAGACAAGCAGAGACAAGCAGATGAGAGAAGGGAAGATAAAGCCTCAGAGCCAAGCATCCCAGCCATTTCCGTCTTTTCAATTAGGAGCCAAGAAGTGCCCCTTTTGTGCTGAAACTGATTTGTGTTGAATTTTGTCTCAAACAACCAAAGGAACCCTGACAAATTATTTTTGTTGGAATTGACTTCCTGCATGAATAAGAAAGCATTGTTTCTCTTCCACAGATTTCTCCAGCTTTTCACTGGTAGAGTAAAATAGAAAACATGAAATATGTGTTCATTCTGGAAAACACCATTTTAAAACACCAACAGCTCCTTTTAAGAGTATCTTTCAAGTTGTGTGAAACAAATAATGAATAAATTAAACTCTGCAATGGAATAGACAGTATTGTTTCACTTTCTAGACAATGACGTTAGACTTTTTGCTCATTTTAATAATTGTATTGTGGTCCAACCTGAGCCATAGCTTCCACATCAAGTTTAAATCTCTTTTACTTAAATTCAGTTTTCAATTACTGGTGCTACAAAACCCTAAGAGAAGCCTTTGGGATAGCTTAGTGAACCAAGTGAAACTTCATAGCCCTGATCTCGGCACACTTCATAGTCCTGATCTCGGCACACTTCATGAGGTCACCTTCTTTTTGAGAGAGAAGGGAATTCTCTTTCCTCCTGAATGGCAGGTTGAATTTAATTCAGAAAAGTTACCATTTGTGAATTCATAATATAGTTGACAACTGTTTGATGGTACTACTTGATTTGACATTTGTACATGTCAGGGTAAAGGTTAACTACTGTATCAAAGAGACCCAACAATACAGTGGCTCAAGAACCAAAAGTTTATTTATCTTTTATATAAAGTCCTGACAGTAATAGTTCAGTTTACCACAGACCTCTGCTCCCCACAGTTACTCAGGGATACAGGTCCCTTCCAATGTTTGCTCCACCATTCCCTGGGGCCCTGTCTTGTCATCTGTAACATACAACTTGAGTCAATACCACACCGAAGTTCCAGTTGATGGGAAGGGGAAATTAGGTCTGAAAGATGTAGACTCATAGTCTTAGGCTCTCTGCTTCTCACCTTCCATGGGTGAGAACTTACATGGTCCCACACAAGAAATGATGCAAAATGCCATCTTTCTGAGATACCATGGGCCATCGATGAAAGACAAAATGGATTTTGGTGGAGCTCCAGTATTGTTCCAGGAATTATAAATACCCAGAATTATAAGAAACTACAAGTTTCTGCCATTGTTTCACAGGTCCCCTATATTACTTTTGTGTGTAAGAGGAAAATGAAGAAACTGATCCTTATATCATCAAAGTAGTACATGAAGAAATTCGAGTTATAAACATTACTCTTCACTTTTTATTTATTCAAAAACTATCTGAATTGGCCCAGCCACTGTGGGAAAAATTATGGAGGTTCTTCAAAAAATTAAAAATAGAAATGTCATCTGATCCAATAATTCCACCATTGAGTATTTACCCAAAGAGAGCAAAAACATAAATTTGAAAAGATACATGCACCCCTGTGTTTATTGCAGCATTGTTTACAATAGCCAAGATATGGAAGCAACTCCTATCCATCAATAGACAAATGGATAATGAATATTATACAGCCATAAAAATGAGATTATGCCATTAGAGACAATATGGATAGACCTAGAGGGTATTATGCTAAGTGAAATAAGTCAGACTGAGGAGGACAAACACCATATGATTTCACATATAAGTGAAAATAAATAAACAAGCAAACAGCAGAATCAGACCTATAAAAACAGAGAACAAACTAATGGTTGCTGGGTGTGGGGGGGTAGTTGGGCAAAATAGGTGAAGGGGACTGGGAGATACAGGCTTCCAGATAATGAATAAATCACATGCATAAAAGGCACAACATACAAATTATAGCCAATGATACTGTAATAGTGATGTATCCAGGCAGATGGTAGCTACACTTGTGGTGAACATAGCATAATGTACAAACTTGTTGAATTACTCTGTTGTATACCTGAAACTAGTGTAACATAGTGTGAAAACTATACTTAAAAAAATTATCTGGCAGCTGAATGTAGTCCTTGAGTTAATACAGAAATCACATCTCTCCTATGAAATCAATAAAGTCTGAAAAATAGATAATATTAATTTACCTTTTTATGGATTGACAATGCCCTTCACAACATTATGTTTACTATTCTGTGTTTTCAGACTTTTGGGCACCCTGTAGAATTCCAGGGTAAATTGTCTTAACTTTAATCTTCATCTACCAAGAGATTTTTTGAGTGAGGACAGATTTTAAGTTGCTTGATAAAAAGTTAGGGCTGCTTTCCCAACAGAAGATGCCAGAGTCTTTTAAAATATGTGTTCCATTAATTATTATGTAAGCGTTCCTCAGCATACAAATATGAATGTATCTGTGTTTGAGAAATTTAATACTGCAGATTCAAAATTTTTTGAAGTAGTTTTTTTTTTAATTCTTAAATAACTCATCTTTGGAAGGCCGTGTTTTTTGTATAATTATTTTAATTAGCATTTCAATTTTTTCGCATTTCTATGTGATGTACGTTGGCCAATAAATGTATTAGCCTCCTAAGGTGCACACATTCGGCTGATTGTCAGATCTTAGTTTAATATTTGTCGAACCATAATCTCAACGGAACCTTGGAAATCAAATCAAAACAAAGAGCGAATGTGCTGAATCTAGTTCAGGGAATGGAGAATGTACTATCCATCAACGTAGTTGTTCTTCACATGCTTGGTATTACTCGATTACAGGATCAGAGTTTTGTTCATTCAGGATTTTTATTCAATGTACAGATGATGTACCATACCTTGTGCTAGACACTGAAAATACAGAGAAAAAAACCCGAATTTTAGTTGAGTTTAAAAATGGGACTTAGTAGATATCCTAATATTAACTCCATCTCTTATCTTTCCAGCTTTCTCTTCTAGTATCCTGACTCCAACAAAACCAACAAGCCACTGCTCTTACTGCCATATCCTCATCCCCGTCATGTCATCACTTCCCTCCTTTCTAGTTTAAAATCCATGGTCAACCATTGCAATCACTTTTGGGCACACATTCTTTCCTTTGCCCTTTCTCATTTCGTATTCATTTGGCAAAACCTCATCTTGGTTAAATCTTACTCTTTCTGCACCCATACAGCTGAATGGGGCTACAGAAAAGACACTTAATATTCACAGCTCTTGGCTTCAAGTGGACTCAATGCTACCCAGTAATCCTATTACACTTTCCAGGTCCATCCCTTCCTTCAGAATCCCATAGATGACTATTTCACATCTTTTCTCTAATCTCTCCAATGTTCCCTTCCTCATTCTCACTCTTAGTTGATGATCTTGCTTCTTATTCTGAGAAAATGGAAGCAAGCAGAAGAGAAACAGCATCTAGAACTGTCCTGGAAAACCTATATATATAGTAGGCACTCAAAAAAAAAAAAATTGGTCAATAAAAGCCCTCCTGGATGTGAACATGTCCAGTAGATTTAATATACAGTAGCAAAGACATATCCCATAGTGCCCACTGGGTGGAAGCCATGGAGGCAAATATCATTTCTAGTGTGTTAGTGAATTAAGAATTATAACTGAAATCAAACATTAATTATTATTTGGATAATGTTTCTGTGACTAGTAATATATTCAGTGCTATTACAACTAAATATCTGTGATATGACATCTATCTGCCTTTGTGTTTATGTATGTCTTACACTTAAATATCCAGATATTGTTTTTATTGGTATTTAATATTATAGAAACTAGTTTCATTTTTGCAAATTTTTCATGTGGAAATAAAGATTTAATTTAATTTGTATTTAGTAGAAATCCTATGTGATGGATCTGTATAAATGCCACATAGCTGAAAGAGGAGTTCTATAAGATACCTAGGAATAAACTAACCAAAGAGGCAAAGGATCTGTACACAGAAAACTATAGAACACTTATTAAAGAAATTGAGAAATACACAAAAAATTAAAAACAGCATTCCATGCTCATGGATTGGAAGAACAAACATTGTTAAAATTCCTTGCTACCCAAAGTAATTTACATATTCAGTGAAATCCCTATCAAAATGCTATCAGTGGGGCACCTGGGTGGCTCATTGGGTTAAGCCTCTGCCTTCGGCTCAGGTCATGATCTCAGGGTGCTGGGATCGAGTCCCGCATCAGGCTCTCTGCTCAGCAGGGAGCCTGCTTCCCCTCGCCCCCGCTGCCTGCTGCTCTGCCTACTTGTGATCGATCTCTCTCTCTCTGTGTCAAATAAATAAATAAAATCTTTTTTTTTAAGATTTTATTTATTTATTTGACAGACAGAGATCACAAGTAGGCAGAGAGGCAGGCAGAGAGAGAGAGAGGTGGAGGCAGGCTCCCTGCGGAGCAGAGAGCCTGATGTGGGGCTCGATCCCAGGACCCTGGGATCATGACCTGAGCTGAAGGCAGAGGCTTAACCCACTGAGCCACCCAGGCGCCCCATAAATAAAATCTTTAAAAAAAAAAACCATCAGCATTTTTCACAGAGCTGGAACAAATAATCCTAAAATTAGTATGAAACCAGAAAAAAACTCCAAATAACCAAAGGAACTGAGAAAGAAAACCAAAGCTAGTGGCATCACGATTCCAGACTTCAAGGTCTATTACAAAGCTGTAATCATCAAGACAGTATGGTACTGGCACAAACACAGACACATAGATCAGTGGAATAGAGAACCCAGAGATGGGTCCTCAACTCTATGGTCAACTAATCTTCGACAAAAGAGGAAGGAATATCTAATGGAAAAAAGGCAGTCTCTTCAAAAAATGATATTGGAAAAATTGGACATCCACATGCAGAAGAATAAAACTGGACCACTTTCTTACACCACACACAAAAATAGACTCAAATGGATGAAAGACTTAAATGTGAGACAGGAAACCATCAAAATCTTAGAGGAGAACACAGGCAGCAACCTCTTTGACCTCGGCTGCAGCAACTCTTGGCTAAAAATATCTCCAAAGGCAAGGGAAGCAAGGGCAAAAATAAACTATTGGGACTTCATCAAGATAAAAAGCTTTTCCACAGCAAAGTTAAGCATTGTAACTTCATCCCGTTCTTTTTTTAACGGTAACTAGTGTTTGTGACATAGAGATGAGAAAGAACTCGCTACTTACGAACTAAAAATCTGAATTCTTCTCTTAGCAAGATGCTGTGTATTTGCCTGAGACCTTCTTCCTATTTCTAGACTTCTGTCCAATGACCAAGGATGAAGCTGGCTTTGTAGCCACATTTCCTCTTTTTAAGGTGCTCATACCTTTGGGCAGAGGAAGGAAGTTGTTTTATTCACATTTCCTTCTCTTTAAAGGCATTTTATATACTTCTGAAAGTATTTTCCCATCTTCCAACTTAATCCACACCCCTTTTTCCCTGGTGTTTCTCTTTGCATTACCAGATGTGTTAAGGACCATATATAGCACTTTGCTTTCCACAAAAGACCAACATATCTGAGAATTGGTCCACTTACCCAAGTGCACTTTGAGCTTGCTTGGAGTCTAATGTAGACATAAATATAATGAAAAAGAAAGAGAAAAGGATCATTTCCTTTGAGTTAAAACACCAAACAGTAATTTTTAAAGATGGTACATTGAGCTGAAATTGAGTTTAAAAAGTTAATATAACAACTTTGTTTACAAGTGAGATTCTCATTAGTTTCGTAAGTTTGAGTCTTTCTCTGCATGTGAAGTGTAATAAAAACCCACTTATTTTTGAACACTGCCTCAACTTCTCTTCCTCCTTTGTACATGCTCTATCTACTACGATCTTTAGACCTCAAAGCATACATCTGTTATACCTCTAAAGTGTATATTTCTAAATTCTGAAGTCAATTAGATAATAAACTCTATACAAACAAGGGATATGCATGGAGGAAATTATAATACTTCCTTCAGATACCTGCTAACAGCCACTGCTTAGTTTCTTTAGAAAAATACATGCTAACAGTAAACTTCTATGAAAATATTCACTTCAGATTTTTCAAGGAAGGCTGTGGCCTGCCCAAAAGCATAACTTTTAACAACATCTTTCAAACCTGCCAAATCACATTGCCTATTCGGCCAATTCAGTGTGCAGAATATTAATTTACTGTGCCACAAAGGTAGAGCGCCTTAACTGTTATTAGGGGAAAGCATAATATATTTGATTTCCCTTTATGAGTCTCACATTGCTTATAATTCAGTGGGGCTACCACATTTTCTGGGCAGGCTATCAAATAGGATGTTGTAATGATTTGCTTGACTAGTAGAGTAGATGAAAAAATATCAGTTCTGTCTATAGCAGTCCTATTTTTGAATTTCAGATTTGCACAGTTTGAAACCATTTATTCCTCTGTGGTTCTCTTCAAAAAAATAAAATGATTCTTTTACATTTTAAAGAGTTAAACACATTACACAAAATCATTTAGGGTAGTGGTTAGATTAGGGTAAAACTGAGAGAACAAAAGAGAAGTCTTCGATTTGAAAATGCCAAGAAATGGGCTACAGTACGATGTGAAGACTTGAGCTTGATGAAAGGAAAACATAGGCTTTACTTGTAACTGACATCCTGGGGATACTTGACAACCTCAATTTTTGTCTGCACTGCTATTCCTTTGCAGTTCACAGAGATGCTGAGATGCTTTCTGCTTTGCAGAATGTTACTTACCAGAATTATCTTTGGAATAATCCAGTTCTACTTGGAGAATAGATATGGTCTCAGAACCTATCAGTGGACTTGCTATTTTAAACACTATTATGGATTCCTTGAATGACTGAGTGAGTTCTTGTTCGGTATACTAAATTCTTAAAACTTTATCTCTATATACCATGAGAAAGGAATCTTGTTGTAGCAGACTTATTTTTTTAATATAGTTTGGTTTCTTTTTTCAACAAATATTTATTGAGCTACTTCTGGGTGTCAGGCATGTTCTGAGTATTTAGTGCATATGAGTGGACAATATAGGCAAAGATTTCTACCTTGGTAAAACTTTTATTCTGCTGGGAGAGACAGACAGGAAAGAATAAATGTAATAAGAGAGTAAACAATGTACTATGTTAGAAGTTGATACAGCCTATGGAAAAAGGCAAAAACCGAGCTGCATGAAGAGTTTCATCAGTGCTGGGGTGAGGAAGGACAGACCTCCATGGTAGTGGTCAGGGTTACTCACTGATCATGCAAAGCCAGTTGGGCAAGTAGAGGCTTGGGGAAGAGCTTTCCAAGCAGAGGAAATGGGTGGTACAAAGGCTAAAAGCTGAAGTGGTCCTGGCAAGTTTGGGAAACAGTGAGGAAGCCAGTGTGGCCAGAGTGTGGAACGAGTGAGGCGGGGGAGTAGTAAGAGCATTGGTGAGAGAAGGAGTGCAGGCCAGGATTGCGTATGGCTTTTCTCTGGGTGAAATGGGGAGCCATTGCTAACCAGAGGAATGGCATGAAATGACTTCCACTTTAAAAGGATCACTCAGGCTGCTGGGTGAAAACAGATGGAAAGGGTCAAAGGTGAATGGAGGGAGACCTGTTAATGAGGTGCTGCAGTTAATCAGCTGAGAAATGATGATCATGACTTGGACCAAGTGGGCACAGTAGAGGAAGTGAGAGAAGGTGGAAGCCTGGATATATTTTGAAGGAGAGCCAAAGGGATTTCCTGATAAGTTGAAATAGGGTTTTGAGAGAAAGAGGAGTCCAGGGTGAGTCTAAGGTAGAATAGGTTGGTCTTCGCTTTGTTTTGTTTGGTTTGTTTTTGGTTTTGCTCTCGTTTTTTGTTTTTGTTTTGTTTGGAGTAGGGGTAGAGAGGAAGAGGGAACAGAGTCCAGTTTTAGGTATATGAATTTTGACGTGTCTGTTAGATATCCAATCACAGATGCCAAATAGGCAATTGGATATATAAGTCTGATTTGCAAAGAGAAGTCTGGACTGGAAATGTAAATTGCTAAGTTGTTAGCAGCGATCCTAGACAGTAAGGTGACTTTGAGAGTGGAGGCACACACAACTCACCAACAAGACAGAGGTAGTCTCTAACCTTATTGAGATCTGATCTATCTCGAGGCATTCATGTTGGAGAAAAATGTCCATTTCTTTTAAACTACTGCTATTTGGGTTTTTTGCTGTTGTACCTGAACCTGAATCTAACTGATACATGTGCCCTTTGTTGTGCTCCCACAGTGTTATTATATGGCACTGTAAACATCTGTTTTCTTGCCTAAAAGCTCCACGAGGAGGGAGACTCCACTTGCCTTATTCACGTTTGCATCCCGTCACTTCACATAATGGCTGGCACGCAACTCCATAAGCTCAGTAAAAATTTGTTGAATAAATGAATGAAAGCTGATTAGGACTAAGGCACCTACCATTGCGTCAGCTCATTCTCAAGATAAACTGAACTGGCAGCTACTTACTCTGCGTTTATTTCACTGGTCTGAGTATTATATGAGTCAGCAAGTAAGGCCAAGGGATATTGGTCAAAATTATATGAAATAAGGTACACTTAGTACTTGGATACAGAATTGCAATATTGTTAATCACATACCCAGATGTTCAGGTGCTTCGTAAATGTGAGAAGGCAACCAATCGATCAGCACCTGATTGATTACCAAGGGATTCTTAAGGGTTTTATGCATATGCAGGGTATTGTGCTAGGCGGGGGGACACAGGCTGAAGCAGCATGAAGGGTATCTGAAAGGCTGACGGATTTCAAAGGTGCGCACAGATAAGACATGTTGAGAAGGGACTTACACGTAAATGGAAAACTTGAACAATTCAGTTTCTGGGGGTCATGTCCAGGCCTATGGCAACATGATTCATCCTGTTCTATTTTTATGCCTATCTCCATAAAAAATAACCAGGAGTTGTTAAGATGGCAGAGGAGTAGGGGACCCTAAGTTTTTCTGGTCCCTCAAATACAGGTAGTTGCTAAATCATTCTGAATACCTATGAAATCAGAGATCTGAGAAAATAAGTGCTGCAGTTCTACAAATAGCAAAGCGATCACTTTTTGGAAGGTAGGAGGTGTGGAGACTTGAATCTGGGGTGATATATCAGAGGATACGGTGAAGGGGAGGGAGCCCACTTAAGGAGTGAGGCGTGAATTCGGGACCTTCAGCGGGGGACATCCCTGGCTTGAAGGTGCTCAGGTGGTGAAGGGGGGCAGAGTCCCAGGTGGAACACTGTAGCCTCAGGATCCCCGGGGTCACAAGAAGAACGGGAGTGCCTAAGTGTAGCAGAGTTCCCAGGCATCGAAGCAGGGAAGCCAGCTGCAAACAGTGAATCTAGGTGCAACTTTCTCCTGGGTTTTTGCTATAAACCGCAAACTACTGCATGGTCCTGCGACCGCTTTTGGGGCAGGGGCCCAGCAAGAGGCAGAAGCACGGTGAGATCCCCCTCCTGCACTGCAGGAGTCAGTAATATTTGGAGTTTTGAAGCTCAGTCGGGTGCCCAAGATCAAAATACTTGATCGCAGGCTGGGTGAACTCAGAGTTCAGACAGAAACCGGGAGATGAAAGTGATTGCTTTTCTGTGAGGGCTCACTGAAGTGTGGGGGGGCCCCCAAACTTTAGCTCCAGGGCTAGAGAGAGGGATGCCACCATTTTCATCCCGCCCAGTGGTGCTAAAAGCCTTCAGGGAGCAAAACAGCACCACCTAGCCCAATTCAGAGCTGCTTACAGTAAGCCCGGCCCCCTTGTGAGGGAGGTACATTTCTGCAAGGGCAAGGGCACGTGAGAAACAGCGCAACTTCCTCTCCCCCACCCCCCCAGGAAGACCAGCAGGAACAGCCGGCCAGCATCAAGTATACTGATCATAGAGAGCTGCAAAGCTTCAGCTCTTGGAGAAGGCAGGATATAGCATTTGTGGAATTTTTATTCTTAAGTCTTTCAGTATGATTTTTTTCAGTTATTTTATTTTTTCAATTTTTATTTTTATATATGTTATGTATATTTTTGTTTCCTCTCATTGTATTTTATTTTATTTTTAAATTTTTGTATGGATATAAGTTTTTCTTCCTATCTTATCTTGGGATCTAGTTTCTTTTAACGAGCAGACCAAAACACACCCAGGGTTTAGTTTCTTGTTTTGCTTTTTTTCTTGTTTTGTTTCATTTTTGTTTTTTTCTGGTTTGTTTTTTGTTTCTGTTGTTGTTGTTGTGGTTATTGTTGTGTTTTCTCTTTCTCTCTTCTGTTCTCTTCTGGACAAAACAGAGAGATGAGACAGAGAAATTCACCCCAAAAGAAAAACAGGAGGTACTATGCACTGCAGGAGATTTAATAAGGGTATAAGTAAGATGTCTGAACTAGAATTTAAAATGATGATTATAAAGATACGAGCTGGGCTTGAAAAAAGCATAGAAGATGCTAGAGAATCCCTTTCTAGAGAAATAAAAGAATTAAAATCCAGTCAGGCTGAAATTTAAAATGTTATTACTGAGATGCAGTCCCAAATGGAGGCTCTAAAAGTGAGGATAAACAAGGCAGAAGAGAGTCAGTGATACAGAAGATAAAATGATGGAAAATGAGGAAACAGAAAAGAGGAGAAAAAGAGAACTACAGGATTACAGTGGGAAACTTAGAAAACCCTGCAATTCCGTAAAGTGAAAAATGCAGACAACAGGAGTCCCAGAAAAGGAACAAAGGGAGAGAGGGACAGAAGGTTTATTTGAATAAATTATAGCTGAGAACTTTACTAATCTGAGAAAGGAAATAAGCATTCAAGTCCAGGAAGTACAGAGAGCCCCCCTCAAAATCAATAAAAATAAGTCAACACCTTGGCATAGAAGACTGAAGCTTGCAAATTTCAGAGATAAAGAGAAAATCCTGAAAGCAGGTCAGGACAAGAGATCCTTAACCTACAAGGGTAGAAACCTAAGGCCAGCAGCAGACCCATCCACAAAGACCTGGCAGGCAGAAAATACTGGCATTATATATTCAGAATGCTTAATGGGAAAATATACAGCCAAGAAAACTTTATCCAACAGGGCTGTCATTCAGAATAGAAGGCAAGACAAAGAGTTTCCAGGACAAACAAAATCTAAAGGAATTTGCGCACACTAAACCAGCCCTGCTAGAAATATTAAATTCCTTTAAGTGAAGAGAGAGCCCAAAGGTAACATAGACCAGAAAAGAAGAGAGACAATCTACAGGAACATAGACTTTATAGGTAATATGACGGCACTAAATTCTTATCTTTCAACAATGTCTCTGAATGTAAATGAATTAAATTCCCCAATCAAAAAACATAGGGTATCAGAATGGATTAAAAAAAAAAAAGACCATTGATATGCTTTTTACAAGAGAGTCACAATAGACACAAAGACACCTCCAGATTGAAAGTGAGGAGCTGGAGAACCATTTATCATGCCAGTGGACATCAAAAGAAAGCTGGAGTAGTAATCCTTTTATCAGACAAACTGGATTTTTTTTTTAAGATTTTATTTATTTATCTGACAGACAGATCACAAGTAGGCAGAGAGGCAGGCAGAGAGAGAGAGAGGAGGAAGCAGGCTCTCCGCCAAGCAGAGAGCCCAATGCGGGGCTCAATCCCAGGACCCTGGGATCATGACCCCAGCCAAAGGCAGAGGCTTTAACCCACTGAGCCACCCAGGTGCCCCAACAAACTGGATTTTAAACCAAAGACTGTAAAAAGAGATGAAGAAGGGCACTATATCATAATAAAAGGATCTATCCAACAAAAAGATCTAACAATTTTATTTATGCCCTTAACTTGGGAGCAGACAAGCATATAAACCAATTAATAACAAACATAAAGGAACTCATTGATAATAATACAATAATAGTGGGGGATTTTAACACCCCACTCGCAGCAATGGACAGATCATATAAGCAGAAGATCAACAAGAGAAGAAGGGTTTTGAATGACACTGTGGACCAGGTGGACTTCACAGATATATTCAAAACATTTCATCCTAAAGCAACAGAATACACATTCTTCTTGAATGCACATGGAACATTCTCCACAGTACATCATGTACTGGGTCACAAATCAGGTCTCAACTGGTGCAAAAAGATTGAAATTACACCTTGCATGTTTTCAGACTATAGCGCTTTAAAATGTGAAGTCAATGACAGGAAAAATTTTGTAAAGACCACAAATACATGGAAGTTAAAGAACATCCTACTAAAGAATGAATAGGTCAACCAGGAAATTAAAAAACAATTTAAAAAAATACTTGGAAACAAATGAAAATGAAAACACGACAGTTCAAAACCTTTGGGATGCAGGAAAGGTGGTCCTAAGAGGTAAGTATATTGCAATACAGACTTTTCTCAAGAAACAAGAAGAGTCTCAAAAATACAATCTAACCCTACACTTAAAGGAGGTGGAAGAGAACAGCAAAAAAGCCTAAATGCAAACTGTATAAAGCATAAATATCCTTAAATAAAGCATAAATATCAACTCCCAACGATACAGAAATTTAAAAAAAAAAAAGGCAGTAAAACAGATCAATGAAACTTGGAGCTGGTTCTTTGAAAAATTTAATAAGATTGACAAACCCCTAGCCAGACTTATCAAAAAGAAAAAAGAAAGGACCCAAATAAATAAAATCATGAATGAAAGAGGAGAGATCACAACCAACACTGAAAAATAAAAACAATTATAAGAACATATTATGTGCAGTTATATACCAATAAGTTAGGCAATCTGGAAGAAATGGGTGCATTTCTAGGAACATATTAACTATCAAAATTGAAACAGAAGAAATAGAAAACCTGAACAGACCCATAACCAGCAAAGAAATTGAATCAGTAATCAAAAATCCCACAAAAAACCAGAGTCTAGGGCTGGATGGTTTCCCAGCAGAATTCTACCAAACATTTAAAGAAGAATCAATATCTGTTGTTCTGAAATTGTTTAAAAAATTTGAAGAAAAACTTCCAAACTCATTCTATGAGGCAAACATTACCAAAACCAAAGACCCCAACAAAAAGGAGAATTACAGATCAATAGTCCTGATGAACATGGATGCAAAAATTCTCACCAAAATACTAGCTCATAGGATCTGATCATTAAAGGATCTAATCACTGAAAGTATTATTCACCACGACCAAGTGGGATTTCAGGTCTGCAAGGGTGTTTAACATCCACAAATTAATCAGTGTGACATACAACATTAATAAAGGAAAGGACAGGAGCCAATGAGTCTTTCAATAGATGCATAAAAAAATTTGACAAAATGCAGCATCCTTTCTTGATAAAAACTCTCTAAAGTGTAGGGATAGAAGGAACATATTTCAATATCATAAAAGTCATGTGTGAAAAACCCACAGTAAATATCATCCTCAATGGAGAAAAACTGAGAGCTTTTCCCCTAAGGTCAGAAACACAACAGGGATGTCTACTCTCACCATGCTGTTCAACATAGTACTATAAGTCCTAGCCTCAACAATCAGACAACAAAAAAGAAATAAAAGGCATCGAAATTGGCAAAAAAGAAGTCAAACTTTCACTCTTAAATGACAACATGATACTCTGTGTAGAAAATCCAAAGGACTCCAGCAAAAAATTGCTAGAACTGATATAGGAATTCAGCAAAGTTGCAGAAGATAAAACCAATGCACAGAGTCAGTTGCATTTCTACACACTAACAATGAGGCAGGGGAAAGAAATCAAGGAATCGATCCCATTTACAATTGCAGGGAAAACCATAAAATATGAGTATTTATATGAATAAACCTAACCAAAATGGTAAAGAATCTGTATTCTGAAAACCATAGAACACTTATTAAAGAAATTGAGGAAGACACAAAGAAATGGAAAAACATTCCATGCTCGTAGATTGGAAGAACAAATAGTATTAAAATGTCATTGCTAACCAAAGCAATTTACACATTCACTGAAATCCCTATCAAAATACGATTAGCATTTTTCACAGAGCTGGAACAAATAATCCTTAAATTGATATGAAACCAAGAAAAAACCCCAAATAACCAAAGGAACTGAAAAAGAAGACCAAAGCTAGTGGCATCACAATTCCAGACTTCAAGGTCTATTACAAAGCTGTAATCATCAAGACAGTATGGTACTGGCACAAACACTGGCACATAGATCAATGGAACATAATAGAGAGCCCAGAAATGGACCCTCAACTCTATGGTCAACTAATCTTCAACAAAGCAGGAAAGAATGTCCAATGAATGGTGTTGGGAAAATTGGACAGCCACATGCAGAAGAATGAAACTGGACCACTTTCTTACACCATACACAAAAATAGACCCAAATGAATGAAGGACCCAAATGTAAGACAATAATCCATCAAAATCTTAGAGGAGAAAAAAGGCAGCAACCTCTTTGACACTGGCCGCAGCAACTTCCCACTAGATGCATCTCCAAAGGGAAGAAAAACAAAAGCAAAAATCAACTATTGGGACTTCATCAAGATCAAAACTTTTGCACAGCAAAGGAAATAGTCAACAAAACGAAAAGACAACTGACAGAATGATAGAAGATATTTGCATATGACATATCAGATAAGGGCCTAGTTTCCAAAATCTATAAAGAACTTATCAGACTCTACCCCCAAAACACAAAAAATCCAGTCCAGAAGACATGAACAGACCTTTCTCCAAACAAGTCATACAAATGGACAACAAACACATGAAAAAATGCTCCACACCACTCAACATCAGGGAAGTACAAATCAAAACCACAATGAGATACCACCTCACACTGATCAGAATGGTGAAAATTAACAAGTCAGGAAATGACAGATGTTGGCAAGGATGTGGAGAAGGGGGAACCCTCTTCCACTGTTGGTGGGAATGCAAACTGGTGCAGCCTCTCTAGAAAACAGTATGGAGGTTCCTGAAAAGGTTGAAAATAGAGCTACCCTATGACCCAGCAATTGCCCTACTATGTATTTATCCAAAGGATACAAACATAGTGATTTGAAGGGGCATATGCACCCCAATGTTTATAGCAGCAATGTCCAGAATAGCCAAAATATGGAAAGAGCCCAGATGTCCATTGACAAATGAATGGATAGAGAAGAGGTGTTTATGTATGATTATGTATGTGTGTGTATGTGTGTGTGTATGTATATATATGAATACTACAGAGCCATCAAAAAGAATGAACTTTGGCCATTTGCATCAATGTGGAAAGAACTAGAGGGTATTATGCTAATGGAAATAAGTCAGTCAGAGAAAGACAAATACCATATGATTTCATTCATATGTGGAATTTAAGAAACATAACAGATGAACAGGGAAGGGAAGGAAAAATAAGATGAAAATAGAGAAGGAGGAAAACCATAAGAGATGCGGAACTCTAGGAAACAGAGGTTTGCTGGAAGGGAGGTGGGAGGAGGAAAGGGATAATTGCATGATGGGCTTTAAGAAGACACTTGATGTAATGAGCACTGGGCGTTAGATGCAACTAAAGAATCACTAAATTCTACCCCGTGAAACTAATAATAGAGTTTATGTTCACTAAATTGAACTTAAAGAATCACAGAATAAATAAACAAACATGGTTTAAAGCAAAAAATAGTAATCATCATCACCATCATCATCACCATCACCATCATCATCATCATCATCAGAGTCTCATAGACCTTAGATACCCAGTAGAGGACAAGCAGCCATTCTCACCCTGAGTCGATCTGGATTTAACTCTGAACTCTGAGTGAAAATCAAAACCTCTCTATCATTTCCAACATATCTATTCTTTCTGCTTCTAATGCAGAAAGATGCTGCTGACTTGAAATCTCCAAAATTATTTGTTTTGATTAAAAGCAACAATGAATGAATAACTATGGGGTTCTGGACTAAACACATTATATTTGGCAATTTAAGTCATACTTTCCTATTGGCCAAGTTATCTTTTAGCAGGTAGTTTCATAGATGGGCATTGACTCGTTCAGACTTAGAGGTACGCGGGACATCAGGCCATCTATGCTGTCATGATGAGAGGTGGGGCTTTTACTGGAAACCAAAGGGTAAGGGTTGGAGCCTCAGTGCTCACAGGTTTACATGTGACTGTGTAATTGAGAGCAGTGGGAGGATTACTAGACATATTACTGATTCATGGGAGATTGTGTTAACAGAGGCTAATATCTCACTTCTGCTTAAAATCTCTCAGAATGTCTTCAATGAAGATGGAATACAATAAGAATAAGAAAAAACAACCAAGAAGCTTTTTTTTTTTTTTAATATCTTTTACTGGCCCCTCATGGACTATGGGATGAATTACAAGTGCCTGAGCATGAATCTGACCGTCACCTATATATATACATACACTTAGAGCCTCATCTCTTGCTGCGTCCTGCCCTTAACCCTCAGCTACTGCAATGTTCATCATGTTCTTTCTTATTTCCTTCTCTTTGTGTGCAGTGTCCCCTCCATGCCTGATACTTATTCTGTCCTCTTTCAGCCTCGAGGCCCTTTTCCCCACTTCACCCAACCCCAGACTGGCTCAGGGACATCTCTGCTGTGTCTCCATAAACTCTGAACATTGCACCTCCTTCCATGATTTACTGTTCTTCTGCATCTGTTCCCCTCACTAGACTCCATTCTCAACGCTAGACACCAGTGTAAGTTTGTTGGATAAAATGGATAAAATGAATGTTTCAGGGCATTCTAGAGGTTAGAAAATAATTTTAAGTAACCCGAAAACTGTACCAATCTAATGTAGTATCTACTTACTACTGGAAATGCCTATTAGCAAACAGGAAAGTAGAATAATTTTGTAAATACGTATAGGTAAATGTAAACAGATTCTTCAAATTCTGCTATTACTTTTAATAAGTTGTTGGAATTGTTGGTTCTTTTGGTAAATTTCTTGAGAGATACACCAACTGGGGCTATTTGGTGTTTAATATTTTCTTTGTACTCTAATGCCACATCAGTGAAGAAACTGCATACTCCTTTGGCAAACTGATTCTGAGTGTCTTATTCGTTTATGTTCATGAGATGCACATAAGTGCACTTAATAGGGGAGCCTGAGTGGCTCAGTCACGTAAGTGGCCAACTCTTGCTTTTGGCTCAGGTCGTGATCTCAGGGTTGTGGGATCAAGCCCCACATGCAGCTCCATGCTCAGAGGGTCTGCTTCCCTCCTTCTCCCTCTGCGCTACCCCTCACTCACACTCACTCTCTCTCAAATAAATAATAAGTCTTTAAAAGAAGTACACTTGATGTTTCTTGCAGTGCTTGATAAGAAGGTATTTTACAAGTCTGAGTTTCCAGGGTAAATCCTATTTATGGGATTAGAGTTTTATCCTCTTCTAGCTAATATAATAAAGATTAAGTTAGAACTATAAGTAAAACTTATAGGCGTGCCTGGTTGGCTCAGTTAGGTAAGTGTCTGACTCTTGATTTCAGCACAGGTCATGATTTCAGGGTTTTGAGATCAAGGCCCACTGAGGGTGGAGCCTGCTTAAGAGTCTCTCTCTCCCTCTCCCTTTGCCCTCTGCCCCTGCCTTCTTCTGTCTCTCTCTCTCCCTCTCCAATAAATAAATAAATAAATTATATATATAAATACATGTGTATATATATTTATATATATATAATTCAAGAATAATTACATGTAGAATATGAGACCTTAAGGTTCTATAGACCATTTACCTTTTCACTTTACAGATAAGGAACTGTTGCCCCCAAGGGTAAATTATCATTCCCTGAAAGCATCAGGATAAGAGTCTTACTTCAAAGGGAATGTATATTTTAAAGCAAGAGGAAGTGCATTGAGACTTTACCAGTTTCAAGGAAGAAACGCACCCATGCAGTCTTATTCCTGAAGTTAGAGCAGTGCACAGAGGCTCTTGGTTGTGCCTAGCGATTACATGGCCCCCCCCCCCCCCCCCCCCCCCCCCCACCCCCCCCCCACCCCCCCCCCCCAATGCCTTCCTCTTCCCGCCTCTAGGCAATGAGACTCTGATTGAGTCAGTGATTTGGTTACCAACAACTAAGGAGCATTCCTGCTGGGAAACCTGTGGCACAGACATTAATATTGGATCCTGTTAGTTTTAGTCAAAGTAAGACAGTTGTTTCGGGTCAATACGTAAGGCTTTGTAAACTGTATAGCAGGCTTAAGCAGGAAGAATTCCCTAAACTTCTGCGGAAGAAAATCAGGATTTCAGGTAGGTGTGGGACCTTTGTGCTTCCTGGACCTCACCAGTATGAGGCTGTAAAAGACACTCATATGTATAAGTATGGAATGGGAGAGGGGAACTAAGTCACAGCTAAGCTCAAATTGAGTTAGTTTGCAAATGGAAAGAGTGGTAAATGATCTGCCCTTAAGAAACTATCCATAAATACTATAGCTTTTGGGCAAATCAAGAAACACTATCAACTTCTGTTTGCTTATCTTCAAGTAAAGATGATGATAATACATACTTGCCTGGGGTCCCTGGGTGGCTCAGTTAGTTAAGCATCTGCCTTGGGCTCAGGTCATGATCCCAGGGTCCTCGACTGGGACTCAGGCTCCATGCTCAGCGGGGAGCCTGCTTCTCCCACTGCCTGCAGCTCCCTCTGCTTATGTGCTCTGTCTCTCTCTCAAATAAACAAATAAAAAAATTTTTTTTTTTAATACGTACTTACCAGGTGCCTGGGTGGCTCAGTTGGTTAAGCAACTGCCTTCACAACTCAGGTCATGATCCTGGAGTCTTGGGGTTGAGTCCCGCATCCGGCTTCCAGCTGCACAGGGAGTCTGCTTCTCCCTCTGACCTCCTCCCCTCTTGTGCTCTCTCACTGTCTCTCTCTCTCAAATAAATAAAATCTTTAATAAAAATGCATACTTACCTTGCCTAGTGGCTGTGCATACTAATGATGACATGTGGTAAATGACCATCACTGTATAGGGGCTGAAAGTAAGGTAACTACTATGATTATTACTACTGCAAGACTAAAATTATGCTGTAATCATTTGTACTACCCTAGTACATAAAACTACTTTTACTGCTACTGTTGTTATGTGCCAGTAGTTTGTAACTGAGCCGTCTTCTCTGCTCAGACAACAAGAGAGAGGGCTTTACAAATGATTTGCAAAAAGGTAGAGAAATTATTTCTTGGTGTGCAGTGGTTAAGATCATGGGCTTTATGGGGCTACTATGTACTTCTTAGCTGTGAGATCTTAGACAAATTATTTAACCTTGTGTGCCTTGGTGACCTCATCTGTAAAATGGGGATAATAATACCTCCTATCACAATAAGCTCTTGTGAAGATTAAATGAGATAGATTTACTCTAAGTACTGCTTAGAATATTGTCCAGCATGCAATGAACACTTAATACACGTTCTCTATTAGGCTATTAATGTATTAAATGTGTGTGGGATCCTCATAACTACCTCTTGAGATAACAGACCTCATTATCTTTATTTCAGGCCTTCAAACCCTGAGGCTACAATTTATCATGAGTGGCAGTGGTGGGGCTGCTGAGAGAGCTTCTCTCCCTTCATTCCTTCTTTTCTTACCTCCTTTCCTTTGACACGTATTTATCTATCCAACTGGAAGGGTACACAATAATTCCTGTCTACGTGATTAGAATTTTGGACATCTGATCCCTTTTTCATTTTCTTTTCCCCTACCGCCTCACCTCCATGCCCATGGAGAGTATGTCTTTTGCTACTAGTCTCTAACTATGAGCTGTCATTACCAAAGCCCCAAGTTTTCATTTGAATCTTTATACTTGAGAAATCAATGGGGGTCAAGGAAACAAGAACCAGTGTTTACATAAGTGTTTATTGGACCTTTCTTTATCATCTTTCAGGTCTTGTAGAAATTTGCCTGATGCACCCCCTCGATGTGGTGAAAACCAGGTAAGGTTCTGCATGAACAAGTTTTATTGACTTTGGCTGATATCCAAATTTAGATCTGTCAGAACACTAAATGCTAGAACTTGTCCTAGGCCGGTAGCTTCTCCCAATAATGGCATTTATATTTACTTCTTAAAGAAAACGCTATTTGACAGATAAAATGTGAAAAGGGAAAAGCATTTTTGGATAGAGGTCATCTGAAGGTATACGATATTTTACTGCCTTCACACGACAACCATAAGGTATGATTTGTGGCTAAGTTGGTAAACGAAGTAAATTTATCAAAATGACACAAAAACTAAACTTTAGTGAATTATGACAGCAGACTTTCATTTGGCATTGCATGTAACAGATTATTTAGTATTCAGCATTTTGGTGTGAGATTCCAAAATTTCAAGTAAACTCTTCAAATGGTGCTTAAAGAATTTATTCCTACAACTGTTTGGCAGTGCAAAATGTCGTGTTTCTAGGAAAATGCATTTGCTCTTGCAGAAAGACACAACTCAGGGCAATGTTTTAAATCTATTTACCAAGTGAAAAAAAAATCATGTGGGTTTTATTAATATGATCTCAAGCATTTTTTAAAAAGCTAAATCTGTGGCTGAATTACTGAACTCTCTATTTTCTAAAATTAGAAGCTGTTAGAGTTGAGTCAAAGTTTCCATTTGTTTGCATGTGTAAAACCCAAGAGCAGCATACCTAGGTTGGCGCTCCATAGCACATAGTGCCTTGCAACAATGGCGGTGGAACAACCAAAGTTAGAAAATGCTAAGTGTCAGGCTTATCATTGAATGGACATGTTGCTTAATTTGCCTAAAGAGGCAGCAGAATCTTAAGCTGGGTGCTGAAAGCAAGGGAAAGTGGCTGTATCATGCAAATAATATTACATTTCTAAAAGAGCTAGAGGAGATGAGAAGTTGGCCCCTATCTTAGTCAGCTCAGGCAACTGTAACAAAATACTATAGACTGGGTGGCTTAAGCAACAGACATTAATTATAGTTCTGGAGGCTGGGAAGTCAAGGATCAAAGTGCTGGTCAGTTTGGTTCTTGGTGAGGGCCTGCTACCTGACTTATAAACAGCCACCTTCTTGTATCTTCACTGAGGGAGAGAGGCAGCTCTGCTGTATCTGCCTCTACTTATAAGAGTACTAATCCCATCATTGGGGCTCCACCTCATCTAACCTCCTGACCTCATCTAAACTTAATTACCTCTCCCAAGGCCCCACCCCCAAATACCATCACACTGGGATGAGGGCTCCAATATATGAATTTGGGGAGACACAAACATTTAGTCCAAAACAGTCTCAAATCACCAAACCCACACAGAGAAAGAAAACTATAAACTACTTTCAAATGTAAAATTGCATGTACTACCTGGATCATCTTTGTATAGGGTTCAAAAACAAAAAGCAAAACTCACTGGCATTTCCTTCTTAGATTCCATGCTAACTTTGAAAAGCCAGAATAGTATTGCTAGCCTCGTTGAGGAATAAATTGTCTTTCTTAAGGGTCATTTTCTAAATTCTAAAGTGTTCAAGTGAGCATACAGGAAAAGTAAGAATGATTTAAATAAGATAAGATATTGAAATTACAGTTACTCATTCATTCGGTCACTCATTCGTTCATTCACTTGTTAAGTATTTAGTGTCTTTGGGTTCCAAGCACGCTCTGTCCTCAAAGGACAGATGAGTTGGTATAAATTTTTAATGAGTTAATATAAATTTCAAAAACTGTATTATTTCATGGTGCTGGATTTGAATAGAATATTTCTTAGAATGGATGTGCCAAATTACTGGGGCTTTATATCTTCTTAGTTACATGGATATTTTCAAGAAAATGGCATTCATTGATTGGAATTAGTCATATGCTCTTGTCTAACTTCATTGGGAGCGAGGGGCAGAATATAATTCTTCCAAATGCCCTAAAAAAGAAGGGAATTGGATATGGGATAATGTTTGACCTGCATAACAATAAAAAGCATATTGAATAATCAGACTTATAATCATAGAGTAAACTGAAAGTCCAAAATAATGTGCAATTGACTTTGCAGCAGAAGTAGAATGTGTGAAGATTACGAGTATTTATCACTGGGTAGAACACACAGGTGATAGGGAATGGACAGGACAGACTAGATGCTGAAATCTCTTCATTATCATGTTGGACAGGAGATAACTGTATTTCTAAATAAGATAAACTGTAAACTATAAAAGATAATATAAGAAACCTTGTAACAGTCATTTTAGCAGGTCACTTTCCTTAATGACATCAAGGGCCCTGGATTCTAAACTCTTGCCGGCATTGTCAAAGTTGGGGGGCGCCATACACCAGACCAAACCTCACTTCCTTCACGGTTTCTTTGTGGGCTATTTTGCCTCTCCCTGGATATTATTACTTGAAAGGTAGTACAGTGAATGAATCTGAGTATGGAAATGGGTCATTTTCAACAAAATCTCATGTGCTGAAGTATATAGCAAAATAAGTATTTACTTCTTAGAGTTTAGTCATTTTTGGGGGGGTTCTATTTGTGCCTGATTCTTTCCTTTGTTGAATGAAAGAGAACAGATTCTAAAAATGCATTTCCAAAGTCATACTTTACAGGGATTTCTTTCTTTCTTTTTTAACTTCGTAAATCTTTCTCTCTTTTTAAACTTTGTAATGATCAGTTCTGTTACCCCAGGCTGAGGGCAGAGGGAGGTGGTAGTGACCTGAGCCCAAGGGTCAAGGTTACCTGGTGGAAGCTAGAACCATAGTAGATCTGTCTAGTGGTAGCAGGAGCCCTGGCCATTGCCTGTTTACTGCCTGAGGCACACATGGGAGGGAGAAAAATCCTCCACTTTATCCTTTCTCCCCAGTCTTCAGTCTCCCACCAATGCTTCTATTTGCTGAGCTATGGAAGCCAAGAAACCCAGCCTTGCAGAGGGCAGACTTTCTGCATCATAAAGCAGAGCAGATCAAGAAGGGCACTAGAAATGCCTGAAGACAAACAGAACCAGGACTGAAAAGCTGTCATTTTGTGAGATTTGGAGAAAGAGCTGACATAACCATGCATTTTCTTTTCTTTATTTTTCTTATTGAGATATAATTGACATTTCATTATGTTGGCGGTAGGTGTACAACATAGTAATTCAGTATTCTTTTAAGATTTTTAAAAAATTTATTTGTCAGAGAGAGAGAGCACAGGCAAGCAGAGTGTCAGGCAGAGGCAGAGAGAGAAGCAGGCTCCCCGCTTGAGCAAGGTATCTAACGCAGGACTCGATCCCAGACTCTGGGATCATGACCTGAGCCAAAGACAGCCGCTTAACCAACTGAGCCACCCAGGCATCCCAATAATTCAATATTTTTATATGTTGCAAAATGATTTCTACAATAAGTCTAGTTAACATCTGACACCATACATAGTTACACATTTTTTTTCTTGTGATAAGGGCTTTCAAGATTTATTCTCTTAGCAACATTCAGATATGCAATATAGTATTATTAACTATATCGTCATGCTCTGCATTACATCCCCAGGACTTACTTATTTTATAACTCGAAGTTTGTATCTTTTGACCCCCTTCGTGCATTTCACTCACCCCCTACCCCCAGGCTCTGGCAACCACCAGTCTGTTCTTTTTATCTATAAATTTCTCTTTTTTTTCTTTCTTTTTCTTTTTTTTTCCCCAGATTTCCCACGGAAGTGAGATCATATGGTAGTTGTTTTTCTGTCTGACTGATTTCACTTAGCATAATGCCCTCAAGGGCCCATCCATGTTGTTGCAAATGGTAGTATTTCCTTCTTTTTATGACTGCATAATATCCATTGTGTATAGTGTATATTGCGTATATGTATATATTTATATACAAAATATATACACATATATGTATGTACACACACATACACGTACCTCATTTTCTTTACCCATTCATTCACTGGTGGACGCTTATGTTTCAAGCATGCATTTTCAATTTAGCAAGGTTAATATGCACTTACTCTGCATTTTAGAAGATGATTAGAAGTTATAATTGATTAATTTTTTATGAAAAGATTTTAGGCACTGTGGCACTTGCCTTTCTCTAAGAAATAGTGTATTCTGTCTCACATAAGTGTAGCTCCAGGGATAGACCTAATGTAAGCATAGGCTAGCCACATGCCAACCGCCTTGCAAATGTCCCCACCTTATCATAGCAGAGGAGATTTGGCTAAGCTGCTATATATGTGGCAGTCATGTAGAATCAGGTTCTCCTTTGAGATTCTTCCTAGAAACATGTGTCTACACTCTCTTGTAGTTCTTTTATAGTTTATAGACAAAGGACGCTCTGGTTAAGAACACGTAACTACAGATCACAAAAGACTCTATGCACTTGTATAACCAGGAAGACCGAAGGTAGTTTCTGGTTTTGGACTCCAAGGATTCAAATAAAATAATCAGTCATATCTCATATCTCTCTCATATTCTCTCACTCTTCCTCTCTCCCTTCAGCTTTCCTTTTCCTATAAAGGCTTCATTTGAGGGTCGGGTGCGTCTCTTACTTGGCACCAGGGGGCCCCAGCAGCTTCCAGCTTACCTGGCCTTTGGCATTTGTGTGCACTCTCTGAGACAGGATAGCCTGGAGTTATCCTCCAGGTTAAGAACTCCGGCTGCAGGGTGAGGCAGGCTGGATTCAAATCCTGCTTCTTCAGTTGTTATCGGCGTAACATCAGGTAAGTTACTAAACTTCCCTGTGCCTAAGTTTCCCAAGCTTTAAATGGGAACAATAATGGCGTCTATATCACCATGAGAAATAAATGAGAGTATATACGTCTTTGGTGTTTATATATACATATGCTTACATGGTGTTTTATAATATGTCAGCAAAGGAAAGGGGACTGCAGAGACAAATGGAGTTTGTAAGGCAGTCAGGGAAACACGCAAGGGAGAATAAAAAGTGTGGGAGAGGGGAAATGTTTAATACGGAATCAGGCGGTTTCAAGTTTCCAAGCCGGAAGACTTGTGTTATATGAGCACTACATTTAAATCTTTTCTCGGAATGGTGTTTGCAAGTAGATAGTCCTTATGGGTCTTAGGGCAGGAGAGCATCAGTTTCATCTATGTGTTTCTGTTGACATCATTCCACATATCATTTTAGGGCTATGTGGTAACATTGTTTAGGGCTGCACACCACAACTAGCCTGGTGCCCAGCCTCCAGGTGGTGCCCAGCAAATGCCGATGCATTAAATTAACACAGATTAATGTAGATTTCATTAAAGAGGTGGGAAGTGAGAGTCTTTTGAAATGAAAGAGGAAAAATTACTTGATAGGATTGTAGGCAGAAATATCTCAAGCTTGTAGTGGAGTTCCAGAGCCTGGATTAGGGCAGAGTGAGGGGAGAGGGTTTCCAGCAGGGGTGCCAAAAGGCAAGCAGGACGGATTGAACCAGCACAGGGACTGAAGGTGCCCAGAGAGCAGGTGTGACAAGCTTTGAGACGGAAAGCAAACCGCTGGACTTCATCTAGGACAGTGCCAGCTAAACAAAATTAAATGAACAACACATAGGTAATTTTAAGTTTTCTAATAGCCACATTTTAAAAAGTGGAAAGAAACAGTAAATTCATTTTAAACAATATATTCAGTTCGACCTCATATGTCCAAAACACTGCCATCGCTGCATGTTAATCAATATAAAAATTATTAGTGAGAGGTTTACATTCTTTTTGGAAATACTCAGTCCTTGAAATCTGGTGCCTGTTTTACACTTGGAGCACACAGAAACACTGACGAGTCCATTACATCTCGAATGCTCCGTAGCCGCGTGTGCCCGTGGTTCTTGGATGGGAAAGGAATGCTTTAAGGGGAAAGAGAGGTGGCCCTGTGAATCCTTAGTAAGAAAAGTCTCGCTTAGAATGGGATGACGGTTGCAAATGAGCAGTCGTAGGTGGAAGGGAATTTTACTGCATACGCATTTGTACCTATGTGGGGGAAGTGGCAATTAGAAGCCCTGAAGATTTATCCCCATCACAGTCCGAGGGGGTTTTAGCTTATATCCCTTTCACACTTTCATTCCCGGGAAGGGAACTGGTTCGTTGTGCTTCGGGAAGAGAGAATTACTGAGGTGCTCATTCTGTTTCACTCCCAGTCATTTTTAATCATTTTTGTTTTGTTTCATTTTTGAATGAGGCGTAAATCAGGTGCAAACTAAATAAATTACCGATCCTGTAAGGACTGCTCTTTCAAAAGCGTGTCCTGTCAAAGAGCTGCGAGGCACATTTTCTGGGGGGTGCGGGGGAAGGCAAGAAGGGGAGGGGTATCTTCGAATCTCCTTACAGAGACACAGTTAGAAGCTGCTGGTGAGTGGACAGGCCGGTACATACCTCGCCTTTCATCCTCCCTCCCATCAGGACTTGACTTGCACTAAAAAGTCTTATCATACTTCTCTCCAAACATATTAATCACTGAATTCTAAAGACTCACATGGGTTGAAAACTTGGCATCCACACGCTGTAATATGTGCTTATGGGCTTTTACTCAAGTTTTTGAGATTGATTTACACTCTCTGTTGGTGGCTCCCACTCTCAGACCTGCTGAATGCCAAACTCCTGGGGGCGGGGGGGGCGGGCACTACTGACATTTATGTTTAACACCCTCCTGGGTCAATCTTAAGCAAGGAGCCCAGACTGCTCGCTAGGTCAGCCTTTGGGAAACATTGCTAAATACCCTCATAAGCTGTTCTGTGAAAAGTCTTCATGGAAAGATTTCCTTCTCTCTCTGTCTGTCTGTCTCTCTCTGTATGTGTGTTAAACACTTCATTTACCTGTGGTTCTCTTTGGTTTCCTTTATGTAAACTGCTTTGTTAGTAATGAGCGGAATTGGAAGGACGGAGCTTCCCTCGCGGAGCTCACTCTACGGTCTGTGAGAGTGCTAAGGGAGGGTATCATCTACAGCCAGGAAAAGCATTTAATGTCTTACTGAGTGAGGTGACAGAGGCAAAAATCAATGCCAGAAGATGGGCGAGGAGTGAGCATTGGTTGTTAGGGAGGGAAGGTAAATGGCTGTGATGGGTAAAAATGATTTAGAGGCATTAGCCCACCACAAACTTTTATTAAAAAGAGAAATCTGAGGACAGCTGTGGAGAGAAGCTGCTTTGTGGGGAGCCCAGTAGAGAGCGAAGGGCTAAGAGCTGAGGAGGAGGACCCACAGCTTCTCTTTATGGAGGGAAGAAGGGGACCAGCTGTGAACTTGAAAATGAACACTTAATTTAGAGGTTGGGGAAGGAACATTGAGCAGCCACTGGGGCCAACAGAACAGCAGGGTGGAAACAAGGAACGAAGAATGTTTTTTCCCCAATAGATCCTTTTAAACAAAGAAGAGAGGAATCCTTTCAAAATGTGAAGAGAGCAGTGGGAAAAGTTACGATGGGAGTATAGAGGGGAAGCGGGAGAGTCTATAAGATTAAAAAAAAATTAACAGAGCAGTCGAGTGGGCTTATTTCCATATGTTAACGATTTGTCCGTGGTATGAAACATTAAGATCACATTCAGGGTTAGACCATGGTTATGCCTGATTTCTCATCATCCGTAGAAATTCAGGGCTAGACCACTGTCATGGCTTATTTCTAACCATGGAGAGAATGTGTCTGAGGTAAAGTAAGCAAGGAGTAGAACCACATTTTTACAAACTATATTTTTATTGGGACTTTGTCATTGTAGCTAAATCAATCAATGGCAACGTATAATGGTAAGAAGTGGTCACAATATCCCTGAATACATGTGAGTATAAGTAACTCCAACTTTGCTTTTGAAGTTGCATGACCATACTAGGGTTTCTTTGGGATTTGTTTTATTGAACTGAAATGTCTTTTTTTGTAGTTACTGAAAGCAAGGAAGTATACTAGGCAGTGAGTACACTGCAACTCTGCATTGGTTATCATTCTTCTCTGTGCAGTCATCATTAAAGCTTTTATTTATTAAAATAATCAAATCAAAAATGGTGCACAAGATAGACAATATATTTGGGAAGGATAGAAGTGAAAATTAACTGTGCTCTGTTTATTATATCATAGAACTGCTGTAAATACATAAGTGGATAAATATGTGCTTTAAAATGCCATTTGCAGGATGTCGGTTAGTGTACCTGTTAAGCGTCCAACTCTTGGTTTCAGCTCAGGTCCTGATCTCAGGGTCATGGGGTCAAGCCCTTCATCAGGCTCCATGATGAGCACAGAGTCTGCTTGAGATTCTCTCTCCTTATCCCTGTGCCCCTCCGACTTGTGCTCTCTCTCTCTCAAATTAATAAGTCTTTAAAAGTAAAATGCCATTTGCTCCCACCTAAGTGCTTTATTACAGATCAAATTCATCATTGCCATTGAGTGCCTGACAGACTTTGAAAGGCCCCACATTTGCATAGTGATTTAATTAAAAGGTGAATATAACCCAAGGGCGACCTTAAAACTAGAGAAAATAATCCTATTTTGTGCATGTCTATATTCTAGATTGGTGTTGCCTTTCTGGAGAAAGGTAGAGAGTTTAGGGATAATAGGCCATGACACCATGAAGAGATATTACAGCTGGGATTTTTTTTTTTTTTTTTTTTTTTTTTTTTTTTTTTTTTTTTGAGAGAGCAAGCAAGGGAGAAGGACATGGGGAAGAGGTTCTGTTGGGGGCCTCCATCTCAGGACCCTAAGATCAGGACCAGAGCCAAAATCAAGAGTCAGTTGTTTAAATGATTAAGCCACCCAGGTGCCCCTACTGGAGGGATTTTTACTGTAACAATATTCTGCCTCTCTTTGGGATGACAAGTGTTATATCAGAACACCCACGAGGGTTCAGAGTAGAAAGTCTTTCCCTCCCTCACATTTGGTGGTCCTTCCCAGTGGACATAAAACCAGGCCCTAGGCTGTGTTGTAATCAACACAGCCTAGTTTCCTTACTCATAGTACTAGGTGCATCAGTCTTTGCTGTTACTAAGTAGTTTTAATCATTTCTTTATTTCATTTATGTAACCTGCTTTGTTAATAATGAGTGGAAGTGGAAGGACAGAGGTTCCCTTGCAGAGCTCAGAGCAATGATGAGGAGATAGAATGAAAGGACACCTAGAGACCTGTCTCTCTGAGATATTGGGAGGAAAATTGGTCCCAGAGATCTTATGCAGAATAATCTTGCTACTGTACGCTAAAATTATTTTTCAGATTTATTAATAAGGAGAAAATCCTTTCTTTAAAAAAAAAATCCAAGCCGCAGCAACTTCTTCCTAGGCACATCGCCAAAGGCAAGGGAAGCAAGGGCAAAAATGAACAATTGGGACTTCATCAAGATCAAAAGCTTTTGCACAGCAAAGAAAACAGTTAACAAAACCAAAAGACAACTGACAGAATGGGAGAAGATATTTGCAAATGACACATCAGATAAAGGGCTAGTATCCAAAATCTATAAAGAACTTCTCAAACTCAATACCCAAAGAACAAATAATCCAATCAAGAAATGGGCAGAGGACATGAATAGACATTTCTGCAAAGAAGACATACAAATGGCCAACAGACACATGAAAAAGTGCTCCACATCACTCAGCATCAGGGAAATACAAATCAAAACCACAATGAGATACCACCTCACACCAGTCAAGATGGTTAAAATTAACAAGTCAGGAAATGACAGATGCTGGCGAGGATGCAGAGAAAGGGGAACCCTCCTACACTGTTGGTGGGAATGCAAGCTGGTGCAACCACTCTGGAAAACAGCATGGAGTTGCCTCAAAAAGTTGAAAATAGAGCTACCTTACGACCCAGCAATTGAACTACTGGGTATTTACCCTAAAGATACAAACATAGTGATCCGAAGGGGAACGTGCACCCGAATGTTTATAGCATCAGTGTCCACAATAGCCAAACTATGGAAAAAACCTAGATGTCCATCAACAGATGAATGGATAAAGAAGATGTGTGTATATATATATACACACATATACACACAATGGAATACTATGCAGCCATCAAAAGAAATGAAATCTTGCCATTTGTGATGACGTGGATGGAACTAGAAGGTATTATGCTTAGCGAAATAAGTCAGTCAGAGAAAGACAACTGTCATATGATCTCCCTGATATGAGGAAGTGGAGATGCAACATGCGTGGCTTGGGGGGTAGGAAAAGAATAAATGAAACAAGATGGGATCGGGAGGGAGACAAACCATAAGAGACTTCTAATCTCACAAAACAAACTGAGGGGTGCTGGGGGGAGGTGGGGTAGGGAGAGGGTGGTGGGGTTATGGACATTGGAGAGGGTATGTGCTATGGCGAGTGCTGTGAAATGTGTAAACCTGGCAATTCACAGACCTGTACCCCTGGGGCTAATAATACATTATATGTTTATAAAAATAAATGAATAAATAAATAAATAAATAAAGACATGTAAAGAGATATCCATGAAAAAAAAAATTCAGTCAGTTCCTTCCACATAAAATAACAAAGCTCAATTATATTAAATCAACTGTAACTCAACTTTATAATCTTGAACTCTAGTTTCTAATTTTTTTCTTTCCTTCCTTTTTCTTGTTTTTTTCTTTTTTCTTCCTTTCTTTTTTCTTTTTTTTTTTCCTTTTTTGTAAATGGAATTCTTTTTTTAAATTACTCCCTAGGGAAGCGTATTGTTTTTATGACTCACATTGTAGAACCTTTGTAAAGTGTTTAATCTCCCTCATTTGTGTTTTTGTCTAAATTTTTAGAATAAAGATTTGGTGTTTAAAGTACAGTAGCTATTATTCCCCAACTAATTAAATGGGCTTAGAAGATTCTCCCTTAGGTCATAATGTAACATGTGTTCTGTTTTGATACCTCTCTCTTCCTTCTGCTTAACTGCAAAAGCTTATCCCATGATCCCAGCCTAGAGGATGAGAAGGGAAAGCGCCTAAGCATTCTTCATGCCTGTCAATGGGCTTCTCCAGACATCTTCTTTCTTTCTATTTTTTTTTAAGCTGAAAGGTAAATAACTCTTAAATGGCTTTCTTATCTTTGTCATGGGAAAGTGAATTACTTCTAAAATGAGCATCAGCATGAAAACTATTTCCTCCGTTTCTCCCCGCAACCCCAGCCCCCATCCAGAGTTTTATCCAGTTGTTTTTAAATTTTCAGCAGTTTCATTAAGCTACTTATTTAGCCAATGCCCTACACACTTTCCCCTATAATGATGTATTTTGCCTTAGCCATCTTAAACTCCAATTTTTGATTGTTAGAATTCAATAAGACTATAAAATAATGATAAAGTAAACTGATGTGCGATTACTTTGATTTAAAAACGGGATATTTTTCTAAGTGTTTTTTTTTTTTAAATACAATCAAGTTTTCTCAGATAATCTTCTATTTTAAGTATAAGTTTTGGGGGGTAGAGAACTTGGAACTCATACCATGTCTATTTTCAGCGGCTATTCAAAGCCTTTTGGAGATAAGCCCTAGCTCTAAATTCAAGAGTTAAGCAAAAGTTCAAACCGTTCAAAAAGTTCAAAGCTTGTATTTGGCTATCGTACTTATTTTAAATGATTTTTAGTCAAGCTCTAAGCAATCTGCCACCGGCAAAAATAAAATTGTCTTATTAAGGGTGTTTCTTCTCATCTGCATCTATTCAAAAGAGCAGGTGCTTATCTCAGAAGGACTGGACTATTCCTTAAATGTCTTGTGCCACGGAGGAAGCTCTTCCTGTAGCGTGAGAAAACTTGAAAGTGTTGAGAAAGAAGCTGCTTGAGAAGAGAAGGCTCTAACTGTGGGCTGAACCCTAGAACCTCAAGCCAGGCCCATGGGAAAGCCGCTTTGGAGTTGAGCATAGAGTGGGAATCAAGCCTAATGAAATCTGAATTGTTGGGATTGTAGTCCAGCTGAAAGCTATGGTTATGGATACTCTAGAAGACTGTTTTTCCTCTTTGTGACGCAAGAATAAAAATCATAAATTTCTTTAGACAAACAAATTCAAGGCTGATAATGTAGTATCTTAACTGTGAACCTTGACCAAAAATTGATAAAATTGTTTAATGTTCCTGGAAAATCAATTAATTCTCAAAATAATTCTTGTTGAGATGGCTAAAATAGCTCCTTTGCAGTCGGGGCACAGCTGAGATTTAGTTTTGACATAATGAAGAAGTTTGCAAGATGATAAATAGAGCTGTATATTCTCTGGATGCAATTCTGCGTACTCTGTGCCAAGTTCCTGCCGAATAAAATTTTCCCATTTGGGGGCTATTGAATAATATTTTCTCCGGTAAAACTTTGTGAGTACCTAAAAGGTCACATACTTTCCTTTTATAGCAAAAACGATTGAAAAGTAAGCTGAATATCCTCAACCTTGAGTAATCAAAATCTATCTGGGATATTCATTTCTCTTTTTTATGAAAAAACCCAACCCGTGATGGTAAAGGTCTCATTTTCAGATCTAATCCAAAACTGCTAAATACTCAAAGAAAAAAATGGGCTCTAGAATGTAAATCATCTATTTATGTCCTTTTAAATTCAGAAAATTAACAAGTACATGCAAGAAAAAAAAAAAAGGATTAATTTTCTGTTTTTGGATGCTCCGAAGTGGGAGCTGGTTAGAACTCTGACCCATTATCATTCTGAAAGGACAGGCTAGCAGAGATGGTCCCTTCATACACAGCCTTTGCGGACAGAGTCAGGGAGAATGTCATTACCACGTAACAACTCAGAGAGGCAACAAATCATGCAGGAAGATGAAGATAGGAGATCAGCATTCTAGTTCCAGGCTGTTGGCCCCAGATGTGTGAGTCAATGGAATTACTCTGGGACTTGATTCTTTACCTGGAAATTAAGGGTATACCCCTAAGTGATCCAATGTGATGTTCTTCCAAGTGATGTTCTATGTTTCCAAGGCCATGTTTTCACTGCTTAAAAATGTGATCTTAATACATACCTAGCAGTGGGATTTCTACATTCCCTGAACACACCAAGCTCTCTCCTGTCTCAGGACCTGTGTGCCTGATAGCCTTTCTTCCTGAAATAACTAGCTCCTTCTCAACCTAGACTCAGTTGTCATCTCTGAGAATCTTCTCTGGCCATCTCATCTAACGTAGCCTCCTGTGTTTCTCTTTCTCATTACCCTATTTATCTTTGCTTTCATCTTCTGATTTCATCAAGTTGATTTCTTTGTGTCCGCATTAACTGTAAGCCCACCTCCCTCAGAATGTAGGCTTCTATAAGCAAAGCCCCTTCTTTCTCTGTTCACTGATGCAGGCACACAGCGTCTAGAAGAGTGTTGGCACAAAGTAGGTCCATGGTAAATACTTTTTGAATGACTGTAGTTGAAAAATTGACACTACATATATATTTTTTAAATTGTGTATTTGGAAAAATAAAACAAACAAAAGTGCTAAGACTGACTTTTGCTCTAATCATGAGCCAGGCTTCACACAAGGGCAATTCACATACTTTATGGAATTCACATATTTCTTTGGCTACATAATCTGGGCATTTCATAGAGCCTAAGCTGTTCTTTCTTTAGTGCTTAACTTGTGGTTTATAGTTTTATACCACAGGGAATTAGAAATGATATTCATATATTTGCTCAGTGCCAGTGAATTTTCCAGGACCTCTGTACCAGCTGCTCCTTTGCTAATCCTGGCATGGAAAAGCTGTCATCTGGATTCAGGATAGTTGAGCCTCCCTCAGTCCTGTGTATTCTCTTCCGCCAAGGTTTAAGCATCTTCTAGTACATGCATGACCACCCCATCCACTAAGCTAGGAAGAGAAGACCTCACCCCCCACCCCTGGGTGGTGTGCATGCAGACTGGTGGCTATGATGCTGGTGACAGGTGGGCTCCACGAAGTCACCCTGGACCCTCCTTAAGGAAATGTTTTTCATGATACAATCTTATTTTTACTTCTACAACTTACTGAGGCTAATCTATGTGTGTGTGTATGTCTGTGTTTTAACGAATAATGCCAGATGGAGTAAGCAGAGCCTGTTGCATTCCTCAAGGTAGCTCTTTTTGTTAGTTCAGTAATTGGTTCCTTAATGAATCAAAAGGTATAGACATCTCTTTTTATCAAGATTTATTAGGTATCTTAAGCTTTTTCCTCTTTCAGAGACAACCAGGATGAATAGAATAGTAGTGTTAAATAGGGCCCTAGCTTCATTGCAAAACAGAAACAACTCCTGACTTCCAAAAGTGATATTTTCTAGTCTCTTCTGGAATTGGGGGTGGGGGGGAGGGAAAGGGAGAGCGAGAAACAGACATTTATTAAGAAAATATTACGCACTGCTTCTGAAGCAAGGATTTAGGGATCATTTTGGGATTTGGGCTGATGTTTGGTCCTAAAGAATTCCAGAGTAGCATTTCTGTTTCCTTGTCATACACTGAAAAGTTATGTAGATTGTTTGTTTGATTTCCTTTTCGTACTAAAACAGGGAAACTATTAGGTTTGATAGAAAAGAAAAAGAAAAAGAAATGGCCCTGAAATTAATCTCAGGTTAAAGAATTGGTATAAAGAAATATTGCTGCAATTTTGATTTCCCAGAGTGTGAGAAAACTGTCCCTGTCCAGATGCTTGCTAAGTTCTGAGAGAACATTTAAGAGTGTTTTTTAGGTAGCACGGGGAGATAGGGTCTTGTATGCGGGTGTTCCAGGTTTCAAACTGTAACAAGGGAATGGAAGAAAAGAGAGAAGCATTCCCAAATCAAACATAACTCTCAGGAAATGAGCCAGAACACCTGTGAGAGGTCAGGGGTCAGAAAATACAAACTCAGGGTTCGATATTTTGATCACATTACACAAAAGAAAATGGTCTCAGATAGCAGACAGAAGAAAATCTGGAATTTTATGGAGAAGTTAGGAGCTAAGGAGTCTGTCATTCTAAAGCTCCTTTCTCCCATGACTCTATGATGTTTCAGAAAATATTTTCTGAATTGACACTGGAACTTTCTGGTGGTCTCTTGTTGCTTACGCATCAGATCGAGAAGTTATTTATCTCTTTTCTCTTAACTCCCAGAGGTTCACTTCTGGGAACCTTCTGAGCTGGATTCTTTGGCCAGTTCCTCCAAGACTCAGGGGGGGTGGGTGTCCAGCAGGCAGAGATGGAGAGACATCACAGCCCTGAATCACAGGCAGTTCACTTCTGTGGAGAGAGAGGCGGTTTGCAAATGTTACTTCATGGGACCTCCTAGGGAAAAAGAGGGTGTTTTTTCCATCTCATTTCCCAGTTCCAAATTCTCTGAAATGCGCTTGATTTTTGCCAGGTGTCAAATTATAACCCTCCTTGTCAACCACAAATGACTAATGATTAGCCTAATGACTATGCAAAGTTTGAAACTCACATTTACATCTTAACTTACTGGCTACATTGTGTTTTCATACATTGTGAAAAAAAAATTTTTTTCCTCAAAAAGCCAATAAAAACAAAGTTTTAGAGTCTTAATTGCCACATTCATTTGCAGTTGTTGACCCGGTAGGTGCTCGAGGAGAAACAGAATGGGAGCTGGGGCCGGCCCATCTTCGGGCCTACGCTGGCCCGCCCAGCCAATGACGCCAGTGCCCCTCTCCTGGGGAGAGTTAAGTGATGTCAGCACCGCTGGGCAGAGCAGTATTTGACCCTTAAACTGCTTCATATACAAGCAGCTGTTTTCCTCTCTCCTCCATTCCCTGAAGGAAGCAGGAGGGCTGAAATGTCTGATATTCTTTTTTCTCCCCCTAGATGATGTGTATTTAAAACTTAGGTGGAATGATAACCACTTTGCTCACTGGCCCTCCGCTGTTGAGCAGTTAGGCTTGAAATGTGCATAAGTTTCTTTTCTTTATAATATGTGTAAGAGGAGCGAGGTCTCAGCGAGTTTTCTCCATATTTACGCCGGGCCCCCGATGTGTGCCTTGAGAGCTCATAAAAACAAATCTGCCTCTCGGCCCGGCAGTCAGTAATGGGATCTGGAGCCTCTCTCCGCAAGGTCACCTGTTTAAATAGAGACTCCCGTGGTGCTGCCTGAAAGGTGTTTCCATCTGACGGCCTCTAGCTCGCTCCATGTCTTTTAGGAAGTGAGACTTCCAGTGTGGGTGAAATGTTGGCTATCCAGAATAGTCTTCCTATTGCTGACCTCCATCGCAGCTGATGACGGGAAACCTGCAGACCCGATTCCAGGCAGATCCAGACCTCAGGCATAAGAAGAAGCTTGCTTTGGACTTTAAATACAAAGAATTTCCTTGAAAATTCAAAGACAACCATATTCAGTATGCCATTTGGCTGTTGGAGTGCATTGTGGAATTATCAAACAGTGGTACATTTTAAAAGACCCCATGGGGAGTGCCTGGGTGGCTCAGTTGTTAAGCATCTGCCTCTCGCTCAGATCATGATCCCAGGGTCCTGGGGTCGAGCCCCACATTGGGCGTCCTGCTCTGCAGAAAGCCTGCTTCTCCCTTGCTTTTTTTCCCTCTCTCACTGTGTCTCTCTCTGTCAAATAAACAGGTAAAATCTTAGAAAACAAACAAACAAAGATCCTGCAGAAATGTGGAGTAAAATCAGTGTGTAAAAATATGGCAAGAGCTGTTCATGAGAATTAAATGTCCTTTTGCACCAACAACAAGCTTCCTTGGACAGCACAGTAGACAAGCCTCCTCCAAATTACATGAGGAAAAAAAATAAGCCAAATATTTGTGACTCTCATTTGTTCTTTCCATCTGAGCCCACATTTTCCAGTGCCCAGCCTCCAGTTTCCACAGATCTGTCTCCTTCCTGTCCTTCTGCCCCACAATAAAGCCCAATTCCTGCCTCCTTCAGATTCTAGTTGAATTCATTTGGTGAACAGCCCTGTGTGTGCCCACCTCTGCTATATCAGCAGTGTGCCAGGAGGTGGAGGTCCCAGGGCTTCCACAGGTCGGTCACCCCCCATACCTAGCACAGCCCTACCTAGCTGTGGATCTCTCCAACATGGTGCCAATGGCCCCCTTGTCACTGGCCTCCCCCAATTTAAGGAAGGCAGGGGTGCGGGGTGTGGGTGGGGAAGATCTTGGCTTCAGCATTTCAGTGACGTTGTCTCCGCAGTGCCCACTACCAGAATTAGCAATCTCCCAAATCCCCCCTCTTACAAGCCCTGTCTGAGCAGCCAGGACTCAAGCCTTCACCCGAGATCCAGATCAGGACTGGCCTGACTGCTTTAGAATCAAAGAATGAAGTCAGGGTAGAAACAATATACAGGAGGACAGCTCAAGAGAGGGAGAGCAAACAAAGCCGGCAGTTCCTGGTTAGGGTCATAAAGCTCCTACTTCCTTTACAGACCAACAGTAAACAGAGTCAGTCACCAATCAGTAAACATTCCTCACCACACGAGTGGAGATTTGTGTTCAAAGACAGCAAGATTGGATGCCGACTTCCCCGCGTTGCCTTTTCCTTCCCCCAACGTAATTGGGATCCTAAAGAAACCTCTTTCTTTGTAAGGTTAACCAAGGATTCTCAACCCCAACTCTGTTGACACTTTGGGTTGGTTAATTCTTTGTTGTAGGGGATCTGTCCTGGGCATTGTAGAATGTTTAGTACCCAGTAGCCTCTACTCGCTAGATGCCAGTAGCATCTTCCTCCCAATGTGACAACCAAAAATGTCATCAGACGTTGCCCAATATTCCTTAGGGGACAAAATCACTCTCCACTCCCCTGGAGAACCACTAGATCTAACAGAAGAATGAATGCACCGATCTCATGTCTAATAGGCATAAATATTGACGTGTAACAAATGTCGCAGATACCAGTGAGGCACCAGAAGAACACAGTCCTGTGTTCAGGGAGCTGCTGCACGGATGGGGGATCTGTGATTCTCAAACTTCGTTGGTGTCAGAATCACGTGGAGGGGTGGTTAAAGCATGAATGGCCGGGCCTTACCCCAGATTCAGCCAGTCTGGGTGGAAGCCAATAATGCGCATCTTTGAGAAGGTGATGCTGATTCCTGAAGTGGTTCCTGGAAACCCCTGGGCCGGACCTTCCTGGGTTGGCTCTTGACCTACCAGTGGCAAGGTCACCACAGATGAGGCAACTGTATTGTTTTAAGCCTTCCTCTGTGTCTATATCTTCCTCTTCTCACCTACTGCCCAGTGTCATTTGGCCTCTTTTTCCCAGGACCTCCTTGATGGTGCCTTCTCCTTAGACTTTTCTCCTTGGGAAATGTTCTAAACATTTCCCAACTCCACAGCCCCACTAGAATTTTCTGTCTGGCTGTTTGTTCCTCGGGTTCATTTCCTGCTCCTGAATTAGCACATGCCTAAATGTCAGGAAATACTAATGGGCACCCAGTTTCTGGGTGCTTGTTAATCCTCCTTGGATTTCACAAAACAAACCAGCAGACTGTGGCCTACCAAAGAGGTGGCTCGCTCAGCAGGGAAGAACACAGTTTATCACTGACATTGCTCATAGTCGCCAGGGCCTCGTGATAATAAAAATTATGTCGAAGTTCATTATTGCTAAAAAGCTCTGTACAGACAATGCATCCTCTTACTGTCTGCACCTTGGGCAGACTGCTGCCCTGACTCCCCCGTGGTAGCTTCCAGGGATAGCCGAATGCCTCAACTGCATCAGCCCAAGCAAGTACAAAAGACATGGATCATTCTCCTCCACTGCAGGTTTCTGTATACTGTGAGTTTCTCATCGAGGGCTTGACTGAACTCTGTGACCATCTGCCATTCACTTCTGTTGATGAGATTAAGTGTAGACTCCTCTGCATGACCTAAGAGGCCTTTCTTGGACGACCCCCACCTACATTTTTCAGAATCTGCTGTATCTGCTCCCGCTGATGTGAATACATTCCATCTGCACCAGAATATTATTTATTATTTCCCAAACATGACCTGTGGCTACACATAGTAATGGTGAGAGTAGGAAAAATGATTAGGAGCTATCTTATCGAGCACTTACTATGTGTCATGTGGAATTCTGGACCACGTTGTCTATTTTAATCTTTCCAAAAGCTCACAAAAGAAGCACTATGATCCCCATTTTACAGATAAGGAACTTAGAACTTGGAGAGGGCAAGAAGGAAAAAGCCAGGATTTGAACCCAGGCAGTGTGGCTCTATACATTGGACCTTTCTGGATTTGCACTTGACCTAGCAGTAGTGAAGTAGTTACAGAGGAGGAAGCTATATTGTGGCAATCCTTGTTTCTTCCATCTTTAGTTTTCTGTGTTACACATTGTATACACTATATTTGTAATGTAATGTTTGGGGGGATTCTCTCATGTTTCAAGAATCAATTCAAATATAACTACCTCTATGAATACTTTTCTACCCTCTAGGTGGAGTGACATTGGATGAAACTCTGTGTGTGCACATGCACATGCGTGTGTGCAAACATGTCCTATGCGTGTGTGGGGGTGTATAATGTATATAATAGGCATGTTTCAGATCATATTATTAGATTTATATGGTCTCCTCTGTCAAAATACGAAATCGTGTCACATTTATAATTGTACTCCTATCATACGGCCCTGTGCCTGGTACCAAAGGGAACATCTGAGTGCTAACTGAAGGGAGGAGTCAAGGAGTGATTTAGCCCAACTTGAAATATTGCTCTAAATATAAACAGGTCACATCCATCTACCACTTATCAGCCCTGAGTTGAAACAAACAGTTAAACCTATACTTCTGATTTCTGTAATTTAAAAGATTTTCACCCTACCTACTTCTGTAAAAAAAAAGAGAGAAAAAGACAATCTATGGACTGTGCTCTCTAATCCAAGTGGAACAAAAGCACTAGAGGCATAATGCAGTAGTGTTTGTTGGAGGGTCTCAGAGGACACTTAGGGTCTCTGAAAAATAGGGTGTTGGCAGATGAGAGTCTCAGGGATCAGACCATTAAAAAGCTGTGGCATTTGTCACTGGTCCAGCAGAACCCAGAATAGCCATGCAGGAGAAACTGCAGTCATCAAGGTGCGTGTCCCCCCATACAACCAGTGATTTAGGGGGGTTGAGGGTCTGTTTGGTGTCCGCTGAGCGGGGGAAGGGCTTCTCGGGAGCAAGATGGCGCTTCTCTGCCCGGGAGCATTAAGTGCGCCGTGAAACGCTTTCCTTGAAGACAACATTGACTCAGACAGCTTCTCAGATTTTGCAATTTCAGAGTTGTCCTTGGGAGATCTTAATGGAAGCAGAGCTCTGCCAAAACATTTATCTGGACCGTGCGATTCATATCTTATCATTACAGTTTTCAAACGCGTAATTTAATTATACCATTTCCCCTTGAACAATTGTTATTTTGGTTTTGGTGCCAAATTCTTTTGTAATATTCTATTTTATTTTGGCTACCAAGACAGTCTTATAAGTACTTTGCTGCACTGCCGGTTTTCACGATAAGAATGTCACAATTTATTACCAGGGATATATGTTCTAACAGATTTACAATTTTCCTTTTTCAGTGCATGGAAGCAATTTGATCCCACTTCAGGTTTATGATATTCATTATATTCAAATTCAGTATATTTGGTTTCCATGTAAAATTTTAGCAGTGTTTCCTGTATGGGTTTTTAATATATATATTTAAAGCTGAATATGGTTAGCTGTGTGTTTGTCTTGGAAATATTAGAGTGACAATTTTCTTATCCAAAATTTTATGTCTTATGCTAACACATGATGGTAGACTCTCAAAGAATTCTATGACCATACTCTAAACACACAAACCAAAAAGCCATTGGAATTTGTGAGTTTATGTGAACGTACACTTCCATTTTTCTGAGTTTTTACAATCTTGTGAAAATTACATTTCTCGTGTGATATATGAATTTTTAGCACTCTAAATGAGTCAAATTCAGTTCCATAATGCTAGGAGCTTTAATTGTACTTTCAGCTGTTATAGCTACCATAATGCACAGGAATTACACTGACGTTTTAATATGCTGTCACTTTAAGATACACCATGAAGTGTGAACAGGGTGCAGGGCGCTTTAAGCAGGTGTGTCTAATTCTTAGGGGATTTTTTTTGTTGTTGTGTATGTGGTTTTGTTTTTCCTGAAATTTTTGTTGTTGTGTATGTGGTTTTGTTTTTCCTGAAATAGCAATAGTATAGTTAAGAAAAGGTGTAGAATCCAGAAAGAGAGTTTCAGGGCTAAAGCAAACTAGCCAGGCTCACTTTTGCTGGCTGGAGGAAACAGCTTGGACTTGATCACTGTTTTTGTTGTTCTGCGTATAGGTGATTTTGCTGGGTAGGTCCTTCCTTCTCAAGCACTACATGAAAGGATACATAGCTCATTTGGATAGCAATGACTGTGTTTCCAGGACTTTTTGGCTTCAAGTTAAAATCTGCAACTGCAAAAATAATCATAAGTTTTGGGGGAGGTAGATCTATTTTATTATTTAAAAAATATGTAACTGTTTTCACTAACTCTTCCAAATGTTTAATGTGCTTGGTATCCTTCCAGAGTACCATGTTCATTATATGGGAATTAGGGAAACCTCCTTAAAAGTAGCTGATCTACCCCAGGAAAAGACTTTTTTTTGGACATGGTCACCAGGTTGGCAAGCAAGCCAGTATATATAAAGCAACCCTTTGTAGGGTTCTGGGGATTAACAACTCAGAGAAGACTCTTAGCTGCTCATTTGGAGAACGCACATTAAAATGTAAGTCTCTTTTTTTTTTTTTTGTATAGGAGACACAACATTTTGAATACAAGATATTATGACATCAGGAGTGATAATTTCCGCAGTTTTTCTAGTACCATTTTTTTTCTAGTTTGTCAGTTTATTTTGTAATCAGCCACATTCAGCTGATTAATTTTCCTGACACCCAGGTACAACATTTTGTTCCCCAGAAGATGATACTTTTCATAAAAAATACCTGCCTTATCCCAAGCTAGTAGGTGTCCTTGCTCCTTAAAATGACATGGGTTAGAGCTATTGAATATTTCAGTGCCTTTCTGGGTTCTAAAATTTTTGCTGCTTGATTATAGAAACTCATGGGTATCCACTTGTTAGTTGGCTCTAGTTAAGGTAAAGGAATTCTGATCAGTTTGCTCAGAATTGTCTCCAGCTGTGCAGGTTTCCGTCCTTGGTTGAACAGAAGCTGACCAAACTCTCTCTTAATTGCTTGCCTCTTTTTCTTCAGCCACTGAAATTAGGTGTGATTGGGCCCTAACAAATCATGTGACACATATGGCTCCCAGGTTATCCTTACATACTTTGTTTTGTACATAGGAAAAACTAACTTTCATAAACTATTGATGACTCCAGCATCTGTTAGCTTGTTCTTAGTAAGAATATTTTCCCTTAGATAGTGATACCAAGTAAACCCTCTGCTGGGCAAATGCATGATATAGGTCTTATTTAAAGAGACTATAGAATGTCGTAATCTTTAATCACCATTTCCACCAATAACATTTTTAGTAGAGGGAAAGAATAGGTAGAAAACAAGATTCTCTCTCACCTGCCATGGTCCCTGTATTACACATTAAGTCTGAATTTCTAGTAGTAAATGAAGGAGTCCCATGGAGCATAATCAAGACCAAAATATTGCTTCCTAAATAGATGCATAATCCCTGCCCTCCTCTTTGGCTGAATGGTGCTAAAGGCCATTCAGAGACTTTAGTAGGCCTTTGTGCCCTGTGCTTTGACTCTGTTAGAATGCAGGTAATATGGAGAAAGTAATATGTATAACAAAGCAATGAACTATCAGTCAATATTCCAAGGTGGTTACAAGGTACCCCAGTGAACATAATTTTTGAGGGACTGGGAAGAAACGGTAGTCAAACCTGAGTTCTGACTGAGTAGTTTCTGTGATTATAAGCTTTTTTCCTTAACAGAGACTGCAGAAGACATCTTTCTTTCAAAATCTGCTAATGCTTTCTATAGCTGGTGAGCTAAGGTATGGAAAGAATTTTAGTGTTAGAGCAAGACAGGCTTGGGTTTGAATCCTGGCTCTGTGACTTAGTTGACCAGTTACTTAACTGATCCTCATTTTCTTAATCTGTGAAATAGAGGTCACAACACCCAAGTAGAATGGTTGTCTCAGATGCTTTCATATATGTAAAATGTCATGCAATTTCTGGCAAAGAGTCAGTCCTTAGTAGCAATCATTACTTCCCTGCGAACATGGGTTGGTGTGATTGGAAGCATGTGTGAATATCTCGCTCTCTTTCTGAGCCAGAGGTTTAGGATAATGTCTGTTTGGATAAATTTTAGGCTCCTTTCATATCTTTGGGACTCAAATCTCCTTTGCTCTCAGGATAAAGCCCACAGTCCTCAGCTCTGTTCACGGAGCTGTCACATCTGGTCCCTACATGGTTTATCCTCCTCCTCTCCTATCATTCTCCCACCTGAACTCTTTGCCCCCAAACACCACTCTCTTGTTTCATTCTGCTTTTGCCCATGCTGTTCCTATGTCTCGTACAGTCTCTCTCCACCTCATTCCTTCCCCTCTTCCCCTGGCTGACTCCTCATCATTTAGTCCTTTGTTTACCCATCACTCCCCCCGGCAGATCTTCTCCCCCTTCTCGGTTAGGGTCAGGTACCCACCTGCTACTGTGTGCCCTCCTCTAACTTTCTCTTGATCATAGCACTTTGTGCACAAAGTATTGCTAATTACCTGTTTACTTACCTGTATCCACACAAGACTGAAACTTCCATGGCTCTAAGAGCTGTCTGTCATTCACTTGATCCCCAAAGACTGGCACATACCTAGAAAACAATAAAGATTTGAACTAATAGGTAGATGAATTACTTAAACAGCAAATTAACAAGAAACTTAAAGTAGAATAAATACAACTTTTTAATAAGTCCAAGCCTTTGATTCTGAAATATTAACTCGACATGACAATAGATCCTAACAACATGTCTGGCGTGAGTTTTAGTGGGAAATAAGCTCTGGGTAACTGATTTTCAAGATCCACCAGACATAAGGATAGATCCTCCCAAAGAGTAGCACAGCCCAAAACTTTGGAAATGCTGTTTCTATCTCATTTCACTTTGTATCACTTAGAGTGATTAGCTGAGTTTCTGTGCAGGATAGGCAATCCAGAAATTATCACGTTGGACTGATGGAAGAACCAAGTTCTTCTTCTTTTAGAATGGTGTTGGTAAAATAATTTGTGTCAACTGGACTTAGGTTGTTTTGAATTATTCTCAGACTAGTAGTGACAGTTTTTGCTTATTATGAAACATAAGTATACAGGCCCTTTTCATCACTATTTCCTTTAATATCAGATTTCTTTTTTTTTAATATCAGATACCTTGAATCAAGCTATCAAAATTGTGTAATTCATCCCCCTGCTGCCCAAAAAAGCCATGCTTTAAAAATAAAAGCACTTATTATGGTAGTGTCTCATCAGTTTATTCCCCGTAGTCCTCTCCATATCAGATGAAAAGGGAACAACTATTCATGAGCAGATGAGGACAGGGAAGGAATAAGAGAACTATCAGGGGAGGCACCTGAGTAGTCCACAAGCTCAAATTCTCATATATTATCTTTAAAATTTATTTTAGTCTTATATTACAGATCATACTGTATCAATTTTGGTATTTAACCCAAATCATAGAATAATTTAGAAGCTCCAAGTATATTCGCCATGTTAATTTTGCAACTTTGTAAGTTCCCTGCCTTCCTTGGAAAAACACAAAATTAAGAGAATATTCTAGGCGGTTTTTCATGATTGGCTGGGCCTGAATGAACTGGGAGAGAGATGAAAAGTCAGACTTTGATCAGATTACAAAATGGCCCCTCAAAACCCAAATTTAAACAAACAAACAAACAAAAAGAAAAAAACAAACTGGATTTGAGCACATGAAATTGCAGACAGTTTTGATTCAATTTCATAGTCGTTTATTGATCTCTTAATATGTGAAAAAGAAATGAGGTTTCACTCAAACCAGCCATGCCCTGATCAACCAGGAAGGAATCCATTACCAAAATAAGAACTGGGATTTGAAATATATAACTGATTTCTCAGGCAAAGGACTGATATTGATTCCATTCACAGGTATCTTTTGTAAAAAAGAGCAATCAGTTGACTCTTTGGCAATAAGAATGGCTTTACTGCATTTCCACCAAGAGTAGATGAGACCCTGTTCTGAGCCAAGTTCCACTTTGGGGACCTGCATTCCACAAACCTAAATACTGCACGGAGCTCCGTGGAGATTCTGCATCCTACCTCTCGTTCTGTCCCTGCTGCAGAGTGCTGCTGACAGCTGTTGGACAGCCGAGGCAATTCACCTCCAGAGTTGCATAATTTGGAAAGTGCTTTGGGATCCATTTGGTTGAAAGGTTGTTAATTATGATGATTTATGACACTGGAAACGAATCTGGGCCTTGACAGTATGGAGAATATACTTAATGCCTAATTCTTTTGCTTCTCCCACTGGAAAGTCCCTAGGTACAAGAAAAAAAATTTCTAATCTTGTTGTGCCTTGTGAATAGGGTCCACAGTTGTGTAAAACAGAATATTATTGACCTTCTGAGGTAAGGTGAGAACTTGAAAGGGGGAACTCTGAGGGTTGTTGGATAATATTTAGCAATGCCTTATGATTATCTCATTTCATGGCGTTTTTATCTACCTGGTTTTCTCTACCTGATCACCCAGGTTCAACACCCTGACTCTTCTCTCTCCCTCGCTGCACATGTCCATTGGTCATCATACCCTTTTGTGTCACCTTGGAAATGTCTCTGAACTCTGTTCCCATGCCCCCACTGCCCTCGCCCCAGTTCAGCCTTTGTCACCAATTCCCAAGGGCCTGCCTTCCATTCTTGGTTGCTATTCAAACCTAACCTTCATTTACTGCTCCCAGCATTATCTTCCTGAAACAATAAATGAAAGAAAGCAAAAATTTGTATGATTCATTCATTTTCATGCCTGAAAATGTCCTATAAAAATCATCTAACCTCCTTTGCAAAGCCACAGCCAGGCCTTCTACCTGGAGTCCACTCCAGTCCTTCTACCTCCCAGCTGCTTACCCCCCATGCACCTTCTGCTGCCACCACAGTGACCTTCTCACCTTTTCTTCAAACATCCCATGCTCTTCTTAAATTCTAGGATCCTTTAAACAGAGAAATCGACCTCCTGGAGGGTCCTCTCTTACCTTCTTTGCCTGGTAAACATATACTCATCTTTCAACACTTCTGAAATGTCACCCCCTCTCCCCAGTTCTCCGAGGCAGCGTCAGGTGATAGTGGCATTCATCACAGTGTGTGACCTTCTATTCTCATATCTCTGTCTCCTGCTAGATAGTTGTTTACAAAGATAGGGACTAAGCCTTACTCATTTTAGTCTCCTCAGTAGACAAAGTAGGTACCAGTAAATGAGTCAATGAATGTTTGGGCCAAGATCTATCAAATATCCTGATTTTAGGTCGCAGACATTGCAAAATGTATAGATCTACTAATGGCTATATATTTTAATAGAATTATCAGATTCTAATAATAATAATCTAAACATCTATTTATTCATCCATTCATCCATACGTCCATTCATTCACTTCCTGATGTTATGACACACAAATCTAAACTCCTTAACTAAAACTCTTGTACACTGTTGGTAGGAATCATAACATGGCGCAGCCACAATGGAGAACAGTGTGGGGGCTCCTCAAAAAATTAAAAATAGACTACCACGTGACTTACCAATCCCTTTTATATATTCAAAAGAATTGAAATCAGGATCCCAAAGCGATGTCAGCACTCCCTTCATTGCAACATCACTCACAATAGCCAAGATATGGAAACCACCCAAGTGACGACCAACAGATGAATGAATAAAGAAGATGTGGTATATACATACAGTAGAATATAATATTCAACATTAAAAAAGAAGGCAGTCCTACCATTTGCAACAACATGGATGAACCTGAATGATATTATGCTAAATGAGATAAGCCAGTCACAGAAGGACAAATCATTACATGATTTCACTTATATGAAGTATTTAAATAGCTAAAGTAGACTCACAGAAGCAGAGAATATAATGGTGGTTGCCAGGGGCTGGGGGCTGGAAGAAATGGGAGTTTTTGTTCAACGGGCATACAGCTTCTGTTAAACTAGATGAGTTAGTGCTGGAGAGCTGCTGTACAAAATGGCATCTATGGTTAACTGTATGGTCTTCTGCTTTTCAAACATTGTTAAGTGGGAAGATCTCATGTTTTGTGTTCTTACCATGAAAACAAAAACAAAGGGGCACAAGGAAATTCTAGAAAGTGTTGGCTTTGTCTGTTACCTTGGTTGTGCTGGTGGTATCATGGGTGTTCACGTATGTCTGAACTCATCAGTTTGTACACATTAATTATGTGCAGTTCTTTGTACATTGATGATACCTCAGTAAAACTGTTTTTTAAAAAACCTCTTGAAGATAGATATTTCATAATTCAGAAATTTTTGTATTTTATAAGAGGTAGTAGGGTGCACTAGCTGTATTACAAAGAGTACAGTGGGGTCTGGGACAGCATTCCATAATCAAATGTAATAATTCTGCAATTAAACATGTGCCCATTCACACTAAATGTAATGAAAGCTACAGAGAGCCTCACTTCTTCTCAGATAAGGTTTTGCCACCAGATGAGTTTGCCACAAACTTAGGGGGAAATCATGGTTTTTGGATGGTTTGAGCATTGGGATTTGGGAGTTGTGGAAAGAGACTAGCACCCTTAGATGTATTAGTCTCTTTTTTATTGTTAATCTCCCTCCTAGAATGTAAACTCATTGGGGCTATGGACTTTTCTCTTGTTCACTGCTGTATCACAAGCATTAGAACAAAGTCTGACGTTTAGTATGTGCTCAATAAACTTTTGTTGAGTGAATGGGTGGATAGACGGATACATGAATCAAACAAAAGTTTGCCTTGCTGTGGAGATAATCTGGATAACAGAGACTATTATATTTCTCAGCATTATTTTTTCATAGACTATAAAGGTCTTATAGGTCAGGGTACTTTGCTTTGATCCCGGTTTGCTCTCTGGTGCTTTGTATAGAGTTAGTGTTGTCTACATATAAGGAATTATGAATTCCTTTCACAACTAGAAAGTAGTAGTTTGTATTTTTTGAGAAAATTTAAATTCCTTCTAGAACACTGCAAAGCAGAGTAATGGGGTTCAGGGGTTTAAAAGTAAACACAACCAGTCACTCTTCACTGGAGCCCTGGGTATAAAGGAGCAATACCCTAATCACCATGTTTTAGAAATATATTGCCTTACACTCCAGTTTACTATCCATGTCCAGTGCTGAACTATAAACTTTTATTTCCCTCAAACAAACCCCCAAACATTTATCACATTAAAAATGAATCATCTGTTATGCTCCAACCATAAACTGAATAATAAACAGAGGCAGGAATTATGATCTCTGGAAACCTGGAGAAGCGCCGTTGTGTGATCACAATATTCCGCCCCATAAATCTTCAAATCCATATTTACATTGAATTCCCAGTCTTGCCTGCCAAGAGAATGTCTACAATCCCAGCTAATTGTTTTACAAGAATAGGTAAAAGACAATAGCAAGTCCTATTGACTGAAAAGAGGAGATGGAGGCAAATACAATAAATTAGCCAGTTGGATTATATTCTTCTACAGAAGTTTTATGCAAAAGACTCCAGTATGAGGCTCTTTTAAATGTGGAAAAGTTCTCTGCATTCCTGAAAATCCCAGTGCCTCATATATGGCTTGGCACATTTTAGACTTCTGCTGTGTGCAAGCAAGAACATTTTTAGACTATGGTTTGACTTACGGCATATCTGAGTCCACGTAGTAAGTAACTGGAATCTGATCTCTACTATATTTAAAAATCAATCTCAAAGACATAAGGTGTGCATCCATCCTCATGAAAGTAGCATTTGATCTTTGCCTTTTTCTATATGGCTTTTTCATGCACTCTGATGATGTTGTTTTCAGAAAGCCTTCCATCTCTGTGTTGCTATTCTAAGCAATTTAGGATAGTCAGATTTTAAAATTAATAAAAGCAAATCCATGCTTGATTCTCCAGGAGATGGGAACTTTTCCAGGGCCGGTTTCCATTAAATTGTTAGCCTGCCTTACATGCATACACCCCTAGAAAGGTGGAGAAGCTACTTTGCAGGCCAGCTTTATACAACGTTACATGATTGCAATAGGTCAAATCTGACGTGGCGTTGAAAGAAAGTTCCTTTTGCAGATAATGAATGAAATGCAGCTCAAAGCATGCCATCACCTAATAAAAACATCAGCTTGTGAGAAATGTTTACTGCCCTTTTCAAAAACTTCCCCTTGGATTTGGGCATATGGAATATTACATTTCATGTGCGACTCGGCCTTCCCAGGCAGCTTTCAAGTACTTGCTGTGTCCCGGCTAAAGAGGAGATTCTGTAAGGAAACTATTAGCCGCTGGCCAGTCTCACAGGCTCATGATTCAAAATGACCAGCATTCATTAAACTTTATTACTGAGCTGCATGAAGTTTCTTTGGATTAGGAGGCAGCATGACCCTCTGTCCAGATTTTTGAGTGGTGCTGAAGCTTTTCATTAACCTGGAAGCCTTCTATTTACATGGTTCACAGCCTGGTCTCAGCTCACTTGGAGGTAACAAAGGGTGTCGGGACAGGAGGGCAGTGGGGGTCCCGCTCCTGTAAGGCTTCCATCTGACTCTGATCAGGTCGACATTTTTAACTCCTGCCTCATTAGGTAAAATAAAATGGAAATGATTGAGTGCTCAGGGATCATATTCCAGATCTGAGTTTGTCTCTTCCAGACACCTTCTCTGGGCAGCACAGTTTAATGTGATCTCTTTGCTGGTTTTCCCCTCTAAGTTGCTGGCATCGCTGGGACCCACCTGTACCCAACTTCTAGCAAGGGTGCTTGGAAAGTACTAGAGAGAGATGCTGTGTCCACATTTTATCTGTAGCAGAAACAATTCACCTTGACAGAAAACTTGTCAGAAGAAAGAAAACACTTTTATTTCTCTAATTGGAGGGGAATGATACATTAGGAAGGATGTGGTTTTTTTTTTAATATTTTATTTATTTATTTGACACAGAGAGAGAGAGATCACAAGTAGTCAGAGAGGCAGGCAGAGAGAGAGGGGGGAAGTAGGCTCCCTGCCGAGCAGAGAGCCCCATGTGGGGCTCGATCCCAGGACCCCGAGGTCATAACCCGAGCTGAAGGCAGAGGCTTAACCCACTGAGCCAACCAGGCACCCCGGAAGGATGTGTTTTTAAGGTGTGAAAAAAAAGTGAATGCAGGCTCAATTGTTACTCACCTGTTTAATGCTGGACTGGTATGCTTATCAATTAGGTGCCTTTGAAGTAAGTGGACTTCTTTAGTAAACGTAAAGCATCAAAATCTATAGTTCTGCCCACCTACAGTGAGACAGACATTGTGTGTCTCCTGATGTGATGCATGAAAAGGATACAACATCACCTATGTAGTATTTTTTTTTTTTACCAAAAATATTAATGTTTAACCTACGAAACAGGAACGTCAATCAGTCAAATTCAAATTGTGGGACATTCTACAAACAACTGGGTCTGTATACTTCAGGAAAGTCTTGTAAGACCAAATCAAAGGTCAGGGAACTCTATTAGATTAATGGATACTAAAGAGACATGACAATTGAATATAATATGTAGTATGGTGTGCAGCAAAGTACAAAGGATGTTATTTGGACAGGAAGAGAAATAGGAATGTGGACTGAAGTCTAGAAAATAGGATTTTACTGATGCTAAATTTTTTAAGTGAAATGACGGCATGTCGTTATATTGAACAACGTCCTTGTTCTTAGGGGATATTCTGAAGCATTTGAGGATGAAGTGTCATGATGTCTTCAACTTAATATCAAGTGACTCAGCAAAATATTCATGTTCTGTAGCCATTGACATATATATGTATACACACATGCAGAGTGAGAGGGGGGAAGGAAAAACTTGTGGCAGAATGTTAAAAACTGATGACCCTAGATGAGTTTTACAAGTGAGATTTACAATATTTACCTTGTTGTACTATTTTAATAATTAAATAAAAATTGTACAGGCCGAGTGAATAGTACACCGATTATCATGGCGTCTTCTCTGCTGCCCCTCCCGCTCAGGGTCACAGTAAAACTGATATCCTCGCCTTCCAGAAGGCAGCCACGGAGTTTCCATCACGCAACATCCTAGCTGATTAGGATTCTAACACTGAATGACAGCTGTTGTGAATGTCGTTACTTGACATGTGAATTTTTTAACCAAGGATTTCTTTATAGTATTAACCAAAATCTAGTCCCTATGGTGCCAAATATGTCCCCTAGCAATTTCTTTCCTCATAATATCCAGGGCCAGCCCCCAGAGAGTAATGGACCCAGGAGCACTGGTCTCCTAGACCCACATCTTTCTCCCTCCCCCAGCACCAGGATGAGTGCCATGTGGGTACACCCCTTGATAAGCCATGTTTTCTACCCCGTTTTCAAACCTTTCCTACTTTATTCTTTTCCTGTTTATGCCAAGGATTATGATTTTCTCCTCATTTATGTCACCTTACATGCAAGCTTCTTTCTCCCTTATTGACACCAGTGTAAGTTAGGAATTGTATTTAGCTGTAATCATCCTCTTTCCCAAATAAGTCAGGAGCAGAGTACTATGATATCATCTATGACCCAAGCTCCTTCTGTCTTTTGACTCCTTCATTCCTTGTGTGTGCCTTCCATCCTTTTGCGAAGTTACTTCACAGTGCAAAATGGCTGCCAGACCTCCAGCTGTACATCCAGCTTCTGGGCAAAAAGAACATGCTTTCCAGCTGAGTCAGCCACCTTTAGAGTTGTCTCCTGGGAGCTTCACCTAATACTGCTTCCGACTCGCACCTCACCAAGTAGCTCGGAAGGTTGACAAATACAGTCTTTCCCCTGGGCACATTGCTGCTCTGAGTAAGTCAGGGAATTTATTAGGAAGAAGAGAAGAAAGAACACCAGCTAACAACAAGAAATCTGGTGCTATAGCATCTGTTAGTATATCTTTGGGTCATGTATTTGAGTATAGACTCTGGGCTGAGAGGGAATACATTTAAAAAAAAGGGGGGGGGGACATGTCTCCCTAGCAGCTTACAACTTATTTAAGGAGGCAAAATATGTGGAAAAATTAGAAGATGGTGCTAATCTAATGGTACTCAGAGAAAAAAGAGAGTGTAGGTCTTTAGGTAAGACTTCCGGCTTGGCATAAGATTTAGGTGAGAGATATAGTAAGAGAATTTTCCAAGAGGAAGAAAGAGTACAGGTAAAGCTCAGAGGAAGAAATGAGCAAGTAGTCAGGGTCAGTGCCCTGGCCTCACCAGGACAGAAGAGATGCTTTGAAGAAAAGTGGAAACTAAAATGACAGGTAGAATGAGGATGGATTAGGGAGGATATCGAACCCAAGACACATGTGTTTGGTCCTGATGGACTAGGCTCCAGAAAGCCATTAGAGATTCTTGAGCAGGGTATTAATTAGGTGAACGTGGCATTTTTAGGAAGACTGCCAGTTACAAGTAAAAGTAAGAAAAGAGGTTGGGCTTAATAAATGGATACAGTTGTGAGGTTATACAAACCTGTGTCAAGAAATCAGTGGAAATGGAGAGGAAAAGACAATGCTGAAAGATGTTTGAGAGGAAAATTGAGGGGGAATATGATCGGGAATGGAAGGAAAGGAAAAAAAAAATAGAAGGTGATTCCAAGTTTTCTAGCCCTGGAGACTAGTGGAGCCTTTAGCCTAAGGGGACAGTTGTGGGTTCTGGAGGACTCTGAGGAAGAGCTGTAAAAATATTAACAAAAGTCATTAAGTAATTCTTGTAAAATTGAAAGCCCCAAAGTTATTTGTACCAAGTTAATTGAGACCTGAACTATGCTTTGCATTCAGCCCTGTCTATTTTCCAGTTGCTACATACCCAGTAGTTTGGGTTTTAGAGTGTGTGTGTGTCTCTGTGTGTGTGTGTGTTTAAGAAGGATAATGTCTTTGTTAGGAGAGATGGCTGATATTTTTGAAGTTCCTATGCACTACATATAGTAGACAAAATAAGGACATGTTGATACTGTTATTATATTTCAAGAAATTCAAGGCTTACGGTGTTAATTCTTACAAAAAGAATAAAAGAAAAATCTTGTTTATCCAGAGTTCCTAAAGGGAAAATAATTATTGTTTAATTAGTGCCATAATAACAAAAGGTAAAATAATTAACATTTAATTTAATGCCATACGTAAAGTTATTTTTAGACCCAGAGCAGGTACATGCACAGTTACACAGCTACATGGTAGAACTAGCACCCATGCCTCAAGATACTGATCTCAAAGTTACTGCTCTTTTGTCTTCTTCGTTCTCCTTCCCTTCTCTGTGGCTCATCAGATATCAGACCTATTGAAGATTTGGTCATCTACAATTTTTGGAAATCACAGCATGTTGAAATTTAGAAAGACTTTAAGAAACTTGTGTATCACATAATTCTATTTTATATTAGTAAGTGGGAAAAATTTTGGAGAGCACCATTTGGTTGCTTAGAGCCTAATCTAAGGAAATTGATGTTATCAAGCCATTTGAAGGACAATACTTTTCAAGAAAATTTATATGAATAAAGTCTGTCCAAAACAAACTGATTCTTCTTTTCTCATTAGTGAAGCTAGTAAGGAATTTGCTTAGGTTACCCATTTGGAGAGTTTTGTTTTTTTTTTTTTTTAATGATGTTGAGAAAACTGCAATATTTGTTAGATAAAAGATAACTCCAAGAAGGGATAGCATAACAGTTATTTTGCTTCAGAAATTCAAAAGATAAAGGCAAACAAATATATTTGTGGTTGAAAGAAACTATTCCTTTTGTTATCCATCAGAGAAGTTTCTTGTTTCTCATCACAGAGGATCAACTCTCAGAGGTTTTCCCCAGTGAGTTCTTGGATGAGAATTTTTCTGGAAAAACCCCGGCTTTCATTCTTGATGGTGAATTCAATTCTACTCTGCTTGTGACTGGGGAGCCTAGCAGACAAGGTTCTAGCGGAGTTGTGTCTGTGAACCCCAACATCCCTCTGGAAGGTCAACTCTGGGGCACTGCTGCGGGTGGTTGGGGCTTGTGTCATTCTCTTGCCTCTGGGGTCCCAGCCCACTCCTCACCAGCTTTGAACCATCCCCCAGAAGTGAGCTAGAGCCTTTGAACCTCCAGAATATGTTTCTTTTGCTTCTTGTCCCAGGAGCTTCCTGTTCCAGTTATATTTGTCTGTGTTTGACCGGCTCCAGGGGCAGACAGGGAATCGGTTTAAGATACATCAAATTAACTTTTCAGAGCAAAGGGGTGTCCTTTAGTGTTACATTGGTGGCCTTTTATGTTACATAGTGGCCTTTTATGAAACTGAACCGTAGAAAAGTTAATCTAGTTCCCTTTGGCCAGTCCTACTTTAGCCGTGGAGATGATTTACCTGCCAGGATAGTCATTATTTAAATAAAACTGGTTCTTCGCATTCCCGATGCTGTGTTCCCTCGGAAAGATAACCCATCTCATAGTAAATACTCAAAGAATGTTTATTATTTTTCCCCTGGCACGTACAAATGCAAGTGTGATCTGTTTCTGAAATTTGGTTTGAGAGACGAGTTAATGTGTTAAGACTGTGGGGCTGTATAATAAAATTTGTCAATATAATTTGAATGAGAGCCTCTTATGGTTGACTGCAAATGCACTTTAATTAAGATTTAATAACCTTCATATGGGAAATGAAAAATTATTATAAGTGATCTTGGATAAACTCCAGTGACTCCTTTAAAGGGAACATTAAATAAAAATGTAGTAAATATATTTTATGTAGTGATTGTATAGATTACAGAACTTCATTCAGCTAAATGCTTTTTGGCAGATTATAGAATACACACTCCATAGCAAGTGAGATGTTGAAATCGGTGCAAACCTGTAATAACTTGACACTTCCAGTAACAGACAAGTAGATGGACTGGTATAATACACTTAACCAACTAAAATGCTGACTGAAAGAGAGAGGTGTGTTTCTTCTGGGTGCTACTGACGACCAACAAATAAAGCAGACTTTCCACTCCGCTCTGGAGAGAAGCGTCACTGTTTCATGCCGCCGTGAGCGGGAATGCTTCCTAATGTGGCAAACCATGTCTCCCTGACCCGGTAGCCTAGAATATCAGAGGAATGTAACTTGCTTCTAACAGTGCTCTTCTTCCATCTTCCAGCATCCCTGAAATTTTCTTTTTCCTGTCTCTGAAGTTGATGTTTCTGCAGACATGGCCATCTTTCTGGGGTGTCGGGCTTATGATATCACATCCTGTTCTTTACACCCCACCTACATTACCTCAGGTAGGCTCAAGTTTGGCAGGAAGAGGCCATTCAGTCATGCTCTGTAAGGACTACAGTCCTTGATCTATTTAGCAAAAGCTAAATAGCAAAGAGTCTTAATAGAGACGAGGTGGCCACCCAGAGAAGGTGCAGGTGCAGCACGTCCCGGGGTGGCGTTGGGCTCCCGAAGACCCCATAGACCCCGCCGGGGCTGTGCAGCTGCCAGTCCCGGGGTGGGAGAAGGTCCTGTTGTGCAGGACTATAGCTCTTTCATAGCTCTCTGTAATTTGCATTTATTTCTCTCTTCCAGAAGAAGGTAAGAAATCTTTACAGACATCAAGGCTCCTTTATTTTCCCTCCGAACTCCACATCGCCAAGCCCCAGTCCTCCCCCAGAGACAGAAAGCAGAGCGAGAGCCCTGGCAGCTGGGAGCATTTTGCCCACCTCCCATCAGCTCCATCTCTTCACAGTCTACCTCTTGACTCTGACTTAATTCTTTCCATTCCTGAACTACTAGTCTCGAGTGAGGACTGGAATCATAAAATCACTGGCCTACATTGTGGTTCCGTGGGGAAAGCAAAGCTGTGGCACACGTTGACCTTGAATCCCTTCCACTGACTCTGGGATGATGGCTTGGTTCCCGGTGCTCATTGCAGACCTGCAGTCCATCTGTGGGCCCCGCTGTCCCGAGACGGGGTGGTAGAGATGACAGTGGACACTGGTCGCAGGACAGAAGAGCTCGTTCACCAGAACAACTGGAAGGATGAGTCAGTAACAAGGCAAATCTTGAGATCATGGTAGTGGGGAGTCTTCCAATGGGACACATTCCAGCTTTAGCTAGATCGGTGAGTCATGGGAGTGTCGTGGGGACAGAGACCACTGGAGCTGAGAAAACCAAGGAACTGCAAAGCCAGGGGATGTCCACTGCTGCCTCATGCTCTCTGACCCCAGCCCACGGTCAGCCAGAGGTCTCCCTAAACTTGCTCTGCCATAACCACTGCTCACTAGCCCTGTGAGCCTCTGCCTCTCACATTGCCTCGTCCTCTCCTTCTGCCCCTTCACCTGACTTTCTCTGATACTCCTCATAGCCCCCCGGGAGCAGTCTGCTGCTTTTCCTCTTCTCTGTTCACACAAGGGGACCACATATTCCTCACCTGCCTCTGCCATTGTCCTTGACCCTCACCCTCACTTTCTCTTTCATCACTCAGCCGTTTACCGACTGTTCGCACATGACCCCACAACCCTGCAGCACTCTAGGGCCTCGTCCCTGATGGCATTATTGGCCCTTCAACCTCATTGTGACCAAGCATTTCACCTCTTGTCCCCACAGCTCCTGCACCAGCCCTGGTCTTTCTCTCCCTTGAGGCTGCTCTCCTCCCCAATGTCAAATCTGAAATTCCCCTTTTCTCACTCCTCCACTGCTCCCCTCTCTTGTGTGTGCTGTACCTACTCCTCATTCCTGTCAAAACTATTATCCTTCAACTCCTTCTTCTCCCCCTCCTCCACTTTGAGGCCTTCTCTTCACTGTCCTTCTGACTCGGCCTGGCTCTCAGGCCGGACACCCACAGTCAGCCATTCCAGCCACAGGAGAGCCCAGCCCCGAATTTTCTGGTCCCACGGAAACTTGTCCGTCCTTCCGATGCATTCCTTCCTGAGCTCCCACTGCACTCCCCGAAGCAGCAGCCTCTCTGGGCCCCTCTCATGGTACCAGCCTCCAGTCACATCCCTTCCCACCACGCTCTGCAGATGAACTTGCCTCTCATTCTACTGAGGAAACTGGGGACCCCTGAGTGATTCTCTTCGAAACCCTTCTACTCTTGCTTAAACCTGCCTTGCTTCTCTTATCTTTCTTTAGACTTGAGGCTAAAGAGGAAGTATCTAGTCTCTTTTTCTACCCTCAGATCCTCCTAATTCTACTCCTCTGGGACCCACTCTATCCCCTCTTTCTTTTGCTTCCTCCATTTCCCACTCTACTCTGATTTTTCTAACTACAAATATACTCCTCTCCAGCATCCTTTAAAATAAAACAAAACAAAAAACCCTTCCTATTAATTCCTCTTGTTTATGGTCCCTCCCTCCTTTTCTTAACTGCCAAACGTTTGGATGAAGAGCACTGCTACTGTCTGCATCCATTTCCTCTGCCACCTGCTCTTTCTTTGTGCAAGTGCTGTGATGACCATGTCTGCCAATGTACCGAAACTGCCTTGCAAACAGGGCTCATGTAGTCTAACAGAGCTCAGAAGTCAAAGCTTAGATGCCACCATCTTCATTACCTAATGCTTCCATGTAAGCATTCAACACATTTGTGTTTAAGAGTTACATATTTTATTAGTCTGAGAATATACGTGAAATGCGATGAGACCATTACAAGCCCAACAGTAAAGCCTTCAAGCTGGCAAATAAGAATGTGAATTTATAGAAACATTATGGACTGTACACAGGACAATATTTTGAATAGAGGTACACTGATATATCATAGAACTACATATCATAAACTATCATAAACTATGGTTTCCCATACTACCCATGGTCTGAACCAAGTTGGGCTGTAGCAAATCTCAATGGATATCCTAAACATTCTGCATTTCTCCTCCTGCTGCTTATTGGCAAATTAAAGAAATTTAATTGCTGGTCTCACTTTGACAGCAGTTGGTCCATTCAATAACGGATCAGCTTTTTCACAAAAGCACTTCTAATTTTTACTAAACATGCCTAAATTATAACATCATATATAGAAGCCACATACTCTGTTTATCTGTTATATTTCCTTTCCTCCAGACATTATGCCAAGGGATCAGGATGTGGCCAACGGTAGAGGCTGGTTGGATTCTATCCTGCCAATAGTAGCTGAGTGTCCACTCCATAACGTTATTGGTCTGAACCCAGAGGGATGCAATAAGGTAAGATGAACTCACTGCCCTCAGGGAGCTCACAGTCAAGTAGTGGAAACATGACAAGTGCCTAGAGACCACAGCTGGAGGGAGACAATTGTGTCGCTCACTGGGGTTCCTCTCCAGCCACCAGCCGGAGATGATCTTCTGGGAATGAAATCTGAGAAAAGGCCAACAGATTTGAGGTCTGTGAACATAGCTGTTACGTAAGAAGGGGTCTCTTGAGTAAAGGATATTTTCATTTGAAAAATCAGAAATCTCTCTGAACACATACTTTAGCAAATGCTAAGCCACTGAATTCTTACTTAAAACATATTAAGTCCTTGCAAGTTTGTCAGAAATGAATTGTGTCATTTGTGTTTTCTGGAGAGTGCCTTTTCTGTAGGCTAAATATTTTTGTTAAAGACATTCCTACCTCTTGGCATTGTGTCCACTTAGAGGCTTTATGACCAAGAAAGGTTTCTGCAGGGGAGGCAGGGGCCCAATGGAGATAAAATGCCTTGTGTTTCCCTGCAGGAGGTCTAGCTCTCACAGACGAGTTTAATAGCCATTCATGCGCTGAGAAGATCTTATCTCATGTCCTATTGGTTCAGGGTCACTTGTTGGCCCACATTATATTGAAATGTGGGCAGAGAGAGGGAGTAATTTGTTAATGTCATGTAGGATGAACTTGGTTAGAAAGGAAAGTGTACCCGCTTTATAATAACACAAGTGTTTCCTTGCTAATCCCTTGGCAGGTTCATTATCTGTGCAGCCCCAGGCAATGGTTAGCCTATCACGAAAGTGAAATTTAACCCTCAGCATGAAATTAATCCTCAAAGACTTATGTCTGCTCAGTCTAGAAATAATACATTCTAAGCGATCGTATAATCCCTGACTCTTTCTTTTTGCAAAAGTGTTAAATTGTTATCAAGATGTTATAGAGCATGCTAGGAAATTGATTTTTGTTTACTTGATCAAACTGGACAAATCTTTAAGAACCAAGTCACTGATATCCTCATTGAAGGTTGTAGTTGTAAAGCTGACCTGGTGGATTGGCTTTCTTTAAGCATTCATAGGACTTCCATTTGTTGGTGGTCATACTTGTGTTTGCACTGCGTTTTACGTGATGTATGTATAGAGCTGTAGCATAGCTGTAGCATTCTAAATATGTATGAATAAATAATTTTTTTTAAAAAATATCACTTGGCAAGGAGGCTGTTTCCGTCAGCTTCTTGACATTTGAAAGGGAAAACTGGGAACCACTGTGAGAATGCCAAATGGGTGTAAATGGTTCCTTGTAGAGCCAGGAAACCTGTAACAAGAATTTAAGAGTAAAAGGAAATGGGACTGTGTCCCTTTTCCTGTTTTCACAGGGCTTTATTCTTAGCCTTTTCATGAATCTTTCTTTCCAAGGTGTATGGGCAATTAGAGAAAGAGAAGGGAGGAGAGGATGGATTGAGAAGGGTGGAAGGAAGCCAATATTTACTGGGAAATATAGGTACCAAGCATTTTATACATATTGTCTTATTTATTCCTCACTGTGGATGGCAAGGTTGGTATCACTTTTCTAGATAAACAGAAAGATTTAAATTTTCTGTCCAAGTCCATGCAGTAGACTCAGGATTTGAATCTAGGTCTGTCTCTACCTACGTATATCCCTACCTTGCCAGACGCCATTATCAGATTTGTGTTCCAGATTTCGGTTCTCTCATGCCTGGCCTATTTTAACATCCTTTTAAACTATTGCTTCCTGTCCGTTGACATTGCCTGTCACTCTTCTGTGGGAGGAAATTAAAATGGTCTGGCACAATTGTCCCTTTGCAGAGCCAAGTTCGGTGGATGCCGATGCCCTTTCCTAAATAGATACAAATCAACCATTGGATAATTTACACTCACTTCTGCTTATTGTTCAGGTACTTACTTCCTTTCGACTTTATATGTGCCTTTTTTCCCTGAACTTCTATAACAGCCCTCCTAAGCTTTAAAAAATCGTATGTTTTCTCCTTAGGAAAAGGTTTTATCAGCCCTCAGTGATGTACACGTATCTCCTTTTAAAACTCTCTAACAAGACTCTTTTCTGTGCTGGCCTAGCTTCCCATCCAGCCATGAAAACACTCTGCTCACTGCCCCAGAACCGTCCTTCCTGGCATCCCAAGTTAACTGCTTCAGATAAGTTTTCTCCATTTAACCCCATCTAGTCTCCAATCCATCAACTCAATTTGTATATCCTATCTCCTTTAAGCGTTTATTTATTTTCTCTGTGTGTGTGTGTATAAAATTTATTTTAATAGTATTGTATATTTACTTTGAATTCCCTTCTCACTGACTCTGAGTTTTAAACTTCCTTGCATGTCATGTTTTTTAGTATTCTTATGCCTGCCTGGTATAGTTTTCTGTAGAATTTATAGATGGCTTGAAAAATTGACTTTAGTGGACTTATATGGAAGTTTTACATTTTGGTGAAATATTTGTATTTTCCCAATTTTAAGAAAACTGAAGTTATTCAAATGCTGGCAAAACAATGACCATTTGTAACATAAGTAAAAGTAGATTTTGATAAAAATTTCTCTATCGTTTAATGGCACAAGAAAGGGTCACATCCACTTTGTCTCTGAGATTTACTTAGTTATTGTGCAATGCCAAAGACATTCCTTTGAAGTGCTGATTTTCAAAAGGGGCACAAGGGTACAAAGAGTCATTTACAGTGTTTGAAAAAATAATCTTAAAGAGGCATTAAACTGCAAACATGCAGTAAAAACCTGTTGCAGAGTAGATTTAAGTACCCAACAATGCCTTCCTGTTGTTGTTGTTGTTTATAATTGTGTTGTTGTTGTTGTTTTTTAATTACTTCCAAATTGTCAGCTCACGGAAAAGCATGAAAAGGTGTAATGATCACACTTTGGATTCGTTAATACGGAATATTCTAGAAAATTGTTTTAGCTCTTGAAAGTCCCTCTAGAACTATAAAAGTGCAAATGAGATTGTCCCTGCTGTTTTAGCCAGGCCTGTGAGGCTCAGAGCAATAGGATATTTATAAGAAAATTCCAGACATAGCAGTGCTGCCATGATCCATATGACCCAAACTTTCCAGTTTTTGTCTCTTGTCCTATCTAAGAAAAAACAAAAGGACATACCATTTAAATTAGAAGATCTCAAATCATTGTTAGGATTCATTATAATGAAGATATGTATATTATTTCATAGAGGGGCAGGTTGATGTGGAAGAAGAAAGCACTTTTTAATTTTCATTACACGCTGGTGATTTTCAAGTTACTGTCTCTCCATAAATAGGTCCAACCTCTCTACAACACTGTCCTGAGGAGAACTGGCTCTTTCTGTTTTCCAGCAAGAGATTTGATTTTCTTTAAGATGATACTGATGATCCCTTATGTTTGGAAGATACTACTTAATTGCTAGTTTTATCAAACTAGCAAAGACACTAGCACGGAAAGGCCTTCCACGTATCTATGTATTGATCTTCCTCATATTTTGTACTTGGAAAAGATCACACGGGTTTCTTCAGCTGCAGCTCTCAAATAGCTTGAAGGAAAAGAACATTGTGTATTTAAGAGGCTTTTCAATGTTCCTAATTTGGTTTGGAATTTAATCCGGTAGATTCCATTTTGGATTTCTCAGAAAACATTTTTGTCTGCCTTACAGGCACTCTGGCTTCATTCTAAGTTGATGTATCTTGTAAAAGATTGTTCAAGGAGCATCAAAGAGATAGTTTCATCTTTTATCAGTTCAAAACTGATTAAAGGTTATCTTGGGATGAAACTTCTTTTATTTTAAACCTATATAAACAATGAAATAATGAGGCTATGCAATAAGTAACACCAAGCTTATAGGAGGGGAACTGAATTTGAAATTCAAGATGGTTTCCTAACTCTTGGATTACTCTGTTTATTAGAGATGTTTCCCCACAAACTCTGATAATGCTACCTATATGACGGGGAAACCATATGCAAAAAAAAAAAAAAAATATATATATATATATATATATATATATATATATATATATATTTATATATATATACTTATTTCATATATATATATACTTATTTCAGCCTCAGATCTTAGTTTTTAAGCCAGACCAGAACGTTCCAATTGAAATATAACGTGAGGCATACAAATAGTTTGCAATTTGTTCTTAGCCACATAATAGTAAGTAAAAAGTACATGCTTGCTACAAAACATCTGTGGGATGCAACAGGTAGTGTAGTCCTAGGAAAACGACGAAGTGATATTTAATGGAAAAATGTTTTACAGTTCTTTGGCTCTTAAATTTAAATCTAAAGTGAGTTAAATAAAATAAATTCATTTCCTCAGTTGCACCAGGCACATCTCAACTGCTCCAAAGCCACATGTGACTAGTGGTTTCCATACTAGATGGTGCAAATTTAGGCCTTTGGGGAGTTTACTTAAACAGTAGTGCTATTTTAATGGTTTCTTTGTGGGTAGTTCCTCTTTAGAAGAACTATGATAACATAAAGATAGTCTACTTTTTATATATGCATTAGAAACCAGTGTAAATAAAATGCTTTCATGGTGGACCAATTTCTAAGCTGATTTCCCTGGTTTTAGCTATGCGTGTGTGTGTGCGTGTATGTGTGTGTGCTGGGTGGTTCCAGGAGGTGGACGGTGCTGTGGCTATATGGTCAATCTATGACTTTTGAAAACAGATAACCATCTCCTGCTTTGAATCCCATTATGAAGTCCTAGTAAATCTAAGCTTTCTCATATATCCCAATCATGAAATTGATGATGTGGGATATCAAGGAGCAGATGGTATGGGTTTCCTATGTATGGTGAAGGGCAGTGATAATAATATTCCTTAAGAATATGTTAAGTTGGTAAAATAACTATCTTGCAATATTAGCCTTATTTCAATTTATACAAAACATGCGACTTTAAGTAGAATGAAAAATGTATTTTCTTCCATTTCATCTTCTCCCAGGGGAGGCAGGTGAGTGCTTTCTAGTTCCCCTTTTCCTGAAATAAGAGAAAGGATACAACTGGTACTACCAAAGACTTAAAATAAAATATTTAGAAAAAAATAAAACCCAGGGCGCCTGGGTGGCTCAGTCAGTTAAGCATCCGCATTTGGCTCGGGTCATGATCCCAGGGTCCTAGAATCAAGTCCTGTGTTGGGTTCCTTGCTCAGTGGAGAGCCTGCTTCTCCTGCGGCTCCTTTCCCTGCTTGTGCTCTCTTGCTCTCTTTGTCAAATACATAAATAAAATTTAAAAGAAAATAAACACTTAAAATGTAATGTTTGGATTCTGTACCTGGATACTCACACAATTTTTATAGTGCCTTAAGTTAGGTACTTTATTAACACCGCTTGGCTCCCCAAGTGTAAGGCACTTTTTAAAAAAATTTTTTATTAACATATAATGTATTATTTGTCTCAGGGGTACAGGTCTGTGATTCATCAGCCTTACACAATTCACAGCACTCACCATAGCACATACCCTCCCCAGTGTCCATCAGCCAGCCACCCTATCGTGTAAGGCACTTTTTACATTGAATGAAAGTGGTAAGATATTTGGTATAATAATAATTCCTGATTCCATTGTGTGCCTATGTAGCATCTTTTGCTAGATACCAATGGCAGCAAAAAGAACGTGAATCATACCAAAAAAAAAAAAAAAGTCCAAAAGAAAATCGATAAGCTCTTTGGATGCAAATATCATAAATGACATATCCATGGCATATCCCGGCTGGTACAAAGATGTTTCTCTACATGAAAAATAACATAGCAATAACACTAGTCTATGGTTATTTCTACTTCTTTCTCCTATTTTGTTTTTTGGGTTTTGTTTGTTTTTTTAAAGATTTATTTATTTATTTATTTATTTATTTGACAGAGAGAGAGAGAGAGAGCTCGAGAGAGGGAACACAAGCAGGGGAGTGGAAGAGGGAGAAACAGGCCTCCTGCTGGGCAGGGAACCTGATGCGGGGCTCGATCCCAGGACCCTGGGATCATGACCTGGGCTGAAGGCAGACATTTAGTGACTGAGTCACCCAGGCGCCCCTCCTATTTTGTTTTTATAAACATTTCCATTTTGAAATCTAAAGGCTTGGATTCTAAATGGTATACTAGGAAACGACACTGTTTACAATATACGATCCTATAAAAAGTAATGATGTGCTCTCTCTGTGATAAGGCAGAACACTAGAGGAAAAAAAATACAACGGAGATGATGACAATTATCTAGCTAAACAGGAGTGAAAAAAGAAAGGAAACTTTAGAAGATATGAAGATGTATTGTTTGATAGACGTGCTTTGAGATGCCCGCAAACCTCCTCTTTCTCTGCACGTTGCCGCCACTCACAGGCTTGGCTGCAGGTGTGGGCTTGAGGCCACATTTGCAGAATAACTCTATCCCATGGACATGGCTAAGAGAGCCAGTGGTAGACAACTGACTCTTAGAGAATTTTAACTGGGATATGATTTTGCAGTGAAAGGGAGACAGGTAGTTCTCTCAAATTAGGATGACTGGAAGTGGTTTATAAATGGATTCATGGGATGCCTGGGTGGCTCAGTGGGTTAAAGCCTCTGCTTTCAGCTCAGGTCATGATCCCAGGGTCCTGGGATCAAGCCCCAAATTGGGCTCTCTGCTGGGCAGGGAGCCTGCTTCCCCCCCCTCTCCGCCGCCTGCTTGTGATCTCTGTCAAATAAATAAATAAAATCTTTTTAATAAATAAATAAATAAATAAATGGATTCACGACAAAAGTATGGGCAGGGTGTAAAGAAATCATCAGGAAGAACTCGGTATCCTGAGGCTATCAGTGGCAGGAGGTAAAGCTGTCACTACTTCTAAGCACAAAGGCATGCGTGAAGGGAAAGGTTACGAAAACTTGAAAGACGAAAGTCGTGAAGAGAGGGCTTCCTGAGAGGAGCAGGGAACTTCTGTTGACAGAGACAAGCCTGAGGAAACCTCACAGGAAGGAACCAGACAAATAAATATCCCAAATTCATCTTCCTCCCTTCCTCCTGTCACCTGCCGGGGCTTCTCATTGACCAGATCCAACTGGAAGACAGAGAACATAGGATTATTTGATGTAATCAATTTGGATCACCTCTCGGGGCAACAAACAAGAAGGAAGAGGGTGGAGAGTGTGTCAAGAGGAGCAAATGAAAGAGATTTGGCACGTGTAGTGGCAGAAAGGCGTTAGTGGTGGGTACCAGGTTTGTGTCGTATGAAACCATGGCTGGGTACCTTTATCAAAGTCAATGCAGGCTGTTGGGGAGCAGGAAACATGAATAACCAGAAGGAACCAGTCTACAGAGAGGACACAGAGAGAGAGACAGAGACATGGGACAAGGCTGGTTCTTGGATCAGTTAAGGCAAATCTAGTTGCAGTAACAAGTAAACCCCTGATGTCAGTGTTTATCCCAAGAAAGTATGTGTGAGACGGATCCAGGCTCCTCCCATCTTGTGGCTGTGTACCCACCCACTACAGCTTCGGAGTCCTCTGCTTCCTTCTTGCAGGTGAGACAGATTTGATGTCAGGTGTAACTAGTGTTGATGTTAAGATGCGTCTTGCCAAGTACATTGGGTGAGACAGGAGAGAGAATGAAGAAGTCCCACTCATAAGATCAGTCTGAAAGTGACATGTTACATCACTTTGATTCCATTCAGAAAAACTAGTCACATGATGTACAGGGCGCTGGGAATGCACTTACTATCTGACTATGCACAATGAACTATCAACTTTGCACAATGAAAAAGGGAGCAGAAGGTTTTCGTGGGCTGCTTATCGCTTCCACCACAATCCCTGATGGATTTCCCTGTCCAGGTCACGGTTGCCAGGAGACCTTATTACACTATTTTGTCACACACGGTGTCTGTAATAACCACTTCCTCCTTGATGTGAGTTACTTTGAGACACGTCAGTTCTAGCAGCCAAAGTCCTTGATGAAACCATGTTCGGTTAGGATTGGTGTTGCAGTATCATCAAAGGCCATCTGTTTATGCCTTTAAATTTCTAGCATGTTTAAACTTGAGATTTTTAAGAAAATTTTCTTTATCTTATTTGTATCTAAAAGTGCAGTGTGTTCCATTGTGTATTTATTTCCCTGTGGTAAATTTTTGTCTTCGGTCCTACAAACTTTCAGAAATTGTACAGCTTTTTAATTCTCCTGATAGTTAGCTGAAACTGAATCTGACACAAGTAATATTGCTAAAAATATATACACACCCAAACCAATCTTCATTGCAAAAAGTTCTCTTGGCATCACATTTTTAATGTTGTGAATATACTGACTTCACCATTGAAAATACTCATTTCTCCCCTTCCTTTATTCCAAAAGTTGTCTACATTCAAGGGAATGAGAAAAAAACAGGGAATATCTGCCAACTATTCTATAAATTATATCAAGATTTTTTAATAGACATTTCAAAGTATGGAATTGCAGATGTCTTGTGCTTTCTGCCAGAATTTGACCTAACACACATGAATTAAGAGTGGCTTTAGCAGTTCCAAAAGTATTTGTACTGGGAAGTAGAATCCTTTGCAATAGTTCTTTCTCTTTCTTTCAGTCTTCCTTTCTTTTCATTCTCTTTCCTTCCTTTTATTCTTTCTTCTTCCTTCCTCCTTCTCTCCCTCCCCCCTCCCTCTCTTTCTTTCTTTCTTCTTTCCTTTACTTTTCTCTTCTATATTTCTGTCTCTTCCCTCTCCCGAAAGGGGTAGTGCGATATCATCAGCGCCAACAGAAAACCACAGTGATTTGGTCAGAATTCCGAAAAATACAGGTTTTTTTCAAAAGAATATTTTCCTCAAATTTTCAAACTAAACATGCGTTTGCGAGAATCTAAATAACAGACACCGCATGGTTCATAATGCAAAAATGGAAAACATACCAAGAAAAAGGAAGGGCACTTTATTCGAAGAAATAAACAGGAACAGAACCCATAAAACAAATCGGGGAACAGGATGAGGGAATCGTTATGGCTGGCATCAGCTGTGCTGTGTGTCATTCTTATCATCCTTATTGTAAGTTATAAATTAGTTCTTCAGTGCCCAGGAGTGATGGGACTCTTTGTTAAAGCCATGGAGTGGACGGATCTCAAAGGGCTAGGAGCGCATGGCGGCAGGGCTGTCTTCCTAAGAGCCGGAGAGCCTGTCCCTGCCTGAGGTCCTCTACCTGAGAGTGACCACAGAGCCTAGGGAAGAGGATATTGGAGGAACATGGAGACTTTCTGCCCCTTCTCTCCTCTCAGGACAGCCCATTCTCAGGGAGAATTCAAACTCAGCCAGAGGCCCACTTACCTCAGAACCTCAGCTCTGGCACGGAACTGAGAAACGAAACACATGCAGAAAATGGTCCCTGAACAGCCAGAATAGATGTTACAAGAGCCCGGCACTGATGCTCATGGACATGACTCACAGCATGGCCCCTGCAGCCCTCACTAAGAGCCATGACCAAGCTGAGTCATCTTGTCCTTCATTCACTGCTGGTTTTAAGCGGTGAGTGAAAGGTCACGGGAGGAATGCAGGAGAGAAAAGGGGAAGGAGGAGATGGAATCAGGGAGAGTGGCTTTGAGGCAGACACGGTGATGTGCAAGAGAAGATAGCTCATTGCTTGGCAATAAGGGATAGAACAAACCCATGGAGAGAAAACAAAGAGCCAGAAAAGCACTGTGAGGCTATTAGTTTAGGGAGGCTTGAACAGATCCCAGTGTCACAGCACAAAAGGATAATTCCCATCCAGAAGGCCCCCGCTAACCCCAGGCACTGCGAATATACTATGTTGGGTTTCCTGGGTCCTATTTAAGGGGAGAAGCAAGAATATGACAAATCTAGGAAGACTTGCCTGTTATTCATGTTTTCATGCCACGTGTTTGTTTCCTATTAGAATGAAAACTTCTTTTTTTTAAAGATTTATTTATTTATTTGAGAGACAGAGAGAGAGTGTGTGTGTGTGTGTGTGTGTGTGTGTGTGTGTGTGTGTGTGCAAGGAGGGGTGAGGAGCAGAAGGAGGAGAGAGAAACCTAAGCAGACTCCTGCTGAGCATGCAGCCAGATGCCAGGCTCAGTCTCACAACTCTGAGATCATGACCTGAGCTGAAACCGGGAGTCGGATGCTCGACTGACTGAGCCACCCAGGCGCCCCTGGAATGCAAACTTCTGTAACAGGGTCAATGTCTGAGTTGAGCAATCTTAACATGTGAGTGCCCTGTACAGAGTAGGCACTCAGCAAATATTTATTGGCATAAATTCTTTATAAATTTCACTGTTCCAGAACACTTCTTTGCTCTTCTATACTCAATGATAAGGTTTTACTTGTGGAGGGAGGAGCTAAAACTCCCAGGGTTTAAATCTAATCTTCAGCAATGTCTCCTCCAGGTGACCTTCCACACCTCCTACTTTCCGGAAAGGCGGTCCTTTTACTACTTGTAGCCTTTCAGTTTTGTTCTCTCAGACCTCTGATTGATTTCTTGGGTGTTTAGAATAATTTGATAACTATCCAGCTGTGTTCCAGGGACAAGACAAGCACAGGGTCCTCCAGGAGTCTTCCTCACTAAATTTTTTTCATCAATCACTTTCCCTTTTCCTGGCTCACCTCTACCCCACCCCTACCCCAGCCCCCCCAAAACCTTCCTTCAGCTCTACCATCTTCTTGAGCTAATCTTTCTTTTTTTTTTTTAAGATTTTATTTATTTATTTGACAGAGATCCCAAGTAGGCAGAGAGAGAGAGGGGAAAGCAGGCTCCCCGCTGAGCAAAGAGCCCGATGAGGGGCTCGATCCCAGGACCCTGAGATCATGACCTGAGCCGAACGCAGAGGCTTAACCGACTGAGCCACCCAGGTGCCCCTTGAGCTAATCATTCTGTCGTGCTCCCGACCAAACTGGTTTTTGCGGGATCAGCTTGGGGATATGGTGAAAGGGCTGTGACAGATCCCTAAATTGAATGAGGCTTTTTTTTAAATTGTGGTAAAATATGCATGAAACTTACTCTCTTAACCATTAAAAAAAAAAAAAAGCTGATTGTCATACTTGGAACTCATGATAATTAATTGACTGAAAATGAGCAGAGTTTCATTGGACACAATCAGACCTCAGCCTAGGAGAAGTTTGAAGGAGGATATTTAACTCTCATGTGTTCACTATAGGTTTCTCAACATGGGTCTCATTTTAAGTGAATGTCTTATGTTTAGTCTTTAAGATTTTAAGGAACCTACATTGACCAAGATATCCAGTTAATCTGGGTCTAAATTTGTAAAATAGAGAGCTAGTTTTTTTTTGGGGGGGGTAATTATTTTAAAATGCAAATTTCTATTTATGTAAAAACTGCTAGTTGGAATAAGTTCATCATCTTATGAATTTAAATGAACGGTCTTGAAGTGCTTTGTTACCCATCAAACTACCCACCTGTAATTTGGCTAAATATTAGTTGTCTTTTATTAAATATTTGGTTAGCTGGTAAAACAGAGTTTCCTGTACGAGTTCTGTTGCCAAGTTTGGCTGGTTCCTGGGTGGGAATAATTCATGCATCTCTTGTGTTGCCAGTGTTCTAAGTGATTTTTGATTATTTTTCACATGTTATTTGATGATAATCATGAAACCACACCTTTCCACTGGGCTCTCTTGAGCATGGGCTCCTGTCATACTGGAATCTTCATTATTGTAACAAGCATATAGTTGAGAAAAAGAGAGTGAGTTTAGAGAGAGGGAGGAGAGAGAGGGAAGTTACAGAGTTAGTTGATATTGGTCTTGACAGTGTTCCCCAGGAAGACAGTAGGCTTGGAAATAAAATCCATAGAATAGATGTTAAATAAATATAGAAAGGTCAGGGGTTTGGGTTTTTTTTGTTTGTTTGTTTTGGTTTGGTTTTGGTTTACAAAAATGTATCAGTCCAGTTGTCTACAATGAGAGGTCTAGGAGGAATCACATGATGTCTTGCTGTTCAAATAGGACTGTGCCCAAATTCTTCTGCAAAGATGGCCATCCCACCTCCCCATGAGCGAGCCTCTCCATGCACAGTCTATACTCCAGAAATGAGGGATCAAATCAAATTAACACAATCAATTCATCTCTGAAACCTGGCTCTCCCCAGAGCAGTTAATTTAGGGCTGATTTTTCTTTTAGAATTCCAGAGATAAACTTCGAAGTCAGCTGGGTGGCACGTAAGCAACATTATTCCCTTTTTAACAAAGGAAAAAAGCTTGGTTTTAGAGAAGTAATTTTCCTGGACATTCTCTGACCTAGAAACAAAAATAAGGGGAGAGACTTCAGGGAAACCTATTCCCTCTAGTCTGATGCTTTTCTAGCTCCAAGCTGATACTTTTTATTTTTCCCTTTTTCAAGTGATTTTTACCCCACAAATATAAGGAACCATGAAACAGAGGAGTATCCTGAGATGAGATCACATATGTAAAAATGCTCTTGGGCATCTGGGTGGCTCAGTCAGTTAAGCATCTGCCTTTGGCTCAGGTCATGATCCCAGGATCCTGGGATGGAGTCCTGCATTGGGCTCCCTGCTTTGTGGGGAGCCTGCTTCTCCCTCTGTCTGCTGCTCTGCCTGCTTGTATTCTCTCTCTCTCTCTCTCTGTCAAATAAATAAATAAAATCTAAAAAAAATTTTTAAAAATAAATAAAAATAAAAATGCTCTCAAAGTTGAAAATGATTTACAAGCAAGCAGTCTGATCACCACTGTTTTGATCATTTTGGGGTCCTGTCCACCTATAAAATGCTTTTGAAAACTCTGTTCTCATTTGGAATCAATAATAACTGATCCAAATCTTGGTAACATATGAGATCAATCTTGGTATAAAAATAAAAATGTCCCTTGAAATTTTCCTCAACTCCGATAAGCATAAGCATGTTTTCTTCCTTACTTGCCAAGTTTCTTACCTCCATTCCCCAAATTTCTTGCTAGCATAAACATTTATGCTTATGAATGCAAAAAAACCACCCATACTCCTAATCTTTCTCTCTTTGACATTGTTGAAAAACATCCTTCCTTATCAGTGCTAAATAAACCATAAAATAGGCACATTTGATCAGTAAAAATAAAATGGAATGGTATATTAGGTGTCTAGAGACTCTGTATTCTCTGACATTCTCCCTCACTGGGACCCCAGCTTACGGTCTCTTGTGCATAATTAGTTTATGTGAAGTGGCTCAGTTCCCAGGGCCAGTAAGAGGATTCTAGTAGATTTGACTGCTTTCAATTTCCCTGTTCTGGAAATCTTTTATGGAGGCTGGAAACCAAGAACTTCAGTCTCACCCTGGGCAGTGAGCTGGAGTTTAGCAGGTAAGAATGGCGTTCTGTGGTTCTCTGTCACCGGGCCATAGGTGCTACTGATGAACATTAAGAAAACCTGTTGACCCAGGGAGGTAGGTGGGGAGGATCAGAGAGAGAAAGAATATAGCTGACTCTTTTGGGGGAGGGAGGGATCAAGTTTTTTAAAATTCTAATTATTCTGGGAATATGTGAAAACAATAATTGTCATGACCGTGGTAATTTTAGTATTTGACTGTTAAAGCTGATGTCACCCTCTCTACTCTCATTACCTTGCGAGTGGGTTATTTTCCAACCTGTGATCCCGCCTTCCCTCCCTTCCCCATATAATTTGATTTCATGCTAATTAACCACTGTAATGGCCAGCCTACATCAGCGCATGAGGGAAAATGGAGGTAGGTGCATCTGGTCATTTGTTGACGCTAAATACTAAGTTGAGTTAAATACATGCATACATACACACATATGTATAGTCAAGAAGTGGCAACCCTATATTATTATATTATAAGCATAATTTTATATTGCGACATGTGTTTTTCAAAGCAAAATACAGAAAGTCATGCCAGTCAGGCTTTTCTTTAATTGAGACCAGTTTATGCTCGGAGCACTTTAATTATACAGCCATGTCAATTAGCCTGTTTTATTGCTTGTGGTTTAACATTATTAGATTTAGGTTATAATTTCTAATGATCATTTGTCTCTGACCTGTTAACTAGCATATTGTCATTAAAACAAATTTTAGAATTATATTGTCGGTGTTCTTAGCTATTATCCCATAAGTAATATAAACAACTGGAAGAACGTGTGCCAGACGGTAGAATCAACTATCTTATCATGATTCATCTTACAAGGTCAAATTTTGCACAGACTCTACATGCTAGGAATACCATATGCCTTATAATTGTATAAGATGCACAAAACTCAATCTATTACATCACACTAGTCAGGGACACATAGGTAAATGTTTGTCATAGCAAAACTTGTGTTTGGCAAAACGATGAACCATTTATAGGATATTTAGGTGTATAGTTAAAGTGTGAATTGTAAAATGTACAGTCACAGAATATCAGACTTTAAATCTCCCAGGCTTGTGAAAAGAGACCGCAATTAGACGTGTCTAGGATCACAGGAAATTACTTAAAGTACAATCAGGCTATCTGGGTTGATCTGATATTTCAGAGAGATAATATTTTTGAGGCTCTGTTCAAAAGCATGTTCAGAATTACATGGCACAGAAGATTTCCCTTGCTTTTGTGGCTTTGCCAAGATGTGTTACTTTATCTGTAGCAATTATCTAGGCTGACTGAACACTCCAGGTTACATATTTCTTCAAATTATAAACTGTTTTAAAATAACATGGAGAAATTTATTGGTCTCCTTTACAGTATCATAAACACTAAGCCAAAGCATAGCCCGGCCCACCTACACCTAGTAAAGACATTCAGACTTTAAAAAGGCAAAAATCTTCATTTTTACCAGGCATAGATCTTTATTTCTTTTATAAAGAGGCTCTCTCAGAGCAATGACTGAGCACATTCAGGAAAGATATCTTTCTTTTCCCTGAATTTTTAGAATACTTCAATAAGCAGCCAAATACATAAGGGCACAGCTTTTGAACTTTGGTCGGTGGTCACTGCGCAGACAGAGCCAAACTCATGACCCTTGTGGATTTGTTAGCATTAGTTTAGGTTGCTAATTGATGCCAGGCCTAAGTCGTGAACCCAGCAAGCAAAAACAATGCTTAAACTGCAGACAAACCTAGTTCCCAGAATCTTTAGCTCTTGTTTTTGCCTTATTTTTTTTAAAGATTTTATTTATTTGTTAGAGAAATCATAAGCAGGGGAGGGGCGGCAGGTGGGGAGGTAGGTAAGGGCAGGGGGAGAAGGACAAGCAGACTCCCCACTGAGCAGGGAGCCAACACTAGGCTGGAGCCCAGGACCCTGGGATCATAACCTGAGGCAAAGACAGATGCTTAACCGACTGAGGCACCCAGGCACCCTTGTATTCTGCCTTATTTTATAATTAACTACAAACATCTCCCCGAGCTCCACCTTTTTTTTCCGTTCTAGAGGACAAGATCTGTGGCTTATTCCCTTCTGTGTCCCCAGAACTCTTAACTTTGCCTCTTGTACAGATGAGGATCTCAGGAAATGTTGAGGCAGAAATCTGTGTCTAGAACCATAAACCACACCCTTCCAACATGATTAAAGGACTCTCATGCTTGGTCACTGCCAAGGCAGTGTTACGTGGATTACTGTTATATTTAATCTAAAGTAAAACAGAATACCCATAGCCAACATTTTTTTGAGACATGTTCAAAGAAAACCTTTCTCCCCAGCACTTTCTAAAGAAAACTGATGGGATCATCTCCCAAGATGCGGCCTCATCTCCTCACCATCGGATGTGGTCTTTCTGTAGGGATGACGAATGCAGAGGCCCCATCCCCCTTCAGTTCAGTGGTTGAACTTTCATGGAAAGCAGATATTTCTTCTCTTGGGGCAGTCTCAGTGGAAGGTGATTTTTCAGAGTACAGGAAACAAATAGACATGGTGGGAATTTTTCTCAAGATGTGCTTCTTTGGGTCTTTCCCCAAAGATTGTAAGGTAGGTGTGGACAACTAAATTTCAAAACCTCATACATGTCTTCGCATGTTTGGTGTGACTTTGGCCATGCTCAACCAACCAGTAAGAAAGCAAACATACTCCATAAGAGAAACATCTTATTTCAGTAAGATGGGCTAATTATGGTGAATTAAAATCTTTACTTAATCTTCCTACAGTTATCCTTTTAATGTGTTCTGTAATTGCTATCCTTTAGTCTGTTAATCTCTGATTCATCAGTGGGTTTCTTAAGTGTTTATTAAGGAGCATGTGTAACATTCTGGTACTTACTAATAATCTTGGTTCATACCACATCTGCAAAGATCTTGGCAGGGAATTTCATTAGGTTCATCACGACTTACTGTCAGTGTACAATTTTTGTTAGCTGTCTCCCACCTCTATAAAATATGGAATTTGGGGCTTTACAAAACAATGAAATGCTTCCTCTTTCTTATGGCTAACAAACTCATAAAATATAGGTCTGTGTGTCACTGTCCCTTCGAAATCAAAGTGTCCTCTAACATCTCCTCTCCCATTTTACTGCTGAGGAGAAAGGCCAAGAAGGTTTACGCTACAAACCTCACTAGTTTTCACCGCTTGTTCGTGGCTACACTTAAATTGTAACTGGTGGCTCCTGGTCTGTGTCTCATTTCCCCCAAATCCCTCACCTCTGACAGAAAGGTGTAATTTTTATGTAACCTACAGCGTGATGGTAGCATACAGTTCCACTCAGGAAATACGTACCACTTGGGACTATCTTTGGTGCCATAAGTACCCTGCATCTCCATCTGAAACAAAACACACCTTTCTACCTTGCCTCTGACAGCTGAAATCCCTTTTACGGGGGACAGGATCTGAGAGACAACATCTCAGTTGAAAAGCTACATTAAGGATAAAGGGTGTGAATGCTTTTCTGAGAGTGGAGTTGAGGAAGGGAAGGTAGCAGAGAGCTCAAGAATATTGTTGAACTTGAAAATGACCTGGAGATGTTGCTAGAGCTAAACTTCACCCATCTCACTGCTCTGCTCAGGGTCAATGGCAGTACCAAAGGGACGGTTCTGATGGCTCTCACCCCCTTACTAATCTCCCATCAATTCCCTACCCTAAAGCACCACAAACAATCGTATGATTGAACTAAAAGCAGACTGTGTGCTATGTGAACATAGCTCCAAGACAAATGTCATCATCTACCCCAATCTCTTTGCAACTCAACTGCCACCCTTCATACAAATACACTATAAATTACATATACACATACATATATGCATATCCATGTACCTGTATGTGTGTGACCTGAAGCCTCCTCTCCCCGGGACAGATGCCATCAGCCATCAGTATTTCTTTAAGAAGATGAAAGATAAGGGGCCTCTGGGTGGCTCAGTCATTGAGCATCTTCGGCTCAGGTCATGATCCCAGGGTCCGGGGATCAAACCCTGCATCAGGCTCACTGATCAACAGGAAGCCCGCTTCTCCCTCTCCCACTCTCCCTACTTGTGTTCCCTCTCTCACTGTCTCTCTCTCTCTGTCAAATAAATACATAAAATCTTTTTTAAAAAGATGATAGATTGAAAAATTACTTTGCAAATAAAGGCACCACAGAAATTTGAGATTTTGAAATTTTCAAACAACCTTGTCCTACAGCTTTTAAGGCAAGCAAAGTCGTTTTATTTCTTAAAGACAGATCTTTTTTATGACCGTGTCTTAGGAAGCACCCAGACCAGCTGAATGCCCAACCTGGCGTTCCTAGCTGTGCAGAAAATCAGCAGCAGACTAGTCTGAAAGTGGGTATCCCTGGCTAAGCACACAATGAAGCCAGTGGGAAACGCTGCAGTAATGGTTCTCAACCCGTTCCGAGAAAAATAGTTTAGTGAGTGAGAACATTCTTCAGCTTTTAAAAATACGCTTGTACATTTGTTTGTGAACATTGAGCAGCCCTTCTTTGCCCTGGTGGGTTACCACAGTAACTCACTTCATGTTTATGGCATGGTGGATGACAGGGCTGTTCCCTCCGCTCAGAGGAGTGTGTCCGACTGTGCTCCCTGGAACCCCAGCAAACAGGCTTGCTGCCTCCTGGGCAATGAGGCATATGGAGGGTTTGAGCCACACGTCTTTGTGGTTCATCCTGATTGCATGTCAGGCACTGAATGCTTCTCGAGTGTTACTCCCCTGTCCCATTTGCCAGTTTGGCAGCACGTTTTCATTCTAATAAGAGAAGTTTCTCAGATGGAGATTCCAGATGTGTCTAAGCTGCTTTTATTAGGACAATGGAAAGGTCCAACCTTTTCTTCTAAATACAATCAAGAGTAGTGTGGCTTTGCCTGGGTAATTTTACAAAGAGTTATATTACGTAACTGGAAGATTGTCTCCCCGGGCATAGAGAGAATTTGTTAGCCCAGAATGCAGCTTGGAATAATGCTGACGTAAAGCTTCAATCCAAGAGAGAAACCTTTTAAGTTGCTGAAATGAGTGGAAAGGAAGAAGGAAATTGCTGTTTTACATGATTGACCAAAATGCACTGTAATTATATCAACTTAAAACAGATTCCTTAGAAGAACTGATAACTCTATGATCCGAACAAGTCATGTGTAGTAGAATTAAATACTGCATGTGCTTTCTCTGCAACGTATAGACACGCCGTATTAGCGATGTGCTGTAGAAGAGACAGCCGTGCTTGCTTTAGCCTGCTTAATGAGACCTCCAGTGAAGAATGGTGGGTGGCTTTACTAAGGAATTAGTATTTACCCTGCCTGCCCGTCCTTTTGCACTGCTTTACAGCATAGCTTGTGGAGTCTCCTCATGGAATGTTATTTTGATGTTGCCACTCCTGTTTGTAATTAACACAGCATCACTCATCAGTCAGTTTCTAAGTGGAACACTCCTTAAGGATTCCACTCACTGTTCTTGTTGCCTGTTCTAGGGGGCGTGGGTAAAATATAATCACAGATCTTTAGCCCAAAGTTAGCCTTCACATTTTCCTTCTTCCCGTCAGTGTCTCCTCACAGTACTATTTTCTGTCAGCTACAGTCCACCCATAGATAGGAGATCATCTCCAGGAAGAGTAATAATGGTATTTACTCAGTGCCAGGAAAACTCCTTGGCTGACACTGGATACTCTGAAACACTGTCATTACTTGCATATGGAAATCATCTGTTTGCATAGTTCCTTCACCTAACTAGAAACTTCTAAAGGGCAGGATTATGTCTTACTTCTTTGTAATACCCCAAATAGTGGAATACTTAATACATACTAAGTGGTCAAGAACTCTTAGTAGCTGAATGAATGGCAGATTAGAAATAGCATCCGTCAGATTCTACAAAAAGAAAGAAATTGCAACTAGCAAATAAAGTGCCTAGACTTCCAATACAAGGTTAGGTGATATAGTTAATTAAGTTAATTATGAAATAACCATAGTCTGTATTCATCTTGGTGTAAGCTGACAGAAGACCTGCCTCAGTGTTACCCAGGCACACAGACATCATAAACAAAGTCGATGTCTTGAGCTTCAGCAGCGCAAGAGGGGCTAAGGTCATTTTTCTAAGCATTGGGATGTACTTGCTTTGGTCCCTCTGCTGACCCTTCTAGGACCGGAGTCACATCACTGGGAGATAGCCATGAAGATTTCACTGAAGTACTCCGCTGAGGAGCAGGAAGAGGTCACATGGTCTCTACTGGGATTTTCAATTTTATCTCATTAATTTCCTCCCCCAACCCACTCAGGTCTCCACGCACCTGAGCAACTGAATGCCACAGCAGGTTTTCTTCACACCTGAAGGAAATGTGGGATGCTGCCATGGTGGGGGATCTCTTTCTTCACTTCTCTTCAAAGGACAACTGTTCCTCCCTGGACTTTGTTTCTCTCATTTCCCCACCTGGAGTGCTTTCTCCTGCTTACTCGTTTTTTGCCTCTGAATCCTACAGGACCAGCTCAAATCCCTTCTCCTTCCTGAAGTCCTTCCTGACCCTCTGCAGAGAGCAGTAATTGCTCCCTCTGATGAACACCTGGGCAATTTGATACTGGTGCTACTTGACATTTTGGATCTTTTTCTTTATATTGTAAATTATTGTTCTCATTTACTTATTTATTGCAACTTTTGATAGTGAAGATAATGCTCTGAGCTTTTTTTTTTTTTAACCTGTAGACCTCATTTCATATGACAATTATTTTAAAGAATACTTGGTAATTTGGGGAAAAAGTATCTAGAAAGGAATTTGATGGAGGTAAGTGAACTTAATGAAAATTTTACAGATATTATGAGAAAAATCTATGACCATGTAATACTTTGATAATATATAAAACTATTTTAAATTATTTTCATAAAAGAACAGTTAGAGAATAATGTTGGACTTCCCAACTAAGAACGTACGAAAATGTTTCTTCCTTAGCAGTGAATATACCTTACAAATATGGAAATGCAGAGTTGGAGATTCTTTTTCTCACAAGAATTAGCATCATATTTTGGAAATCACTCCCTATGCTGTTTGTTATTTGTAGTATAAACAAATTTTATGCAAAGTTATTTGTTGTGTAGGTGTACATGTCGTTTTCTCATTGTACTATTTTGGGTTTAGTGTTAATTCATGTGTAGTCAAAGTACCGAGTTATCTCACCTATATGCAGTAGTCCAGAAATACCAAACATGGTCCATCTACCTGACCATAAAATCATGTTCTTGGTTCTAGACAGAACTGCTTGTTCAGCCTTCTGGGCCAGTGGTTATGCCAACACCAAATGTACCTCTAGATCCGGAACAGTTTAAATGAGTGAGCTGTCTTGGTCCATGATCTTCTGATGAGTTCAATACAATTCAAATCTTAGAGATATAGTTCTTATCTAAAAACTAACCTTCAAAAAATGATCATGCTAATGGAGTTTTAAATTTGATGAACAAAACCATTGTGAAGATGAGCATTTATGACATTTTAAATTTTGGCAATAGTAGAATATTGCTTGGTGGGTTGAAGAGGATCAAGAAGGTGTCATGTTGAATGTATCATAAAACACACACATGCGTGTGCGCATGTGCACACACACACACACACGCATATATTTAAAAAGAAAAGGAATTACCCAACAAGCTTACCCCTTTCTTTACATTCCTCTTGCCTCCCCTGATGTTCAGGCATTATCTCCACCAGGATTATTATACCGCTTCATGATGTTCCACCCTCCAGACTCCCATTCCAATCCACCCAATCAGGCAGTAAATATTTTTTGTAGGTATTTGTGTGTGTTCTGCTGGAAGAACTGTGCTGGGATCCTCAACTTCCTCTTCTCAGAATGGCTACCCTCCTGCACAGTTATGTTCAGTGACTCCCTACAAAATCAAATATAATCCAGCCTCACTTTCCAGTTTTATAATATATTCCATTCATATGCCCAACTGCCTTCAATCAAAGCAAAATATTCACTCTTTTCTGTGATATATATGTCAGTTTTCAGCATAATTCCCTGGGGCCTAGAACCCATAAAACACATCATTCTTAGAGGTAGAAGTGTTTGTATTATAAATCCAACAATCTGAGAAAAGCATCTTAAAGTAGACGATCGAAGAGGTGTTTTTGGAAGCATTCTTTTAAAAATTTTTAGTAAAACTGTGGAAGGAAGAACAGAGGGGCCTTAACTCAGAATTGGGACAAGGGAGTTAAACACAAATAGCGAGGAGACTAAAGAAACCCCCAAATGGAGAACAACTGGGGTGTAGGGGAATGAGAGTCCTTGTCATAAATCTCATTAGAAACAAACCCCGGAGTAAAAATACACAATGAGCAAGTTAAGACTCTCACGTTGGGAAACTCCCAAATGTTAAAGGCGAGAGCCCTGAGATGCATGCTCCTAACCAAAAAGAAGAAGAAAAAAAAAAGAATTTTGCTTTCTAAAATGTGGTACGTTTTTACTGAGCACCAAACTATATGCTTCTGTGAAAACTCAGGAAGCCTGAACGTAATGACCAGCTCTGCTCCATCATGAAGGAGAAGTAGGGATTGTAAACTGTACCACAACACAGCTGCAACTCTTGCTCTAAGCACAGGTTCCTGTCTGCCAGGATGAATTCCAAATTCACAATCACGATCAAAGTTAGGCCATATTAGCTGCTCTGTATTTTTAACCTTTGTATTAAATTACCATCAAGGGGGCACTAATTAAGATAAGAAATAGAGCTACTTATTTGTTTCATATGCACCTTCAGATTTCTGAATTATACAGTAAAACAATCTATGACATCTGTGTATGCTTTTCATAAAAAGAAAAAGGCACACATGCCTCAGGGTGCATCTGCCTGGCTAAGAAACAGATGAAAAAACTCTTTCTATAGTTTCTATTTAAGTACAGAAGAATATAATTTTAAAGTCTACAAAAATAAGGTTAAGATTGTAGAAGGCAAATAAATCAATAGAATCTATAGCAAAACCCAGAATATTTTAGGTTAACCTGAAAAGGCTAAGTGTCCTAAGACTGAAAAATGGGGAAAGCCATTTGGCAAAATTCTTAACTTGGATCTTTTTGTTGTTGTTTGATTTTTTCTTTTACCCTAGGTTCCAGATTCAGAGATGTGCAACCGATCCAAACAGTTATAAAAGCTTGGGAGACAGCTTTCGAACGATTTTCCGAATAGAAGGGTATGTATGGTTCTTTGTGTATGAACTCTATGTTGATCTAGGCATTTGACATGTTATTACATAGCACGTTTTTCTCATTTTGAATGGCTCATTTTCCTACTGTTATTAGAGAAAAGTATTTAAAAGGGTGCCTTCCCACTTTTTGGTGTGTTTTTCCTGATAACACAATTGAAAATTAAGTATGTATACATAAGAACTACCACAAAATGATATTAATAATCAGTTTGCTGATTAGAAGATGATTTTTATTTTGTGCCATTGAGATTTTTTAAAGTTCTCATAACAGCAGCTATCTAAAGGTAATAGTTCTTTATTTTGATTCTTGACTGTAGTGTCCAAATGTGTTCCGTATTTACATTGTAGCTTATGAATATTCAGTCAAAACAGAACTATATCAAAAATTGATGTGTCAGACTTGTTATCCTATCTACTAGATGATCAAATAAACAGAATTTTTTTTTACATAAGCTAAAAGTGTCTTTGATGTATAGTTTTGGTTAAAGACTCTTTCCAGCACAATTTTCCAAAGGATATTAGATTTGCTTTTTGAAGTTGTTTTCATAAGAGAATTGGTTGAAAATAATAAGTATGCAAAAAATGGTAACAGTAATAATTATAACTAGTATATACTTAGCCTCTGCTGTGTGCTAGAAATTCTCCTTATGACTCTGTGGGGTAGGTTCTATTAGAACCCACTCCAGTTGGACAAATGAAGAAACCAAATGAAGACTCAAAGGAATTAGTCATTTTCACATATCTGATATATAATGGAACTAGGACTCAAATCCAGGTCTGTTTGACCTCAAAGCCCATCCTCCTCACCTCCATAGTTCACTGCCTCTTTTGGCAGATTATACTATGAATGTTATTCTACCAGTTGTTTATTTCAGCTAAACATATGTCATGGATTTGTTTCCATGACAATATATATATTTTTAATAATACCATAGTAATTTTTGTATCTACATGCTGCAGTCTATTAAATTAATCCTTTTGGCAGACCACTAGGTTGTTTGCAGGTTTTCACTATTACAAATGGTGCAATAAATATCCTTATACTATTTTTTCATATTTATGTGCATATAGATTTTTTTCTATAAAATAAGTTGCTAGCTATGGACATACAGGATCAAATGATATACACATCTTATATTATAAATATTAACCAACTATCTTCTAGAAAGTATCAGTTTTTGAGAGTTCTCATTTCTCCACACCCTCACAAACACTGGACATTATCAATCATTATTTGGTATATCTGTCACCCATATGTGTCTCCTATTAATAATCTAACAGGTGAAAAATAAAATTGTCTACAAGCATTCTTTTGATTATAACTGGGATTGAACATACTTTTGTAACCATGAGATATCATTTCTTTCATGAATTTTTTATTTGTGCTCTTTGCCCATTTTTCTTGGGTTAGATTTTTTAGATTTATAGGAGCTCAGTATATATTGTAGGTACTAATTCTTTAACTGTGACATAGATTTACAAATATTTCTCCCACCTTGTCATTTATCTTAGAGCTGTAGTACCTTACACCTTTCAGAACCTTGTCATTTTTGAAGATTGTGGTTTGGTGATCCTATCTGTCTTTTCCTTTGTGATATCTGACTTTGTTGTACATTAGAAAGAAGGATATCGGGGCGCCTGGGTGGCTCAGTGGGTTAATGCCTCTGCCTTCGGCTCAGGTCATGATCTCAGGGTCCTGAGATCGAGCCCCGCATCGGGCTCTCTGCTCGGCGGAGAGCCTGCTTCCCCCCTCTCTCTCTGCCTGCCTCTGCCTACTTGTGATTTCTGTCTGTCAAATAAATAAAAAATAAATAAATAAATCTTTAAAAAAAAAAAAAAAGAAAGAAAGAAGGATATCTTCTAACCCCAAGATTATAAACATTTTCTTCTGGTATGTTTTACATTTAAATCTTTAACCCATCTGAGAATTTTTATAATGCACCGTGTGGCATATAGGAATTAAATTTTTATTTTCAAATGGTCAATCAGTTGTCCAAATACCACTTGTTGAAAAATCTCTTTTGCTCCCTTATTGGCAATGCTAGCTTTTTGTATATTAAACTTCCACAAATAGATCATTGAAATTTTCTACTCTGTTTCTCCATTTCTTATTCTGTTTCATTGGTTTATCTATCTCTATGTCATATCGTACTGTTTTAAAACATTCACTTTTGGAGTATTTGGGTAATATATAAAATTATGCCCTGCAGTTGAAAGCCTAAACTTCTGGGGTGCCTGGGTGGCTCAGTGGGTTAAAGCCTCTGCCTTTGGCTCAGGTCATTGTCCCAGGGTCCTGGGATCAAGCGCCACATCGGGCTGTCTGCTTGGCAGGGAGCCTGCTTCCCCCTCTCTCTCTGCCTGCTTCTCTGCCTGATTGTGATCTCTGTCAAATAAATAAATAAAATCTTAAAAAAAAAAAAAAGAAAGCCTAAACTTCTTTTCTTTCTTTCATTTTTTTAAAAAGACTTTATTTATTTATTTGAGAGAGGGAGAGCATGAGCAGGGGGACGGGCAAAGGCAGAGGGAGAAGCAGGCTGCCCGCTAGCAGGGAGCCTGATGTGGGACTCAATCCCAGGATCCTGAGATCATGACCTGGGCAGAAGGCAGACGCTTAACTGACTGAGCCACTCAGGCACCCAGAAAGCCTAAACTTCTTATTATGGTACAGCACCCGTCCTGCTATGGCCCTCCCCTCTTCTCCGGGCTCATTTGCCGTACACAGATCTAAGACCAACAGATCTGCTCACATTCTCATACCTTTGCGTACTGGTCGTTATCTTATTCCTGCAGAAACAACCCCTTCGTCCACAGAGGAAACCATCTCTCCTCTTTCAAGGATGCCCTCACATTTCTCTCTCTCTCTCTCTCTGACCATCTTTTCTCTACTACATGCTTTTTTAAGCATTCTTACATGCTATGCAAAATATGGTGTGCATCTATCTCTCAATCTACTGTGGCTATTTTCTGTCTGTCTCCTCTCTCCCACCCCAAGAACATACTGTCCTAAGGGCCGTTTTTCATTTAGCTCTGTCTCTCCCATGACTGTGTTTAGCACTGAGTAGTAAGTACACGTTAAATGAATGCAAGTCATTACATCAAAATCATAATGAGGCAAAACGAAACAGAGATGATAATTCTTGTATTGACCACCCCCTCTGAAGTTATGATAATAATCATGATAATCGTGATTAAATATTTTCAGGTAGACTAATGACAAAGAATCAGCAAATTCTTGCTATTACTCTGATGATATGGTACCTAAGTACCATCCATTAAGAATATACTTGCGTCTATGACAACTAGGATCAAAATCATGCTCATTTTACCCAAAATATATATAAAGTTAAAGAAATCATAGTGCATTATATAGTCAATAGCAGTGTCCCTTTCCAGTAAAATGGTAGTAGCAGCATTGCCAAGTTCTGTATGCTGTAACAGATACCTCTGAATTGGATGTGGGAGTTCCTTAGCCAGGCTCTTTATTTCATGTGTGTTAGGAAGAATTTGATGTTTCTGCTTTGATATCAAGTAATACAACAAACATACAGCATGGGTGGTCCTTGCTTAGTAAAACTGGCCTTTTCCTAGACTGTATGTATAATTGCTTCTAGAGAAAATTGACTTTCTTTCTGTAATGCCTTTCAATCTGGACATGTTATTAGCCCAAAGCTGGAGAGCTCTAGTCTCAGAGATGGAAGTACTTGTAAAAATACAAAAGAAAAATCTCCTATTATTTGTGATACAGAGCAAGAATACTTCATATGTTTAAAAAAATGTTAAAAATTCCATAGTGTTAAGAAGAAAAAAGAAAAGCCTTTTAGCACATGTTGTGTTGAATTTTTTTTCCTAGTGAAAGCAGTTCCTTTTGATTTTCTTATTTAGCTTTTAGAGTACCCTCTGCTTTCAAAGAAATTTTTCTCACTCAGGTGCATCCAGGCCAGTCTGGTCTGTGGCTGCAGGAACACAGTGCAAGTCAGTTTGACTATTAGCATAGTTAAGACAATTCATCTCTCCTGGTTTTTCCTATATCCCCCAAGTTAAAGGTTTTGAAAGCTATTTCTTCTCTGTTGTTTAAGAACATTAAAGTCTGATCATATTCTCAACATCCTCACAGTCTCCCATTTCCCTCCCTGCTGTAAGAAAGTGAAGGGTACTCCTCACCATTCTGAGAAATGCAATTCCCCACTTCTCTGCCCAGAATTCATGTTTACAAGAGACAGTGGCTCAAATACATGGGTCCAAGTTTCTTAACCACTTTTAAGGTTCTTTTAAGAAGCAAAAGCATAAAAAAAATTTTTTTAAAGAAAAAAGAAGCAAAAGTATCGATATATTTTACTTAATGAAAGACAGCTTTACCCCCCAACCCCCCCCCAAAAAATGCATTCCAAATGCTTAGCAAGGATTTCTATTATATGGAATCTTCATACTTAGTTAACTTTTATCAAAGAGGCCATCGTTGTTTTGTCTAATGGAGAAGAGAGAACTCAGAGGCAAAGTATTTGTCACTGTTAAGAGTCCTCCATTGTCACCATGATTTTTTCATCTTATTCTGGTTTGGCAAAAATAAACCCATAGGTCCATCTACTGAAACAGTGAGCCCAGAAGACATATTTAGCCTAGTTGATCAGGTTCCTTTAAAACCAATTAGTTTCATTTTGTAAACTGTCCCGTCAAGTAGCAGCTGCTATCTCCACTTACCCTGTGTTTCTGCATCGCATCTTCCTTCCTCCTGCTTCAGAGTATCTCCTGAAAGTTTTTCTAGTCTCTTTTGTACCTGTTGCTCTAAAAAGAGTGATGGAGATGGGCACAGAAGGGTGAGGGGGTTGTAAATTATGCTAATGTATAACCAGGGCTGCCTGTCCCCTCACTCTCCTGATTCTGACCATTCTTGCTGAAACAAAGAGGAAAAAGAATAAAACAGAACTTAAGATATTCTGGTGACATAGGTAGAGAAAGATGTAAAACTAATTTTTTTTAGTGTAATAAGCATGATGCTGGGGACCTTTTCATACATGATTCCAACATAACACTATTCTCAGCACAACATAACATTATGTCTCTATTTTGTATGCGGAAACGGAAGATCAGAAAAGTTAAATCACTTGCCCAAAGTCACACGGGTACTAGTGGCATATCATGGTTTTCCCCTTATATTACATCACCTTTTACTAAACACCGAATTTTGTTATATATTAAATGAAAAGAAGACAATGTGAGAGTAGTGGCTGTAAACCCCTAATTTTTAACTATTCTAAAACTTGTGGTATTCCTACCCTCAAATCACATAGCAATTTAAAGCAGCTTTCATCTCTTTCTGCAAATAAAATATGAAAGCCCTGGGAGACCATATATGTTCAGTTAACCCGAATCTTGTCAACTCCAAGACAGCACCCCAAACCTCAGAGAAGTCAAGACCCTTAATCTGGTGATTGTCCCATCCCTTACAGAGGGCTCCATATCTCTGATAAGTTCATGGTTTTCCATCAGTCTGCTCTCATCCTGCATGTTTCTCAGTTTTCTTAGGAGAAAAATTCATGGGCATTGGTTTGCCCAAGGCAAATAACTCGGAAACAACTAGGTCGGATGAGACTTAGTCTCAAATGAGAAACATGTTGATTGCTGGTGCCTTCAGAAATATGGTATTCTTCAGAAAGTATTACTGTAGAAAATATGTGGTTGCATTTGGGGGGCATTTGAACTGTGTTTTTTGTTTCACGATTTGTTTTCTGTAACCACTGATGCTGCCCCAAGTATCATCTTACAATCAGACCACTTGGTGATTATAATATTTTCTAGTTAAATGACATTTAAGGCCTCGTTTTATGAGCTCCAGCATAATTGGCTAATTTGGTAAACTCCAGATGTGTGAGATAATGTGCCACTCGTTTAAGTGCCTTTCAGACGGCATAAATGGCACAGCCCCAGGAGGTATAATCACTCCCTCTTGTTTTCATTAAGAAGGGGAATGAGTGGCTTGTGACACAAACAAAGGAAACGGGACGTCTACAACTGAAAATCAACAACAACCTGGTAAGATTTGGACATTTTCTTTTTACAGGTGGACCGACTCCAAGATCCTTGGCTTAATTTGGTGTCTTAGTAGGTCCACTTTTTTTAAAAACATGGTTTACCTAATGTAACCTGGACAGGTGATTCGAAAGCACCCTTGCCTCTAAATAGAAAGACTTTTGCCCCTTAAGAAGACCCCCTGGGCGGCCTCTGGAAAGCCCCTCACTTTCACGTGGAAGGGAGGGCAAGTGCTGGACTTGAAGAGACAGTGGAGGTGCTGACTTGTCCCAGGAATGGCGCGCTTCCTTGAGCAGTAGGCTTCCTCTCCACCTAAGCCAGGTTCCAATTTCACAAGGCCCCATACTTGCTGCTGCTTTTTCTCTCTTCTCTCTTCCCCACTTCTCATCCAACAGAAACCCACTCATCTACCCAGTATTGCCAAGCTGGAGTGGAGTGGATGGTTCTCAGCACCACCATTCCCTGGATCCTGGGGCTGGTCCCTCTTTATCTGATATATAGACCCAGCAGAGTTCACATACAACTGAGTGGTGGGTCCCTGTGTACTCACTGCTACTTAACCAGTGCAGAGTTTTCGCCCAGATGGATGATTACAGACTGTATCCCAGGCCCCAAAGCAGATAATTTGCAGTGCAAATCAGCTGTATGTAAATCATTGGGTATTGATTAGGTTTGCAAGCCTGGTGGACCCAAGTGCATCCATTCTTTGGTGGGTGCCAGATGTCCGCTGTGCCTTCTATGTGAGTGTCCTGGTACCTTTTTGTTTTACCAAAGAGGCCCCTCCTGGTACCTGCTGGACCTGCCTTGAGTGCCTCCTTGTTTGGGATTGCTTTCAACTTTATTGAGATACAACATTGTGAAGGTTAAAGTGTACTATGTGATGATTTGATACACATATATATTGCAAACTGATTACCACCATAAGGTTAGCGAACACATCCATCACCTCACAGAATTACCGTGTGTGTGTGTGTGTGTGTGTGTGTGTGTGTTTTAGGAACACTCATGATGTACTCTCTTGGCAGCTCTCAAATATCCAGGGCAGTTTGAGGAACTATGGTTACCGTGCTCTGCATTAGATCCTTCTCCCTTGCTTTCCTGCGGTGATAAGGAGGAACGCAAACCACCCCAGCTGCTCTTGCTCCCACACTACGGGGTTCTGCCCTGGCCTGCCTGGGCTTCTTCATGATGGCACAACAAATGTCTTCCATTTAGGTGGGGGAGAGAAAAAGAATAAGGAAATAGGTAACACAAGATGTGAAATTTTGGAGAATAAACTCTAGGAAATCCTTCCAGCAGGTCTTACACATGGTGGGCCTGGGTCCAGATGATGGCATCCCGTAAACTGAGCCATTTTCTTCTTCCAAATCTTCTTCTATTTTGCAAAGAGGAAAAAAAAAAGAGATGATCTCAATTCAGGCATGGGTATATGGTTATTATTCCTGAATGATCTGTGTTCCTTTTAAAAATGGCTTACCAATGCCTTAGTATATTATACTCGTAAAATTTTAGACGTGAAATGTATGTAATTAAGCTTTTCACAGAAAGTATGCAGCTAAGCACTTTAAACTCTGATTATTTAGCAATTCAAGGTGGAAGATGAAAGAATATAGGGTAAGGAAAAAAATACTAAAGAAGAATTTTTTTTTTAAAGCAGAAAGTTGAACCATTGGCACATTATTTGGCATTTCTGTTTTACCAGATTATTCTATACTGCTGCGAAGGCAAGTAGCTGCTGGTTTAAGCTGTACCGGGTTGTAAAGTGGTCTTTACTCTCCGGGAGAGGATAATGAATTTCCCGAGTGCTCAGATAGCAGCATCCTTATGTTTCCAGTGTCCCAGAGCTCTGTCAGAGGTCTTTTGTTCTGCCCACAGAGTGACCTTTAAAATGGTTTCAGCTCCTAGATTTCCCTCCTGTCATCACCATAGATTGCTAGCTGACAGTCACACTCTGACTCCCCCAGCCTCTCACTAACAATAGTTTCTGACTTACTGACTGGTCTTTGGCAAGGATTTAAGTGTTGCCAAAGAATAAGTGAAAACGTTTGCAGTGATGTCAGCTCGTCAGCAAGGCCTGATTAAGAGACCAAACACAGCCTCTCCCAGCACGCAGTGCTGACAAGAAGGAAAGGAGGACCAGTTGTTTGGGTGGAAGCAGTTGTCTTTAGGGAATGTTAGTGTCTCAATTCAGAGCCCGAGCAGATATTCCCCATGTTTTATAGCGTGTTAATGGGAGGTGAGGGGATTCTATGGTCAATGGGAGATGTCCACTTGGAAATATTTTCAAGCCTTTATTTTAACTTACTCTGGACTTCTGATGAACTAGATGCAGTCACCTTGGGGAAGAAAAATGTCTTTCCCAAAACCCTAATCCTTTTTCTAGTGGTTGTTAAGCTGAACGTTTTCAGATGAAAATGAAAAAGACAAGAAAATCTCCTAAAAACTCTTCTACCTTTGTCTGATTCTCTTATTGTAGAAAATAAGTTAAGGGTTCCTGGGTGGCTCAGTGGGTTAAGCATCCCACTCAATTTCAGCTCAGGTCATGATCTCAGGTTATGACATCAAGCCCCATGTGGGGCTCCACGCTGGGTGTGCAGCCTGCGTAAAATTCTGTCTCTGTCCTTGCCCCCACCACGGTTTGTGCACGCACTCTCTCTGTGTCTGTCTTTAAAAAAAGAAAGAAAGAAAGAAAGAAAGAAAGAAAGAAAGAAAGAAAGAAAAAGAAAAAGAAAAGAAAGAAAATAAATTAGGTATGATTTGACATAAGTTAAAGAAGTAAATTTTTATGGGGCGGGGAGGAGTTTGCAGAGTGAGAGAGAGTCCCAAGTAGACCATGCTGAGCACAGAGTCAGACCCAGCTGAGCACAGAGTCAGACCCAGGGCTTGAGCTTGCAACCCTGAGATCATGAACTGAACTGAAACCAAGAGTCAGGAACCAACTGTGCCATCCAGGTGCCCCAGGAGATAATATTTCATCATCATCATTGATTTCAGCCAGCGTCTCTGATTTCATGGAATTCCATCTTTCTGTCTTCTGTTGGAACATCTTCTATTCCTGGCCGTATACAGATTTGATCTCATTTTATTTTCCTTGAAAAGAAAAGGTCATATGGATTTTTAATATTCTAGAATACTGTTAAGAAGATAAAAGCATTGACAAAACCCATCTATCCATACATGCACATATACATGTATTTAAACTAAATTGAATTGCTTATAGTTTAAATTGCTACATTTTCTAAGTCCCATGAGTCAGATACTACCAGAGAATCTGATTGTTAATTTTGATTAAGTTTCTACTCAGTTCCCACTTGGAAATCTGTTTCATCACCCAATTACAATGCTCTTGTCACTAGTTCATGAATTTTTTGTCTATAGTCTCATGACTTTAGCTTCACCTTTCCTCCAGGTATTTCAGGTGGTTTGAAAGTGGAGGAAAGGAAAAGGTTTGGACACACTTGTTATAACAGTGATTGTATTCAAAACCATTGGTACCATTTTGACCCTTTACTGTTGGTAAAGTGTGTCCACATGTCTTACCTCACTTGCTGCTCACAGGGACCCTGGCAATACAGTAGACAGGTGGGGAGTATGATCTCCAGTTTTCTGGTCAGGAAACTGATAAGAATGTTAAGGCACTTGCCCAGGATCCCATAGCCGGTGTTTGTTGGGGTGAATGTTTATCCGAGGTCTTCTGCATCCTGTATCATGCTCCCTGCTCTGTCAATAACTTCATAGTGGCATTAGTAATAATAGAAGCAACCCTCAGATTTACACTGTTCCCAGTAAGTGTTCAAAGCACATCTTATATGTCATCTCACTTGACTGAAGAGCATCTGGAGGAGGTGGGAGGCCGGGAAAGGTAACATCTGGTGTGGTTGATTACATTCTGCAAACCAGCAAACTTCAGCAGGGACAGGGGGGTTAGTGAGATTCCCAGAATAATAGATGGGTTCCTGAGATCAGGACTCAAAGAAGACAAAGGTGCACTTTTTCCTAAAATGACATCTTGGACGAATGAAGTTGGGCTAAAAATGTATGATGAAGTGTGTGAGACCAAGATAGAGGTCCATAATCCTTTGGGCATAGCCCTGTTCAAAAGAAGTTAAGGATGCAGTTTTAGGTTAAGACTCGCTGAATGAACTTATTTATTTGACTTGTCAGTGCCTTTGCCTAACTCAACTTGAATATTGAGTAAGAACCAGGAAAACCTCATGAAACATGAGATAAGGCATTTAACCAAAGTTTCTTGGATGAATTGTCAGATGGGGTAAAAATCATCATATGACTGTAATAAATGTTAAACTATGTGGTCATCAAAATCTAAATGAGATGGCAGCCATATCCAGTGGCCTTGTTCTCCTGCTGATAAATACTGTTCGTAAGTCTCTTTGGCCACAGAGAATTTACAGGAAAACAACGCCCTAGGTACCAGGAATTCTAATGTAGACCCAGTCTCAGTGGTAACAAAATAGATTAAGTTTGAGATGAGTTTTGGAAACTGTCAAAGAGAATTTGTAAGTTTGTGTAAGATGAATGAGTTCTTTGATTTTGTTACAGAAAGCTTTAACTAAATCAGAAGAATCAAGAACCAAAATGAGACAAAGGACATGCTCTGGTGTCATTACCATTTTGTATTCTTATAGTTTTCAGTGAACAGGTCAACATGCATTTCAAATTCAAATAATAAAATTTCCGGAAATTGGCACTATTTATAAAGGAACTAAAATCAAAAGAATATTGCAATGTGATCCATTAAGCAATGGTTCAAGAACATAGCAATTACTAGAGATCTGGCTTCATGTGTAGAGACATATCTGTGTTAGATTACAAAGATGTTTCTTGACCACTTGTTCACTCCTTAATCCCCATGGTCTGCCTTCTGTCTACACCATGTATTTACAAACTGCTGTCTCAGAAGTCACCACAGGGCTCCTATCCTTTTCCATGGCATCTGAGATACTGGGGATTATAAGATGTGCTATTATTTTATGTACCATTAGAAAGAGGAAATGCTGACAACTGAACTCCTTGGAGTGATTCAATAATAGATACTGGTGTTGAGTGAGGAGAAATTTTGAATGACTTTCTAGTCTTCTGTGTGAACAACTGCTGATAGCCAATTATGTCACTTTCACATTCATAAAAATCTTTGATAATTTCCTATTGATCCATGTTGTAGGGTGCCGCAAAGATGGCCCTGATGATCCCTGCCCCCTTGGATTTATGTCCTTGTATAATCCCCTTCTTTTAAGCATAGACTAAGCTTATTTTTTTTATTATGTTATGTTAGTCACCATAAAGTATATCATTAGTTTTTGATGTTGTGTTCCATGATTCATTATTTGCGTATAACACCCAGTGCTTATTACAACATATGCCCTCCTTAATAACTATTACTGGGCTACCCCATCCCCTCACCCCATCCCCTGAAACCCTCAGATTGTTTCCCAGAGTCCATAGTCTCTTAGGGTTCTAAACTAGGCTTATTGACTCTCTTCCAATGAAGAGAATATGGCAGAAGTGATGAGGTATAACCTTTGACATTAGTATATAAAAAAACTGACTTCCATCTTGGTAGACCCTTCTTATTCTTCTTGCTCTTTTGGTTTCTTGGAATTTTATTCCTTTTGAGTAAGCTCCCCTACAGACAGAGGAGCCCAAGTGGCAAGGAACTTAAGGTAGCTCTGATTTTATTTATATATATATAATATATATATATATATGCATATATATAATTTTAAAATATAAATATATATAATTTATATGTATAAAAATATATATTATATATTTAAATATAATTATTTCATAATATTTTATATTATACTAAATTTTATATATTTTATATATATATATATATATATGTATATGAGATATATATATATCTCCAATGAGAAATTGAGGGCCTCTGTTTAACAACCCAGAACTGAATCCTACCAACAACCACCTGAGTGAGCCCGATAAGACCACAGGCCCAGCTGAGAGTTTCACTGCAATCCAATGAGAGACCTTGAGTCAGGGACACATACTACTAACCTATGCCCAGGTGCTTGACCCACAGAAATTGTAATTAAAAATACACAAAAACACATCTGAGACTCTTGACATGGTATTTGTTTGGAGCTCTCCATTCTGCTTTTTGAATCTTTCGAGCTTTGTCTTACCTGGTGTCATCACATACATGTTACGGTCAAGCCCTCTGGACCAATTATAACTCCTGAAACCATTATTCTGTGCATTTTCTCATGCATATTCATCAGCCCAGAATGGCATTTTTTTTTTCCTTTTGCCCAGCTCTGTTAATTCTGATCATCCATAAATAACCAATTTTCATGCTACCTTCTCTTTAAGGCCTCCTCTCATTACCCAAAATGGAAATAATTTTCTCTATCTGTTCTCTTATGGAATCGTCTTCGTCCATAACAACATTTCTCTTCAAAGAGACCTGGCTTAGAATCCAACATATAAATTTGGAGACCTTGGGCAAATTACTTAATGTCATTATACTTCAGTTTCTTTTTTTTTTTTTAAGATTTTATTTATTTATTTGACAGACAGAGATCACAAGCAGGCAGAGAAGCAGGCAGAGAGAGAGGAAGAAGCAGGCTCCCTGCTGAGCCTAGAGCCCGACATGGGGCTCGATCCCAGGACCCTGGGATCATGACCTGAGCTGAAGGCAGAGGCTTTTAACCCACTGAGCCACCCAGGTGCCCCCTTCAGTTTCTTTATTTGTTGCATGGGCTAGTAGTATATACAGTACTGTGTTGCTAACATTTAGTATAATAGATGGTGTATAAGTATGCACACAATACTGGTTCCATTATTATTACTTTATATTATAGCTCATTATTTGTAACTATTCACCATTATTTAAATGTGTGGAGCTCTGATAAAATCTCTTTGGGGCTTCTAAAGTGTATCACACGATTCTCTGTATATAATCATCATCCAAGTTATGTTTTCTGAATTTCACTGAATGATTACTAGTTTCACATTTCAAGCTATTCTGGCCACATTAAGTATAGAAAAAAAAATATAGTCAAATCTAAATAAATCTAAATAAATACCAAGACAAATTTATGATTTTGATGGTATCATTAAGACAAAAATTCTACAGATGATAGTTTGCCTCTATCTCCTGAAGAGTAACATCTTCATAACAGTCTCAGAAGATAGTAGAATATTTTTAAGGGCCACAAAGGTGTCTGAAGGCAGTGAGTTGGCTTTTGACATTGAGTTTTTAGATTCAGCGGACTCACCATTGACAAGTGTTGTCGGGTGGTATTGAGAGGTTTAGACAGGGAAACTGGAAGGGCTGATGAAGACCCAAGGGAAGACAGTCTACCCCCGTTGCTTAGAAAATGTTCTATCTTTACTACTGTACTTACGACACTTGCCTGCCTGGGGTTTAATAAGCACAGGGACCCAGAACAGTATAAATAAAAACCAAATATTCTGGTCAGTAAAAAGGTGAATTAAAGTAAAAGCAAGCAAATGTTTAAAATATAATCAGACGTAAATGAAGAGTTAGAATCTTAAAAGACTCTATTAACAAACCTTTAGTTCTAGCAATCAGAGTAGTTTGTATCAGAACAACTGCCCTGCTGAAAGCAACTATAAACATTGGACAAAACACACAAAACTACTTTTGAAGGCATTAGAGAGTCATCAAAGGAGGCAGAACTTGCAAAGAGCTACAAGACCTGAGGGAAGGAAGCCTACTTCAGTGAGCTGTATATTTATCCAGGCTTTTTCCATACTTTGCTAAGTCTTCTGGGATGGGTTGGGAGAGGGAGTTCAGACCAAGGAGTGGGAGATTGGCTTGCAGACCTATCATCTGCCTGGGACATGAGAAGCAAAAGTTCCCAAAGAAGAGGGAAACTAGAGAGAAGTGAACTTTGGGTTCATATACAGTTTCCCCTGGATGCATTTGCCAACTCCTAAGCTACACGTGAACAGGAAAAAACTCCCACAAACCCAGCAAAAAGCAAAACAAAACCAAACCCCAGAAGCTGAGAGGCTATAGAGAGGAACAGAAAGTTCAGCAGTCCCATGATGCTGGGGAGGCATGCTGGTTAGACTTCAAACCCAGCCAGGTAGAGGTGTTCTGGTTAACACAACAGGTTTTCATTTGACACTCAGAATGTCCACATCCAAGAGGAGTAATTTGCCCTAGGAATGAGGGCAAAATATAAACACATTGTTTCTAACAAAGCCTAAGTCCAACCTTCAGCAAGATAAAAGTGATCTGCCATATTCCATCTGTTCGTTAGGAGAATGTTTATTCCTCTTTGGGGGGAAAATACTATCATCCAGTGGATCTTTGAATTGTTTTATGCACAATTCCCTACATTCAGTTAAAAATATCACGGGGTCTTAGGAAAGAAAAGACAAAAGAACCAAATATTAAGGCAAACAAAAACAATAAGTGACTCAAATTTGGGGATCATCAGATGGTGATTTTTAAATTTACTTAATTTTTATTGTTGTAACATAACATAAAATTTACCATTTTAACCACGTTTAAGTATACAGTTCAGTGACATTAAGTACTTTCACTTTGTTGTGAAATCATCACCGCTATCCATCTCCAAAATGTTTTCATCTTCCCAAATTGAACTCTATTCTCACTAAACAGTAACTCCCTATTATTTCTTTTGTGCTCCCCAGCCCCTGAAAGCCATTATTCTACTTTCTGTGTCTCTGAATTTGACTACTCTAGGTACTTTGTACAAAGGAATCACTCTTGTCTTTTTGTGGTTGGCTTATTTCACTTAGTATAATGTCTGCAGGTTTCATCCGTGCTGTTGTGTGTGTCCGAATTTCTTCCCTTGTTAAGACTGACTAATATTCTGTCGTATGTGTATACCATATTGTGTTTATCCATCGTATGTCAGTGGACAATTGGGTTGTTTTCACACTTTGGCTCTTGTGAACAGTGTTACTATGAGCATGGGTGTACAAATATTTCTTCAAATCCCTGCTTTCAACTTTTTTGAGTATATAGGCAGAAATGAAATTTCTGGATCATATATAATTCTATGTTTGATGGATAAGAACTTTTTAAAAAAGATACAATAAATATGTTCAAAAAAGTAAAAGATGGGGAATTTCACCAGAGGTATGAATCTTTCAGTTTTTAAAGACTTAAATGGAAATCTTGAAAAATACTGTAACTAAAAATAAGAATTCAGTCAGTGGATTTTTTTGTCAGCATGTAACTTGTTAATTGTCTTATAAATATTTAAATATGATGGAACATGTTTTGTCCAACTATGTTGTGGTAGGTACTCCATATTGTAATTCACTGATTGAATAAGTACAAAAATAATAATAATAACAAAAATTTTTGCTGAGAGAAATCATAAAAGTTTTTAAAAATTCACTTTAAACAATTAAAATAATCATAATTTGCCAGGGGCCAGATGCTTTGCTAAGTGCTTTACATATACAAACTCCATGTATTCTCACAACAACCCATGGGGGAGGAGCCATTATTCTTCCCATTTTACTGATGCATCAATCAAGGCCAAAATGTTTATGTAACTTGTCTAATGTTTCATAGGTTGTAGGAATTTGAACCCTTGAGATCTGTGTCTAGATCTTTACCCCTTCATTACTTTAAAAGAAATACTCTTTTAAGAAACATAAATTGTTCTGTTTTGGCCAACTGGCTAGTTGCAAATCTTAGAAAATAAACAAAAAGTTGAGAAGCCAGATTGTTTGGTGTCATGTGCACAGGCACTAAACACCTCTTGTAATGTAACCTTTCCATCTTTGCAGATGTTCCTACTGGACAATGGGATATTACTTGATGTATTTGGCATGGGCTCTGTTATGTATGTTTGACATATAAGAAACAAGACCATGATAAACAGAGTGTCCCATCTTTCTCCTTGAACTCCAAATCGCCCAAGGCCACAAGATACAAAATGTAGGTTTAAAGTTGACACTCTCCGTTTCCTCTTCTCATGTTTGTGGATCTCGTTTTCAGGGTTCTGACATTTTACCTTTTCTACATCCCTGTCTTCATTTCTTCCTTTACCCCATCATTTGTTTTAAACGTTTAATCTTTTTTGCTACACCTCCTCAGAGCATGATGGCTTTGGATGGCAGATCTCTTCTCCAGTGATGGGACATTCCTTGGGAAATCCATTTCTTTCAGCCTTGGCAGGGAAGATCATACATTTATTACACAGAACAAAGGGGGTATTCATCAGGGCCTTAAGATTCCCAATATATTTGCCTTCAGCTCTCTTTTCCTCAAACTCTTTGTTCAACCAGGTTATGTTTCTAAGTGCCCCACATCCTATTTTAATCTCTTGTTTTGGACCCTTCGATATAAAGGACCCTTTCATTGTTTCTTTGATTACTTGTTTGTTCCTTTTCTTTCTAGAAAGAAAGGCTACTCGTTCCAGACAGAATTAAAATGCACAGAATTAAGAGCTCCTTTTGTGATAGTGGACTCTTTATTAACTATTTCTTAATTTCTCTCTGATTTTAGACCCAATTCCCTAAAATGTTTACATAGCTTTTGGATATAAGAGATGGAGGGCAAACAACATTATCCCAGCTAAGAACAGATTTCTATATCCTTTCTATATTTATGCTGTTTTGTTACTAGCCTTAAAAGAAGACTTGTAACTCACCAAGCAAATGATATGTAGTGACTACCTGTATATACACAGCCTTCTGGGAAGCAACACAGAGAGTACATTAAAAAGGCACGGCTTTGGCTTTCTAAAAGCTTAATTCTGCAATGAAATAACTGCATGAGAAATAATTATTGTCTCAGTCACACAATCCTATTAGCCCTGGTGGAAAAAAATCCTTTGAAAAGAGACTGAGAAAATGGTAGAGATTTGACCAGAAAATAGATTTGTATTTTCCCCATACCTCCATATCTCCTCACATCTCTTGTATAATCATTCTCAATCACAGGACAACAAACCACAAAAACTCTGAAGGGACTTTCCAGACAGAAGTCAACTGTCCCCATAGGAAATACAAATCTTCAAAGTGTCCCTTTCATTGAGCTTGTTTCTTTTTCTACAACAAATGGACACATCGGACATAAAATTTAATTGAGACACACTAAAGTAGGGGTCTGGCTTACCTGAGTAGGCGAGATTACAGCATTCCATTAAGGAGACAGCAAGGCGCTAACAACACATTGACCATATCACAGAATCCTGGGCTTCTTTTAATCACCATCCTCTCTTTGGACTATCATTTAGTTAGGATCTCAGCAGCCTCCTGTTACTCTGCTGCTTCCATTTTACACATCTTTTCCTGTGTGTTTGTTTTAATTTGAGAGCCAGTATGCCTATTGACAATTCTTTGACAGCAAAGGTAAAACCACCAGGAGTGTATCTGTTTATTGAGGACTGACAGCTTTATAGCTAACATAAAAATAATCTAATGTTTATTGGGGCAAATGTTTGGACTGAGGATTAAGAGAAACTAGTGAATAGAGAAAACCTTTTCATCCTATTCAGACTTTTCAAATAAGGTTTGGGATCAACTACATTAAAACTTTTTGTTTTGATTTCTTTAACGCTCTTCCCTTAATTTGTGCCCCTGCTCACTCCCTTCTCCTTCGCTCCCCCAAATTATGTTTAACGACAGGGGTTTTGAAGGAAGTAAAACCTTGAAGAGGAAGATGCTACTGTTCAGAGATTTGTTGCGATAGAATTTACACGGGCCATGCAAACTTTCTGGATAACAGTAAAGCAAAATCTAAACCACATTGCTTACCACATCAACTGTCTTCCTATAACTTACCTGTGGGAAGAGCTCTTAAATTTCTTTGGTCTTGTTTCTTGTTTTTGTTATTCCTCATCATTGTTGGTGGGGAGGGGAGACAGACTGCTCTAAACTGGTTTTAAGCTGTTACATTGTTTTTCAGTTTCGCCTATAGTAAATATCAATAACATTAGATTTTTGTCTTTATTTTAAATGAGACATTTGAAAGGTTTCGAAAAACAAGCAATTCTATCTATAAGTAGAGATAGTACCCATTTGGAAATGGTCTGTTAGATTAAAAATAGTTCACCAAATTATCGTGAGAATAGTGTCACTTCCCTTTACTTTTTTAAACTTGATATTAACTATAATTCCCACTCATAAATCTTTTTCTACATCTTTCCTCCAAAAAAAAAAAAAAAAAAGAATTCTATACTCCTCTAACTTATCCTAGCTATCACTTCTCCTCTCTTTACCACACTTCCCCACCCCCACTGGGTCCTGATCCTATTTTAGGTTGATTAAAATAAATGGGAGAAAAAAATTAGGCAACTTGTTAAAGGTTGCTTGCTAAGGAGCGGCTGCACAGCTAGAAATGCAAACCAGGTTTACTGGCTGCCTCCAGCACCCCGAGGCAGTTATCTAAAGCGCACTAGCTCTTTCCCTTTGGAAAAAAAAAAAATGTGTATCTCCTGACAAAGCCGATACGTGAACATTCACATAACTCAGTTCTCAATTTCTCCACCAGAACTAAATGTCCCTGTGGAGACGCGAAGGTTTTTGTGCCAGAGTGCTGTGTATCATACACGTGAATAGACCGGAGAAATTCCAGGGCTATCAGAATCTTGCAGCAGCTGTGGCTTTTACACCAAGTATGTATATAAAGCTAATTAGCAGGTCGCCACCAGGCAGTAGTGAGCTATTCAAGGGTCAGAATCCTTTCACAGCTATCTTGATGTCCCTGGGACCCAACATAGCGCTTGAGTCTTAGATCAGATTCAATAAATGTTTGTTGAAGTCAACTAAACTAGATTAAAAATTTTAACTCTGTTCAAAAATGGACTTGATCCTTTTTTAAAAAAAGAAAATAACATATTATTTATTTATTTACTAAGAGGAACTCCTATTTTATTCCTCAACAGATTTAATTTATTCTTAATTCCTTTCTGTGTCATGTCCATGGTGGTGATGATTGTCCACATTTTATTTATTTATTTATTTAGGTTCCTACGAGTTTATTGTCTTCGATTCCACATATAAGTGAGATTACACAGTATTTGTCATTCTCTGACTTAATTTTTTTATTATGTTCAGTTTTAAAGTCTTACAATATGTTATCATGCAGAGATTGCTAGTAAATTGGCAGTTACAGTGTCTGTGGCATTTTCATTGTGTTCCTAGAGCATCAACTGACTACCTCTTTCTGAGAGCTAACCTAGAGACTTGTAGGCCCTCCTTTGATTTACATGGTGCTAACCCTACTTGAAGAAGGAAAAGCATTTCCTCCCTTGATCAGTCGCCACTGTCCTCCTTTGTCATATTTCCCGTGACTCCTTGGCATTCAGGCTACCCTTGTTCTGAGAGTATTACGTACGTACCGCGCCGCATCTGTGGAGATCTGTTCTTCTTCCCCACACCCTCCAGGCCAGTCTGCATGAACTGCCTACTGAGTTTTCAGGCAGAGTTTATGGTACCACTGTGGTTGTCTGAATTACTCTGTGAGTTTGCCTCCTGCTTGCTCCTCTGTGTTGGTGACAGGAATCTTGGAGTGGCAAACAGTTGGCAGCTACCGTTGTCCCAAGAAGGGCTCCATTCAGGCACGTGACTCACACTGCACAGGTGCTTCATGGATCCACACTGTGTCTCAGACCTACACCATCCCCGGTTTTAGAAATCAGCTCTTCCTCAGTCTTGGGCTTCTCTAACTAGAAATCTAGAGGTAACAAGTAACCTCTCATAAATCCATCCTTCTTTTGAAACCAAAACCAAAGTCCTCTGATGACACGCTAAGTCTAAGTGAGTCACATTTTATTTTACACTTTCTTTAAGATGCCTGGACCTTTGTTAAGCTCTGCCAGGTGAACAGCATTGTGGTACAGGTATGCTGTACTCTCACCCCAAGGAGCTGAACTCAGAACTTGACCTACGGAATCACAACACAACAAAACCCTGCCCCAAGCAAAACTTTGCTCAGAATGGAATTGGTTTACTTGTAGCTTAAATTGACCAAACTGATCACGTATTTACGATCCTTAGGACTTAAGAACAAAGTTAAAATCATTTTCTAAGCTATATACCACTCAGCAGCATTTTAAAATCATGTTCTAATTTTATTTATAAAAAGGCAGTTTTCCTCAAAGCCCCTGTAACAAAAAACAATTTAAATAGATTATTTTTATTGTATCTTTAAAGTGATCGTAATAAGCTATCGTCATATATGGTGACCTGGGAATTCGCTCATTTCCCCTTGATTCACAAAGTCATAGTAAATAAAGTTTTCACCAGAAAGGTCTAGTGGCCTCCAATAATACAAGCACGGTGTATGCTAAAGACATATGCAGTAAATGCATAAATTCTTGCTGTGAGTAAAATTTAGATTATTTGAAATCTATGAGATTCTTATATTATTGATATTTTTTAGTCAATTTCATGTACTGAATCATTGACATAAACAGACCTTTAGTTTTTCTTACCTGAACAAGAGCCTTATTTTCTGAGATGTTTACAAACATCATCAATAAGTAGCTCTGCAATTAAATTTTTAATTCATTACATAATCATACTTCCCAATAACCCTGAAATAAGCGTATTACATACTAGTGTTGTGTGTCCGTTAAAAGATTCCTTGCAATTCATGTTATTAAAACTTTATTGAAAGTAATGGTTATTTTTTTCTTCTTTTGTGGAAATAAAAACACTCGTGGAGAGAAATGGAAAAGTGAACGGCCCTAACAAGGAAACAACTTCCTACTCATTTCTACTCCCTCGTTAACGCTCTATGCACCTGCCCCTAACTGTATGCATTCGTTGCCTCTGTGGTATTTTATCTACACTTGCCTTGGCCATGAACTTTTTTTACTCCTTTGCCTCGATGCTTGCTGATTGACACTTCCATCTCTGTCAACCATTTATTTTCCTTTGAGATTACATCATATTCACTTTCCGAGTCTGTATTTTTTTTCATAGCCCAATAAAATAAATATGTTTCATGACCTTCTTTGATTTGCTTCTTCTTGCCAAGTTTTTTCTAGTTCTTTACTGATCCCCACAACGAGTATTTTACTCCGGTTCTCTCGAAGGTGTGTGTGAGTTGATGAAGTTCCACTGCATAAATAAAACCAAGCCAAAACTTGCCATTCAGGAGATAGAGCCAGACGAGAATAAAGACCATGTGTCAATACAGAGAAAAAGACTGACTGCAGCTATTCCCCCTGCTTAGTATTTATAGTTATTTCTATGGAAACTGCACGTGGACTTCTGAGGACGGAATTTGACCCTGGGGATGTACACAAGTAACTCTGAAAACATTTGGTCCATTAACTTTGGGTTCATCATGTACTTCTGCTCACGCTTCGCCCTCACTTCTAACTGCAGATAACATGGAGTGTGACACCATTGTGTTATTCATGCTGAGGGACTTTTGTGTTCTTCTGGGGTCGGGGAGGGGGACAGAGGGTAAAGAGGGATGGGAAGAGGCTCCTTCTTCAGGATGACCGTGAGGTAGAAAATTACACATTGGCCTCCTGGCTGCTTGGAAGTATGAACCTGAGGTTCTTGCGCTGACTCTGTTTATTCAGATTTCCCCATCAGTGACTTTGCTGGACCAAAAAAAAATGTACTTATCTTTCTCTGCTGCCCCCATTCCCTCCCACACTCTGCCTCTCTTTTCCCTCAGAATAGAGCTGTTTCAGAGATTTCAAATTACAGTGGAATTCTTTTGCGTTCCCCACACAGTACAAAAACTAGTCGCGGTATCTTCGCCTGCTGCCTGTTTGTATCCAGACCTTTCAGTTTTATTTGAGCTGAACACGCGTACGTATGTGTATGCTTAACGGTGATGTTTCTACTTTGCTCAGACTTGAAAAAAAAAAAAAAGTAAATAAAGCCAGTATAAGACCCCATTTCAGAGGGTAAGGACACCACAGAGGCAAGGGTTAGTAAACCAGAACACGAAAGAGGAGTTCTAGAAGGAGAGAACTGGTGGCAACTGCCTGTAAGCTGTGGGGTGTGAGATGCGGAGGGAGCTGCGATTGTGGTTAAACGTTTTTCCTTGATGGAAGTTCTGGTGGTGGAGGACAACTGAGAATTCTTTCAGAATGCACGAGGCCGCAGATTAATCCTACACATTGCTTTCCATTTTTTAATGACAGAAGAAATACTACATTGAGAAAATGGAAATAGTAAACATTTGGGTGCCGATGGCTTAAACATCAAAGTTTTAAATACTAGAATTCACGGAGCGGATATACTAAGTAAACGTTTGCAATAAAAAGGTATTCACTTCATCTGTCCAATTGTAGAATTTTTTTCAGGAGATCACTAGCTGGATGGTGTCCTCGGCTTGCCCTGCCGTTGCCTGCACTTTGGACATTTCACAGTTTATTAGCAATTCAAACAGAGATCCATTTTTCTATTTATTTAATATTTGACCCCCATTTTGTTGGAGGAGGGGTATGTTCCAGCCCTTGACTGTGGGTTTTCAATTACCCGTGTGGCCTGCCTCCCATTAACAGGAATAATTGGGAACTGGATGTACAAAATACAGACTCACAGCCATTGCACAATTCTGCTAGAAACATGAATTTTACAGGCCTCCGTTAAAGTCTCTTCAAAAAGATCATGTTTTTGTGGAGATTGAAGCTAGGAGCCCTCAGATACATTCTTTCTCTCTCACGCATATTTCTCTCTCCTAAAGTGTAAAATATGACCCTCTTCTTTGCTCCTTTAGGGCTAGCATGGGACTCCTCACATGAGCCACCAGCATGATTTTTTGGTTCTCTGATAATAGAGTTCCATGGGGGGACTAGCTGATGGTCCCACTCTACCTCAACGTATTTATAAGTACTTACCTAGTTACGCTAATTTTTTTTCATACTATCATTTAAAAATATACGTAATCTCTTTTTTAAAAGTTTTCATTGAAGTATAGTATCATACAGAAAGTACACATAAGCATACAGTTGCAGTGAATTTTCACAAGCTAGATACCCATGTATCCAGCACTTAGATCAAAAACCAGAACATTTTCAGCTCCCAGAAGCCACCTGGTCCCTCCCTCCATTCACCACCTCACCTGGCCCCCACCAAAGGCAAGGACCATCCTGATGTTGACTCTTTTTAATTTTTAAATATCACATCGTTTTCTCACCAGGTTTATTGGCTGATTTTTGTGGGAGAGCAAAGGGGGGTGGTTAATCCCCTATAGTTGACTTCTTTGCATTGTGGGATTTTCCTAGCTGTTAATTATTAACTTTTCCTTAAAATAAAACTTCCATTGTGTAAGGAGAAAAACTCCACGAGCACAGTACATGTGATATAAATCACTTTTATGTCTGTGAAACAGCTGAGTTTACATTTTTATTACATTGTTTGAAAAAGTATCTTTTCATCTGGAAAGAATCAGTTTAAAATGTGATTGTCAACACAACTAAACCAGTTTTCTGTTTAAAATGGCTGCTGGTGGAACGAAGAACCATAATTAAGCCAGGTTTTTCTCCATAGATATTAGTTACTAAAACCTAGAGGCTTTCAGTGAGATTTTTAAAAGAAATTTCTAGACTTTAAAAGGTGGGTAAAGTGTTTTTGTTTAGATGGAGGAAGTAAAAAAGTAGTGAACAAGAATCTTATTGTAAAGAACAGAGTGTTTCCCTGTGAAAGGTGATTTAGTGGTATAGTTTTAAGTTACATCCAAAGTAATGCGTGTATTTATAAAGTGTTACCTAATCGGAATACCTTGGTTTGAAAAAGATGTTTACTTGTTAATTAGCAACTTACAGCATAATTTTCTCTCTAAAAATTTTTAGAGTTAAAAATTCTGGGAGGATCCGCTTAGAAATATACTGTGGTTCAATTAGATTAATCATTCCAATATAAGCATAAACAGTAGTTTTAAAGCCTGCAGTCTTTGCTTATGTTTGTTAATTTCTTGCTATTTATTTTGAATTTTTTTTTAAAAAGGAAGGATAGATCTTTTGTTGGCATTGCTTACTGCATTGAATTTTAAACTCTTATTATTTAATGAAAATTGATATAACATGTTCCTTTTATTACTAAAGTACTGTCTCTGGAGCATGTAATACAGAATTTGACTATACACATCCCCTTTTTCCAGTACTGTGATGCTATGATATATGTAGTTTTATAATAGTCCAACTTTCCCAGGTTCCTGCTTTGAAAAGTTTATTTTTCAAAACATAGGGCAGTCATCACTGTGCAATTGTGTGTGCTAGCTAACTTTTCATCTTAAACCATATTTCCCAAATCCCATAATTTTGTGGCTTTCTAACAGAGGACTTATTTTTGCACCCTCAAAAGTGTTGCAGGCTTCTTGGAGAACAAAAATTCTCAATAATCCATTACTGAGTGAATTGTCTGTTTAAATATGAGCAGAACAGAGACCATTTTGAATATGCAGTGTGGACTCATGTGCAAAAGAATTTTAGGAATTCACAGTGCCAAATCCATACTTTTCTGTTGTTGTTTTTTTCCCTTTTTTGTGAATTAAAGCAGAATAAATTCAACATTTTACCTGGCAAGAGCAGATGTGGCAGAATTTCAAAGGCTGAAGGAGAGATATAGATAATTTATAGATTTAAACAGAATAATGCACCAAAACCCTCAAAAATTAGGTATAGAAATAACTGAAATTTTTGCACAGATTTGAAACTTTGATGGGGATGATTTATTTTGGCTTGGACATTTTCTTTGAACTAGCTCATAATGATTATTATACTTATTACCTTAGAATTGTAACTATAAATATACTGATACTCTAAGATGCCACTACACTTCAAAAAGAAAATTTAACTTTGACAAAAACACTTCTAGGTGCTAAGGCCAGTGGATTTTAAATGCCACTATGAAGTGGTGGATCTCATATTTAAACCTCAGATATAGTACTTTGCACATGCCTTTACTTTTTTTTTTAATCAACTATTTGATAGTTTCTTTGACGAAGACTGATAGAAATAAATTTTTTCAGTAGGAAAGGTGCTAACAAAATGAAAGTATAATGACCGCATTTGAGCATCAAATTCCCACCAGTTTTCTTAAAAAGACATGTCACGTTCCTTCTTCATTCTAACTTTTGTCCTTTTTCCCCTGAAGATACTTGCTCCACTCACCCTCCCCTCCTCCAAAAAAACAACTATGAAATAGTTTAAGCGAAACATTATCAGCATGTTTTCATGAACTTTAACATCAAATGACTATTATTCATTTCACTGGATTTAACTATTGATGAGAGATTATCACAGTGATACAGTATCAGTATTTAATTCCAAATATTTCAACTTCCTGTAATTTTTTTTATTTCTGCTATGAAGTTGGTATTTGTATGTATTATACTTATCAGCTCATAAATGAAATTGAGCAGGCCTTACCAAATAAGACAAATGTTAATACGTAATTGAAATAAAATCCCACAAGGAAACAACAATAACAACAAGGCAACATTAGGGAAATGTCTTTTCCTGGGAAAGCTGTAGATATTTTATTTGGTTGCAGATACAGTAAAAGGAGTAAAACCCAAACTCCAAAAATCCTCTTTTCCCCTGGAATTTATAATTTGACAAGTCCATTAAGCCATAAACCCCCTGGTTGGAAAACTGATCTTTTCTAGGTAAGTAAAACAACTAAAGAGAAAGCAGTGACTTACTTCTCATGAGGGTCAAACCAGTGTGACAAGTTTAGTTCTCAAGGATATGAGGTCCTCTTAGGGAAGGAGAAGAAAGACAGATGACAGCAAAGCACGTACTTTCAATATTGATAGAATCCAAAGAGTTCCATCACGGTTTTAACCATATGCAGGGACACATTCCTTAGTTGGTTGTGAGATTAAAGAGTACTTTAAATGCTAAGTATATTATAGTATTAGAAAGAGAATGTTTGGAGCCTTTCTGTTTTTCAACACACACAGACGTGAGGTGCCTGTCCTCAGTTGCTGTGGCCATCAGATTCAGGGGCGGGGTGGGGCTGGGGCTCAGGTGATCCGTCAAGGGGGTGGGCTCCAGGAAGGGGGCGCCCCCAGCCTCCCCGGCCTCCGTGGCTCAGCCTTCCCTAACCGCCGCTCTTTGTTGAGAATTGTTGGCAGTGGCAGCCCTTTGCAGCCTCAGATAAGAGCCGCTGTTCTCAGGTAATGCCCTCGATCAGAGCCCCGATGACAGACTGTGGAGTGCAAGTTTTTTCAGGTGCTCTGTTTGCTCAGTAATCCTTCAGTGCCAATCTCCCCTGAAGAGTGAGCAGGACCCATCGGTAATGGACATCAGCCATTAAGCTCGTAATATTTGTCATATATCAGGTTACTGCTTTGTTACTCTCAAGTGATGAATGGATGCTGTTATGCTTTAAGAAAATAAAGCAATGCTGTAAATACGTCCAAACTTATAAAAGTGACCACTTTATTTCTTGCATTTCTTGAAAAATAAGTGCAGAGTGCCCAGGAAATGCTAGTCTTTTCCTTCCCAAGTACAGACAGCAATGTGCTTTAAGTTAGCTTCTGCAGTTGCTCAGCGTCCACATCAAACAAATTACTCAGAGTGTCTACACCACATGTCGCTTGGTTTGATACCTAAGTTAAGTTTACGCATTGCTCAAGCGTTCTGATTAAAACAGGCATGCTTGCAAAGAACTATTCAAAGAAACCATTTGTCCCTGCCTAAGAAAATCCAAACAGGGAATTCAGGTGTTAAAAATAGCATGAGACCAAAGTAATTCTTCATCCTACTTGTTCCTATGTTAACTAGACATGTTTCTGCATCAGAGGAGGAAGTATAATTTCTTAATTATACTTCTTAATTTTTGATGTAAGAGAAAAAACTTTTTCAGTAAGAGAATGTTCCTAGAAAATGGTACCGTACTTAATATTATTTTGTACACAACATTTGCATCTGTTTTGTTCATACATTTGTACGGTTATTTGGAATAATATTAATTTGGTGTTTAGTATAAAAGGGACTGTGCATTCATTCTTTTCATCTTTTCTAAATTAATGTCAGTGTCAGCATTCGTTTTTTTTTTAATTTTCACAAAAGTGTGTCCTTTTTGAAAATACCCAGAAATGGATTTCTAGAACTTGCATGCTAAGTATGTTTTGAAACTCTTTGAATTTTTATCTATTGTTTTTAGAAATTTTTTCTTAAATGCCATTGGCCCTGTTGTAAGAAAAGGAAAAAATTAATGATGAAATTAATCTATATCATCTCAGAGTTCTGAGATAATAAGTGAGAACCCTAGCCAGGATAGAAAAAAATGACTGCTCCCCTACCCCACCGTAGTTTCCATAACTTCTCAGGATATTCTAAGAAGAATATATTTGAACGGCCATTTCCCTGACTCTGTCTTAATGCCCTCTGTCTCCCCCCACCTTTCTGCTGTTCCTTCCAACTAATACAAAACTCCTTCAAGTCACTGAGAGATGGGGGCCTTGTGTTCTACAGAAATCCAACTCATCTGGGGCCACCACATAAATATTAAAGAACACACTGCCATGATACTATAACTTTCATTATCAAGGCTTCCAGGGCTGATTCTGCAACCCTCGGGCAAGAAAATTTAGGAAGGACACTGACTTATCATTGCCAAAGAGGTGAGAGGCTCCCCCAAAGAGGTTCGATGGAGGCCCACGGCATGCATGGCCCCGAACGTTTCCTGTATGACTCTGGAGTCTGGGGAGCAGGGATATGCCAAGCCCTTCCAGAGTTTCCCCACCAGACCCCACTCCCATTCTTCATGCCATTTTTTCCCCTTCTTTTCTAGATGGCCCTTAGAAGGAGTCTTAAAGTCCAGGTCCATCCAATAGGATGAAAGGAACAGAAATTGTACAGGACCTCTGTGGTCCAAGAGAAGAGAATTAGAATGATCTCAGGACTCAGAGAAAGAACTTCACAGAGACACTGTTGGAGGGATTGAACTAAGCATTTGAACTCTGCCTGCAGAACGATGTCCCTGGGAATTTAGACACCATTTAGGGATGTTCCGGCTTCATTTTGTGACACTTCTCCTGACTAGTTTTCAGATGGAGCTCTTCTAAACAGCCTGTTCTGAATAGGCCTGTCCTAATTGCAAGAATATTGCAGAATATCTTTTTTAGTGCGTTGTCTATAGAAAAGAAAATTACCTCTGGTCTGTGTAGCATTTAGATTCAAGTGTTCAAAACCAGGTATTTTTTAAATGCTAGTCTATCGACTGTATTTGAAGAACAATATAGACGCTTGAAACGTGCCAAACAGCAGGGAACAGGAATAATTTTTAATGAGTGCCTACTCTGGTTCTGGGTTCTTTATACACATTACATTATGTGATCTTCACAACAACCTTTGAGGTAGATTTTATTGTCCCCATTTTATAGGTGGAAACCAAGGTGCCTGAGGTCCCACAGCTAATAAATAAATCCAGGCGTGTCTGATTGCAGAGCCCACGCTCTTGCCTGTACTCCAGGGTGCCTCCCAAGCATCAAACCCATGAGCAGGATCCTAAATGACTAGAAAGATCACATTTGTCCCCCAGAAATAATGTTCATCGATACCACATTTTTGTTTCTAACAAAATGCTTCCCTTACCAAAGCAAAACGTCAGTATCTGTTTCCAGCTAGTCTCAAGTCACATAAATCTGTACATTCAGCACTTAATAAAGACTTGTAAGAGTCCCCCAACTTCACCACGGTGGGACTTTGTAATATAAACATGCATTAGAGAAAGGAGAGCTCCAACATCCATTTTCCACAGGTGTTACCTGTGCGTGTCTGTTCTTGCCCCTTCATTATTCTTCTTGCTGGGTGACTACATCTGGCCTCTTGAAAGTGCTTTCATCAAAAGAATGCTTTCATATAGAACCCAAGCATGCAAAGACAACTAACTTCAAATTGAACTTCAATTATGCAGATGCTGACACACTGATCTATATGCCCTGCTTCTCATATTGTACTTTTAAACCGTTTAACAGTGGCGATGCTAATAATCATTTGTATTCCAGTAGCATCATTTGGTAAGAAGCTCAAATAGCTTGAAAGCTCTTGTCTCAATTATCCTCCGGGGTAGATGAGGGAAAATATACATACACCTCCACTTCTCACGTGCAGAAAGCCAAGCACAGCAAGGTTACTTTCTAGACCACTGGCAAAGGGATGGGTCAGACTATTAAATGCCTTAAATGCTGATGAAACCACCAAATTGTGTGTGTGTGTGTGTGTGTGTGTGTGTGTGTGTGTAGTGTTTGTTTGTTTGCTAGTTGGTTTGGTTTAGTTGGGTTTTGTTGTCAAACCCAAGATCCAAACAGAATCAGATTCCAGTAAAGACCAAAGGATCCCGAGGGCCTATGGTTCACCCTGATCCCAACTCACAAGCAACCTCCTTTATGTCAGAGACGAATGTACAGGTCTTAAAGGTCTTAAAGGATTTCCTGCCCGTAGGAAAATTGACCACATGTTCTTGACCCACTTCTGTACTCCACGAAGGCACAGTACTCATTCAGACATTGTGTTGGTCCACCTTTCCCTGGCAGCCACCCTTAGGCAGAGAGCCTGTCAGGTCAAGGACTTAACAGCAGAATAATTGATTTCTACTTGCGTCATTTCATGTGAGAACCGGGAATAGTCAAGAGAGGATATTCACAGAGCGTCCAAGAATTCATTTTAGGTACCAGTTTGATGCGGTACCTTTTTGCTCCCTCCAGAAAACATTTTTAAGAAGCAAACTGCCTAATGGGTCATGTATAGTAAGCACAAAGAACCCTGGGACTCTGTTTCCTTCTCTGCAAAATGAAATCATGAGAGCTGGCTTGTGGGGTGAGACCAAAAAAGTGGCGCATAGTAAGTGATCCATCAGTGTGTTTCTTTTCCCGCCTGTCTTCCACTCTTGTGGAAGGAAGGAAGACAGAAAGCTGAGCCTGTGTATATTTGGCCCCTTACTTCAGCTACTCGCACTCTTGTCTCTAGAAGTCTGGTTGGCCTTAGCTTGCTGGTCTCTTTCTAAAAGGAAGTGCTGGGTTCCCATGTAGGGACACCTGAGGTCACTAACTCAGTCTAGCTCTCTCCAGCCCTCAAAGACTTTAAGCTGACAAGGGAGGTGAGGTTAGCTCCCGAAATGACAGTGTGCTGCTTCGAGAGTCTCAAGTCGTTCTCTGTAGAACCATCGTCACCCGTGGGCTTATTCTCAAGATCTTTCGAGCCCAGAGAATACAAACAACTGGGTCCAACGTTCTGATGGCACATGGGCCATCCAGACTGCGTGAGTGTGAAAGTCTCTATCAGGAACTATTGAACTTCTTGTATAACAGGCCTGATTTAAAACACTATCTCTTGTGCTAATAAATCATGGAAATCAAGTGTATCTACTGAATACCAGGCTGGAAAATGCCTCAAACTACGGCTTGACATAAACATTCCTCAGATCTGCCATGAAGAACTCATCTACGGTGCCTGGGCTTCTCTGCCACAGACTAGTAACTTTCATCAACAGTACCTGACAACCTGAGTAATTTATTTTTGATGATGCAAAGAGACTTTTCACAAAGACCACAAAAAGAGTGAAAAGAATATCCAAGCCTTTGAATTTTCTTTCATAATTTGATTATTTTTTTTAAATTTTTTAAAAAATGTGTTTGTCCCAGAAACAGCAGAACAAGTTTGGGCGGTGTGTCTCACTGACTGGTGAAGGCTCTGGGGTAGGAGGTGGGGAACAGAATCCACCATGGAGTTCCGATTTGCATTAATTCACACTGACACCTCCAGCCTCGGGCTGGTGCCAGTCTCCCATGGCCGTCCATCCTAATGCCGAGACTGCCCCCGGCTCTAGCTCCAACCTCACTGTGAAAGTGTCTTTATTGCATCTGGCCTTCCTCTGAACAGTTAGAATTCATCATTCTAATTGCTCCCAATTAGAGAGTTGATCTAACTGAGTGGGCGATTTGATCTCCCCACCCACCACCTACCCCAAATGTAAGTTCATGCCCAATTTCACTTCAAATGATTGAGCACCATGCAGAATGTTTCAGACTCTGAAAGAGTTAGTATCATCCCAGAGTCAATACCATTACCTAGTCACTTAGTTTCTACCTGCAGCTGTCACCAGGCACAACCTGTGTAAGGCTTGGTCCTGAGGACAGTTTTGAGGTGGGGGAATCCGGATGAGTTGTGGGGCTGTAGCTGCTGCTGCCTTGTGCCCTTGCAAAGGCTTGTGACCAGCGACTCCTGTACGAAGCTCCTTAGATGCGGGTGCGCTCCTTTACTGGGTGCCGAGATCCATGGGAACCCCCTAGTACGGCTTCCTTAGACAGTGAAGTGGAGCTGTGCAAAGCCATTAGCCATGCTGGTTGGTGTTATCAGTGCCGCTGTTGTTGAGAAGGTTTCAGACACAGAGGGGAAATGTAACTAACGATCAGACGCATTTGCATTAAAAGCAGCTTCCACGCAGGGCACCAGCGGCTATAAGAGAGCTTCTCTGAGATGTTTTTCCACGTGGACATTTTGATACACGTTCTGGAAACATTACAGAACGTTACAAGTGGGTTTATTTCACTTCCTAGAATTTGGTAGCCCTCACTGCAGGTTTTCTGGGAAGCATGTTGAGTATGTACATTGGTGCCGGGTTGTAGGCTCAAAGTTGGTGAAGGGAACAAAACTGTGCTGGTTTTAGTCTAGTGCATAACCCACCATCCTATGAGGAACATACGACTGATGGTTTTGTCCCCTGCTTCGCCGGTCATCCCATCTCCCCAGCTCTTTCCAACACTAGATCCCTTAATCTGTCCTCACCAAATGCTGGTTCTTCCTTTGGAACATTTCTCTGCTTCTTTTCTGCCTTTCCATTCATAACTGCTGCCATCTTCAGGCTTTCTGCTTCCTGGCCCCTTCTCTCTTCTCTTCTTTGTGTCCCCTTGTCTGAACACCACTGTCCTCACATCTTTCCTCTGCTCAGAAAGGTATAGAGCCTTGTCATTGCCTCCTGTGCTAGGTCAGGTCTTATATTCCCTACCTTATATTACCGCCTACTTCTCCATTCTCTCAAGCATGCTCTTGGAATGGGTCATCTGAATGTCCTCCGCCTCATGCCTTTATTCATGCTTTTTCTCTTACCTTGAATCCCCTTTTCCCTCTTCTGTGTATTCAATCCTACCCATACTTGAACATCTAGATCAAGCCCCACCTGAACCGAGCCTTGCCAAATGACTTCCACCTTCATAACCTTCACAGACGAAGTAGTGCTTCAGTTTGCAGGGAGTCAGTGCACACATCCTGCCTCATGATCAGCGTTCAGAGGGCAGACATCTAAACTTAGCGTTCATAGACCTCAAGAAGCATGAAGCTAGCAGACATTTTGTTGTGACTACATGTGTTTTTCTGGGGAGAGTTCATAATCTTCATTAGATTTGCAAAAAAGTCCTTGGCAAGAAGGGGAAGACTGCTGTTAGAAGGGACGGAAGACATGTTAGAGTGTGGCCGCTGCCCTCGGTGCTTTTGGGAGTTTTAATGAGAACCAAACTTGACCCCTCATGGAACTACTGAAGGGAGTTTGAATTAAGTGCTTGACTGGGTGGCGCTAAAGACAGGGCTATAGGTTTGGAGTCATTTGTAGTACCCAGGAGAGGGATCATGTGGGCTCCAGTGGGTACAGTGACTACCTGACATAGGTTACTTCCTTCTTTTTCCATCTCCTTAGTTCAAGTGGTCACTCACTCATTCCTTCTTTCTGTGAACAATCCTGTTCTGGGTACACCAGACAGACAAGATAGCTTACATTCTCGTGAAAGGAAAAGAAAATGAGCACATAAATGCAAAAGACCATTTCAGATAGTGATGACTTCTATTAGAAAAACAAAAATAGACAGAACAGGAAGGGGGCTGGGCAACTTAGCTATGATGGTCAGGGGAGACCTCTCTGAAAAGACTACATTTGAGCTGAATACTAAGTGATGAGAAGCCAGCCCTGCAAAGAGCTGGGAGAAAGAACATTCTGGGTTGTAGGAACTGCAAGTGCAAAGGGAAAAAGTAGGAATGAGCTCGGTTGGGTGGAGAATAGGAAGGAGGCCACAGTGTCTGGGACATAGTGAGCGCACAGGGAAGGGCCACAGTCTCAAACCTGGATGACTGCATTTGCTTCCTGAGGGAGCTGTCCTCTGAGCCTCTTTCCACCCTGAGTGCTTCCTATGCTGCCACAGTACTCATTAAAATAATGATACCAAAGAACGTTCATGGAACATATCAAGTGTGTCAGACACTGAGTGCTTTACATATAATGAACTATTTAATCACATCCCAGCAACCCTCTGAGGTTGTAGTGTTATCTGTTTTCTCCACTTACCAGATGAGAAAATAAGACACGAAGAGATTAAGTGATTTTCATTGAGTCCCAAAGACAGTAAGTGATGGAGCCATTTTTTTTAACACAAGAAGTAGTGTTTGAATATAAATCTGAATGTGTCACCCTTCTGCCTTAAATTCCTCAATGGCTCCACCAGACTTTCAGGATTAGAGTGTGAACTGTTTCATCATCTGTCCTTGCTTCTCTCTCCAGGTTTGATTTCCCACACACACACACACACTGTACTCTGGACACACCGGATCACGCACTGTCCCAGAACATGCCATGGTCTCTCATAGATGCCTTTGCCCGTGGTGTTCCCTCTGCCTGGAAGACTGTTCCGACCTGGCTGTTTCTACCATTTGGTCAAGACTCAGCTGAAGTGTCATCTGTTCCTTACCACTCCTTCACCCACCTTTCCACCCTCTGGAGAGATCGACCCCTGACTCATTATCAGTTAATGAATCTGCCCCCTGACTAGACTGGGAATGACTTAAATGTGAACATTCTGTCAGATTTACATTTTTATCCCAGCTCTTAACATATTCCCACACTCTCACCAAAACACTGTTGAGTGAAGGAGTGAATGGCAGTGAGGAACCTGCCATACTTGGAGCGCTTACTTCATGAGAAGAACGGAGTTTTTTGCACATTGTTACAGAATGAATGCTTGTGTCCCCCCACCCTAAACAGATATGTGGAATTCCTTTGTTGACCCCCAGTGTGATGATATTTTGAGATAGGGACTTTAGGGTGGTGATCAAGGTTACATGAGATCATAAGGGTAGGTGTTGGAAGATGATGACTGTGGTGATCACACTTTCAGTGACCAGTCAAGGTAAGAGACAGAGCAGAGTCTCTTCTCTCAGGGAATAAAAAGATTGAAATCATTGATAAGTAAAAGGGCTTTATGGAATGGAGGGTGTATCTGTTTCCTGGTCCTACTGTAATAAATTACCACAGACGCATGGCTTAAAACAACAGAAATGTATTTATCTTGTAGTCTGAGAGCTGGAAGTCCAAAATCAAGGTGTCTGCAGAAGTGGTTCCTTCAAGAGGCTGAGGGAGAATCTGTTCCATGCCTCTCTCCTAGCTCCTGGTGGCTGCTGGCAATCCGTAGCATTCCTTGGCTTGTGGCAGTATAACTCCAGCCTCTGCCTCCATCTTCACATGACCTTCTCCTTTTCTCATGTCTTCTCCTTTTCTCTCTTTTATACGAGCACCTGTCAATAGATTTAGGACCCACTCTAACCCGGGACGATCTCATCTCGAGACCCTTAAGTTAATTACATCTGCAAAGACCCTATTTCCAAGTAAGTTCACATTCATATGTGCCTGGGGTTAGGACTTGTACATATCTCTTGAGATCCCTGTTAAACCTACTACAAAGGTGAGGGCTTTTTTGTTTTTGTTTTTGTTTTGTTTTGTTTTTAAGATGAGAGGGATTTAAGCTAGGTTTTATGTGAGAAAAGGAATGATTGACAGATCAAAACCTTTAAAGAGGCATGAGCCAAAGGTGTCAGTGGAGAAATACACTCTAATAGGAGGAGGTATCTCTAATTCTCTGAGACAAGATGTGTGAAGGTAAATAGATTCAAAGGTGGGGAGCTGGATGTTGACAGATATCCTCTGTGATAACCACTATTTACTCTGTGAAATAGAAGGCCAGATTATCTGCTAAGAGTGAAGAGGGAACTTGAGAAGAGTGGTGTGAAGGTTAGAAATTGCACCTGTGATACTGGAAGAGAGAAAGGGCCAGGAACTTACAGCAGGGTTGTCAAGAATCATCTTGAGCTCCTATTTGGCCTTGGCCACTGTATATTTGGGGTGGCACCAATCTTTAGGTCAGGTCATAGAGTGATACTAAAACCTTAGGAGCAGTTGATAGAAAGAAAGCAGCTGGAAATTTTTAAGAATTGATGGATTGAGTGCGGTTGCAAATAATAATAATAATAATAAAAGAATATATTAAGAATAAGGAAAGAGGAGAATCCAAGAGAAGTCCTAATAGACTGAGACAAGTGGCAAAGATGGAAGAAGCAGGTCCAAATGAGGTTGAAAGGCAGATACTGTAAAAGAGAGTCAGTAAGAGGGATGAGGTGAGAACAGAAGGAAGGGTTGGTGGTCTTTAGCATCTCGGAGTGTCTCAATTCTGGGTTATGCAATGCCATACCTTGGGAACAGGATGCTACATTGAGGTGGTGGTAGAGAATTTTGAAAATAAGAAGTCAATGAAATATCAGGCTAGGGTGCTTGGTTGGGGATGGGGAGACTGTTGAGTATAATGGCTGGTATTCATGAGCACAAAGCAAAAGAACTTCAATCCTCACTAAATGTGGGCAACCGGTGCAAAGGTCACTCATAGCTCTGAACAACAGGATAGAGCAGAGCAAGTATCCCTCTGTTGGGGACAGTCAAGAAATGGTTATTTATTAGTTACTTGGTTATGAAATAAGAATGGCTTTTTCTCTTTCAGTGGGTTTTATTCACACACAGTCTTCCAAACTTGGCTTTCAACATCAGCTGCCCAACGCTGAATTCCCACAATGTGGGTTGACTGTTTTTGATTTGGGAAGCTCATAGGTATTTGTCAACTTGTAAAATGATATAAATTAGCAGGATAAAGATCTTTTCTAGAGAGCTACACAGACTTCATATCCCTGGTTACTTTAAGTGGTTCTTAGGTGTAGCTCCTAGGGATTGGATGTAAGTATTCTGAGAACTAAACTTAAACATAGGACTGAGTTTGTATTCTTCCCATTTTTTGCTGTTGGTTTCCTGAGTGGCAATCATTTACCTTTCGCTAAAGCTGACATACTTCTTTTTACAAGTCCTGTGGGAATCAATGTCCACTCAAACAGTTCTTTGGCAAAGAGCAATTACAGAATGCTCCATGTGCAGCTCTCAAATGAGGGAGGTAAATCTCATGGGTGATAAGAATGAAGTATGTGTTTAATGTTGTCATATTATCAATAGTATAATGCTGCAAATGTGGTTAAAATAATATTACAGGTCCGTACCCTTGGGATCAATTTTAAGTTATTTTAAGTTTTCATTCAAATATTTTAAATAATGGTTACTTCTAAAATAGAAACATCAGCTTTTTCCTTTAATTTGCAACAATTTGTTTAAATAAAATGACAAGATAATTGACACAACTGACGTCACTAAGGAGAGAAAAGTTTCTAAAATTAGTCGATGTCCTCACGGGCCAACAATTAATGAGTTCTTCCTGTAACTTTTTGTTTTTCATTTAAAACTAGTCCCTAGGGGTGCCTGGGTGGCTCAGTCCTTAAGAGACTGCCTTTGGCTCTGGTCATGATCCTGGGGTCCTGGGATTGAGCCCTTTATCAGGCTCCCTGCTTGGCGGGAAGCCTGCCTCTCCCTCTCCCCCTGTCTCACCTCTCCCTGTCCCACTCCCCCTGCTTGTGTTCCCTCTCTCGCTGCCTCTCTCTGTCAAATAAATAAAATCTTTAAAAAAAAAAGCTAGCCCCTAAAATGAATCAACTTTTATTAATAAGATGGATATAGAGCCTTCCATTCCTTTTAGAATTTGAAGTCCAGAATATCTAGTTTTCAAAATCTATCTAGCAAACTATCAGTTCTTTTCCTCTTACTGGCACTACTGGAATAATCTCAGAAAAAAATACTGAGAAAAACAGGGTTTTTTTGTCTGCCTTTTGAGTATATTCTCCAGTGACCTATGGAATAATGCCTGCTAACACACAAGCCAAATGAATTGTGGAGACTCACAATATAACCAAGGAAATCAAGGACACGTATTAGGTGATGGCTCCCCGTATCTGCTGATTATTTCATTAGACTATTAGAATTTACAAATGTCGAGTTGCTATTAGACATAAAACAATCACTAAATATTGAGAAAGCAACCAAATCCTTTTTGTTCCAGAGCTTCTAGCCTAGTAGAGAATTATAATGCCTACACAAATCACTACAATAAATGGCAAAGGGTGACATGTGCTCTTAGATAGAAGAGTACAAACAAAGCCCTCCTAGAAATTCCTTCCACCGAGGAAAGAAGGAATTTGAGCTCATAGCTGGCCTTCCCCTCACCTACTAGGTAGAGGTAGTCATATTAACCTAAGACACCCACAAATATCCCTCAAATGGACATTTAATATAACTCATGTTTATTCATTACATAAAGCATCAATAAACACCACTGAACCTTCCCCTTGTTTAAATGTTTCCCTACTGTCATATATGTATGTATGTATGTATGTATTTATATATGTATGTACACATGAATATATACATGATGGAACAGTTAAAAGCATGTGCTTTCAAGTCAGAGAGACTTAGTCGGGTAGGTTATTTAACTTCTGTAAGCTTTAGTTTTCTCATCTATAACCTACTGACAACCTTGGAATTCAACACATAAGATTATCATGAGGATTAAATGAAATTGCAGAGTGGCAGGCATCTGGGAAGCATTCAGTCAGTGTTACTACTATATTTGCTATTATTTGCTGTTTCTTTTCAATATGAAATTTTGAGCTCCTTTAGGACAGGGACCATTTATTTTTCCTCTTTAAAACTTATTCAAAACAGAATTCTAGATTTTGAATGAATACTCGGTAAGTGTATGTTCCTTCGACTTTTAAACTTTTGAACATTTTCCCTCTGAGAGCGCTGAAATCTGAGGATAAGCCCAGGACAGAGTATTTTTCCGTCACATTTTCTGTTTCTGACTTCTCCCGTATAGGCCTGTTAGGGGATCTTTCCAAATGAGTGTAAATTGGTATGGCTCTTGGTGACTTGGGCACCTTAGCTGGGGAGCCATGTATCACAGCAGCGTCTGGGAGGCTAACTCATCACTCACAGCTGAGGAGGCACAAACATTCCACATTATTGTTTAGCCACCCAGTGGCTGGTAGGTGATTTTTTTTTTTCCTCTCAAAATCTGTCATCAGGCGTCCAACCAGGCAAAGTATTTTAAGTTTATTTTGAAAGAACATCAAATCCTCAAGAATGCTGGTAAATGTGAGATATTTTTCTTTAGCATAGTCGTTCAGTAATAAAGACATCTTTAACCAGCTTTTTCTCCTGAACAATCTTTAGCGATCTCCCAATTTCTTAATTCATAAGATCCATTGACTCCATGCCAGGGCATAGTGAAAACAAGAGAAATTGATGTAGGTGATTGGTATGTTCATTTTTAAAAATGGATTTTGCTTTTTTTATTTTTATTGTGCTTTTGAATCGGAACAAAAGAAGATGTAGTTAGTGATTGTTACCATTCCCCGCAGCAGCGTGGGTTTCTCACCCTAAATTATATAACACTGAGCTGCCAGAGAACTATGCAGGAGACCCTTGGTATACGCAGATTTAACACTCTAGGTTTTGAATATTTGCAATCGACCATGAAGGTTTGTGATGTGTTAATTGGCAGTTTTGCTGAGGTTCAAATTTGAATCACATGTACTTTGAAGCTAGCGTTAGGGAGTGATTGAGGAGCTAGTGGGTTAACCTAGTCAGCCACTCAGCATCCCTCTCCAATCAAATGTTTTTGTTTCCAACTCCTGACCTAGGAAGTAATTCTTGGAGTGATGGAAAACCTGGTTTCTGTGAAAAAGAAAAAAATAGTCCTCATATGAAAAAGAAAATGAATATATCTTTCAAAAACATTTGCTTGGTTTGGGGAGATAATATGTTTTGGAAATCCACATCTCAAGAGGAAAAAAACAACAACAATCTAATTACTTAAAAAATGAGGAGGCTATGTAAGTATCTCCATATTCACATATTTGGAGATTTTTCATATCTCAGGATTTATCCCTTATAAATACCAAGGATTTCCAGACACGTAGTTTAGAGGATCTGGATGAGATTTTAAAATACAAAAAGCTTGCTTTGACTCTAATGCTGTTGCAATATGGTGGCTAAGTGCCAGGCTACAAGGATTCTCTCTTCTTAGGGAGGCTCTCTGTGGCTTTACTTGTTCCTCAAGGAGCCTGTGCAGCCTGTGAGCAGTCCCTTGTGGCCAAGCTGTGGCTTGGAAGTGGCACATTCTGGAAATGTGAAATCTTCAGGTCTGGCAACCTCTTCTGTTATTGGGCCCTGAGGAAAATGGTGCTCCACCCGATACTGCCCGAGAACTCGGATCTCTGGGCATCAGCACTTATCAGAGAGGGCCGGGGCCGGGGGGCCCTAACACCGCACTGTGTGTAACAAAGCCTTCTCTGATTCACTGTAAACTAAGAAGGCAGCAGGTTTTATAAATGTGTTGAATTTAAAAGGATATTCCTTATTAATTTTTTTAAATATTTTATTTATTTATTTGACAGAGATCACAAGTAGGCAGAGAGGCAGGCAGAGAGAGAGGGGGAAGCAGGCTCCCCGCTGAGCAGAGAGCCCGATGCGGGGCTCGATCCCAGGACCCTGAGATCATGACCTGAGCCAAAGGCAGAGGCTTAACCCACTGAGCCTACCCAGGCGCCCCTAGTTGGAAGGTTCTAAGCTCGGCAAGGGAGAAACTCCTCTAGAGAGCATAAGTTACTGCTCTGGATCAGAAAGAGACATAGTACGGCCTCTGGGCTTTTTGCACAAGTGCATCTGAGTCCTCGGGTCACACCTGAAACCAGCTCTTCCGTGGCAGTGTGTTTCATTGCCACTCAAGCTATTGGACCAGCTGTGTTTACATATATTGAGCCATTCAAAGTAAGTGATCTTTGTTCTGATAACAATGGAGGGAGTTGTACTCTGCATTCATAAGCTGCTTCAAAAAAATCCATTCTTGGCTATCATCCAAAAATGACAATTGCAAAAATAAGATTGAATCAGTGATTTATTTTGTATCTTTTCTTTTCTTTTTAGTTGTGGTATTTCTGTTTTTATAAGACTCAACACAGTTCTTGAAGAATGCTGAGATTTACAAATTAAGGGAAATCTTAGGCAATAATTTTTTAAAGCATATTTAAGATGTAAATATAGCAGTCAGGCTGAAGACCAGATGGGCTGTCAGATAACAAAACTTGAGCTCACAAGAGATGATTCTTAAAATCCTACATCTTCACCTGTTGTTTATCACAGTGGAATGTTGACACATCAGTTACCATGCTGTGGAGTCAGAATGCAACACCTTAGACCCAAGCCCCAGGAAGGGCCTTTAAATTTAGACTTCCTTGATAAAGAAGAGACATAGACTAGGATTACATGAGAGCATAAGGTGGACATTGGCATGTAAGTTAAACAATATCTAAATAAAACAGATATGCAGAAAATCAGCAGGGTTACAAGAGTAGCAGAATATAGCCAACACATTTTTAAGACTGATTATACATATAACATAATTACATATGGCAAAATGAAATACAGGCAGCCTCCAAATCTACCTACATTCCCAGTGAAGGTTACATAAGTAAGAAAGACATAAGTCAAATCTGATTTCCTCATAGAAAGAGTTATAATAGGGGATTATATGCCTCACCAAGAGCATGATGCTTAACATTTTCTAGAAATCACCAGAAATCATAAATAATCAACAGCAAATGCTGTGTATACATAGTATAATGCTTTCTGAAATGGATATAAACCAAGAGGGCAGTCCATCAGGTCCCAGTCTTAGAGACAAGCTCTGTCTAGACTGGAGCCCCTGACTGAGATGGGGATGGGTTCTGGACAAGCTCTCTGAAGGTGTGTGGCCGCCACCATCGAAGATGCCAGTAACTCTCTGACGTGACAGGAAATGTAGAGTGTCCTTCTTCAAACAAGACCCTATGCCAGGCCCTGTGAGGACGTGACAATAAATAAGGTAGAAAACAATGGTCATCCCAGAAGCATAAAAGTAAGAAATCTTAGTTACAGAAATGTAAAAATAGAAATGACACAACAATTTAAGTATTTCCGTGCCACTTGAGGTTTCATATTCTGAGAGATGTCTTCGGTTTCCTTGTCACAGATTCTATCTTTATAGCAAAAACATGGGTCTACATATTTTAAGAAGAATTTCAAGCAACTAAGAAAGTTAAAACCCTAATATGCCCTTGGGAGAAGAAATATGTAAACATAGGCCATCCAAAGATAAATTGCCATCCTTGTTAAGCATTTGGATAATATGGAAATAATATGATGAGAGTAGACTCTCCCTGGGATTTTTACAAATCTAGCTCTGTTTTGTGATCACTAGTATTTTATCTTAAAACCCTTTTCCTATGTTGATAGGTGAAAAACTCCTAAATTGGGAATGACCTTCAATACTGATACCATTTTAAAAACAATAATTCTTTAAGGGCTATTGAAAACTCCTTCAAAATAATAATAATAGCAATAATAATAATAAATAAAGAGGGCAAGAGGAAACTTTTGGAGCAATGCATATATTTAAGGGATAGATTGTGGTGATGTTTTCACAGGTACGTACTTGTTTCCAAACTCATCAAGTCATATACATCAAAATACATACAGCTGTCTGCAAGTCACACCTCAACAAAATGGTTTGAAAAAAAGGAAAAAAGAAGGAAGTCTCCTTCAAGAACAAACTCTTCCATTCGTGAGAATATTGAAGGGAGAGGGAGAAGCGTGTGCCTACCCTGACAATTCCCAGGGAGAGGAAGAATTTGTCATTGTTGGAAATATGACAGAAATGCTAAAAAGAACCAAGATAGAAAACCAAGACAAGGAAACTTGAATTGTGTTATCTGGAGAAGAGCCCCACTACTGCATTTCCAAATAAATTCGCGTCACTGCAGACCTTTCAGTAACACCCAATTATCTGTGTTCCCGTCTCTTCAGCTTCAACAATACCAGGTGATGTCACAAGTGACATCATATTGCTTTGTAAAAGAACAGTACAATAAAGACAATCTAGCGGGTGGATTTTTATCACCTTTAATTGTAACTATCATTTGCCGGTACTTAGCCAGGCATTGTGCTAGCCTTGTGCATGCATTATGCATCTTCTAAACAACCCTAAAATCCGACTCCTGTGGCTGTCTCAACTGACGAACATGGAAGCTAAGATTCAGAGCAGTTGAGTAACCTTCCCCCCCCACCACCCCCGTCACAAGGTCTGGATTGACTGGGACCCAGGTCTATCTGAAAGCAACATTTAGTCCGCGTCAAGCAGTTTGTGTGCTTTTTTTGTCCTAGCCACGTGGATTACAGATGTAGTTTCAAAAGTGAATTAATTGGTATTTAAGCCCAAATCGCCATCAGTTTACTGATGTGGGTTTTCCGTCTGTGCTTTCAGGCTGTCAGTGCTAATAGAAAGTGACCCAGTTGCTTCTCTCCTTGTTCCTTTCAACACTAGCATCGATACTGGGTACATCTCTCTTGCTTGCTGGTTCTGCAAAGCCCACGGCAAATGCACGAAGCCGGTAAACAAAGGCTCTTGCCAGTAGGCGATTCCACGGCCACAGAAATGTGACGGGCCAATTGGAATCCTAAAAATTCTTCGAGTAAGGGAGCTGCAGGCAGCTACGCGCTCTTCCACGCTCCAAAATTCAGTGAGACGATGTCACAGGAGTTGGCCCAGATGTGTGTCCGGTTTACAACACCCACGTCACAGCAGTGTTCACGGCACCAGATGTCCAGTAAAAAAGGGTTAAAACCCCAGATCTGAAGCCTGTTTTGCCACCTCCTCACCAAGTGCCCTGGTGAAACAATCCTCTGTGATTACCTCATTATTCATCACCTCCCAGCAGATACCAGTGGGCTTGATTTGCTGGGCTGGAAATCCTTTCGGGTGTCATGTGTCAGCTGAACAGGCTTAGTTACAATAGAGCCTGATTAGTTTTCACCTTGGCCTCATAAAATGTGGCATATGTAGTAGCATAATGGATTAGAAGGAAAAGAGCATTCACTACAAGAAGTGACTAAGTGTAGTCCTGGGATTTATACATTTGATCTTGGGTGTATTTGACTCATTCCAACTTTTCAAGATTTGATGCCTCCTTTCTGCCCTAAAATAACTCGTTTCAAATTCTCACTTTTTACTTGTATGCTGAGTTTGCCTGGGTGCTGCACCGAATTTATGGACTTGAGCTTCATAGCCTCTCTCTAAGGCAAATCTTCATACCCTAATCTGTTCTCCGCTCTAAGAGGAGGTACTTATGAACACAGACCTTAAGTGATAAACGTGCAACTATTCTGTGAATGCAAAACAAAATCAAAATAAGAAGTCAGGATTTTCTCTCAGTTGGTATATGCGGGGCCCAGAGAGGTGGAACTTTGCTCTGCCTGGAATCCAGTATGGCAGCATTTCTGTCTCCAACTCCATTCCATTTTTTAAACTCACCTCTTATATCAAAGTCATATTACCAAGCACTAGGAGAGAGATCAGACAGATTGAATTTAAAATCCCTAACCTGGGAGTATCAAGTCCACTAAAAAATTAAGCGTAGAAGTCACTGAATATAAAATAGAACAAAATTAGAAAGCTTAGAGTAAGACCGACGAAAGAAATACTTGAGCATCTCCAACATGCCTGATATTAGGCATCATTGTTTATACTTATTAAGTGGTAGCTACATCATTCTGAACAGAAATATCTTCGCATGGTATCGGCATGTTGAAGACAGTGGTTCCTGATTATATACCTACTGGAGGGCCCACATTGGGCTGAACGCATTATATGTGTTGCTTCAGATGATCATCATGCCAACAGGACCCTTCTTAGAGATACAGAAATTCTGTCGAGATACAGAAATAACTTGTCAAGGGAGTAAGTGATGGAGCCTAGAGTTGACTTGTTGATGGGACTCCAAGGCCTGACCCCACCATGCAACAGTTCAGCGGAGTCAGTATACGGAGTATTGGGAGAACAGGACAGGCAAAAGAAACAATGTAAGCAAAGTCCCAGAGAGAGAAAACATGGGAAATGCTCAGAGAATAGAGAGCAGCCCACTCTGGTTAGGAGCTTGTGGACAAAAAGAGCGGGAGATAGAGGCACGTAGGTGGCTCAGTCGGTTAAGAGTCTGCCTTTGGCTCAAGTCACGATCTCAGGGTCCTGGGATCAAGTCCCGGATCAGCCTCCCTGCTCAGGAGGAAGCCTGCTTCTTCCTCTCCTCCCATGCCTCCCCCACTCCACTTGTGCTCTCACTTGCTTGCTCACCATCTCTAATAAATAAATAAAATCTTAAAAAAAAAAATAGTGCGAGATAAACTAGAAAGGAAATTAAGCCAAGTCAAGAAAGTCATGAGACCCGGAATAAAAGTGGGCACTTCCTTTGGTTGCAATAGTTAACCATTGAAGACATTTGAGCAAGAGAGCAATATGACAGAATTATACTTTGGGAATATCAGTTGGACAGGAATGTACAACTCAGACCAGTTATTTTGCCAACTTTCTTTGATCACAACCAATAGTAAGAAATATATTTTTCATTGGAACTTGGAACATGCATATTTAAAACGTGCATTTCTAATTGAAACAAAATTTGTCGGGTGCCTGGGTGGCTCAGTTGTTAAGCATCTGCCTTCCGCTCAGGTCGTGATCCCAGGTCGTAGGATCGAGGCCCACATCGGACTCTCTGCTCAGCGGCGAGCCTGCTTCCCCCCTCTTATTCTGCCTACCTCTCTGCCTACTTGGGATCTCTCTCTGTCAAATAAATAAATAAAATCTTTTAAAACAACAACAACATTTGAGGAGCACTAGCTCCCTAACCGTGAAAGCGATTTGTGTCCTCAGCCACCCCTGCCAGTGAGTGCTTCATCTGGGGTCAGTGCCTGAAGTTTTGGAGCTCCGGGTCCCACAAAGCCATGCTGGGTGTTGTGCCAGCGTAAATATATATGTGTGTGTGTTTCAGTGTAAGTTTAGAATCCCTTTCATTAGGTTATCTCGGTCTCCAATCAAAAGCAGCTTGTGCTTTAATGTCTCATGGGATTATATACGAAAACCACTCTTCTTAGACTTATTTTTTTTCCTCCATCGATTCTGTTTTTAGCAGGAGTTCCCAGGACTCAGACCCAGCTTCTGTAGCCGGAGGAGCCATCTCAATGAGAGCCAGCCCTCAGAGCCAGGGCTGAGGCATTGTTCTTAGAACAAGTGAAGGTGCCTCTCTGGCTCCTCCCTCGGGATGCAGTTATCCTGGGAGGCTGCGCAGTGTCTGTGGTAATGGATTTGATAGGACCGCTTTTTTCTGGTCTTCCCATCGTGCCCTAATGTGTCTGGCTCCTGTGTGAGCACCACTTCAAATCAAGCAGGGACCCCACACCAGCAGTGAACATCTGTTTCAAGCCCAACACCCCCACCCAAATACCTGGGGCAGTCCAGCAAGCATTTCTTCTCCAGCCCCAGAATCTCGGGGTTCTTCCTGGTCTCATCTCCAGTGGTGGAGTGACTAAGAGACACATAGTTCTTGTTGAAAGCATTCATCACCTTTGTATTCATTATTTTCTACTAGTATAATATCCTCTCTCTCTCCCACGGACTATAAACTCCATAAGGACAGGGAAGAGCTCGTGTGATTCACCTCAGTATCTCCAGCACCACCCAAGCACAGCTTAGCAACACTCCCTAAATATTTGTCACGTTGTCACATGGACAAAAGAGAATGAACGAATGAGCAAATAAACAAATGAGTGTTCTCTCTGCCCTAAATCTTTCCAGAGAAAAACCTTAATCTGGCGCTCTGTGGTGCTATTCAATCCCGTCCTGGAATCAGTGTATCAATTTTTTATTGAGTGTTTGGAAGTCTGCCCTGAATATTACTTAATTAGCACGTTTCTCTTGTTTTATGAAATTACGGTGTCACTTTTTGAAATTCTGAAACCTAATCTCTTTGCTCTGCATGGTTTAATTCAGGCTTTTTAACTTTTCTTAAATATTTTATTTATTTATTTGACACAGAGAGAAAGAGCACAAGCAGGAGGAGTGGCAGGCAGAGCAAGAGGGAGAAGCAGGCTCCTTGAGAGGCAGGGAGCCCGATTTGGGGCTCCATCCCAGGACTCTGGGATCATGACCCAAGCCGAAGGCAGTGCCTTAACCAGCTGAGCCACCCAGTTGCCCCTAATGCAGACTCTTTAAACTAGAAGGAGAGAATCATGACATGATGTTTATCTTCTTACAGGAGTCATAAGGTTATGTATCCACGTAACTACAGGTCTATATAATTTAGGTAATGGGCCTATTTTTGCCAAATTATCTGAGTAAGTATGTTGGATTAATTCAATGCCATATTTTTCACTTCTGCTTTGTGCTGCAGAGATGCAGTAATACTAACATTTATTGAGGGCTTACTATGCTCCATACACAGATGTAAGTTCTTTACAAACACTATCTCAGTCTCCATACCAACTCAAAGAGAGCAGCATAACATCTCATTTTACAGATGAAGAAACTAAAACTTAGAGAGATCCGTGCATAGGGTCCCACAGTTACTAAGTGCCAGAGCCTGGATTTGAACTAGGATTCAATTTCAGCTTTAAATGCTGGATAACCACATTGCATGATATAGAATCGATTACAGTTCATACTTCCAAATTCAGATGAATTTGCAATATTCAGGGAAGACTCCACTTTATAAATGCCCCCCCCCATGAATCTGGTTACACATTTAGTTTCAAATTCTTGCTATCTGTGTGACTTTGAATAAATCTCACAGCTGCCTTTCTCAAGAGCCAGACACAGTTTCCACTGAGAGCCAGGCCAGGGGAGTATCTTAGTGAAAAGCAGTCCCATGACCCAGAGCTGCTTCTCCCCTCTTCTGGGTCTATACTCACCTCAGTTTCCTCATGTGAAAAAATGGAATTAAGAAAATCTACTTCGGGGGTGCCTGGGTGGCTCGGTGGGTTAAGCCTCTGCCTTTGGCTCAGGTCATGATCTCAGGGTCCAGGGATCGAGCCCCGCATCTCATTGGGCTCTCTGCTCAGCAGGGAGCCTGCTTCCCTCTCTCTCTCTGCCTGCTGCTCTGCCTACTTGTGATCTCTCTCTCTCTCTCTCTCTGTGTCAAATAAATAAATAAAATCTTTTTTAAAAATTTAATAAAAAAAGAAAATTCTACTTTGGAATTATCATGAGAATTAGATGAAATCATATGTAGAAAATAACTAACTCAGGACCTGATAGGTAATAAGCACCCCAATATGGATTGGTATTGATGTGATTTTGCTGTTGAGATTAAAGTCTCCTGACTACATGACAGATCCCTTCCATACGACCACTAGAGGAGAGAGCACCTCGGGTCTGTAAGAAGTCTAACCAGAATTGTTGATATTGTCTTCACTAAGTTTATTGCCACATGGTACCTTCTTACATATGCAAATATAGTTAATCAAAATCTACCTATAATCCCTCATGATTCCCTGTATTTTGAAACATTGGACTGGATAAAAATGGGATTTGAGCTATAATTTTCTCCTCTCTTGGCTATAGCCCACTCTTGAGCAATAATATAAACAGAAATTTGGCAGCAGGCAGGAAAAAAGAACAAAAATAAAACTGACCTCAAATACTACCCATACAAGGTGAATAATTAGACCTCATAACGGGAGTTAACTATGGTTTTGAAGTCACTCAACCTGTTGTGCATTAATTTACATATCTTTGTAACTGATTTGATAATTCAGTTAAACTTTTCTAAATGTCATAATAGCCCGCATTCTTACGTATCATCTTTTTATTATCCAGACCAATCCCATGTTAATTTTTAAGTTGTTTCTATGCAAATATATCTTAATGCCAGGAGAGCAGACAAGTGATTCACAAACTGAGCTCTTAAATGGGCTTTTTCCCAACTTGCTGTGTGGCCTCTGACAAGACAGTTAAGACTATTGGTTTGTTACTTTATATACAAAACGCAGTATATGATCCTCCATGAAAATTTGTGCAGATTAACTGTTTCTCAGTAATTGCTACAAATCATTTAAAAATGCTCTTCAGCAGGCTCTGCACCTTGATTGTGTCAGCTTGAGGAGCACAGTTCCTGTCCCTTCAAGGAAGTTGTCTGAAGGGAAGGCTGTGGTGAGGGACACATCTGGCACAGAGCAGGACACTAATGTGATAGGCACTCAAAAGGGAAAACAAAAAAATGGACGAGAGAGTAGCAAAGTCACACCCCCAGGGGCTGGCCGTGCCAACCCAAGCAAGGGAAAAATGCAACGAGGCTTCCGTGTGGATGCACAAACTGAATGGTGATGTGGCACGTATAATGGCGACATTTCAGGAGATAATGGCGAGGGCCAGAGCTGAGCCCCACAAGGCCTGAGATGAAAGGGAAGAAGAACATCTCTGTGGCTTTAATTAAAAAGATGTCTTTAAGCCCGGTCTAGACAACCAGTTGGTTTCAAGGAGTGGCTCTGCCGTCTCTGAGAATCTGCCAGACAACTTTGGCAGAAAGGAAAAATAATAATGAAGCAGAAACCACTTGATACCCCTTTTTTCCCCTTTTCCTTTCTTTCCTCATCCGTCCTTCCCTTCCTTCTTTTCTCTTCTCTTGTGATCGACGTTCCTCCCTTCCCGTTTTCCTCTTTCTCTCTGGAAAGGAACATTCTCCTGACCAAGCGCTCCTGACGGGTATCCTCCCAAACACACTGGCTGGCATTCCATGGCATCAGTAGGGATGGAAATGAATGAGGGAGGTGAAGACAGGCAGAAACTACGTGTGAGAGAGCTTTTTTTTGCTCTCAGACATCTCTGACTAAGCCATTCCCTTCAGCACGGAAAAATCTCGAGTGACTAGACAGACTCTGGGTGTGCCAGTGTGTGGCAGGCTGTCCCTTCCCTGTGACAGGCAAGGGATGGCACTTCGTTCTCGTTTCATTCTCTTCATGTCTCATTTGTCACTCCCGCTAGGTCTGAGAGGGCTTGGTCGGTAGGGACCAAGCTTTTCCTTGCCTACCCCTAAGATGATGCCGTCAACATGGCAGTAATGTAGTCACGCCTAGTAAAGTGTGGTTTGGGTCAGCTTTGCCAGGGCGTGTGATGATGCAGAACAAAGCAGTCCAAGTGCTCCATCACAGGGGAGGCAGCCCTCGCTGCCCCTGGGGTTCCAGCATCCGCAAGTCATCGGCAAGCTAGCTGCCAGGGAGCAGCCGGGTTCGCGCCTCACTCACCGAGAGAGAACACGTGCGCGAGAAGATGCACACTGAATTGTTTACTCAGATGATGTGAGGAAAAAATTGCCCAGGGACTTAGCAGTTTACTTTTGTAACTGCTTTAGTCATCATCCGGAGATGAGAACTCTGACCTGTGAGGGGGCACATGGGCCACCTTTTTCTGCCTGTGTTAACTGAATTATTCTGTGGTCCTGGTCTTTCCCCCTCCGGGGGTGTGGTTTTCTCCAGGGTAGGGCATAAAGGAGGTCATTTCAGGCCACACAGCAGGGACAGAGTGTGAAGGCTTTGAGGGCCCCTTATAACCCAGGCCTCTTCTCAGCGACACAAAACATTTAGAGCCTGTCTGCAGAGAGTTTGTAAAATCAGGGAGACTGAAGACAGAATAAGCATTTCCATGTCAGCACAACAAAGTGTCCCTCTAAGAACTTTGAAATGGAGAAGATGTTTACTGGGAAAGGGTCTCCTGGTTTTCTGAGAAGGAAACTAGATACACATATAAGAATACTTTCCTTGGATCTAGATGACAACTTTGCTTTTGCACAAAAGAGGCCGATAGTAGGAAGGGTGCCCATGCAGAAAAGCATATTCAGAAGAAAAAAGAGAACGTTTCTGAGGGGATGTGTAAGACAGGCCTGCTGGGGCACGTTTCCTCTCAAAGACCTCTTGGCCGGTGTTTTTAAAAAAAATCCTGCAGGACCTGCACATCAGGGGCTCGCAAGTCACTGTGAGATGCTGAGCCTCAAGTCCTCTCCCCATGTGGACCACGCCTCTGACTGAGGGTGCCATCTCAGAGCCCAGTCCGAGAGTGCAATGAAGAGCAAAAACGCCCACTCGTGTCTAGTTTGTCTGCCAGACCTCTGTTGAGCCTCCTTCCCACCGATAAAGCGCGCTTCAGAAGCGAAGCAGACTCAGCCTCTAGGAAGCTCATCCTTTCCCTGTGTGGCTCCACCTTGGTTGTTAGCCTCGATGCTTCTACTCAGAGCCACTCTCTTCAGGACCGCTTGAAGTTCTAGCAAGACCAAAGAACTGGTTCCCTCACTGCTTATCCGTATAGGCCTAATCCTCACGCAAGAGAACCTCAGGTCCTTTATAAGCCTTTGGGGTGACTGAGACTATTTCCCTTCTCAGCTGAAAATGCAGAGGGGACTTACTGCTGGTTTCCCTCCGTCTGGGCGAACCAAACCCAAGTACATAGTACTTCGTAGTACAAACCTAGAACCTTCTCTTTCTCTTGGCCTGGCTAACCCAGTAGAAAGGAAAACTTGTCTTTCTGCTTGACCATTTTGCTTTCAACACAAAATCCTCTCCAGTATTTCCATACAGGCCCAGGGACCTGACATAACTGGCTGCTTTAGAGACATCTGAAATATAAACATTAGAAACACTCCGCCCCTCTCCTGGGTCGTGCCCTGTGCCTGGAGCAAGTCTGCCGGGGCCAATTGCTCAGGTTCGTCCTGACTAGACCTGCCTGGCTGGGAGTGTAGTTTACACATACAAAGCTAACTGCTTCCACAAAGGGCCACTGGAGGCCCTAACAGAAAAGTGAAAAATCGCGCAGGTAATCGTGTAGAGCCCCAAATTTACTGCTTCAGCAAAAATACTGTCAGAGAGGAATTGGGCACTGAGCTGAGGTTAAGCACCAGGCTGACCTTGCCTTCATGCAAGCTCTTCGGGAAGGTCTGAGTCAGCCAGGTCAGAGCTCGCCGCGGAATGGCTATGGTGTGTGGGACCCCCCTAGGCAGCCTGCATCCATTGTGGCACAGTCAATTTTCTGCTACTAAGTGAAAAAGGCAAAGCCTGTTGTTAAAGGATCCATCCGAACCGCCTTGCCGTGGATATCCAGCCCTCTCCTCTGGAGGAGGGTGTGCCATATAACTGTACGTGGTGACAGAAGCTTAGCCCAATCATTTCACCACTAACCACTCTCAGAACGGTCAACAAGCTAGTTTGAAGGTAAAGAGCCTTTGGACTGCAAAATATTTTGCTTTTGCTCACAAAGCAGAAATTCTAACAGGTGCTAGTGATGACTTTGGCATCAAAAGGCATACAGAATCGGGCCACCTGGGTGGCTCCATCAGTTAAACATCCGACTCTTGATTTCAATTCAGGTCATGATTTCAGGGTTGTGAAATCTAGCGCCATGTCGGGCTCCACACTGGGCGTGGAGCCTGCTTAAATTCTGTGTCTCCCTCTGTTCCTCCCTCCCAATGCTCCCCCACCCCACTCTCTCTCTAAATAATGATAATAATAATAATGTTAATTTTTTAAAGGCTTATAGAGTTAATAACAGTCCATTTGTAGAGCTCATGCCATCAAATTTTGACTACAAGCAAGATCTAGAAACCATCTGCATACCCTTAAATGTTGAGACCAGTTTTTTAAAAAATGTAGTAAATTCAGACTGTGGAGAGCCAGGCAGCCACAAAAAAGCGTGATGTAGATCTTCAAGGGCTAATATGAAAGATGTCAAAATACATTGTCAAAGGCAAGTTATAGATCAATATGTATAGTACAATTACTCTTATGTTTTAAAACAATTATCTGTATGTTCATATGTTTGATACATATAGAAATTTTTGAAAATCTCCAGAAGAAAATGAATGATCAAAGTGTGGACTACAATAAGTACAGAAATTAAGGTGTTTAGAATGGTTATAGCAATTTGATATGACCACTACATCCAAGTCTGTGATCTGTTGAACTTAATTTTTTTTAATTTTTTAAAGATTTTATTTATTTATCTGTCAGAAAGAGAGAGTGAGAGAGAGCACAAGCAGGAGAACCAGCAGAGGAAGAAGGAGAAGCAATATCTCTACTGAGCAAGGAGCCCAATGTGGGGCTCGATCCCAGGACCCCGGGATCATGACCTGAGCTGAAGGCAGACACTTAATAGACTGAGCCACCCAGGCATCCCTGAACTTAATTTTTTTTAATTCATTAGCATTCTGCATGCTTTTGGGTCCTTTTTTGTAATTGTCCTAATCATTAATTTTTATGGTATTTTATGAAAGTATTGGTTTGTGAGGACTGAAAATAAGGAAAAAGTATTCCTTTACCAAAGAACATTTAAGAACCAATGTTCTAGGAACACAAGCAAGGAATCCTGTTTACACTTTAACTTCATGCTTTCCATGCTTATGTACTATTTGAATGTTTACCTTGGATATGTGTTACTTTTATGATTAAATATTTTAAAATGTTTAAGTTGGGTGTAAGAAATGATACTAGGTTATTGGTTTTCTCTAGCACGTCCTTCTCTGACTCATTCGTCCTAAAGCCTCAATCACAGCATCTTTTGTGCCTCCCTCATGCTGAGAATAGCCCAAGCTTCAAGAAGAAGCATTTCTCTGGAAGGAAGGCCAAAGGGTGCCAAGAGAAATGGGCAGGCAGTGACCAGTTGAGAAAGACTCCCCATATTCTGGAAAAAAAAAAAAAAAAAAAAGGCTTTCCACATCCTTAAACACAGCTGGACTAAGATCGTCTCTCACAGATGAGAGCGTTAGGCTCATGTCTCATTAAAATCTCCTCACTGGATTACAGATCCAAAATCCTCTGGGGAGCCCTGTGAACCACGTAATGTTTCTCGCTTTGCATCTTCAATTATGCAACTTTGATTTAGCTGACAGATGTGAAGCAGTGTGCATAGCCAGGCAATCCCCTGGTGGCCACACATGTGCAGAGGGAAGCAGCAGAGCACCGTCTTCCAGCTCCATCTGGCACAAGCTTCCAATCACTCAGAACCTTTCTTCTCTGTCCACCTTCCCTCAACCTGCACCCTCCCCTCCTCCACCCCAGCCCTGGCAAGGACTGGCTGGACACACCCACTTTTACTCAAGCACCTCTTCCCTTTGGAGGGACTCCCAAGGCAGATGGGAGTGGTGTGCCAATGTGAGAGACCACTTCTTTTATTATGGGATGGCACCACCCCAGCATTCCATCAAGTTTTTCAGTATAGGAATCAGGCCAAATTCTGGCTCTGTCCCAAGCTATGACTGCCAGGACCATATAGAGAAACATCTGGCTGGACGGTTGGAAGCACTTGGCTCAGCTGTGCAGGAAATCCACTTTCAGCCCCGAATCCCAGGCTCTCGTTTGCAGTCTTGGTAGAAATGCCAGGCCTCTACACAGAATCCAATCCACCTCAAGCAGGGGAGGGACAGCTCTGAGCTCATGACCAGGAATGTCAACTGGTGGCTCAGTAGGACAGATACGTTGCCAAGCCCCATGGGAGTGTGGCTCTCAAAGGGATCAATGACACCACCACAGGGCACTGACAGAGGTGGAGGGGAAAAACCACCATGTGTGTGAGTGTGCTGTGTGTGTGCACAGATGAGTCGTTCATGGGATTGTTCTATGCGCAGAATGCCCACTTTCTGAATACAGTGCTGGTCTTTCAGAGTGGGCGGTAACCACACATTTTTCTCAGATATCACACTGTTGCTTTCTTCAGTGAATAGGGAGGGAAGCTCTCTACTTATGGCAAGATGAAAACTGTTTGGTGTCTGATTTTTCTAAAATGTGGTCAGATAGCAGATTTTCCCCCTTTCATTATTATTTAATATAAGTGGGAGTATGGTTTGGACCATGGTTGCCAAGGGTTGAGACTAAATGTATGTTGACAGTCATATTACTGAGTGTGTATTGTTGTTGTTGTTTTTAAATTCCATTTCCTCACTCCTTAGCACACCTGAAAAACTGGTACTTATTCCTTCTTTGCCGTATAGTCTGGTTATGACTGGTGAAAATTTTTTCTGTGAGAATTCTTGAATTCTGTAGGAAGGTATAAAAGGAACAAAGATGTGAATTAATAATACCTTTGATATTAAATTTGATTTTTCCTTGAAATAATAGTTTTTTCCCTTGTTTTCCTCTTGGAGACCATCTCTCTCTCTCTCTTTTTATTACTCTGGAAATTATTTTAAATGCCTACAGTGTGTATGCTGTGTGGTGTGGGGTAGTGGACAGACCACAGGCTTCAAGATCAGAGGCAACTGGGTTTCAGTCCCATCCCAACTACTTCTTAACTATGATGATATGGGTAAGTTACATAGGGTCCCAGAGTCTTTGTTCCACATCTGTAAATAAAGATGAAGTAAGATTATATATGTGAGGGGCGCCTGGGTGGCTCAGTGGGTTAAAGCCTCTGCCTTCGTCTCGGGTCATGATCCCAGGGTCATGGGATCGAGCCCCACGTCAGGCTCTTTGCTCGGCAGGGAGTCTGCTTCCCTTGCTCTCTCTCTGCCTGCCTCTCTGCCTGCTTGTGATCTCTGTCAAATAAGTTTAAAAAAAAAAAAAAGATTATATATGTGAAGCAACCTTTATTAAATCTTATTTTCCCCCCTTTCATGTACTTGGAACGTATTTACTCATACCCATCCCCTTTTGTTCTATCATAGCCTTGAAGAAGTAGAAGAGGGGTAGGTCTCAGCAGGAGGTCACATACATGTGCATGTGCATTACACATAGACAGAATGGCGTGCATGAACAAAGCTAAATTGGTCTTTAGCCACGTGAATAGAAATACAACATTTAGAACGTAGAGGCAATGGTCTTGCTCTACTGTGCCCAGATCAGCCCATTCTAAGTGTGGATTTTGGTCCAGCTCCAAATGATGAGAGGTCTGAGGCCCTGTCATACGAAGAGCTGAGGGTTTAACTTATAGAAAAGAGGCATCGGGGTGCTCAATAACCATCTTCAAACATTTTGTAGTTCCTCAAGGGGACGGAATTAGACATATTATGTATTTCCAGGTGTATTAGTCTGGGTCCTCCAGAGAAGCAGAACCCATAGAATGTGCACATACACACGTCCATACATACGTCCACATGTAGATCGTAAAGAATTGGCTCATGAGCTTATGGAGGCTGGCAAGCCCCAAATCTGCAGAGCTGCCGTCCCACTTCAAGTCCAAAGTCTGGAACCAGGAAGAACTGAAGCTCCAGTTCAAAGGCCATGAGACAGAAGAATTCTCTTCTGTTTGGGGAGGGTCAGCCTTTTGTTCAGTTCAGGCCTGCGAGCGATTGGATAATGCCCACCAGCGTTATGGAGCGTAATCTGCTTTACATGTATTGTGATTTAAATGTTAACATCATCCAGAAACATCCCCACAGAAACACTCAGAATAGTGGTTGGCCAAATTTGTGGCCCAGTCAAGCTGACACATAAAATTAACTATCCCACCTAATGACCAGAATCTAATGAAAGTCACCTGAAAACAGAACTGGGCTCAAGGCAGGAGGGGGTCTCTCTCTTCAGCAGCAAAGTTATCCAGGTCAGAGGGGTGCTCAGAAAGGATGTGGGGTCCTGGCATCTAGCATCTGATCAGAAGCCAGGTGATATCATGCCGGGGACATTATAAAGAGACATCAAGCTTCAGAAGAGAGGACTAAGGACCCTAAAGGGTCCTTCCTAGTCCAAAGATGTTGTGGTCATATAATTCTATATTTAATATTGGCTTTGCTTCTTGTTGGTCTTAACAAATGACTTGGTTTTAAATCTTCAGTTACAGTAAGCAACTTCTATGCATTGAGTTCCCTGCAGGAAGAAGAATGAGTCTGGAAAACATGAACAAATCTTTTTTTTTTTTTTAAGATTTTATTTATTCATTTGACAGAGATCACAAGTAGGCAGAGAGGCAGACAGGTGGTGGGGGGGCAGGCTCCCTGCTGAGCGGAGAGCCTGATGCGGGGCTCAATCCCAGGACTCTGAGATCATGACCTGAGCCAAAGGTAGAGGCTTAACTCACTGAGCCATTCAGGCACCCCAAGCATGAACAATTCTTATGATTAGTTTTTAGAACATCCCAAGAGACTACCTTGGAAATCGTGGTATTTCCATTCTCCTTATGTGAAGAACGAAGCGAAAACTTAGAAACTGCTGCCTTGGATTCTCCCTCATTGTAATTTTTCCCCAAAGTTCTCCATGTCTAAATTTTATTTCCCTTTTCTGTAGATTTACTCTTCTAAAATACAAGTCCTCAGCTCAGCGGTATCTTTCCAATGAGGCCTTCCCTGGAGATCCAAAGAGAATTAGTAGCCCTCACAGCAGCCAGATACCCTCCTGCTTAATTTTCCTTATAACTTCTTATTCTTCGGAGTAACTTTTTTTAGTTGTGGCAAAATGGACACAACATAAACTTCACCACTTTAGTCATGTTTCAGTGTACAGTGCAGGGGAAGTAAGTACCTTCACGTTGTTATGCAACCGTCACTCCCATCCATCTCCAGAACTCTTTTCACATTGCAAAACTGGAACTCGGTACCCATTAAATACTAACTCCCCCATTCCCTCCTCCCGCAGCCCCTGACAACCATCCTCCTACTTTCTGTCCCTATGAATTTGACTACTCTAAATATCTCATAGAAGTAGACTCATGTGATACATGCCCTTTTGTTTCTGGATCAATTCATTTAGCACAATAATGTCTTCAAGATTTATCCACGTTGGGATGCATGGGTGGTACGGTCGGTTAAGCATCTGACTTTGGCTCAGGCCGTGATCTCAGGGTTGTGGGATGCAGCCCCACATCCAGCTTCGCTTGTCCCTCTCCCTCAGCTCCTCCCCCTGCTCACACACACTGTCTCTCAAATAAATAAATAAAACCATCCTAATAGGTGTGAAGTGGTATCTCATCACTTTTTATTTGCATTTCCCTAATGATCAGTGATACTGATTTGACATCATTTTATTCACTTGTTTGTGGCCTGTTCATTGTCTGGCTTCCCAAATAGGTTGTAGGCTCTGTGCTAATGGAAAGTATGTCTAACTGTTCATGACTGATCTCTAACCTAGAGAGCCATGACTGGCACGTAGCAGATACTCAGTTATTTGTTGAATGAATGGATGGATGATGAATTTATTGGAGAGAAAAATTCAAAGTCCAAATACGGAATCCAAATTAACTTTTAGGCACTCAATTCTTTTGCCTGGGATAATAAGCAAATGTAACTTTTCCATTACTTAGTGTTCCTTGGAAAATGAGAGAAAAATACACTTGTGCCTTTTGTGCCTCATGGACAAACTACACAGACTAATAAAACATTATGGCTGGATCATTCTAGCTTACAGACTTGATAATTGACAAGATTATGGCATGTTTGCTATTTCAATGACAAATTATATGTACTGTTGGTAATTAGTACCAGGCATACAGTAGGTGCTCAACAAATACTTGCTGATAAATAAGTGAAGGGTCCTGATAATGGTAACTAAAGCCATTGGTAACTAAAACTAGAGACTGTATGTAAGAGACTGGAAACCCCTCAGGACAGAGCCCCCACATGGTGGCTTTGGTGGGAAGAATAAATGATGAGTGGGTAATTCATAGGTCTTTTTTCTTCAAACAAGTCATCAATTGAGAGGCTAACCCTATAGCCACCCTTTCCATGCACTGTCACTTCTCTAAAACTCAGTCTCCTGCAGAACCTCAGAAACACCTGAGTTCTCTGTTGGTTCATTCCATAAAGCGTAAGGGAAGTGTTTTCCTATACTGTGCAGCTCCAGCAGCCGTAGGTGTGGTCCTGCTTGCTTGACAGCAGGGGCTGCTTCCTGTTGTACCTGTTCTACAAAGCGCACGACTCTTAAGAGAATGAGTGAAGGGTGCCCTCATTTAAATTTCCTTCAAGTGAAAATGTGCTTTCTGCCCACCACAATTTCTGCTTGTCTTCATAGACAGAGGGCGGAATGAAATCTTTTTTTTTAAAGATTTTATTTATTTATTTGATAGACAGAGATCACAAGTAGGCAGAGAGGCAGGCAGAGAGAGAGGAGGAAGCAGGCTCTCCGTGGAGCAGAGAGCCCGATGCGGGGCTCGATCCCAGGACCTTGGGATCATGACCCAAGACGAAGGCAGAGGCTTTAACCTACTGAGCCACCCAGGCACCCCGGAAGGAATGAAATCTTAATTTCTTTTGAAAAGATGTAGGCAAGCTAATAGTCTGTCTTTGGTGTGTCTCTGTGTGGTTCTAAATAAGCCAAAGAGGAAACCAAGAAGTAGCCCTCAGAGGAGCAAAGCCCCCGGCAGGTGTGGGGGTTGGGGAAGGGGGAGTTCTATTCAGCAGTGACCGATGAAAAGAATATCCATAGCTTCCTCGTCTCAGGCCAGAGAGATGGCCATGTCAGAGGCACGGAGCACACTTGCAATTAGCAGTTTTTCACTGAAAAAGTCAAATCCACTCTAGACTAGAAAATGAGGACAATTTCATAAAGTTTCTAGAGGAATTACCCGGTCCAATGGTAATGAGTACTCTGGCCTGATTCCTAACTGATAGACATCTAGGTAAGAGCAGCCGTAGGTCATTAACCTTGATAAGCAAGTATTTTTTTTTTATTTTTCAATGTGTAGTTACTGGACCTTCAACATCAGAATTAGGAGCAGTATTAAAAATACAAATTATTGGGGCGCCTGGGTGCCTCAGTGGGTTAAGCCTCTGCCTTCGGCTCAGGTCATGATCTCAGGGTCCTGAGATCAAGCCCCGCATCGGGCTCTCTGCTCAGCAGGGAGACTGCTTCCTCCTCTCTCTCTGCCTGCCTCTCTGCCTACTTGTGATCTCTCTCTGTCAAATAAATAAATAAGATCTTTAAAAAAAAAATACAAGTTATTGAACATGCACTCAGATCTACCAAATCCAAATCTCTGGAGGTAAGGCACAAGGATCCTTTTTTTCAGGAAGAGGGAAAAAAAAACCTCTCTCAAAATCCCCCTCAAATGTCATTGGTGAGAATTCAGTTGCATGCTCACATCTCATATAAGTACAAGCTGGGAGAATAAGACCAGGTGATTAAATGAATCAGGGCTAGAGAGAGTTCTACTTCCCTGAGTACATGGCCTCGAGGGTGAGAACACTAGAGTTAGGTTCTGACAGCATGCAGAAGAGATGAAACCTATTGGGTGGGTAAAAATGAAGTTTGCAGCCATATCTTGGTCGCTGATGAGGAATAATAACTCACATGAAGCCTGGGTTTCCTTGGTTGCCATTTCCTAAAGTCTGCTCATGTTTGCTGGATTAAGTACCCAAACCTTTCCTCATTAATAGCCATTTTGGTGAGGCCTAGGTGATTCCGAAGAAACAAGGAAGAATTGACATTTGGTAGGAAAGTGAAGAAGATTGATCTTGGAATAATTCAAAATGCCAGCTACAAGTTTCTATTCACAACACTGCCAGACTGAGTCAGTGGGAATACAATACATTTGTTCTTCGGTTTGACAAATATTTGCTGAGCACCTATTATATCACCGGGTCCAGTATTTAACCCTGGGGATACATCATCAAATAAAATAAACAAAAGCCCCTGCCCTTTCCTCATAAAGCTTACATCCTAGTAATAGCAACAGAGAATAAATAAAACAAGTAGGTAAACAATAAAGCACATTGGAAGGGGATCATTTCTATAAAGGAAAAGAAATCAGGCAGAGAGGATGGGTAGTACTTAAGGAAGGGTGTTGAAATTCTAAATAGAAGAGAAGTAAGGTCAAGCTTCACTGAGAAGGTAATTTGGTACAGAATTTAAGGAAATGAGCTGTGAGCCGTAGGGATATGTGGGAGAAAAGATCCCAGACCAAAGGCAGCAAGTGCACAGGTCCTGGGGTGGGAGTGTGCCTGGTCCAAGGAACAAGCGGATCAGTAGGGTTGGAGGGGAGTGAACCAAGGAAGAGGTGAATGTATAATGCAAAATGGTAGAAGCACATTGCCTGGGGCCTTTGAAGGGACTTGGGTTTTGCTCTGAGGGACATGGGAGGACACTGGAAGGTTGGAAACAGAGGAAGGATACTGTCTATCTTTTATTTTAATAGTATTATTCTGTCACTGCTTTGAGAATAGAGTGTAAGGAACCTGGTTAAGAACCCTTCACAATGATTCAAGGGAGAGATGATTAGGGCTTGGACCAGAAAAATAGAGATGAATAGGAGAAAGCAAGAACTCATGTATAAGCTTTCTAAGTTTCTGGACTTAGTGACTAGAAAGATGGTGTTGCTGTTAACTGACCTGGAGAATATTGTGGGTAGACCAAGTTTGTAAAGCAAGGAATTCATTTGAACATGCAAATTTTGACATCTCGTTTACATATCCAAGTGGAGATGTTGAGTAGGTGACTGGAAGAACTGGAGATGTATGACAGTTATCTCCATAAGGAGGTTAATTAAATTTGTAGGACTGGATGAGATCACCAGAAAGAAGTAGACAAGGTCCAGAAACTGAGTCTTAGGATTGCCTTCTGCGTTGTTTTCTTAAATGATTTGAGTTCTATGTAACTTATCCAACTTGAGGTTTCCTAGGTCACTGACTGCAGGAGTTAGGAAAATAGTTAACCCTTAATTACTCACTGACGATAATGTGATACGAAAGACAATTTCTTCAAAGTTATCTGGGAGACTGTGTACTTCCATGAGTCCCTAAAGTATATATGGACTTTTACTTATTGCATCCAGAAAGCTCGGTGACTACCCATTTAACTTGCGTTTTAATAAGTTAAGTAAGAATTCAGGCACTTAAAAACTGTGTCAGGGACTGCGGATGACAAACCCTGGCTCAGCTGTTCCTCCACTCAAAACCCAGCATTTAGCCAAGAAGGCAGACACGGGGGCCCGAGTGCTAGAGACACAGTCATGGAAGGAGCACTGGAGCAGAGGTGGAGTGGCATTTCCCAGTGGATTTGACCCTGACTCAACCGGAGAACACAGAACCATGCAGAGTGCTCAAGAGCAGAGGTCTGGGAGTCAAGTAGACTTGTGTTCTTATCCCAGCTCTTCCAGCTGTTGGACTAGTGGAAAAGTGGCTAACGTCTCTAGGTCTCGCTGGTTTTTGTCTATGAAATGGAAAGAGTGGGATCTATTTCATGTAAAAATTGAATAGGATGAAAATTGTAAAGCATTTAGCACGATTGCTGTTTTTGTTTCTAAATTTCTCTCTGTAGTCTCAATTCCATTAGAATTCCATGCTGTTATAATACTACTGCTTTGGAGCCTAATGCAGTGAAATGAAGGTCCGTTAAATCAGATTATAGGGGTGCCTATAAGGCGTCTGCCTTCAGCTCAGGTCATGATCCCAGAGTCCTGGGATGGAGCCCCGCATGGGGCTCTGTGCTTGGCAGGAGAACTGCTTCTCCCTCTCCCACTCCCCATGCTTGTGTTCCTTCTCTCTCTGTCTCTCTCTCTGTTGAATAAGTACATAAAGTCTTAAAAAAAGAGAAAAGAATATTTTTTTTAAAAATCAGGTTATAATTTATAACCTACAAAATGCTCTGGTCCAAGGCTTTTGTTCATTAGGGTTGAGACAGTTGTTGAGTTGCATTTAACTCCAATACCACCAGGGGGCAACTCAAGAAATTAATTTTGGAGCCTATGTACTAACTGGCAGCCATAATGAGTTAATGAATTTCTAAATGAGACTTTACACTTAGGGAGTAGCCTGCGCACTGCACTTAGCGCACGGCATCTTTGGCCTCAAACGTGAATAAATTGATAGTAGCAGAATTCCACAACAGAGTGTGAATTCCTAAGGTACTGGGTCATACACTTAGGTAAGGTTCTGTTTGTGAAGGACATCTCTGAATGCTGAGGCTTTCTGCCCCAGATGTGACCATACATAGCCCTGCCAGGCCAAGCTGTTAAATTGGTCTCCTTATTACAACAATATACCAACTCATTTTCATAAGCACTTGTAGAGAGAGCTGACATACCCCCCCCCAAAAAAAATCTCTATTCTGACAGTAGTGCTTTGGAATTCATTTGCTCACCTTTTGTGCCAGTGGTTTTTCATGCTGGGTAAACAGCTAATGCATGGTTGAGCCAGAATTCAAGCCCAAGGAGTGTGTCTCCAGAGCCCACACTCCTGCCCACTATATCATATTGCTTTACTGACAGGTAGCCTTGAATTAATGCTAAACGCCAGAGGGCAGTGATAAAGAACAGGAGTGGCCATTGCCAAATAATTTATAACCTGGATTAAATATGGTAATCATGTGTTTAATGCATACTCTATTCAGTTAAAAATATACAAGTCATTCGGAGTACTCATATGGATCATGTCTGGGTCATGTCTGTGTCCATGGATCTATATACATACTTATATATATGTATAAGTGTATATGCATAAGTATATACAGTTCTCATTTGAATATAGTTGTAGTCAACATATGTTATCTGATATGTTATAGTCAACATATATTATTATGTGCTAAGCACATAATGTAAGATGAAAAGCAACATCTTAGTCAAGTATTGGGGGCAACTACAATATCAAGATTTTGTCTACCATCTCAGAGAAGACTTCTTGGACAAAATTAAGGTATTAATTGGTATGGGGACAATGGGACTGCGATATCAACATTTGACCCTAGAAACACATGTTTAGCCTCGTGCTTGGAACAGAATATGTTGAATGAATGAGTGAGTGAATAAATGAATGATAGTTATTTCACGAATGGGAAGAGCAGAAATTAGAAACAGAAGAGGTTAAAAAAAAAAAATGGGGATTCATGAGAAGATGGGGTAAGTAGGATGAAGCAAGGAATCCCTTCAGCGGGCCATGTTTAGCAGAGAGCTGGCTGGTGAAGAACTTTTGACTCTCCAATCGGGACTTCTTTCCTGGCTTTCGGTCTCTCTCCAAGAAATAGTGTTGCTTCTGTTGGTTTGGGGGTTTTGTCTGCTCATTCATTTGTTTGTTTGTTAAGTTCATTTCCTCCTAGTTGCCATCTACACGAGTGAAAGACTGCCCTTAAATGATTCTTCTTTCCTAGTGGAAACGTGTTTATCTTTATAAGCAAGACAATCCGCTGTCACTGAATATTAATACACTTCTTGTACAGTCACTCCTAAGTAGTTGTCTTCACTTAGAGATTAATGGAGCAATTAACACCACACTGTGCCCTTATTATTTACTTCGGTCACTTCCCAAATATCTTTTTTGCTTTCGCTTTCCTTAGCATTTTCCATCAGGGTTCTGGTTCTTATATCATGCTAATGCCTTCCCTGGGCTGAGCTGTGCAACATGTTTAGTGCTTCGAGCACCCAGCCAACTTTCCAGGGAATCGAGCCATAGACCTACCTCCTAAATGATACTGACAACTAAACTAATTTTTCTGTGTCTTAGAAAATCAAAGTTGTAGTTTACTTTAGACATAGTAACAAAGTTTAATTGACGTGCCAGAATCCCACTAAAAGTTCAGTGAAAAACGGGTGTTCAGGAGAACTTTAAAGAATCCCTCCGTTCAGCATATAATGAAAGTGGCATGGTTTGGGCTAACAAGTATATCCAAAGACCATGTGCAGAAACTTAGTTCAATTAATTCCCTGTAATGAAAAATAATAGCTATATTGTTTGTGCCTGAAGACCTGATAGGAGTTGAAGGAGGAAAAACTTGTGTTAGGCTTGCGTCACAACGTTAGCTGAAACTTTTGTTGGGTTGCACTTCCTTGATTTTCAGTTGCTGGTTTTAAAAGCCGATTCTGTGTCACTTGGTCTTTTTAAGCTGTTTTTCCTCTCCTTTGAAGGATGCCTAGTTTTCCTTCTCTCCTTTGCTTAAATGGAAATGGCCCCAAGATGCATGCAATTTTGTGAACTTCAGATTGTAGATTCTACGTAATTCAAATAACAGAGCCATGAAAACATTCTTTCATTTGGATTCCGTGAACCACTGAGACTTGTGGGGTAGAAATGATGTCAGAATAATGCCCTAAAGGTGTAGTGTCAAGGCCAGAACTCTGCCGTGGGATACCACTACCGATGGAACAGTAGAAGCCTTGCACTCATAACCCAGGGCTAGCCCTCATTGTTTTAATTACAGAGCTACAGCATGTGGGTAAGAAACTTGGACTTGACAACAGCAGAAGAAAGAGGATATTGTATGCCTTCAATCAGCTTTGTATTAGGAGATCCTTAAAGGGAAAATTATGTAAAAGAAAGAAGGAGGAAGAAAACAAACTAGCAGGATCCCCATTTCAATGTAATTTGGAGAAAATGACTGATTTGGGTTGGTCATGTTGCCAGAGCAGATGACTCAAGGCTTCCAAACAAGAAATGGAAATCAGGAGGATGCCTGAAGCCTGAAAGAAGAACAAATTGTGACGATATGATTGACTGTAAGGCTTGAAAATCAACTGTACCAAAGATGAGCTTGGATCATTGCCCAGAACAGAAATGAATGGTGATGTTCATTTAGGTTCTTACTGTTGAAACAAAATAAAAATGTAGTAATTGTGCTCTGTTAGGTGCACAGATGTGTTAATGCTTTCCAATTTCCCCAACTGGGGATCCTGTGTCACTTTCCCTGTCGTTCCTATTTCATGCTTCAACGGTGAGTATTATTGCTGCTCTGAACACTTATTGAATGCCAGGTTTTTGGCAAAGAACTGGGATCCAGGTGAAAGCATCCTTCTCAGGCTGCGTGGGAGTGTGCTGCAGGTGGCTTTGAAAATGCCCTTAAAACTTGGAAATCATTTCTTTAATTGGCCTTTTCGGGCTTGGATGATGTACACCTTGATCCTGGCATTTGGTGTTATCGTTGCTAGACCTCGGTTATGAGTCTCAGCAATTTGGGCCCCAAAGCACTTCATCTCTGACAACCAGGAAAAGCCTCCGTTTCCATTGGCAGCAGAGTTGACTAGAAGACATTTTATTTATGGTTTTCATATACTCATTTTCACAGTAACCTATCAGTTGAGTTTTCTGACGACCTTTCTGATGGACAACGGGGCTTAACTCCCTCCCAAGGACGGTTTAGAAGGGTCTACATCCTTCCCTTTCTCCTTGGGGGCCACAAAGAAAAGATTCCATGTTGTTTTTCCTAACACCGAAATCCTGCTTACTAGCCCAGCGACTTCAGAAATTTCCCAGCCTGCCTGTAGGAGCAGTCCAATTGCACGGTACAAATGACTTCCAAACAAACATTTTCTACATACTAAATTAGAAAAAAAACAGCAAGACCCAACAAGGGAGTGACTCAGAAGAAGAAAGGAGGGGCAGACAGAATATGCGATTTTTTCCACTCCTTTTTGGTTTCTTTACCTGAGTCAAATTTTGAGAATGTTAAGCCCTGTCCTGTCTACCCGCTATTTACCACAAAATGTTCAAGTTTCAGTAGCTGACTGAAAGCCAGTAACTTTTTTTCAGCCATCCAAATGGACTAAAGATGTTGTCAGGTACAAGATGTTTAATTAAGGATCTGTCTAGTCTCTTTGGGCGTCTAAAGTTTGGACCTTGAACAAGGTAACCTAAAATTAGACCCTACTAATGAGAGACAGCAGGAAGGCTTCTTCAAGGGTTCGACTTGCCGTAAGTGAACCACCAAGAAGGGACACAAACTGGAACTCAAAGGAAATTCCACATCTCCTTCCTTCATACAATCAGCATCTTTTCATTGATTGGTCTGTGACCTTGAAGCCACCCAATACGTTAAAATAGTTTCACACTTTAAAAATGGGGGTGGGGGAAATGAGGGGTAAAATTATTTTGTGGGGTTTGGCACAAGTCTGTATTTTAAATAAGCTATGTATGAGCTGTGTCTTTGAGCGAAGGACATGTGCAATGCAGTTTTGATCTTCATTTTATAGATGTACATAAGTAATACAAGGCCTGTTTTGATTATACAATGAAAAACAAATGTGACCCAATACTGTAATACTCTGTATCTACTTATGTTTCTGAACAACAACTCTCATTAGTATATGAACCACCATTAATGGCTTTGGAGACCTGGAACCCCATCCTGATATTTGCTTTGAGCTATTCCATGTGTGGTATGGGGTTCTCTCAGAGGTAATCATCCTAATAGGACAGGGATTGAATGTGTGATGGGCTCCTGAAAGAAATAATCTAAAAGCATTTCTCAAAATGGTTCTCACAGTCTCCTTCTAAATGCTTTGCTTAGGGGTGCCTGGGTGGCTCTGTGGGTTAAAGCCTCTGCCTTCGGCTCAGGTCATGATCGCAGGGTCCTGGGATCAAGCCCCGCATCAGGCTCTTCGCTCAGCAGGAAGCCTGCTTCCTCCTCTCTCTCTGCCTGCCTCTCTGCCTACCTGCGATCTCTCTCTGTCAAATAAATAAATAAAATCTTTAAAAAAAATAAATAAATAAATAAATAAATAAATGCTTTGCTTAACATTCAATAACTCCCTTCACTCTAACTGTGATGGAAGATTTCTCATTTAAGGCTTTTTCAGAATTGGGGGAATTAAAGGCTATTTGCTAATGAAGATCAAAACTACATTGGTGTGCATGGGTGGCTCAGTTGTTAAGCATCTGCCTTCTGCTCAGGTCATGATCCCAGGGTCCTGGGATGGAGCCCCGCTTCGGGCTCCCTGCTCAGCAGGAAGCCTGCTTTCCCTCTCCCATTCTCCCTGCTTGTGCTCCTGCTCTCGCCGCCTCTCTGTCAAATAAGTAAATAAAATCTTTAAAAAAGAAAAAAAAAACTATATGTTCATGTTCTTCTCAAGTTCTTTTAGCTGGAGGTTAACAGAAGACATAGTTGAAAGCAGCTGAGATAGTAAAGATGTATTTTTAATTTCACCTAACCAGAAATCTGGAGGCAAGTTTGCTAGGACTGACTAATTCAACAGCCCAATAATGTCATTGAGATCCAGGTCCTTTCCATCTTTGTGCTGGCCTTCTTCAGTTTGTGGGTGTTGATATCTCATTTGATTCCAGTACACAGGCATTTCATGCGGATAGCACAACAACTAGCAAAAAAGAAGGACTTTTCCTTCCATGTGCCTGTTTTCCTTAGACTAGAAATCGGGGACTTCCAACATGTATTCCCCTTCTTCCCACCACTGGTCTCATGGGCTAGGTTTGGATCATGTGTCCATGCATGGGACAGGATTCACCAGCAAGGGAATGGGACCACCATGATTGGCTTGAAGAATGCTGCTTCACCTCTGGACTAGAGAAGGGGTTTCTTCCCTGCGTATGGGGCATGGTGACTACCTGCATCCCAAAGAACAAAAAGGGATATCTTTAGGGTGAGCAACCAGCAGTGCTCCCCACTGGCTTTAATAACAGTTTTTCCTTTAATATATAGTATTAATATTTGAGTGCTTTATCATATTACTGAAGTATTATCTTTCTCCCACACTGACAGTATTATCCTGATATTTTTAAGGACAAAATTATCCTGGGGGGAAAAACACTTATCCTTGAGCCTACTTTTTTTTTTTTTTTCTCATTCTGATACAATTAGAAAATACTTAAGAACCCAAAAGCTTTCACAAAATAATGATCTTGTTCATCTCAGCCCTGATCAATTGGTTATGCAGATTGTGTGTCTCATTACTTTAAAATAGAATTGAATGGAACTGGGACTATGAAACTGAATTTTGATTGCCATTTCTGACTTTTCCTAAAATAAGAAGTGATAAGACATTTTTGCAACATAAAATAACTTTTCAAAAGTGTTTATGGAAATAAATTTATTTCAAGAAAAATTGCAATGGAGCATAGCCCAGTGGTCAAGGACGTGGACCGTGAGAACAATGGAACTTGATTTGAGTCATTGTCCCTTGTTTAGCAATGATGTGACAGTAGGCCTCACCTGCAAAATGAAGAAAATATCATGCCTTCTTCCAAGATTGTTGTGAAAGTTGAAGGAGATTAAAATATGTCCATATGCCTACATACATTTATTCTTAACAGAGTGGCTAGTACGTTGTAAGCTTTCGACAAGTTGTGACAATTTTTACTTACACCAATATCAACAAAAGTCCATAAACATCCAAGTTAACATTTTCTTACACAGGATAATTAAAATCAAATTGACAACTTTTAGAAGTAACAATCTTGAGAAACAAGCTGTGAGGGCTGCCATGTATGTCATACCACCTTGTTATGGGAGGTCTTGCATTGGTTCTCATGCCTCTTCCAAAGAATTCTCCAGTTGGCTTGTTGTTGGTCAAAACTTAAAGCCAGAATCATGGCCTTACTGCCTTTTCAGGGAAAACAACTGCTCTTAATGCCTCATACACATTAGAATTCTTTTCCATTCATCTAGGGAGTAGACCGGATGTGTCAGTCTGCTTCTTGAGAAGTAAGCAGGATAAAGCATGTTGATATGGGTGTCACAAGTCTCTTAACTTCTCTAGTTATTGTCCTCCTAAGCCATATGCTCTGTATTTCAAGCCAAAGCTACATGAAGGCAGAAAAATTTGGCAGAGTGAACAGTGCATGTGGGTATAAACATTAGTTCTCTAGTAGAAAAAAAAGTATTTCCTTCATAAAGCATTACAATTCCTTTTTGTTTTTAAGAAACTGTATGTCATACTTCACCTTCAGAAAGCCTCCAGTAATTATCTAATCAAGTCAGAAAAGTAGCTTGTCAGCTTGCGCCCTTCCCCACCACATTCTCTTACTCGAATTCTGCGTGTGACTCTTCTGATTGACCCAAATGCCGATCTTCAATGACAAAAAGCCTCTTCGTGGGAAAGGGCATGGCACGGAGGTCCTGTGGCAGGCATTTTGACTGTAGGGACCATGAAACTTACTTTCTGGTTCCAGGACCTTGGGTTGTTAAGTAAACCAAACTCAGAATTATTTAGGTTAAAAAAAAAAAAGGAATTTATTCTAAATGATACTCGGTATCTCAAAGAACAAAAAGCAAAGGGAAATGTGAATATTCAAGAAGGGTTGAGATGTAACTAAGTATAAAAAATTGCTGACAACAGGGTCATACACCCAGTACCAGAACTGCTCTTTTCCATCTTGCTTTTGTGTTTCCCTAGATGATAGCTTCCTCTTTTTTTTTTTTTTAATCACTGCAGGTTAACCTTCTCCAAATAACAGAAAAAGTGACTGTCACTGACATGCTAGCTTTCTGTCTTATAGCTTGAACCACACAGAGCAAGACTTGACCTTTTCAGTTCTAATTCTCAAATCCTGGAGAAAAACTCTGCTAGGTCTAGCTTGGATTAGATTAACTGAGGCAAAGAGATGGAATACCATTTGGATCCCTTTGGTGAGTTGCCCAATCAACCAACTGCCTACAAGAAGTATCATATTGTACTAATGTTTTGTCTCCAGTGTTTTTAAAAAATTGCATGGGGCAGTTCTCAACAGAAGAGGCGCTGGCCTAACTATTCTGTAGATGTCCACTATTGCAAAGATATACTGTGGAAACAATGCAAGGAAGTAGATCTAGCTTCCCATTTTCCAGCAAAGCTTGCCTATGGTCCTTGAAAATTTCCCATTAAAGCTGTTCATTCACTAGAACTATTAGAAAGTTCAAGATGGTGGGATGGCTGGAGGCAGTGGCAGGGAGTTGGGGAGGGTGGTGATTACACATGAAAGGAACCAAGCAGAGAGAAGGGAAGGAGGGCACATCAAGGAAGCATCGCCAACTTGAAGCAGAGGGCTCTAGACCTCCCAGCTCTTTTCAGATTAAATCCTTATGGTTCTCCCAGCTGCCTCGCTTCCCTCCTGCCTTACACCTCTTTTTAATATTTTCTCCCATCATTTTTAAAATGAAGACCTTCTGTGTTACTTAGAAGATTTCTGTCCTCCTCCAGAGAAGCAGTGCTCTACTTTAGGCAAAAGTTTGAAGGTAAGAAGATTTTGTCTCTTCAGGAGAGCACTTTCCCATATCCTCCTGTTACATTTCTCATAACAACAAAATCTGAGGGTTGGAGTAGACCGATCTTGAGGCCATCAAGTTCATCCATTGCCGTATATATCCCATCTCTGACATCCATGACAGGTGGCCATCCACACTGCTTGACCATGTTCCAGGAAGGAGAACTCATCATTTTTCAGGACAGCCCATTCTATCTGTAGATGGTTCTATTAGGAGTACTTCCTTATGTTAAGCTCCTACAAGACCAATAATGTGTCTTTTTTTTGTTGCTTCCACCTGTTGGTCCTAGTTCTACCACCTGGAAAAGAACAGAAAAGTCGAAACTCTTTCCTACATGTTCACCTTTCAAGAGATTGATCACGTCCATCATGTTTCTCCCTATGATTGTTCTCCAGGCTGAGCGACTGTTCTTCCTCTAACTGTTCTCTGCTGTATGAGATTTCAAGTACCTCTGTTATTAACAGGGACACTCTGTTCTAGAAGCTTTAGTTATTTAAATGTTCTTCTTAACATTTCCCCCCAAAACCAGACATAATCTTCGAGATATGGAAAAATCAGCACAGAAAGAACAGAACTAATCAATCTTTCATTATAAATATAGAACTTCTATTCAGATAATCACATTTATCTTCTGGGAAGACCGAGCCTATGCTTAGTCACTCTTATGCAGAAAATTTTGTAATGATTAATTTATAATGAAATTTAAATGATAAAGAGTGGAGTTATTTGAATTTTATAAGTGAATTTCAGGCATTAGTAGTTGAAATTGGAATGGAAAAGAGGTGGGAGCATGAATTCCCATAATTCTTCAAATCATATGTCTGCTAGCACTATCCATTATGTCAAAAATACTAGGCAGAATAAGCCCATCTCAGGGGATCATTTGATTCCTCTCTTCCCCTTTGCAAAATCCATATGCTTAACAAAGTTTGTGTCCTGGTTACATAGCCACACACAAAGAAGCCTCTGGGGTAAGCACACTAATGTGCACTCAGCCCCCAAGGAGTTAACAATTTAGAAGCTATAAAACAAGCCCTTTGCTTCCTTAACTGAAGTGTGCTTTGTACACCAACGAATCAAGGAAGAGCAAGAAATCACCGTGTCAGACTGGGTGGCACAGTGAATTAGTATATGTAAATTCTCAACTTGTTCTAGAAGCAGAACCCAATTTAAGGAAGTTGGAGTGAAGCTTGAGAGGTCAATGGGAAAAGCTCCAGCCCCGTGTTAAGTGGACATCCTAAAATACAGACACGTTGTGTCCTGCCTTCTTCTGTAGTCACTTATGGGTTCATCAGGAAAACCAATGATCTCAGAAAATAATAATGAATATTCTACCATGTATTTCAGGTTTAAAATGAGTGTATGGCATATTTTTTTTCCAGGGTAGACAAATTTAAAATTTTGAATCTTAAAATCTAATATGAAATAAATGGTGACATTTTATGAACCTTATCATAAGCATATGGCACTCATTCTCAGTTTTGTTTTTTGTTTTTGTTTTTGTTTCTAAAAACATTTGAGTATGTGACAAGTCCCTGAGCATTGGCAGCGACAGTCGTCCCAGGCCTCGTAAGACTGCATATCAGCAAGGAAGCTTGACATTTCTTCTGTCAGCAACATAGGGCCCTGACCTTCTATCTCCATCAGGGAAGTTAAAAAAAATCATGACTAACTCAGGACAGAGCTGGGAGCCCAGTTTCCATAGTCATAGAGCTTGTTAGTTCCTTCGTGTTAGTAAAGCTGGAATTAAGGATTTGTGCCCCTTGTTAGCGCAGAAAGTTCCAGTCTAGTGGGCTTAGGTATAACCCTAACCTCATTTGTTTACAAGGGAAGAAGTGCCAAACGGTGGACAGCTTGAAGCTACCTACCACACAACTGAGGGAAAAAATTCAAGATCCCTCAGAGTGAGAAAGGTCAAGTTCATCCTTAAGGTACAACTCATTGTTGTGTTTAGCAACAGGGGATTCCAGTCTCTGGTGCCATTTATTCTGAATTTCATAGTGCTGATAAGTATAGAATTCATAATCTCTGCACTTTAGAATTAAAACAAAGGAAGACTTCATGATTGGTGTGCTCCATTGAATACTTTAAGATTAGCTGCTTTATCCATAAACAAAGGCAGAATTACCTATTTCCTGATTCCTTTACATGAAATCTTTTATTTCTCCAATAGATTGTTTGGTTTCTACAAGGGGATTCTGCCACCAATCTTGGCTGAAACACCAAAAAGAGCAGTGAAGGTAAGCATTGTATACCTTTCCACCAAGTAAAAACAGACATCCCGCAACAAACTATGGGACGTTAATGTGAATTAAAGATAAAACAGTAAAAAATTGAATGTGGAAATTATAGCATGACTATTAAAATTATTAGGCCAGGTCACTCTCTCAAATATTGGTTTATGGATTTTTTTTTCCAGATAAAGGCGCTTCCTTCTGATAAGGAAATTATACAAAAAGTACGGTGGTGAATGAAATTCATGTCATTGAACCACAGTAGCCACAAAATAACTTGGTCCTTTTTCTCAAAGCAATTCATCAGTTTTCCTTGGGAGCAAGAACTATTAAGAAGAGAGTGAGAGGACAGGAGGGAAGAGTGGTAGAAAAACCCTTTTCCCTAAATCAGTTCCATTTTGTGAACACAACAAACTAATACACTGTATTTCTTTGTATATGATTCTCATATAACACATTTATTCGGCACGCTAACTTCATTTCCTTCCCTGCCCCTCCACTCTGGGCTCCTCTGTTAAAATTCTCTATTCTGGTTTTTACAAAATTATTACTTCCACTATGCTGATTTCCATTCTTTAACCACATAACTATGGGAGTTTATGTACTGCTTGCTGGTTCAGTATCTGGAGAGGAACACGGAGATCTGGCAGGACCTCCGGGGAAGAAAGAGCTAAATCTGATCACTCTTTTCTATGTTTTCTTGGACAGAAGTCCTGATCACAGTGACTCTGGCTGGCAGTGCCCCCTCCCCTCACCACTGACTTCACCAAATATGGCTTTGTCTTTTCCATAAGAAGGATAACGTACACTTAGGCCAAAAGACTTCCTTTCCAACTAATGACGTAAAGCTTTTTTCAGATATATTACTCAATTTGTATTCCCAATATTCCTGAAAGGTAAAATGGGACAATTTCTACACTTTTGCTCAGTAAATTAAGAGGTTAACTAAGTTAAAATTTGTGATAAAGAAAACTAACATGCACAGACAACCATACTTTTACATTATTTCAAATAGTAATTTAATAGAATTTAAGTCAGGTCTAGAATTTAGAACACAAAGCTTTAGGGGTGCCTGGATGGCTCAGTGGGTTAAAGCCTCTGCCTTCAACTCAGGTCATGATCTCAGGGTCCTGGGATTGAGCCCCGCATCAGGCTCCCTGCTCAGCAGGGAGTCTGCTTCTCCCCCCCACCCCTCTGCCCGCCTCTCTGCCTATTTGAGATCTCTGTCTGTCAAATAAATAAATAAAATCTTAAAAAAAAAAAAGAACACAAAGCTTTAAAACATACTTTCTCTATAAATTCATCCCCTTTGTTGCCATAGTTTTTGTGATTTTATATTATTACTTCAATACAAATTTCATTAGAAGGATCTGAATCGCAGTAGAGAATCTGGAAAAAGTTCACCAAAGTACACAAGAGGGCTGAATTGAATTATGAAATGGCTTCACTTGATAAAAGATTGCCCAAGTAAACAAACAGAGCAGAGTTCCTTTTCAAAAGGAAAGTCACTTTGTCTCCATGGAATAATATATTCATTTGTTCAGTGTTTTACACGGATAAATAGAGTCAATTATAATTAAAGTTTTTCCCCGAGTATTTTTCCTTAATACTACACATTGGAGACGATTTCATTTAAATTTGAAGAGGATTAAAGTTTATCAGTGTTGAACAGTCTTTTATGTAAGGGGAAAAAAAAAAAGTTGAGCTTTACAAAACTGAGTTAGTCTCTACTTAAGAAAAAAAGCAATGCTCGCTGCCAGAGCAATGGTTAACAGATGAACTTTTGGGCAACTGGATATGGTGTATGTGTCCCAGACATCTTGTTTCAAGTTGATTTTACCTTAAAATTATTGAGACATATGGTAAGTGCCTTGGCTTTTTAAGTCCAACTTGGAGTTAAGTATATCTTTGCCAGATGGATAGCACTACTTTTTCTATACAATTTATGAAAATATTCATTTTATAGATATTTATCTTAGAATTTGTGAGGAAGGAGATCATCAGATTGTAACGATATCTTACGTCATAAAGTGCTTCATTGTATGGCATCAAAGTTTACTTCAGAAGAAATATTCAAAGACCATATATACATATATATATAAATAGACACACACATACATACATATACATGAATAAATGTAAATATGTGTGTGTGTGTGTGCGCGCACGCGCGCGTGTGTGTATTCCTTGGGACTGACACTTCGATTACAATCATTATTATAATCAGAAACAGACAATGTGAAGTTTTTGTGCACTTTAGTCTTCAAAATAAGATCATTAAAGTAAGACTCATCAATGCTAGATAAATGAAACTTCCCCCTTCACAGATTAAGACAGAATTAGTATTGCAATTAGCAAAAGGAAATAAAGACCTCAGAAAGAGACCAACTGATCTTTCAGACATGGGAGACACCATGTTCCAGTTTCCAGAATCTGGTCTTGAGATTCATAGGTCCAGAAACACCATTTTTCCATGGACAGACTCTCAAGGACCATCTGATGCTAACCAGACCCACAAAAGAGTAGGAACTGTGAAGGCTATTTGTTTGTCACGATCCCTACACCTGTCATGGTATCTACACCTACTAGATACTCAATCAGTGTTCGATACACAAATGAAACAGAGAGAAACAGAAAGTGTATTGATTTATCACAGGAGACATTCCTATCCTATTCCCCAAAATCCACATCTACTGTTCAGTTTTTGGAAGACCAAGACTTCCATTTCCAGCCAAGATAGAGTAACAGAGACCAGATTTACTCTCCTGCCTGAAACAGCAACAGAAATGAACAAAATATATGAAACCACAGTTTTCAGGACACTGGACTTCAGACAAGGAAGGGCAGGGATGGGAAACAAGTGAGATGAGCTCTATGGTTTGCCCCCAGCTTACTGCCTGGAAAGGTTTTTCCAGACCTCAGGCACGCAGGGGAGATGTAAGCAGAGCCTGCTCTACCCCCTGGGTTGAGATGGAGCTGACAGGCTGGAGAGGGAAAGGCAGCTAGAGTTCACAAGACAGAGGTACTAGAAAAGAGAAAACTGCACAGAGAGCTCCTAAGCTCTTCAGAGGGACCCCATAAATATTCAGCGGAGAACTGCCGAGTGCATGCATGTGAAGAAACTATAAGGCCTGCGAAAGAGCTGTCCAGAGCATTTGGGGGAACAGTGCATGGCAAACCCACAGGGCCAGGAATAGTCCCTGCTCCCACCAGCGGAACTGGAGGGCCCCAGGGCATTGGACTGGGGAACTGGAACTGGAACATGCACAGGGCATTGACAGGAGTCCGCAGAAGGGGTCTGCCTTGGTAGTGGGTAATAATTAGCCCTAGTCTGAGTGCTGCTTAGGTAGTTAAAAGCAAGACCCAAGTGGACCGGACCATTTCCATGTAATTTAACTGCATCCCGGAACAGAACACCTGGGAGGTCACGTTAGTCATCACATTGCTGAGTGAGCATGAATGGAAGCAAAGGGGAAATGGTGGAGGACTGTGTCCCCCAGGCAAACTGTACTGACCTCCCCTGCCCAGCCACAGCCTGACACTTCTCCGGAGACCACACGGCAGCCACTTCCCCTAGGTGAGACTACCAGTTTCTAGATTCTATAGATAGGTTATATATGACACGATTCATTTGGGTTCCAGATTTTATATTCAGGATTCCCAAAACCTTAACTGAATATGAATGTTTTCAAAAACTCTGTAGTCACATATCAGTAAGACTTTGGGGAGGCAACCTGATTACATGTTGACCCTCCCAATTTTATCCTTAGAATGTAATCTCGTATCTTATATGATAGGGTACTTATATCACATTTCTGCATTGGTCACGTTGTGGCTGAGGAACTACTGAGAAATATCACGAAAGACATGAAGGAGTAGTGTTGTATAGAGAGGAAATAAAATAACAGCTCATCTACTATAGATGAGTTCTGGGATATATAGGTCTGGGATAATGTCTTCTAAGAATATAGTTCTGGGATAATGTCTTCTAAGTGTTGAACATGAGAGACATTCAGTAAATATTTGTTGAATGAATGAATGAATGTTTTTTAGTAAATACTGGTGTCAAACTAAAACACTGACATTTACATTATTTTACTATTACTGAAACTCCATTTTAAAAGATCTTACCTTTTCCTTCCTCGAGATAGTGTCTTTATTTGAAGCACTATTTGCTTATTGGAATATATGATAATATATTTTTCATGACTTTTGAATTCAGTACCCTAATAATTCATCACTGTAGCTTATGGGGCTCCTTCCTTCCCAGGAACCTGAATCATTTATTTCCTCCTAGCCATTCACCAAAAGCTTCCAGCAATACTGCTGATGAGTACCAGTCAGCTAATGGTAGTTTGGTTTTCTCACAATTTTAGAGATGGGATAGGAAAAGCCTAGAATTGCCCCAACACAGGGACTTGGAATTCCCTATGAGAATTGCTACAATGACAGGCCAAGTGCCTGTCCCCAGACTTCTCCCTTGAGATCCCAGTTTGGTCTAAGACCTTGGAACTATAGAAAATCAGAAATAAAAACAGAAGTCAAAACCGCATCCTCACACTGGAAGAGAACAAGGTAGTGAGGGCTTTTGTGAGGTCCATCCATCCCAGAACTTCCCTGAACCCCGTGTTTCCAAATGTAGGTCATGACCTATGAGTCATAAAATCAATTTAGTAAGTCACTAGATGTAATGGGTCATGACCAGAATTTTTTTCACGAGGCAGAATAGAAACATAGTGCCTTACACATAGTGAGGGGGGAAACTGTTTTACAGCAATGTTTTGTTTCTGTTATAAATAAACATAAGGGTACATTGCATTCGTGCATGCATGCGTGAGTGCGTGTGTATGTGTGTTACGTGAACACTTTTTACGTTGATTGTGCTCAGAAAGGTTTGAAACCTTCTGCCTTGAGGGACTCTGGGCCTCCAAGGTCAGGGAAGGCAAGAAGACCTCAGCAGCAAGAAAACTCCAGGGCAGAGAATCCCACAGTTAACAGTCACGGCTCAGCAGTGAGCAGGCGTATGTTGTGGTTAAGAGCATACTCGGGCTTTGCCATCAGTCCTTCCACTCACTAACTGCAGGATATGTATCTACAAAATGAGAGTCATGGTTGTACTATGATTGTACTATAACCTGATGCTTACAAGCCTGATGGTGTTATATGGATTTAGTGCAGTCGCACAGGCAAAGATCTTAGCATGTTTTTTGGACCACAGCAAGCTACCATGGAGGGATACAAGGAACTGTGGTTCCTCTATTAGTCAAAGTGAAGAAAGAGAATGAAAACTAAGGTTTTCTGAAAGTCCTGTGTCGGGCATGTCAGAAAAATCTTACTTAAATTTCATTATTTAAGGTATATTTTAGAAGGTTAAGTTTTGTGTTCTTGAGGGCTAGAAATGTCAGGAGCCTTGCCCATGCTTTCACAACTAAGTAGCATAACCAGGATTCAGTCCTGGGACTGCTCCTATTGAAACCCCAGCAAGGAAATTATCAAAGGATAGTGAGGACAGTGACCATAAAAACGAAGAGAAAAGCTTATCTGTAGAGCCTAAGACAATAACACTTTTCCTTCCATGGTTAATGGTTTCACCAAAACAGTGGTAGCTGCTGGTGCTGTTTTTTTAATACCAGGAAAGTTACAGGGTTGACACCACTCACTAGAACGTTTGATCAAGGAGGCAGGGGTTTCTCTTTCTTTACTTTTGCAGGAGGCATCCAATAAATATTTGTTGAATGAGTAAATGAATGAATCCCTGATCTAGAAAAGCTTATAACTGTAGTTGAGTTAAAGAAGCATGGCACAAATTTATTCCTGGGTCTCTAAAAGAATCAAAATCTATCTGGTGATAGAATGACTTTGGGGTTGCCCAAAGACTCACAGAGCCGTGTCTACCTAGAACTACTTCTTTCTAACAACAGAGTATTATTTGATCCCCACATCTGCTTTTTTTCTTCCCATCCTATTGGGTTATAAAGTAATAGAATAGAAGACATTCGAGACCATAAAGTACCTATGCCTTTTCTGGGGTCTTAAAAATCGGGCCCTCGCAGGACCTAAGAATGTGCCTTATCAGCACTATTAGCAGCTTCTACTAACAGAGCTCCCAGGAGCTAAACATCATGATCAAGCAGAGTTGTTTCCCAAAATACAGCGTACAGAAAGAGAGGAGAGAAATGTAGTGTGGGGCTCATTACATGACGTCTGACGAGATTTGCCTTCATAGAAATTTATTTGCAGAGAAAATTATATGAAATGTTACTTCATGAAAGGAACCTACAAAATCTCCCTCATCAGATATTAAAGGAAGGAGCAAACAACTCTCTTCATGAAGGGAGAAAGGTTGAAGACACTCTTGCTTTTAAATCAGGGCGGACTGGATGACCTCATTGGGTCCTTCTCTGTGTTACCATGGCGCCTTCATCATCAGTGAGTGTTCGGAAACCGTGAAACAATAGAGATACATAAGAAAGGGCATATGCGCATGTTCAAGACGAGAACGGAGTGTGGGTTAGAAAACTAGGCATTCACTGGGAAAGCTGTTCACAGAGAAAACATAGGAGACCAGAGATTTTGGGTCTCTCTGCCTATAATTTTGAATCACTGCCATAAAAAAGAAGTCTATTGATGTCTGGGGAAACTGAAAATGGTCATGGTAAATGGAAGCTGTATGGTTCATTTACTGCCATAAAGGATTCCTTCCATCAGCTCTTCTGTAGGCTATTATAGTTGCATTGGAAAATGCGAATGTTGAAGTAGGGTCCGCCAGCAGCTACCCGAGACCAGATTCAAAACTGTGCCCAATGGTTTATCATCTTTCTAAAATGCTGGTTAATATCATGATTTACTAAAGACATTTGACTGAATTAAAGGGTTTGTTGCAGGAAATGGTTATAAATCTCTGGGTTTGGTTTTGTTTCACAGTTTTTCACCTTTGAGCAGTACAAGAAATTGCTAGGATACGTGTCACTGTCGCCAGCATTGGTAAGTGAGAGTATTTATTATACTTAAGTGTGTGAGTTATTTCATAAAGCAAAATCTGGAAACAAAAACCCTTTTGATTCCCCAAGCCCAACTACGCAAATATGAATTTGAGTTATTCAATGTTCAGCTACTTGTTGAAAGCCATCTTCCTAATAACTCACAATTTGGCCATTTTCTAGCTCCCAGTGATGAATTTATGATAACAGTGATATGTGTGCAAAGACCCATATGAGATATGGTCAAGAATATAAAATAAAGAGTACATTTGTCAAAGATTCTGTGAAAGCCAAAACGTGCATATGTTTACATACTACGTCCTGCACATATCTGTTTATGCAACAGTCAGTCTGCCTAAGAAATTTCCTAACAGGTCACTCTTCCAGCTTTTTGCTCAAGCTGTAGGAGATGCGGGACTTCAGGTCACCCTGTAGGCAGCTGCAGACTGAAGGACCTGTAGTTGTTGAGGAGAACAGTGATGCTACGATGCCACATCTCAGCTGTTCCGTGGAAATCACATGGTGACGCGGACATCTCTCAGTGCCTCTCCTCTCTTTGGTGACCTTGCTGCTTCACAACTGCAAATTAGAGTGACCAGATGGGTTCTACAAGGATGTGTGCAGCAAGAGCCCAAGGGAGAGAAAGTGCACTGATTCCTCCCTCCAAACCTGAAAAACAAAATGAAGCAAAACTACCGATACATTGACCCTCCAATTGACAGGAGGGTCCCCAGCCCCCCCAAAAAGTCCTCTGGTGTACCTGCTGCAGTGGGCCTCAAAACTCATGTTCTGAGCTTCGGCTCTTCTGTTACTTAACTTGTAAAGGTTTACTTCAAAATACTTACTCTGCCCAATAGACTGTCCAAGAAGAAATAGCTGTTATTTCTTAAACGGTACCTGCCCCTTCTCTAGGAAGGATCCTCTAAGAAACTTCTTGCCCAGCCTCCTGCCTAAACAAGGTACTGTGAAATAACCTTGTATGGTAGAAGTGGCAGCCTGAGTCCTAATATTAGCTCAGAATTTTTTTTTTTTAATGCCTCGCTGTCTTCTCTTAATGTCATTCTCAACTTTGGAAACATTTTGGTAAAGAGAGGATTAAAAACTTCCTAGCAAAAGACGATAAAATATGGTCTCCAGAGGGCCAGCTGGTGGTTCCTGTGTCGAGCATTGGTACCATGTGAGAGGCTGCAGTCGCTTGGACTCCTGAGAATTAAAACAGAAAAGCGTTTGGCCACTCCAGCTACTCTAACTGAATGCATGCAAACTGTAGAGTGTTCTCTTTCCTTGAACTCATTTATTCCAGTGTCTTTTTGATATGGCTAGACACTTAAACAGCCCTTAAATGTCCCCCAGCGCTCGCACATGAAAAGCCTAGGAGGCTGGGAACCCAACTGTTCCCGCTGGTCTCTGGAATCATCTAAGTAACGTGATCTGCTGATAGCTGATCAATTCTTTTGACAAGGGACTGCTGAACACTAGTTCTGACAGCAAATGTAGCTCAGTTTTATAGAAGAATAAAAAAGTGAATTACTTGGAAGATTGCATACAGTAAGTAATAAAAACCTGAACATCTGGATTTTAGCTTTCCCAGTCAGAAGAGTTTGGGACTAGTATTTGTGTGTGTGTGTGTGTGTGTGTGTGTGTGTGTGTGTACACTCATGTACACACACATGTTTTGGCTTCCATGATAGAAGTCTGAGATAAATGAATAAAATATTTGGTATGTTACCCTATGCAAATGTGTTTAAATCATAATGAAGGGGCATGAAAGGAAAACATGACTAATTATTCCCTCTCCTTCAATCTGTATACTATCCCATTCTTCCTCTGCATTTTTATGTGCAACAGGAACAGTGGTTTTTGTAAAGCACTTTACAAAGGGCTTCACACATTGTTTTGATCCTCATATGAGGTAGGGGGATTAGATAACATTGTCTCCATTTTACAGATGAGAAAACTGTGGCTTATAAAAGGTTCTGTGATTTAGACACTGAACTGCAGCTCACACTTGTGGTGCCTTCGTGTGAATTAGGCAAAGTTGTCCTTTCTCCTGGCAAATGCCTCTCCAGGGCTACAGCTTGGCAAGTGGGGTGCAGGCTGGATCTCAGCCTAAACACAACAATTAAAATATACACACACACACCTTGTTCTGTGCTCAAACTAATGCACATGGCAGCCTCAGTCACACAGCCAAGAAGGGGCAGAACCGGAACCCAGACCTCCCTCTAGCTCCTCCCTTGTTCCCCCTTGCCTTTTCTTCCAAAGTTAGGGAATATTCATTTCTCTTTTCTCTTTTTGTGTTCTACTTTGAAGAAATTAGAGACTCCTAGCAAGAGTTCTCTGTTCTTTGTTCTTCATTGGCTTTTTTCTTCTTTTGGTTGTATATAGTGTTCCCTCTTCTCCTGGAATTAGAGCTTCAACACTAAAGAATTACTGTTTTCCAGCATCTGGTTTGAAGATTTGAGGCTTTGTTTCATTTTGTTTTTCTGGTGTGTGTGTCTGTGTGTGTGTGTATTTTAATTGTTGTGGTTATTTTTGATACACATCTTCTGAAAAAGCCTTAAACATTCTACTTTGAGGAGAAGTCAAGAAAGCTGTAGTTCCTTATTGCAGAAACTCTTAACTCAGAGCAAATAAGAACTTCACATCATCGTTTGAGAGATGTTGTAGATTTTAGCTGAGCCTTTCAGAACAACCTCGCCATTTCTGATTTCAACTTTTATTCCTCATTTTCTGCGTCCAGAAGAGTAGGGCAGCTACTGGGAGTTTTTTGTAATTTTTTGTTTTAAATAAGGAAAGGATGAATAAAAATTCTTTTGGTTTGCCAATTGTCTAGAATAGCGACTCTAACAACCGGGCTATACATTTAAATGTTTTCAGCTGCACTGTTTGGTTACCTGAAATTTAGTTATAAACTTTTTATTTTTGGTTCTGCTACTTGAAGTTTTTGAGATGCTCAGTAATGATTTAAGTAGATGTTTTAAAAAAGAAGCTCTCCTTTTACAAGTCAAACTCTCTTAATTGTTACATGTGCAGATGTTTTAGTATCCACCTTAAATCACTAAAACAACCTTTCTTTTCATTAAAGGAAAAAGTCGCTGTTGATGGGGTTTTGATATTTTATTTTGAATTGTTAGGATGTGGTTTGTGGCTTCTGTAATTTCTTATTCATGAATTGTCAGCATCCAATCAAGAACTAAAGCTGTTTAGTAATGGTATATGGTGCATTTTTGTGCATTTCTCCATTCTCCCCATAACATTCAGCTGCAGAGTATAATGAGTAAGATGTTTAACCCAGTGCACATAACTTGTTTTAAAGTATTGATTGATTTAACTTTTCTAGACGTTTGCCATTGCTGGATTAGGATCTGGACTAACAGAAGCTATCGTGGTTAACCCTTTTGAGGTAGTAAAAGTTGGCTTGCAAGCGAATCGGAACAAATTTACGGAGGTAATCATTTGATGTTTTCCTATTGGTGAGGGAATGTAAAAAATTATTTTTAATATATGTACGTGCTATATATATAATTATGAACCCAGCTCTTAGTCACTTGTTAAAACCATAGCAAATTATTCTTTTTTTATATAGCAAATTATTCTTAAGGAAGTAGCATAAGAAAAAAGTCAAATTTCTTCTACAAAGGAAGTGTGAACAAAAATGTTCTAAAGTCCAACGGACAAATGCATGTTTACAAGTTTTTACTTTACATTTGGAATGTAATCTATAATGACTTATTTGGAAATGTTTCCGCTACTTTTAACAAAACTTCTACTTCACATTACGCTTCTACTTCACATTATGCTAGAAGAGACTGAAGCAAAAACCACAGAGGTGATAATATTGTGCTTTTTTAAAAAAAATATTATGAAGTCATTTTTTTAAATTGCCTTACTCCTTTCTCCACTCCACCCACTGCCCTCCCCCAAAGAGTCTGATCATCTGTCAAGCTTGTCTTTTGGTTTAACCTGAATGAAGCAAGTTACTAAACCTGGGTAGACGTCACCACTCGGGCAGTGATGGGTCCTGACATTTAATCAGTGGTACACGGTGTTCCATGAAGACAGCTGCCCTTGGCGTGTGCTGCCTTCACTTCCTCCCAGTTGCCTAATAATTCCTTTGAAACCACCAAGTCCAACGGTTCTTCTTTTATTCTTTTGGGTGCCAAACACCAGGTGGGGAGAAAATAAGGAGACTGGCGTTCCAGGTCCTTCCTTCCTTAGCATTTTAAGTTAATTCCCCAACTGGGTAGCATGTGGTATAAATTGCTTTGGAGTATCTGCTGACCTGAAGTTCTCTGTAGAATAGTTCCCCTGCCTACTACTTAAGCAGCTGCTAATGGGTGGAGGCCCCCCTCGCTCCCACCCCACTTCCTGCCTGCTGGTACTGCTTGAGAGCTCCCTGGCAGCTTCTCGAGCAGGGGTGTGGGAAAGGAGAAATGGGCCCAACTCACCTGAGGCTGCCAAGACCCAAGGAGCACAGGTTGGGCTGCTAGAGCAGATGGTATCCGCTCAGATGAAGTCAATCCTAATTAAGGGAAAAATTTTTTTTTCCAAGTTTCAAAAGGTTGCCTTAATTGCAGTGATATTCGGCACTTGGGTAAAGATTGAACATCCTTGCATGGCCCTAGTCTTTGTTTTGTTTCCTATTTCCTTGAACGAAGGAAAAAGGTGATGAGGAATAGGAAGAAAAGAGAAGAAGCACTTCTCGATGCCCTGCTGACATGGAGCAGCTCCCATGAAATCCGTTCAAGGAAATTTTGATTTATTAGACTGGGAGAGTTACCAATTAGAAGAAAATTGTGGAGCTCCTCCTCTTCCGTGGCCTCCTCTTTATCATGGTGAAGCTGGTCAGGGCAGCAAGGAGGGGACAATGGAAAATAGATATTCAGCGGTGGTTCTTTATCAAGGCAGAACATAACCTGAGGGACACGAGTGGGACAGAGCACCACGAGCACCCGTGGGAATGAGAATAGTGAGTTATCACAACACCCCTGCTCATGCCTAATGTTCTTTGTCTCTCCTCTGCCCTCAAGGAGCTTGAGGCCAAGTAAGAGCTGCTAATGGGTTGCATGTGTTAAGGCCTGTCTAGAACACGGGAAACACCCTGACAGCCTAACCCCAGACTGCCGTGTGTGTGCGTGGTCCCCATTCACTGACAGGAGTGCGCTGTGTGTCAACTGTGTGCGTATATGCAGGCAGGCAGATTTTAAGTGGGGGGAGAACAGGAGCTTGTCTGGGGTTATTTCCTTTGCAGAATCCACTGAACTGGACTCAATTTTAGGTATTTAGACAAAACAAAAATGTTCAGTACATTACAACCTTCGACGAGTCAGACGTGATCACACACGTCAGCATTTATTTCCGACAACGATCAAGATTCAGTTGCTGAACTGAGGTGGTGCTTAATAGGCAGTACTGATCAAGGGAAAAGGTGTTAGTGGTACATAGTCACCCAACATAAAGTAACGGAACTGTGCTTTCTGAAGGAAAAAAAAAAAAAACTGAAAGGAACAGATGACATGATGAGAATAGCAAATTTGGATCTAGTTCTTGAAAAATAACTGGTAGTCATTTTTGGCAATTGCAGCTATTTCCTATTTCTTTTGTCTAGGACCCACTAACTCCAATGCCTTCCTCCACTGACTAGCACTTTCTTTTATCCAAAAAGGAGACACCTTTTTGTTAATCTGTGCCTGGGTTGGAATAATCCAACTGTTAGGTGTGCTCGCTTCAACATTTGGATGGCCAAGAATAATGATTACTTTTCTTCACTCTGAGGCCTTGTCAGCTTGTCAAGAAGTGTGTGCGTTGGAGGTGGTGGATGGGGTGGGGAAGAGGAGGAGAAAGGAAAGAAGAAAGGAATTAATACAATGATCAATGCATTTAAAGGTTATACATTTAAAAAGAAGTTTGAGTCCAGGTTTAAAAGTAGTGCATATTTATGTTAAAAACCACAAAAAATACTTATTTTATATAAATAAGTGTGTAAACATATTAAAAATGGTCTAGACTCCAGAGCAATACCGATATAATGGCTAATACCAATATAATGTAAGCTACATTTTATAGTACCATATTTAAAAATGCAAAAAGAAACATGAAATTAATTTAATACTGTATTTCACTTATTTTTAATTCTTTAACCCAATACATCCCAAATATGGTCATTTCAACATGTAGTTAATGTAGAAGTTAAATGAGATATTTTACACTCTTACAGATTTGGTCTTTAAATCTCGTGTGTATTTTATGCTTACAAGCATACTTCAGTTTGAACCAGGCCATTTCAAGCGCTCAGTAACCACGTATGGATCATGATTTCCTTATTGGCCTGTGCAGGTCTGTCATGCAGAGGAATGCATAGAAACTTCTAAATTGTGATTGCCTCTGGAAAGGAGACTAGAATAGGGGACGTGGAAGGTAAGCGTTTAAGGGAAGGGTTTTGTGTAGTTAAATGTTTAACATGAGAATGTATTTAGCATTACCTATGAATATTTACTTTAAAAAGTAGCACTTTCATCGTAGAAAATTCAGGAAATACAAAACAATATAAAGAAGAGTATGTAATCCAAAAGAAACGTTCTATGGCTTTGCCAGGTCAAGCCTCCCTTTAAGGAGAGGGTTCTCAGCTGATTTGGGTAGAAATGACTTGCTGTCCCATCTTAAGGCTCAATGTTGCACAATTCAGTTTCCATTACTTCTTTTATAGTAGCAGAAACCTGTGGTTTTTTTCCTGTTCTATGATTTGTGAAAAAAAAAAAAAGTTTAAACCTTACATGCAGGCTATCAAATAATGTATATAAACAGAGCTGTCTGAACAGGAAGGCCACTGGTGAACTGGCAAATCTGGCCCAGGTCTGGAGAGAGAGAAACCTATCATGCTCTTTACCATTTCTTTACATGGCCTTGAACAAGTTTCGTGCAGTTCCCTTGGTGATGAGTCCAGCTATCTTACAGCGAGGCATTTTTTTTTCTTTTAAAGATTTTATTTTATTACTTATTTGACAGACAGAGATCACAAGTAGGCAGAGAGAGGAGAAGGGCAGCAGGCTCACCGCTGAGCAGAGAGTCTGATGCGGGGCTTGATCCCAGAACTCTGGGATCATGACCTGAGCAGAAGGCAGAGGCTTTAACCCACTGAGCCACCCAGGTGCCCCACAGCAAGGCATTTGTATGAAGTGGCCAGTAGCACAAGCTCCAGAGGCCCATCTCTGTCATTGACTATGTGGCAAGTTCATGTTTCCCACTCTGACCATAGTTCTTTCCTATTTTGTTAGAGAAAACTAATAGTAATAGGGTTGAGATGTGTATGCAAAGCTGTCAGTGCAGCCTATCATGTAGTGATGGTTTAATGTGTCAGTAGTTGTTATTACACATTTTTATGAGAATTTATAATATATGCAAAGATCTTAACATAGAACCTGGTACATGGTAGGAAGTCAACCAATGGTAACTATTTCAAGATGCAAGTTGATATAACAAATACTTAAAGTTACCTAAAGACCTTTATCTTGAGCTAGTACCCCCATTAATATTGAGCGACCACATCTGACGCCAGCCGTGGGCACGTGGACAGCTTACTGAGCGTGGTCAGTTTCTCCCTCAGTCCCTGCTAGGCAGTGCTCAGGTGCCAGTAGGATCCATTCAGCCAGAATACTTTATCAAGGCTTAAGGGCTGGCAGCCTAATTACAGCGCCTATGGACATTAAACTCGGATGCAGGTCTGCTGTCATGAACAGAAGTAGCTGGATCTCTGTCAGCTGTAAATAGCCATTAGATAGTAGCAGAAGCCAGAGACGCACACACACACACACACACACACACACACACAAACATTTGAAGTCACTTTCGAAAGATTCCCACCATCAAGATATGCTTCCTCTGGAATAGTTGTACAAAATTCATGTGTATTTTTGTTTTGAGGGGAGTGGGAGAGAAAGAATCTTAAGCAGGCTCCACGCCCAGCACTGAGCCCAACACGGGCATCCATCTGAAGACACTGCAGTCATGACCTGAAGCCGAAATCAGGAGTCCGACGCTTTATTGACTGAACCACCCAGGTGCCCCAAACTTGTATTCCTCGTCAAGCCTGCTTAATTACTTCACCTGGAGGTTGTGAACGAAGCTCATTTCCAGCCTTTTCAGTTAATTATAGCTACCAGTTGTGGGAGAGCACCGAATGGATGGGCTGCAGGCAGAATTGCCACCTTTAAGAAAGCAGAGCAGTTTCCCCCGCGGCTAGTTCTGCAGCGAGATCACTGTGGTTGTTTCCACCAGTAGTGTATGTTTCCAGGCATCCGGTCTACTCTTCAGCCCTTCTACCCTCACGCCTTAGAGACGAACCACTCCGGAGTCCTAACGGGAAATGTGGATTTTCTTATTTCCCCAGCCAGAGGAGGCGAGTCAACATGGTCCTTTAAAGACAAACATCTCCCAGAAAGTTGCTGCAGCTGAGAGAAGCTCTGCAAGTGGAGACCATCAGCCTAGGGCGACCGTAGTCGACAGAAGTTTTAATAATCCATTTAACGAGGGGCACCTGGGAGGCTCGGTTAAGTATCTGACTCTTGATTTTTTGGCTCAGGTCGTGATCTTGGGTCCTAGGATTGAGCCCCAAGTTGGGCTCCGTCCAGGCAGAGAGTCTGCTTCAGGATTCTCGATTTTCCTCTGCCCCTCCCCCTCCATCCACTCATGAGGTTGTACGTTCACTCATTCTCTCTCTGAAATAAATAAATCTTTAGAAAAATATTACATGTAATGTCTTGTAGGCAATGATAGGGTGGGAAAGATGAAGTGTGGGGACTGCCGCAGTCTCAGGGAACACAGAGCAAAGTCTCGAAGGAGGTGGTGGGAAGTAGGCAGATATCCCCCTTGGTCCTATGGGGAGGGCATGGCTGGCAAAGGACCAGAATGGGGTCCTCGGAAGAATGGGTTCCTGAACGGGGGCCCCTCTGGCTGGGGTCCAGGAGCAGGACTGGCTGAGAGCAGTGGCTGTGTCTGTGATATTCTTGGAGCCCCAAGTGCAATTCCCATGAGGATTTCCAGGAATGGCAGGTGACTCTCTGGCTTGGGCTGCCTGGGTTCTCCCCTCTATAGTCTAGGCTTGAGTCTCTCGCCAGTCAGAAGTCTGTTAGCCGTAAAATATGCCTTCCCACCAGTGTAGCCATAAACTCTTCTAAAAATACAAAGAAACTGTGGTTCATTTGGTTCCTGATACATCCCTCATCTCCTTGCAGCTTCTGTGTAAAGTATTTCAATAGATGCGCTTGTCTTGCCTCCACTTTTTAAATTACCACCATATCAGTCAAAGACTATAATCCCTGCCACACTTCCTCCAATTCCAATACCAGAATCTTGGCCAGCATCTTAAAATTCACAGTGAATAAAGAAAACCGATCTCTAATTTAAATATGCTTGACCTTCTGTGGGGAGCAAAGTAATCACAGCTTTGTCATGCTCTGGTTTGGTTCAGTGGGTGTAAAAACATGTTCAAATAAAATCGGGATAGACCCAAATTTCCCCCCGTCCTTCAAACTAAAACCGAGCAAAGTGTTGTTCTGGTTTGTAGTCTCTTTGGCTTAGGGCTAGGCTTGCCCGAGGATTTTTCTACTGGAGATGGTTTGCATATCCAGTCTCGCCAAAAGTGTGACTTTATAGCTTGTTGTCCTTATAGGACCTTTCTCCCCTCCAACTGGGTGCATCGTTTTTTAAGCTATAGATTTATAAGACCTAGAAGTCCCCTATCAATTGTGCTAAGCCAAGTGGTGCTTGGCTGGCATGCTGTCTGCAAGCCTGGAAAATGTGAATTTCTCCCCAGGAGCAAAACCTTGGATGAATTGTTTCCCAGTTTTTCTCTCCACTTTGAAATGCACTTCAAAGTTATTATTTGGCTAACGGGTTATGTTTTCCTTCCCTTGAGGTCTATAGGATTTGCCTCTGATGTGTGGATGGGGGACAGGTTTTCCTTCTACTCATTTTTATCTGCATTACATATGAACATAATCATTCTCACCCCCAAACATGAAACTAAGGCTTAAGTGAATTGCAAAAGCCTGTTTCCCCTCTACTTAGTCTTTAAAGACGCTCAACCCAAGAAAGGAATAATTAGTCTTCTACCTTTATAATTGTAATTTTAAAGTTCAGTGAACAGATAGCGCATGTGTCATTGATAGTAGAATCTTTAAAGATAGGGTTTTTTTGGTTTTTTGTTTTTAAATTAGTTCAGGGTTTGATTCTGGTTTTGGATAAACACCACTAGATATAATTCCAAACACTTTCTTCTGGCAGTTCGGTAATCTAGTAGAGATCAGTTAGATCATTTAGGAGTTCACAAAGCTTAGTGATTGTTTTCTCCACAGGCAACCGACAAGTGTTTAAACTTAGTTATAGTACCTGGAGTCAACATAAAGTAAATAGAAGGACTGCATTTTGTGATTATCTCTTTCAAGAAAGAGGGAAGTTGAGTTAGAGCGTGAGTGTGTAGCTCTGTTTACAGATAGTGTGAGAAGCCAGCTTCAAGGGCATGTCAACATTTGTGATGATGTACTGAGTTAAGTTCAAATTTTTCCTGCATTACCATGTGAAACATTGCCTGGAAACTCTTAAGTATCTAAATTATTTCTTTCCAGTCTATGATTCTTGTGGGCAGAAAAGTGAATTATGTATATGAATCCATTCCTATAGTTATCTTTCAACAATACCTAAGGCAGCAGCCAAGTTGTCTCTCTATTATCATTTACAGAAAATAGACTTCAGTCTTCCATTCAGCTGTGCCAGGAACGCTAGAGTTTTGCTTTCAGAACTGAGACTTTGAAGTAATGATAATAGCTACCATTTACAGAACATCTACTATATGCCAGATACTGTGTAAGATGCCTTACATGGTTTTGCCTCTATTTGATTTTTTTCAATTTATATAGTTTTTCAAATTGTAAAAGCATTACATTGGTCTGTCTTCCCCTACAAATCAAGTAATACAGAGCTATATAAAGAAAAACCAGTTGGGGTGCCTGCGTGGCTCAGTGGGTTAAGCCTCTGCCTTCAGCTCAGGTCTTGATCTCAGGGTCCTGGGATGGAGCCCCACATCGGGCTCTCTGCTCAGTGGGGAGCCTGCTTCCCCCACCCCCCCGCCCCCAGGCCCCTGCCTGCCTCTCTGCCTACTTGTGATCTCTGTTTGTCAAATAAGTAAATAAAATCTTAAAAAAAAAAAAAAAAAGAAAAAGAAAGAAAGAAAAACCAGTCAGTGATTTCCACCAACACTACCCCCTGATCCCAGGTCTTCTGTAACTGCCTGTGCTTCCTTCTACTTTTCCAATGCCCATACATACTTGGTATTTCAAATTCCCCCACTATCCCTATAAGGTAGATGGCTTTCTCTTGGTGTTATAGATAGGGGAAAATAAGGCCTAATGAAATTAGCATCTCTTAGGAACCCAACATTAACATAGAGTTCTGTTTCTAAGCAACCACACTGCTTTTATTGGGATCAAGAAATGTGAGTGATCATGACACTGAAGGGAAAGTCAGAAGTATTTCTGGAACCAGGAAAAAGCAAAGGCTCCTTCCGTAGTCCCACTTTTTTCTGAGCAGTCCCCACAGTGTGGTCCCCTTCCCTCTTGCTCTGACAGCAGTGGCAGGGGTGAGGCAGCATCTCTTCACCTAGGTGTTCCTCCAGGGACCATTAGCAAGCAGCAACTTGGTGTCTAAGGAGGTTTGTGGCACAGCATCTGGGAAAGTTTGTTTATGGCAAATTACTATCCACTCACAGATTGTTTAAAAAATAGACCCATTCATCAAACTAAACTCCAGATAGAACCTAATTGTATCTGGCGTGACTTTTTGTCCATAATCTTGCCCTATTAAAATAAGCTATAATGATGACTTAGCGAAATATCTCAGCAAAAGCGAAGTTTAAGTGTGGGATTTTGAGCCCAATTCCTCTTCTTTCACTTACAGCTTGTTTTCAAATAAAAGGAAGGGATTATTTTTTTCCTTTTTGTCCCCCCAAATTTATGAAAATGTTTCAAGACTTTATTTGAGTAATGAAAAACATAAGTGATCCTCTATCTATCTCCTGAGGAACCAAGGTATTTTCCTGCCTAAATGCAGCAACTGGATCTCCTCTTTTTGAACAAAGCAGTGTTTCTCCAGACATGGACACTCACTCCATTGTGTGAAGGTCTCATCCGGTTTGCGTTCCAGCTGTGTGACGAAATTCAGTGTAACCCCCTGTTTCATTGGCTCTAAAATACAACAGAATTCACCTTGTCCTGGGAAGCAAGTAAAGGAATGCATGCGGAGCCTGCTGCCTTTTGACATGGTGTGCCTAGAGCTCTTCTCTGGTTTCAGGGGTGGAGGAAATTTGTGGACACACACTCCATGTCTCTACCCATTGGCCGCACTCTGACAGCTATTCACTCAGAGAACAATGCCTGCTGCCTGCACCTCAGTCTGTGATCTCACAAGCTGATCAGAGCCAGCTATGGTCAGTAGTTGGATGGAAGACCTCCAGGCAAAATAGCTCAGGCTGCCATAAGTCATCTCTGTGATTTGTTGGTAATCCTGGTCTCTCCGTGAGTAAGGAAATCAGTGCCCTGGAGTGGTACAAAGAATCTTATTAATCAAGCCTCTTAAGGACCTTTAAAACAGAATTGGAGTCCATATTTCATAACCATCATGGAATATTCTCGGGGGGGGAGGGGCTAAAAATTATCGGCCTACCTCCTCGAATAAAAACCCAAGCAAACGTATTTAAATTTCTAGAATAGGAGCGAAGTCCTGCACGAGACATTTACACAGCACGCGGCACCTCGGAGGCACACAACGGGTCTTCATTGAAGAAACGAACGCATGAGAGAACAGAGTTCCCAGAATTAGCAGTTGGCAATAGCTAAAATGAAGCCTAAAGACTCTGAGTTACGTCAAGTGGAAATACTCTGGCAGGTACTAGTGCACGGAGGATTTCAATAAACCAGTGTGGAGAACAGTGTGATATCACAGTCTTAGCCACATTCCAATCTACTTATGCTCCCCTGCTTGCATTCTGGTGCAGTCGACAAGGAGTACGTCTAGGAAAGTTAGAACGCCCTTTGGCTAGCAACTGGTAACTAAATATGAAAATTGCAGTGACTCTAAAAGTTGGAAGGAAACTGAACTGGTAGGTGACCCGCCAGGCTGGATAGTATTGGAATCACTTGGCTGATGATGCTGGTCAGTCACCATTTTTGTTTTGAAATGGAAGCCCAGTAATCAAATAAGTTTAGTAAAATTCCTTGTGTTTACAGAGATCTAGTCAAAATGATTCTGTATTTTCCTATTTAAGCATCCCAGTGGAAATCCTGTTTTGCCTTTCTAATTAAATATTTGCTTACATGTGTGTGACATGATGTTGCACACTTCTACTCCTCATGGAGAGTTAGAAAACTCTGGTTATTCTCCATCGCGAGGCCCCAAGAAGAATATATTGGAGTTAGGATGCATCTATTACCTATATCCGCTGGATGATCCAACTCTGAAGCCCTTACCACAAATGCAGAACAAGACTGAGCCCACAGAATCAGAACCACACTGGATTAGATGCAGAATTCTGGTTAAGCTATTTACCAGCATTTTTACTTTGGGCCTGCTATTTAACAATCCTTGTTTTCTCACCTGCAAAATAAGGGAAATAGACCCACTGGACACCCTCCAAATTGAGAAGAGCAGTCAGATATGTTACAACGGCAAAACCACGCAGAGCATAAAAGTACGGACTTGGAGTGGGAGAGGCACTACCTCTGTGATTTTGAGCATGTAACACAACCTTAGTTTCCCCATCTGCCAAATGGGAATGATGATAATACCTATCTCATACCTTTGCTGGGAGGATAAATAAATAAATAAATAAATAAATAAATAAATAAATCAACCAACCAACCAACCAACCAACCAGACATCTGTGATAATGGTTAACACTGATGAGCACTTACTGTGTTCCAGGTACCTGGTGACACACATGAATGTGCTCTCCAGGCTGTAAGCTGTGTGAGGTGTGAGGTAGAAGTCCAGTGGGTGACTTTTTCATTCCCAACCTTTGCTCCCCTGCGGCCTTGCTTCTATAGCCCACAGACTTACCCACTGGAGAATTCTTACCAAGGATATTAACTCTGAGAGGTAGGGAAGAAGCCATTTTACAGGATCTGCTGCTCTAGAGAAGAAAGCCCCTGGGGTGAGGAAGCTCCCTGGAGAAGCGCTCTCGCCCGAAGCTGGATTTGATCAGGCTCAGAAGTAGCAGACCTTTTTGTCTTGCATGAGGCATTTCTGGTAGACACAAGGGTCCAGGGCTCTGGGAAAAGGAAGGGATGGCCAGAAGGAATGAAAAGGAAGAGCCTTGTTGTGCACGCCCTTCGTCTCCCTCAGATCAGCCTCCACCCTTTTTAAGGCCCTTGCCTTCAGCTCACAAAGAAATTACCTGTTATTTTATTATTCAAACTATTTTTGTTATTCTCAGCACAATTGTCATTATTATTAACAGCTAATATGTAGTGAATGCTTACAGAGGACAAAAAATCCACTGACTTAGTTGTATCATCACAGCAATCCTATCAGTAAGATTCTCTTGTTTTCTTATTATTGTTACTTTACAGATGAGTAAAGTGAGGATAAATCAGAGAGGATAAAATCCAAATTATTATACTTTTTTGCACTTTTTTTTAGCATTCAGCAATTCATTAGTTGCGTATGACACCCAGTGCTCATCACAAAACATGCCCTCCTTGGCCAAAACAGGAAAAATTATACAGTGGAAAAAAGACCGTCTCTTCAATAAATGGTGCTGGGAAAACTGGACAGCTATATGTAGAAGAATGAAACTCGACCATTCTCTTACACCGTACACAAAGATAAACTCAAAATGGGTAAAAGACCTCAACATGAGACAGGAATCCATCAGAATCCTAGAGGAGAACATAGGCAGTAACCTCTTCGATATCAGCCATAGCAACTTCTTTCAAGATATGTCTCCAAAGGCAAAGGAAACAAAAGCGAAAATGAACTTTTGGGACTTCATCAAAATCAAAAGCTTCTGCACAGCAAAGGAAACAGTCAAGAAAACAAAGAGGCAACCCACAGAATGGGAGAAGATATTTGCAAATGACACTACAGACAAAAGGTTGATATCCAGGATCTATAAAGAACTCCTTAAACTCAACACACACAAAACAGACAATCATATCAAAAAATGGGCAGAAGATATGAACAGACACTTCTCCAATGAAATCATACAAATGGCTATCAGACACATGAAAATATGTTCATCATCACTAGCCATCAGGGAGATTCAAATTAAAACCACATTGAGATACCACCTTACACCAGTTAGAATGGCCAAAATTAGCAAGACAGGAAACAACATGTGTTGGAGGGGATGTGGAGAAAGGGGAACCCTCTTACACTGTTGGTGGGAATGCAAGTTGGTGCAGCCACTTCGGAGAACAGTGTGGAGATTCCTCAAGAAATTAAAAATAGAGCTTCCCTATGACCCTGGAATTGCACTACTGGGTGTTTACCCGAAAGATACAGATGTAGTGAAAAGAAGGGCCATCTGTACCCCAATGTTTATAGCAGCAATGGCCATGGTCGCCAAGCTGTGGAAAGAACCAAGATGCCCTTCAACAGACGAATGGATAAGGAAGATGTGGTCCATATACACTATGGAGTATTATGCCTCCATCAGAAAGGATGAATACCCAACTTTCGTAGCAACATGGACAGGACTGGAAGAGATTATGCTGAGTGAAATAAGTCAAGCAGAGAGAGTCAATTATCATATGGTTTCACTTATTTGTGGAGCATAACAAATAACATGGAGGACAAGGGGAGTTAGAGAGGAGAAGGGAATTGAGGGAAATTGGAAGGGGAAGTGAACCATGAGAGACTATGGACTCTGAAAAACAATCTGAGGGTTTTGAAGGGGTGGAGGGTGGGAGGTTGGGGGAAACCAGGTGGTGGGTATTGGAGAGGGCACGGATTGCATGGAGCACTGGGTGTGGTGCAAAAACAATGAATACTGTTAATGCTGAAAATAAATTTTAAAAATTAAAAAAAAAAATGCCCTCCTTAATACCCATCACCTGATTACCTCCTCCCCCAACCCCTCCCTTTTGTAACCCTCCAGTTTGTTTCCTGGAGTCCAGAGTCTCTCATGGTTTGTTTCCCACTCTGATTTCTTCCCATTCAGTTTTCCCTCCCTTCCTCTGTGGTCCTCCATGCTATTCCTTATGTTCCACATATAAAGAAGATGCGGTTCATATACACAATGGAATATGACTCAGCCATCAGAAAGGGTGACTACCCACCATTTGCATCCACATGGATGGAACTGAAGAAGATTAAGTTAAGTGAAATAAGTCAAGCAGAGAAAGACAACCCACTATTTCTAACTACTGTGCTGCTCTCTGATTTTACTTCATGACTCACAACTAGAGTTCAAGCTCAACCAGGCACTTGAGTTCAAAATCTGCCCTCTGGCTGCCTTCCTCAGAGCAGGAGAGCAGAGCCCGGGCGGTTTGCTTAGCACTTCCAGAGTCTTTCCAAAAGAAATGAACTTCTCCTCAACTTGTCCTCAAGCCTGTTCTGAAAACCAAAATAAATAATTTGTGTTGATAGTCAATGTGCCAGAACACAAACAAAAACGTCCTATTTTTGTAGAGCAGGGAGCGAACTTTAACCTTCTGAGAATTTTTGGGTTTCCTATATGAAATGTTTTTTATTATTTTAAGATACATTCTCATGTGTCTTTTTTCCTTAAGCTTAATACAATATATTATAATTAATCTTAAGTGAAAAGATGAAGTTGAGTGTAGTATTGTAGTTAAGAGTTTTTAAAACATTTATCAGCAATAACTGTAGGATTTACTATATAAACAAGCTCATATAAATGTATCTTGTTAATTACCCAGCTAGAAATATAAGTTGGATGAAAAGCCTTGATTGGATTTGTTCTACTCTGTTCTGCTGATACAGCCTGAATTGCACATGATAAAAAAACACTTCTAGTCAGAGAGCACATCAGACTGCGGACCACTCCAGCAACCTGCTCCAGTGAAAAATCAAACAAACGTCACATCAGTGCTTGCTTCATGGGGGAAAAAAAAAATTAAATACTGAGCATTTTCCCCTATTTCCTATTCAGTCAAAATTTAATGAGGAGAGATATCCTTTGTACTATACCTCCAAAAGGAAGCAATCACTCAACTTTTCATTGAAGCCCATGTGAATTGTTCTTGTATCATAACGAATTATAAACCTCAGGGCGAACTCCAGTGAGCACTGTAGTGTGCTCCAAAAGTAGTGAGGGCAGTCAGGGTATTTCAAGATTGGGTCATCAGTCGGAGGGCTGGAAGGAAGGAAGTTAAAGGTAACCCACCACTCCCAGTACCACTGATTTATCATTTATCACAACAAGTTATAAACACGCTGATTGCCCACCCTCTTGAGGAAAGCTACAAACATCTGCTCTTTGTGAGTGCCCGATTTCTAACCTAGTGCCAGCTTAAACTATTGAGGCAGTGGGATCAAGACTACTTGTAACATTCGCTCCAGAAAATCATAATTAGAAAAGTAAATATGCTGGCTTCAGGAACAAAAGATAAATTCCTTTTGGATTATGCAGTTACGGATTACCAGTTTACCTGGATGGCTAATCCCCCCCATTACTTTGGATAATCCAGAACTGGATGCAGCTATTTACATGTAGGCAGTGATGATAGGTATTACATGACATTAGTTTCACTAATTCAAAGATGTGGGGGTTTTTTGCCAGCAATCTTCCTTTGAAGGCCTTGTATGCATGCAATTTTGTTTACTTATGGAGCTTCCTAATTATAAAAGCATGGATCTAGGCATGATTATTCATGTTGGGGTGGGGGAGGGAAATCCCTAATAATTCTGGCTTGAAGGGAAGCTCAAAGGGTAATTTACTTTATTTCACTGTCTCAAAGATGGTCTCTCTGGCTCTGCTCCTCTCTCCTGCAGCAACCATCCACGATGAGTTATGCAAGACACATCATTAAGAAAGAAGGCTTGGGACTCCAGGGCCTCAACAAAGGCTTTACAGCAACTTTGGGACGTCACGGAGTTTTCAACATGGTTTATTTTGGCTTCTACTACAATGTCAAAAACATTATTCCTGTCAATAAGGTAACTATTTACTAGATCAAAATCCTGGAGGAAGAAGCTCATCAGTGATGATAGCTACATCTGTAGAGTGCTTATCATGTGCTAGTCGCCGTGCTGAACACTCATATCGAATCTGATCCCCACGTTAGCCTTGTTCATGTGGTGTTGTCATCCCTATTTAGGAACTGGAAGCTGAGGCTTAGAAAGATCAAGTCCTTTGTTAGGGAGTTAAAAGCAAAGTATAGACTTGAACCCAGTTCTGACACCAAAATTCATCTCCTTGAAATATGCATCATGACCCCTGAATGCTTCCTCTTTATCACTAACAGAAGCTTCTAGAAACTGTGTTATCACTTTTTTTAATCTCAGAAGCATAACTTTCCCAAGAAGGTTGAAATTTTCATGTTCTAAATAAATTTTGAGCTCTGGGGGGAAATTGTCAGCCTAAAATTTAAATTTTACCTAGATACTAATTTTTAAATCCACCTAACTTAACTAGGGTAAGCAGGAAACCAACTCTTCAAGGATCATTCACTTTTCATGCAAAGTAGTAGTAATTATAAATATATTTTAATGGTAATTTACAGATGCTAGCAGCCTTTCAACTTCTACAAGATAAAAGGAGCACACGATGTGCTTAAGCTCAGCGTCTTTTCATTTATAACAGCACACTTTTCCCCCACCATCATATTGCTTGCTTGCATTGAAAATTTCTCATCCTGGAAGCACCCCCTGGGGACGCATTTTGCACATGCAGACAATTTCCCCCAGGGGTTCAGTTTTTTATTTTGCTTTGTACAAAACTGTTGATGGACTTTTATAAACCATAAAATGATTTCTAATATGGCTATCGCCAGACTGTTCAGTAAAGTTGATTATACCCACCTTTGCCCAGTGATGCCCCATATTCTGGGTCAGGACTTATCTTAAGTAGCAGCTGAAGCCAAGGGATGTTCCACATTAACTGTCTGTTGATTTGGCCTAATTCACTTGCAAGAATAGTTAACCACATTTTACTGTATTTGGAAATCTCAGTTATTGAGTAGAAGCTCAGGTTTGGTTGGCCTGAAATCTGTGATTGTACAGCGTATAGACACCCTTCCCCCACTGACTGACAATTCTGACTCCAGTGGTCCTCAGAGCCCTCCTTCCATCGAGAACCACAGAAATCGAACACAATGGACACTTTGGGCTGAGTAACATGAGGGAGTTCGACTCTTACACACTGAGATTCTTTTTGGCAGGAATGAGCTAAACAATTTGTGGTACCCAGGACAAAATGAAAATGTAGTACCCTTGTTCAAAAATTAGTAAGAATTTCAAGACCAAATATATATAATAAGTCAATAAACCGAGCTCTTCTAAGCTCAGGCCCTGGGTGACTACACAGGTCCCAGATGAATGAAGTTGACCCTGTTTTTTAGACGCTGAGATGAGTACTCCTTACAACATGGGAGAAGAGTCCTTGCCTCCATCTCTCCAGCTATCCACTTTTGAGACAGAAGTCACACACAATGAAATAAATTATACCAATGATTATATATTTTATTACATATATTTGAGCATGTATTTTAATTTCTATAGCATTATAAAATGAATTTGGTCTATTTAAGAAAGAAGTCACAAAGATATACATATAGTCATATGTTAATAATGTTTTTTTAAAAAATCCACAAGTGTAAATTTCATTCTACAATCTGTGCACTTAATTCATTAAATGTTATGCATTCTATAAACACAGAAGCTTAACTATTCACTTATTTTTTTAAAATACATCATGATATCCTGAAACCATGGAAAGCACTCCCTGATCTTACCAGTTGGCAGGGTCAGACCATACCACCTCTTACAGGACACACTGAGGTTTCTCACCTTTATCTGAAGAGAACTAGGAAGCCAACAAAAGATTTTAAGCCGAGGAATTACCTGATCAGTCTGGCCACCAAGTGGAGGGGAGGCGGTGAGGGAAGGGCAGGGTGTAACATGGAAATGATTTCCAAGCGAGATGCTAGGGCCTCAGATTGTGTTGTTCATGGTGGAGACAAGGAGAAGTGGATAGATTTGAGAAATTTTCAGGAGGCAAAATGTACAGGATGTAGTGACAGAGCATATATATAGGTGTGTTGAGAAAAGGAGTGGTGGGTAGAGATGCTGCCTAGGTTCTTGGCTTGAGCAACTGGAAGGGTGATGGTGCCACTTACTGAGAAAGAAAACAAGTTTATGGGAGAATATTATGGGCTCAACCTGGAAACTGAATTTAACTGCACTTGGAACGAAAATGCAGATGTGTCGGAGATTGGAGCTTTAGAGGAGAGATCTGATTTAGAGATACACACTTAGATGTCTTTACAAATCTGGGTGCCTGGGCAGCTCAGTCGGTTAAGTGTCTGCCTTCGGCTAGGGTCATGATTTCAGGGTCCTGGGATGAAGTCTGCGTTGGACTCCCTGCTCAGAGGGGAGTCTGCTTGTCCCTCTCCCTCTACCCTCTCCTCCCTGCTCACTCACTCACGCATGCACTCTCTCTCTCAAATAAATACATAAAATCTTGAAAAAAAAAAAAAAGTCATCATAAACCTGCGTGAGTGTCCCTTTTACTAGGTGAAAGATCTTGAGCCAATCACGTCACTGCTCTGAGTTTCAGCTTTTTTTATTGTATGTTGAAAAAGCTATCCAACAACATTATTTTGAGGACTGGCAAAAGTAATCATGAAGTTGTTTGTGAAGTTTAGGTGTGCTGGTACCGATGACTGCGATGAGGGGAGGAGAGAGAGGCCGGGAGGCGGATGGTGCAAACAGCGAGCACATAGAGCAAGCGTGAAGAATTTTTCCCCAGGACTGTTCCTTTTGCACTTAAGTGAACACTGTGTTTTTTCTTGCCTAGAACAAAGTCATTGATTTTATGTGTTCTGTAATCTAAGCCTGATTCAAAACTGGGAAACCAGTATTCTTTCAATTTAAACCATAATAAATCAATCCTTTGTGAAGAGGAAGGTATGATAATCATTAAAACATGTTGAAGAACGTCATCAAGTTGTTAACCATGAGGAGGAGGCGGTGTTCCTTGAAGGCTTTATTCCATCTTTGCCGTGGGCTGTCTCTAGCCATACACTTCGGACGATTTGTTTACGGGATTATGGTTTCAGCTCCCTCACCCAGCAACTGGTTGGTCATTCTGTTGTTCTGAGGGAATTTGAGATTTCCCCAGTCCTGACTGGCATGAAATAATTTTGGAATTTTTTTCTTTAATGTGTTTTTTTTTAAATCCATAAATGGTCTTTCAGTGTTTTCCATTTTCAAAGTATTTTGTTTTAAAAGAAACTTCATAATGATTATCTCTGGGGAGTGGAAATGGAAATTGGGGGGGGTGTATGTGGGGGGGGGGCGTGTGTGTGAGTGAGAGAAAGAGAAACAAAGCAAGGAGCAGTGGAAGGAAAGTCATTTTCTATATACCATTCTGAGCTGTTGGAAACGTCTGCAATAAGCATGTATTAATTTTATAATAGGAAATAAATCCGTGAAAAGTTTAATAGAGTCTCATAAACTAGAATACCTAGTTAACTTTTTTCACATTTTATACACCTCTGAGGCTGTCTAGAGAGGTAAAAATAAGAACTTTAAATGGTAAGTGGGAAGAACTCAGGTCAGACGTCCACCCCTGAAGTTTTAACTTTTCAGATTGGTGATGCCCATTAGATATATTTTTCAAGTGATCTCAGAAATATCCTGACTTTCTGTGCCATGTCAGACTATTAAAACCATTTTGGTAGACTCCACAGTTTTGCCTGATCCCCTTCATGATAACTGCCATTTTCAGATAAGAAAACCAAATGCGAAGTTACAGCCCTGCGCTGAAAGTTACTGAAATAATTTATTTGAGGTTACACAGCAAGGGGGAGGGAGAGAACTGGAGGCCAGAACTCTCCACTAAACCATGCAATGCTTTAACTCTGTATTTTACCTTGTGTTTTGTCACACATAAATGACCGCTTAAAAATGATTACTGAAATTTAAATACGTGGAATAGCTAGAATATCTAAATAGGACCAAATTCCTCTTCTGTCTCCTTCAGTCCTGTAACCTGGCCCTCCCTTTCCATAGCCTTAGTCTGTAATCTGTAGGAACAAAGAATGAGAAGTCACGGCCCTGGAAGAAGAGGGCATTAGCAGTTTGAAAATGGTGCCCTGGGTTAGATTCCTTCCAATTTATTTGTAGGCTCTGGCTGCTCCTTTGGTAAGTGGCTACAGTAGAGCAAAGATTGCCCTGGATATTAACTGACCATGGAATCCATTTACCGGAGGCATTCATTTACATCTTGCAGTAAACGGAACGGAATGTCAGCATAAAGAATTATCCCTTCTCCCCAGAAAGAGGCATCCCTTCTCCAAGTAAAGCCCACTGGAAGCAGGTATTGATTAACTTAAATGCTGACATCTTTTTCAAATATCCATGGGAGTAAGCTTTCGTTGCAAAAATAATTTCTTTCATTCCCATTACAAGGTGGGGCTGTTCGAAGCCTGTCGTTTGTGATGCTGACACAGAAATGAGCATCGTAAAATTCAAATGTTACATCTCTTTAATAACCTTGCCCTTTAATTCCATATTTACTGCTTTTCAGATGTTTCCATAAGTAAAATAATAATAATAATAATAGCAGAAATCACTGTCTGAGGCTCATGGCTGTCAACAGTATTAAGCTATGCTTTTAGTTTGTAGCCTAATTAAGCATGTTTGCAAGTTATTTTGCCAAAAACAATACATCTTTTGTGTTGAATTTTGCCATGATATAAATTACATGTGTGGGTTAGAGATATTCTAGGAGAGAACAATTTTTCACATGTTCAATTTTTCTTACTTAATAAACCATTTAGACCTGTCCCTGTGGTCATTTTACTACGGACTGTATTAAGGCAAACATATTTTATTTTCTCCTAAGGTAATATTTATAAAAGGTTGCCTTTTAGAAATGCAAATGTTTTTCTTTTGCTTTTGATTTTTAAAATTTTCTTCATTTTGTAAATTCTGTAGAAAGTCAGAGGGCGGTGTCAGACACGCTTCAGTTTATCAGAAGAAATGTGGAAATGTGTTCGTTTCATGATTTAAAGCTATGTCTTTCCCTAAGGTGTGCACTAAGCTGGATGAAAAATGCACCTTTGGGTTCAAGTGAAGAACTTAGAGCTGTTTGTATTTTAGAAAGAAGAATCTCAGTAGAATTAGATCATAGTAAGATTTAATTTATGGCCTTTATTTTTCTGATTCTCTCTTACTCAATCATTAGTCTTACCAATCATCCGGTAATGGGAAGGGCAGGAGCATTAAAGTTTCATTAAGAACAACTCTCCTTTCTGGGAACCACTGGGGTAAAACTACAAGTATATATTATCTATAAAATTCCAGGATATGTGACAAGATTCTGTGGTAAAAAGCAGTATCTTTCATGGGCAGTTTTCACAGACTCCCTGGGGTATGTGTGTTGGGGAGAAAGAAGGCATGGGGGAGGGCAGAGAGAAGGGGGCAAGGATTCAGACACTTATAAACTTTAAGCCAAAAGTTTCCAATCAGGCACCACCCAAGTGGATGGAAGTGTGGTACCAGTAGCTTTAGATTCTCAGTGGGTCCCTTCTATTCATTCATTCCAAAAGTGTTTATGGCACATCTACGATGTCTGGGGCCTTGCCTCACTGAGTGTCAGCACTGTCCCTGCCTTACTGGGGTCAACGAGAGGAGACCCACAATAAACAAGTCATCGCGCAGGGCACTGGACTGTGACAGTCGTGATGAGGGCCATGAAAAGATAACTACCAATCTGTGGGAATTTATAAACCAGGATCCTACTCTAGACCGATGGCAGAGGCAGTTCAAGGACATAGGAAAGGCCTGCCTTCACAAACAACGTTGAGGCTGAGGCTGGACATTGAGGATTAGCCAGGCGAAGAGGATGAGCAGAGACCAGACAGATCTTTAGTTGCGGAGACAGATCTTTAGTTGCGGAGGAGAGGATGAGTGATTGCCGTGAAGCAGAGGCTCGCGGAACCGGGGAGAAGTCAAAGAATGAGGATAGCTGGTGTATGGTGAGCCAGAGGGGATGGGAGGTGGTGGAGGCTGCAGAGGGGAACTGGGCCAGAATGTTGGAGGCATGAAATAAGTCACTTGACTCCTCTTAAATGATGTAACCGAGGGGGGATGTCAAACAAACATATTGCATAAGCAGGACTAGATGGGCATGGGAAAGTTTCATTAATAGAAACAGCCCAGAAGTAGAATCTCATGACATAAACTTGGTTGAAAGACTTCTTCTTAATCATATGCCTACCTCCATATCAAAGCATTTCAGTATGTCCTTGTCCTAACTTCCCAACCTTTAGAATTTTGTTTTGGAAACCTGGTTTGTTAGTTTTCCTTGGGGTCAGTGCCTTTTTTGAGGCAAGGAATAAACAGAGCACACCAAAACAGAAAAATCTTACTGAGTTCCCAAGGAAATAATTAATATATTCCTGCGTTCTGTATGGTAATACTCAGTGATACAATTAATTCTTAGAAGAAATCATCTACCCATGTAAATATTTATAGAGAGATATTTAAGGAGAGGGTGTATGTGTGTGTGTGTGCGTGTGTGTGTGTGTGTGTACATATATATGAAATAATCAAGTGATAACTCTTATGCTTAAGCCCTAACCCATTTTGACATTGTATGTGTTTTATAATTTGACCTAAGTGGGTAAGACATTTAAAATTATTTTACATTTCACAACACTTTAAAAAACAGCTAGCTCGGGGAAAAAAGGAATTTTCATGGCTATTTTCTGAATGGCTACATTTAGATGCTGTGCTTTTAACAAGACTTTGATTTCATTCCAAAGCCCAGAGCCCTGCAAGGATAGGATCTTGGGAATACTCTACATTCCTTAAAGAATGCTTATCAATTAAACCATCTCATTTTAGTTAGTGACCTTCTGTGGACTGGGGAACTAGCATTTCCCCCAAATTATCTCACATAAAGAGAAAACAAACACTGTGATAGATTCTTCTGATAGCTGTCAAGTGGAAACAACTGTATTTTTTAATTAAGCTTCAATAGCCGGTATTTTCATTGGAGGACAAAACAGCAGGATACCATGACATCAGGGCAAAAACTGCTTTTGTCAAAGTTTGTGAACAAAACAACAAAAGATGGGTGCCTGGGTGGCTCAGTGGGTTAAGCCTCTGCCTTCAGCTCAGGTCATGATCTCAGGGTCCTGGGATCGAGCCCCACAGCGGGCTCTCTGCTCAGCGGGGAGGCTGCTTCCCCCCCCCCCTCTCTGCCTACTTGTGATCTCTCTCTGTGTGTCAAATAAATAAAATATTTTTTAAAAAGAGAGAGCGCCAACAGTAGAGAAAACGAAAGATACGGTCTGGGGCTGCCTCTGCTCCTCGTTGACTTGGACCCACTGAAATTAACAATATCGAAAATGCAAATTTCTTCTTAAAAAAATAAAAGGCAGTTGACAGTCCCTCACGCTGCCTCCTTGTTCGGTTACCAGGAGGCAACCATGATTACAACTCACCACATCATTTTCATGACGACCGTTGCCAGCTGTGGGGAGGGCAGTGAGAGCTGCTGTTATTTGCCTTCCAGTTGCTACCAGGTGCTTGAGCAGTGTGTGTACGTCCCGCCTTTGTAATTTGCTTCTGAGACCTTAGTTCTTTGTGTAGTGCGTCCTAATAAAGGAACAATAAAATATTCATTAAACCCCAATGATGTGCCAGCCCGTTATACCTACAAAATGAATGTGACATGGCACAGTCGTCCCCTCTGAGGCTTTGAAGGATTCTTCCCAAAGAACGTCAGAGTCCGGTGCCCATCTCCACTAGATCTCGTGGATGACAGATCCCAGGCCATCTGACCCCAGAGTCCATATTGTAACTGCTATACTGTACTTCTTCAAATGTATGGATAGGTGAGCCTTTGAGTCTTTCTGTCTTGAGGACATATCCACAGTTCCTCAACTCCTCTTCAAATGACATGGTTTCCGGTCCTCTGTATGGTCTGTCTCCCCATTATAGATGCAGCAGATTTGTCAATGTCACTGTCAAAACTGGACGTAATACTACAGTTGTCAGTCAGCTCAGAACACAGTAGCCTCACCCCTTCCTGGGATCTGAATACAGGCCTTTCTTAATGCACCCAAAGATTGTACAGAGATGAGTTCTTCGTTGTGTCGGGGTGGAGAGGAAAGAATAGGTGTTGCTTTTACATCAAGATGTTGTTATGTATAAAACTCTGTGGTCCGCTAAAATCCCTAGATTACATGAAGTGCAGTCAAGTCAGGTCTCCCTCATCTTGAACTTGTGCAGTTTGTATTTGCTATGCTTAAATGTAATCCTGTGGGTTCGGTCCATTGCTAGAGCTTAGGATGATACATTTTCATGTTGAGGGCCTCATCTGTCATTGTAGCTCCAAGCCTGGGTCATCCACAGCTCCGAGAGCAGGCCTTCCACATCTTCCCCCAAGTTCATCCGGCCTGTCTTCAGGCTGTCTTCTGGACGTCTTTTTCACAGATGTGGACCTCCAGCTGTCCATCTTCCTTTCAGTTCTTGTTAATTCATTGTCCTATTAATCAGGATACTGTGGGAGAGTTTTTCTAAAAGCGTGCAGGGTGATTTAAAAGGAAATTTAACTTGCAAAAGGGTTGCCTCTCACGTGTCTCATATGAGAATACATCACGAACTTCATGTTTGTATCACCTCTTGCTTGGCAGCCTTGAGAACATGAAAGGCTGAGTGACAACAGCCCCTTCAGGTATTGATGGTGATGTGCTACAAAAGGAATAAAGTGAACTGAAGTGTAGAATGTGTGCTGTTAGCACAGACTGACCGTTTGTAAAATTCTGGAAATAACTGTGAGGGAGCCCATTAAAATTGGTTTTGACCACATGTTTATTATCTATAATCTAGTAACTGAGTAATAGATTTATTAAAATGTTCATTCCCTTTTGAGATGTCCTGTCATGGTTGTGACTTTCCCACCATCGAACAGTTTATTAGCCTACTTGGGGGAAGAGGAAGCAGAATGAAAGATTTCTGTCAAGAAGTAATTTGTGATACCCTGCAAATCATGTGACTCTTTGGAGGACCGCCATATTGTCTTTGTCTTACCCAAAGCAATTTATAGCAATCTCTTTCCGTCACTTCTGAGCAGTAATTTTTGTTCTTCAAATGGCAAGACTATTTTAGCAATTTTTGGCAAGCAACAATAAATCCAATCTAGCATCAACCAAGGCCAATCCTGAATGGAGAACATTCTTCTCCTTATGTTTACTGAAGACTGTCTAAGGCAACCAGGGTATACTGACTTCAAGTTAGGTCAACGCTGGTCAGAGAGGATCTCAAATGCAGTGTGATACCAGGAGAAATTAACGGGTACGTGAATTGCAGGGAGCAAAGGAAATTTAATTTGGGCTGACAAGGTAGGAAGAGTTTGTGATTAGACTTTAATGTCAATATTCGTGCTGAGCTCCTTGAAGTGAAAAGCCCATTTCTACATTCTGCTCAACCTTGCTTTGTGGGGAGCAGCACGCTTCCTGGCCAATCTCCCTTACCGCCCCTAGTCCTCGCTAGCTAGCAAATCTTCTTTCCCCCATCTTCCTTACCCCCTCCTTCTGGCATGTCTCTGTGTGGAATGTCTTCTTAAGGACGCCAGACCCTAATCACAAAGGCCTGTGAGATGGGCACAGGTTCTCTGTTGATCAAGCTAGCAGCCAGCTGGCCAGTCACTAAACAAGGCATCAAAGGCCATGCCAGGGAAGGTAAAAGGAGAGGCATATGCTTCTTTTGATCAAGACATTTTGCCTCTCTGCATATTAACTTTTTAAGTACCATTGCTTAAATTACTGGTACTGTCTTTAGCTGTGGATATAATGTTTGCATGAGTTGGTTAAATTAGTTACAAATATGTAGTGTGTTGATTGTTAACTATTTTGAGTCCTATGATCTCATTTTTGATGACTTGGTACCTTTTGTTGAATTATAAAGGTTGTGGGACATCATGGCCACCATTCGGGATCACTTATTAGTATTTCTCATTAAGCTGTGAAGAGCCTATAAATAATATGTCCTGTCAGGGAAACTCATTGATCTTCCTAAGGAGGGAAGGTAAACACATCTCTGCAGCTCACACAAGATCAAAGTGTGATGGAAGCAGCCAGAGAGAGTTCTAGTAAGAGACATGGTATTAATTCCAAATTCTGGTTCTTACCAGCTAGCCATGTGTCTTTGGCAAGTTATATATTTTCTCCGTCTCTGTTTTCTCATTTGTGAGATGAAATGTTTACACCAGCCTTAAAAATGTCTACAAGGGAATTAAATAATTTTTTAAAACTATGACTATTGGCTTTTGTATTGCTATCACAAAATAAGGTTAATGCATGTAATATACATTAACATTTCAGGCCACTTAGCTCCGGTTTAAAGTACCATATTTTAGAAGAAAAATTGGAAAATATTTAGAGGAAAAGAGTAAAACTCATCTGTAGGTGGGGAAATAATACATACTACTTATAAATATTTTAAAGGTACTGTGTTTTTAAGCATGAGGAAGAAAAGGTTAGTTCAATAACGGTTTTTAAATCATGATGAATTACATCAAGAATGGTGACAGTTGATTGCCCTTGCAATTGAGCAAAAAATTGGAGTAAAATAGTTTAGGCTTATGCGTTAGGAATGTGGGTTAGGAACACAGGAAGTTTCCTGATTGATGACAGTTGGAACAAATTATGGGAGTAAGTTCAAAATTTTTAATAACAAGATAGATTTTTTATTAACACTAATATCCATTTACACAATTAAGGTGTGATCCGTCCTAAATATTTTACTTAGGCTAAGTGACGTATTTTTCCCTCAAATCTTTTAAATTTTTATTTTACTATGGTAAAAACACTTACATGAGATCTACCCTTTGCAAATTTTTAAGTGCACAATACATTATTGTCGGCTCTAGGTACAGTGTTGTAAAGCAGATGTCTAGAGCTTATTCATCTTGCTTAACTGAAACTTGATTAGTAACTCCCCATTTCCCTGTCCCCCAAGCCCCTGACAACCACCGTTCCAGTCTTCGATTCTATGACTTTGACTATTTCAGGTACCTCATATAAGTGGAATCATGAAGCATTTGTCTTTCTGTGACTGGCTCATTTCACTGCAATAGCATCCTCAGCTTCCACCCATGTTGTCACATACGGCAAAGTGTCCTTCTTAAAGGTGAACAGTATTTCATTGTATGCACAGGCCATGTTTGCTTTATCTGTTCTTCTGTCAATGATGTTTAGGTTGTTTCCATATCTTGCTTATTGTGAATAGTGCTGCCATAAACATAGCAGTGATATCTCTTTGACATCCTGATTTCAGTTCTGTTGGATAAATATCCAAAAGTGGGATTGCTAGGCCTTATCATGGTTCTGTTTTTAATTTTGGAAGAATTTGATACTGTTTTCCATAAAGACTACACCACTTCGAACCCCCACCAGTAGTGTATGAGGATTCCAATTTCTCCCCATCCTTGCCAAAACTTGTTGCCTTTTATTTTTTTTATAATAGCCATTCTGACAGATATGAAGTGATGTCTCATTGTGGTTTTGATCTGCATTTCCCAGATAATTAGTGACATTGAGCATTTCTTCATATACCTGTTGGCCATTTGTCTGTCTTCTTTGGAAGAATGTCTGTTCAAGTCCTTTGCCCATTCTTTTTTGTTTTTAATTTAATTTAATTTAATTTAATTTAATTTAATTTAATTTTTGAGAGAGCAAGTGTGGGCACAGGGTGTTGCGGGGAAGTATACAGGAGAAGGAGAGAGAGAATCTTAAGTAGGCTCCATGCCCAGTGCAGAACCAGACTCAGGGCTCAATCCCACAACCCCAAGATCATGACCTGAGCTGATGAAATCAAGAGTCAGACGCTTAACTGACTGAGCTACCCAGGTGCCCCTGCCCATTTTTTAATCAGGTTATTAATTTTCTTGGTATTGAGTTATAGGAGTTCCTTATATATCTTACATATGAATTCTCTATCAGATACATGGTTTGCAAATATTTTCTCCAGTTCCATAGCTTGCCTTTTTGATCTTTTGTTTCCTTTGCTGTTCAGAAGCTTTTTAGTTTAACATAATCCTACTTGCTGTTTTTGGTTTTGTTGCCTGTGCTTTTGGTATCAAATCATTGCTAACACCAATGTCATGAAGCTTTTCTCATATGTCTTCTTCTAGGATTTTTATGGTTTCAGGTCTCATATTTAAGTCTTTAATCCACTTTTAATTTATTTTGGAGTATGGTATAATACATGGGTTCAATTTTATTCCTTTGCATGTGGATTTTCAGTTTTTTCAGCACCATTTGTCAAAGATTATTCTTTCCTGATTGTCTTGACACCCTTGTTGAATATTAGTCAGCCATATATGCTTGGATGTATTTCTGGGCTGACTGTTACATCCCACTGGTCTATGCCTGTCTTTATGCCTGCCCCATACTTTTTGATTCCTATAGCTTTGTGATACACTTTGAAATCACAAAGTGTGATGCCTCCAGCTTTATTCTTCTTTCTCAGGATTGACTTGGCTATTTGTAGTCTTTTGTGATTTCATATGAATTGTAGAATTTTTTTCTATTTCTATGAAAAATGCCATTGGATTTTTATAAGGATTGCATTGATTCTGTAGATCACTTTGGGTATTATGGAAATTTTAGCAATACTAAGTATTCCAATCTGTGAACATGGGATGTCTGCATTTGTGTCTTCTTTAATTTTTTTCACTGATGTTTTATAGTTTTTTAGTAAAAAAGACCTTCACCTTCTTAGTTAGTTGAATTTATTTCTAAGTATTTTATTCATTTTAGTGCATTTTAAATGGGATTATTTTCCTAATTTCTTTAATAGATAGTTGGTTGTTAATATACAGAAACATGGGAGATTTCTCTATGTTGATTTTGTATCCTGCAACTTTACTAAACTTGTTTATTAGTTCTGAATATTGTTTATGGAATCTTTAGATTTTTCTATATATAAGTCCTTGCTGTCTGTAACAGGGACAATTTTACTTCGTCTGATTTGGATGTCTTTTATTTTCTTATCTAATTGCTCTGACTAGGACTTCAGTCCTATCTATGGTGAAGAGAAGTGATGAGAGTAGGCATCTTTGCCTTGTTAACTAATCATAGAGGAAAAGCTTTCAGTTTTTCACTAGTGTGATAACTGGGCTTTTCATACATGGATTTTATTATGTTGGGGACTTTCCTGTGTTCCTACTTTGTTGAGGGTATTGACCATGTAGCATATTGAATTTTGTCAAATGCATTTTCTGCACCTATTGAGAAGATCATGTGATTTTTTTTATCTTTCATTCTGTTAATGTGGTGTATCTCACTAACTGATATTTTTTATGTTAAAAAAATCTTTGCATCCCAGAAATAAATCCCACTTCATCATGGTGTGTGATCCTTTTAATGTGCTGTTGATTTCAATTTGCTAGTATTTTATTGAGGGTTTTTACGTCTGTATTTATCAGGAATCTTGGCCTATAGTGTTTTGTATTTTGTTTTTCATTTTTGTTTTTTTTTTCCCCCCCCCTTGTGGTGTCTTTGGCTTTTGGATCAGGATTATGCTAGCCTCATAAAATGAGTTGGAAGTGTTCTTTCCTCTGTAATTTTTTGGAAGAGTTTGAGAAGCATTGATATATCAATTCTTCTTTATATATTTGGTAGCAACAATGTGAAACCATCTAGTCCCAGGCTTTCCTTTTTTGTTAAGTTCTTGATTACTGATTAAATCTCCATACTAGTTATAGGTCTATTCAGATTTTCTGTTTCTTCATGATTTAGTCTTGGTAAGTTGTATGTTCTCTAGAAATTTATCCACTTTTTCTAGGTTGTCCAGTTTATTGACATATAATTATTCTTAGTAGTCTCATCTTTTCTAATTCTGTGATGTCAGTTATAATGTCTCTTCTCTCACTTCTGTTGTATTTTTTTTAATAAATTTTATTTTTTTTTAAACATATATTTTTATCCCCAGGGGTACAGGTCTGTGAATCTCCAGGTTTACACATTTCACAGCACTCACCATAGCACATACCCTCCCCAATGTCCATAACCCCACCCCCCCAACCCCCCTCCCCCATCAACCCTCAGTTTGTTTTGTGAGATTAAGAGTCACTTATAGTTTGTCTCCCTCCCAATCCCAACTTGTTTCATTTACTCTTCTGCTTCTGTTGTATTTAATCCCTCATTTCATTTTAATTAATCTTGCTAAGTATTTGTCATTTTTATCTTTTCAAAAAAAATGAACTCAATGTCTTTTTTTTCAATTTTTTTCACAAATTTTATTTTATTTGTTCAAGAAAGACCACATGAGTGAGGAGGGGAGAAGAGGGAGAAACACACTTATGGCTGAGCAGGGAGTCCATGGTGGGGCTCTATCTGGGATCATGACCTGAGCCAAAGGCAGGTTTTAACTGACTGAGATACCTACGATCTCCAAATACTTCTATTTGACTTTTTGAGGAACGTCCACACTGTTTCCAGAGTGGCTGTACTAACTGGCATTCCCACCCACACTAAAAGAAGGTTCCCCTTTCTTTTCTTTTCTTTTTATTTTTTTTATTTTTTATTTTTTCAGCTTAACAGTATTCATTATTTTTACACCACACCCAGTGCTCCATGCAATCCGTGCCCTCTCAATGTCATTTTTAAAATTTTTTTTCTAGTCTCTGTTTATCCCTGCTGTAATATTTATTATTACCTTCCTTCTGCTAATTTTTGGACTGAGTTTTTCTTCTTTTTTCTAGTTCCTTGAGCTGTAAAATTAGATTATTTAAGATTTTTTAAATGTGGGTATTTATCACTATGAAATAACCTCTGAATACTTCTTTTATTGCATTCCATAGGTTTTGTATTTTCATTTCATCTATATTATCTTTTCATTTATATTTGTCTGAAGGTATTTTCTAATCTCCTTTTTAACCAATTGGTTGTTTATTTCTTTTCTTTTAGTGTTTTTTAAGATTTTATCTATTTGAGAGAGAGAGGGAGAGAAAGAGAGAGAGAGAGAAAGAGTGCACAAGCAGGGAGAAGGGGCAAAGGGAGAAGAAGAACCAGACTCACTGCTGAGCAGGGAGCCCAACAATATGGGGCTCAATCCCAGGACCCTGAGATCAGACCTGAGCTGATGGCAGGTGCTTAATCAACTGAGCCACCCAGGTGCCCCTCAGCAGGTTGTTTTAGTACGTGGTTTACTCAGGGAGAAGCAGGCAACTGCCATTTTTGTTTTCTCCTTCTGTGCTGAGGGCTATGACACCTCAGTTCTCCCCCAGGTAGCTAGATTGTACTGGACCTGTCAGAGCTCTAAGACTGGCAAGAAAGGTTCCAGTTTTTTGGGCCTCCCCAAAGAAGTTGGGGTGTTGGACACATACATCAAGAAGTGATTACATTTTTAAGAGGCAGAGAAGCTAGGTACTATCTCACAGGACTTTAATAGTGAAAGCCAGGAGTAACTTCCTTCTCCCCTACTGCATATTTCACACTCCCACTTCATTACTTATCATATTGTACTGTGATACTTAATCACACACCCGCCCCCAACCCTTCTCTGGATCATTTATCTTCACACTCAACTCTAGCACCCGTGTAGGACTAAGCATATATAGACATCCAACAAATATTTGTTGAATGAATAAACAAAAAAATGAATGATGGATAGAAACAATATGATCTAATGGTTAAGGGCATCTGATTGCAAATCAGAAGAACCTGAGTTCAAGTCCAGGCTCCACCTCTTACAAGCAGTGTGATCCCGGACAACCAACTTAGCTTTCTCAGTTGTGTGTTCTTATCTGTAAAATGGTGTTACATACCTAATCCATGGGGTTCGTAGTTACATAATATATATGTTTTGTATATATTTTTTGCATATAAGATGGCATCTAGCAATAAGTATTATTAATAGTGCCATTAGTTCTCATAATGAAAGTTATGAGAAATAATATATTATAAAACATATATATTATTTTATGTTTCTATTTATTTTTACTATTAATTTCATGGTGACGTGTTTTTTATCATTAGTGACAGGAATGCATGAATGATTCACTGATAGCCGGTACAGAATAACTAGGTGACAGGTATCACTGGTACCCCAAAACCTCACAAGTGTGCATACTTGCTTTGGACTGAGCAGGTTGGAACACAGTTAACAGCATCACTTTTAGTTCTGTAGCCTTAAAGAAACAAAGCCCTATTTCCACCAAAGAAAGCTTTATTTTTTTTTAAAGATTTTATTTATTTATTTGACAGACAGAGATCATAAGTAGGCAGAGAGACAGGCAGAGAGAGAGGGGGAAGCAGGCTCCCCGCTGAGCGGAGACACCTCCCCTCCCAATGCAGGGCTCGATCCCAGGACCCTAAGATCATGACCTGAGCCAAAGGCAGAGGCTCAACCTACTGAGCCACCCAGGCACCCCAAAGAAAGCTTTAAAATCCCTCCCAGCATGTCCAGAGCAACCCAGTGCATCACTTATCCAACCCAAGGATACAAAGAGATGAACCATAATCTTCCAATTAAACAGGGGTTCTCAGACTTTCGTATCCATCAGACTAAATTTGTTTAAACAGATTGCTGGGCTCCATCCCCAGATAGGCCTGGGCTAGAATGCCAATTTGCATTTCTAATAAGTTGCCACATGGTACTGATGATGGTGGTTCAAACACCACACTTTGAGAACCACTGAGTTCATAGAAACGGTTGAAGTATGAGCAACGTGACTCCAGGGCAGGGAATGTGTGCAGAAATCTTTCCTCAAAGTTGAATCGCCTAATGACCCCTGTGAAAATGAGGATTTTCTTTTTTCAGCCCTAGCGTTTTCAACCCTGAACTCCCCTCTTCTTTATGAATTTACTGGTAGGGGAAATAGTTTCATGAAGTTATTTTTAAGCTACTTTGAGCGTGATAAAATCTATAGACACTCTCTGCAGAAGAGTCCATATACACATACACAGAAGCATTGCTCACAATTTCAGGAGGTGCTGGGACCCTTCTCCCACCAGCCCACCCACTAGCCCTAAGGAGTATCAGTAGAAAAACTATGACCTGAAGCAAAGTCTTAAGCTCACATGGATGTAACAAAAATTCCCTTCTTATACTTAACCTTTCAGTTCATTCATTTTTAAAGCAGGAATAATAATAATGTTCTTCCATCAAAATTTGTGAAGATTAGCTGATGTAATACATGAAAAGGCATAATTTAAAACCAGAAACACTAAGTATTGCCTTTTTCGTCTCTTCATAGTCTTGCTACAATAAACTCTCATTCTTGAGGCAAGTGGTTGCCTCTCCCTACTAAGGAAAGATCAGGAAGTATAAGAAAGAAGAGCCCTAAGTGTACTATTTCAAGACCTTACTTACTCTACTCCCATCACAGTCTTCTGCTAAAATCTGGTCACAGGCTGCCATATCATGGTTCTGTCTGTGAGTCACTGAGCAGTGGGATCTAGCAAGCCCAGGCCTGGCTCTGTGACCCGAGAGTCTCAATTTACTTGCCCTGAAATACTCCACTTTGCAAATGTCCAATGCCTTGTCATGTCCCCATGTTAATGCCTCCTGGCAGAAAGATAGAAATGTAAAGTTGTTAATAGAGGTTTGTTTCTAGGCTAGAAGATGCTGAGTCTTGAGAAATAGTGATTAAGGGTTAAGCCTGATTCTCATTTCTACAAAAGTAAATAAATACACTGATAGACCAAGCAGGAGACATTTATTTAGCACCTACTGTGTACACTGTGTAACAGACGACACCGAGAGGAGTAACATGTTAACATGTGTTCCGATGCTATGCCAGCTCACAATCCAGCAGGGAAAATAAATACATGCAAAACTAAACCAAACATACAGTGAGCCTTGGCCAGGGCAAAGATTGTGGTTCATACAGAGGTTCAAGAGTACAGGAGGAGGGAGAAATCAGTTTTTACAGGGATGCATTAAAGTATCCTGGGCACAGTGGGATTTAAGCTTGTCCCTAAAGGAGAAGCGGGACTGCGTTAGGTGACTATAATGGAGAAGGACTTTATAGGCTATGGAAGTAGTTTGAAGAAAAGAGGTAGAAAAGTGCTTGGTTAGTTTGCATAATTATGATTTAACCAGTGTGACTGTAGAATGGGGGTGGGGTGGAGGTATCAAACTGCAGGCCAGAGATGTAAGTTGGAAACATGTTGTGGGAAAGAAACCAAAGGCCAAGTGAGGAGCTTTGGCTTTACTCGCCATGCAGTGGGGAAGGATTGAGGGTCTTTGAAACCACAGGCAGATCTGTTTTCCAAGAAGAGAGCTGGTGCACTGTGAACAGACGAGAGAGAGCAAAAAGCAAACACGACCTGGTAAGGTGAAGGGAGCCTGAGCTAAAGCCAGAGCAGCGGGAGTAGCCAGGGGGACACGCAGGGGAGAAGTGTGCGAGAGGCTGCATTTTGAGAATTGTTGATGACACGTAGTGGGGGGGGGACAAAAAAAAGGGCAGAGGCAAGCTGAGAGGGCTCTCCTTAGCACGCCCAACCCCAAGGGGTTTGCTGCATAGACCAGACCATGGGCTCTGAGGAAGAAACTGGCTGAGCCCCCGGGGACCAGGTGGTGATGAATACCTCCTCACTGTCCCAAGAAGACTTTTGTCCTTCCTAGAATGCCCAGAAGGGTAGCAAGTGACCATCTGGTTTGCCCACATGGAATATCAAAATCACTAATGCCTGGACGTGGGTCCCCAGCCTGGCAGCTTCGGAAGTCCTGGAGATCTTTTAAAATAACTTTCAGGTCCTTTCCCATGTGACTTTGATCTGGAAACCTGAGGTGGGGGCCAAGGCATGCATATTTTGTAAAGCTCTCAGGTGACTGTGATGCACATCTGGTTTGGGGAACTGCTGTGGTACCTGACTATTAGTCAAGAGAAGTGTCTAGAGACCCTGGTTTGGTCCATACTTGTGCGGATGGAGACTGTGATGAGCTGAAGACCGTAGGCTTCAGTCTCCAGCGGTGTCTCAAGCACAGTGAGCTCCATCGAATGTCTTGGGAGGGAAACCCCCCTCCAGCTCTAGACTCCAGTGAACACACCGGGAGATGGGACAAGCTGCATGCTTGAGGGGGTCCTTTGTCTCAAAAGGACAAGGTGCATACAAGTCATCCTTTTCACCCTTGTCTTCAACTGAAAAAGGAGCACTTGGCTATGTCACAGGGACGCCATCAGAGAGTCTTATTACGGGATGCTTTGAGACTTTGGAAGACAGGCTACATAATAATGCTATCCATTTTCCACCAGGCTTATACAACATTCGTAGTACTTTCACTTCTTTTAATGTTTTTTGTTTCTCAGAAAAACAATGCAGGACAAAGGTAAGGCGGGTGTTAAACTTTTGGACGTGGACTTGTGTGATTTGGTGACTTGTGTGAGGTCAGACAAACCAGAGCCAGTCCTGAACCCGCCATCCTCCTGCGCTCCAGCTCTGCTTCTGGGCCATAACGGAGAAGGGTAACATAAAGGCATTTTTCTCTCCTTGTAAAAGAGAAAAAATGGGGGGGAGGGGGAATTATTTAAACACACCTCACTCATACTGCAATCACTGCATTGTTTTTCCTGTTGAAACACCCTGTTGGTTTTTAAATCCCTTTAAACCTACCCGGCACCTGTATGGCCCAGATCCAAGAATTATTACCGAACCTTTCACTTTTTATATTTAGCCACATAGGGGTTTCTGTGATGGTATCTGGCTCTTGGTTCAGTTGAAAACTTCAGAGCTTCCAGAAGTTTTCTTCTTCCATAGAAGCTAGAAGCATGCAACGCTCAGACATGATTTCATAATTTTTTTATTTTTATTTTAAGTATGTCTCTCCACTTCCCTTCTCCTGCTGGGCAAAATGGTATCTTGGCACCATCCTGTATTGTTCCTGTGTGAAGATGGTCCTGAAATATTGACCGAAAGAAAGGGCAGAGGAGGGATGGGGGAGGGGTGGGTGGTCTCCATCAGCAACTTACGGTTTGTGGGATGACCTCTCTTCAGGGCAAGAACCAAGGCTGAAAACGTAATGAGAACTTCCCCGCAAATTCATTATAACAAAGCATAATGTGAGCTCACTGGGCACAAAAATAGGCTGAAGGAAAGTGACTCCCACATAAGACCTAATTAAATACTTTGATGTCAGAAAGCAGAGCAGGGAGGGGTGGAAAAAATCAAATCAGACCAAAGTGAAGGACCGAAATTCAAACGGAAAGAAGAAAGATTTCTCTTTCTCTCTCCCCCTTCCAACTCCCCTACCTCACCGCCCCCTCCCAACCCATGGCCTCTGTCTTTATGCCTCTGTCTCTCTCTCTCTCTCTCTCTTTTCTTCCTTTGCCATGAAGGAAGAATAAGATTTGGGAACAATAGGTTGTAAATTCTTCAGCCAATTAGTCCCCTAACTTACTACTGTTTATAATGCACAGAATGTCACAGGCTGTTTTGCAAACTCCCCAAGTTGGTTTGTTAATAACAGGAAGCTAGCACTTCTCAGTACAGTGGATCAGCTACACGTGAAAATAAATGCAAAAAACCTGGAGGGGAATAGCAGCAGACCAAGAGTAGCCTTGATTTAATTTAACATTTGGGGGTCCGCACACAAATGAGCATTTTAGTAGGCTTCATGGTGGAAGTTGCTGTCATTTGTAAAATATTCTGGCCAATTAGCTAATAGTGTGCTTGGATTTCTCCTGTTTTGATACAGTAATACTAAGTACATTGTGAAGCCCAATTATACAAATCATCCCCATATGCCATACCAGTCTTTCTTTATGAACTGTGTTTATAAATCCTGTGTGAGGAAATGTGTACTTCAGCAATTTAGACCATGTGTAAAAACATAGCCAATGGGATTGTCAAGAAAACAAGTTCCAGCCTAGGAAATCCTAATGTGTTCCGCTGGAATAACAGGAGGGTGCCGGGGAGTGCAATGCTCTGCTTAAATACATATTGCTTTATAGTGTTTAGCCAATTTAGGGGCTTCCGCTTCCCTCTCTGTTACTTTATTCTTCTTTTCTTTTAGGATCCAACCTTGGAGTTTTTGAGAAAATTTGGGATTGGTCTTCTCTCAGGCACAATAGCCTCAGTCATTAACATCCCTTTTGATGTTGCCAAAAGTAGGATTCAAGGGCCTCAGCCAGTTCCTGGAGAGATCAAGTACAGAACCTGTTTTCAAACAATGGCAACAGTCTACCGGGAAGAAGGGTAACATTCTTATTTTAATAAATGTGCAGGACTCGAGTACTGTTAAGAGCCTAGCCTGTTAACATTTTGCTGAAAGCCATTAAGATCTCCTAAATTGTGTGTGTGTGTGTGTGTGTGTGTGTGTGTGTGAGAAAAGCACTCAAAAATGACAAACTTCGAGAGATAATTCAATGATGAAAGTTTGGCAGCGTGTTCCTACACCATCCAGAACCTCCAGCCACCATCATACAACCCACTGCATGTTTGTCCTGGAGCGCCCGGATGAACCTTTTCCTGGGCAGTTTGCATAATATGCTGTAATACACCCTGTTCACGCGTGGGCAGGAGAAGGATTGTCATCTAACTGTAAATCCAATCAAAATGTTGCCTCATTATAGTCACCTGGGAGAATTAAACATGAGAGTTCTGTGAAGGTCGTTTTCTTTATCCGAAGTACATGCTTCTTTCTGCTTGTCTTTAAGTGTTATGTCCATCTCTTCATCCCTCCTCATTCAGATCTTATTCTCAAGTAAATGAAGAATCTTCTGTTATTTTGATCTACACTATGTCGTATTTCCTTTTGTGAAGACCGAGTCTGTGGTCTTTTAAATTCAATGACAAAAGTCATTTTGCCTATATACACAGCTGTCATGAAAGTAGGACTTATGTTCAAAGCAAAAGCCATCTCACTGAGGAAAGTCATATTTCTGGTTGGACATGATCAGCATAGCTTGGGCAATATTCATTAACCCTTTCCCTTTGTCCAGTCTGCTGCAGAAAATATATAGCCACATTATTGCCTGGTTTGAGATAGATGTGATTTCAAATAAATTTTCTTAGAGACCCTGGGTCAACATCTCAATGAAGCTGATCTATTCTACTTTCAAAATTAAGAATTCAGAATTCAGAATTAATTTCAGAATTAAGAATTTGGAATTTAGAATTAATGAATGTTCTCTTTCCCTTGCTATCATAGAATTTTCGCTTTGTACAAAGGCCTGCTTCCCAAGATTATGAGGCTTGGACCAGGTAATGATGTTTTTATTACTTCTATCCTTCCGTCCTTCTTTGTTGTTCTAGTGTCTGTTTTTTCATTCCTATTGATCAGGGTTGATCCCACTGTGAAAAATGGAAACCTTGAGGATACAAAGTTGTCAACAAGTATTCAAGACACTGAAGGCATCCATTAGAAATGTTTTCCACCTTTGTTTATGAGTTACTATTTAAGACTTTGCTGGAGGCTTATAGAAGCCAAAGCCCAGCTTAAGTCAATAGGAAGGGATCCACAGCCAGTTGGGAGTTTGAGTGAGCAAGAAGGAGGCTGTGCGGGGAGGATTTTCACTGAGGGAGGGATCAGCCGAATAAAACTCTCCTGGTGCCCTCCCCCCTCATCCCCAAAGTTCATTCTTATTCCTGCCTCAACTTCATTTCAAAAACAAAAAGGAAGTGTAACTTGCCTCCATGAAGTGCAGGAGCCACTTATCCTCACTGTCACCTGGGAGGCCTGTGGTGAGTGCTGCAACCTGGCACTCACCTTCTGGGCCTCTGTGGGCATGATGGTGGAGGCTCCTGGCTCGGGGCCTTACCTCCAGATGCCAGCCCACAAAAAAAACTGGCTGCCGTTCCCACAGGGAGAGTCAGCTGCCTCTGTGTCAATAGATAAGAACATAACTACTGCAGACCCAACTGCCTAGGCAAACAGTCTTGGATTATAAGCAACCCCATGTCTAAGCACAGAAGTAGGCACCAGCCCTCGTCTGTCTTTTTACCAGGCCACACTCACCTACGTAGGCATCCTTGTATCCTTTCTCAGAAGCTTCCTCTGCTCCTCTCCCCTCCCCATTCCTCCCTTTTAACACCCCTGGTCCTCCCGCCCTACCACACTTACACACAGGCACATTTACCATTGTTGAACCTCAGCCCAGTGAGCCAGCATTTCTACCAACCTGAGGCAGAGGACAGCTCACCCTTTCATGTATTTAGAAAACACTTCCACAATTCCCACTCCATCTAGCCCCACTTTTTTAGGCATTTAAGCACAGATTTTGCTTCACATTTGAGATTGAGACTTGCCCCCTGTTAGTCATGGGCCCATGTGTAAAAACAAAGCCAATGACAAAGAATATTGGTGATTTTGTGCAACTCTCTCTGTGAGCATGTGGTGTTTTCCCTTCACCACACAGTAAAAACCCTGCTGGTAGACCTAGTATTAGAGAAAATCATAGGAATGACCCTAACCCAGCTTTGTCAGGAGGGGATGGGCCTGAAAAGAGTGGTGATCAGGGAGAGTTTACCTAAAACAGTAATTGACTGGAACCTTAATCCAAAACTCTTAAATAATCTGACCCCAAGTTTTGTTAGAGGCTTGCAAATGTTTGGTTGGCTTTTTAAATGTTTTTGCATGAGGTGTCCTTAGTTGCTGTGGTGTTAAATACAATGAAAAGTGTTGTTGTGAATGGACTGTCCAGGCTAAACAAAACTGTGAATGACTGGAAATCTCCCTCAGGAGCCTGGCCTCCACTCATATGTAAGTCCCCCAAACACGCAAGTCCCAGCAGCTTTAAAGGAAAGAAAGGTAGAGAGGAAAGTATGACATTTGACTTAAGGATAAGATTATTTTTTTTCAGAGAGAGTAAAAAAGTGGAAGAAAGGGTATATTTGGGATTTTCATCCTTCGTTGTAGGAAGCATCCCATCTTCTTTTTGTAACAGCCTAAGCAGCTCCATGTGGCTCACAATGAGTCACCTCCCATGAAAGGAGGCTCTTGAAGCTCCAAATATCACCAGGCTGAAAACTGACCCCCTTCTGTGTGTTCTTGTCCTACGCTGAGAACAGTTAATAAGAGTAAACACAGCAATTACATAGGTATTAACAACCCTCTCTTAGTGGGTCTTTTCTTGTTTGCCAGAGTGCCAAGAGAGCTTCAGCAGCTGAGAGGGGTCTCACAAAGTATCTTCATGGGTTAAAAATGAAAATTACAGGCAGATAATTATCTTTGGTATAAGGTTACACAAACATGTGTGGCCTGTATATTAAAACACACACACACACACACACACACACACACACACACACAGCAGTGTGTACACAAGAACGAAGATCAAAATCAAGTTATAGTTCTTTTCATCAGAAGTCAATCTTCTATTCATGCAGCCCAATCTTCTTGAGGTAGAGCTCAGGATATTTGTTCACATCTTGATTTTGTAGTATTTTTCACACAGACATGAGAGAATAGGTAGATTCAAGAGCATGGGATTTGTGTCATTTATTGCATCAGGTAGAACACAAAATCATCCACATGCAAAGGCCTTTCCTGATTTCTAGGTAACATCAGTGTTTGTTTTTCTGTATCCTAGTCCTGTTGACCTTTCAAGACAAATAGTGGTCTGTGACACTCAAACCCCACCACCAAATTTTCAAGTCTCTGAGGCAGAGAAAATAAAAGCAAAAGGAGGTTAAAAGCTGGCTATGTTTTGTAATATGTACATTTTCAAATATTCAGAAGCTATTTTTCACACTGCAATACAATTTGAAGGCCATAAGAGAGAACTAGACTCATCTATCAAGCACCCTCTTAGAGCTTTCCTTCTAGAATGCAATTAGGACTGCTAATGGTGGACTGAAAAAGATAAATCCTTTGCCTACATATGAAAAATATGAATGGTTTCTGTTTTCAGGAATACCACATGTCCTTACATGACTAAATGTGTCTATATTTATTTACTTTAAAAAAATTAAAAGTGCCTGAAAAAGAATCTGATGAGAAATGATGAAAGTTACAGAAACTCAGAGAAAAAATGTATTTGGGTATTTGGAGACTCAAGATGGTCTTGATTTTGCTCTGAGAATTTTCCACGGTAGCCTTCTATCGATGTATTAGAGCCCAAGGACTGACAAATCTACACAGCCTCTGCCTGATAGGCTGCATGGGACTTCACAGATTCAGAAACCCACTGGGGGCAAGTGACACTACTTTGCCAGATTTGAAATAAAAACCAGCTCTTTTCGGGGCACCCGGGTGGCTCAGTGGGTTAAAGCCTCTGCCTTCGGCTCAGGTCGTGATCCCAGGGTCCTGGGATCGAGTCCCGCATCGGTTGTGATCCCAGGTCCTGGGATCGAGTCCCGCATCGGGCTCTCTGCTCAGCAGGGAGCCTGCTTCCTCCTCTCTCTGCCTGCCTCTCTGCCTACTTGTGATCTCTGTTAAAAAAAAAAAAAAAAAAAAAAAAACAGCTCTTTTCTTTTCTAGGTGGTGCAGTGATGCTGCTGGTTTATGAGTACACCCATTCATGGCTTCAGGAGAACTGGTGATTGCCTAGGAAGTGTTGAAATCATGGATATTTGCTCTACAGCACCGTAAGGAGAGACTATCAGCTCAGCTGATATGATTGTAAATTATAATTATACAATTACGTACAGTCATTAAAGGGGAACAATTTAATCAAGAACAAAACCTATTTTGATACTTCAGAAATTATCTCTAGACAATTTGAGACTGTGGTTTTGGCCATATCCATAAATCTGTGAGAAGAAAAATAGTATGAAGTAATGAGGTATGTAAATTGAACATAAAAAATAGCATAGAAATTAGATATATTTCATAAAAGCTATATAAATCTCATGCTCTGTATTCCTTACACTGCTTCACAGTGAAAATCCATTGTATTGATAAGTTTTTCCCATGAGGTCAAGAAATGCTTAAAGTAATAAAAAAAAAAGCCAAAATTTGAACAGTTTTTATAAGGAATTAAATTCTCCCATAAATAATATTTAAAAGGCACAAGGAAATTGTTTTTAAAGTACACTAAAATGGCATTTTTAAAAGGTTGAATTTTATGTTAAAATTTAAATCTGGTGGTGGTCTTTAGAGTAATAATATACATCACAACTATATTTTCCCAAAACTACTTTATATTTTGCACTGTTGTTTAAAGCAGGTCACATTTTTAAATCCTGATACATGAAGGTTTTTGTGGCAAATAGAACACATGAAAATTTCCTTCATATAATTCCCTTTGAAAATGGTTTTTCTTGCTGAAATATTTTCATGTTAAAACACAGTTGGGGGGCGCCTGGGTGGCTCAGTGGGTTAAGCCGCTGCCTTCGGCTCAGGTCATGATCTCAGGGTCCTGGATCGAGTCCCGCATCGGGCTCTCTGCTCAGCGGGGAGCCTGCTTCCCTCTCTCTCTCTCTCTGTCTGCCTCTCTGTCTACTTGTGATCTCTCTCTGTCAAATCAATAAATAAAATCTTAAAAAAAAAAAAAAAACACACAGTTGGAACCACTCCTTGGGCCCATTTTTGCTGTCTGTATTTGCATCCAGGTATCTTTGTTCAGACCTCTTACCTTTGCCATTCTTAAAAAGAAGAACTACATTTCCAAGTTACCCATTTTAAGTGACAGCTTCAGGTGTGAAGTCAACTATCTGTGGTGTTAAAATGTGTACTATGAAGGGGAAAATGTTTCAAAATAGAAGTACATTCTTAGCATTTCCAAAGATTCCTGTACTAACATGCACTCTAAGAAACAGCTCCTTGGCACGGATATAACCAGATTCGATTTTATATTTGCATCCTGAAATGATGCTACTTCAGTAGCTATAGTCAACCAAAATATCTGCCCGTTCTAGATGACACCTGTTCTTAACTACTACTGAGGCATATTTCTACCGTGAGGCTAGGTCACTAAAGCATTTTGAAAATAAAAAATAAAAGATAACATGATAATTATTACTTTTTATTAATTTAGAGCATTTGAAGTATAAAAATAAAGGCTTTTTGACATACTGTATATACATACACAGCCTTCGGTTGTACATCCTTTCCAACGTGGTTTTTAATTTATATTTCAGCCCAATATTCCAGAAGAGGGTCATTAAACAAGAGAAATAAGAATGTGTCTGTTGTACAACTGTGTTCTATCCTTGCAGGTAACGTTCTTGCATCTTGTGAGGGAGAGAAATGCCTGCATAGAGGCCATGAAATTGAACCTTTAACCTCTCCCTGTGAATGGGATGGAAAAGGATCTCTGAAGAGTGCATTTGCCAGTTTAAAAACAACACTTTTACCCCCTAAAAAACAAAGGAAATATGTCAACATTAGCCAGTATAATAGCATTTATAAATCAAACAATCCCAATCCCCTACCCCATCCCATTTTCCTTCTTTGATTTTTAGAAGTAGCTTTAAATCATATTTTGCTTTAAATAGCAAATCGCATTTTAACTTTCTGTTGTCTTTCTTAAGTTACTCCATGTGAATTCACTGTTGCTAAGAAAAGACCTGGGGGGAAAAGGGAAAAAAAAAATCTTGATATCATTAACATTAGATTTTTTAAAAATACAAGAACCAGAAAAAATTATAAATAGCATTAACAAGAGATTTCTTAATTTAGATAAAATAATATTTCATTGTGTTTCCATACAAATGATTGGTATTTTTTTAAAGACTCCTAGTAGCCATCTAAAAAAATATCTGATAAGGGATAATTCTATACCTTATGTCAGTTTTTCTGGACGGCAGGAGAGTCCCTGTATGGTATGGTTTTAAAGTCTCCACCAAGATATTGGACTGGTATCTTCGTTCCATTCGGTTTATAGTCTATTTTCTCACCAGACTGGGAACTCCAGATGTCAACAGGAGTTTTAGAAGATCAAAGGAAGACTATGGCCCTGAGAGTTCATCTGCTCCTTCTGCTTATTCTTCTCCTGAAGTTATAATCCTCTGTTTGTAGCACTGAATTTTGCTTTAGAAATAAATGCAGTTCAAAGCTCTCTCTATAAGATAGCTGTTGCTTGAAGCAAGCAATTCCTCAAATATAACTTCTGTGTCAGAAATCTGCTTACTGTTTATACGCTAGTGATCTGAAACCTCGCTCGTCTAGTCATCTGAGTTTAAGTGAAGCCATGAAACCGATGTGGCGGAACTGGACTGCTGTGTGGACTGTGCATAGCACAGACAGGAAGAAATCAGGATCACCTCACAAATGCTTCTTTAACATCCACATCTAGTGATGTGCCCTTTTAGTTATTGCACAGAATTAATACCAAAAGAAAAAAAACCCACAATATATTAATTTTCCAATAGATGAATTGTACCAATGTTTTAAAAATGTAGTTTCAAGCCTACATATTGCCAAGCAGGAAGAACTTTCTAAACAGAAGAGAAAAACTGTAGAATTTTGCCCAAGAAAAGCAGTTGTTTTAAACTACAACACATAGCACACGCTCACACACACGTATACCCCACAGCTCTGCGATTAACATTGAAGTGAAAACCCAACTGTTCTAGAAAGATGGAAACTATGTCCTGTAACTCCAGAAATGAATAAAGGGAATTTAAAACAATTAAATAGCATTTGTATTTCTAATACCACCACCAGTCTACCTCGACGTGAACCATGCTTCTGTACAACAACGTAAACTTCACAGCAAGCCGTTTTTACATTCATTAGAGCAGAATTTTCCATTTTCTTTAAATTACAACATAATTTTGGGCTGAGATTGCTGAACACACAGGTAAGCCAACAATAACAGTACAATTTAGTTTCACAGTGGTTTTCTTAACATAAAGTTCATTTTAAGTGTCTTTGCAAAGCATTTCACATTAAACTTAAGTTTCTAAGTGACTTCCTTAAAAGCCTTCTTGTCCAGATATTTTCCACCCTCGTGTCTTTATATGCTTGGCATGTGTGTTGTTTGATTAGGATACAAAATGGGAGACTGGCTTGTTTAATCTGTTTTTGAGTCCTCTGCTGTAGAAAGAAAATGTCCTTCATAAGATGTTGAAGCCTTCACTGCACACACAAAATTTGGGGCAAGTCCAGGTCCAGGAGCCCGAGCAGCCCACCACCAAACAGAGACAAAGACGCTGCCAGAAAGTCACCTTTGCAAAAAGAAAGAAAAAAATAGATAGGGGTAGGAGGGAGGGGGAATATCCCATGGAATGAAAACACAAATGCACCATCCAGAGTCCATATTTACAAACTAATAGAAAATATAAACATTATTGTATTTGGAACCAAGTCAAAACACCAGGAGCAGCTAAATTCAGATATTGCTTGTGTTACAATTATATTTTCGAACAAAATAGGTCATCTATTAAGAATAAACAAAGCATCACTCAAGTCAATTATTGATTAGTTTCCTAATGATGAATTAAAGCTTATTTGGTCACCTTATTTGATTAGAGGGTGTAGCATAACTTCTTTTCTCTATGTATTTTCCTTTATTGATTTTGCAAAATCTCAACAATTGCACGTTTCAAAAGTTCAGGTTGATTTAGAATAAATATACACATGTGGTTTTACCAAAGACTAGTTTTAAAAGTTCCTTAAGCCCTTTGAGGGGTGCAGGTTTCTTTGCTACGTTAAAACAGTGTGTGGGCAACACAAATGTCTCATTCAATCCTTAAGATTGCTTTTGTTTTCAAATCCTAAAGTCATGTCAGGCTTTCTGTAAGAGAGAAGTTATGGCAAGAAATATTTAAGTGTCATCAGCACTCAACAGCACAATGGATTTGAGTCCGTAAGCCAGCTTTGGGGGGCGGAGGGCAGGAGGGCTGGGATCTGAGACCAGGGAGGAGGGGGAGGGTAGGCTGAGGGGAGACGGGGTGAAGCTGCGGTGCGGACAGAATTTCCCATCAGAGTGCAGAAGCCGTGACAGAGTGACTACCTTCTCTGGCTGCCTGCATTCCCTTGAACGCCAGCGATGCGGGAATGTCACAGTTGTGGGGGGACAGTGGGGTGCCGCTGGCATGTTGCCACCCGTGTCCAGCCACATAACCGGAAGGAGCGGCGCTGTAGGTCATGTAAGGCGACACTTGGGCCGGGGTAGGGTAAGGAGCCATGCTGGATGCGGACACAAAACTGCTGACAGCTGGTAGACCATTTGGTGCCTGAGAGTAGGAAAAGAGAAGAGGGGAAGGTAATCACATTGTAGCAGCTGACATGGCACCGGTTTTCAGAAAGTGGCAGAATGTAAGTTTGGAGTAGCAGTAGCAATATTCTGACTACTGTCTGATTTTTTTTTTTTTAAAGATTCGATCTCTATATTCTACATGCAGTATGTTTGAGCAGCAAGACTGGTACTACCCAAACATAATGCCGAAAGACATTATTCCTTCCACAGAGGTTTTGAGGAGGCTACGACCCGAAAATTCACAATATTTGCTTTGCTATTTGGAATTATAGGAAGGAAATAGAGGGGGAGGAAAGAATTAATGGCGATTAAATACTCTCAGAAGCTGTTCAGCTATCCGAAATGCCTTTGTCAACCTTCCCTGTACTTTGGTTTTGTTTGGCTCTTTTGTTGAAGCATTTGTGAAGGGCCTGGTTGGTGTAGCTTTCATTTCCAGTAAAGAAGGGCACAGAGTGTAGGCTGTCACTTTAGAAACTCAAAATGAGCACGACCTTTGTTAAATAAAACATGGGCCGTATTTTAAAATGTCATGTTGAAAATGCCTGTTGGACAAAGGACATGCAAAATCACGTAGTTGTAAGAGTTTTTAAATGAAAATTGGAGGTATTTTTTTTTTCCCAGAGCTTTTTTATCAAAAAGGAAACTGTCTATTGGAATATAAAAGAATTGCATATGTGTGGTTTAAAACTGGAAAATTGGTTTGCAAAGTTTTGGGGTCCTGTGATAGGAATTTTTTAAAGCCACATGGATAAATCTCTTGAAATGAATTTAAATGTAAAATCTGAGTTTGCAAACAAAATGCAGCAGCCCTGGCAAGCGATTTTGCCTAGAAACCAGTGCTCTCTTGGCATCCAATAAATTGTTGGTATTGTTACTATTAACAACAACAAAAACACCCTGATTTATAATCCCGATTCTGGCATGAACACTTGGCATCCTCCTTCAAGTAACTTATTTTTTCCCCTCAATTTCTACATTATTTAGAAATAAGGAGTAAATCTGTTCCCTGGTAGTGATGTGAATGCATTAACATATCAACATATCTCCTAGTGAGAGTGTAGTGTAAATACTAGAATTACTAGTAGTAAATCTGATTCAATCCTTAGAGGTAAGAAAAGCAGACATATGTTAATTAGATGCTTTTTCCAATTCAATTGCAACATAGAAATTATTTTCCAATTTAATTCATTTGGTTATTATTTTCATTTCCACATCTATGAGAATGCAAGGATGGGCTCTCAAAAAGGATTTTGTCAATTTAGAGTAATACACAGAGTAGAATAAACATGGGTATGACTTAACACTGCTCATGGATTTCTGACTAAAGAAGAATTCAAATAGAGGGGTTATCCTCGTGTACTTGGTCTGTAAGAACACATACCTCCTGTTCTGGTTGTCAAAGTGCCTATTCTTTGAAAAATGAGGAAGGGGAAAGGACACTAAGGCTTTTTGAATATGTCCTATGTTCCAGGCATGAAGAAATATCCAGCATATTTTATGGAATAATGAAGATTGGTAAATTGTAGCTCATTATAAACTACTGGGTTTATAATGATAATATGTAATGATTACAACACAATGTTCAATCAAAATTAAAATGTATTTCAAGGGTCCCATGAGATGGTCCTCTTTTTTTTTTTTTTTAAACAAAGAAATCACTGCACATCACTTTAAAATATAAATGAAATCTTAACCTCTTTTTATACCCAAGAATGTAGATCAAGGAATTTAGCCATTTACCCCAGGCCAATTGGCAAGTCAATGGTCATGTCTTTAAAGAAGTTATCACCCCTGTCTGACATGGGAACCTCTGTGGCAAATCTTTTCTTGCTTTTTCCAGGACAATTAATAGACAGACACAATTTAAGATCAAACTAGGGCATCTTTTGAGATAACCTCTTGTAAAAGATTCTTTCTCCTTCTAGAACCCTATTCTCATTGTTAGATCCTCATTCTGTTTCTTAACTTCTAAAAAAAAAAAAAATCTTTCCCCCCTTTCTGAGGATGGCTCATAAGAGAATGGCTCAAAGAGGACACACTCTAAGGCTCTCCGAAGGTGAGTAAGATAGCTCTCAAATTGTGGAAGAAATCTAGCATTGCATAGAGATTATAGCTCCAATCATGTTCGTGGACAATTTTCCCAATAATCCACAAGAAATGCGTTTCAGAAGGAATCATTCCAGTCCACTTATAGAAATGTATTTGCATCTGTATTGGCCTCTTTCGTTCTAGATTAATATACTGTTGACACCAGTGTCACCAAGAATCATAAAATAAGAATGTTAAGGTTAAAATTATTTTTAAAATAGTGAAAACCTTTACCCAACCCTTTACAAGGATAGAAGGTTAAACTATTTGATATTATACATGACAGAAATAATGCTCTAGTTAGCCAAAAAATGTGTTGATGAATTCTAATTTTCATGACAGCTAAGTGTTTCCTTACTCATTCTTTATCCTTTGAATTTTTTTCCTATCATGCACAATTACAGTTTCCTCTGAAACACTTGCTTCATCATCTTCCCCTTCCTCCCCTTACACCCTTGCCCTTGGAACCTTGATCAGTAGAACCACCTATTCCTTGATGGGAATAGCCCTTTCTTTGGGGCTCTCCACCTGTTACATTGCAATGTCTATAATCCCCTTACATGGACCCACTTCTTTTTTCCCTGAAACATCCTCCCTGAGAAATTGGGCCTGACTGGACTCTCATCTTACATAATGCTCCTGGGATTCAGTGCAAGGAAGAACACTGGATATAGGCCTGTGTTACCTTCAGGTGCCTTACTTATTCTGTGACCACATTGTTTGTCGAGCATAAAATAAATACTACTAATTTTTTCCATATTTGTCCAATTGCTCATACTTAAGGCACCAAATTTGCTTTTATGTTGGTATTACTATTAGTATTAAATATTTCAAAGTTCTCTAAAATCCACAACATGTTTAGTGTCATTTTAGTGAGGCAGTACCCTCTGTATTGCAGAAATGGAGTAAGAAGGGAAGCTCAAAGAGGTTCGATCCCATCTTGTTAGTAAAGGCAAGAGGAGGCAAAAGCGTTTGCTTAAAAGAAAAAAAAGAAAACCACAGAAATCTTTAAACAGTATAAAAACAACTCTCAGCTTTCCCTCAGGTTAAATCATGACCCAGATTTGGGGTTAAAAAGTTTTGTCTTAATTTTCCTTTTTACTTTTAAAGGTCAGATTTAGCAATTTAGAAAAAAGCAGCATAAGAAAGATGAGATGACAAACATGCTTTAAAATGTACCTGCCACCTTCACTATTCATTCATTCAGTGACTCAATAAACCTATTGATTTTCTCACTATTAATTTTGAAACATGACATCAGACATCAGTAAAAGATATAAATCTCTACTGGATAAAATAATTGTTATTTATGAAGCAATCACTGAATAAGTAAAATTTTCCACCACAAAGGAAAACAACTACAGGTAGCATTGATGTTTGTTTATTCTTTCCAGTAGAAGAGTACATGACTTAAACTTCCCAAATCTGTTTAATGTTTTCAGTGAAGGGCATGTAATTAATCTGAAAAGCTAGTTAGGCTGAGTAGAGACTACCAAATGTACACCATAAATATAATAGGAGCAAACATGCCAAATTACTCTATTTAATTGGATTGTAAATATGATTTATAAATCAACCAACATATGGAATCCCCAGAGAAGAGTAAACAAATTTTCCAAATGAAACCCCAGCAATGGGCACGTAATGGAAATCTCATTTTTGAAAATGACTTTACCTACAGCTTTCATAAATAAGACCTCAGTCCATCAACCCCTTTTTTTATGTGGATCTGCCATAAAAGCCATGAGAATCCTCTCCTCCAGAGAACTGTACAAGGAGCCTCCCTGAAGCAAACTCTCTTCTACCTAATTTTGAGAGTGAGATTTACTAATTCAAAGTAAAATATACCAAACTGCATGCCCTAAAAAAAGTAAGTTCCTTGCTTTGTTGAATGTTTTGAGAAGAAGACAGATTTTTATCTCACTGGCATTAAAGGAAATAGTCTAGGGAAAAAAAAATACAATGTCCAGTTCAGGTTTGAATGAAAGCATGAGTTTTCATTTTACTTGTTCTTAAAATGTTAGAAATACAGATTTGTCAGTTTTTAAAAATATGTTTTTAAATTAATATGTTGAGAAGCTGTATTGGGAGAGAGCTGGACTACAAACAGTTTGAGGACAGGAGCTTGCCTTAATCACTTCAGTGTTCTCAGAAAACAGGACACATCATAGGTGTTTCGGAATCATGTGCACACCTAAGTTAGTGCAGCCTTTTGAAAGCAGAAGAAGCGAGTCTTGCTTTAAAAAAAAAAAAAACAACAACAACAACAACAGAAAACTAGGCACTCTATCACAGAACTGGCGGTACACTTTAAGTAAGCAACATGAATAAAGCTGTTGAAAAAAGTAAATAAAAGTTCTAACGTAGCCATTCACTATTTGATTTATGCTTGTTCCATTTACACACACACACACACACACACACACACACACGCACAAAGAAAATGGAAATGCATTAATATCCAAACACTTCTGACCACACACAAAAAAAACCCCCAAAAATAAAAAACAAAACAAAACTGGTATGACAACTGTCTGGCAATTACAAGTTATAGACCAGTAGTCTTCACATTCAGGGAATTGTCTACTCAACATTTTCTCTCTTGAAGAAAATGCAGATAATAGTGTCAGGTCCTGTACCCACAATCTTCCATCCACTCATCAGTTCTACCTGGTCCTCCCCTTATGATAAAATGGGTTTACTTTGGCTTTATGGAAAGTAGATTTAGCCACAAACAGAGATGTGCTTCACCTAGAATTTAGCCTCCATATCATTAGAAAAAAAGTTTCAGATCTGAGAATAAACAAGATTTTCTCTTTCGGGTGTAATCTTTTTTTACTGTTGTTCTACCCACCTTTCTTAATTCACTATGCAATGATCTAGTAAAACAAGTCCGATAAAGTGAAATGATGGCTGTAAATATGGTTTCAACATTCATCCAAAAAGATCTTAATTATGCTGAGTTATCACACTGTAGATCTAAAAGTCGTTAGGTAATGCAAAGCTGCTATTTAAATTTTTTTTCCTAAATTTTATGTTTCCAAAATATGAAAATTAAGGTAGCCTTGAAAAAATTTCAAATTACTTTTTTTTTTTGTATTTTATATGACACATTTTACTACTACATAATCATTAATCTTGTTTTAAGGCACTAATAGTTCAAAGCAACCCAGGTCAAGGAATGTTTTTCATAATAGATAACATCATGAATTTCAAAGTCTCTCTATTGGTATTTGCCTACAGTTGGACTCTCTACAAACTTATCAATTATTTAAGACAAATTTAACTTTATTTCATAAGATAAAAAATCCAGTGCAACTTTATTTATATTTTCATGAATACATTATGTCTGCAAGGACAACCAGTGTTTAAAACAATGCACTAGAACATTATATTCATGATTCTGAAATACTATATTTCAAATACAATATACAAATAAATGATCCATAAGAATTTCAGATTAATTTGCCTTGAAATCCAACGATTTTCACAATTCATTTAACTCTTAAAACTCTAAACTTCTTAAGTTCATGTTTGTATAGACTATTCCCCATCTTTGACAGCTCAATTTGTAGCTAATGTTATATTAAACTTGCTGAGTTAACATACACTACCCAAAATTAGACATACTCAAAGCTTGTTAATCTAACATTCAGATTATTTCAGAGTACCAGATATGCAATATATTTTTTTTATGAGAAAGTATGCCCAATTGTAGAAAATGTTTCAAGAACTATACAACTATTTATAAACTCTTTAGGAGCACCTGGGTGGCTCAGTGGGTTAAGCCTCTGATTTAGGCTCGGGTCATGATCTCAGGGTCCTGGGATGGAGCCCCGCATCGGGCTCTCTGCTTGGCAGGGAGCCTGCTTCCTCCTCTCTCTCTCTGCCTGCCTCTCTGCCTACTTGTGATCTCTGTCTGTCAAATAAATAAAATCCTTTAAAAAAAAATTATAAACTCTTTAAATAAAATGAAGTGTTAATTCACTAAGTGCCATGTAAAAGGGCAGATATATTCAAACTCCCCCCACCCTTTTCTTTGCCATACAATTGCATTCAGTAGAGATTTTATGTTTTCAAAAGAAGAGAACCAGCATTAGGAACCAGAGAACACGGTTGCCATTCAGAATTAGAGGATACTAAGGATTTCTAGCCCAATATTAAATGCAGGTGAAAAAAGCCAAAACAAATAAATATTCTTCCTCTTCTATCCTCAAGGATAGATAATAAGGACTTCTGAATGGTAATAAAAAAATATTGACTTCAATATAATATCAATAAGACAAATTTGAATATTCTATAGTATTTTAAAAAACAAAAGATAGGTGTGTATATAGCAGAAATGTGCATAAGGTTCTAATTACTAGTGATCAGGCATCTCTTTTTTTTTTTTTTCAGTTTAAACTGAAAATAGAAACTCTAGTTTACAGTAATCACTAGTACCTACAATTAGTTGTCAATTCAGTCCCTTTGGTAATTTTACAGGTGTCTTCGGGGAAAAGATTATGCTCTAATTCCTATGATTCTGAATTCTCAATTTCTTCCTCTATATACTAAAATGAAACTGGGGTCATATAATGTTCCTCTATTTAATAAAAATTATAAGTGCCCTGAAAGTATTATGTGCATAATTTGAGAAATTTTTGTCAAAACCTTTCAATTTTTTTTGATAATACAAATAGAGGAGAAATGTTACTTAAGTTTACATTTTTGTTGTAAAAGTGTACTTACTCTAATAACATTTTGAAAAATAAATTTTAAAACTAAAGCTGCCATTTGAATATTGGTAAGAGAAATGCACACATATTTACATACATACACACACACACACACACACACACACGACACCTAACTATTGCTTTTTTGTTTATGAGCAAGTATTAGTATAGAATTTTACCCTCAAGAAAATCAATGTCTAAATTCCAAAACTGCTCACAAAATGACACAGCCTAAATTTCTGTGCCTACTTAGCACACCCTCATCATTAAGCACTGTATTGATAATTATAACAGAGTAACCACTGATTTAATTGTGCTTAGAAACTTTTCAAGTTTTGAAATTTTACATCATCTGAATTATAGTACTACATGGCAATGCAGAAGATTACCATACTGCAATTAAGAATTTTCCAAATTTGAGACACCTGGGTGGCTCAGTCGGTCTGCCTTCAGCTCAGGTCATGATCTCAGGGTCCTGGGAATGAGTCCCCAGGCAGGCTCCCTGCTCAGCAGGGAGTCTGCTTCTAACTCTGCCCCTCCCTCTGTTAGTACAGTCTCTCCTTTCCACTCTCAAATAAATAAATAAATAAAGTCTTAAAAAAAAAAAAAGTTTCCAAATTTAAGATCTAAATATCTTTTTCATCTGGAAAAAAAATTAACTTGTCCTCTTATGTATTTAGAACAATACTTATTTGGCCACTTATGTCTTTCATTTACTTGCTTTTATAAATCTCATAATTTAGTGATATAATATTCAGTGTTCAAATGTAATGAATTTTAATATTCAGAATATACAGAGAAGATTATTTGAATCAGTGCTCTATTTTTATTTTAAATTGGTCAGTGTTGTTTTGATATGTGTGTATAAATTTCTAAATGAGTATGAACACTAGATCTATAATTCAAGGGAGAAAAAAATGAAATAACCAAAGATTTTTGAATTATGACACTGCTTTATATATAAGCTGGGTTTACCAACTATTTGTGAGAATTAAAATCTTTCAACTCTTTACTTCCTGATGTTATTATAACAAATGATGACCCAATAAAAACTACTGAGCTTCTATTAAATGCTTGCTACTATGCTAGATGCTTTAAAAACACTCCTTCTAATGTTTGGAACAAAATGCCTTGACACTTTTTAACTATGATATCTTTGAACAAAGTATATTTGCACCAAAAGAAAAAAAATTGCTTGTTTAGGTCAGTCTCTAACCGCCACTTATAACTGCCACTTAAAACCACAGGTACTATTAAAGGGATGCTTACTGTGCGCCATATGGCTGCATTATCTCATTGAATCTTCACAACATCTCCTGAGGTTGGGGCTATTATTTCCCCGTTTTACAGATGAAGAAATACAGGTGTTAAAAGGTTAAATAACTTGCTTTAGTGACAACAGATGCCAGAAGCTCGGAGTTCCCAACCATTGTATGTACTGCCTCTTCTTTATGAATGAGGGGCTTTTTATAAAAGAAAATGGCAAGCTTTCATATCATTTCTCCTTGGCATTCTTTAAGGTAGAAACAGACTCAGGAAAGGGACTCTTTCTTCGCTGCTATTTTCTGGGATGTTTGTCATGGGACAGCTACTAAACGTATCTGACACTGTTTTAGCAAAATAAGGGAGAGAAAAGAAAGTGGAGATGGGTTTTTTTTTTTCGAGAAAACAAGGATTAGGATTTTTTCCCAAGTGAATAAAAATAACAAGTAAAATGCTGATTTTTGACAGATAAGAAAACACTAAGAGTTTTATGACTTCAAAATAATAAAACGAAAACTGGGTATTTTGAGGCTTTGGCATTGGAATTTGGTATTAGGCAATTTGCAGATCTACCCAAATCTGCTCTAAGATACCTTAGGCTGCCTTAAGGTCCGCGTTTGTTTGTTTGTTTTTCAGAGCTTTGCGCCTCGGACTCCATCCTGGTGATGAATTTAGACTCAAAACTCTAGGGCTTTTGTGGTGGTGGTTTCTAAGTTTTTCTCGGGGGAAGGGGAAAAAAAAAACACGAGTGTTTTAATTTTTCTTTTGCAGAGTCGGGGGAGGGACAAAGGGAAAGAAAAATTAAACGGTCCACAGCCAGTCCGTATAATTTGAGGTTTTCTCACAAACCTCCCTTGGGAGATTACACCGTGACCTTTAATCGGGAAATGGAAACTTTATTACGTTTATCTGGTTGCCCTCTCCTCACTCTCGCAGGTTGAGCCACGTTTGTTTTCCGGGAGCGACCGCCGGAGAACTGTCCGAGCGTGAAGACCCCGCAGCCCGCAGCCCCGCAGGCCGCGACCTCGGGCGTGCGCTTGGCGGGTGCCGCCCTGACAACCCCGCCGCGTCGCCGGGCCCCGCGGACGCGCCTCGCAGGGGTCCCCAGCCCCTGTGCCAGCAGCGCCGGGGGCTCCGGGCGCGCCCCCCCGCTCCTGCAGACGCCACACGGGCCTGGAACCACTTCCACCGCCCCAGGCCCCCGGAGCTCCTGGCGGGGACTCGAGGCCTCCACTCCGCCCTGGACGATCCGCGGCCCCGGGCCCGCCTCACCCGCCCGGGGTAAGACCCCCGGCAGGGACGGACCCTCGGCCTGGGCTTCCCCTCGGTCGAGGCTCCGGACATCGACCTGGGTCCCCCGTCGCGCAAACCCCCGCCGCCTCGCGGCCCACCCGGCGGGGCCCTCGCCTCCTCACCTGACCGTACTTGGCTTCCTGCTCCAGGGCTCCCTTCTCCAGCCCGTTCACCGCGTGCGGGGCGGCCCCGGGGAAGTTGTTCCGGCCCAGGCTGCTCCACTCCTCCACCTTGGGGCTGTGGTAGGGGGAGCTGTCGCTCACGCCTGGGGAGGAGGAGAAGGCGTCAAGCTGGAGCGCCAACCCGCACGCCCCCTCCTGAGACGCGGCCTGAAGCCGCGACCGCCGAGCGCCGGGGCTCCGACCCCTGCCCTCGACCTACCCGGGGGCGCTGGGCCCAGGCGCGGCCTCGCCGGCTTCCAGCCCGGGGCCCGGCGGAGCTCAAGCTCCTCAGAGTAGGCCTCTCCCAGCTCTTAAACCCACGCCTGCGGGAAGATTTTTTTTTTTTTCCCCCTTTTTCAACTGCCTTCGATTTCCTCCTCCCCTCCTCATTCCCCCGGGGAATCAAATGGAAAGAACCTGAGCGTTTTCCTAAATCGAGGAATGAGAGACGTGAAGCTGGATGCGCTCGCTGATCATCCCAGGCCTAACCCAGGGTCGACTCGGGATTGACGAAAACGGGGACTGGTGCGGACTGAAAAGGGAGAGAGGAGCGTCCTTGGCCTAACCGTCCTTGGCCTGTGCCGGTGCTCAGAGACAACCAGAAAAGTGCTCACCGTGCTGTGGGGATCTAGTACTTATGTCAATAGATGAGACAAAAGATCTGCAAAGTCCTTTGCAAACAAATAACTGCAAGTTGCCCACAATACACATGCAAAATATACATGCATAGTGTGCCATGTGTGTGCATAATTCGTGACTATCCTTGATGTTCTATGTCTACACATTAAATATGTGAGGTTATGTGCATATAACTTAAAAAATAAATAATACAATTACCACTGTAAATGGTACCAGCATCAGTGGTAAGGTTACAGAGAGAGGGTTTTGTGGGGTTTTTTTTAATGAAATAAAAAGTTAAGGAAATGAAGGTAGAATTGTTTTTTTAAAAAAAAAAAAGAGTAAAGCTGTCAGTTATCCTTTATGTTCTTAATACAGATACAAAGAAAATTATATGCTGTAAACTGATTACCACAATACCTACAAGTGTGCCTACTGAATCACTGCCATCTTTAAATGACTAAGTGAAGTTTTAAAGAAAAGATATTTGAAGACTATGAGCAATGTGTTTTTGTCTTTGGAACCTATAGGTGGAGGACTGAAATTTTGACAAAGCCACTACAACTTGATTTTAAATACTTCCATCTGGCACAGTGCTTTGAAGGGGCAATCATTTTGTAGAAATGATCACTTACAGAAATAATCATTTTATAGTCACAGATTTGTCAGAAAACAGGTTGTTTAAAGCTGGCATCCAGAATCAACAACATCTAGAATGAAAAGTTGCTCCTCTCCATATAATCCATTACTTTTCCAACTGATACTTGGTCTGATTGTAGGATCCCCAGGGAAGAGCAACTCTGTCAGTCTTTTTTCACTATTCCTCCCCCTCTCCAAAGAATTAGATTGTGTTCCAGTTTGCACCAGGAAACCGTGTTTTGGCAAAGAACTGCCAGTCTCTCTTTGCCTTCCCAGACAAAAGGCAACCGGTGGGCACAAGACTGAAGTTATCTTAAGAAATTGAGATCCCCCTGTGAGCCCCCATTTCTGCTGATCTCACACTTTCCCATGAACAGGGGCTTCCTTTAAATGTCAGTGAGGTCAGTTTATCCTATAAATCAAGGGCAAACTCTCTCCAACTAAAGCTCCAACCAACTCCGAATAAGATAAAACTGGGCTCCTAGAAAAATCTTGTAAATTCACAGTCAGCAAACAAGAAGACAAGAAATCAGGGCTCTGCTTTAATTACTTAAAAAGATAATTGTGCCAATGTGGTGGCAACAGAGAAAGGCAGGAAATAATTAAAGGAACTATTCCCCGCCTTTCCTACTTAATTTTTCCCCTGCACTTTTTAAACTTTCGGCCAAGAAATTAAAACGGTAGGCTCTTATCTCTGCATTATTTAAATTCTGTGCCTAGGACGCGTTGACTTTTTCCTCCTACCCAGAAAGAATTTAATGCCAGTTTCCTTGCTGCTGTTGTTGTTTTGTCCCATTATGAAGTAAAGGGAAACAAAGTCTGGTCTGTGGAAGCCCAACTGTGCAGTAAGGCTGGAGAATCCTTCTTGCCAAGCAGAAAAGACACTCTCTAGAGGGCAAGGTCAAGGGTGAGAAAGGAAAGGAGCAGTGGGGTGGCACCGCTGAAAATGTGCAGGTACTAGGTGTCCACTGGCATTCCTAGGGAGGGGGGGCGGGGTGGGGAGACCATAAAGGGAAGCCGCAGGCTTGGGTAAACTGGGAAAGAAGAGAGGACATGATGAAATCACCCCACATTTTGTTCCCATCATAGCGGTGGTTGGTGCCAGTTCTTAAGACACATATAGTGAACTCTACTAAGGTAAAGGCTGGAGGTGGGGGCAGTAGGAAAAGAGAGAGGGAGAGAGAGAGAAATAAAGCAGAAAATTAGTCCCAGAATGAGCAATGCAGTAACATGCAAGTTACTGGTAGTAACTTCGGGACCTCCGTTTCCGAAGAAAATGAAGTGAAGCATAAGAATGAAACCAATTAGGTGACATTTGAACTTCCTGCCTGAGCAAATTTGGCCTGATTGCCAGAATCCAAGAATACTGCAATTTCCACAGGGTGCCCGACTCCTCGAGGCCGCATCCGATCCCCAAACAAGCTGCCCGCAGCGGTGTCTGCAGCCAGCAGCCCCACGCCTGCTCAGGCCTCCCGGGCTGCGCCCCAAGTCCGACCTGGGCCGCGCTCTCCGAGTGAGCGAGCGGGTTTGAGGCTGCAGCGGCTCGAGAGGCGGGGGAGGGTGGAAAATGCGAACCATGTGTTGGGGATGGGGGGATGTTATGGGTCTGGTAGTTTGAGATGAGGCAGGAGACTGTGTGTGGCAAGGAAGCAGAGGGCATGAATTTCAAGTTAATGAGATCAGGACACCCCCTGGGAGGACTCCTTAGTTTCGTAAGGAAAAAGCCTCAGGTGGTGGGACAGATTCGGGCCCGGAGGCCGCAGATACAGAGACACCCGAGAGGGTGCAGAGGGAGGGTCTGCACACCCACACCACCCGGCCCCTGAGCCCTTACCTTGGTCGGTGATAGAGCGAATGCCCAGGATGTCGGTGACGGAATGGGAGGAGGGCCAGGTACGGGGCATGGCCACGGAGCCGGGGATGGCAGGCACCCCGGGCGGCGTGGGCACCTTAGCTGCGGCCGCCGTGATGGGGCTGGGGTACGAGTAGATGTGGTTATAGGGCAGCGCCGGCTGTGGCGCGGGCTGGTGCTGCTTGTATGAGTCGTAATGGCCCTGTTGAGCCAAGTTGCCGATCTTGTTGCGCAGGATGCGGCTGATGGAGCTCACCGAGGGCACGTTGTACTTGTCACACACGCCGTCCGCCAGCAGGCGGTCCCGGATTTCCCAGGCAAAGATGCCAGGGTCCCTTTGCTTGTAGGTCCGGATGTGCTTCACCACGGTGGGGGTGGTAACTCGGGGCTTGCTGCCCCCAATGGCTCCTGGCAAGATCGAGCCAGTCTCGTTGTAGCGCGCCAGAATCTTGCTGACGCAGCCGTGCGAGACCCGTAGCTGGCGGCTGATGTCACACGGTCTGATGCCCAGTTGGGCCAGTTCCACGATACGAAGCCGGATGGCGTTGGGCAGCGGCCTCCCGTTCACGAATACTCCTCCCAGCTGGTTCACCTCCCCAAAGGCTGGCTCTGCAAAACGAACACACGGCGCGCGGGGACGCGCACCGGCAGTTTGGGACAGCCGTTTTCCACTCCGCCTCCGCCCACATCAGAAGGCCGGGCAGATGCACCCACCCGAGACTGGGGACCTGGGCTTTCCCCAAACCCTACTGTCCCCGAGCCTTGCCCAATGGCCGCAAACCACTAAGGTCTAGTCGCACTCCCCACCCCATTCCCAATGGTGCCTGCGGCCACTACAAGCAAATAAAGTGGTGAGACGCAGGGCCGCTCCAAGTGTTCAAAAGCCTCCGAAGCAGGCGGGGAAATCGGTCTTGACTCCTGCAACCAGCTCCTTCTCGTCTGCTCGGCTCTAAAGTCTCTGGGCTGCCACCCCTGGAGCCCCAGCGCCCCGCCTGGGGACCGGCGCAATTAGTCTAGGAGAAACTACAGTTCGTTTGGATTTTTCCCCCCTGTCCTGAGTGTGTGAGTTTGTGTGAAACAAAACTTGGTCCGCACTGAGGCTACGGAGCTTGCGGATGCCACCGCTCCCTTCTTTTAATATCAGAAAATGGCATCAACAGCAACCCAGTAGCCAGCGTTCATACTGAACTGCTGAGTGCCCTGACCCTTAGCGTGTTTCTAAAACTTGTAGGAACAGGAGCAAAGTCAATAAGAAGAGAGTGAGCGCTCAGTGGTGCGCGCCCTCGCGCTCCCTCCCTCCCTCCCTCGCCCTCTCGTTCCCTCCCTCCCTTCCCCGCTCTGACAGCGTCCCCCGCCGCCACTCACCCATTGCTCCGAGCAGTACACCAACCGGGCCCCAATTCCGAACTCCCAAAAAGAAACTTTTCGCACAGCCTCAGTGGCCCGGCTTGTCGCTGCCCCAGGCAGCCGGTGCCTCCGCTTCTTCCCAGGAGGAGGCGGCGAGAGCGCAGAAGGAAGGAGTAAAAGGAAGTCTGTGCCCCGATGAAAGAGGCTAGAGTTCTGCATTTCAATCTGAGCAGCAACGTGGGCTGGCCTGAGCCGGGCCGGGCGGCTCCGTCTATCACTCACTGGGGACACGCCCTCGAAGAGGAGGGCCCGAGGTCAATCTGCGTGGTGATTGGTGCGAGCTGCTGAGCGACAGCGCAGTCCGGGAAAGTTCTTCCGCTGTCTCTTGCAAGCTTGCAGTGCACCTGGGTGACTAAATACAATGAAAATGGGTGTTTGACACCTTCCTAGGGGCAACTCAAACAGACAACAAAGTCAAACTGATAAATTTGCTGAATAAGCAAATGAAAGCATTTGGTCTGAATATGAGAAATTCTAAGGCGGAAGAAGTTGAGACTTGGGGGGAGGGAGAAACAGACGACTCAGAATTTAAATTAAAACTCTAGGTGGGAGGTGGGGGCCACCGTTAGGTGGGTGGCGGGGGTGTTTCTTAGAATAGCCGGTCTTGCAGGTCTCCAGGGGGCTGTCTGGAGAAGGACACTTTAACCGGGATGATACCTTTTCAACTCCAGCCTATGCCAGGTGGCGAGAGCGCAGGTGTGAGACGATAGGCCGATCGGAGAGACCAGGAGGTTGATGGGAGACCAAGCCAGAGGTGGAGGCCACTGTGACCCAGGTGGAGACCCCTCTCCTGCCTCCAGAACTAGCGCCCCAATGCAGTTTCTGGTGGGTTCACCCAGGAGCTCGGGGCCAAACCTTAGCTACGCAGGCTCCAGGCTGCGGCCGCGCGCGGTATGCGGAGGACTTAAGCACACGCGGCTAAAGCTAGCTCACAGCCAACGTCGACGACTGTCTGTGCGTGAGGCACTTTCCTTGGAGGTCAGCGCGCCACTGCGCTCAGCCTGGTTGCTGGTCTACCGGTACTTGATGCCAAGGTTTGCCCACCCCCCGCCCCCGCAAGAGTTTTGTTTAATCGAAGAGACTTGGTCCCAAGAAAGTTGAACACCGAGCCTGCACATATATGTATTTCCCCTGTCTCTGTTTAGCTACTAGGGGCCTTGAGAGTCAGCCTACTTGTGAATTTTCACTTTCGATCACTCTAAGTCTAATCTAAAGTATATAGTACTCTTTTTGGCGGCCAAAGTTAATTACATTTTGAGTATGGGTTATGGAGAATGCTAATCAAATTTAAAAACAAGATGGGGAGCATCTTTAATGAACTTGGGTGTTTGGACTTCTTCGGGTCGAGGATGTTGATATTGCTACTTGACAGTCATAACACTACTACTTGTGCACACAGGATTCCTGTTGATCTTCCCACAATCCTGAGGGATGTGTGTAGTTCCAGTCTACTACATACAGGAAAGCTGACCGGGCCCGGATTCCAGCCACTAAGTGACAAGAAGCCAGAAAAACGAATGATCATCTGTGTTTTTTGAAATGAAGAGCCACCCCCAGATCCTCATGCTCCTGTGGTTGGGGCCGCAGTCTGATTTCAAATTTATAGGTAAAAAGAATGAAAAGATATGGATGTGTTCAAAGACCCTTAATTTTTTTATTATCGGGTTCTTTTTTTTCAAGATTTTATTTATGTATTTGATAGAGATCGTAAGTAGGCAGAGAGGCAGGCAGAGAGAGGGGGAAACAGGCTCCCTGCTGAGCAGAGATCCCGATGCAGGGCTCTATCCTAGGACCCTGAAATCATGACCCCAGCCAAAGTCAGAGGCTTAACCCACTGAGCCACCCAGGCGCCCCTATAGTCGGGTTCTTGGGAAAAGTCTCACAGCTAGAAATACTTAAACTTGTCTCTTTATTTGTTTGTTTCAATTGTTTAAAATCTCCAGTTTGACTCGATAGCGATTTTACCCTGGTCTGACCCCAAATACTTATTGTTTGGCATCGCCTGATATTTTACCATGCGGAGGTCTTTGGAGAATCCAAGATTTTTAATGCAGCAATTCCTTCCTGGGGATTGGGTGCAAGTTAATTGAGACTGAGATATCAGAGAAGAGCCTACGACGGAGATTTGTGTGAAAGATGGAACATGCCGGGCTTCTAGATCAAGAAGCTAGCTCCCTGACCCCTCCCCCCACAGACACGGACTCAACTCTGCTCGAGCGCCCTGTTAGCGCCTCGCGGACTTTGCTGGGCGGCAGTGTCGGTAATGGGCTGTTCCACCTTCTGGCTGACAAGACCCGATGCCCGAATGTGGATCTGTGCGTTCTATGAGGGTTTTAGTGGTTCTACAGCACCAACCCGGAGTGATCCAAAGACTCATTGTTTAGAGCTCCGGCTAGGTGGACCTAAACACAAATCCCTCCCGTTTGCCCCTAAACTCCTTCAGCTGCCTGACATGTCCCGTGCTCTGGAACAGGTCTGCTACTATCTCTTCATTTCCACCTGTTGGACTTGGCTGCGGCCGCGCGTTATCTTTGTGGCGCACCCCTTCTCCCCGCTCCTCGGAGCTGGGCAGGCGGTCACCACACCAGCGGGTGTTCGGTGCTCTCAGCTCGGCGCATTCCCAACACCCCGCGAAGAATCGTCGGTGTTTGGGGACGCTAAGTAGCTAAGTACCCGTGGCAAAGTGAGGCCCGAGGTTGGCGGGCAAAAGGAGTGGAAACTTCGGGGGACAGATGGAGGCGAGGGATCCTAGAGGAAGATGCTGATGCTGAATGCTGAACCCTCCCGGGGCCGCACCCTGAGTGCTCTGGTCAGGTAGCTGGCAAATCAAAGAGCCTGAGCGAGAGATAAGTGACTTGAAAAAGGGAAAGAGGACTCGAGGGCTAGAGGCGGGCAGGCGAGAGGGAGAGAGAAACCTAAAGGGCCGGTAAGCCTCGACAGTGGGCGTAGGGAGGCAGGACTTCGAGAAAGAGCCAAGGGGCAGCTGGGGTCAGAGCTCCCTGGTTACTGCCTTCTGTGGACCCGGGAGATTACAAAGAGATCGGAAAAAAAAAAATCTACTAAAAGAATTTCTTCTAAAAGACTAAAACCAAAACACAACCAGTAAGGCCTGCAGCTGACACAGGCCAGGAAGAAGCCAAAAGCCCTTCCCAGGGTGCTGTCGAGGCCTCCTCCAAGAGGCTACCCGTTCTCTGGGTAAATATTTACTCAGTGGGAGACTGGAAGCTAGCGGGGGAGGGTGGGAAGGAGAGGGCTACACCGGGTGGAGAGAATCCCTACTCTCGACACTGGCGGGGACAGATGTGTCCACCGGCCAGAGGGGAGCCAGGGCCCGGGGGCGGCTCGGCCCGCGCACGCCGCCGGGGGAACTTCAGCCCACAGCGCACCTCTTGGGCTGGACTCCTGCCCTGCCGCTGCGGGCCCAGGCCAGATGCTGTAAAGTCTTCATAAATCTGTCAGCGGTCGCAGTGCCGCGGACGGCAATCTGTGGCGCCCCCCTCTCGGCATTAGCGGGATCTGAGGAGAGACGACCAGAAGGAACAGGAATCTAGCTCTTTGCGAGGCAGTCCTCGCGCAGCCTGGCAGACGGCGCCCGCCCGGGGACCGGGGTGGGGGGCAGCCGAGGTGGGACCCCGGCGCTACAGGCTGTTGCGGGAGAACTCTTCCCTAGCTCTGCAACCCTGACCGACGGCCTGGGCTGCTACCCGGGGTCTGCAGGTCAGCTTCGCCTGAGGCTGGGGGATAGAATGAGAGACGCTCTGCGTGTGCGCGTGAGAGGGGTCCTGCTGTTCTCGGTGGCATTTATGAAGAGCAGAGCTGGCAGAGAAGAACATTAAGGGGCAGGTTCTTCCACCTTGCCCTCCTGCTGGGGACAGGACCCCGGGCAGGCGCAGGCGACGGTGCCCGCTTCTCACCCTGCCCAGGGAGCTCCAGGGAAGGAGAGGAGGCAAGGGTCTGAGCTCCGCGACGGGTTTTCGGAGCACAGTGACTTGCAGCCTTGTGAGGAGGGAATGAGATAGAAACAAGATCTCGAACCCGGTTCCCCCAAGCGAGCGCCTCTTTCAGGGTAAGTGGAACATTGAGCGCGGCGTAGAGAAAAAGAGGCCAGACTTCAGTCCTCGCCAGACTGCGCGGCTAACGCCGAGGCCACGGGTTCCAACCCCAATCTGGCCACGGCTCTGTCCCGGCCGCTCGGGGTCAGCTGCCGCTCCTCCGCCTACTCGACCTCCCAGCGCCTGCTGCGGCACGTGGCAGCCGGAAGCGCACCCTGTGCCCCAGGCGAGGGAGGGCCACTCTGAGTGCGGGCCAGGCGGGAACAGCGCGCCGAGCCGGGGTCTGAGTAGGGGGGGGGGGGCTAAAGAGAAAAGCTTTGGGGTGAGGGAGAGACAGACCGCCAGGGCCCCCAGCCCCAGCCAGGCCCCCGGGGTTGGGGTGTGGGGGCGCTCACACACTGACCTGCAGGCCGGGACTTAGCCGGGCTGCGGACGCCGCGGGACGTACCAGCCCCAGTGGAGGCTGGGGGATGGGGGAGGCGGCCCCCAGAAAGAGCCCAGAAGATTCTCCGAGAATCGCCAAAGCCTCCCTGCTGCCTCTCCGCCTTCTTGCCGACGTGCGTAGGATTCAAGACGCTTTCCCCCAGAGGACCGCAGCATGCAGGGTCCCGCCGGAGCGCGGAAATCCCGCTGCGGGCCGTGGGATGGGCCCCCGGGGCTGAGAGCGCTCCTCACTCGCTTACTCCTTCCAAGGGCAGGGGAGGGGCCTGTTGCCGCCTGAAACCCGCTTTTAATTCCCCGCCTGCCTGTTTCCGTTCACCCGGGGTTGGTTTTTCTGTTTGTTCACTCCTTCTGTTACAATAAAAACAATCGACATTTCTTTTCAGTTTCCCCATATTAGCGTCACTCAGTAATTGTTCTCCACGCCTCCCCCCCGCGCTGAAGGCGAACTGGATTGCTGGTACCCTCGCATTGGAAGGTTTCCGAGGATATAAGCAAATCTTCCCTAAAGACTTTAAAGTAAAAATAAATAACGGCCCGGGAAATTGCCATGACCTTAACATCACTTTCTGAACGCAAATTACACCCATTTTTCAGTTTTCAACAGCGGAATTGCTTTCAGAAGGACGGCGCGGAGCCCCATGTTATAACCAAGTTATATGGTTACATTTGTTTATTAAATCCTTAAATGAAAGAGATCACATTTTTTGTGCAAGGGGCAAAACTTGTGGCTGCGGTCCCGCAAGTGCGATCAAGGATGGATCCCGGTTGGGGGCAGGGGCAGGAATGATTCCTTCGGGGAGGCCAGGCTGAGCCCTTAGGGAGGAGGCACTTCGCCCTGCCTGGGTCTAAGAATCTGTAGAAGACACACCGTTCGGTGAGGAGAGAATGACACCGCCCGCGGTCGCTCTACAGCCTTGAGCTGAAGCAGCTCAAGAAAGTTGCAGCTGCGTGTGAGGAAAGCAGGTTTTCGGGGCTCTTAAAGACCCTGCCCTCAGGGTCCCTGTGAGGGCAGTGGGATTGTCTCCTTCCGAAACCCGATTGTCCCAAAGGCTGTCTGGAAAAGATAAATGCGAACCAGGCCGCACCTCTAAGCCTTGGTTTCGGCTCTGAAGCACACCCTTTAGGGTCCCCATCTCGGGGAGGTTACGTTGAATGCAGCTTTCTTGGGAGGCTGGGGTTGTCTGCAGGCTTCAAGGAGCCGGAATCAACCTGTGGGCCAGTCTCGGAGCTAAGCAAGAGCGTTCCTCCCATTTTCAGTGATGCAGAGAACAGGCTGGCGCACTTCGCGGTTGCGTCCCGGGGAGTCCTCGCACCTGGGCAATGGACAGGGAGTGGTGGAGCTGCCCAGCTCCGGGCGGTCGAGGCGCGGGATTTCCAGGCTGTCTTTTTCTGGACGAATTTCTCAAGCACCACCAACTAGCCCTGAGCTGACCGCGAAAGCAGATAATCTTGCTGCACTGTCCTCACCATCCCTCTGAAACAGGAAGGGGTGGGGATGTTGGGAGCAGAGTCAGGGTCGGAGTCACGGAAAATTTGCTGCGGTCTGGGGAGTCCCGGGCTACCTCTCTCCCGGCCGAGTCACCTCGTCATAGCGACACCTATAGGTGTCAGATTTGATCGCGCTCCCACAGTAATGTTTGCAAAGGTTCGGAGAGGCCTTTGAAAATCCGCAGAACTTTTGACAGCCCAAAATTTTTAGTTTCCTTTTCCAATTTCACCTCCACCCTCCACTGGGCTCCAAATCCCCATACCGTTCTCTACCACTCTCCAAGGCAAAGTCGACCATCGGTCTTTTCACGATCCCCCCAAAGCTCTATTCCAAGCACTGCAGGGCTGGATCCTCTTGAAATCCCTAGGGGCTCCTCAGGGCCAGGTTCTGTGACGGGTCCCTGCTTTGGGGAGGGAAAACCCGAAAGGCAAAGATGATCCCTGAAGGTAAAGGGAATGATGAGACCACGGTTCTTTTTTTTTTTTTTTTTTAATTTATTTGACACACAGAGAGAGATCACAAGTAGGCAGAGCAGCAGAAAGAGAGAGGGGGGAAGCAGGCTCCCTGCTGAGCAGAGAGCCCAACCCGTGTCTGAGATCATGACCTGAGCCTAAGGCAGAGGCTTAACCCACTGAGCCCCCCCCCCAGGAGCCCAGAGACCATGCTTCTCCACTTCATCCTACCATTTGCTGAGGGCTCACAACTTCCAAACACCACAATAACCATACAAAGGTTAACTTCCCAGTGCTACAAGAGATAAAACAAAGGCTTACATTAAATAAGAGCCCACAAAGTGGATTAAATGAGATGACATGGTTAATTAAGTAGATGGGAATGTGATCCCCACCATACTCCCAGTGTCGTTGTTCTCCCCATGTCCCTATTCTGCAGGAAGAGCTCTTGCTGAAACATCAAGAGAAGCCCCCTTACCCCACGTGTCAGTCCGGAAATTCGGTGCTCCCCTTTACCCCCTCCATCACAGGGTGAGTGTGGGGTGGGGGGAGACAGTGACAGCCTGCGGGAAGGAGGGCCTGCACTCTGAGCTTCCTCACTAAAGACATAGACTCCAAGGAGCCCCTGGGTGGCTCAGTGGGTTAAAGCCTCTGCCTTTGGCTCAGGTCATGATCCCAGGGTTCTGCTCAGCAGGGAGCCTGCTTCCTCCTCTCTTTCTGCCTGCTTCTCTGCCTACTTGTGATCTTTGGCTGTCAAATAAATAAATAAAATCTTAAGAAAAAAAAAGACATAGACTCTAAGATACTCCATGCTACCGCTGAGGATGTCTGACTGACCAGGTGAGGACAGGAAATTGAGACCAGGCTCTGGCTTCAAGCACCGTCTTCTGACCCAGGCTACTCCACGGGCATCTGGGTGCGAACCACCGCTACTGTGGGTATCCGAAGCGTCCCTCGAGAGCGCTGCCGCCAAACTGCAGGTAGAGGGGCAGTGTGAGGACCAAAAAGAATCGGGAATGAGCTGCTCTTCACTGGGATCACCAGCCCCCAGCAGAGAAATCTACCTCTGTCTTTCCCGGGGATTCACTGTGGTTTGTGCCTGTGGGTCTTTCTTTTTAAGACCATTATAGTGGGGACAAACCAGGAGGAGCTGAGCTGCAATAAAATTAGAACCCATAATTAACACGGCAGCTGGTCCCAAGTGGCTCTGAAGTGTACGTGGTAGCTAGCCATGCTCTCTCCCTGGAGTCCGGACTATAGAGTTAACATTTTTCTTACTCCTTGTGTGCATCTTGTAGTCTAGCTCAACTCTTTTCATTATCCTGGATATAGAGGAGAAATAAATCATCTCACTTTAAAAACTATAAAGTTAAAGGGATTTCAGTGCACTCTGCGAGCAGTAGTAGCCAGGATAAGAGAAAAATCACGATGTTATTAGGAGCAGGGCTCACTTTTACTGTCTTTGAAAAATGTTCTCTACCTGTGGTCCTCGAGGAATTCACTCGGTCGTTTTTGAGTAGGGAGGTATTGGGTAGGGGGCGCCTCCCAGTAGGGACTGAGAACCGGATCTGAAATTCCAAGCCGGTGTTTTCAGATTTCGGAGAGAAACTGTGGTCCACACCAGAATCTGGCCACTCTGGGGTCACCAGAGCTCTGCAGACCAAGAGGAGTCTGACTGTATTCTTGCATCCAGGGTCGGTGTCCTAGCAATCTACAGCACTAGGTGCGGGTTACACACCACAATTCTTCTTTCTGCTGGGCCCAGCCCTCCCTCGGACTGTATAGTCTCTGGTAAGCCCCTCTGCAGAAGGCCCACTTGCTGCGTCTAGGGGCCCACCCTCTCCTCCTCCTGCCAGTGCAGTATCCTGTGAAGTCTAAAAACTCTACCCCCACCATGACCAGTGAAAGAACTGGCAACCCATCTCCTCCTCAGTATCAGCCACATTCGAGTCAAGCTGTGTGTCACAGCCAGTGGGACATAGACTGTAACCACTTCTCCACAGACATGACTGGAGGGTAGTTCTGGAAAAATTGCCAAGATTCAACAGTGTGGTTTTCAGTGGGAGCGTAGACTCTAAGGAAGAGAAATGTGAAAAAGAAATGTAACCTCTCAAGAGTCATTTTTCTAAGCCTAGAGAGATAAAACAGGTCCATCTTTGCAGAATAAGCGAATCACACACACACACACACACACACACACACACACACACCACACATTCTGAAGAGAGAAAGAGGGAAAAAAATGATGGCCTCTTTACAATTCACCTTTTTTTCCCCCCAAATGAGTTTCAAAATTGATATGAATGATTCCAAATTCTTTTTCAGGAAAACCCAAGTAACTGCTACCAGTTTTGTTCAGTACATGTATTTCCTTTGTGCAAATGTGAAAAAAAATAATTTTAAAAGGTTTGTTTATGCTATAAAAGAATTTGCACATCCAAAAGCCCGTGACATTTTAAAATATCTACAAAGATGCTTAAGTACATATCTTAATAATATATATCTCTTTAGGTAGTGCATTTAATAAAAAAAAATTGGGGGGAGAGCATTTAACAAAAACCATTATAATTAGTAAGGATGGATAGTGGAAACAAAGAAAAAAGAAATTTCTTGAGGGGAAAACAAAAAAAGGGGGGTTTTAGACAATACCAATGCTTTGTATTTTACCCCAATTTCTACAATTCTGTGCTATCACAGTTCTTACATATTAAGGTACTGTTGTGTTGCTATTTCATATCCAGCCTGTAGGTTTAATGGCTGCAGGGGGCAGAGAGAGGGTTGGCAACAAGAGATTAGCACCAGAAATGCTGGGCCAGGGTTTTATGTATGATGTGGAGGCTACAACCACCGTGTGGCTGCCATTCTTGAAAGGCTCCCAGGGTAGATAGAGGACTGAGAGAACAAGGCTGGTTCTGTTTCCTGCAGGATCAAAAGGCTAGCCCATGACAGTGGCTGACCGGTGAGCCATTTCTTACAAGGATGGGAAGCCAAGGTCAGGGCCACAGGGGACCTTTTAAAAGTCCCCTAGCACCTTCCTGCAGAACCAGAGGTGTGAATCTGATGTTCTGGCAAGCTGACAATACAAATTCCCTAAGTAGTTTTTATTGCCTGGGCGATTTCTATGCAATTCCCTTTGGGATTGAATTCTGCTTGGCCACATGGTTCTGTTCTTGGAGGAACCCCTTTCAGTGGGGAGAGAAATAATGATCCCATTACTCAATGTAAAAAACCTTCAATAATGCCAGTTTAGGGCTAAAAATTTAGACCCTTGAAAGCCAGGAAATAGAAAAGTTAAAATTCTTTTAGTTGGGTTAAATCACCCTCTCTGCCTAGGCTGTATAATACATGGAACATTTACAAGCCTCCCCAGCATGGCCATTCCAGCAGCCAGGGGCTGTCGCTGCCGCTGCTGCTGTGTTTCCAGGGAGAGCACCGCGCTTCCACTTGGCTGGGTAGATTTTCCTTTTGCGTTTGAACGTCTCACACCGGTAGATTTCAGTGGTTACTTGCCAGGTGAAAGTTATTGCACTGCTTGTATGGGTAAATGGATTTAAATATTAAAGAAAGCAAATTTACTTGTAGGTAACAAAAAACCAATTCAAAATAAGATAGAAATGTGCTGTGGGTAATTACGTATGTCCCAAATCTTCCAGATACTAAATCCAGATACCAACCTTTATCATTCAAAGCCAGCTTCTATACATTCCTCAACTAGGACAAAAAATGAAATCCTCAAATGGTAATTGATGGGAGTGAGTGCCTGTATTTTCCTCACTGTTTCCTTTTTTTTTTTAGAACTAAACAAATGTATCTATACGTTTCCCAAGAGGAAAAAACACGGTAGAAAGATGTGTTGTTATTTAAGTTCTGCACTGAAAGTCAGACATTACTAAGTTACATACAAATTATTACTTCCAAAGTCACCTCCAAATTGCCCTCTTTCCGCAAATGGAAGGGTAGACAAAAAGTGTACATGAGTTTTCCTTTAGAACCAGACTTGTTTACATTTTAACTGTGAAACAAAATCACCTTAAGACTTTTTGTTTCTCAAGGGCGCTCAATACTGAAGAGAACTAGATAAATAAATAAATAAATAAATAATAAAAGCAGAAACTAGAGGGTTAAATTTGTGAGTTGTGTGTAAGATGAAGTATAGCTTCTGGCCACACGTGCACATGATCTGTGTGTCTCATCATGGAACTACTAAGTCACATGAGAGTTTTTGGGGATAAAGGTATTAGGTGCAGGGAGGCATTATTATTCCTGTTAGAGCAAATTAGTCTCATTGGGGAAAATATACCCTTGGGGTACAATATATATTGAATTATATAGAAGGAATGAATGACACACACTTGGACAACGCTACATAAAAGCTGTATTTTTTTCCCTCATATGGGAGAGTTTCTTGTGTCAACAGAAATGATGAGGGCAAAGTTATGCAGTCTGTACATGTCATCTGTACAGAACTCAAGGCATAACTTGGGATTTCACTCTATCACCCAGCTGCCCCCCAAAACTTCAAAGAGATTTGCAAGCCTACCCCTCCAAGACATACTTTCTTGCCATGTGTTAAGCCTTAATGAATCTCATCACCCACGAAAGCAAGAGTGGATGAAGTATTGGGGAATGTCTTCTAATAACCTGCACAACTGTAAACGGAGGAGAATATAAGAAAAAGAAGTATGAGTCTGATGTGTTGCCCTTTCACAACTTTTTGACATGAAAACCATTTTAAAAATTTACTTAGGTAATTTCCATGTCTTTCTTAGAATATGGTGTAAGGGAGAGCTCTGACAGGTGAATCCAAATAGATGTTTCTTTGGTAACCAAGTCTTCCCAGTAAACACACTTAAATAGAGCTGAATGGGGATCATTTGGGTGAAGGCAAATTAATGAATATCTGTATAGAGGCTAAATGACCTTTTTTTGGGGGGGGGAAGAATAGTTATTGTTAGGAAGAAGGATGGAAGAAGAATGAAATATTTTTGTTGCCGATTAAAATAAAGACAGTTTTCTCCCTTATACCATACCCTTAAGGCATCTAGTAAAGTAAAATGAATGTTGGAATTAATAGCAGAAGGAATACAAACAGTATAAATTTACTGCTGCTGCTGTTGCCACAACACATATCCTAACACATCCTTGCATGTATGTATGTATCCCAATAATTTAATGACATCAATTAGAAAAACAATTTGCTAACTTATCTCTGAATAAGTTCTCTCTCAGAACTGTGTGAGCTTCTCCAAAGTGTCCTAATCCCAAAAGATTCAATTTAGATCCTTCATTTGTTTCTAAAGTCCAGTAAATACACTGTGTTCTGCCAATGAGCCCCTCCATAGATCACAAGCACCCGCTCCTCTATCCTTCCTGGAAGTCAGTGCTAAATCAGGGAAACACAGAATGTCTTGGTGCATGGCATCACTGTGCCTAAAACATGAGAGTACAAAATGGCAAGTCAAATTATTGCAATTTGTACCCACCAACTAGTAAAAGCTATGGACACCAGGAGAGTTTGCCCTTTAATTAGTTCTGTGTCATAAACATCTCTCTTCCTTTAGCTCCCTCTCTATCCCTTTTCTCTGATATAGTACTTTTCCCTCTCAAACACATGCACACACCCTTGTACACTCCCTGGAAAAAGCAGCATTTTACACAAGTTTTTGCTTTTTTAAATGTTCTTTTCTATTTGAAATTCCATGAAATCCCTGAAATCCTTTAAGGAACACAAGGAAACTAAGCATAACATTACCAAGATGAGTTCCAGTGAGGTCATAAAGCACTTAGCATTCTTCATATTAAAATTCCCAAACTATTAGAAATGCATATATGCCTGGATATGTCTTAAAGCTTATATTTTTAAATAATCAGTGAAAAGTATATCCAGATCTTTACATGTTTGGGAGAAATTAGCAGGCAGCTAAGACAAGGTCAACCTTTGCCATTTGTACTTGCTCACGAATCTCTGCCCTAAAAGCAGGTAGTCTGATCTTAGTTGTAGTATTAGGGGAACGTGAGCCTTGGTTAATCCAAAGAGCATATGATGAGAATCTACTCCAAGTCATCAGTGTTTTGTTGCCGGTTCTTTCTGTCATCAGGAGTTCAAGTCCCTACATATACCAAAAACGATGATTTTGACAGTGCTCAGACTAGTTTTCTCCTAGAGCTTTCTTGGAACATCAGTTTGGCTTCTTTTCTGCATTACAATTCTAAGTGATCTCAATTAAGACAGCTGCATTTCTTGATGGTGGTTGTGTGGGGATGGACTAGTCATCTGACTTCTCAATAACTATAAACACCAATTGAATATTTTAAATAATTCATTTCTCAGATCACATACCAAATAATGTGTAGCTATTTGCTTCTTAGACTTCTTATGCATGGCTCAGGAAGCCAATACTCTTTAACAACTGTTAAAGATATCCTGCAAGATCTTCCAAAGAGAAAAACTCCCCATCCAAATTCAAACCCAGGTTATGTGTTAAAAATGGACAATTGGACCAAAACACAGCTATTATTATTATTCTCTTTTCTATAAGAATATTTACAGAAAAAAATAGAAATGTGGATTTCACTGTTTTATTTGTAGGGACGAAGGTCAGAGTGTCAAATTGCACATCTTGGGTTCTCAATAATGGGCCACTGTGTCTGACCTCCTCAATTTCTTTTCTCCACTTCTAGGAAGGAACAGAATAAAATGTTTTGTGGAAGTTTATATTGAAATGAGGTCAGGTAAACTAATGACTGCTTGGTATTTTATGACAAGTTTTATAACCTTGGAGTTGCCATAACTTTCAAACGATCATCAATAAAGTTTTATTGCGAATGGGTCGCCATGTGTCTGAATGCTTTTGCACATAGTAAAGGTCTGCTGCCCCATTGGCTTAGCTCACCAGCCCCTTTTCACCCCAGTCATAAAGTCTTCTTCTTTTTATTGAAGGTTGAAAAGTCTTCAACTCTTCTCTTCCATTAGGTTGGCAATTCCGGGACTACATGGAAATTATTTCTTCATAATTAAATCATGTGTACAACTAAATTTGCAAGAATATATGATGACATTTAAAACAGATTTTAAATGGACTCTAAAATAAATAATATGGGGGGGGGGGCTGACAATAGTGTACTCCAAAAACACGTGTTTGGATGCTAGGCTATATTGATCTGTGTGCTCCAGAGGGCGGCGATTGCATAATTAGGCGCTGAGGGACGGTTAATGGTCTCAAAGATAAAACAAGTTACTTAAGGCTTTTCTAGCTGACCAGAGGATCTTAACGATTTAGGAGACTTCACATTTCGTTCCAGCCTGAATCGTCCCAAAGGAAGAAAGTTGGATTAGACCGGGCCTCTTGCTTGCCGGATTGTCCTCACATTTCTTGCTTGCCGGATCGTCCCCACATTTCTAGGGCTGAACCATGAGTTCCCAAGTGTCTAATTCATAGTGTCAGCTCTCGGGTTCAGATTCAAGTCTGCATACACAAGTACTTTTTCGTCTGCTGTCAAATATGTGGAAATGAAGCCGAGAAAAATGTCCTGCGAGTTGGATGAACAGAGCTGCAACGAAAAATTGTACAAAAACGAAGCCTCTGCTGTTTGCGCCCTTCAGACAACTACTCTCCGTCGGGCGAAGGTTGTGACCCGGCGACGAGAGTGGCAAGAGTGCTGCCAGAGTGGCTCACGGAGACCGAGAGGCAAGACGAAACTGCGAAAACTGGGCGCGCCCCCTCGTCTCATCCCCCGACCGGAGTTAAAGAGCCTGCCGTGTTGCCCGGCAGGCCCCCGGGTAGGAAGGCCCTCGATTCTCAACTTTCTCCTACCAACTCGTGCAAATCCGTCCCCTCTAACCATCCCGTTTGCACGGCTGCTCTAGGGGGAGGCAGTGGTAAATACCGCCCTCTCTCGGATCTCCGGTAACTCTCCCCAGCGCGCCGAATTCGCTCCTTTCCAGGCTCGGCGTCCAGTACCCGCCGCGGTGCGGAACCTCCGGCTCCATGCGAGGGTGCCGGCTGCGCGTCTCCTTCCCGCGGACCGAGGCCTCCAGAGCCCCGGATTGGAAACCCGAGCGCTGAGCCGGATCGGCGGAGCTAAGAGGGCCCGAGCCCCAGCCTCAGCTCGGCGGCGGAGAGAGCGCTGCCACGCGCGCGGTTCTTTCCCAGGCAGTGCGCCTCCGACCCTGCGTGGCTTTGCGAGCGCGGCTGCGTCCGTAAGCCTCGGCCGCCGAGTTCTCCCCAAGCGGGAAACCCGCAGACCTTCTGGGACTTACGAACTGCCTACTCTGAATCCCTGAGGTTCTCTTTATGATATTTGGGGGCCCCGCGAGCGGGCTTGGGGTTCCCCACGGCAAAGATGTAGCGGGGGAACTGGCTCCTAGCTCACCCCTCATCTCCTACCACTCACCAGCCGAGGCCTGCCTGAGCGCTCTCACTGAGGCACCAGGGGCAGCTATGGCCCAATAAATGGCTCCTGGGTCATCACGGCGGGCCCAGGTCGAGGGCGCGCAGGTGCAGGGAGCCCGGCTCATGTCCTCTGCGCCCCGAGGGCCGCGGGGTGGGGTTCCGAGGCGGGCGTCAGGCCCCCAGACCTGCACGCGCCCTAGCTCGGAGAGCCAGGAAGCAGTGCTGTCGGGGTCCCGGCCGCCGCGCAGGCGGGGGCAACGACTCGCTCCATCGGGTGTTTGCGGAGCGGGAGTTCGCGGGGAAGGCGGGCAGCGGGACGCAATCACGGGCTGTGGCGCCATCTCCCGAGGAAACCTCGCAGGAACTGCGACTCCACAGGTGGCCCTCGCCGCGGCTTCTTCCAGGTAGCGCAAATGCCCTGCAAACGCATTTCCCCTAATAACGCCCTGAAGTGCCTCTGGTAACAATGACTAAACCGAAGGTCGGTGTCCTCCCCAAGTGATGAAAGGTCCTAGCTTCCCGGGAGTCTACACACACACACACACACACACACACACACACACACACGCACTCACGTACCAGCTCCTAGGTCCCCTTTTCCTGGGGAAAGGGTAGGAGGCTGCAGCTTCCCCCGGACGAGACTGCCTTCTATCGCCTGCGAAGGGATCTCGGACCCTCCTCACGTCCACTACAGCCAGGTGCCCAAGACTCCAGCAACAAGTAGGAAGCGATGACTCGAGGCGAAAGGTATTTGTGGCCCCCGAGGCAGGCTTCAGGTTGCAGCGGGATCGAGTCTTCCGGAAGATGTCCAGCTCAGCTCCCCGGACTTGAACAGAGCCGGCCTGTCCGCGGTCACTTCCACGCTCTCACGCGGGATGCACCCAGCAGCTCTCTGCACCACCACAGAGAGAAAGCTTTTCCTGTTCCCACCATCAAGGTTAGAGATTTTTGCAAGTAACGTTTTTTAAAAAGAAATTAAGTCAGAAGGTGGGAGCAAAAGATACAGCAAGAAACAATCGTTTTCAGAGTTAAGTTCCTGGTGTTAATTATAGTCGAGTCCCCTCACCCCTCACCCCTTCAGGGACACACCATTCTTGAGTTCCTTTCTCTGGCTTCATTCTTGGACACGGACTTCTCTGTTGGTGAGCACCATTCACTTGAGTCTAACAACAGAGTAGTAGATCACTTCTCTTTAAACATTAGTAGCTACTGTAAGCCCACCTGATTAAAATCAGTTGTGAAGGGAGATATGCAGGAGCTAGATCTCCCCCCCTCCCCCAGTCCAATTATCTCTGGTGACCTCCTCTGGGTCATGCTCTTGTTGTAACTATCCTGCCATCTTAACATTGACCTGGGGAGGTATATGCTGCCCTTTAAAAACTCTGGCCAAGGGACCATAAGTCTCATTAGTCTACAATGGCACACTCATATATTCAACACCTTTTTATTGAGCACCTGCTATGTGTTACGCATAGTGCTAACTGCTGGGGGTACAAGACAAAGAAGGAAGAAGACGTGGCCTTACAGAGGAGCTGGACCTTTTGGCTAATAAATTACTGCTCTCAGCTTGGGATTTGCTGTAGGGCTGGCTATTTTCCTTCTGGCAAAGGCCAATTTTCTGTTTTTAAGTGTTCTCAAATACAGTTATACTGTTTGTAAGTCAAGGAGACCGGTGCCAATAAGAAAAGTAAATTCTTCAGCCAACCTGAAACCTAGCTTCAAAATTCAGGAATCTGAGTAGCTCGGGACCTCCCTCTTGTTTGGATCATTCACCCAATGTGGTGTGGTCTTTACAGCTTCAGTTAAGACAATAGTATCAAAGGTAGGGAAATGTTGACAGAAAACCCATTAACAGTGGCAGGCCTCTGGTTCCTCACAAGGATATCCTATTGGAACAGGGCAAACCCTAAAAATGGGGCTATCCAGTCAGCAGGTCAGAGGCACCTCTCTGCTTATCTCCTCGCCTTTCTCCCTTCTTTCTGAGGGCAAAGGAAAATTCCCCTATTCACATGGTGTAAACTTGATAGCCTACTAAAGATGTTCCAGGGCCCACACAAAAATCTGGAGACCCTCTCTAGACCCTATAGCATGGAATTTGGAAAACCCCTGAAGGCCAGCCAAGAGAGAAGGCCCTGTATGGGAGGCATAAGCTTTCCATCAGAGCCCTCCTCTACAGGGAGCCTGAGCGGGGTGGATTTGGCTCCAGGCTTCATCCCCTGAAACTTTCCCCCCTCTCTTCAGAGTTTGCTTCTAAATAGAAGCCACAAGCCACAAGCTCTTGCAAGGTCAATAAACATAATTTCCTTTTTTTGATAAGGCTGCTAGAATGAGGGAATGCTTACATCTTACATTTGTACATTGTACAGTTTTTTTTTTAAGATTTTATTTAGTTATTTGACAGACAGAGATCACAAGTAGGCAGAGAGGCAGGCAGAAAGAGAGGGAAGCAGGCTCCCCGCTGAGCAGAGAGCCCGATGTGGGGCTCGATCCCAGGATCCTGGGATCATGACCTGAGCTGAAGGCAGAGGCTTAACCCACTGAGCCACCCAGGTGCCCCCATTGTACAGTTTTATAAAGCACTTATACACATATTTCATTTATTAACCTTGATGAGCTTTGACAATCTACATACGGGGAATCTGAGGCATAGAGAAATAGGGACTTTTAACCAAAATGAAAGGAACATGGAAGGTAGCAAAATTGGTACAGCTATAGATTTGTTTTACGGTAAGCATTTAGCAAAGTTCTTTATGGCAGCTCTAGAGCTAAGACAGAGGAATGCAGCCTGGAGATACGATTAGTTGAATAGCTCATTTATTCCTTCATTCTTCAGACTAATCAGTATTTCTTTTAAGCATATTCTATGTGTCAGGAACTGGATTCAGCACTGGAGATAAAAAGACAGATAAGCCACAGTCCTTGGGGGGCTCACAACTGAGTGAGGAAAGTGACACGTTAAAATAACAATAATGATAGTAAGGTGATAATACAGTGTGGTAATGGAGTTAGACCCAAAATGCTATAGAAATGCAAACGGCTCCGGAGGGTGGTCTTCAAGCCAATGCCAGCCTACTGGCATGCTCTCATATTTGTGGAAAACATGGCACTTAGAGAGGGTAAGAAATTTGAAGGAGGACCCAATCAGTATGCAGAAATACCTTAAATAGACAGGAGTAATTGACCATAACTCGTGCTAATCAGTATATGGTAAATATAAAATTCTACATTCAGGTTCAAAATAATTGCATGAATATATGAAGGGACTCTCAGGGATGGCAGCATAGTCAAGCTCAAAGGCTTCCATTTGACTGCAAACGTTACATAATCCTAGAATGTTAAAGTCCTTAGCTTGTGCTAAATGTCCAGCATAAGTGTGGTGATTCTGCTCCCCTGGGGTTGGAACATGTCTCAGTTTTGGTTTCCAGACATGGTATGGTGAAAGACCCTCAACCAAGTCTAGTAATCTGACTGATGGAACTGAGACTGTGGATAGAGACCAGAAGACTCAGGGAGGACAGTGGAGCTGTTTTCAAATACTGGGAAGGCTCTCATCTATGAAAGGTGTGTGTGTGTGTGTGTGTGTGTGTGTGTGTCTAAAATAAATAAAGCTTTAAAAACAAACATGGGGGCACCTGGGTGGCCCAGTCAGTTAAGCCTCCGACTCTTGATTTCTGCTCAGGTCATGATCTCAGGGTCCTGGCATCCAGTCCTGCATAGGGCTCCCCACTCAGTAGGGAGTCTCCTTGAGATTCTCTCCCTCTCCCTCTGCCTCACCGCATGCTTCCTTTCTCTGTCTCTCTGAAATCAATCAATCACTCAATTCTTTTTTTTTTTTTTTAATGTTGGACTTAATCAAAGGAGCACAGTCAAGGTTTTCTCAATTTGTAATCCAGAGGTTGATGGAGCAAGGCATGCTCTATAAGCCTGACTGTCTTTTCCTGGTAGATGCTCCATGAATATAGGGCCCATGTCTGTCTTGTTCATTTGGTAACCTCAGTGCTTTGCTCATAAAAGGCAGCCAATAAAATTTTGTTGTAGGAATGCAGAAAAGAATTATTCCATGTGGCTCCAAAGAACAGGGCTGAGGCTCAAGGGCCAAAGTGTGAAGCTGGATGACAAATGAAGTCAATTAATTTGCCTATTAATTAGGATCCCAGTGTAAGGAAAGATGCATGAGTCGCATTTTTAATTTCAATCATCACTCACCTAATTGCATTTACTATTACTATTATATTTTACTATTATCTATGTTCTTGAGGTTATCTGTGTCTCCTGTATGTATGATGGAGATGCCATATAACTTATATTAGTAAAATAGTGTGTTACTATGTATCTCTTTCCAACTCTGTATTCAGTGACAACTGTTAGTGACAACAAGTTAGTAGCTTTAAATATGCTATGATGAAGAATTTATATCACAGAATCAGAAATTGCTCCAAACAGGGCTCTTTCATTCCCCCAGAGAGCTGGTTGTTAAACATTGACACACCATTGGGCAGAAGTCTAGGCTCACATGGTAAGCATGGAACCTAGGGAGAGTTGAAGTGAAAAATATTTTTATTTTTAAATTATTTTAAAGATTATATTTATTTATTTGAGAAAGAGCATGAGGGGGCAGGGGTAGAGGGAGAAGGACAAGCAGACTCCCTGCTGAGCATGGAGCCCAATGTGGGACTTGATCCGAGGACCCCATGATCATGACCTGAGCCGAAATCAGATGCTTAATGGACTGAGCCACCCAGGCACCCCAAAAATATTTTTAAAGAATGGTTTTGGAAGATTGTTCTGGAGACAGACTGCCTGATTAGAATTATGGTTTGTTCACTTATTGGCTATTAAAAAAAATTCTAATGTATTGCCTCAGCATTTTGAGCTCCTACCCTTTGCTAGATTCTAGGCGGAGTAAAAGTTCAATTCCAGTTGTTTTAAAAACATAGTCTACAATATAGAAAAGACTCTCAGGTGACAGTTAACTACACCATTTTTTTTTTAATTGCTGGTAGTTGTAAAATCTCTAAGTTTTACCTGTTTTAGGATTTAGTGGCAAAATGTAAGCTTCTATACTGGCGTTGTATGTGATGCAATTCATTGATGATCACATTAGATTATCTTTTTGAGAGGGGAGGAAGAGCCGTCCAAAAGATGTGACTTTGCCATTTTATTCACTGATCTCATTCATTCAGTCAGCTATGTGCCAAGTATAAGAGGGCAAGGAAATGAATTTGACAGATGCCTGTGATTCAGGTTCTTACAACACACGGGAAGAGAGCCACTCAAACAACTAATTACAATAACATAATTATGGTAATACAATAATAAAGTGCAAAACTTTAAGATTATAAAGAATGCAATTATTATCCTGAGGACACAAACAATAAGCTGAATGAGAGGATATAGGAAGACATGATTAATTCTGACAGGCTAAAACCAGAGGCCTCTTGTACATTAATCTAAGGATGTTCTCAGGTTTAAGTATTTGTTATAGCACCGTCTTATGGCTGTTCTTAAGGGAAAGGTGGGTGTATGGGGGAGGGGTGGTTCTTGGGATCTGTTTTGTTTTGTGCTGCTTTACTGAGAAGACAATGAAATTAAGCCGGATGGAGGATAGCCTGTCTGTAAGTGATCATGAAGTGCATGGAGCTCTTTTAAAGAGCTATGGATTTAGGAGATTTAGGGGAGAGCGGGACTCAGGTCTGGTTTGTGTCACCAATTACTTTGGGAAGTCATTTTCCCTCTCTGTATCATCTGTAAAATCTGGGGCTTAAATTAATGATCCATAAGCTCCAAGGCCCTGGGATTATCTGGGGAAGAAAGGTAGGGGGAAAAGGAAGATTTGCACTGAGGTTGGTTTTTTTTTCTAATCTTGTAAGGTTCCTAGACTTGACTGCTCATGTTGAGAATGGAGGAAAAGATGGAGATGCCAGAGATCAGGATTACTGTCTATACTGCTGATGAACTGTTCTATCAGAATCTTTCCTGGATCTAGTTGCAATAGCCTGGCTCAAGACACACCTGAATCATGGTAAGACAAGTGAAATTCTAGAAGAATCTCAGGATTAAGTCTATTTCAGGTTGGTCTTAATGCTTTGGAACTGCACATGACATTTGCAGAAGAGTGCTATGGTGCTGAAGTTCTCTAAATGTGAGGGTTGGGAAAACCTATTCAGTGCTTTTCTCTCGCTATCTCTCTTTCTCATGGGGGGCACGTATCATCACCTAAATCTGAATTCTCTTAAAATACTTTGTTCTTTCTTACCCATTGTATCTCTTCCAGCCTCCCCACAATCCAGCACACATCTCCCGAGACATATTAATCCATTGCTGCTTCTAGCTATGTGACTTTACTTATGCAGATTCCCAGAACACCAAACATTGGTATGGATAACATGATAGATTATTGATTAATTTTGCAAATTTTTCCCCTTTTTCCTTCCCATGTGGAACTCTCATTGGTTTCAAAGAGTTATAAATACACTTTTGTTCTTTTTTTTTTTTTGGTGAATACTTGGGAAAGAGCTGTTTCCAAAAAATCATACCTTTCACATCGCTGGTGTTGGAAATGCTTAGGGGTCAGAGTCAAGTGTGGGTGCACATGTGCAGCTCACATTGTGAGGCGAGAGGGGCCTCTTGCTAAGTCTCATGTGCCATTCAGAACTAGTTATTTTCTCTGGCAGAGGAAGCCTTAAGGTTTCCATCAGCTATTTGTGAGCAATAGCACCAGAGATGTTAAAGTCCTTCTTAATTTGGGTGCATTGTTATGATCCGAGGAATGAATGTGCTGTGTCTGAACCCTCATATTCATGCATCTCCCATGGTGAGCCTGAGAAATTAAAAACACAGGTGTACACATGAAGTCTGAATATACCAAGATCAGTGTGAATTTCAGAAGACTCCCAGTGGTGGGACTTCCCAGACTTAATTACCCAGATTACTTATCTCTACAGCCTCTCTATTTCTAAGAGTAAAATATTGAGGAAGAGGAGGAGGGAAAATATTGATGGAAGGGAGGGAAAATGTTAATGGAGAGGAAGACCCATTCTGTTGTTCATGATTTAGATGTGGATAGAGGAGGAAGGGATCCAAGATCCAGGCAAAGGAAATAGTGTTCATAAAGTCAAGTCTTGGGGAATTTTATAGCCTTTTATTATTACAAAAGCAATACATATAGTAGCAAATCAGAAAATAAAAACAAACATACATTTTTAAAAATTAAAACATACTCCTGCCAATAAGAGACAACCATTGCCAATTTTTAGTGTATATTCTTCCAGATCTCTCTCTTTCTCTATGTGTGTGTGTATGTGTGTGTGTGTGTGTGTGTGTGTGTGTGTGTTAAATGAGATCCCACTCTACTTGCTTTTTTAGTCAGCAGTCTCTACCTTTCTATATCAGGGTGTTTTCAGTTTTCATTCCATAAATTAACTATATCAAATACAAATTTCCCAGTGACCCCCAAAAGTCATTTATAGGGTCTAACCCAGGACCACCTTAAGTCTCATTTTGAAAGTAGCATAGCTACAATACACTTATTAAAGAAGGCAAGTCAGAGGTCCTTCAGGCTGTCATACTTTCTGGTTGTCATTGGTTGTTTTCTCATGATGTTTCTTAGCTTCTTCCTCTACCTCTTACGTCTCCTCTAAATTGGAAGTTTGACATTTGGTTTGAAGGTTTGGAGTGGGAGACAAGAAGTATCTGAAGGTTTTCTGAAGATCAAAAAGTGATGGTCATTTAAAAATAATGTACAGGAACACATCATATACCAAGAAATGAGAGAGAGAACGCAGTAAGGGGATCATGGTGGCTGGAGCTGAAACATTTCACTATGGTAATGTGAGAGGACTCCTTCTGGCAGTTCCCAGAAATAATAGGGAGATACTGAGTGGGAACTAAGTTCCCAAATGGGCAGTTGAAGACACAGAACCATTATAATCTGGGCATAAATATAAATGTGATCTCAGTTATATCCACAGGCTGGTAATTTTTTTTTTAAGATTTTATTTATTTATTTGACAGAGCGAGATCACAAGCAGGCAGAGAGGCAGGCAGAGAGAGAGGAGGAAGCAGGCTTCCCACTGAGCAGAGAGCCTGATGCAGGGCCTGATCCCAGGACCTTGAGATAGTAACCTGAGCTGAAGGCAGCGGCTTAACCCACTGAGCCACCCAGGCGCCCCCACAGGCTGGTAATATTTGAGTTATACTAGGAAGATGTCCAAAACATATAACGATGAAGGTAATGTATGCATGTGTTTTAAAAAATCATACTGTAGGGGCACCTGGGTGGCTCAGTTAGGTAAGCAATCTGCCTTTGACTCAGCTCATGATCTCGGGGTCCTGGGATTGAGCCTAGCAACAGGCTCCCTGCTCAGTGGGGAGTTTGCTTCTCCATCTCTCTTTGCTCCTGCCTCTTTCTCTCTCTCTCTCTCTCCCTTTCTATCTCATTCTCAAATAAATAAATAAATAAATAAACTTTAAAAAATCATACTGTTTAGGGATATATAAAATAAAAAGTAAATTCTCACTTGCCCTGATCCAACTGCCCCCCCACCGTACTAATAGTTTCTGCTTTTGCTTCTAGCAGTTATTATTGTAATTTTTAAAAAATATAATTATCTTTCTATTTCTTATTTTTATCAAATTCAGATATTATACATTGGCCTCTGGGTACAAAATGTGAGGAACTTGAAACTTGAGGGACTTCTCCTTTCTCCTCCTGCTTAACTTCTTTCTTTTTATTGCATTAGTACTTATAATGATTATAAGCTTCTTAAACCATAAGTTCATCTTCTTTCCTTTGTCTATAGGTTGGTTCTAATAATTAAAAAATAACATGAAACACTTATAAAATTATTATTACATGAATATAAATCTTTCTAGAGAAGAAAATGTAATTATCAATCTTGAATATTTTGCCCCTCAAACAATAATCTTCCACACACCCCCATCTAAAGGATTGCCTTTGATTTCCTTTCTCACATCTATAAATCTTCCTGGGTCATATGATGGAGCTGCACCTTCTTATATCTCGTCTTTTCTTCTTTCTTGGTTTTTTAGTTACTTTTACTTTACCTTACTTTTAGGTTTTTCTGGGTTACTTCTGAAGTAATTTCTTCTTACTGAATGTGTGGTTACCAACCTTAACTGAAATCTTATGAGTCTGCAAGTGCCTTATGTGTCTGCAACTGCCTTCTTTTAGCCCTCTCACTGGACATTTGGCTGGGTATAGAAAACGGGGTTCAAAATAGCTTCCCCTCAGAACTTTGGAGATGCTGCTCCATTGCCTCCTGGAGTTCCATGACGTCAATATGAGTCTGCTGTCAGGCTCGAGTTCCTCAACAATTGCCCAAGTCAGGAGGGCTTTTCTCTGGGGTCAAGGTCTTCAGGGTTATTCAGTTCTGGGTGGCTCTGCCATTTTTTTCCTGAGCTGATGTGTGAGTCCAGATTATCTCAAACTTGGTGTTGCTTTTCTCTCAGAGGGAGAGAGAGTGGGCCCCACTCACCCCCGCTCTCCCGAAGGCAATTCTTCAACATCTCAGACTAATCTGTAAATTGTTAGCTGGAATCATCTGGAGGACTTCTCTGCGAAAGCCAGCCTTTATCTCTGGAGTCTGAGCTCCCGGCACTTCTACTGTAACTTCTCCACTTCCTGGATACCTTTTGTTCCTATTGATTTGAATCCTTCACCTTTTCTGACTCACTGAAGACTCTTAGTCTTGTTTTCTATTGCTGTAATGGCTTGAATTTTAAAATCTTTTTTTTTTTTAATCATTTCAGTGGGGCCTTTGGAAACAGAGTGGGTAGACGCATGCAGAAATGCAAGAGACATTGTTAACTGAAAAGTATAAAACAGTATGCACACCTGCATGTACACACAGAGAAATACTGGGACAATAGTGTGACCAAAACATAACAGTAGTCATGCTGGGTTGTAGGAAAATGCTTATTCATGTTGACTAAATTTTTTCTTACAATGAGTATATTTACTTTTATAATGATAACGAGGACAAGGTATGAGTGTGTGTGTTTGTGTGTGTGTGTGTGCGCGCAAGCGTATTTTAAAGAAGGAAATGATGCTTTGTCCCATAGAGATAGGGAGCAAGAGTATAAATCTGGAACGGAGTTTTCAGTTGGTCTGTATTGTCCTCCTCCCTTACAATGCAGTGTACTGCGGACTGTTTAATGGACACTGATTTTCCATGAGCACCTCAGCGATATCAAATCAAGAATATGAAATGTTTCCTGAGCCCGACTATGTACAGCGTTGGCCAATGCAGTCTCAGGGGGCTGCTCCAATGAGAGTAGACCTCAGGAGGGGCCAGCAGCTGAAGGTCGGCTCTGAGTTAGATCTGCCCAACAGCAAGGTCCAGTCCCCAAGAGACTGGATAAGTTCTGGGCCTCCTTCCAGGTATTCTAGTCTCTGAGACTATAAATGTCATGTTACCCATTTAATCGGATTCCAAAAGGGCTTCTTGGCAGAAAAATATGGGAACTACCGTGGCAGATCAACTACAAAGACAAAGCGGTTTATTGGTTCAGGCTTCAGAAGAAACACTAGATGAAACTAAAATTTGCTGTAAGAAAAATGTGATAAATCTAGTATTACTTAAAAGCTTCTAAAGCAATGGCGAATAATGATAATAATAAGTTGCATACCTCCTCCACGTGCACAACTTCTGCCCTGGGACTTCAAAGAAAGCTCCTTGAGTCCAGAGGGAGATGCACAGCTCTGCCGAGGAGATATTTATGGGGCTGTTATGGCGCCTGGGATGTTCCTATTATACTCACCATTCAAACCTCCAGATTCCCAGGACCACAGAAAACAAAAGACCTGAGACATTTTAAAAGGGGGAGTGCTTTCTCTTCTAACACAAATGATCAGGTTTGCATTGTTATCAGTTTTGAACTTTTGGCATTATTTCTACTCACAGGCTGCTTCACCCATTTTAATACTGAGAGACAGAACTGGAAAAGCCCCTCGAGCAGTGTTAAGTGGAGTAGAGAGCTGCTAGCTCTCTGGTTAATTTAGTAAATGTCACCAGATAAAGAATACCATGCAGAGGTTGCACCTACCCCCAGTTTTGCAACCTTATTGAAGCCAGGCATGGGGCTAGAAGTACCCAAGTGTTCTTAGTAGTGCAGTTTGAGTCTCGCCTCCATGAGTTTAATGACACCCATCACAGAGAAATAAGTTTGGATGCTTCCTTTCCTATATTCTTTCCCCACCCCAAAATGAATTCAGTTAATTAGAAAAAATGTTTCCACTTTGAAGAGTTTTATAGCCTATTTTGTGTATCAGCAGAGAGGGGGGAAAACGTGTGCGTGTGCATAATGCTGGCTTTAACATATGGCTGTAAGAGGTGTCTTTATATGCACATGTTTGTTACAGAATTATCCTTTGTTATTTAGTATTTTATTTTCTTAAGTTTGCATTTAAATTCCAATTGGTTAACATACAGCGTAATATTAGTTTCAGGTGTACAATATACTGATTCCACACGCCCATACAATACCCGGTGCTCATCACAACAGGTGCTCTCCTTCCTCCCGCTCCCCTATTTAACCCATCCCCCACCCACCTCCCCTAGTACTTTCTGTTATAGCAGTCAGACATTAAGTCATTCGTTCTACATATGCCAGAAAAGCATGGGACATTTCTTATAAACTCATGTTGCTATAATCATAGATAACAAGAATCATCCTTAGTATCATTCAAAACTCAGGGAATATTCAAATTTCCATGCTTATCTCAAAAATGTCTGCTACAGGTGGTCGTTTAACCCAAACTCTACATATTATCTGGTTGTATCTCTCAGTATCCTCTAATACTCTCACTTCTTCATGCCATTGACTTGTTAAAGAAATCAGATTAATTGTCCAGTATCCCACCTTCCAGCATCTTTTCAATCTATCAGATTTAGAATAAGGGCACCCATCCACTTAAGATAAATCCTTCGAAGCATATAAGACTTGTGTTAGCCCATTCTTATTGATGAAGAAACAGGGGTACAAAGACTGAGTCAAGTACCTAAGAAAGTCTGAAAGCGAATCTTCATCTCCTAATTTCTCATTTAGTTCTTTTTCCACTAAACTTTCTTGATGGTGCACTTGGGGGGTTCAGTCGGTTTGGTGTCTGCCTTTGGCTCAGGTCATGATCCCAGGGTCCTGGGATCAAGCCCCATGTTGGGCTGCCTGCTCAGCACAGAGACTGCTTTTCACTCTCCCTCTGCCCTCCTCCCCTGCTTGTGCTCGCTCTCTTTCTCTCTCTCTCATATGAATAAATAAAACCTTAAAAAAATAAACTTTCTTGATTCTGTGTTTTTGTGTTAAAGGGTAGGGATGGCAGAATGTGAATATATGTGGTTTCAAAAAATCAGCTTACCTAGTTCATTTGCAAGTAACTTGTTAACAAATTTGACTATAAGTTCCAAGAGGACAAGGTCAAGTCTGTCTTCGCCATTAGTATCCCTAGGGTTGTGGCAGAGCCTGGCATAGTTTAATGCTCAGAGATGGTAGAACCAATGAACGGATGAAGGAGCATGGGTAGTGGGTTGTTTTTTTTTTTTTTTAAGATTGATTGATTGATTGATTTGACAGACAGAGATCACAAGTAGGCAGAGAGGCAGGCAGAGAGAGGAGGAAGCAGGCTCCCTGCTGAGCAGGGATCCTGGGGCTGGATCCCAGGACCCTGGAATCATGACCTGAGCCGAAGGCAGAGGCTTTAACCCACTGAGCCACCCAGGTGCCCCGGGTTGTGTTTACCAAAGTGTGACAATGCTTTAAGTTTGAATAGGGCCTCACCCTTTACACATCTCCTGTTTTTAGACTCTCATCTGATTGTGAAACAACCGCATAAAACAAATACTGTAATCCCCATTTACCAGGTAAAGGAATGAGATGGAAAGCATCCCTCAAGCACGAGTTAGGCGTAAATAAAAGGAAAGCCAGGTTCCAGGGTGTTTCCATTTCATCAGCTAACTCTTCAGGCAGCTGTTTTTTAAGTTTATTTATTTTTAGTAATCTCTACACCCAGTGTGGGGCTCGAACTCATGACTCCAAGATCAAGAGTCACATGCTCGTCTAACTGAGCCAGCCAGCCATGTGCCTTTCTTATGCAACTTCACCCTCTCTGATAAGGGAGACAAGTGTTAATACTTTATACAACATGCAAAGCCTCTTAGCTCCCTTGGTCTCTTCAGCAACCATGCAGGGTACAAGTGATTATCTCAGCTTTATGGCTGAGGAGACTACGCCCGAGCCGCATGATTACCAAGAGAAAAAGCCTAACTTGACCTTAAACTTTCTGACTTTGAATACAGTTTTGTTTCTTCAATTCAACCAGTTATACTCCTTCCCTGGCTGTCCCCTGCCTTATTCCACTGCCAGACACAAATCCTTCATGGACTTTTCCCAGGTCCTTGAATGCATTTCTATTCATACTTCTCTGAATAGCCGTGGCGTGTTATTGACATGGGGTATAACATGGGATATGTTATATCTTCCTCCTGTTTACATCACACCGACCAATTTGCTATCATTGCCCCATTCCTTCACTTGACACAGAAGCAGTGTTTTCTCCTTCACATCCCTATTTCTTTCCTCTTAGTAGATGATACTGACTGACAAGACATCTAACTGGTCAATATTTTGGATGCCTCATATTTCTAATGGGAATCTGGAAAAGTGAACTAGGGAATTTTGCTATCAGCTGGCATAAAGAATTCTGTATCTAAGATGAGAGACTATTTGAAAGGCTGATAGAAAATAATTTATGTTTCCAAAACCAAATAGGGAATAAAAACCTCTTAGCCTTAGCAAATGGTTGAAGAAGGAGGAGTTGCTTAGATGTTAACTGGATGGTGAAAATCTGGCCATTTGAAGAATACGTTCATCACTTGGGGCATATGCTCCCATACATACATACCCAACGCTTTTATTTTTCCTTAAAGTAAAACAAACTGTTCACCTGCCATTTAAAAATTTTTTTTCCCCCTGGGATCCCTTTTAAGAGATTCTTTTTAAAGGTGCTGGATACTTGTACTTCTTCCATCTGATCTTGAACCCAGGTCTCAGTGATATGAAAATATAAGATTTGGGGTACCTACCCCCACTACACCTTTGGAAAATTACTTTGAAACATTTGGAAGGTTTGCATGGGAAGGAGGTTTGAGGGGTGGGAGCAGTTTTATTATGCACGTTAGTTTATGGGTTGTGGCCAGATATTTTCAATGTGCTATTATTCTAGTTTTATGGAGTTCTTGGACCCTGTGGATATAAACATCTGGGAATAAACGGTTGAGTGAGAGCTATATGCTATTCTGCCTGGGAAGAAATACATTTGTGTTGCATTTAAAATTTAATGAATTATTCACAAGGGAAGTAATAACTTAATAAGTATACTAACTATACATAAGCGAATTAAGAGAGACTTTCTTTGAAAAGTTTTCCTACTCGCTGTATGCAAATGTTTTATTTGCATTTTATCTTCATGTACATGATCAAATCGTACTGACTCTTGTCTTCACAAATGGCCATGTCTATCTACCACAGGAGCATTGGTAAAGGAGACTAAGAAGCAAATGAAGGAAAGATTCTGACACTAAGTCCTTCCAGGGACTGGGCTGAGAAAGGGAACCTGAAACTGGATTTCACAGTACTCACTTTGTGAGGGCAGAGAATCAGTAGGTCAATGATGCATTCCTCTTTTGAAAGTCCTTTTGATCCTATTTTTCCTCAGACTCCCATACTATAATCAAAGACCTTTAAAAATGTTCTTTTAGTATTAAGTCCTTTTCTTCCTCTAGCGGTACTGTATGTTCTTCATCTCTCCCTTGCTATCTTCTTTCCTCCTTTTCCCACACTCTCTGTGAGGAGCTGACACATCTCAGCATGTAGGGATCCAAAGGACAGGTGTCACCTGTCATCGCTGAGCCCCACATATCCCATCAGTGTGAGTCCCAGCTACATCAGCCTGTCTCATTTCTGTGCCAATTCTTTTTTTTTTAATATTTTATTTATTTATTTGACAGAGATCACAAGTAGGCAGAGCAGCGGGCAGAGAGAGGGGGGAAGGCAGGCTCCCCACTGAGCAGAGAACCCGATATGGGGCTCAATCCCAGGACTCTGGGATCATGACCCAAGCCAAAGGCAGAGGCTTTAACCCACGGAGCCACCCAGGTGCCCCTTCTGTGCCAATTCTGAGTTGAGTGTGGGCAGTGATCCTTTCTCTGCAGGTGGGACAATCCCTCTGGTCACGTTACCAACTTCTCGAGGACCAGTGACTTTTGTGTGTGCACTTTGCCTGGGACAGGCTTTCTAGGAGCTCGTGAGGATGGAGCTGGAAGAAGGCGTCCCCCTTCTAGTGGCTTCAGCTCTAACAGGGAGCTATCATCATCTAATAGTTCCCAGGATAACAGCAGCTCAGATGCTTAGGGGAGAAGTGAGACTGGGTTATATCCAACTTCGATTTTGCTCTTTACATTAAAATTGATCCAAGTTGAGCAATGCAAGGGATGATGGAAAAGGGGGAAAAAAAAAAAGAAAAACAGGAGAAAAGGGAGAGAAAGAAAAGGAGGTTGAGAACCGTGTACATGTTCAAACCCTAATAGGATTGGGTGCGAGCCATCAAATACCTGGTCCGCTGTGATTATAAAGTCTGCTTTCACCATCAGGAGTGGGGTTTGGCATCTGGAAGTGATTTCGTTCTGTGATTACCTTTGGGCTGCAATGCTTGTTGGTTCTTTACTAACAAGCAAGCACAGACCCAGAGCAAGCCTTTCATGCTAACAAGCAAACAAGCCATCAGCCTGCAGATTTCAAAACCAGAGGCAGGAGGCGGATATGAAGTAGGTCAAAATTCTGTGGCTTCTCAGTGAAAAAAAAAATTGAGAGAGAAAGGGGGGGAAAAAGTGCCTTTGTCCTCCTTAGCGCCTTCTCAAAACACATGGAAAAGTCAACAATTATGTCCTAGATCATATGTCCACTCGTATATTTCTAAACTTTTGGAATTCAACTAATATTGCCTGAGGCAAGCAGTAAAAGACATTCAACTCTGCTTCCCTCCAGAATGTAATAGCGGTGAGCAATGTGTCTGAGGGCCATCTCTCCTCTGAAACGTTTGGGGTCTCTAATCCCCGAAAGAGGATCTGAGACCACCTTCTCCTTCCCTACACAGATTCCCTGAGAACTCACCCATTCAAAACATGGGCAAAGATCAAAGAGGTGGAATGTGAAGAAAGATCCACTTCCCTTCTCCCAGCCTATAACATTTTGTCCCCTGCCAACTTCTGCAATAACCTGTTCTAATTCTGAGATGCCTCATTTTGATGGAAGCCAACTACCAAAATAAGATCTCCAAAGACTATGATTATAATTTCCAAACATTACAAAAACAAACAAACAAACAAACAAACAAACCCACTGTCCATGAGTTTTTAGCACTGACCCATTTTTATGTATCCTAAGGGGAAGCATACCAGGCTTTAGGAGCAGAAGGTTTGAAAGAAAATACATTAAAGAAAAGTCATGGAACAACAGTGATAACGATAATGATAGGCACCAAATTTTCTTCAGTACTTGTAATGTGCCAGGCACGATGCTAGGTCTTTATATATGTAAATTTTTAATTTAATCCCACCCAAAACCCAGTGGCATGAATTCTGTTATTACCCCCCAGTTTATGGATGAGGAACTAGAACTTTAGGGAAGTTTCTTGCCCAAAGTCACACAGCTAGTAAAAGGCAGAACCAGAATTTGAACCCAAAGATCACAGGAAAATGTTGAGAAAATATGCCGGATTTGTTTTAGACTCACTGTCTTCAACAAACTACAATATAAGCCAACTTTCCCCAGGCTCAGTATAAGATGTTTGCCCATGGTGCATGCATGCCTTATATCAGTGTTCAACTTTTGTAGGGAGATGGTTGAAGGGGGACAGTTATGTGTATGCCTCAGCTTATCCAGAGAGATGAGCCCGAGTTATGTCCAGAAGAACATGACCATTGCATCACTGCCCTGAGTTTCAAGGCTGGATTAAAACTTCCAAGGATTCCCACCTCCTGGCATTCAAGCCCTATGGATTGCCTTCTCCTTGAGCATGGGATGGACCCAGTGACTTACTTCTCATAAACAAAGTAGGGTGGAAGTGATGGGATGTCCCTGCTGAGATTAGATTTAAAAAGACTCACTCTCTCACCAGTTTGCTTTGAAGAAGCCTGCTACCATTTTGTGAGCTGCCCTGTGGAGAGACACAGTTGGCAAGGAAGTGATGTTTCTGGCCAACAGCCAGCAAGGACCTAGGCTTGCCAACAGCTAAGAAAATCAGCTTGGAAGTGGACCCTCCCCCAGTTGAGCCCTGAGATGACTGCCGCCTCACGAGAGACCTGATGTTGGGGGCGCCCAGCTAAGCTGTGCCCAGATTCCTGACAATCAGAAATAAAGACAAACACTTCGTTGGTTCAGATCACTATATTTTGGCAGGGTGTTTTTTTTTTTTTTTCACAGCATCAATAAGTAATATGCTTCCTAAGGATGAAGGGAAGAGAGTATAACATGTCCTCTATGAATAATTGCCAGGAGAGATGACCGAGAGTGGGAGTGGGGCAAAGTATGTTTTTTTCCGGCTGCTTCCCGTCCCTAGAACACCGGCCTAGCGGGAACCAGCTTGTAGCACCAGGAGCAGTCCGCTCTCCCTTTCGTCATCAGTGGATGTCTCTGCTTCCTCCCACTCCGCTTATTATATTGTGATTGATTATGTTGATTGGCCCAGAGGAAAGTGAAAGTGAATTTAAATTCAGTTTCTACCTCTTGATAAAAGAACCAAGACTACAAAAGAGGCATTCATTTAGCAAATAGAAGCAAAAGAGGCCATCGTCCCGCCCTCAGGGGGCTCACCATGTGGTGGTGGCCACAGCCCAGACCCACTGTGCATATCTACTGCTTCTTCTTCATCCGTTTATCTGTCAGTGGACACTTGGGCCGTGTCCGTAGTTTGGCCATTGTAAATAATGCTGCAATAAACATAGGGGTGCCTGTATCCTTTTGAATTCATGTTTTTGCATTCTTTTGGTAAAAATCCGTAGTGGAATTACTGGATCCTGTGGTAATTCCATTTTTAACTTCTTGAGGAACCTCCTGTTTTCCACAGCGGCTGCAGTAGTTTGCATTCCCACCAACAGTGCGCGAGGGCTCCTTTTACTCCACATCCTCGCCCACACTTGTTTCTTGTGCTTTTGAGTTTAGCCCTTCTAACCGGTGGGAGCTGAAATCTCTTTGTAGTTTTGATTTGGATTTCCCTGAGGATGAGTGATGCTGAGCGTCTTCTCAGGTGTCTGTGGGCCATCTGGATGTCTTCTCTGCGGAAATGTCACGAAGGAATTAAAATCTTTATTCAGTTTCTCAAGGTAATATCCAAGGGGGCAACCCATCAATGCCTAGTGTGACATCTTTAAAATCACCTCTCTCCGTTTCAGCTGCTCTCCAAACCCTCCTCACTATTAGCAGCTCTCAACTCCCCACTGAGGATACTTTTTTTTTTTTAAGATTTTATCTATTTATTTGACAGAGAAAGAGAGAGATCACATGTAGGCAGAGCAGCAGGCAGAGAGAGAAGAGGGAAGCAGGCTCCCTGCTGAGCAGAGAGACTGATGTGGGGCTCAATCCCAGGACCCTGAGATCATGACCTGAGCTGAAGGCAGAGGCTTAACCCACTGAGCCCCCAAGCACCCCCCTATTGAGGATACTTTTATACCTAACTTTATACTCTGCTGTCCCTCCCCACCTCCTTCCTGTTCCTTTTCAGTGCACCTCATCTCACTCAGGTGTCACACACCGACAGGCACGGGTCACACCAGCCTCAATTGTTTCTTGGTCCCACAACGGTCAAGACATTTTGCGCAGAAATCCAAATCTGGGGCTTGCCTTGAAGAATGGTATTCCAGCAACAGTTGGCTGAGCTGCCGAGTTCAGGGCTTCACCCCCTTTGGTCTTACAGTCTCCAGCTCTCTGCTGCTTGTGCACTCTCCCTGCACCGCTGTCCCCTACAAGCGTGCCATCTTGTGACTCCTGTCCTGATGTCAGGTCAAGCTCCCTACACTGGTCCCAAGAGGGAAGGGAAAGGAGTGGGCCAAGAGGGCCAAGCGCACAGCACCAGGATGGTCTTTAGGGGGCAGAGTGGAGGCAGAGAGCACACACAGGGTAACAATGTCTGTCACTGTTACATGACCACTTGCAAACTTCTATGAAGTGTTGTGAAAGAAAAATATAGATTCTTGCTCTGTTTCTGCAAACACCGTGACTGTGGTCGTTGGTAAGCAGCAGGCGGCCCGGCCTTAGTGGGCGGCGGCCTGGTGGCCTGGGCCGCGGCCAGAGACTGAAGGACTCTTAGGGTCTGCTGTGCCCTCGCCAACACTGTCACGGGCCCTGAGAGCTGTTCCAGGAGGCTGGAAAGAGCCATCCGAGAGTATTTGCTCTGTGGAGTGTCATGGCCCTGCTCTGTTTTAAGAAGGAAACCAGGAATGAGCTGACGGGTTTGCTCTGGCAGCGAGATGCGGAGCTTGCTTAGGAAAGGAAGACTTAGGTTTATTATGATTGGGTAAAGCCCTTAATTGCCACTTCGGAGGAAGCTTCGTTTTAAAATTCATATTCTGTAGCCAAAGGGCCTCTCCTCACACAGAAAGACTGCAGCTAATTAGTGGCTGGGCATCTTGTAAGAAATGGCTATTTACTTTATTTTTAGTAAAAGCGTCTTGGAATTTTCCTGACTACTGACTTCCTTCAGAGCCCCTGGCCGTGAGAGGATGTTAACAAGAACAAACAGGGTTGAACTTTACTCATGGCCAACCAGGCCCTTTCAGGGACCTGTTTCTTCTCTTTGGGGGAAAAAGCATGGCTCCTGGCCACCAACCTTTTGGCAGGTTTCACAAGCTCTTCCAGTCCGTCCTCCCTGGTGGCCTAGCTGCCGTGCCAAGAGCCAAATCCCAGTGATGGGCCCCTGGTTTCTACTCCAGAGCTGGTGAACCTTGGAGCTTTTCCTCCTAGGGAACAGATGTCAGGAAGGGCGTGGAAAGATACAGTTTCTCTGTCAGCAGGGCCCGGTTGTGTGGGAAAGGCTCTGATGTACACACCCACTCACTGGAGGTCTTCCCTTTGTTCCTCCAGATTCATTCCCTAGCCCCTTCTACCCTCTTCCACCCTGCTTTGGACACCAGGAAACTCACCTGTGTGGACCACATCTACCTGCTTCCTGGCCCTCTGGTTTCCCCTTTGGTTCCACCAGTGTGGAACATCAGAAGGAGACCGAGGCATGCGGCGGCTGTCATTCCCTGGCCACCATCCTGTGGGGTAACAGCTCTTTTCAGGAGGCCCTCTTTGTACAGTTTGCTCCATTGAGATTCTGGAAGTCATGTCCTCCTCTCTTCCCTTCAGACTTGGGACAGTAATGGAGCCCCATTATAGATTAGCCTAGAGGGTGGTCCTAATTTGAGTGTGCCATCTGTTTTTCTGCAAGAACCTTGACCATATCTTCGAGAACAAAGTCACCTTTCCTCAGGAGCAGGGATGAAATTAGCCAGGATCAAGATCCAGCTTGCAGTGTGTAGAGACATGCCAGAGGCAAGGGATGGACCCCACTTTTCATTAGTAAAATTGAGTAGACCGGATTTCTTTAGTCTGGCAGGACATATCTTCCTCAAACTCAGATGAGAGCCATTCTGGCACTGGACACCAAATCCTCTGACTTGCATGCAAATGCTCTTTCCATGGTCTGAGCCCTAAGGCTGGTGCTGGTCCCTGTGGGTGAAGAAGGTTTAGACATACCCCAGCAAGGAGCCGAAGTCACATGTCCTTACTGAGTCTTCTCCCTGCTCTTCTGTCTTCATTAAGCAGGGGTGAATATGTACATTTATGTAGTAATTTTCTTCCTACAGGAATCTCAGCTGGGCTCACATGTGCTCCCCAATAAATCTCCAAAAAGCAAATGTCGCTGTATGTAGCCTTCCTCCAGAACTTTCCTCTCTGCAATGGAGAGAAAAGTTGGAAGGTGAAAGAGGGTAAAGTCCCAGACTTACACAAAGCCCTTTCATCCTCCATCCTCTTAAACGGCTGCCTGTCACTTGTTAGTCTCTAGCAGGTTATGAGGCAACAGCAAAATGTATGGATTCTCTAAGAAATCACCCGTGTGTTTAACCCATGTTCAAATGTAGGTTTGTTTCAGGCCTGAAGGATTTGGGCTCACTGAAGAGTTTTTTATTTCAAGGGAGCAGGCTCTGGAGAGTAATATGAGTTGACAAAACCACACTTAGAAAGCAGAGAGAAAGGATTTGCTTCGGCATTACATGCTCTCATCTTGCTTTAAGGAGCAGATTTTTTATATAATGTCCTTCTCCTCTGATAATAAGTAGGCATTGTCCCTGTGAGGCTGTGACACATGGTGACTTACGTTAGTTTCCTCCAAGGTTTAAAACGCTCTTCCCTTTTTCTCTCCTGTTATACAATAATTCTTAGAGAGAAGCACAGGAACACACATGGACACACAGACACACGCAGGGACACAGACTACACAGCCTTTTCAAGGTATTTGTATTTCTCGTCTGTATAGGAAATCCTTGTCTTCTTGGTTCAACAAAGAGAACTTTAAGGTATTTCAAAGAATCATGTACAGAGGTCCTGAGGTGAGGTTGGAAGTTCAAGGGCAAAATGAGTAGAAATAGATGAGTTTAAAAATGCAGGTTTTACAAACTCTTCCAGAAAATAGGAGAGGAAAGAAATACTCCCCAACTAATTTTGTGAGGCCAGTATTACCCTGATACTCAAACTAGACATGGATATTGTAAGAACACTACTGAACAAAATCCTCATAAATATATGTCAAATCCTCAAAAAGTATTATTAAATGGAATCCAGTAATACATAAAAGTGATAATATATCAGGGCCATCAATAAAATAAGTTTCGTTAGAGGTGGGACACCTGGATGGCTCAGTCAGTTAAGTGTCTGCCTTCAGCTCAGGTCATGATCCCAGGGTCCTGGGATGGAGCCCTAGGTAGGGCTCCCTGCTTAGCGGGGAGTCTGCTTTTCCCTCTGCCTGCCGCTCCCCCTGCTTGTGCGCTCTTTCCCTCTCTGACAAATAAAATCTTAAAAAAAAAAAAAGATTCATCACAGGTATGCAAAATTGGTTTCACATTTGAAAATCAATCACCACATTTACCACATCAACAACATCAAAAAGAAAAATCATGGGGCCCCTGGGTGGCTCAGTCAGTTAAACATCTGACTCTTGATTTCACCTCAGGTCGTGATCTCAGGGCTGTGAGATAAAGCCTCACATCCAGGCTTCACACTGACATGTGATTCTCTCTCTTCCTCTCCCTCTGACCTGCCTGCCTCCCTCTCTAATTAAAAAAAGAAAAAGAAAAATCATATAATCATCTGAAAAGATGCAGGAAAAAAATTTTTTTATAAAGTCCAAAATTCATTCGTAATAGAAACTTTAAATAAACTAGCAATAGAAGGACATATCCAAACCTGAAAAAGGCCATCCACAGAAGCGTACCATTAACATCATACTTGGGTGCCTGGGTGGTTCACTTGGTTAGGCATCTGCCTTCAGCTCAGGTCATGATCTCAGGGTCCTGGGATCAAGTCCCACATCAGGCTCCCTTCCACGGAGAATCTGTTTCTCCCTCTGCTCTGACTCCCCACCCCACCCCCATTCTCTCAATCTCTCTCGCTCTCTGACTCTCTCTCTCAAATAAATAAATAAAATCTTTAAAAAATTTAAAATCATACTTAATAGTGAAATAATGAATGCCTTATCACTATAGTTGGGAATAGGGCAGGGTTGTCTATACTTGCCACTTCTAGCTAAAGTTATACTGGCCATCTTAGCCACTGCAGTAAGGCAATAAAATTAAAGAAGAGTCATATATTTTGTTTTTTTTTTTCTTTAAGTAATCTGTACACTCAACATGGGGCTTAAACTCATGATCCCAAGATCAAGTCACCTGCTCTCCAGACTGAGCCAACCATGTGCCCCATTTTTTTCTTTTTTCCCTTTTTTTAAGTAATCTCTACACCCAACATCGGGCTTGAACTCATGACTCCTAGATCAGGAGGCACATATCCTACTAATTGAACCAGCCAGGCACCCCTTAGAGTCATATATCTTGGAAGGGAAGAAGTCAAACTGTCTTGTTTAGTAGAAGACATGATCATCTACATGGAAAATCCTAAGCAACTACAGCAATTACTGAACTGCTATGTGAGTTTAGCAAAGTCAAAGGATACAAAGTCAAAATAAAAAATGGATTATATTTCTATGTACTATCAGTGAACAACTGGCATTTGATATAAAAATATCATTTATAATAGTATCAAAATGAAGTTCTCAAAGATTAATTTAATAAACTACATGCATAACCTGCAAGCTATATATTACTGGAAAAAAAAAAAAACAGAGAAGACCTAAATAGAGTTATACACTATGTTTATGAATTGGAAGCCTCAATATTGTTAAGATATCAGTTCTTCCCCAGATTGATCAATAGTTTCAACAAATCCCAATAAAAATCCCAGAGGTTGTTCTTTTTTAGGAATTGAAAAGCAGATCCTAAAATTTATATGGAATGCAAAGCATCTAGGTCTCCAAAACAGTTTTGAAAAGGAGTACAAAGACGTGGGATCCATTAATACCTGATTTCAACATTTAATGGAAAATTACAGTAATAAAGACAGTATGCTATTCGTATAAGAATAGACATACACATCAATTGAGAGCTCCAAAATAGATCCACATATATGCCGTCAACTGATTTTTGAAAAGGTGCTAAGGTAATTGAAGGAAAGAAAGTATCGATATTGTAAAAAGTGGTGCTTCTTAAAAGAACAGTTGGAATAATTAGATATCCATGTGCAGGAAAAAAAAAAAAGAACCTCAATCCTTACCTTGCCTTATACACAAAAACTAATTTGAAGTGGATCATAGCCCTGAACTTAAGAGCGAAAACTCTAAACGACTTCATCAAAACTAACAATTCCCATGGGGTGCCTGGGTGGCTCAGTGGGTTAAAGCCTCTGCCTTCGGCTCAGGTCATGATCCTGGGGTACTGGGATGGAGCCCCGCGTCAGGCTCTCTGCTCAGCAGGGAGCCTGCTTCCCTTCCTCTCTCTCTGCCTGCCTCTCTGCCTACTTGTGATCTCTGTCTGTCAAATAGATAAATGAAAAAATCTAAAAAAAAAAAAAAAAAAAAACAACCCCTAACAACTCCCCTTTAAAAGACACTATTGGGTGCCTGGGTGGCTCAGTGGGTTAAGCCGCTGCCTTCGGCTCAGGTCATGATCTCAGGGTCCTGGGATCAAGTCTCACATCAGGCTCTCTGCTCTGCAGGGAGCCTGCTTCCCTCTCTCTCTCTGCCTGCCTCTCAGCCTACTTGTGATCTCTGTCAAATAAATAAATAAAATCTTAAAAAAAAAAAAAAGACACTATCAAGGGAAAGAAAAGGAAAACCACAAACTAGGAGAAAATGTTTTCAAAACATAAGTCTGATGAAGGACTTGTATCCTAAATATAAGAGCACTTGTAAGTCAATAATAAAAAGGCAAACCGTCCAAAAAATTGGAAAAGATTTAAAAATACATTTCATCAAAAGAAAACATGAATGCAAATAAGTCTATGAAAAAGTACTCAACATCATTAGTGTTTAGGGACATGCAAATTAAAATTACAATAAGACTGACAATAGCAAGCATATACAAGAATGTGGTACAATTAGAAATCCTGTCCCTTGCTGGTGTGAACACAGAAGGGTTTAACCACTTAAAAAACAGTTCAGTAGCTTTTTGTACAGTTAACATCCACTCACCATACAACCCAGCAAAACTCTTCCTGGGTATTTTCCTATAAATACCTGCAGGCACACATTCATAACAGCTTTATTCATAAAATCACAAATCAATTGTTCATCAGCTGGTGAGTAGGTAAACAAGCTTTGGTATATCTACAAATGTGAATTCCATCCACAATGGTATTCTACTCAGCAATAAAAAGGAATGAACTCTTGATATTTGCAACACCATAGAGGAATTCTAAAAGCATTGTGCTAAGTCAAACAAGACAGACACAAAAGATTACATACTGTATGAGTCCATTCATATGATAGTCTAGAAAAGGCAATACTGTGTATTTGCCAGGGATTAGTGGGTCAAGAGGAAGAGATTCACTGCAAAAGAACAGGAGAACAACTTTCTGGGGTGATCATAATATTCTGCATCTTGTGTGATGGTGGCTATGGAAATGTACACATTGATCAAAACTCATCCAACTCCATATTTTAAAGGGGTAAATTTTATTACATATAAATTACTCCTCGATAAACCTAACTTTTAAAAAAATAGTAAAGTACAGATTTCTGGTTGTTACTCACCTAAAATCTAGTCAAACTGGCTTGTCTTACAAGTTAATGAAAACACAACCCCCAGTTCCTTTCACTTACTTCAGCCCTGGATTGGGAATCCAGTGAAATACTTCTTTTTAGATCTTGTCTGCTTTCTTCTTCTACGTCCCTCTCCACCTCTGGTCTAAACTGTAGCTTATGCCTCTTTTAAAAAGGAGAAGGAATGATGGTGGAGTTCTGCTCACTCATTTAGCAAAGCAGGACAATGTCCTATTAAATGGCTAAGAGATCCCACACACCCCCCTGTCCCATCTCTATTAGGAAAACGATGGCTTGGAGTTTTACTGGTCCATGTCATTGTATAGTTCAAAGCCATAGAATAATGACTCTTTTAAAGAGTGAAAGAGAAGATAAAATAAAATAAAATAAAATAAGGTAAAATAAAATAAAATAGTGAAAGAGCATAATTTCACAGAGTGGGCAAACTGGCATAGAGAAAAGAAAAGAAGCTTTGGAGAATTCCAGTTTTGGGTCTGTCACTTAACTGATATTACCTTTGAGCAATACTTTAAACATCCTGAGCCTTGTTTTTCTTTTCTATAAAACAGCGAACTAATACTTGCCTTGAGAGGGGGCTTAAAGATTAAATGAGACCCATGTTAATATGTCAAGAATCTCATACATAGAATCTCTCAACCAACAGTTACTTTGTTGTTGTTATTGTCATCATCATGATTAATGATTTAATCAGCCTTGAAAAAGAATGTTCTAAGAATTCAAAGGAAACATATGGTCAGACAAGGAAGGGGTGGAACTGGAGTTGAGATGGCTCTTTCATTTTATTTACAACCAAGCCCTGTTCTATGAAAAGTTTAAGGTAAATTATAAAACATGTACAAATAAAAACATTAGAAATATATAATTTAGGGTGCCTGGGTGGCTCAGTCATTAAGCGTCTGCCTTTGGCTCAGGTCATGATCCCAGTGTCCTGGGATTGAGCCCTGCATCGGACTCACTGCTCGGCAGGAAGCCTGCTTTCCCTCTCCTAGTCCCCCTGCTTGTGTTCCCTCCCTCTCTTACTGTGTCTCTCTCTGTCAAATAAATAAAATCTTTCAATATATATATGTACACACACACATATGTATAATTTAAGGGGACTATGACAAAGAAATGAGCAAAAAAAATAGTAATATTAATACCAAGAAATGGATGGCTGAAGATCTTAATAGTTGCTATGGATGAGTCACAAATTTGTCATTGACCTGTTTTCATAATTCAGTGTAAAGAGAAAGATAACACTGAGCTTCAAGATTCACACTTCCCACCAACTACCAATAAGCTAGGTCATGAGGAAAAGTACCTATTTTCCTTACACCCAACAGATGTCACAGAGAGGAAGCATAGTCATGGACGGGAGGGTTTCTCAACCACAGGCCCTTCTCCCAATAAATTCAAAAGTGAGTCTTTTATAAAATCCTTCAGTGTAGGCCAAAGTACGCACCCACATTTCTACAAAAAGCATGAGATCATATGGTCTAGGATAATGCTAAGGTAAATTTTAAAAATATTTAGAGGATTGTCTGCCTGTCTTTTTTAGCCAGCTCCTATAAATACATCTTGAAACTTTTGATAACAGTTGCAGAGCAGGGAGTTCAAAATTGTAATGTCTGGCAAGAATCTGAAGGGTGAATATTTTGAATGGCTAATTAAAGGAAAAGACAGTCACTGGCTAAGAGTAGATTTAAGATCCTTTGAAAATTAAGGAGTCTAACCAAAACCCACCTCTGCATGGCAGTGGGAATAGAAACAAACTATGAGCAGGGTCGGAAATACTCCTAAGAAACAGTCCTGGGGCCTGCTCTGACACACTGAGGAACAGGCAATTGAGATCCAAAGTTCTAAGCTATAGCATAAGGCCATAATGATTTTAGCCTGGAAATTTTTCAAAGCAGATGTTAGCAATCACCGACCATGGGCACTGAAAAAAATCTCAATAAAATACACATAGCATTTCTAATTTTAAGCACTGTAGGTTCTGGTCAAACACTTCAAGATGAATTAGTTGCAAATCATATTCTCAGATAGTGAAATGATTTGACCAGTGGTACAGAATTGTTGGATATAAGCCACACGAAACACAGAGCACATCTGCCAAGGATCATGAATTCGGTTCAGAGAAGTTGATCTTTCTTTCTGGTAACATTTAGATAACAGGGTCCACAGAATTTTTTTGAGACCGCTTCTAATATAGGCTAGAAAAATCCTGGAAGGAGCTGGTCTGAGTCATCTTGAAAGCAGCTCAGTCTCAGAGGGCTGCCTAGAGGGGTGAGAAGACCCCAACAAAGACGTAGACTGGGAAACTAGGAGCTGAAAGGAAAGTTGTCAGGCAACTTCAGCCAGAGGAGACAGCACCCAAGTCAACACGTCCGGTGTTGATTGGTCTCCAATGAGTCAAGAGGCTCTGTGCAAGAGAAACAATTAGCATTTGGAACCTACCAAACCCAGAAGGTACTAGTGCTGCATCACAAGTGTACCAATTGAATGACGCTGTTGAACGCTGCTCTGATCCTCCTTTTAGGACCAAGACAGTCATTCCCCAGCTCACAGTCGAGTCCTCTCCCAGGAATTGCTCTTGGAAGAAGATGATGTCCTCTCCCTGGAGGCAGCCTGAAGCCAACTTCCTTTACAAGCAGTGCCTGGACCCTGTGGCATACCTGAAGACCATCCCAGCTTCAGAACTCACTGGGGCCACCACAGTGCAGTTTACCTGCTCCCTCTGCACATGGGCCCAAAATGTGACATAGAATCATGAAGGATTTCTTGACCCCCTCAAAGTGAACTAAAGTTTCGGAACTTCTGTCCCATGGAGTGGAAGGATGACTAAGTCCCCTGATACAATGGCGCTTACTAGTTCTACCAGCAAGTGGGAATTACTGGCAGAGTAGAAGTTATGGAAACATTCAGAGAAGATGAATATTTTGAAAGGCTAATTAAATTCATATATGTATATATGAATTTTATCTCAATGATATGTTATATATCATACTTATCATATATATGTATAACTAATTGAGATAAAATAACATAACATAAATTATATAACATAAAATTAACCATAAGCCATTTTAAAGTATGTGCGATTCAGTGACAGGTGGTCATGATATTGTGCAAGCATCACCTCTATCTAGGTACAAAAAATTTTCATTATGCCAAAAATAAATTCTGTATCCATTAAGCAGTCATTCCCTATTCCTTCTTTCTCAGCCCTTGGCAACCACTAGTCTGCTCTCTGTCTTTATAGATACACCTATTCTGGATATTTCCTATAAGGGGAATCATACAACATGTGACCTTATGTGTCTAGCTTTTTTCACATAGCATAATGTTTTTGAGGTTCATTTATGCTGTATCATGTATCAGTATTTTATTCCTTTTTTGTCTGAATAATATTCCATTGTATGGATATACCACATTTGTTTATCCATTTGTCAGTTGATGGACGTTTGGGTTTCCACCTTTTGGCTATTGTGAATAGTAAAGCTATAAACATTTATGTCCAGGATTTGTTTGAATACCTGTTTTAATTCCTTTGGGCTATCTATCTAGGAGTGGAATTGCTAGATTGTTTACTAATTCTATGCTTACCTTTCTGAGGAATCACTAAACTGTTTTTTTTTTCACAGTTGCTGCACCATTTTACATCCTACCAGCAATGAACATGTTTTCCAGTTTCTCCATGTCTCCACCAATTCTTGTTATTTTCTATTTTTATTGTAACCAAAACTTGTGGGTATGAGGTAGTGTTTCCTTGGGTTTTGATGTGAATTTTCCTAATAACAAGTGATATGATGGCAACAGGAAGAATGTAATACGTTCTAACACTGAAATTATAAACTGTCTTGAGCTAGTAGCTGGTAGAGGTTGGATATTCTTGTATTTTCCTCAGAAGTTTAAAATACTCCGCAATGAGCCTGTGAGTTTGCTGTAGCGTTCAGGGAATCCCAGGACACAGTTTGGGAACCTAGAGTTGTAGAAAATTGATTTTAAAGCACAAAGCAAAAGAGACATAGTACCACTACAGGAAACTCCAGAAGGGAAGGCCACTTAAGAAGCCGAGGAAGCATCTGACAGGCTCAGTTGGAGGAACATGTGACTCTTGATCTTGGGGTCATGAGTTCGAACCCTACATTAGGTGTAGAGATTACTAAAAACATAAGTAACCTTAAAAAAAAAAAAAAGAATGTTAAGAACTCTGCAAAATGCTAATAAGCCCAGACTTAAAAATAGTATGTATAGATGATGGAAATGTCAGGGTGAGGGGGTGGCATGGCTCAGGGAAGGAGACATAATGTTAAACATAAACATAGGAGGGTAGGACAGATATGTAATGGCAGGGCTGGAAAAGCTGATGACCCAAGTGAGGCAAATCTGGCAAAAAGCACTAAAGAGAGCTAAAAGGTAATTTAAATTTTAAAATAAGAAAATTGCTTTTAGAGTAAGAAAGATCAAAGCAGGAGCAGGCCAAATATTTTGGCTGTTGTCATAATGCAATGTCGTTCTGAGGATTTAATAGATCAGAGAGAAATATGAGCTTCTGATTCTTCTCTCTCAGCAAGGTAAACAACATTCAGACTGAAAAGATTCAACTTACAGTAGTAGGTAAGCATGTGCCAGTCAGAAGAGCCTGGATATGATGCAGTAACAAACAACTCTAAAACAAAACAAAACAAAACAAACAAACAAACAAGAACAGTGGCTTAAATGACAAAGGTTTGGTTCTCACTCATGTAAAGTTCTTTACAGGTTCAATCAATTTTCCAGGCAGCTGTCCTTCATATACTGGCTCAACATTCCAGGTTACTTTGGTCTGGTGGCACTGTGACATTGACACCTATTTCCATGCAAGGGATGAAGGCCATGGAGAATTCCATACACTCTTAAATGTTTCCCTACAGAAGTGATAAACTTCACTTCCATTCACATTTCACTGGGCAAAGGAAGTTACAGAGTCACTTGCTTGTAGGGAGTGGAAGGGGCAGCCTTTCTGAGCCCACTGAAGGAGAGGGCTTGGAAACAGCTGTGAGCAGCAGTCACACCCAGCATAAGCTAGCCCTGCCTCCTTTCTCCATTTTGCTACACAGCTGCATTTACCAGCGCTTGGAATACTTTCTCAGGTCATATACAGAAAGAGGTACAGGAAACAAAGGGCTCTAATTCACCCCTTCATTTTGAGTGGCAGAAACTATTCTGGAGCCTCTGTGGTTTGATGACTCCTCCACTCAGTCCTCCCTAGTCATCTGGCCGAGCTGGGTAGAAAAAAGGACGCCCCCTAGAGCACGCCAGGGTGAAGGCGGAAGGACTCCCGGCCAGGAAATAGATTCTGGAAGCTTAAAAAGCAGAACACATGGCCAGCAACAGACAGCAGCTTCTTGCAAACAGACGAGATTATTTACTGTTGTCTGCTCCCTGGGGGCTTAAGGGTGTCACACCTGGGACTAAGCAATGGAAATTGCTGTGTTGCTCGGTTTCCCAGTAGCCGCTTGTTGGAGAAACAGAAAAGCCGAATTTCTGGGCAGACCCTTTAGAGTTATCATAAGCACTAATGACCCTTTAACTACTGGAAGATCCTTTCATAACTAGGAACAGTGAAGAATATTTGAAACTCTGCAAATCACTCTCTGATGCTTCATCTACTCCCTGATAAACTAGTGTCTCAAAAGCTTTGCGTAGTCCCCACTGCGTCTGACTTCACACCCTGCAGGAGACTGGACCCGGGAGTGCACTAGACTTTGAATGAGGCTATAGATCAAGTGAGGAGGGGTCTTGGGTGTCCCTTTAGCAGTAACCCTGAAGGCCATTGCATATCCTCTAGGTATTCTAGAACGGGTCTTGGGAAGCGTTTGAGTTCATAATAGGTCACTATCAACACTTTAATTTCTGGCATAGATTTTGATCTATATTACTGCTGTTCTAGCAACAGCAGCAGTTCTGCTCCGAGTAAAAAATCCCAAATGAACTGGAATGCTCTTGCCTTACATGGAGATGTTCCCAATGTTAAGAAAGATGCAATTAGCCAGAGGCCTTGTTTCCACTGTTCTCTACGCTGTCCTTCATGCACACCCCATCAATTTGCAGACCGGATGGATCCAAGACTGGCTATAGTGCTGAGAAAATTCAGAACTGAATTATAATTTCAGATCAAGGTGGAAAGTAAGCCTCCTGTGCTGACTCAGCCAATGAACGTCCACCCAGTGGTCCCGTGTTTCTTTGGTGGTTTCAGAGCAGTTCTTACATTGTCAGTGCCGTGGAGGTTTTGGTGCACCTTTTGGACGTGATACAAGAAAAGAGCCTGGGATTATTTTTATAATCGTTGGTTCCATAAATTAGAACAGGTAATCCTCCCTGGTGCCACTGTACAACTTACTCAGAGGAGACGTTTTTATAGAGCACAGAATCCTTTGGAAAAATTGGCCCCTTCTTCCAAGTAAATGATGTAGGCTTAATGTCCAACAGCCGAAAGCCATAAACAGGAAGAGTTGGGAGAGAATTCTAGAATAAATGGTTGAATTGCACTGAATTGTATCAGAAGATATGTATGAGCAAGAATGGAAAGAAGTAGTAATATATTGCAGAAAAAATGTGCCTGAGACCGCAGGCCCCTGCTGTGCTCTAAGACTCAATCAAGGAGGGCACCTGGGTTCCTCAGATGGTTAAGCCTCTGCCTTCGGGGGCAAGGGTATGATCCCGGGGTCCTGAAATGGAGTCCCACATTGAACTCCCGGCTCAGTGAGGAGCCTGCTTCTCCCTCTGCCTTTCTCTCTCTCCCTGTCTCTCATGAATAAATTAAAAAAAAAAAATCAAGTAAGCCAATTTCTCAGTTGGAAGATCTTTATATTAAATTCATGCAGATTTCAGGCAGAGCTCTAGAGGGCAGCAAAGACATGGTTTCCTTGTTGAAGGAGGTTCTTTTAAGGAATGCAGGATACTAACTTTTTTATATAATGGTGCCAATTTTTTTTTTTTTTTTTTTACTGAGGTCTGGGTTAAAATAGAATCTAGTGATTAAGAAATGCAGAGTTTCAGGGCTTAGAAATCTTGTAGTGGTGTCAAGTCAGTTCAGTCCTCTCATTTAAGTAAAAGGAATGGCCCTAAGGGATTAGTGATCTTACTAAGACCATCTGGTTAGATAGTGACATTAAAACCTCACCTAACTCCCTTACACTCACACACAGACAGACTCTCTCTCACATTTAATCGAGGTTCTAGAAATTCTTTCTATCCTGAAATTATTTGGGCATTACAAAGGATTGAGTTCACACACTTAACTCATGTCCTATGGGGGAAAAAGGAATGATTGACATTCTTAAGGCCGAAGCTGGTGGTTTTTAAGTGCTGTAATTAAACTGGGACAGAGAATTTTCCAGAGGCAGATCGATTTAAATTTCCTCAGCCAATACTTCCAGGCTTTGGACTCTAGGTGGCAACATAGGACCTTTGGTTTGCTTTCTGGGAGCGGCTGCAATCTGGACAAATCTTTCAGGAGGAAACCAGTTTATTGCAGTTCTTCTTGACCCCAGTGGACAAATAGTCCTTTCTCTTAGCTAAGCTAATGACTAGAACCTGGGTGCTCACTTCTTAGACGCTATAATTATTTTTACTGTAATCCTCTGACAACAGCTGTTATTTGACAGGTCATACACTTTTATGTCATATGTTTGGCAGGGTCATGTCTAGAGAGAAGAGCATTTTTATTGATTTTTGAACTTCATAGCGTTTATGCAGCTGCTGCCTCTCTTCTTCAGTGAGCCACCCCGGCCTCCCCCAACTCTCCCCAGCCCATCACGGTGTACAATTCTCCCTACGCCTAACTTTACCCTTGTGCCACCCCCGCCCCACCAATATTCTAATTCAGTGGAATCAGCTTTAAATGGGGATAAAGGACCACCTGAAAGAAAAAAAAGGATTCAGAGGATGCTCTGGTAAGTTGGGAAGGGAAAGGATGACACTTCATGCTTTTTTTTTCTGTATCTCTCTGCCATAGTATCTCTAGGGCAGGGTTTCTCAAGAAATGGTCTAAAAACTATGTGGGATATTTGTGAAAATGCAGGATTCCTGAGCCACACTTGAGACCTATGGGGGCACAGTCCCTGGGGTTGGGTCCCAGAATCTCTCTGTTAAGCTCCTAAAAAGACTATGAGGTCAACCACAGCTGGAAAGAAGCTGCATTTTTTTTTTTTTTTAAATCAGCTGCTGGTGCCATTTCCATCTCCCTCCCAGAGTCTGGTTTACTGGCCCAGTGTCTGATTTCCATCGCTGAACTCAGAGCCTTAAAGCTCATGAAGAAAGACAACCACCCATTTCCCAGTGCCCGCTTGTTCCTCTTTTTCCCCTAACTCTGACCTGTCCCCAGAACCCCTAAGGACACATGACTGGAAAGGTGATATGGAATGGAAAGAACCTGAACTTTGGAGTCACAGAAAAACCACAATCAAATCTTGTCAAATATTTAGCCTACAAGGGCTTCAGTTTCATCAAATAACTACAATCACACTATTAAGAGATAGTCTATTATTATTAATTATTATTATTATTATATCTCTTCTTCCCCTACTTAAAAATTTTAAAACATGATTTTAAATTATATGACATATGAGTATATTCTCTTCAACCTGGGACTTGAACTCATGACTCTGAGATCAAGACCTGATCTGAGATCAAGAAAGATGTTTAACTAACTGAGCCACCCAGGCATCCCTACAAATATGTTCTTATTACAGAAACTCAAATGATACAGATGAAATAGGCTTTGATGATGTGATGTCACATTTTAGGAATCTTTCCATATTAGTGCATTTAAATCCATTTCATTCTTTTGAACTGCTGTAGAACACAGTCTTTTCTGCAAGACTACAGATTCTCAACAAATTGTACATACAGTTTTACACCCTGTTTTTTCATTTCACATATGTGAATATTTTCCTGTCTCATTATACGTTCTTCAGAAAACGTGATTTTAATTATTTCATCATTTTCCAGCATACAAATATACTAAAATCGGTTTAGTAATTTATTTAGTAATTCTCTGACTGCTGGATATTTAGGTTGCTTTCAATTTTTGATTATTGTTCCTATTAAATAATTAACACCTCCTTACACTCCCCATTCCCCATTCCCATGGCTCTCTTACTTAGAGAATATATGTATATATATATTACAACCAAGTAATTAAGGTCCTTGAAAAGTGGGTGATGGGGTCGAGGTCGATTTGTAGTTTCTGCATTTACCTTAAGCACAAATTGCTCTATGAGCAAGAATGAGTGTTGCATTCTTACTTCTTAAACTTCCACTGAAACTCCACTCCTCTCAGCCAAATAACTGAAGCAAAACGAAGGTATCTTTCCAGAACTGTTTACTTTGAGCAGGTGAGCATTTTCACAATTAGAAGGGAAGTTTGCAATCAGTTTCTTTAATGGAAAAGGCACTCTTATAGAATTAATCCATGCGTGGCTCAGAGGAAGTTAGACTCTCTGAAATTGATTGGATTAAAGCGCTCCTTAAAATCAGAAATACTTGGGCACTCATCTGCTCTGCTAGGTGATTGACAGAGGTCTTCAAGCCATCATCCTTCATGGGAGGTACTTGGTGTAGAATCGTGATTTCCGAGCCTGCTGCTGGATTAGGATCAATTAAATCCATAAATAGAAATGAGCTGCCATTATTATCCCTAAAATTGATCCCCAACATGTTCACCTGGCCTATGCCTGCATCATGCAGGAGCTACAAACAGACTCGCTGCACCTGACGGGGCACAGCTAAATGCAGATGCCAGAAGTAACCGCCATGGGAAGGATGTGCTGGGTTTTAAGTGACACATGAATTTGACTATCTCTCTTGCTCCTCTAAGAATACAAGGGGAGCAGAAGACATAGCCTCTATCTTTGAGGACATGTTAATCAAATACTACTACACTATCAGCAACATTGAAAGCACTAAACTTGAAGGCTTTACAGGCAAAATAAAATGCAACTGTGACTCATGGTAGTTGCAGATTTAAAACATCATTGAGAAGGAAATGAATAGCATCACTCCACAAAAGTAACGTGGATATTCCAAGGCTTCAGTGTTTCTCCTAGAATGACAATGCCCTTTGACTCAGAAAAACTTAGGTAATTTGGGGTTCTATTTAGGCACTACAGTTTTCATTATTTAACATCTGCTATCTTTGGGAGTGTGATTAAAAGGATGGTTCCATACCTGAGAGGAAGCTCATCTCTCTCTCCTCCTTTGTATCTCTCTCTCTCTCTCTCCCTTCCCCTTGGGGAAGGGGTAGCCCTTGCCAGACTCATCCGGTCCAAGTAGTGAGAAAATTAGGACTCTGGACTTACACAGCACCGTCCGTCATTTGTGGCATCTGTGATTTCTTAACACCTTCCATGATGCTGGGAACATGAATTGTTGTCTCCATCTTACTGAGAGAAAGTGAGGCAGGAAAAGGCGAGTGGCCTATTGGCCACCCAGCAAGACTGCAGCAGAGGATTAAGACACAGGACTTTTGAACTCCAGAGTATTCCTCCTTCCTCTTTACCACTCCTTTACATTTTGGACCAAATGTTTGCATGCTTGATCTCTGGTTAAAGTCACTTCTTTCACTTGGCCCTTTGGCCATCTCCTGGGTGGAATTTGTTTTCAGGCATTCAGTTCTAACTCTGCAGGGCAGTAAGACACTGGGTCTTCAGGGAATTTGCGTCGGGAACCCAAGGGTGAGAGGTCATCCCCCTCACCACCTCTGTTCTTCCTTTGGCGAGTTGTCAAGCAGCCTCTCAACCATTGATCAATCAACCCTGACCACAGCCTTCCATGCAGCTATCACGGATTCTGTCACACAAGCATCTTCCTTCCCAGCCCAGCCGGCCTCTCCCATCACCTCCTCGTCTTCTCCACCATTCTCTGCCTATCTTATCTGTCCCCTTTCAACATCTTGGTCCTCACAGCTGTATTGACTCTAACCTCAGGAATTAGTCACCACACTCTGCTGACTGGGAGAGGTTTCTGTGAATCTGCACTCAGCACCTCATTAGAGCGATCAAATCACCCATAAATGCGGGGGTTTGTGCATAGGAGAGAAATAGTGGATGAATCAATAGCTAAAGACCAGAGGCTTCCTTAGAGAAAAGGTGAAGCTCATCGTTTCAACCAATTAATTTTTATAAATGAAGAAACTTAAAAAGAGGTTAAGTGACTCTCTTGGGTTATACTGTTACTGACACGAACACTATTAACCAGAACTTCTGACCCCCAAACTGCTTTTTTCCCCCTGTGAAACCATCCAGCTTCAACTTATTATAATTCTTATTCTTTGTTTGTCTGATTCCATTCATTTTTGTTATTTCAGAGATAATGCTATATTTTTCATTTAATTAAGAATTTGCATATTAACTTTATTCATTGTTGATAATAATGTGTCACATCCCACGCAGTATTTTAAAAACTCAAAATTTTTTCCTAAAAATTAAAGTCATACATGCTTAAGGTATAAAACCTGGGAAGTAATGGAATCTATAAAGAAAAAAATAATTATGACCCAATTCACCAGTCAGACATAATCATTCTTAATGTTTTAGTATAATTCCCTCTAGTTTTCATATACTTTTTATGCTGTTGAAATCATGCTATTTATAGAGTTTTATATTCTAGAGAATTTGTATGGTTACTTAACATATCATGAGCCTTTACTGTATCATGACAAATTCTTTGTACACATGATATAAATAGCTGTATATTATAATCCATCATCTGATGGATTATAACCCACCCCTAACTCTGGGCATTTAGGTCACTTACAACTTTCCATTTCTTTGCAATGCTGCAATAATACTTATGCATACATATTTCTATATATTTCTGATCTTTTCTTGGAAAAAAGTCCTGGGAGTAAATGAGGCAAAGCTGTTCATCTTTTTAAAGTTTTGATACATTTTACTAGTAAAAACTGCTGAGTAGGCAATGCCAACTGACACACCTACCAATAGGCTTCATAGTAACCTTGCAAGTAGTTTTTCAAAAATAGTATCTCATTTTTGTCATTGATTCAGGTTTGACTGGCTCATGGTTTAAAATGTGTGCTTCCAAACGCCAGTTCCAAACCAAATTCACAGGCCCCTCTGTGAAATTGTGTCCTTTGCTTGTTAGTGCTGCATGTGGGGTAGCCCTGTCCCCACGGGGACACTGTGACGGGAAGGTGGCTGCTCTTTTTCATCTGCTTTGTGACTATGCGTATTTTACTGTGTTAAATGTATTTGAAAGCCACAGACTGTGGGTCCTGTGCTAGAAACCAGAGGCACAAGACTTTCTAGCCTCAAGTTGTCCTCGGTATCGACTGGGAGATAGTCACAAAAGCCAGCAGGAATGCCGGATTGCGGCGGCTGTAACAGATGTCTGCACAGAGTATGAGAGTGCCTGGACCAGGCCCTCAGAACTCAGCCCCTGGAGACGCTGGCAGCTTTTAAGGAGAAACAGCACTCAAGCTCCATCTTCAAGGACGAGGATAGGCTCCCAGATAGAAGACCTGAGATGACAACCGTCTACATAGGGGGGACGTATTTGCACGCTGTAGACGGCAGCCTCGGGCTCTAGCCCCTTTGGAGACTTGTGGTCTTGGGACAGTTGCTTAACTTCTCTAGTTTCGATTCCTCATCTATAGAAATACTACTAAAATAAACCACTTCAGAGGGCTGTGAGGAATAACGGAGACAACTCCGGCAAAGTACTTAGAAAACAGCTTGGTACCTCACGGGAGCTCCAAAGATGTCAGATACCAAAGTTGTCATCATCGTTGTGGTCGTCGTCGCCATCACTGCTGAAGCACTGAATTCCTCGAAGGAAGTGGCGGGAGACGTGGGCTCGGCAGGGGAAGAGTCAGTGCACAGAGGCCCTCTGCCGCATCGTGAGAGTGGTATGCTTTGCCCTGATAGCCATCATTCCCTTTGGGGTGTTTGCAGTTTTGGAGTTAATTGTCCAGAGGGAAGAGGCTGAACCAATAATCTCCTCAGATTCCTTCCAGCCCTGGGACGTGATTCCCACCTGCGAGCAAACAAACTCAGTTTTGATCTCAGGAACACAGTCTTACAGAACACAGCTCCTTCCATTTAGCTTTGCGCCAGTAACCAAAGGAAGGGATCATCCCCACACTCTGGGGTTTGTAATAGCTAATACCTACCCAGTTCAAGTGATTCTTTTATTAATATCAAACCATTTAGTTAGAGAATAAATTCGGGGTGGGGGGGCAGGGCGGGGAGGGAGTCTATAAAAGGGCTCCCAGCCAAAAGAAAAAGATCTTGGGAATTTTCACCTCCTGTGGGGCTTGATTTTCCTAGATGGGAATGTGAAAGAAGATGGACTGATTTTGTCCAATGAATAGACTCTCTGTTCCCCTTCCTTCTTTTCTCTTGTAGCTTAAAACACTGCCGCAGGAGGGCGGCTGGACCACTGTAGCCCCTGCCCACCCCCCAGGCTGGCTTCATGTCTTTTCTTTCTTTCTTTCTTTCTTTCTTTCTTTCTTTCTTTCTTTCTTTCTTTCTTTCTTTCTTTCTTTTTTAAGATTTTATTTATTTATTTGACAGAGAGAGAGAGACCACAAGTAGACAGAGCAGCAGGCAGAGATAGAGGGGGAAGCAGGCTCCCAGCTGAGCAGAGAGCCCGATGTGGGGCTTGATCCCAGGACCCTGAGATCATGACCTGAGCTGAAGGCAGAAGCTTAACCCACTGAGCCACCCAGGTGCCCCTGGCTTCATTTCTGCCTACCTGATTGGTACATGAAGTTCCCACCACCCCGTGCTGCTCCCTACCCCCTCCTTCCTGCCTCTCTGCCTTACTCTGCCCATCCCCAGCTTCATACTCCTCAGCTACTCCTAGCTTCTAGGAAAGCAAATATGTCTCTAGAGATGCTTTGTTTTCTCCTGGGAAAGACAGGCTGGGAGAAAGGGAGTAACTATCCCCCCTTAGTTTGCACATTGTCATGGCATAAACATCCTAGTGCCTCTTTTCCCTCTCTAAAGTGTCCTGTTTAGATAAGACATTATGTGCAAACTCTATGGTCACACCTATATTAAACGTTTATCCTATCAAGGCCAGGGACTGGGTCGTCTCTTATTATCAAACCACCAGCACGGAGCCACAAAAAGCCATCTGGTAGTCTCCTGGACTCCGTAGTTTAACCAGGGCTAATAGTCCCGCCCCCATAAAGTCTCTGGGGTCCAAGGATCAGTTTTCACACCCGTAAAGGAGCTGGTAGCACTCACCTTCTGTAACAACAAACAAAGCAAAGTGACTACTGACATGACCGTCTGGAAATTGTAAGGCGCTATGGAAATGTCCTGTTCCCGAACTTAACCCAACAACTGTCCCACGCTAAGCATTCAATAATTGCTTGTCGGTTCAATGACTAGATGAGTACACTAGTAATGGTGAATTAACGACCTTCAATGGGGAAATGATTGATTCTCCTAAAACTGGAATGCTATACTTAGCAATAAAAACTGATTTAGAATCTTACCCTAAAGCTAATTTATAGATAAGAGAGCAAAACGAACCTCTCCCACCGGCTTGCCGTGAGCACGAGAGGATATAAGAGAGGAAATAAGTAATCGAGAAATACTAGGGCAAGGGGCAGATGAAGCCACAGCACAGCTAACGACAACACAGGAGGCAGGTCCCTACAAGCTGGATCTTACTGTACCTCGGGACTGGCAGGTGCAAGACCTACCCTACCTGATGCTCTGGTAAAGCTCGTCACCCCTAGACTGTGCGGAGTCAGGATGGTGATCTGAGCTGAATCTCTTGATTCTTGTTTAACTTGGGAGCATAATAAGGGAAGTGCGTTGCTTATACCAGAGTGGAAATGCCACTCCCTGTTGTACTTTTATGACCTGACGGGTCCCTCACTAAAAAGCACCATAAAATGCTAATTCATCTTCTTTTCTGATTGGAAAGGGAAAGTTCAATTAGAAAACAAAGCACTGATGTGAATTTGTTTTCGGCCTGGGGGTTAGAATGTATGATTCTGGAATCATAGAAGTCTGACTTTCACGTCAGATTGGCTTTTTGATAGCACTGACAAAAAAGAGATCCTGACAAAGGCAGGAAGCTCAACTACATAGCACTCCATACTGATTCTGCATATTTCTCTTAACCCTGGAACTGACCCTGACCCCGCCATTTGGCATTTTGTGGCATTTGGGCCCCACATAAATTATAAAGGCTATGGAATCTTGTATGGAGTGATAGGATGTGGATGTGTGCAAAACATGCCTTTTCTTTTATTTTTTTTTTAAGATTTTATTTATTGATTTGACAGAGAGAGACACATCCAGAGAGGGAACACAAGCAGGGGGAGTGGGAGAGGTTCCCGGAGCAAGGAGCCTGATACAGGGCTCGATCCCAGGACCTTGGGAACATGACCTGAGCCAAAGGCAGATGCTTAACTACTGAGCCACATAGACACTTTGACTTTTCCTTTAGAAGCAAAATGTTTAACTTGGAAAAATTAAAACTCAGCTCATCAATGAGTGCATTTCCCATTTCTTTATGCTTATCATATGTGATCCTCTCTAAATGTCAATGACTGGAGATTGGATGAGGACGTAGAGCACCATGGGCACCATTGGTCCCACAAGGATAGCAAGAGAGGAAGACCCTTTCCTCAACAAGCTTGCTGTCTAATTAGGCTGACAGGACAGGTACATGAGAAATAAGTAGTGACATGAGGCAGAAACGACAACCATTCCACTGCTCTGGAAACCCTAGTGAGAAGCGGAGAAATGACAAGCTAGAAGATAGAGGAATGAAGCCTTACCCAAACAAGCCAAGAGAACGTGTGGTACTTTGGGACCATGACAGTCGCAAATTTAGGGATGAGTTTTCCGTAGTTCTTTCCTGCTTGGTCAATACCATTAGACACAGCCTGTTGTGGGACAGACTCCTTACCTGCCACTTCATCTCAGTTCCGGTGATCTCATTCATATTTTTCGCCCTGCTCACGGAAGTATATGACCAACTCCTGTGCCTGTGCTAGGAACTTAGGCCTGGTTTTCTCATCTCCAAATCACTGCAGTGGCTAATCACTGATTTATCCTGCTTTGATTTCTCAGGGGTCCATAGATCGGGTCTTTTAAGAAATGATCTCTACTTCCCCCTCCTGATCAATTCAGGTTTCCAGGTTCCTTCCCCAGTTGCGTGGACAGTGAGGGAATCTTCCTAGGAACCAGAAGCCACTCAGGAGAAGAGTAGCAACAAGGCAAAACCAGCAGCGTTGATGAGGAGACACAGCTGAGCAAGCGACGGCATGTGGCCACCCACACTGGGGTACCCTCCGAAGATACGTGCCAATGACACAAGGTTCAGAGGCGGGAAGATTTGGATCCATATCCTGGTTCTGCCATGTAGTAAAAGGGGAGTGTCATAAAACACAACTCCCAGGTTGATGAGGTCTGATGGAGCTACCTTTTATAAAGTGTTGAGCACTGTGCTGGCATGTGCAGCTTCTTTTCTTGAAGAAGCTTCCAGAAAAGAATCGCATAAAGGACGCACTGGCCCCTCAACCCAGTGGAGAGCTGCTGAGAGAGATTTAACTCCCCTGGGGAGACTCATCTGTACTTAGTAGCATAGTAATTCATTAATGCCAATTAATTAATTAATTAAAACCAAGGAATCCAAAGTATTAATTATTAATACCCAGGAAAGGTCATGAACTCCTGCTTGTCAAAAATAGTGAATGCACCATTAACTGGCTAGTTTGGTTAAGAGAGAGTTCCTATCATATCGTTTTTTACACAAAGAGAACTGAATAAATGTTTCTTGAATATACTATGTAATAATATGATATATTCTATATCAGATGTGGATTCTCAATTTTTCAAATAGCATCATACACTGGTGATAATGTCAAAACCATGCAAAATACAGGTTACTCTAGGGAGACGCGTAATTCAGATATTCCAGGCTGTTTTAGTGCTCAGACACATTACTTTGCATAGTGGCTCTCACTGAGTGTAGTAGGCTGAATTGTGTCCTCCCGAAAGATAGGTTTCAACCTTGGGTACCTGTGAATGTGACACTGTTTGGAAATAGAGTCTTTGCAAACTTCCTTAAGAGGAAGTCATATGGAAGTAGGATGGGGCCTAAATCCAATGACTGGTGTCCTTCTAAGAAGGAAAGAAGGTGCACAGACACACAGGGAAGAAGACTACAGAGGCAGAGACTGGAGTGTTACGCTGCAAGCCAGGGAACACCACCAGATGCTGGGAAGATGTGGGGAAGGACCCTTCCTCAGGGCCCTCAGAGGAAGTGTGGCCCTGCCGAATGTTGATTTCACGTCTAGATTTCACCTCCAGATCTTTGAGAGAATCCGTCTCTGTTGTTGGAAGCCACTGAGGCTATGGTGATTGTCCGTGGCAGCCCTGGAAAACAAACACACCAGGATATACCTGACTGGACGTTTCAATGCCCACATTTTATTAGTAGTCCTCATAGAAGCAGAAGTTAGATTTTAATATGAGAAATATTCCTTAGTACATTTGGAAGCATACTCATTTAATAATCCTATACTTTAAAAAAGAATGATATATTACTGAAAAAATTGTGTGTATATCAAATTGTAGCACCTGAAATAATATGCTAAGTACCCTGAAAGCTTTCACCATTAAACATTCATGTGCAGGGAAAACACTGGTAAGGCAATTCACCATCCCTACAGAGCAAATTTTCAGGAGTAATAGTAGCAGAGTAGTGTGACTTCTTTCATTACCTCTAAGCCAGCCCTGTTTACTTTAAAACTTTTCCTCTTTTCTTATTAAATTAGCATTTACCTGGACCTGCTAAAATTAACAAAATTAAGTACCATTTTGAACAAAATGCTGTTTTTCCCTGTTAGATTAAAAACTTAGCATAAAACTCTCAGCCTAGGAAAGTTCAGGTTGCCTTTTATTTACAGTCTTTATCAAGCAAATAATATTCATATTTTGAATTATGCAAATAAGCATTTACATGATAAATCGTAATTGCTCTCAGACAGCTGTTTATAATTGGGTAAATGAGACACACTTTTAAATTGTCTAAATACATACTTACCCATGTTTACATATTTATACACTAGACTGTAACTGTTCTGAATCAGCTGTTAGCATCTATTGTGCCTTATGCAGACCAAGGGAAGAGAACTTTTCACAAAAAAAACAGCAAAATCCCTTTTTACTTGCTCCAAGATGGAAGGATTTGGTAAGATGGCTGAGTCCTTCTCATCTTGTCAATTAAGGGGTGACCTCACCAGCATACCCCTTGCCTGTGGCATTGCACACTGCTTCAAGGAGGAAATGATTTTATATCACTTTAGCTGGGTGGGGAATTAACTCTAATTCATATTCTTATCTGATTAGGTACACTGGTGATGAAGGAAACAGGTTCCTTCTAGTGGAATGTTTTTATATCTTAAAAGTCCAGTTGTCTTATATTTAACAATGTACTCTTGTGTCAATCAAAAAATATCAACAAGTATTTCTTTTGAAAACACAGAAGAAAATATAGAGCACCAGTGCCTGTCCTGGAAAGGCACCTGGCATAAGTACGTCTGAAATGTTCAGAAAGCGATTAAAAGGAAAAGCAGATGGTCCAGTCTCCCAGAGCTAAGGGAACTTAGAAAACAAAAGAAGGGGTAGGATGCACGATCTCGGACAAAGCGGCCTGAGTTTCGAGGACTCTGGGAGCTAGCTCACTTCTCCCTATAGAGTAAGGACCAGGGGGCTGCCATAAGGCAGCCTGGATGAGGACCGCAGGGCCTGTGGAATCGAACACACAACCCTCTTCCCCCGCACACGTGCCCCGCCCCCACGCCTTCCCCTGGAAATCCAAGAGCTGGGTGTTGAGTAACACAGATTTGCCATTCCCTAACCATTCCCTGTTCTCCATTTTTCCCAGTAGGCAAAGAATCCTCCCCCTGACCCTGGCCTTTAAAAAAAAAAAAAAAAAAATCTTAATGCATTTCCCTTTGCTTTCTTTTTTTTTTTTTTTTTAAAGATTTTATTTATTTGTCAGAGAGAGAGGGAGAGAGAGCGAGCACAGGCAGACAGAATGGCAGGCAGAGGCAGAGGGAGAAGCAGGCTCCCTGCAGAGCAAGGAGCCCGATGTGGGACTCGATCCCAGGACGCTGGGATCATGACCTGAGCCGAAGGCAGCTGCTTAACCAACTGAGCCACCCAGGCGTCCCTACCTTTGCTTTCTTAAAGCAGTCAATGTTTGCCTTGTTCTGCTTCCCTCTAGGCAAATGCATTTGTTTCTAGTTCATCTGACTCTGTTCTTACCTGGTGTCTTATATGTGCTAGAGAGAGAGAAGTTTTACAAGATGCTCTGGCTGAATTGAGAGGATTCAAATGCTACTTCAGGGATTCACACACGGGGAAGAATGAATCCTGAAGCTCAGACACTAGCGGGGAGAACACCTTGAGACAGCTGTAGAGGCACCAAGAAATGAAAACATTAGCGCTTGGGAGGCTGAGCCTCTATCTTTCCGTTAAGTGCAGTGAGAGCCTTTGCCTTGTGAGCAGAGATTTAGCCATGGCAGCAAGTGGGCTGAGGCCAGAGCTCTGAAGCAGGAGGGTCTGGGTGATGCTGCTGCATTTAAGGAAATCTCTTCTACAGGCAACTTTTTCCTAACTCTGTCAGAAGAAAATCTACTTCAGGGACTAGTAGCACAGAGCACAGTGAAGTAGAAATATGCCTAGATCAGGAAAATCGGGTCTTGAAGCCAAACTGGGAGATGCTAGGTAGGTCACCCAAACTCTCTGTGCCTCAGTTTCTTCTTCTGTGAATTGGATGAAATTCAACTCCGCTCTGTGACCGCCAATCCAAAACTTAGGAAAGCACAGCTTCCAGCTGCTGTGTGAATATAAAACTCTCCAGCCCCATCCTACCTTATTAGCATAGCAACAATTGCCCTGACGGATGCCTACTACCGTGCCAAGCACTTTACATGACATATCTCAGGAATCCTCAGGTATGAATGACAATTTCTATAAGAATGACTATTTCTGTCTTATAGGTGAGGAAACTGTGACTCCAAGAAATGACAAAAGTGGATCCAGGTTACCTAGGTTATTCAGAGAGTCAGACTTCGAATTCGGATCTGTTGCTGTTGGTCTGATCCCCAAATGTGGTGCATGTTGGAAAGAAAAACCAGGTGTTCCTTCTGGACTCTGCCTTATGCTTGAGTCAATCAGCCTCCGTGCCAGAGCGCTTGGCGTTCAGGAGTTACTCATATATTTGTGGATTGCAATTTTCTCAAAAATGGTGCCCCCAGAGGGACTTGCATGCTACTGATTATAAGGCTGGGTGGGTGGGCAGCCTTGTGGTAGAGGGTGGAGGGAGGGTTATATTTGTGTAATTCAGTTGACACTAGTTAGTATTAGGTCATTATCTTTGACAGCCTTCTAAATCTACCAGGAGTGTGACTACTGGCTACAGAAGCCAGAGCGCAGACCTCCTGCCTTCTGGGGTACGTTTGGAGGCAGAAAATTGGCAGCTGATAAAAGTGTGGCGTGGAACAGCAATATGACAATTCCTCACCACCTTGGATCCCTCCTGAGCAAGACCCTGGGTGGCTGGTCTGTCCCTGCCCCTTCTCTGGCTCCAGGTCTCTGTCTGTCTCCAGAATTGACTCAGATCACCTTGGGTGGTCCCTCCCATGGCCATTATGCACGTGCAGCTTTCTGCCTATTGACATTAGGGGATGCGCCCCCACCTTCCCTTTGTTTCATCCCCCATTTAAGACACATTTGTTCTCGCTGGCTTTTAACTGGTTTTCAATCTATGTTCATTGCTAGGGTGAGTTATCTTTTTTAAAAAACACAACTTGCTATGGGTTTCTATGCTGTCCAGTTAGTATTGTTAAGCTGTTTGGAAACAAATACAACTTAGAGCAGATGAAATCACACTCTGCTAGTCACTGAGATGCTGCTAAAAAGCAAATCACAACAGGATTCCTAGAAATTAGCCTTAGTTCCCAACAAGGACTTTTAAAATGCTGTAGGCCTTCAGGTCTTAATTGGTATCTGAACAAAACCGCCCGTTCTCCTCTATACTTCTCCGTGTGTTGCTCCAGGGCTGATCAAATCAACTCCCTGCCTTCCTTTTACCAACTTCCAGCTGGTAAGCCATAGCTGGATGGAGATGGGTGATCACCAAGGCAAAATGGGCACTCACTCTCCCACTTTCTCTTACCTTCCTCCCACCCTTCACCCAGTCCATTTCACCTCCATGCAGTGTGGACACCTTGGATTCACTTAGAGGCATTAACAGGTTTTCTCCTCTATTCTGCCTACCCCTTGGGAAGCTCCTCTGACCTATCAGCTATGGAGAATCAGTATCCCACCAGGATTTGAATAATAGAAAATCTCAACAATGGATAAACAAGTGTGCATCATGGAGGGAGATACTCATATACTTTTCCTAATTGTTCCATAAAAGAAATCATTAAGGTGATAATTCATGAAAACTGGGTGGTTTTGTTTTTAGCATAGAAGAAACCAGAAGGCTAAATTTACTACAGATGACCTGCTAATTATATGGTCTAACCCCTGGCATTCTGACATCTTGAGCTTACACAAAGTTCATCCTTTGATAATCATTTCAATAATATGTAAGAAATAAAATGTCTAACTTTAGGCACACATATTATTTCTCAGATCTCCCCCTTCGAAATTTGTTTTACAGCCCAATCCTTTTGCTTAAGGAGAAAGGATTGTTGTTGGTTTTTTTTTTTTTTTCTTTTTCTTGGTTAGTAGTCAAAAACAAAGAAGCAACTAAAATCCTATGTGTAGCCATCCATTTCTTTTTTCATGCTCCCCACCATCCAAATATACACAGACCTCCAGTGCCTAAGAACTAAGTTTCAACTATGTATCCTGATGCCATAACCATCCAGAAATATATCAATCTAATTTTTTATAAATTGTCTTGATTTGAGGAGCTGGTAATGAAAATGAGCAATAGACACATGCCGTGTCAGACGCAGTCTTTACAGTTAGTTCATGTGGACCATGGACAGAAGAAGGCTACAAACAGAGTTGGTGGAAATGGAGGGGAATAACCTGGGGTTGTTTGTAAATTAAATGAGAACTTGACAAGCAGGTGAAATAAAGAAAAAGACAATACAGGTTTTGTGAAGCACTGTCTTAAATTTCTTCAGGCTCATATTACAAAGCAAACTATTTTAAGGCTAAGAAAAAAAAAACAGTTTAGGATAGATCTTGTTAAAAAAAGAAACATTCAGTAGAATTTTTTTTTCTGTCACTTAATTGAAGTTCCTAACCAGTTAAAAAATACACACATGTATTAAAGATGAACCTCTCATCTTGAAGATACTCAAGCTATTATTTAAAAAGCCATCTAAAAAAGTACAGCTTCATCGTACATCGTGGTGTTAAATACATAGCATATATATGCTAGCATCAGAATTTATTTAAAGTCATTTCTTAGTTGTTTCCCAACTTGAATAAGTCCAATTTGGGGGTTTTAGGATTCAGAGCAAGGAAATTACAACAATAAATTTCTCAAGAAATCCTAAACACCCTTCTTCATACCCTGTTATTGAGTTAAAGTTAAACCCAAAATGCCCAGTGTTGAGCTTTGTCATTTATACATTTGTCTGATGGCTCCAGAGCTAGTTTCCATGGTAAGTTCCCTGTGCACAAGAAGCAGGGTTAGTGGAATGTCTCCTTCCAATGAAGAACTTTTCACTGACAGTGATAAAGGCCAAGAACCTCCTTCACACAAACGATTGAAAAACAGAACACGAAGGACATTTTTATTTTGTTTTGTTTCCTTTGTGTGGTATGTGACTTCAGTGCAAATACCCATTTAATCAAGAACACAAAGACAGCCACCTTTGCTGGCAAGGGATTTCCAGAGACTGCAGTAAACATATAGCTCTTTTACTTTTGTGTGTGTGTCTGTGAGGAAATTCCCGTAGCTTGTCATTTCATGCTCTTGTTATACATTTTTGCCTTCTCTTGGCAAAAAGATTTTTTCCCAAAGACATCTTTAAAAGTAAAAATAGAATCTAGAAAAACTTGAATGCTTTAGAGGGTGAAGTTTATGTATTTTTTAAATTTTCTTATTGAGATATGATTGACATATAACATTCTATTAGTTTAAGGGGTACAACATAATGATTAGATAATTGTATACGCTGCAAAATGATTATAGCTTAAGTTTAGTAATTATCCATCACCACACTTAGGTACAGATTTTTGTTTTCTTGTGATGAGAACTTTTAAGGTCTTCCCTCTTAGTAACTGTTAAGTACATCATACAGGGTTGTTAATAATAGTCACCACGCTGTGCATTACATCCCCAGGACTTTTTTATCTCATAACTGGAAGCTATTGTAATTAATTTTTAGAAATATAAATACTTGAGGAAAGCACATAGAAGCCAGTGTCGACTGGAAATTTCTCGTTCATGCATTTTTTTTTTCCCGTCTGAGTTGATGAGATCAAATTGAACCCATTGCTCTAAGCCAGCCCACACTCACTTTTTCTTTCACCTCTTAATCATTCTTTTCTAATACCTTCTATTACAATGGACTTTCTTTCTCCTCTTTACATCCTCTTCATCCCCCTCCCCTCCACACAATTTCTTCAATTCTAGGGCTCTCACAGTCTATCTACCTTCAAGCCTCTCCGTAAGCTTTGCTTCTCCTGGGTCATCCATCCTGACTCAGGATGCAGTAACAAATGCGAGTGTACATTGTAACATTCTCAAATGTATAAAATGTAAAGTGTTATTTTATTACTACTGCTGTCATCATCACTGTAAGAAAATGGAATATCTGATTCTTTAGACCTCTGACAGACGATGGTCCCTGTCTTCAACAGAGATGAACAAATACTCCTCTAGCCTAATGGTTGGTTTAGTGCTGAAACTGCTACCAAATAAGGCAGAAATAATATCTCATTTTAATAATGCAACCCTTTTAAAATCCCAAAGTTACCTCAAAGTAAAGGTACATAAAAAAGAGACCTTGTTATAATGCTTGGGTAAGAAAAAGTACCTAATTTGAAATGAAGTGGTGGTGGTAAGAGCATGCATTGAAGGCAGGCCTGTGGGGGGTACTAGGGCAAAATCACAAAAAGTGTTCCTGGGGTCAGTCTACTCTGCCAGTGTCTGTATGTGACATTACATGTGACGTAGGGCCTGGACCTTTATTGTGTAAACATCAACTAGGATACTGTCTTATATAAACTGTATCTGTATCAGTCAAGCACAGGAGTATAAAGTACCATCTTTCAAAAAGGATTAGACAAAAACGAAGAAGTTCAGCTCTGAACAAATTAAGATTTGTCACCCTCTCCAAGGTGTGTGTGTTATTATTTCTATTCTGACAGCTTACATTCCATGCTAGCATTATATGAAAGCATCATAAAGTATGGGAAAGACCAGAAATACTTAACAAACTAGTTTAAAATTTTATTAAGTTATTTGTTGGCTCTTTAGGAAATGGAGACTATAGATATTTCATTAAATCCCTTTACTTTACAATTCATTGAACTCTATTACTCCCTATATATATATTTTCATTATATATCTAAACAACTAGATAAGCATAGTCGGAGGGAAAAACTTCTCCTGGAGATCAACAATGACAACAAAAAGTCCCTGGAAAGTCAGTATTTCAAGGATCTTAAGATGGGATCTTTCAAATCTTGTCGTTTGACATTGGACAATAAAATCTGAAGCCCATTCCAAAGATGTCCTAAGTCCTCAGTCTGAAAGTAATTGCCCTTCCTTGTCCTGTATGTATATATCATCAGTACAGCCAAGAATGAGTTGCAGCGAGGCCTGGACCACCGCCAAGCAATTGATTATTAGCCATTAAAAAGGAAATGTTTACTTATTCATGGCAACTTGGTTGCAGAAGGAAAGGCAAAGAGGTCTGATTTTAAATGCTGCTTTTTCTTTCTATCCTAAGTCTGATCAAGATCATTCACTTCTTGGAGGTATCAAAAGCCCATTTTTATTTTTCCTTTTGCTATTTTAACCAGAATACTGATAAAAAGGGGAGAGCAGTTGCTATGAGGCAAAGAAAAATGTACTGGCAGTTGAGGGCCCTCCATCTATCAAGGGGAATTTGCAATGTTGCCTCTCTTCAATACTGTATAGATTTGCAGGATTTTGTGAAACACTTAACCAAAATGGAAGGATTTAAAAACGGAATGCAAGATATAGATGCAATCATTTCTTTTAAAAATCAAGATACTTTAGTTTTATTTCAGAATTTTCTAGTCTTAAATTCTTAAGCACGCAGCAGTGGTGATCATCTTGGATAATACTTTTGAAAAGGCGATTAATGCAGACTGCTTAAATACATTCACTATAGCGCAGATGTCTAATGATTAAAAACTCTTATTAGGATTGAGATGCACTACATTTAATTACAGGGAAACAAATACTTACCTAATTAAATAATACTATTCCTAAGCCATGTTGAGTTGCAAAATTAGTTCAAATGTCCAGAACACCAAACAATATTTTAAAATCTAGAAAGGATATTCAGTTAGATGGTTTACTTGTGATACTAAGAATCACTTATGAATTGGAGGCAATTTATATAAAGATTTCCAATATGTGTAAAACTTATTTTGCCTAGTTTTTCCAATTGACCCCATTTCAAAATAATTTTCTCCTTCCACGTCTTTGAGTCTATCTGATATGATGAGGCGATAAAGAAAGCATCTTTCACTAATAATTCTGGCTGTTTACCTCCTTTCCTCCATTACTTCAGAAGGCACAGTTTGCATGGTACAAACTCCTGGAGTCCCCAGGCTTTGGCTCTTAGAGGTAATTTAGATAAAGTCCCAGAGCCCAGTTGGGAGGAAGATTGGACTAGCCTGCAGAGGCATTGAGGAAACAATGACACAGGGAAGTTGCAATGCTTTCTAGAACCAGGAGGTACAGAGTTTTCCTGGGATATTTAAAACACAGACTGGGACCCAGGAACACTGTTTCCAGGCCAAGAAATGTAAGGCTAGAAGTAATATTTGGAGCTAATCCCAGAGCTAGCTCCTTCTCAGAGCACCACTGCTAGATGTGTGTGTGTGTGTGTGGGGGGGGTGGATATCTCTTCTTTGGGAGCCAAATACTAAGAGTAAAAGCAAATATTTGATGCTGAAGAGCTCTTAAGAATTGAAGAGTGCCATTTACTTATTTCTACATGTCAGTGTGGGCTTAGGATGTTAAATAGATTAAAAGGCTAAGAGAGGTCAGTCACTCCAGGAAAGACTCTTCTTCTACATCTCCTGACTTGGTTCTCTGGTTCTCTTTCCAAAACTGTTATCAACCTCACTCCAAAGGTGGGTCCTTTGGAAACTCAGAAGATGGCATGTCCTCTCCTAGAACATTCTGGAGAACGTGGAGTCAAGAGTCCTGGGGATGAGTACCAGAAAGGTGGGGGGAGGGGGACTTGTGTGGGTGGATGGGGACAAAAGTTGCTGGTTAATTCAACAAAGATAGTTTTAGAAAAATTCCAGGGGTATGCAATCATAAAACTGTCAGGGTCCTTAGAAGTTACTATATCTATTGTCTTCTGTTTCATATGGTGGGGGGGGTGGGTGGGGATGTTCAGAGTGATGAGGCCATTAGAGCTAGTTAAGAGCTGGGCTGGGATACCAACTGACTCCCAGGCCAGCGCTCCTTCTCCCTGACACAGCCATGAAGCTCAGACCCCAAGTGAGAGTCTATCCAAATGCTTCCCTAGGATGGTCTTTGCCATGCCTGCCTTCCACCTGTCTGAGAAAATGGGCTAGCAAGAGGTTGCCAGGCATCCGGCTCTATCTGGAGAGAAGTCCAAGAAGCCCTGGGCTAGTCCATGACCTGCCCCATCTCTGGGACTCTGGAGTTTAGGTGCTGGGGCGCAGTGGGCACCGAGTCTGGGTTCCTGCTGCACCCTGTCTACTCCTGGCTACCTCTGCCGCCCATCTCAGAGAGGACAGCCAGGTCATTTCAATTTAATCTTATTTAAAAAGACATAACTAATAAATCTATTGCCGGGGCGGCAGAGAGACGGCCAGCAGAGTCGATCGTGCTCCCAATCCCATTGAACCCCATTGAAAACCATGACAACACGGGACAAGCTCGGATTTATCCCGGCGTGCTAAAGAGCTTTGTGAGCAGGCGTCAATCACGCATTATTTCGGACTGAACAAATGCAAAATCTTGACTGGAACAAATGCTTCCAACAGGTCCGGGGCGTCGAGCTCCATTTCCCCTTTGTCCGCGGCCTAGCAGTTGGCCTGTATTGGGGTTGCCTCCGCCCGACCACCCAGAGCGCTGCGCAGCCGGGGGAGCCTTGGGCACGCTTGACAGGGAGGCTGATGGGGAGGGTGCACCGGGCCAGCGAGCCCGGGCCCCTGCACAGGAGCCAGGTCCCAATTAAGCTCAGGTGGAGCTAGGATTTCGGGTTGGGCCACCCAAGAGCCACGTCCCTCACTAGAATTTAGCAAGCAAATACCCAAACCACGGCGTCAGAGGAGAGGCCTCTGATAGTGCCCCCAGTGAGTCCTAGACCGAAGCGGGACCACGAGGGGAGCCATGGGCCAACAAAATGTATCCGCGCCGGTTGGCTCCCTGAGCCTTCTACCTTGATCATTCTCTCCGGCTGGGGCTGTGGGAACCGGATCCGAGATCGCAAAGAAACCCCGGGCAGGCTGTCTTTTCTGCCCGGCGGGCCCAGTCCTAATTCTCCAAATCGGTCAGGTACCGGACCAGTCCCAGCGGCTGCCTGGAGTGGGAAGCCCAGGCCAGAGGCCTGCCCTGGGGCAGAGGCCGTATCCCCGGGTACTGGGCCTGACGTTGAGACCACATAGCTGAAGCTCACAAGTGGCGCCAGAGGGTCTGGCGACGCCAAGGAGGCCGCAAGGCCTTCACCGGCTCCGGGTGAGACGCCGCCGCCCGTGGGCCCTAGAACCGGCCTGGGCTGGGCTCTGAGGAGCGCCGCCTCTGGAACTGAGCCCATGACCCGCAGCAGCCGGGCGGGGCTTGGCTAAGGAGGGTGGAACGAAGGACTTGAACAGCTTGGCCCGATTCTGCCTCGGTTTTGCCAGTCTGGGGAAAGGGGCGCAGAGCTGGGGCTCCTGTACTACTGCCAGCCCTTCCCCAGCACCCTTTGAAGTGGGGGCAGGGGGGCGTTTGGGATGTGGTTCCTAGAGGCTTTCAATAACCCTCGGCCCAGATGCCGGCGGGACCAGGCCACTCTGTGCCCGCCTGCAATTTCTCGCCTCTGAATCCTTAGAGGGGCCCAAACCAAAAAAGAGCGCGCCAGAGTTTAACGCCGCCTTGTAAATCACTTTACGGATAATTGCGGGAAACGAACACTCTAGCAAACAAGCTCGAGAAATAAAGCAAACAGGGAATAAATTCCTGGGCCCTCATAAACCCACCCATGCCGCCCCCACCCTAGCCGGCGCTCCTGCGGGGCCAGGCCCCGTGTCAGCCCAGGAGGAGGAGGAAGCTGGGGCTGAGACAGGCGGGTGGTGACCACCGCTCGCCACCCAAGATGTTATTCATTGGTAACAATCCCCATTATCTGTCCCCACTTTGGGCTAATCAGACAGAATCGCTAATGCCTTAGAGCTGCTTCCTGCCGCCTCTGGGAGGTAACGGGGCGCCGAGGGGCGGGGGACGGGACCGGGCGGGGGCGGGGGTGGAGGTTGCACCTTCCGGGCTCGCTCCGTCTTTGGTCCAGCACTCATTCAGGTACTTAACACCCTGCATACCCGGACCTCGGCTTTCAAAGCATCCCGGGTGGGAAGAGCTGTTTATATAAACAGAGATTCCGCTGTAAGCGCGCTAATATCCCGGCAGCCAGCGCATGGCGAGCGCCTCTGGCTCCCGCCGGTAGCAGCGGCGTCCCCGGCCGCCCCTCAGTTCCCAGCCTGCCCCGCCCCCGCCTCCATCCCCTCCTTGGACATGGCCACCTCTGGACGCCTCAGCTTCACCGTGCGCAGCCTCCTGGATTTACCCGAGCAGGACGCACAGCACCTGAGGAGGCGGGAGCCGGAGCTACGAGCTCCCGGGCTCGGCCGCTGCGCCACCTGGTTGGAATCCGAGCGCAGCCACTACCCCTGTGAGTAAGGCGAGGACCACTGCGGGAGCGGGGAGAGGGGAGCAGAACCACGCGCCCGACCGATGCAGGACTGGGAAGTCGAAAACAGTCTTTGCCCCAGAGGCTCTGACTTCCAAAAACCCCTGTGCCATTGGTGACCTACTCAGCACATCCTGAGAGCAGATCCTTGCGCCTGGCACTGACGCCCGGGATCTGGGTTTCTGTTTCTAGAGGTCACAATACTTAAATATTAAAGAAATGGCCTTTAAATGTCTGAAAACACGGCTACGTTCCCAGGCCTCGGTCAGGGATGGGCAGCAGTGGCGAACCTAGCTCTCCAAGCCTTTGCAAACCTCGGCAAACTATTGCAATAGACCTGGAGGTGGCCTGCGTTGGTGACCCAGTTTGCGGTAAATTCTTCTGCTAGCAAGCAACCAGTGTGGACTTGTTTTAAGAGGGTCCCGGTGAGTTTCTTAGGAGGCGCGGTCTCCGGTTATGGTATAAATGAGGTCCCTGAATTTGGAGAGGTGGGTGTCCGGATGTGGGCCCAGGGAAGGAAATGGTCGCAGCCCTAAAGCCGCGGGCGAGTGGCGGCGCCCTCCGGCCGGTGGCTCCACGCGCGCGCGCGAGAGAAGCAGCCGGCGCGCGGAGGGGCCGGCGTCTCATCAGGCCGTGTCTCCCTTGCCGCCCCCAGTCTCGGACGAGAGCAGCCCGGAGACCAGCCCGCCCGACTCGTCGCAGCGGCCGTCTACTGGGCCGGTGTCTCCCGGCTCAGACGCTGAAAAGAGGAAGAAGCGTCGGGTGCTGTTCTCCAAGGCGCAAACGCTGGAGTTGGAGCGACGCTTTCGGCAGCAGCGCTACCTGTCCGCGCCCGAGCGCGAGCAGCTGGCGCGCCTGCTTCGCCTCACGCCCACACAGGTCAAAATCTGGTTCCAGAACCATCGCTACAAGCTGAAGCGCGCGCGCGCCCCTGGAGCGCCGGGGGCGGCGGAGTCGCCGGACCTGGCAGCCGCCACCGAGCTGCGCGCCGCACCGGGCCTGCTGCGCCGCGTGGTGGTCCCTGTGCTGGTGCGCGACGGGCAGCCTTGCGGCACCGGCGATCTGAGCACGGCCTCCGCCCAGAACAAGAGCGGCGCGTCCCCAGCCGCCTGCCCTTTACCAGGCTACGCCACCTTCGGGCCTTGCTCGGCTCTCGGCCTCTTCCCGGCCTATCAGCACTTAGTGCCCCCAGCCCTGGTCTCCTGGAACTGGTGAGGCCATTGCGGTGCGCGGGCACCTGGGGCTACCCCGGACTTTGGAGTGGCTCTGCGGCCGAAGCACGGCTGGAAGCTGAGACCCGGACAGTTTCCCCGGCCCCACCTCTCTGCGGGCCCCACCTCCCGCAGGAGTCCCTGCCCCGCCCTTCCCAGCCGCTGAGCAGGAAATTTCAGCCAGCATTCCCTCCTTTCCTCTTCCCTCGACCGCCAGCCCCAGAGCTAGATTTTATTGCTTAAACCTTATTTGTATATTTTTAAATAGCTATTTGTATGGGAAGCAACGTACTTTTAAAGAAATAGAATATTTTTTCCTCTTTGTGGTGCGAGAATAAAATGTGGAGGGTTGGGTCCCCTGAGCGCCTGCCGGCGCTGTGCTTTCCGGACCCGAGTCCAGGGCTCTAGTCCACTCTCCCCACCCCGGGTTGGGTGGAAGGGCAGGTCCCAGGCCCGATGCAGCTTTAGGAAGATATTGGGGGAAGGGGTGGAGGGAGGCATGTGCGGGGAAGAAGCCAAGGGAACCCTGAGATCCCCGACAGCGGGAAGGTGGCGGGGAGATGAGTTGGAGGCCCCTCTGGACTCCCGAATCTGCTGGTGTTTCAGACACCAAAAGTCAACCCAGTTGGCCAGGGTAGGACATAATAAGCTTCCCCACAAGGACTCTCTGGAGTTGTGCCAGGTGAGCTGGGGGTAGAGCTTACTGCTTTGGAACAGCTCAGGCCTGGTGGCAAGCTGTCCTTTTCTGGACCCAAGGAGCACCCGAGCACCCAGAGAATTCGTAAATCCCAATTAAGCCTGCGAATTCCTCGCTTGGCATCTGTGATTTCCCCCCTCTTAGCTCTACACCTGGCTGAAGTGGGATGGGGAGGCGGGTAGCTTGATGAAGAAATCAAAGAGTGGTGGGGAAATGACCCTCCTCAGGGCTGCCAGCTGAGGGAAGATGGCTTTGGAGACCCCGAATGGGACGACATCTGTGTGGGATCTGCTGGTGGGTCTCATTTCACCCGAGGTCCCGATGCACTCTAAGCTCCGGAATCTAGGGATCCACCCTTGGAATTTGGAACTTGCCTTGGGCTCCGTATGCGGAGCCACAGAGGTCCCTATGCAAGTGTTTACCCCTCGGAGAAGTTAGGGCCTGCCTCCCTGGTGCCCACTGCGAGGAGATGTGCTTGAGGAGAGTAGGTTCAGGCATCCGATCCAGAGAAGGGAGCAAGGGCTCAGTGAGGTCTGTGAGGCAGAGACACTGGGCCAGTTCCAGACCCCATTTTTCTCCCCTCCCCCCCCAGGAGGCAGGGTAGCTGAGGCAGGGTTATCACCTGAAATTTTGTGGGGTGGGGAGATAGAAGACAGAGGGGGAAGGGAGTGGGGTGTTTTGGTCTCAGCTGCTGGCCACCTTGCCTTCCATATGGATGCAGTTATCTCAGAAGAATCTCGATCCTTAAACCTCCTTTTGTCTTGGAAACTGAAAAGGGCATTGTCAGGCCTGAAAAGGACCTAGACAAAATCCGCACTGTTTCAATTCAGGACTCTGTTTAATCAGTCCCTGGTGACAATGTCGTGGGTGTTAGAGAGGACAATAGTATCTTTTTAAATCTTTTTAAACCTTGTGGCCTTCAGGAAGACAAAGGGCTTGAATTTTATGGGCTTACAACTTCAATTAGAACAGTGCCAGTGTGCATGGGAGATTATCAAATTTGTATCATAAAACCTCTTTCTAATAAATGATTGCTGGAGAGGGAGCCTGGACATTTTAAGACATATATTGAAAACCACTATGGGGGCTTCCCAGTTAGCCCTGGAAGAGCAGATGAGAAAGAGAAGGGGGAAAAGATTTCTGAAGAAGGCCCTGGTTGGGACTTGCCCCTGTGGTTAGCTGGCTGGGTGCTTGGCTCTTCCGTGCTCTTCCTCCAGAAGGAGTGTTTTCTCCAAGATTGGAGGTAAAGATCTGTAACTTTGCTTTCTGCTATTGGCGGAGAAAGTGCAAACTCATCAGCTGTTGTTTCTTGCCTCTTCTTTTCCTGGACTTACAGAGGAAGTAGGTCTTGGGGTGTGCAAAGTGGAGAGAGCCTAATGAATATGAGGTAGGTCCATACTGAGGGGTCTGAATCATGAAGAGACCCTTTTCCCAGGAGGTTCTTTGGGAAATCATGTTCTCAGCTAAATTCATCTAGAGGTCCAACTCTGATCCGAAAGTCCTGCTTCCCGGTAAGGTGGTCAAAGCCATAGCAGGACCGCCCACCAGCAAGCCAGCTGGTGTCTGGGGCAGGAGGGGGGCAGAGCTCTCCTATGACATTAGCATTAGGAGCCATCGTATAGAAACTGTTACTTGCTTCCTCTTGCTCCTTTTCTTTAGGCCTGGCCTTCTAGAGAGGAAAAACCACAGAGAAGAGTTAAAAATATATTCCCATCACCACTGACCCATTTTAGAGACTCAGGCTGTCATTTTTCTTCTGTTCTTACCTGAGATAAGCTGTGAAAGATAAATGTCAGTTTTCTGTGTGACCTAAAAGAGCAGTTCTTCTAGGTGCTGACAAGAGAAGTTAAACCCAAGGCTTCTCTACAGGCAGCTGGGAGAACAGTTAGGATCTCGCTCCCTAGATGAGAGTATTTTAAACCTGCTGCCCATCACCCATATCACAAAGGGGATTCACACTCAGTTTTGAAACTTACTGTGTTCCAGGTATTGTTCTAGACACTTTCACAGTTCATCTCACAGAAACATACTGTATTTGTATATGTAAACATATACATATTGTATATGTAATATGCCCATTTTACAGATAGAAGCAGAGGCTCAATGAGTGGGAGTAAGTGACTTGTCGATAGCAGTTGTAACCCTCATAAAATGTCATCATCATCCTTTGTTTAACCCACATTTAGGCATCCTGCAAACTGCCTTTAAGGAGGACGATTGTCATTTTGATGTGACAATGTATATACTACGCAACCATCATAAAATAGTCCTTTTTTTATTTAAAGATTTTATTTATTTATTTGAGAGAGAGCAAGAGAGGGAGAGAGCCCAAAGAGAGAGGGAAAGGGAGAAGCAGACTCCCCACTGAGCAGAGAGCCCATGTGGGGCTCCATCCCAGCAATGCGCCCCCCCAACCTCCCCCCACCCGCCACCTGAGATCATGACCTGAGCTGAAGGCAGACACTTAACCAACTGATCCACCCAAGTGCCCCCATAAACTAGTCTTACAGATACTTCAGGGCCACTCTCAGAAACTGATCACATGATATCACAGCAGTTTCTAAAACTTACTTATGTTTCCTGGATACCAGGCAATATTCTAAGTTCTTTTACTCATTAAACTTGTTCAGTTTTCACAACAACCCCATGACATGGTACTGCTAGTCCCACTTTACGGATGAGGAAACTAAAGGCCAAGGAGTTATGAGTAACCTGTCCAGGGTCACACAGCTAGGAGCTGACAGAGCCGACAATGAACACAGGCATTACAGCTCCGGATCCCACATGTTTCACCAAATGGTGGGAACGATTTCCCATTCTTTATGTTTTATTTCTCCCAGTTGGTAGTCCTGGTTACCTTACAAATGCTTGTCTGAGAGATATGTTCTCCGTTTTCCCCTTCCTCCCTCCTCTCTTTCCTTCCCTTTCCCTTCTCCCCTTATCTGCCGAACTTCTAGCTCGCTCACACAGCCTCTGTGTTGCCCCTCTGTGTGCCTTCTTGTCCAGCTGTCAGTGAAACACAGCTCTTGTTGCAGGCCACAATATTTTCCCGTGACTATCATTCCACTATTCTTCTTCCAGAAAAACATCTGCTGCGGCTGCCTTGACACCAATTGTCCACTGGGCTTTTGGCAGAGTCCAGGCTGACTCTGATAAGCTCCTCTAAGCTTTCCCAACCCCCAGGCTCAGACCCCTGTGGAGCTTTATGACTTTGGCTTTGCTGGCCCTTTCCCCAGTCATCTTCCTCCTTCCTGGGTCTCCAGTGTTATCTTTATTATTAAATATCATCCTCTTCACATTTTCCCTCTTTCCTTCCATTGTAAACACTTTTCACTTCATCTCACTTAACTCTCTTGTGGGTGGAGATTGCAATTTTCACTTCAATTTTCTTTCCTCATTGTTCAGAGGATCTTACATCTTAGCAAGTCTCTTATCTGACCAATTTAGCACTTTAGAATCTTAGATAATGTGTTACTGATGGGTTAGAGGGAAGTTATTTGAGCCCAGGTTAACCTATACCTTCCCTTCTAACAATGGTGTTTAGGTGTTTCTTGTTCCCTTGCTTCTTACACACACAATTAACTTGCCTCTTACACACACACACACACACACACACACACACACATACACACACGCTTTACAACTTTAAACCATTTTAGACTTAGGAATAAAATGTTCAGGCAGGATACTTTGGGGCTTAGCATAGTTAAATAGTTTGTTAACCAAGTTTATCTGTTTTGTGCAGGTAATATGTAGACATGAACAATAGAGTCAGAGGAGCTTTTGGAATGCTCAGAAAGTAGTCTTCTGCCCCCAGGGCATGACCATTTCTATGGAAGGGATTGCATCATTTACTCTTCAAGACCTGAAGGAGAAGTTTTATTGCTCCAGGTCACTCGTAATTTTTCCGAGTCATATGTGGGAGGAGACTTACTAAATGGTTTCTTAATTACTTTTAGAACTCCAATTTGTATCTTTTAACTCATCTCCAACCCCCAACTCCAGACTAACGACTGAAGGTATATGACATTCCTCTTTCTCCTTTTTACCCAGTGTTTGTGCTACTCAGTTCTCACCAAAGAAACAAACAGTATTCCCTTCAATGCTGACCCACAGAGTGGTGATTTAACCAGGAAGAATTGAGGAGACTATTAAAACAGTCACATACATACCCCCAAATTTCAAAAACACAGGGTTTTTTCCAGCCATGTTCAACAGAAAATTTTTACTCTTTATCCAGAAAAGTAATATCATCATATACAGGTAAAAGAACATTTTCTCTTCAATACCCTGCCCTATGAGCCAATAAAAGTCTTGAGGTCTTATTGAGATCATGTGATTTCAGAAGCTACTATAGCTTCACTCTAACTTCTGTGAGTTGAATGTTATGGGAAGACCATTTGAGGGGACCTTGGTCATGCTTAATTTCCTTCTGCATTCTGACTGGGTGGTCCTTTATGAGTCAACAGGTTTTCAAATGGATTTCCTAGCTAAGAGCTCTGAATTGGACTGTCTCTTTTCTCTCCTTCCAATACCAACTGCCCCCTCCCCTTCTTTCCTAGGGGCTGGATAACATACTTGGCAGAATTCACTCAGAGGGGAATGGAGGCTTTTTGCAAATTAAACTAGAGAAAAAAGTGCCAGTCCATTAAAATGGCCCTTGACTCTCTCACCTGAAATGTCTGTTACACCTTCCTCCTCCAGCTTTATTGAAGTATGATGTGTTGAGCAGGCAACTCTTCCTGTTAAAGAAGTTATCAGCTTACAATGACATTAAACTGGGGAGGTAAATTCTTACCTAGAGGCAACCTGAATCATCCTATGTCAGGGTCTGAAATTGTCAGAGAAGCATTAGTATAATGACAAGAAAGGTGTTGTTTTTTGTTGTTGTTGTTTGTTTTGTTTTTACAATAAAATTGAAATACAGAGCAAGAAACACAACACGCTAGGAAAAGACAAAAGAAACCTGGTATGATTAGTAAAGAAGTAACTGCTTTTCCTGGGAAGCTGTTTTTACTGCCTCATCACACTGACAGATTCAGTCATTTGTCTGACCAACTGTCCAGCAGTGCTCCTAATTCACAGCAGGGAATGTTACATATAAAGTCAAGATATAGAGATAACGTAGGATTTCCTTATTTTCTATATTTGTAGATGAAACTTTACCTTAAGGTAATCATTTTATCAGTTTGGGTGTGGAGGGCACCAGAGGGGACTAAATGAATAAAGTAGAGCTCCCAGAATTTTGTCATCCTGGAAATATTATAAGAATGTTCTCTTTTCTTCACCTAACTTGTCACTGATAAAGAGGAACACGAATGTGTACTCTAACACTTTAGGTATGCCCAACAACTGATCAACCTGACTCCACAACTGTCCTATTAACCTTTAAATTTTAGATAGGTAAATATTCTATACATGCATGTGATGCATATATAAGTGGGCTTGAAGCCCATTTGGGGGATGTTTGGTTCTTTTCTCTTTATGAGAAAGAAAAACACCTAATTTATAATCTCACTTGCCAGACCCATGTAGAAAGGATATTGACTTTCTCACTCTAAAATCAATGTATTGTCTTTATAAGATAATAGGGAAAATGCAGAAATATATAAACAAGCTGTGCTTTTAAATATAGTTATTTTCATATGACACGACCTCTTTTTAATAAGTGGTATAATGAGCAGGAGACTCAAGTAAATGATTAAAGTGCAGGGGGTAAATCGCATTTGTACCACTGCAAATTATAACCACAAAGAGAAATGACAGAGATCATCTATATTTGGAAAGAACAAGTCCCCTTTATCCTTCGGTTTCCTCCTTGCAGCCTCAGTTTTTGTCAGGAGGGTCATGCATTGGGACCCACAACCACTTCTGCTGTTAGCAAGGTAAAGACCAGACTATGAATCAGGACAAAAGGACATAGAAGAAGCTGACTGTTTGTTTCAAAGTTGGCATGAGTTCAAACAGGGCAATGATGTTTCCAGGGAAGCTGTCATTCACCAGCTTGCTGTAAATCATGGACTTGTGAAATCTCACCCACTAAAACCCATGTTTGGGAAGCCTGAGAAGGCAGAGGAATAATTTATTCTAAACTGATTTTAGAATATTTCATTGCTTTCAGTCCCTCTGGAAAGGCACCTCTGCAGACCATTTAACATGAACTTTCTCCCATCACTGTCACTATGTGAAGCCTCAGCCAGCTAATTTGTAGACAAGAGAGGGAGGCTGAGGAACTTAAGTATGGGGATTCGGGCTCCAAATAAGGTGAGAACTTTAACTTCTTCGCAACTGATGACTCCATAATTCTGCACTGACAAGATAATAGGTCATCATTACATGTAAGAAAAACAAAGGCCAAAATATTTACCAAAAAAATCCATATTAATTCTCTTTAAATTGAGCCTTAATCCTGTGAACATAGCTATCTATGGTCGCTTTAGCAAGGTCCTACTTTCCCGTAACTTCATGGCTCTTGTCCAGGACTTTCCTTCATCTGTTTCTAGAGGGTCTTCAGCAAGACTGCCTCCCTCCCCATGACCCTTAACTTGGACTCCTCAGAGGCCCTCAGAGCGATCTGTTGGGCTTCACATCCACCCATCACATTTCTGCCTTGGAACTTGGTTTTAGTTTATGTTTTGCTAGGAAATGCCCTTCTCTACAAGTCGTTAGTTCTTTCTCTTTCTGCAGATGGTTCCAGCTGTAGAACTCTTACCTTGTGTACAAAGTTTTCCCTTACTGATTGGGATACAAACAAAGAATTCACGCAGGACTATCCAAAGTTGCAACTAAACTCAGGATTCCTTCCCTCGGAAGGCACTGTGAGAGAGTGCAACAAATGTGGGCTTGGGAAATTGATTGGTCTTTGATTTGGGAAGAATCAAGGGCATGTTGGCTGTCACGCTAATTGTGGATATTACTGTTAGCCCTGGTTCCTTCGACTTTCATCTACAGGTAATACCATGTATCACATATGGTTAATATGAGTATTAAACGCATGAGTAGCGTGTGATAGTTAGCACTGAATAAATGCAGTCCTTGTCCCATTCCACGGAACGCACTTAAGGCTTTTCCTTCTGAGACCTGGGCAGAAGAACACTCCCTCATATGATACCTTTTAGAGGAGAAAGAGAACATGGCAGAATCACACAATGGCTGTTAAAGCTTCCGACTGCAATGGGCATATATCACTTCTCACATTTAAGTCTCAAAAGCAGTCTCCCGTTCAAGCTTCATATCAACAGGGAGGGGAGAGGCAGCAGATATTTTGCAGTCAAATGCTCTACCCCTGAGTTATACCCCCAAGGCAGCAGATATTTTGAATAGTGATACAATCTATCACATTTGTGTTCTTAAATGTCTAATTTATGACCAACTATTATGCATGCTTACAGATATTATTCCTTTACATTTCTAGAATGTAATTTGGGAGAGTGGTCAACAGCCACCTTCGCAGGCAGGTAGGAAGGCACCAGAAACACTCCGATGAGCAGTGATCATCGGGATTGAGAAAGGGCACTGTGTTTACCCGCTGAATTTGAGGGCAATTTCTGTGGAGACTTCTCTTCCATGGCTGATGTATAGGTGATTAAAAACCACCTCAAGGACTAATTGAATTCTCATTTACTTTATTATTTATTATTCTAGGGAGTCTAGTTATATAATCATAGGGGTGTTAGAGCAATGGAAGGACAAAACCCAGTAATTTGGAATGCCAGAGAATAAATTCATCAATCCAGCTTCCAGCTAAAGCCACAGCACAGCCTTGTATATTACCTGACAGATAATCACACAACCACACAAAACCTGTCTTTAATTTAGCACCATGATTTATTTAACCAACTCTCAATTGATAGATATTTATATGATTGTACTATGTAATATAAATTTTACTGTTAGATAAAATACTGAAATGAACATTCTTAACAGCTGTTGTACATCTGCATCAACATTTCTTTTTTTTAAGATTTAATTTATTTATTTGACAGACGAAGATCACAAGTAGGCAGAGAGGTGGGCAGAGAGAGAGGGGGAAACAGGCTTCCTGCGAAGCAGAGAACCCAATGCAGGGCTGGATCCTAGGACCCCAAGATCATGACCTGAGCTGAAGGCAGGGGCTTAACCCACTGAGCCACCCAGGCGCCCAATGCATCGACATTTCTTAAGGATAAATTCCTAAATATAGATTGTTGACTGAAGTGGTATGTGCATCTTTATGGCTTCTGATTCTAATCCATTGGTCCTTCCACCCTTCTTTATCCTCCAGTCCTTTGATGCCCTCACTTTCTTTCTTACCCAGCTTAAATTCCTCAACAAGCATTATCATCACTCATATGAACATATCCTCAGCCCCCTGGCCCCTTTCATGTCATTATACTCAAGGAGAAAATGTACCACCTGTTGAACCCAACTCTCCATTTATTCGGCACCTGCAGTCATCACAATATGGCTGGAGAAAAACACAGAACCACATTGACTGACCTCACTTTATGGCCACTAACTTGAAATGAGTCCTTGATGTTTCTAGGCCATCATGCTAGATAACTCTAGACCATTCAGTCTACCATTATCCTCCTTGACTGTTTCATACCATGTTGTTTCTCGCCAACTTCCCATTTCTCCGTCAACCTCCATTCTTACACTCAGGTTTCTATTTCACTGTGAAAACTGAAATAACCAGAAGAGAGAGAACCCATAGATTTCTACAACACTGCCTTAACAACAGGTGTTTTCTTACATTCTGTCTTCCCAACTGTTACCATAGATGAATGGTCTCTGCTCCAATCTACTTCAAGGACATCATCACTCCAGCAACTTTGTTCTTTTGCTTCTCATTATCAATTTTTTTCTCTCAACTGCATCATTCCCACCAGCACATAAACATGCTGCTGCCTCCCCATTTTAAAAATAGAATACACAATGCAATATTACTCGGCCATCAGAAACGATGAATACCTACCATTTGCATCCACATGGATGGAACTGGAGGGTATTATGTTAAGTGAAGTAAGTCAAGGAGAGAAAGACAATTATCATATGGTTTCACTCATATGTGGAGCATAAGGAATAGCTCGGAGCACCACAGGGGAAGGGAGGGAAATCCAACGGGGGAGAAATCAGAGAGGGAGATGAACCGTGAGAGACTGTGGTTGCTGAGATAAAATGGGGGGGGGGGGTTTCAGAGGGGAGGAGCGTGGGGGGAGGGGGTAATAGGGTGATGGGTATTGAGGAGGGCATGTGCTGTGGTAAGCGCTGGGTGTTATGTACAACTAATGAATCATTGAACACTACATCAAAAACTAATTATGTACTATACAGTGGCTAACTGAACATAATAAAAAAATAAATAAAAATATTTTCTCTTGACCCTCTTCCCTTGCCAACGATCATCCCCTTTCGGCAAAACTCTTTAAATACTTGCCCATTCTCACGGTTTTCAATTTCCCTCCTCCCATTCTCTCTTGTTATCATCTTCATTGAGGTAGAATTTATCTACAATTAATCAATTTGTTGAGTTTTGAAAAATGTAAATAGTCATATAACAACCATCACAATTATAATATAGAACATTTCTCTCATCCCCAAAATGTTCACGTATACCTTTTATCCTGCTGTCTTTGGGTTAAATGAAGGTTTTTGTTTTTTTTTTTTCAAAGATTTTATTTATTTATTTGACAGACAGAGATCACAAGTAGACAGAGAGGTAGGCAGAGAGAGGGGGAAGCAGGTGAGCAGAGAGCCCGATGAGGGGCTTGATCCCAGAACTCTGGGATCGTGACCTGAGCCAAAGGCAGAGGCTTTAACCCACTGAGCCACCCAGGCACCCTGGGTTTTTTTTTTTTTTTTTAAATGATTCCATTTTATCTCCATTATTGGTTTGTGAGTTTTTTAAATTAATTGCTGTTCTAGGGATTGCAGTCTACATCTTTAATTTGTCACAATTTACTTTTGAAAAATATGATACCATATCACATATAATTTAAGAACCTTACAATGGTATATTTCCAAACTTTTCTTCTTTGGTGCTGTTGTTTTCATGTTTAGGATTTATGTATGCCATAAATCCTGTAATGCATTGTTGTTAGTTTTGCTCTAAGTGATGAACTATGTTTTAAAGAGTTCTTTAGGGGCACCTGGGTGGCTCAGTCAGTGAAGCAACTGCCTTCAGCTCTAGTCCTGGGATCGGGCCCTGCACGGGGCTCCCTGCACATCAGGGAGTCTGCTTCTCCCTTTCCCTCTGCTGCTCCCCCGTCCGTCCATGCTCGCTCTCTCCCTCTCTCTCTCTCTCTCTCTCAAAATAAATAAAGAAATCTTAAAAAAAGGATTTTTCTAAATAAGAAAAACTTTTATATGTGTGCACATATTTACCATTTCTGGCATTCTTCATTGTGTAGATCCAAGAATCCTTTATTATTTCTTTTTGCATAGGGCTCCTGCCATAAACTTTCTCAGCTTTTGTTGGTCTTAAAATTTTTTTTCAGGGGCGCCTGGGTGGCTCAGTCAGTCAAGCGGCTGTCTTCAGCTCAGGTCATGATCCCAGGAACCTGCACTGGGCTCCCTACTCAGTGAGCCTGCTTCTCCCTCCCCCTCTGCTGCTCCCCTGCTTATGCACGCTCTCTCTCTCTCTCTCTCTGTCAAATAAATAAATAAATAAATCTTAAAAAAAATTTTTTTTTCAAACAGAATGTCTCACATCATTATTACTGAACCAGTCTACTAGTAGGGAAGCATAGGAACAAAGAGAAAAATTATTTTCCAAATAAAACATGTCCAACTGTTCAGATAGCGGTAATGTTTTTAGCTTCTATGGTAAGATATCAGTGACCTTAATACAGCATAAATATGTGTGCCATCTCATGCGCTGTTCCTCAGAGACCCAGGCTGGTTCTTCTCCAGTGTTTCCTCTTGAAGTTGTACCTGATTTTATTACCAGTTTTCATCCATATCCATTAGGGACGACTGGGATGATTCTCCTTTTGTTTTTTGACCAGGAATTGCTTGATCCTAGAAGTCTTTTGAGAAAACTCTGCTGAAGGGCAGTCAGCTGGACTCACAACAATGGTGGGGTCATTGTGGTGAGCACCATTTAAATGTTGTCTTAAATTTTAAAAAATTAATTTATTAGAGAGAGAGAGCCCACGTGAACACGTGCACGTGCACTTGGCGAGAGAGGAGCAGTGGGAGAGGGAGAGAGAGAGTCTCAAGCAATCTCCCTGATGAGCCCAGAACCTGACACTGGGCTCGATCTCACGACCTCGAGACCATGACCTGAGCTGAAATCAAGAGTCGGATGCTTAACCCACTGAGCCACCCAGGTGCCCCGGTCTTAAAATTTTTTTATTTTGCTTATTTGAAAAATGTTTTCACTCAGCATTGGATTCTGGATGATGTGTTTTTGTTTCTTTCAGCACTTTAAAGATGTGCTGTTTGTCTTCTGGCCTGTGTGGCTTCTGGTGCTAAGTCCGCTATCATTCTTTATCTTTATTTCTCTTTTTGTCATGTGTCATTTTTCCCTGAGCTGCCTTAAAGATTTTTCCCATTATCACTGGATTTTAACAATTTGATTATGCTGTGTTGTTTAGTGTCTTCTGCGGTGTCTTAAGGTTCACTTACCTTTTCAGTATTGTATTTTTTATTTCTAGAAATTTTATCTGGATCTTTTAAAAATACATATATTCCATTTCTCTTCTCATCAAGTTTGTTCCACTTGACACCTTTGATTATGTTTATAAGATTTATAACCCTTATTTATGAATTCCATGATTTCCTGTCATCTCTAGTTCTATTTCTATGGATTGCACATCTTATTTCACTGATTCTTTAAAGGCCTGGTAATTTTTAATTGGATAAAGAATTGCAAAATTTGATTTACTTGTTACTGTGTTGTGTTGTATTACATTAAAGATTGTGTTTCTGGCATCCAATTAAGGTCCTTGCGGATAATTTTAATCCCTTTTAGGCCTGATTTTAAGCTTTCTTAGAGTGGGTCCAGAACACGTTTTACTTTGAACTAGTTTAGTTCCATCAGGAAGGCATGACCCTTCTGAGGACTTCAACCAGCGTATCCTGGGATCTCTTCATTTCGGTTGGTGGAAACCTGCGTACCCTCCAGCACTGCGCCATCTCCAGCAATTGTTGTGACTACTTCGTTCCCAGCCTTGGGGAGTTTCTTACATTGATGTGCAGATCAGTGCTTAGCCAAAGACTCAAGAAGACTCCTCTGGATAGCTTCAGAACTTTTCTCTGTGAAGCACCTGCTTTTCAGTGTGTTGCCATATAAATTCTAGCTATCCTGGTGTCCTCAAACTTTGCTCTTAATCTCTTCAATTCAGTAGGAGTGTTCCTTACTTTGGGTTCCTCTTCCTGACAGTATGGTCTGAAAACTGGCTTTAAACAGTAAGCTGGGGGATCATAAAGCTCATCCCATTTGTCTCCCTTCTCTCAGCGATCACAGTCACATGCTGCCTTTTGGCCTATGTCTGAAAATCATTGTTTCATCTATTTTACCAAGCACATAGTTGTTTGTTTGTAGTTGAAGGCTAATTCCTGTAGCTGCTAATTCTTTCATGGTCAAAGAAGATACCCTTCTCCCAATCTCCTTTTTCTTTTTTTCTTTTTTTAAAGATTTATTTATTTATTTTTAAAGATTTTATTTATTCATTTGAGAGAGAGACAGAAGGAGCAGGAGAGGGAGAGAGGCAGAGAGAGAGGGAGAAGCAGGCTCCCTGCTGAGCTGGGAGCCGGCCATGAAGCTTGATCCCAGGAACTGGAGACAATGACCTGACCTGAAGGCAGACACTCAATCATCTGAGCCACCCAGACACCCCAAGATTTATTTATTTGAGAGAGAGAAAGAGTGCACAAGGGGGGGGAGGGGCAGAGGGAGAAGCAGACTCCCCACTGAGCAGGGATCCCAATGCAGGTCTCCATCCCAGGACCCTGGGATCATGACCTGAGACAAAGGCAAATGCTTCACCAACTGAGCAACCTGTCCCACACCCCCATCTCCTTTAAACTTACTCTAATCATCATTTGTTCCAGCATTCTACTGAAACTCTTTGCATCAAGGCTGTCAGTGACCTCCAAATTGTTAAATCTAATACTACGTATATTTAAGATTCACAGAAGACTGTGAACTCTCTTTCAGAACTGATAAAACTGTGGTCGATAACACAGTAGGACAGCATATAAGAGCAGTAAACGAAGACCTACTTTAGGTCTAAAGAAAAGTAGTCATGGATTCTCAAGACTTTCTTACCGCAAGGCTCACCTAGGTGAGATACAACTTGTTTTAAAACGTGCCCTGTTTTTATACAGGAATAGTGAAGATAACAAAACCAGGAGGCAATTGCCATTGAAAAAAGGTGGCTCGTTACTTCCTGGTCCGAAGAGGAGAGGGCCATGGGGGGAAGTGCCAGGGTCAGGCAGGAGCAAGAGTAGCAAGGAAAAATGTGAACAAAAACCACAAATGAGAAAGGCAGCAAAATCAACCGATGGAGCCTGGGGTTGGATAGCGTGACCAATTTCAGTAGGCTCTGGGCAGTAGGAGTGGTCCCTAGTTGTCCAGTGCTTGGCCCTAGGGTGATGAGGGCAAAGGAATATTGCTTCCAGGGGTCCAAAGTGAGATAAAGGAGGTGGTTTTGGACAACAGGCCCTGGATTGGTTAGTTTGCCTCTGAAAGGTATGCGTGGAGGCAAGTTGCTATTACTAAGAATTAGCAAAACCTGGGAAGGGCAGCCCCTCCCCTGTCCACAAGGCCCCCAGATGTCAAAGCATCATAAAATACATAGAATAGCAAACATTAATATACACCGATATCAAATTGACCCGCCTCCCAGAGATTTATCTTCATCAGGGAATTAAAGAAGGAAGACATAATGATTCCCAGAGATTCTGGTCCAGTCATAGGCCACTGTCTTCTCGAGGCTGGGTCACTGCAGTCTCCTCCTTGCTTCTCTGTTTACTTTTTCTTCTCCAGGCAGTGCTCACGGTGCTGTTTATATGATACATGTCTGATCACATGGCTCATCTGCTTAACATCCAGCAGTGGCTACCCACTGCTCACAGAGCCCTGCCCTTATCCTTACGTGGGATAAAACTATTGTGACTCATTTCTTGATTGGAACCACCCTCTCCTCTCAATGCCCTGCGCTCAGCACATAGCCCCTCCGCTCCACACGTGGGTAGTCAGAGACACTGAGCCTCCCCCAGTTCTTTAAAGACATTGAACTCTTTCTAGTTCTTCCCACTTTTCCCCTCTTCCAAGGATCTTTCAGACCTTGATTCAGACATGCCCTCCTCAGAGACATTTTTCCTGACTGTCCCCCCAGCCTAACTCAGCTTCAGGGGATCAGCTCAACGTTTGCATAGCACACCCTGCTTCCCCACCGCAGCGTAGCCTAACTGCATTTCCACAGTGGCCTATTTACTTCTCTCACCTGTCGTGAGGACTGGGACTATATAAATTGGTCACCTCTGTCTTATCAGCACCTAGTACAGCAGTCGACACATGCGTTTCTCAGGAGATTTATGAGAAACGTGTATGCACGCATGAAGCAACAGTGCTCTAAGACAAGGCCTGGGTGCCCTGGGTTTGAACGTTCCCAGCGGGGCCTGAGCAGAGACATGGGTTTGAGAAGAGCGTCAGACTTCTAACATTCTTTCCACTGGGATGACTGGGGTTGGGCCTGGGTTTGGGGAGTTCATAGACCTTCATTCCTGGCCCTGAATTAGAACCAAACCCACCTTCGGGGAAGAGACAAGAGGAAATCTAGCACGTTCTTGGGAAATTTCTTCTCAGTAAGTTTACTCTGAGTCATTTAGTTCTTTATGCCCAGACAGGTTAATGTGTTCATCAGTAACAGTGAGTGCTCTGATCTGATGGTGGTTTCAGATCAGGACAGGGATGACTACACCTGATGGAAGACAATGAGCCATAAGAAATCCAGTGTTAAGAAACAATAACAATTCTAGGATGCCTGGGTGGCTCAGTTGGTTAAGTGTCTGCCTTCGGCTCAGGTCATGATCCTGGAGACCCCACATCAAGTCCCCTATCAAGCTCCCTGCTCAGCAGAGGGGTCTGCTTCTCCCTCTGACCCTCCCCCTTCTCGTGCTCTCTCTTGCTCTCATTCTCTCTCTCTCTCAAATAAATAAAATCCTCAAAAAAAAAAAGAAACAATAAAAATTCAAACACTATATAAACTTCAGGATCTCCCTCTTTAATTTCATCATTAGATAAAGGTGATGAATACTACATCTCCATTTTCCTGAAACCGTATTTCCCAGAAAAAGATAGTTCAGTTTATAAAAGATTTGAGAATGAAATCTCCAAAGGCTAAGGGAAACTTCCCATAGGAAAAGAAAGTTCCTCAAACACCTACAAAGGAAGAAGAGATGGGGAGGAGGGTGTGAAGGTGGTGTCTGGGTGTGAAGGTGTTGAGTGTCTGTCTTCCATTTTGACTGTTGTCTGGACTGGAACTGGCCTGAAATTGCACCAGGATGTATTAGGTTAAGCAGAAGGGAAAGTGAACAAGTGAGTGACCCAACTCTCTGTTTACACACACACACACACACAGAGGCAGATCGATTTGTACCTACTTTGTTTAAAAACAGCTCGGATTTAAAAGAAAAGAAGGTATGTCAGACCACTTTCCAAGGCAACTTCAAACATTAAATAACTGAGACTTTTTCTTCTTCCTCTAGTGGTTCTTTTTGCAGAAAGACGGTGACCAGACACAGCTGGATTGTTCTAGTTGAGAGATTTGTCGACCGTGTGTTTTGCACTTTAAGAGATGTTTTCAGAAACTGTGAAGAAAGGGTGATAATCACTGATAACATCATCACCATCATTGGAAAAACAACCAGGCTGGTATGTTGTGCCCTCTGTTCCATCAGAGATGCTGGGACAAGCGGGGAGGACAAGGGGACAAGAGGGGCAGGGAGGACCCAGGGTTTCTCTTTGCTATTATGTATTGGGATCCAGGCTTTAGGAAAGATGTATTTTACTGTAAATGTTTGCTATTCCATCTACCAGCACCAGCCAGAGCGAGGACTAATGGATTTCAAGATAAAGGCAGATTTAAGTGAATGTAATTTAGGCAAGGCATTGCTAAAACTTAGAGCTTTCGACCAGGGAAGCCCAGACGAGGACTTGCGCGTTTTAGACAGCTGGTTTAGGACACCGATTGGAAATGTCCTTTTCAAACCTGAGATTCTGTGATGCTATGATTTCTGTGCGTGTCTGTGGGGCACACTGTGTGTACAATGCCGGCGGCGGCTGTTCCCTCCTGGGAGAATACCCCTGCCCCGGGCCCCAGCTTTCCACTCCACAAGTTCCTCTCTCCGCCAGCACAGCATCTGCCACTTCGAGGAGGGTTTCATAGCCTGCCCTGACCTTTTTGTTGCTGATGTTGTTTAGAGTGGGAAGACAGCAGGGCGGCAGGAGGGAAAGAAGAGAAGTGTCCCAGCTGGGGGCACCTTCCATGGAGGGGGCTCTTACTCATCCCACCTAGAAGGGGCCACAGTTCTCTGATTCGTGCTTCTGTGATGTAGGAAGCACTTCAGCTGCAGAATGCCAGAATTTTATCATTTAACTCTTTTTTGCCCTTTTTGGTGTAGTCTACCTGTACCTGCAGTTTTCTTTTCTTTTTTAAGATGTTATTCATTTATTTGACAGAGAGAGCGAGAGAGCACGAGTAGGGGGAGCGGCAGAGGGAGAAGGAAAAGCAGGCTCCCTGATGAGCAGGGAGCTTGAGGTGGGACTCAATCCAGGATCCTGAGATTATGACCTGAGCTAAAGGTAGAGGCTTAATTGCTTAACCCACTGAGCCATTCAGGTCCCTGCAGTTTTATTTTCTATTGTTATTGCAAGTTTTTCTGGCCATTCCCTGAATCTTTAGGACCTGAATTTCTCTCTCTGGCCCTTGGCCTCTACTATGATACTCATTTCTTATAACGGGTTTTTCTTTCTAGGCAAAATTGAGGTTTGGGATAAATGTGTCACCAAATGATAAAATGCTTGGTTGTGGTATATTTATGTCAGTCCTTTCATTTATTTAAACAACAACAACAACAACAACAACAGTAAAGCCATGACCCTTTTGTAAAAAGAAAAGAGTTAATGAGTTGTTTAAAAACAAAGTGATGTGGGAGCACAAGCCTGGTTCAGTTGGTTAAGCATCTGCCTTTGGCTCAGGTCATGATCCCAGTGTCCTGGGATCGAGCCCCACATTGTGCTCCCTGCTCAGGGAGGAGCCTGCTTCTTCCTCTTCCCCTCCCCCTGCTCGTGCTTTCTATCTTTCTCTCTCTCATGCTTTCTATCTCTCTCAAATAAATAAATAAAATCATATATATATGCAAAGTGATAGCCAGTTGTATTTTTCTGGTGGCAAAAAGGAAAGCGCACTGGTCTTGGAATGAGAAAAGTTGGGTTCAGAGAAAGGTTCTGCTGTTTGTTGACTGTGGGTCCTAACAGATCAGTAACATTGAGAGTTACCTGTGTCTACCTGTGGAAAGGTCCACAGGAAGTCATCACCAATAAAGGGTAGAAGACTTCTGCACTGGATAATCAGGGGTAGGGGATGATTATGGTTTAAAAATGCTTACACAGGGGCGCCTGGGTGGCTCAGTGGGTTAAAGCCTCTGCCTTCGGCTCAGGTCATGATCCCAGGGACCTGGGATCGAGCCCAGCATCCGGCTCTCTGCTCTGTTTCCTTCTCTCTCTCTCTCTCTGCCTGCCTCTCCGCCTACTTGTGATCTCTCTCTCTCTGTGTCAAATAAATGAATAAAATCTTTAAAAATAAATAAATAAATAAAAATGCCTACACATTTTCTCTTTGTCCCCACCAACACCCTCCCAAATACTAAATCTTAAAAATATCATACTGAATCTTAAAAAAATAAAAAAGATATAAAGGAAAAACCCCAGGAATATATTGAATCTGATGCTGCTTTATTTAAGGCCTTTAGAATATATGATACTTTCTATGAAATAAATTTTTTTCTACAACTGAAATGCAAGAGCACTGCATCATTTTTACGAAAAATCAAACTCATCTAGGAAAGCTCTTCCTTCCCTCACACAGGGCCCTTGCCCCTCAGAAATCCTCCCCTCTGAATGTGCTTCCACCCCTAGAGGGCAGCATGCCCTCAAAGAAACTCGCCCAGGGCCCAATTAGAAGCCATTTAAATGGCAATTACCTTCTGGAATTGTTTCTTAACAACCTTAAAAAAAGACCTTAAAAAATCTCATTAGAAGCACTAAAGAATGAAAGAGAATATTAGCAATTTTTAATGACTGCCACAGAAGTATGTTTTATTGACACTGGCACATAAATAGTATTTCAGTTCCTGGGAAATTAAGAGATCTCGTGAATCATCCTCACCTTTACTGAGGGAATTCGGAGCAAAAGAAGCACCCCTGTTTTCTCAGATGGGGTTGTTTCTTCTCAAGTGATTTCCTGTCATAGCCTCTTCCCACAGCCTCTCTTCAAAGCTTAGAGTGACGTAGAGAGGATTAGCCGTCCCTGCTCTTCCTCATCCCACCCACCTGCCTCCTTCACTTTCCTTCATCCTCAGCCCATTAAACATACGGGCACTTCATACAGTTGACACTGGGTTCTTAGTCGCCCTTCCTTGGTTTCTAGGATTCACTTTTGCTCTCCCCTTTGTCACTGCCTCACTCGTAGTGGAGAAGACACAGGCCCAACCGCACCCGGACCCCAACCCCCCAGTGATACAACAAAGCCCACTGCACACACCCCTCAGAGACTCCAGGCCAAATCCACCCTGTTCTACACCTGGGGCTCCACTCAGCCTCCTTGGCAGGTGCCCTGTCTTCAGAAGCCCTAGCTTGTAATCCAGGTTCAAAAACTCATCAAGACCTTGTGCTTCTAATACACAAAATGAAGGATGAAGCCAAGCGCCTTCACACACCTGCAAGAGAGGCAGATAAGGATTACCAGTTACTTTGATGCCAACATCATCTTGGAGAACAGGTAACACAATTTCTCCCATTCATGGGAACTTCCCAGTGAAGCATCTCTGCTCATTCTGCTTTGACTTTGGGGTTTTGGGTGACTCTTTCCATCTTTTGTCAAACAATGGGTGGGCTTTGGCAGATAAAACAGTTTTCATCTATGCATGTATTGTTGTCAAAACAGGACACCAGAGGGGTTTTGTTTTTCTTTAAATGAAAAAAATCCCCCCAATATTGAAAGGCAGTATCCATTAATTCAATCGAACATTATTTTCATAAGCAAATATGTTTGAAAAAATTAGCAAGTAAATGCATAAATAAATTACCTACATTGAAAGCTGTTACTGGCAGATATGATAACATGTTTCCTGTTAACTAGTTTACATTTCTTTTGAAGTGAATTTCTGGCTGACAGTGTTTATGTCACAGATGGTATCCTCACCTGCTTCATTAAGGCCTGTTTAGAATACAGTTCTAATGTAGGTTTTATTCCATGTAAAGCCACCTAGAGATAATTTTAAATGATCATATCGACTAACAAACACGTAATCAAGAAGCTCTTAAAATTTTATTAAAATTCAAGTCTTTCACCATTAGCAAACCTGCTTCATTAACATATTAATAGATAATGTTCCTGCTCATAATTAGCGTGCATTTTCTTTGCATCATTGTAGTTGAAAGAATTCAGGTGGAGTTTGATAGAAAAGTTTTTTTTTTTTTTTCCTGTCAACAAAGCACCTGGGGAAAACAACGGAGGCTCCTGACCACCATTTCCATTTTAATCATTTGCTTCCTCCTGCTTGTAATTTTCTCTCCTTAAAACCCAGCTTTTCTTTTCGTTTATTTTCCCTATATTCTGCCCACTAGGGATTATAGACATGATAAACAATGAACTACTTGCCAATGGGCATGGATTTGGCCCCCCACTGAAGGGTCAATTGCTACCTGTGGGTGAAATCCCAAGTACAAACAGAATTTTCATTTAGAGTTTGAGAGAAGTGGGAACATTAACCCTGAAAAAAAGCTCACCTTTTTCTTTAAAATTAAAAAAAAAAAAAAACAAAAAAAACACTTATCAGAAGGTGAGTGTGTGGAACAGAGAATATAGCCCATGTCTATGTTTCTGTTAGAAGAGTGATCGCCATGTCAAAGAATTGTAGCTTACAGAGAGGAATGATTCTGGGAGCCTCCTCGGGAGGTTTTGTTTTTGTTTTAATGATCACAAAATAAGCTTAAGCCTATCATCTAGATCCTTGGAATACAGCCACAGTATTACTTTGAAATATTCTCAAGTGAGAATATTCTTTTTTTTTTTTTTAAGATTTTATTTATTTGTCAGAGAGAGAGAGGGAGAGAGAATGAGCACAGGCAGACAGAATGGCAGGCAGAGGCAGAGGGAGAAGCAGGCTCCCCGCCGAGCAAGGAGCCCGATGTGGGACTCGATCCCAGGACGCTGGAATCATGACCTGAGCCGAAGGCAGCTGCTTAACCAACTGAGCCACCCAGGCGTCCCTCAAGTGAGAATATTCTTAAATGAGACTAGTTGTGACACATTAGCAATAAAGAATGGACTTAGTTTCATCTCTTAAAGTCATAATCTCATCTTTTTTTTTTTTTTAAGATTTTATTTATTTATTTGACAGAGAGAGATCACAAGTAGGCAGAGAGGCAGGCAGAGAGAGAGGAGGAAGCAGGCTCCCCACAGAGCAGAGAGCCCGATGTGGGGCTTGATCCCAGGACCCTGAGATCATGACCTGAGCCAAAGGCAGAGGCTTTAACCCACTGAGCCACCCAGGTGCCCCCATAATCTCATCTTTAAAGGGAAAATGATATTTATACTAAAAATAGCAATTATGTTCTAATATAGTCTGACTGATTATTAGTCCTATTTACCAAAACTGTTCAGAAATCACACCCTTCTGCAACTTGAGAGCTTACCTGTGACATGAGGCAGAAGCTGCACAAACATTCTAGGCATAATGGAATCTCTTGTCTGGGTCAGAGATTCATTTTACCTATCAGGAGTACACATTATAGGCCGGTTGCACTTGGGCCTTACGCAACATCCATCTGGTCACCTCATTCATTTTATCTGGGAGCAAGTGCAGGCCCAGAGAAGTTCATCCATTCTGTCTAGGTCTCTCAACTTGTTAGGGGCAGAATTGGGGATAAATTTAAGCTCTTTTGATTTTTTTTTTTAAGCCACATCTCTTTCTTAAAATTTTCTGGCCCTGATTTTCTCAATAATAGGAAAGGTGAAATGACAGCTATGAATTATTAAAATGATATAACATGCTGTCTTTGAGGGGACAGTTGATTGAATATGATCACAAAGAATGTTTTCATCACCCATCAGGTGATGACAAAAGAAAGGACTCAATACAGTACTCAAGACCTGGGTGGGACCAGCAAGAGAAGTGCTGCCTCTTTGCCCTTTAACAGTATGATCTGAGCTAGTATTTCTACCTTGATGATTGAAACTTAACAGGATTTAGTCAAGCACTGTCCATTAGAATTTTTTGCTATGTTAGATACTTGAACTGTCCGCTGTGAGAACCATTAGCCACACGTGGCTATTGAGCACTTAAAATTCAGTTGGTGCAACTGAAGAAGTGAATTTTAAATTTTATATAATCTGAACTAATTTAAAATTAAGTAGCCACATGTGGTTGGTGGCTTTTGTATTGTGTTAGCACTGATTTAGTCTAACTAACCTGGGAGAGTTGAATTCACATAATGTCAGGGAGCTAGAGACCCCTGGTGGAGGGGACTGTTATCTGCAGGACATCAACACAACTTACTAATGGTTGATTTTATATATTTTATTTATTTATTTATTTATTTTTGCCTAAGATGCAGATATTTCGGGATTGTTCACATATTTTGATGCTAGGTACCAAATCCTCTAGGCATTACAGGATGGAATAATGAGGAATTCAGAGGCCAATTATTAAATAGGTTGATTTTCACCATGGTCATATCAAGTTCCTGTTACTAGCTTTAGCAGGACACTTGGCAGATAGTGGAAACTGGTTTTGTTTTTTTTTTTAAGATTCTATTTTCATTAATTTTTGAGAGAGAGAGCGAGAGAACGAGCAGGGGGAGAGGCAGAGGGAGAGGGAGAAGCAGACTCCTTACTGACCAGGAAGCCTGATGTGGAACTCAATTCCAGGACCCTGGGATCATGACCTGAGCCGAAGGTAGATGTTTAACCAGCAGAGCCATCCAGGTGCCTTCTGAAAACTGGTTTAAAACACTGCATTTGGGTATCTGTCATGAGTAACGGAATGTCCTAGGCCCCCAGGAAGGCCAAGAAGCATTCGTCAGGATGGATGGTAGTCTCAAGTTGTATTATATCAATTAAGAGATGATACAGCTTGGCCAAAGTCCGCACTAAATTGAAGATAATGGCTGTTTGATCACTTGACTGGGAAAGAAATGACAATGTTCTTTCTACCTCCTCACTGACACACAGCCACGCATAGTTGCCTGATAAAGTAACCTGGTGTCTTTGTATCAGGTTAACAAGGGGAGATTTTGGCCTTTTATCTCTCTTAAACTGTGTTCCTTAAAATGGAATTAGCTGATATGTTTGGTTAATTTCTTTTATTTTTATTTTTTATTTTTTTGTTTGTTTGGTTAATTTCTGATCCCACTGCTTTCTATACTGTTTGTTTTTCTCTTTAGCCACCAAAATGCATAATCACCCAAACCATGGTCTTTATATGTTCACCATTCAGGGGATGGAGGGCTCCATTTCCTTCCCCTGGCCGGTGTTAGCTCTTCTCACATTCCATCTTTGCTTGGCTTCCAGCCTAAGACTCCTGCTTTCTTAACTAAAAACTGCCAAGTACCTATGACAAAGACTGCTAGCTGACCCTAATAGTTGCTAAAAGTAATAGGACCAAGTTTTAGCTAGCATATTCTGAGCATTTTCTGTGTATAAGCTTCTTGTAAAGATTTTATTTATATATTTGAGAGAGAGTGGGGGGAAGGGCAGAGATAGAGGAGAGGCAAAGAACTTCAAGCAGTACTCCTCGGTGAGTTTAGAAAGCAACGTAGGGCTCGATCTCACCACCCTGAGATCATGAGCTGAGCGGAAACCAAGAGTTGGACGCTTAATCGACTAAGCCAACCAGGCCCCCCATCTCCGTGTAAACTTCTTACAAACAGTGCTCAGTGTATGCCAGCTGCTATTAATATGTAGAAATTTAAAAATCCTATGTATCCAGGCCCATCACTTATGGCTTTTGATGTTTTCTAACTTATATAAGCAGTTCTCCCCCAAAGTTGTCCAAATCCCTTCTTAAATACCTGCAGATAATTTGATAATATACCTAGAAAGTCAATGATATTCTATCATAAATAATAAGAATTAATAAGAATAATTAAATTGGGAAAGTGGCTAGATATACATTTAAAAAAAAAAAACATAGTAATAGGGGCACCTGGGTGGCTCGGTCAGTTAAGCCTCTGCATTCAGCTCAGGTCAGGATCTCAGGGTCCTGGGATGAAGCCCATAGCAGGCTCCCCACTCACTGGCGAGCCTATTTCTCCCTCTCCCTGCTGCTCCCCCCCGCTTGTGCTCTCTCTCTCTCTTTGTCTGTCAAATAAATAAATCCTAAAAAAAAAAAAAGAAAAGAAAAAGAAAACATAATAATAACTAAAACTGGAACTGAATTTTAAATTTTATTTAATCTTAACTAATTTAAATTTAGATAGCCACATGTGGCTGGCTGGTGGCCGTTATATTGGACAGCACAGATTTAGCATATGCCCCAGGAGAGTTACATTCAGATAAAGTCAGTGAACTGAACAGTGAGTTAAAACATAGAAGGAATGTATAGAGAAAAATTGTAACATTGTATTAAAGGTCATGAACAAGATGGGAATAAATGTAAAAGCACAGTGCCCGGGGCGCCTGGGTGGCTCAGTGGGTTAAAGCCTCTGCCTTCGGCTCAGGTCATGATCCCAGAGTCCTGGGATCGAGCCCCGCGTCGGGCTCTCTGCTCCGCGGAGGGCCTGCTTCCTCCTCTCTCTCTGCCTGCCTCCCTGCCTGCTTGTGATCTCTCTCTCTGTCAAATGAATAAATAAAATCTTTAAAAAAAAAAAAAAAAAAGCACAGTGCCCTGGATGGGAAGATAACAGTAGGATTTTCTTAGAGCTAAAATATATATATATATATATATATATATATATATATATACACACACACACATATATGTATATATATATGTATACATACAAACATATACATGTGGAATAATAATGCATCGTAATTAAAATGGAAGATTTTTGAAGAAAGTAAAATGTGTAGTGGGTATAAAACCTTCTATAAAGCTACTGTGATCAAAACTATGATAATGACACATAACTAGGGTAGTTGAACCCTTTAGAAAGTTCAGCCTTAGATCCAAGTTCATGTGATAAATGGGTCATTTCAATTCACTAAGAAAAGAGTAGTTTAATAAATGGTCCTAGCAAAAATCATCTCTCATAGAGAAGAAAATGCAATTAGATCTCCATCATGTACCCCACAAAAAATTTTTAAAATCTGCCTAGGGTTATTTTTATTAATTCTCAATAAATCACTAGGGATACCCAATTTCAGTGTTTCACTTTTTACTATAAAATGTGTATCAATTAAGAGAGGTCAGAGCTAGGGAAATCCTTTGTATAAGATTTTTAGTTGAAATTTCTATTTCCCTTAAAAAATATAAGATATGTCTTATATCTTATCTTTTTAAAAAAGATAGAAGTACCTGAAACTAATGTAACATTGTGTGTCGGCTATACCCAAATTTTAAAAAAAGATGTGAGATAGACGCTAATAGTCTCACTTTTTAGAGGAAACATTAAATTGCCTTATTCTAAATAACATAAATAATTAGAGACAAAAAAATGACATTAGAGACTCAGATTTTAAAAATTCCAATACTCCATTGTGTAGCCCCATACTGTTTTAAATTTTCCTCCTGCTCTGGTTTTAGTACCCTAAGTCTTGCACACCAGGGAACCCATAGTCCTGGGCAACTGAACAGTTGATCCTCCTTCAGAATATCTTCTCTTTTACAACCTAAGACAAACCATAACAATAACAGGGGGTAAAAAAGGGTGAAACTATAGAGCCATACCTTTGAGGAGCCTTCGAATGTGGAGAATCATTATCAGCTTAAAGAATTTTTAATACTGGGGCGCCTGGGTGGCTCAGTTGCCTAAGCGTCTGTCTGCCTTCTGCTCAGGTCATGATCCCAGGTTCCTGGGATCGAGCCTCACAACAGGATCCCTGCTCAGGGGGAAGCCTGCTTTTCCCTCTCCCACTCCCCCTGCTTGTGTTCCCTCTCTCACTGTGTCTCTCTCTGTCAAATAGATAAATAAAATCTTTTAAAAAATTTAAAAAAAAAAGGGCGCCTGGGTGGCTCAGTGGGTTAAAGCCTCTGCCTTCAGCTCAGGTCATGATCCTGGGGTCCTTGGATTGAGCCCCACATTGGGCTCTCTGCTCAGCAGGGATCCTGCTTCCCCTCCTTCTCTCTCTGCCTGCCTCTCTGCCTATTTGTGATCTCTGTCTGTCAAATAAATAAAATCTTTAAAATAAAAAATAATAATAATAAAAAAGTAAAAATAAATAAAAAAATAAAAAGAAAATCAATTAATAGCTACACAACTCTGCAAATATACTAAAACCATTGAATTGTGTATTCACAATGGAAATTTTTATGGTGTAGAAATTATATCTCAATAAAGTGTTTACGAAATAAAATCAATGGGAGGTGCCTGGGTGTCTCAGTGGGTTAAGTGTCTGCCTTTGGCTCAGGACATGATTCCAGGGTGCTGGGATCGAGCCCTGCCTGGGGTTCCCTGATCAGCGGGGAACCTGCTCTTCCCTTTACCTTTGCCCCTTCCCCCAACTCAAGCTCTCTCTCTCTTTCTTTTTTTAAGATTTAATTTATTTAATTGAGAGAGAAAGAGAGCAATTGAGAGAGAAAGCATGAGTGGGGGTCAGAGGGAGAGAGAGAAATAGATTCCCCACTGAGCAGGGAGTCTGATGCAGGGCTTGAGCCTAGTACTCTGGGATCATGACCTGAGACGAAGGCAGATGCTTAACTGACTGAGCCACTGAGGTGCCCTCATGCTCTTTTTCTCTCACTCAGTCTCTCTCTCAAATAAATAAATAAAATATTTAAAGATAAATAAATAAAAATATAAAATCAACAGATATGAGCTTCTGTTGGACATAAACATCTAATTCCAGATCCTTCTCTTCTTTGCCTCTCCTTTTGTTTTCCTTTTTGTCACTTTCTGTTTTTATTCCTTCTAGAATAGCCTTCTAAAACTCATCCTGTCACTTTTGAACCAAGAACATCCAAAGTTTTCTTTTTAAAAGTGTATTAAATACATGAAAAATCTGAATATAGACAATTACAAAAGTATAAAATTATGATTTGTTTTATGATATCTTCCCTAGTTTCCAAAAGTTGGCAAATTTGCCTAAATACATTTTAAATATACCTGTATGTGTGAAACGTTTATTTAGGCTTTTATGAACATTTGCTCGTTTTATGAAAAACATCCAGGCAGGGGTGGAGAAGGGAGTTGGCCCCAAATAGGGCTGCTTCCATGGAGTGAGTGCTTGTGACCCCCCAGATTTATATGTTGAAGCCTAATCCGTAACATGATGGTATGTGGTGGGGAAGGGGGCGGGGCAGGGGGGCTTTGAGAGGTAATTAGGTCATGAGGGTGGAGTTCCCATGAGTGGGATTTGTGCCCCTAGGAAGAGTCCCCAAAGAGTTTGCTTCCTCTCTCTCTCTCTGTTCTCTGACATGTTAGGATACACGGAGAAAATGGCCATCTGTGACCCAGGAAGCAGGTCTCACTAGGCACCGGATCTGTGGGCACCTTGATCTTGGATTCCGCAGCTTCCAGATCGGTGAGAAATGTTTGTCGTTTAAGCCACTCCGTCTATGGTCTGTTTGTTAGAGTAGCTTGAAGAAGACAGCTCCTGAATCCCCCAGAGTTCTCAGCACTGAGGTAAAGTTGCTGCCAATATCAAAACTTTGGCTGCTTAAATAGCCCCTAACTAGATATTATTTGTGTGGCCGCAGGACCTGAAGTGGGAAAGAGCAGTAGAGGAGAGCTAAATGTAAGTTTATACCCACAACTGCCAACTACCAACAATGGCCATTGCCACGCACAGACGCTGTGCTGAGTGCCTCACAGACATTCAGTTACTCCACGCAACAATCACTCCTATGGGCTATTATTATCTCTAAAATACATATAGAAAAATGGAGACTCAGAGAAGTTAAATAACCTACCCGAGACCTCACAGCTGGTCAGCTAATCTCTGTATATGTAATCAGACCTCTCATTCAGTGAAAGACCCCAGAAAATTACTTGTACAGCCTAAATCCCAGAAAATAGGGGGGACCCAAAATTCCATTTGAGAACCCACTAGTTGTAGGGCATAGAATTAAAGCTAGAGTTATCACTCAATGAAGTCGTTTTTTTCTTCACACTGGCCTGTTTTGGGTCCGATTGTTAAGTCTCTTCCCCCAGAGAATAAAAATGTACTTTAGAACTTTAACTCAACAAAGGAAAATATATCATATTACTACTTATTTTAAAGCAACCCCTGGAGAGCTGTGATTCGTCTATCTTTGATCAAAGGTTCTTCCCAAGCAGGCTGATATTATAAATTTTCCTGAGCCGTGTTAAATGGCATCCCATTAGCATCCACATGAATGAGGAGCGCGGGGCGTGGGGGTGCGGCTCCGCACAAAAGCATGACCTCTTATTAGTTGCTATTCTGATACTTTGTCAGCACTGATTCAATGGCAGGGAGAGGAGGCTCATAGAAGATTATGTAGAAAGACTATGCTACACTTTATCGCCTTTCTCAAGCCATCAGGGTAAAGAATTGAGTGCTACTTACATCCATAATTATATGTGGCATTTTGGCTCTGTAATTAGATTCAAAATAAATCACACGTGGCAATTTGTTAAATTTAAATAATGTTACAAAAAATAAAAAGATCAGTGAATGAGATGAGCTTCTGAACTTAGGGATATGATTTGAGGAAAGACTCATTCACTCAAACTAGCAGGGTTTGTAGCTGCAAAAATAAACTCAGTAACACTTAATTCTGCTGAATCTGGGATGTGATGACGTCATTAGAATCTGGGCCATTGGATGGGATTATACAGGAAACAATTGCAATAAACCCTTCGGTACAAGAAATTCAAAACGAGTAATGTTCATAGCCCAGTTTCACTTTGTTATCTAGTTGATTTAAGGTTCTTTAAGAAGTACATATAATATTTATTAAAATCTAGTAGGATTTTTCCAGTCCTTCTAGAAGGACTGAGGTACAAAGAAGAGATTTATTCAAATCAGTAGCAAGAACTGGGATGAATCAAAATAAGTATGTATAACAACAAAACTACATGCTTGCTGAATATTTTTTGGTTAAAAAGCACTTTGATATAGGTACAGATATCCCCAGAGAGTCCAGAAAAAGACTTGATTTATGAGCACTTTAAGGTGCTCTCTGTCAGTTGGCGGAAACAGAAAAAGTGGGACAGGGAGAGTGGGGTACCCCAGAGCCAGACTTGCTCCATGGACCTGATGGAGGTAGGACCTGATGGAGTGTTGATAGGGGGATTTTTGCCAGTGTTATGACAGAAAGAACTTCAACGTCCAGAACCTGGGTATTAGGCATGGACGATGTCATGAAATTACCTCCCTGTGTGGTAGAACGTCGTGTGCTGGTGTGACTGAAAGTTCAAAGGACTTGGCTTCTCCAGTTAGATTTGCCCAGTCAGCACTTACAAGGGGGGATTATACGAGGCAGAGATCATTGGACACCATCTTATAGACTGCCTACCACAATATCCAACCTCACTAATAGCCAGCGAAACACAAATTACAATTTAAAAGTACTGGGGCGCCTGGGTGGCTCAGTGGGTTCAGCATCCAACTTCGGCTCAGGTTGTGACTTCAGGGTTGTGAGATGGAGCCCCTGCTTAAGATTCTCTCTCTGCCCACCTGCCAACATGTGCTCTCTCTCTCTCTCTCTCTTTCTCTCTCTCTCAGAAAAATAAAATAAATTCAAAAGTACCATTTTAATTACTTATCAGAATTTTTAAATGGTAATATCAAGCAATTGCCAAGGAATGATGAAACACGCTTTGTTGGGAGTAAACATAAGCTGATACAGTGTTTTGGAAAGCAATCTTTAAATATGCATTAAGAGCCAATAAAATATTCAAATCCTTTTAACCTTTTAATCCCATGCTTAAGAATCTATCCTAAGGGGACGTCTGGGTGGCTCAGTTGGTTAAGCGGCGGCCTTCGGCTGAGGTCATGATCCCAGCGTCCTGGGATCAAGTCCCACATCGGGCTCCTTGCTCGGCAGGGAGCCTGCTTTTCTGTCTGCCTCTGCCTGCCACTCTGTCTGCCTGTGCTTGCTCGCTCTCTCTTCCTCTTTCTCTGACAAATAAATAAATAAAATCTTGAAAAAAAAAAAGGAATCTATCCTAAGGAAATAATTATTAAAAAACCAAAACCAACAAAAAAGTCTATAGGCATGGATATGATAATTTTTTTAGAAGATTTTATTTATTTGACACAGAGAGAGAGAGAGAGAGACAGCAAGAGAGGGAACACAAGTGAGGGGACTGGGAGAGGAAGAAGCAGGCTCCCCACTGAGCAGGGAGCCCAATGCGGGGCTCCCTCCCAGGACCCTGGGATCATGACCTGAGCTAAAGACAGAGGCTTAATGACTGAGCCACCCAGGCAACCTATGGATATGATTATTACAATATTATTTTTAAGAGTAAAAAATTAAGGGGAATGATAAAATAATAGCCAGAAAGGAATGGTTAAACAAACAGAGTTTCATCTACTTTACAGAATATTATAGTCATCATTTTAAGATGATGGAATAACATTGTGAAATGCTTATGATTTAATGTAAAGTGAAAAGATAAAGATATAAAATTCTTTGTAAATTAGCTACTAATTAGTAAAAATATTTATAAGAATGAAAGATTTAAGGGGCACATGCTTGGCTCAGTTGGTTAAGTGTCTACTTTCGACTCAGGTCATGATTCCAGGGTCCGGGGGTGGAGCCCCCCCCCCAGCTCTCTGCTGAGCAGGGACCCTGCTTCTCCCTCTCCCTCAGCTCCTCCTCCTGCTTGTGCTCTTCCTCTCTGTCAAATAAAATCTTAAAAAAAAAAGAGAGAGAATAAAAGACTTAAAAGATTACTCCCAAATGCCATCAATAATTGAGTCTGAGTGATGAAATTATAATCTCTATCTTGATTCATTAATATACATACATAGTTATGATTATAGGAAACCAAACCCCTCAGAAAAGTTATAGGCTTTTTTGGCCGAATTATATTTTCTGTGAATTTAAGTATCCCTTAAACCTGTTTCACCCAATGTTTTACCTTAAGGACGTTGCCATACATCTATATGTAGTTGTATAGTGCTTTTATAATTTTCCAAGCACTTTACCACTATTCTTACTTTTATGTCACTACATTCCTTTATTTATTCTTTCCGTTGCGGAGATTAGGAATTGAGTTTGAAGAGTTGTTGGCAAGGTTGCAGAGCAAATGAAATTCTCATTTGCTACTGGTGGGAATCCAAGGTGGTGGATATGTTGCTATGGCAAAGAGCGTGACAGTTTCTTAGAAACTCAGACATAAACCTATAATATGAGCCGGCATGCAATCCCATGCCTGGAGATGTGCCTCAGAGAAATGAACACTCATGACCAATGACACACACACACATAAAACTGGTATTTACATGGGAGCTTTATTCCTAATGGCACACACATACACACCCCAAAAATCCTGGAAACAACCTATGTGGTCTTCAACTGGCGAATGAATGAGTAAACAAGCTATGGTACGTCCATACCGCAGACTACTCCTCAGCAGTAAAAGGGAATGACCTACTGATACATGTAACAAAATTGATAAATCTCAAACCTATAATGAAAAAGGAAAGAAAAGTGAAAGTAAAAGAAGCCACACTCCGCAGGCTAAATATTATGTGATTCCATGTATATGAAATTCTGGAAAAGTAAAATTATAGGGCCCAAAACCCGATCTGTGATGGTCCAGGACTCGGGGTGAGAAGGGCTGACTGCAGAAGGGAATTTGGGGGGATGACAAGACTGTCATGGTTTCCACAGGAATGACCTTGAAAGATAACCTCTTTGGAGGGTGGAGAGTGCCTGGAGGAAGCGACTGGGAAGTCATTTCGGGGGTGTCCCCTCCCCGCAGCTCTCCTGAGGACAACGGGCTCCAGCTGCTGTCACAGAAAGGAAGTAAAGGAAAACTATGTTATGGAATTCCCACTATGGGGCCTGAAGGAGCTGCGAAGAAGTCTTACACATATTTTATCACTGCAACAGCTTATCATTCCCATTTTACACATAAGGAAACGGAGGCTCGAAGTGATTAATCCATCCTCTGAGAGTGAACTCTGGCATCTCTATGCTTAACCGGATTTCACTTTGAGTGGAGACACTGGACTGTTACACATGGTCGTAACCCTTCTTTCCCACTGCAGAGTCACAAGAATTTTCTATACGTAGAAGATGGAACTACATCTATTCTGGAGGAGGAAGGGAGCATCTTTGTCTAATTTGCACACAAGTGCTATGCGGGCAAATAGTGGACCCTGAGTCTTTCACTGGCCCTGACCGCCCCCTCCCCAGCTGCTCGTAAGTGACCACAGTGCCTGTCTCTACAGGCCACTCCTATCCACTACAACCCACTTTCCTCCGGAGGCGAGTTTGGGCTGCCATATCTGGGGGAGGGAGAAATTCTCCGGGGCCTGGGGAGGCATGATGGGTAGGTCAGGAGGGCAGAAGCAGAGGATAAAAAAAATCCTAAGGAAGTAGAAGGGTGAGGGCAATGGAATAGAACAGTGAGCCACCAGGAAACTCTCTAATTGCTTTGTCTTGCGCAATCATTATGTACGTTTTCAAAGTTTGCTTACCCTAGAGAAACGAGGTCTCAGATTAAGCAATCTGGTGAATTGACAACCAGGCCAGAGTCTTTTTTTTTTTTTTTCCCCATGTTCCAAGATTCATTGTTTATGCACCACACCCAGTCAGGCCAGAGTCTTAAAAGCTCATCCCCTATGGACTGAAATATTATCCCAGTTTCTCATTCCAGGAGAAAAGTAGGAGCCAAAATTGATGTTAAGGTTTGTGACTGTGTGTTTTATGTATATGTCTAAGTTGCTTTTTCACTACGATCTTCCAGACACTCCCTTGGGGTTCTGCCAGTCTTGTAGTTACTACCATAGACTCATTCCCAGGCCCCTGCTGGTGTAGAACTGATCCTGAAGGAAATGACAACAGCTCTGTTGAATTGAAGTTCTGTCCTAAAGCCTACAGACAGGAGTGTCTGTTGTGGTCAGGAATGTTGTTCACCAAATATTTCCACACTTCTGGGAACAATGTAGGAATGTCCATCCTGGCCCCTTCATGGTTAAGTGAGGCCATGTGTCTAGTTCTGCTCTGTGAATTGTGAGCAAAAGTGAAATGTGGAACTTTGAGGCCTAGTACTTGTCCTCTGGCCCAGAGCTGGGCTCTGTTGGAGACATTGCCTCCTCTGACACCTGGAGTTCTGAGGGAAGTCACAGGGAGCAGAACCCCCTGCTGAATCATGATGGACATGTTTTAAGCCACTGAGATTTTTTGTTGTTGTTGCCACTGCAGAATCTGTTCTGACAGATACAATATCTTTTTAGTTGTATGTAATGTTTGCTGGTTTTTATGTTTTTGGAGGCTAAGAATAGTGATTTATAGCCTGTATTTCCAGTTAAATAAGGAATGTTCTCACTGAGCTATATAGTAATATGATATAAAAATGTTCAAAACTAAAATATAGCTCTGTGTTTGAGACTGTCTAAAAATAAATTGTTTAGAATTACCTTAATAAAATTCCATCAAAGTAGGAAGCTAGTCAAATTAATTGTTTATCACAAAACCATCAGGCTAATTAAACTTTTATATATCTCTAATACAATGTTCCTTTAAGAAAAAACTCAGTGGGTTTGCAAATAAACCTTTAATGTTGGCTGAAACAAGTTTTAAATCTTATTAATTTTCATATTAACCATTTCTTTATCACTTATGTTATCATCTACCTCATATGTTAGAATCATTTTAAAAAAGTAAATTGAGACAAAGATTCTTAAATGTTCACAAAAGAAAAGAAAAATATTAAAACCATTAGAACTATAAGTTTTTATTACTGTCTTTTAAAAATATCATTAGCTTTTAGAATGTTATGTACTGTATAAGCATGTAAGAAAAAATAGTCACAATGGAACTCTTTTTCTTTAACTTTCAAGCTTGCCGGCATGTACCATACTACTTTGAAGCTATTCATTATTCTTAAAGAATACATGTTTATTTTTTGCTTTATATGTCCCTAAGTTAAGAGGGGCAGGTATGTTCCTCTCAAATGATGAGAATATATTTTCATCAAATAATAAGAGCCCAAAGAATAGGTCTTTAATGTTTACTTCTGATTTTCTAAGAGCTATTTGGATCTTACTTTTCCCAGTCTTACTGTATCTCATTGATTTCTAGGATACATTCTTTTTTTTTCTTTTTAAGATTTTATTTATTTATTTGACAGAGATCACAAATCGGCAGAGAGGCAGGTTGGGGGGCAGGAAAAGCAGGCTCCCTGCTGAGCAGAGAGCCCGTTGTGGGGCTCGATCCCAGGACCCTGAGATCATGACCTGAGCTGAAGGCAGAGGCTTAGCCCACTGAGCCGCCCAGGCAACCCTACGTTTTTACCAATAACTATTTTCTTCTAAATTCTGTAGATATTACCCTATTATCATCTGATAAATAATATTATATATCTGGGGATAGCATTATTTTTATTTCTTCAGAGACAACTTAGTTCTATCTAAATGGTTCTAGGGTTTTTTTGTTTATGTTTTATATTTAGCAAATATTTTATATTTAGCAGAACACCCTAAAATATAGTGGCTTAAAGATGCAATGATTTATTATTTGCCATGATTCTGTGGGTGAGCTAGGCAGTCTCCCTGCTTGTTTCATGCACACCTTGCACAACTGCATTCGGTTGGATGATCAGCTGGGCTGAGAGTTACACATTACACTCACATGTCTAGAGGTTGTTCCTAGCTGTCAGCTGTGGTGTCTCAGTTTCCTTCCATGCAGCCTCTCATCCCTCCATTAGGTTAGACTGGACTCCTTTTGTGACAGTGTTCACTTCCGTCACATTCTATTGGTCGTTACAAGACACACCCAGACTGAATGGGTGGGAAATAGACTACAATTCTCCATGGGAGATTCTTCCAAGAATCTGTGGCTGTATTTACTCCCATCCATCCTCTGGTCATAATTACTGACATTTCTCCATCATGCATTAGACACTTAGTTCCTTCCCAAGACCTCTAGAAATTTGATACAACTATAGCATGAGATCCAATATTTTATTATCTCATCTGATTTGGATAAGAATAAGACTCCTCCTATATGCCAGCCTATGATCTAAAGATCAGTGAACTAAAACAGGAGTCCAAAAACTTTTTCTGTGAAAATCCCCATATTAATGCAATAATTTTATTAATATCAATAAATTTAAATTTTATTAATAAAAGTTTATTAAATAACCCATGTTATTGTTTTATAATTATAAATTATAATTTTATAATTACTATAAATGATAATTTTATGATTACTATAAATTATATTATAAATTATATTTATTATAGTCATTATTTATTTATTTATGATCATTCATTAATAGCTTATTTATTATATTTACTATAATTATTATGAATTATAATATCATAAATTATGCTTATTATTTATAATATTTATTATATTTAAATAAACCATTTTTATTTAATAAAAGTACATCTAAAATTTATATATTAATGTAAATATTTTTGGCTTTTGGGCTTTAGAGTTTCTGATTTGTTTGTTTTAAAGATTTTATTCTCGGGTAACCCTTATACCCAATGTGGGGCTGGAACTCACAACCCCAAGATCAAGGTTTGCAGGCTCCACTGACTAAGCCAGCTAGGCACCACTTTGTAGTCTCTGTTGTAACTGTTCATTTCTGCAACTGTAGTGTGAAAGCAGCCATAGATAACGTGTAAATAAATGAATGTGGCCATATTCCAATAAATCAGGTATCTATAGAAATAGGCAAAGGACTGGTTTTAGCCTGTGGGCCATAGTTTGTGCCCCCTGATTTACAGTATAAGAGAGCCCACAGAGGAAAATCAAGATGCCTCAGCCAAAGTCTGAACCAACTGTCTGACATAAAAGTGGGATGATTTGTGATCTTTAATCCAGATGACCCTTTTACTGATTTAAAGTCATCAGAGGAACCTCCCAGTTAACCTACAAAATCATGAGAATTAATTGCTATGTTTTAATCTGCTTAATTTTGGACATTTCATTATACAGCAGTAGTTAACTATTGTAACAAACCCATGTGTCATTTGTTTAAAAAGTAAATATTAATGTCAAGATGTGGAGGATTAAATATGACCACAAGCTTTTTTTTGGTCTGATTTTAAGATTTCATTAATACCCTGAAACTCATCCACAGAGAACTTCAAGTTGAGAATAGCTAGCTCACATATTAGTGTATTTTCATTAAATTTCAGTTAACTCTTTCCATCTAATGAAAGACACAGTTCTTTCAGTATTCATTGTTATAGCCTTGATTATTGCTTGTTCAAGTGTTTGTGATTTATCTTTGTAACACCAATCATCCATATGTAGGTTCTCTATTGTCTCTTACATTATCACTAGCTTCTTGCTTGTCATTTTCATCTCTTTATCCTTTCCTTTGTAATTTCAGCAAGCTTCTCTGGTATTTCCTCCCTATTACTATTTTAGTTTCCTTTGGTGTCAGTTCAATTCTTTATAGACATATGACTTAAAGGCAATGTGTGGATCGGGTTTGGATTCTGATTAAATAAACCAAGTACTTGAAGAAATAATTGTTGAGACAGTTGAGGAAATTCTGAACATCATCCAGGCATTAGATGTACTAAGTATTATAAGTCCTATTCAGTGTGATGATGGAATTGTGGTTACTTTTTTTTTTTTTTTAAAGAATAAAGAATGACTTCATGTGAGAGAGTTACTTACTGAAGTATTTACAGGTGAGATTATATTGGCTTTGGAATTTTTTTTTTTTAATTTTTTTTTAGCTTTGGAATTTGATTTAAAATATTTTAGTAAAAAAAAAGAGGGAAAGAGGTTTTGTTTTGTTTTGTTTTGTTTTGTTTTTTAGAGAGAGAGAGCATGCGTGCACAGGTGCGCGCGCGCGCGCGCACACACACACACACATGCGAACACACATGAGGGAGCAGGGGAGGGGCAGAGAGAGAATCCCAATCAGGCTTCGCACAGAGCAAATCCTGATGAAGGGCTCAGTCTCACGACATGAGCTGAAATCAAGAGTCAGTTGCTTAATCAGTTGAGCCACCCAGGCTCAGTTTAAAACGATTCATAAATTATTGGCAACTAAGTGGAATGATGATTAAATGGTGATTATTACATCAATCCTTCCACTTTTTTTCAAGGTTAACTATTGTTTTAAATTGTAAAGCATCATGAGATTTCTAGTTACTCTTAAGCTCTTTTACAAAATGAAAGAATATTAGAGCTCAAATGATCCTGGGAATTATTTTGTTTCCTCACAATAATGAGATAATTGCCAGGAAAAATCCTTAAGAAAATTGATACCCTGGCATATCATGCTTTTTGTTTTTCTGGCTGGGGGTGTGTTGTGGGGGTTGCTTAAGCTTTTGTTTTATTTTATTTTTATTTTTTATTTAAATTCAATTAGCCTCCACTTTTGCATCTATTTTAAACATCCCACAATATAAATTATCAAAATTGTAAAAATAAATATGAACTTTACTGCTTTTAATACAGATTTTTTAAAAGATTTTATTTATTTGACAGACAGAGATCACAAGTAGGCAGAGAGGTAGGTAGGCGGAGCCGGGGAGGGCGGGGGGGTGGGGTGGGGGGGGGAGCAGGCTCCCTGCTGAGCAGAAAGCCCGATGCGGGGCTCGATCCCAGGACTCTGGGATCATGACCTGAGCTGAAGACAGAGGCTTTAACCCACTGAGCCACCCAAGCGCCCCTAATATAGATTTAATATACATCATTTCACGGTTTAATTATGTTTGTCCTTAAACCATCCACTTCCTTTATACATTTCTGCCTGCCTCAAAATCAGCTTTCTTTCCAACTCAGTCTGCTATTCTATATCATCTTTTGTATCTTATTTCATAGAGTTAAGATTTTTTTTTTTTGAAACACTTAGGAGATGTGTTCTGGTAATGTAATGTAAGAAAGAATAGAGAACCTGTTCTGGCAGAAAATCTATTTTAAAATATGTTCTTTTTACCCATCTTAAAGCTGTTTTCTCCATTTTTCATTTTTTAGAATCCTTTCCTATCCCCTTGTGTTCACTTTCTTTCTATGTATTGTCCTTAAAGAGAAAAGGTCCTCTCAGGTCTGTTTTTCCTCCATAAACAGGGAAGGTGTATTCTGCTTGGTTCCCTCATTGTCCCCAGGTTGTTGTTATCCTTCTCTTTTTAGTTGTAGTCTGGTTAATATAAATTTTGGTAAACTAGAATCCTAGGGCCCATGAGAAGAATATTGAAACACTGAAAAATCCAAGCAGAAGAACTTTCTCTCTCTAGTGTCCCTCCACTCTGTCTACTGAAGCTGTTGTACTGGAAGCTAAACTTCTGTATCCAGACCACTAATACTCTGTTTCCATTTGGCCAGATATTCATGTTAAGTACAAGTATTTTACAGGGTCTACCCAACCTCATGGGACACAAGTTCCTGCCACTTGACTAGCTCTGCTCTTGGTGGTTTCCCATTGCCACTCCACTTAATAATGGCTGATTTGCACTGGTGAAATGGAACCAAGTGCTCCTGTGTGGGTTTTTTTAATGTATCAACTGGCTGGGCTGAACTACATTTCCCAGAATTCTCTTTCCTGTATGTTTCCAGCTAGGGTGAGCCACTAGAGACATTCATGTATGAGATTTAAAGGGCAAAAATGAGCATGGCCTTTTTTTTTTTTTTTAATAGTTCGCATACACTTGCACTCACCGGCTAGCTCACCTTGTTGGTCTGCAACAACTCCATCTCCCCCTGGATCCTCCTTCAGCTTTTCCAACTCCTAAGCCAAGTGCCAGTTTCTCCTGTGGGGACGCTCATTCCATCAAGACCAGAGGCAGTGAGAACTGACACTGTTTTCAGTTCATCCTTGTGGGTTTCAGGTCACGTTTTTGGGTTCCAGTTTGTCGTTTCTCCCCTGCACTTTAGATCTGTCTTCCCTTCCCAGATGCCTACCCTGTGAACTCAAGCTCTATTGTCAGGTAAAATCCACAGCCTTGGGGCACCTGGGTGGCTCAGTGGCTTAAGCCTTCGGCTTAAGGTCATGATCCCAGGGTCCTGGGATCGAGCCCTGCATCGGGCTTTCTGCTCAGCAGGGAGTCTGCTTCCTCCTCTCTCTCTACCTGCTTCTCTGCCTACTTGTGATCTTTGTATCTCAAATAAATAAATAAAATCTTAAAAAAAAAAATCCACAGCCTTAAAAGACTTCTGGACCAGCTCCTATAGTTGAGATCAAATTCCTGTAACAAAGCACTATGTGTCTCTGTGTGTGTGTGTGTGTGTGCGTGTGTGTGAATCATATCTCAGTATAACTATCTTTAGCTATCTACCTTATCCCATCTGTCTATCCACCTACCTACTTACCTATCATCTATATTTCCTAGTGATTCTGCTTCTTTAATTGAATCTTGACCAGTAAAGCTCCCCGTCTGACCCATGACCCACTTTAGTTCCGGTTATTTCACTTCAAAGTTTGGAAATCCTCATTGGTTTCTCCTAAAGTCTCTTCAGTTTAACTTTGTGGTTATTTTGTTGGTTCTTAGGAAGGGGCTTGCATTTCAACAGTCAGTAACTTCCTTTTCTCCAGCTGAATGTGCATTTTTTTTTTAAGATTTATTTACTTATTTGGCAGTCAGAGATCACAAATAGGCAGAGAGGCAGGCAGAGAGAGAGAGAGATGAGGAAGCAGGCTCTGTGCTGAGCCGAGAGCCCGATGTGGGGCTCAATTCCAGGACCCTGAGATCATGAATGAGCCGAAGGCAGAGGCCTTAACCCACTGAGCCACCCAGGCGCCCCTGAATGTGCACTTCATTTAACAGAAACTCCCTCACTTTTTGGGCTCATGATGTTCTCTTTGCCTGGTAAACTAGAAGCAGGGATTGATCCATGAGGGATTTAGGCACAGGGGCTTTCATAACCATTTTCTATAGCTGCTTCCTGGGAGGAAAAACATTATCAGCCTAAATCTAATTCTGTGTTCTTTGTCCATACGAATATCACTCTACTAACTCTAGCTCTTGATTTGAAGATTTGGGGGAATTAAAAAAAAAAAAAAGACCACAGGTCCCTCTTCTAGCCACGACTAACTGCAAGTAAACAAACGTGTGAAACAAATCTTCAGACATTGGACTACAACTAGTTCAGAACTATGATCCTGAAAAAGAGATAGACGAGGAGAGCTCTCTGATCACCCCAGCTCTCTGTCTGCAAGGATGATTTAGACAAAGACACAGAGAAGGGATCTCAAGCAGCATGTACTGTTTTTGCTAAGCTGAGACAGAGATCAAAGTTTGAGGAGGGAAAAAAAGTTTGAAGAGTTATCGATAACGAAGCTGGAATGTGTGCCACAGTTCTAGAGGAAGGATCTATGACAAAAAAAGGGCTCCAGAAGTATGCATAACATATCCTTAAGTTTTTGACTGAATGTAAGAAGCATGTACATAGGATGACATTCCAGAAGGCTAGGTAGGAAATGGAGTTGCCAACTAAAGAGTTGCCATATTTCACACTGGATGAGGGAGTTGTAATAAATAGTGGAATGGGAGGAGTTTCTGACCTTTATGTTGTTGTTGTTGTTGTCTTTTCTTTAAGAGAGGCCACAGTTACAACTAAAACTGGAAACCCACAGTTTCTATGATGAATCATTACGATGTATGCCATCCAACATTACTATGGAGAAAAAAGAAAATGAGACCCATACACAAAAGATAATCTGTGGATACCATCCCTAGGATGACCCCAATGTTAAAATTAGCAGATAAGGATTTTAAAGCAGCTATGGTAACTGTGTTCAAAGGCATAAAGGAAAATATGCTTGTAGTGAATGAACAAATAGAAACTATAAATAAGAACCAAATGGCAAGGCCACAACCTGAGCCCATGGTTAAGGTGGGGCTCATGGCCAAAGCGAGGTGGAAGGCTCTGGAACAGAGAGAGTCTAGACCAAGCAGTAAGTTTCGTTTGTGATGCTTATAATTAGAATTAATGATTTTAAATTGCAAGTTCACCTGATGCAGTCATGTCCTCTTCATCCAATTTCTTAAGGTCTCTCTCTATTTATTAACCTTTTAAAAGCATTAATCTTCTAAGATGTGATTATTAAACCCTCTGGGATAAATCAGAATATCTTTACAGAATTGTCAAGTTCACATTGCTGCTGTTTCAAAGTCCAGCCACAGGTTTTCTTTTCCAACTAGAATATGTGATGATGACTAGAGTACCAAGATCCAGTGGAGCTTGTATTGTGCTTCTTGGACTCGGGCTTTAACCCTTGCAAATAGTCACAGTGATTATCACATGAGAAGGATCCAGGAGCTTGGCTATAAAACGTCTGAAACGTATTTTCTACTGCTACACGCATCAGGATGTAAGGCCCAGAAGTTTAAGCAGGACACAGCCCAGTACCTTGTGAAGTTAAGCATGGAGACTTCTATTGGATATTTTTCAGCCTCAATAGCATGAAAGAAGTTGGCTAAACAGGCCTCGAACCAACGAGTCTTTGAGTAGAACTGCCACTGAGTTCTCTGACCAAGTATGGCAGATCCTGCACAGAGCATTCAATGGTATCATTGTATTTGGGAAGCATCTACCGTAACAACCAACCTATCCAAAATGGTCATGTATAAGAGAAACTTACTTCTCCTTCTTGAAGACATGTTGGAAAATATCAACTAGCCGAAGTACAGACCAATCTTACGGAGTTCTGGCTATATCCATTGTACTGGAAAGAAATCTTCAGCCACAATTTCAGGATAAAAAAGCAGATCTAGACAAACTGGTGAAAGAAAAATTTCATTAATTTAAAAAAATATGAGATTCAACTAAAGGAAGATGGTAAATAAAGATGATGTGACTTCCTTTTAAAACATTCTTCCCAATACTCTGGGGGGGAAAAGCTGATATATATATATATATATATATATATAGAGAGAGAGAGAGAGAGAGAGAGAAATAAAATATAAATGCATTATATATATTTAATTTTATTTTATGTATTTTTAAATTAACATATAATGTATTATTTGTTCCAGGGGTACAGGTCTGTGATTCATCCATCTTACACAATTTACAGCACTCACCATAGCACATACCCTCCCCGAAGTCCATCACCCAGCCATATTATATATATTTTATAGCTACTTAACAAAAGTTCTGGTGAATTTTCTGCTGAAAGGAGAAGTCAAGTCAAGCAATAATGAGCCCTGTTTTGGTTGGCTAGTGAAGCAGGTAGAAGAGGCTTTGCTGAGACACATCGCCCAGTAGTGCAAGTTTTGTTGCTGAAGGTTAATCAAGGCATCCACAATTTAATGCACTGATCATACTGGTGAGGTGTTTGCTGCACTGTTGGTGGAATGATTAGGCCTCTTGAATGCTATAACCATTCTAATAGCAAGAGATACCTTTACTCAGCGATAAAAATTCTGGTGGTCATGCTTGAAGCAATAAAAATCTTCACTGAATGATAGAAATATTTTTAAAACAAAAATTTCCCTCTGTTCATTTAATGATCGAAAAGGCATGAAAATGAATCTTTGCTTTATGTTTTTTGATCACTTGATATTGTCTCCCAGGTCACTGAGCTCTGCTTTTGTTTCTAATCATTTTTCTCTCTGCTTTTCAGATTGAATAATTTCTATTGATCTGTTTTCAAGCTCTGCTGTCTCCAATTTTCTCTTGGAGAAGAGAACTCATCCAGTGATTGTTTTCCCCATTTCATATATTGTGACTCTTTAGTTTTAAAATTTCCATTTGATTTTTAAAATGTTTTCCATTGCCCTGATAATGTTCTCCCATTTATTCAGTTATTATTTTAATACCATAGTTTGTATTTGAATGTATACCTATTTTATTGTATGTATTTGCCTCCTTAAATGTACTTTTCTGCTAATTCCAACATCTTGATTATTTACAAGTCTGTTTCAATTAACTGCTTTCTCTTTTGACTTTAGGAACTATCTCCTATGTCTTTACATGCTTAGTTATTTTTTATTATAATTGACCATTATTAGTAATACATGTTAGAGTTTTTAGATTCTGGATTCTGTTATATTCTGTTATTCTTTGAAGAGTATCGACTTTTGTTCTACTAGGGAGTTAAATTTCCCAGCCGGTTTCCCTTGAACTTGTGGAGCATTGTTTTTACATGTTGCTAGATATATTTATTTGCCCCTCACATTGGAGACCAATCTTTTAGTCCTGTGACATCGCCTTTTCTTCCAATGCAAGCTTTCTTTCAGTGTTGTTCACCAAATCCGTTTAACTTGGTAAGATCAAACTCCAAGCTCTCCTGCTCAGCTTGCACGTGCTGTTTCGCTGAGCTCCTTGGAATACCTCTTGTACATATGCCTTTCAGGAGTTAGCCTATGATTTGAGAGGCATTTAAATCCAGATTTTGGGTCTCCCTTCCCCACTCCCACTCTCACCCTCCAGCATGGTTTCCTCTGTGCTGGGAATTCCCTACCTTTATTTTTCAGCTATTCTTGCAGCCCCTGACTCCGTCTTCTGATACCTCAAACTCAAACACTGGGCTTTTCTGCCTGTCTTCTCTCTGCCCTGTGCTGTGTGGTCTGAGTAGTGCCCTCATTGCAATAGCCTTGTGAACGCGATTCTCACCCTGTGAATCCATTAGAGACTAGAACTGCCTTCAGTTTCCATTTCTGCCTGCTTTAGCTCACTTTCTGGTACCTTCAAATAACTGTGTATGTTTGTGTGTGTGTTGTCCAGAGTTCATTATTGTTATCTGAGAAGGCTTAGTCTGATATAAGCTACTTTCCATTACCAGAATCAGAACTCCCATTCCAGAATATACACCTACGGGGCGCCTGGGTGGCTCAGTCTTTGGTTGTCTGCCTTCGTCTCAGGTTTCAATCCCAGGGTCCTGGGATTGAGTCCCACACTGGGCTCCCTGCTCAGCGGGAAGCCTGCTTCTCCCTCTCCAACTCCCCCTGCTGTGTTCCCTCTCTTGCTGTCTCTCTCTCTGTGTCAAATAAATAAATAAAATCTTTTTTTTTTTAAAGTATATACACTAAAGCAAGCTTTTCAGGTGATTCTTACACTCTCTAAAATTTGAGAGCTACTGTCTTGATAAAACTTCTGTGCTTAACTTTATCTTTTAAGAAGTCATCTTCTTCACAGCAAAAAAGAATTTAAACTCTTTAAGTACATTAGTCACACTCTTTTAATGGTGAAAGTAAAGTCCTAGAAACAGGATAACTATACTCTTCCCCACAGTGTGTTCCTTTTTACTATATTTTCCTAAAAGGACTGGAACCTCTTTGTCAGAAATCAGGGAACATTGTCATAGAGTGGAAACAGTAGAGTGTAGTCCAGAAGTCCTCAGTTGTTAGGTTTTAAATGTGATCATGTCTAAGGTAAAAATGTAAGGATATCAAAATTACTCTAGATAATCCTATAAAATGGTGACATAATTTTGTGTATATAATTTAATACAGTAACTTTTATGCATATTAAAATTCGAGAACTACTGGGGCACCTGGATGGCTCAGTGGGTTAAAGCCTCTGCTCAGGTCATGATTCCAGGGTTCTGGGATCGAGCCCTGCATCGGGCTCTCTGCTCAGCAGGGATCCTGCTCCCCCCTCTCTCTGCCTGCTTCCTCTGCCTACTTGTGATCTCTGTCTGTCAAATAAATAAATAAAATCTTTAAAAAATTTTTGAGAACTACTGGGCTAGACAAGAGGGGGAAATACAAAAGATTTCTCTAAGCAGGTAAATGGACATTCAAACTACCCTGCTGTCATAATAACAATACAATTAGAAGATATGAATGGGGGATAGATGAAGAATTCTTTAAAGTCCCTGTTTGGGGGCACCCAGGTGGCTCAGAGGGTTGAGCTTCTGTCTTCAGCTCAGGTCATGGTCTTGGGGTCCTGGGATCGAGCCCCGTATCGGGCTCTCTGCTCCACGGGGAGCCTGCTTCCCCCCTCTCTCTCTGCCTGTCTCTCTGCCTACTTGTGATGTCTCTCTCTGTGTCAAATAAATAAATACAATAAAAAAAATAAAGTCCCTGTTTGTCTAGACTATGACTTCTCTTGTGTTTTGGAATATAGCAGGCTGACAATCAAAATTTAGCTCTACAATTTACTAGCTATATAATTCAGGGACGTACTTAACCCTTCTGAGCCTTCATTTCTTCATCTGTAAAAACTGGGAAAATACTACCTTTCTCTTGTAATACAAATGTCAAAATGCCTGGAACATTTCCTGGGATATGTCCAGGACTTTCCCTTTACCTAAGAGTGTTCCTCAAACTTTTTTCTCAAAATGCCCAGGCAAGTGAATTTCTTAGAGTCAGTCTGGAAGTCAATCTATATTTTATTACCTTGATTCTAAAGGGAGAAAGGTGTTTTGTTTGTTTGTTTTCATTTTTTAGTGATTTTTAAAAAAGATTTTATTTATTTATTTGACAGAGAGAGACATAGCAAGAGAGAGAACACAAGCAGGGAAAGTGGGAGAGGGAGCAAGCAGACTTCCCGACAAGCAGGGAGCCAGATGTGGGGCTCCATCCCAGGACCCTGGGATCATGACCTAAGCTGAAGGCACACGCTTAACCCACTGAGCCACCCAGGCGCCACCTGAAGGGGGAAAGGTTTTAATGAACAACTTCAACTGAGACACAAGGTAACCTTTTGAAAACGTACATTGTAGTTTCCCCCTCACTTTCCCAAAAGAATGCATCTTAATGGATAATTTATAGGAGACTTAGGCAAGAGAAAAATAATCATAACAATATCATTCCATCCTGGAAAAGTCTTAAAATAACAATTATAGAATGTTTAACTCTAACAGTTCCACATAGAAATATACCAACTGCTGATTTCGAAGCAATCAGTGGCAGTTTCACAATTTCCATATAGGATGCAGTAAGAAGTAACAATTTTATGTGTTTTGGGTAGATGGAGGCGGGATCATGAAACTACTCACACAAGGTAATAAAAATAAACTTTCCATATCAGAGTCTGGAGGGAGTTTATAGAGATTGTTGGAGGAGGGGTGGAACCTTCCCAATGCTCTTCACTTTTGTGCTGTCCCTGGAAACAGTGTAAGCCAGAAGATAATGAAGTAATATTTTAAAAATATTGCAAGAAGAAAACAACAACACTGTCCACCTGTAATTCTATACCTAATGAAAAAGTATCTTTGAAAAATGAAGATAAGGGGCACCTGGGTGGCTCAGTGGGTTAAGCTTCTGCCTTCAGCTCAGGTCATGATCTCAGGGTCCTGGGATCGAGCCCCGCATCGGGCTCTCTGCTTAGCAGGGAGCCTGCTTCCTCCTCTCTCTGCCTGCCTCTCTGCCTACTTGTGATCTCTCTCAAATAAATAAATTTTAAAAAAATGAAGATAAAGACATTTTGAGATAGGTGAAAGCTGAAAGAATTCATCACCACCAGAACTACAAGAGATGCTTTAAAGAATTTCTTCAGGCAGAAGGAAAATAGTACCAGACGCAAATGTGGATCTACTGAAAAGCACCAGAAATAACAACTGTATGTGAAATATAAGATTTTTTTCCTTAGTATTGAAATCTCATTAAAAGATAATTGACCATGTAAAACAATGGTAACATTTATTATGGTGCCTATTATATGTTTAGAAGTAAAATATATGACAATAATGGCACAAAGGCCAGAAAGCAAATTAGTTGGTATAATATCATTTGAAGATAAACTGTGATAAGTTCAATTAAATCTTAAAGCCACTACTGAAATAACACAATGAAAATTATAGCTAATAAGCCAAGAGAAGGAGGTAAAATGGAATCATAGAGCATTGATTAATCTAAAAGAAGGCAAAAAAGTGGTGAGGGACAAAGAAGTCTCAAGTAGACTACAAACAACAAGGTGGTCAATTTTGCCTCAGCAATAACAATAATCACATCATAAATGCAACTAGTCTAAAAATCCTAATTAAAGGCAAAAAATTTCTAAGTGAATTAAAAGCAAGTCTCAGGTATATGCTGCTTCCAAGAACCCACATTAACTGTAAAGACACAAATGTGGGCTAAAAATAAAAGAAGAAAAATGGGTATATGATCCCCATCCAAATCAAAATAAAGCTATATTAATATTGGAAAAAGAAGACTTCAGAACATGGAATAATACCAGAAGGAAAAGGATCATTTAATAATGATAAAGTGTTGAATTCAAGAGACACAACATTCTTAAATGTTTCTAATAACAGAGCCTCAAAATACATGAAGCAAAAGCTGATAGAACTGTAAGGGGAAGAGAGAAATTCACAATTATAATTGAAGATTTTAGTACCTCTCTTGTCTTAACTGATAGAACAAGTAAATGGAATAACAATAAGAGCACAGAAGACTTGAATAACATGAAAAAAGTTGACCTAATTGACATTCATAGAACCCTCTGTATTAGTTGAGTAAACATTCTTGTCAAATGTATGCATAGATTTACCAGGATAGACTATATACTGGGCCATCAAGTAAGTCTCAATAAATTTAAAAGGATTTGAGTCATACAAAATTAGTACTCTGATCACAATAGAATCAGGAGTATAACAGAATCACAATATAACAGCAAGATCTCTGGGAAATACCCAGTCATTTGGAAATTAGAGAACATAAATGTGTATAACCCAAGAGTCAAAAAAAGAGAAAAAAAAGGAAATTAGAAAATATTTTGACTGATTTGAAAATGAAAGTTAAAACACAACCTATCATGGTGTATGGGATGTGGCTAAAGCAGTGCTTTTAGGGAAATTTATAGCACTTAAATGTCAATTTAGAGAAGAAGGTCTTTGCAGTAGGTCAACCTGTGGTCTCCAAAAAGGTATGACCACATTCTAATCCCCAGAACCTGCGAATGTTACTTTATTTGGAAAAAGAGTCTTTGCAGATATAAAGTTAAGAATCTTGAGATGAGGAGACCAGCTGGGCTTATCCAGGTGGGCTCTACATGCCATCCAAGCATTTTGAGAAGCTAAGGGAACCACAGAGGAGAAGACCTCTGTGAAATGGAGACAAAGTGAAAACAGAGAGAGATTTGAGTAATGTAGTCACAAGTTAAGGACTGTGGATAGCCACCAAAAGCTACAAGAGTCAAGGAACAGAATCCCCCCGAGCCTCTGAACAGAGTGTCTCTGCTAACACCTTCAATTCAGACGTCTGGCTTCCAGACTGGGAGGGAATAAATTTCTGTCCTTTAAGCTTCCGAGTTTGTGGTCATTTTTTAACAGCAACCACAGGAAACTAATATAGTTTCAAATGAATGACCTCAGTTTTCATGTTAAGAAACTAGAAAAAGAAGAGAAATTCAGCATAATGCTAGCAGAATAAAAGAAATAATAAAGATGTGAACCGAAATTATTGAAATGAGAAACAAAAGCAATAGAGAAAGTCAATGAAACCAAAAGGGGATTCTGTGAGAAGATCAATAAAACTGGTAAGCCTCTAGCTAGATTTATCAAAAAATGAGAGACAGAGAGAAGACACAAGTTACCAAAATCAGTAATAAAAGAAGTGGTGACATAACTATAGACCCTAGACGTATTAAAAGGTAATAAGGAAATAGCTTACATGAATAATTATTTCAACAACTTAGATGGAATGGACAAATTCCTTGAAAGACACAAACTACCAAAGATTGCTCAGGAAGAAATAGATAATCTGAATATATTTTTATATTTTATTCCATCTTATATAATCTTATATATCTCATTTATATTATATTAATTATTTTTTCCATGAAGGAAATGCCAGGCCAGCTAGCTTCATTGGGGAAGTCTACCAAACATTCAAACATTTAAGAAGAGGGAGCTACACATTCCTCAGAAACTTCCAAAAAATTGAAGAGGTAGGAATAGTTCTCAGCTCATCCTATGAAGCTACCATTATACTGACTTCAAAATAGACAAAACCATTATTAAGAAAGGAAAATTACAGAATAACATGCTAAGAGCATAAATAAAAAAGTTCTTAAGAAACCTTCAGCCAGGGGAACCTGGGTGGCTCAGTTGTTAAGCATCCACTTTCAGCTCAGGTCATGATCCCAGGGTCTTGCGATGGAGGCCCACATTGGGCTCCCTGCTCAGGGGCGGGGTCTGCTTCTCCCTTTCCCCCTCCCCCTGCCTGTATTCCCTCTCTCACTGTGTCTCTCTCTGTTAAATAAATAATAAATAAAATCTTTCAAAAAAAGATTTTTAAATATTTTATAATATATATTTTATATTTTTATTTTTATATTCAGCCCATTGAATATAATATCTAAAATGGATAACAAATGATGACCAAGTGGAATTTATCCCAGAAAGGTGAGACTGGTTTAACCTTCAAAAATCAATCAGTGTAACTCACCTTATTGATAGACTAAAAATAAAAAATGAAAAAAAATTAAATTTAAATTTAAAAATGATAGTTTCAAGGCACCTGGATGGCTCAGTTGTTAAGCTGCTGCCTTCAGCTCTGGTTGTGATCTCAGGGTCCTGGAATTGAGCCCCACATGGGGCTCCCTGCTCAGCGGAGAGCCTGCTTCTCCCTCTCCCACTACTTGCCGCTCTGCCTACTTGTGCTCTCTCTCTCTTTCTCTCTCTCTCTCTGTCAAATAGACAAATAAAATCTTTAAAAATAAATAAATAATAAAAATGATGGGTTCATCTCAGAAGATGCAGAGAAAATGCCGGACAAAACCTATATCCATTTCTGACATAAACTCTCAGCACATAGAAACAGCAGGGAATTCTCTCAAACTGATAAAGAGCATCTACATAAAGCTTATGACTGACATCATCCTTAATGACAAAAGATTGAATGTTTGACACTCACACACGGAAGCTATTCTATTCCTAGGTATTTACCCAAGACAAATCAAAGCATATGTCTTCATAAAGACTTGACATAAATGTTTATAGAATCTTTATTTGTAATAGCCCCAAACTGGAAATAAACCAAATGTACATCTACAGTTGAAAGGATAACACATTTTGGTATATCCATACAATTGAATACTACTTGTAATTAAAAAAAAAAAACAACTATGGATACATGTCATAACGTTAATGAATCTCAAAATAATTACACTAAGCGTAAAGAGCCAGACAAAATAGAGTGCAAAATAGTTTTTATGTAAAATAGTGTCTGTGTAGGGATGCCTGGGCGGCTCAGTCGGTTAAGCGTCTGCCTTCAGCTCATGTCATGATCCCAGAGTCCTGGGATCAAGTCCCATGTTGGGCTCCCTGCTCAGCGGAGAGCCTGCTTCTTCCTCTCCCTCTGCCTTGCTCTCTGTATTTGTGCTCTCTCTCTCTGTCAAATAAATAAATAAAATCTTTTTTAAAAATAGTGTTTGTGTAAAATTCTAGAAAATGATGACTTATTTGTGTATCTGAAAGTAGATCAGTAATTGCTTAGTGACCAGGATGGGTACATGGAGGGGAAGAGAGAATGCTTACTAAGGATCAGGAGAAACTTTTGTGGGGTTAGGTTAGATATGTTTATTTCTATGGTCATGGTTTTATGGATATATATATATATATATATATACATATATATATATACACATACTTACTCAGGTTTTATACTGTAAATATGGAGGTTACTATATGTCAGTTATACCTCAATAAAACTGTATAAAATGAAAAGAAAGGTGAGAAGTCATTGGTCTGCAACCTCCAGAGCTTACCAGGGATAATCTGAAGCAGGCCCCCCAAAAAAGGAGGGCAGGGAGAGACTGCAGAAAGAGGCAGACCACAACAGATTAGTAGGTGGCAGGTTTAGTGAGCAAGTGAACTTAATTACAAGGCTTCTCCCGGAGGCTGCAAGAGGAGCAGTTCCCCCCCCCCTCCCCGGGTCTGTCAAATCCTACATGTCTATACAGAGACATTAACTTGGTTCAGTCATGGAGACAGTCTCAACCCCACATCACTGTCTCAAGGCTTCTGTGGACAGCTTCTGTGGGCAGAAGCTTGGGGTAGCTTCTATGGGCAGAGAAGTCAAGCGGAATGTTCATTCCAAGGATAGGGGAGGGAGTGAGGAACCTTTGACAGCCCAGTTTCAGATCACAGGTCAGCCAGCGGTCACATCCCACCAATGACCTCCTTCAACAGCAACTTAGGGTAGCTGGAGAGGAGGGTGTGGAGGGGTAGGTAGTGAGGCAGGGAGAAATTGATCTGGAGAGATGTGTTGGATTCTGTCCTGTCGACAAGGACCATAGACTAGACTGGAGAGAGCCTAAAGGTAGAAACAAGAGCCACATGATTAGGCAATAGATGGTGAAGTCAGTACAGAGAGAGAAGAACTGATTATGAAGAAGTGAGGCTGGACCTGGAGACATCTAAGATGTGAAATTGATATGACTTTATCACTAGCTGGATGAGGAAGAGGAAAAGGACATATGTCTTGGGAGCTGTCAGGTGTATGTCTTGGGAGTTGGTGTAGACTGAATTTGTCCCCCAGATTCGTATGTCAAAGACTTAACCCTCTATGTAACTGTTCCTGGAAACAGGGTATTTAGGAGGTAATTAATGTTAAATATGTTAAATGAGGTCATAAGGGTGGGGCCCTAATCTAGTAGGACTCCGGCCTTGTAAGAAGAGGAAGAGAGAGAGATCTTTCTCCATCATACATACACAGTGAGAAGGTGCTGGACACAAGCCAGGAAGAATTTCACTTGAAACTAAACCCGCCAGACCTTGATCTTGGACTTTCCAGCTTCTAGAACTGTGAGAAAATAAATTTCCTTTGTTTAAGCCCCCTAGTCTCTGGTGTTTTGTTATGGAAGACCAAGCAGACCAATACAAGAGCCAATGGGGGGATTAGGATTGTGGGGAGGAGGTGATACTCATGCCATTCGTCTAGATCAAGAACACAGAACAAGAAGCCAGCTGGGGCAGTGTTTGAGTTCAGGTTGGGATACATTAAGTTTGGTGGACATTCATATGAGGAGGTAAACAACTGAAAATATAGGGCTGAAGCTCTGGAGAGAGGTTGGCCGGAAGTACATACTCAGGAACCATCAGCCATTCGTGGCAACTGAAGCCATGGAGATGGGTATGCAGGGGAGGAGGAAAGTACAACAATGAAGAAGAAAATGGCCAGAGACAGAGGCAGAGAACCATAACCGAGTGGTGACTTTGAAGCCAAGGAGAGAATTTTGAAAAGAGATGATTAACATTTTCAAATGCTGCAATGCTCTGAGCCCATTTCTGGGGACATGTCTAAGTGTCTGGCGTAGCCCTTGAAATCAGCGACCCAACAGTCTAGCTGAAAGGAGAATGAAGATATGAAACAATTAGAAAATCATTCAATTAGAGCAAACGGTCTTATTAATGTAATAGACAAGTACAATAGACAGATCCATCCATTCATTCTGCAAACATATTGAGCTCCTATGGTGTGTCAGACATTTAATTTTTGGAAGAGGCAATTGGACTTTTTAAAAATAAGAGTATGACTTATTTATGGAGGTGGAAATGATGTCCTGGCTAAGTGAAAAAGATTAAAAGCAGAGTAATTTAGGCACATGAGGAAGGGGGTAGGGAGAACAGGCAGTCTTGGCAAGGGTCCAACGAGGGGGAATAATTGAGAGAAAGCCTGGCCGGGTGAGTTTGTGCCAGAGATTAGAGGTCTGAAGGGCACCTGTCATAGTGTAACTAGTTCCAGAAGTATTCTTGATCCTCTGTATTTTTTAGGTGCTATCCGCCTACTTTTGTAATAGCAAGCAGAGCCCCCTTGTGTCGAGCTAGTAGGGCCACTGCTTTTCTGCAGCAGAGCGTACAGAAAATGCAAGCTACTACACTGGCCACCAAACACGTGTCCAATTGCCGTCAGATATGATGGGGGAAATTATATATATATATATATTTCAAGGGAAAGTATGATTAAAGGAAAAATTAGTTATCACAGCAGTTTCCATGGCCCTGATCTACACAGGAGCTTTTCCAAAAGGAAAATGCTGGATGATCCCAAGAGACTATCATAACACCTCTATTGCAGTGGCTTTGGGTGGGCCGATTGGCAGCCAAGCATGCGGTCGGGTCGACAGTATGATGAATAGTTAGATGAGCAAATCCGTAGCGGATGAACTACTGTGAGGGTCTGAACACTACCAGTGTTGTCTGGCGGACCTGGGAACAAAGCTTTCTTTCTCGGGACGGCCCTGAAGATGCAGTTCTCCTGATGGCTGGAAGAGGGCGCTGCGGATCGCATCGGTCCGCAACTGTCCAAGACAGACCCGGAGTCTGGGAGGTGAAGGGTGGGGAATCCGCCTAGGTCAAGTCCCAGAAAACCTAAAGCCGCGGAAATCTCCGGGAGAGAACCGGGGGCTGGGGGCGGCGGTGGAGGTGAGGGTGGCAATGCTGCTCCTTGAAACTTTGCCCGAGCCCAGTGTTGGGGGTTCGGGGAAGGGTGGGAGATTGGAGAGGGGAAAGGAGCGGAAAAATAAACCCCAGAGCGCTGCTGGCGACTCAGAGGAAAACGCAACTACTACTGTATAGGCCCATGGGCGCCCACTGCTGGGGCTTGGGTTTGATGGGAGATGAAAGGGAGGAAGAGCTGTAGGCTTCAGCCATCTCAAGTTGTATGCAGCTGCACAGGTCCTAGGGCGAAAACAGCCGCGCCGCCACGAGGATCCTTCCTGAATCTGGCATTTGGCCTCATCCGTGGCTCCAAAAGTTTCCCGCTAACTGCACGCGCCTCTTGGGGATGTTCGCCTTCCTTAAGATGGGGGTTTCCCGTCTGTCCAAACCAGGGCGGACTCACCACCGTCCACTCTGTTGCCCACTTACAGGCTCTCAATTTAAACAGAAACGAAGAACTGGGCGGAAACCAGCCAATTCTCTATAGGGCTCAGGCTCTACTGGTGCCTCGGTCTTCCGGGGCTCCCCGCATTGGCCTCGCCGGGTCTCCCAGCAGTTGCAGGCCAGCCTCCCCCACGTCCCACCCCTGTCTTGGTTTCTCCGCATTTCAAAGGTGCTGCTAGCTCTGAGTCCCCCCCTTTCTCACTACTTTGTAGTCCACTCCCCCAACTTGCGGCTACCCTAGATCCCTTCCCGCCAGGGGGCGCCCTGACCATAGGGGCTCTGACTATAACTTGGGACAAGTTGAATCTAGGTTGAAATGTGCGACATGAAAATAAGCAGGTTCCGAGACCACAGGTGTCAGCCTCTTCGACAGCAAAGGCCGGAGAGTGGACTCTCCTCTCTGCGCGGACTCTGGCCTTCACGCGCACGACCTCATCTGCCACTCCAACCGCAGAGCGCGCCAGTGCAGGGAGAGGGCGGCACTGGAGTACTACTCTCAGACGTCCTAGGGTCACCTCCCACCCCCACCCCACCCCCAGGGCCTGCCCAAAGGCCATGGTTTGAGGAGAGCGTCCGCAAAGGGAAACTGGAGGTCAAACACCCTGGACGCTGGAGCCAGGACCGGGAGCAGTAGAGGGAGCGCGCCTTAGCTCCGGATCGGTTCCTGGACCAACGCCTGCGAAAGCTTCCCTGGGGAAAGCCGCCCTCCTGCAGGCCCCCAGGCTTCGCTCAGATCTTCCAGAGGCTCTCAAGTCTGGTGCCTGGGGAAAAGGCGCAGCGAGTTCCAGGGAGGTCCTTCAGGGAAAGAGAGACGCCTTCCAGAGGGGGCGCCGGATTCTGTTCATTGGATCTCGAGATTGCGGAGCAGCCACATCCTCCTCTCCCTGGGCCTGGCTGCGTTCCTGCTTTCCTTTCCCTGGGGAGGAGTTGCCTCGATGACACCTGGGAGACCAGCTCAGCCAGGCCCGGGAGGAGGGGCGCTGCGCCCGGCTGAGGAAGGCTAGCCCATTGCCGGCCTGGGCGCAGGAACAGCCAAGGGCCCAGAGAGATTCATGCTGAGTTAGAGGCCTGGATTCAGTTTCTATAAACTCAAGATATAGAACCGCAAGTAATAACTCCTTCCATCTGCTAGCGATTTTTGTGCTTTACAAATTCATGCACACGATCTCATCCTTAAATACTTGGATCCCTAGTACAACCTGGGAGGTACACAAACGGAGATTAAGACACTTTTTTGGGGGGGGGCTTCTCAGGAATCAGGTGCTAAGAGGCTCTGTTTCCTTAATTCCTTAATTTCTTGAGGCACTGGAAGATCCAAGGATAAATAAAAACAGGGTTTCACTATAAGGGAGGGAGACAGTAAACACCGCCATAGTTTACTCTGGCTGTGATGGGAACAGCTCTGGGGTATGGTGGGAGTCTGGGAGAGCTATACCACAGAGCTGAAAGGTGACAACACCAGGGCTTGAACCCCAGGGATTCTGACTTCTACTCAAATGCTCTGCCTACCACCCCGGAGCACTTTAAGATCAGAAATGTGAAGAACCTACCCCGTCCCTGCTACACACACACACACACACACACACACACCCATTCGTCAAAACCCTTTCTATCTCAGTTGGATCCCAGAGTAACATTGTCACAAAGGGACTACATGCATATCATTTGGGTGATTTATTGTTAATTTATAAGCTCTGTGTGGGTAGGAGCCACATCTAGCTTGTTTAAAGCTGATTTTTTAGGCCCAGCACAGAACCTGGCACAGAGCCAGCACTCAATAAATATTTGTTGAATAAATCACAAATTGTGATGAAACTTGGAGCAAAATAACACCACCAGGGCACATGGTCTCTCACAGATCTAGAAGAGGTGTGAAGGACCATGAAGAGAATTAGAAAAATGTGGTGAGAGACCAGGGAGGACTTTTCATTCCTCTGGCTGTCCAAGCTACAGAGCCTGAGTCATACAGCCTTCCGGAAGAATCCTCTGTTCTAAATTCTCAGAGAAGTGACTCTGTTGGGACAGAAAGGGGTTTCCCTTCACCACACAGGTGGTGAACAAAGGTTGAAGGCAGTTCTGTCCTCCCCTCTGGGCCTGAGCCTGAGCCTCTGCGGCTCCTTAGATTTCAGGGCAAGCTGCAGAGAGCAAAGCAGTGTGTCAGGGACTGAGGTGGGCTCGCGGGGGACCCCACCAGGGAAAGCTCCCTGAGAAGCCAGAACTGGGCACCACTGCACCCACTCTGCCCAGGAGAGTTACTGAAGTCACAGTGGTGGTGGTGGGGGGGGGAACCTCAGGGTTCCCAAGTATTTCCTGCAACCATGAAGAAATTACCAGTTTAACCAGGGTCACCCTACTTAAGATGACTCTAGGAGGCAGCTAAAAAAAAAAAAAAAGGACACTCCTTGGTTAGGAAGAGGTGTGGGGCCAGGGGAGGGACTCTCAAATTCTCTGCTTGATCAAGCTTCGAGATGGAGATACCAGTCTTCCTCCTACCACCTCAGGCTAGACTGGACGTCTTAGTCTTGGCAGTGCAGCACATCTGGCAAAGAGTGTGGGGCGGTGTTTGTGTGTGTGTGTGAGAGAGAGAGAGAGAGAGAGAAAGGGGCAGAGGTAGAAGAGGTGGGCGGGGGCCGCAAGGTGTTGCAAAGGCCCAGGTAAGGTCTAGTCTAGGGCTGGTGTGGGTACGCGCGCCTGCGGGGGGGGGGGGGGGGGGCAAGGTAGCAGCGGGATCTTGGTTGCGGGGGAGGGGTTGCATGCAGTAGCTGCCCAAACCGGGCGCCGCCCCCACCCCCCCAAACCCTGTTCGGCTTCAGCTCCAGGCGGTGTCTCAACACCTGCTCTTGGTTGGGGGTCACGGTCTGGTCGGCAGGCCTTGGGCGAGGGGGAGGTGGGGGCTGCTAGCCACGTGTGCCGCTGAGCCTGCTGCAGGGCTGGAAAGCTGGCGAGGGACGAAGGCCGAGGCTCAGGGACCGCGTAAGATGCGCCTAACTCTCCCCTTCACTCAGATTCAAGGCCTTAAAGGCAGGGCAGAGTGGGGGGGGGTACTAATGACAATACAGAAATCTCGAGCTCTGGCAATGAAATAAGAAATTTTCCAAAGCTTTCAAAGCGCTTTTATGTGCCCGATCTTATTTGAATTTCAGAGAAACCTTGTAAAGAATCACCTCCTTTTCTAAATGGCATTGAGAGCGGAGAGGCTACAACATTCTATACTTGGCGTTTCTTACAGTTACCAATAATATGAAATAATGGAGAGGGAGAAAGAGAAAGAAGACAGGGGAATGGGAAACCCACCCTGCCTTGTCATTAAGACCCCAGTCCAAACACAACCCCAGGGGCTAGGGGCGCCTGCAGGCAGGATTTGTATTCAGTTTTGTCAGCTCTCCCCGACGGTTCACTTGAGCCCCGCGTGGTCTTCTCTCCTTGCTCCCTGGGCTTAGACATCACATCCACCAAAGCTCAGTTGGAGTCTGAGTCTTCCTGAGAGTGCACCCCAGAGAAGCCCCTTGATAAAAGGGCAAGGAGGCAGCTTGGTGCTTGTCCTTCATGGCACAACGGACAAGCAGGTCTCGGTTCCCAAATGCAGGGTTGTCTGCCCCAAAGCGCAAAGGTGATGCATGAGAATGTTGGCCCATGAGGGAGGAAGGGGGTACCCTGGGCTTCCTCTCCTCTCATAAGCAAAATAGGTGGTGGGGAAAGCGAATGTCAGTATAGAAGTTGCCTTTGTATTGAGGGAATACAGAGCACTTCTCAAGGAGAGAACTGAAATGTTAAAATAACAAGCCAATCAACAAAACAACTTTCCTTACTACAACTGCTGTTAATGGAAGAGGCGCCTAACCTGCTGAATTAAATCGTTCAAAAGTGCCTGTTCATTACTGGGAGCTCCTTCTCTACAAGGAGGGGAAGGAAAATTTGAAAACAAAAAACAAATCCGAGAAGCCTCCTTAACCGGCCGCAGTGTCTTGGAAGACCCAGCCTGGCCAGGGAGTGCTCCACCCTCCCAGCCCCTAGTCCAGAGAGGAGCCTCAAAGAGCAGAAGAAAAAGCAAAGCAAAACAACAACAAAACGTTTAGAATCCAGGAGGGGAAAGTCGGAGTGGGTCTCGGGATCTGCGCCACGGCAGGGCGCGACACTGCAGTCCACTGGATTGGAGGCCCGGGCCTGGCCAGAGCAGCACGGCGGGTGCCTCTGGCCGGGCTGGGGAGCGAAAGCCCACAGCTCCCCCTCTCCAAGAGCCCAAGGACCCTCAAGGCGCGGGGCTCACACTTGAAGCCTGGGAAGCGCAGACAGGAAACCCACTTCCTTCTAAGCAGTTTCTTGCTCGCGGGATGAGAGGCGCCCAATTGAAGCAGAATGATCCTCATCTACTAATATCCAGCGTGGCCACAAAGCGACTGGCCATTACGCCGCCACTTTAAACAAAGATATTTGGTTATTCCCGGGGAAGCAAGTGCACTTTTGCATGGCTGAGCTCCGGGCGGAGGCGAGCCTCAGCCCAGCCTCCCGCCTGCTGGGCTGCTCGCGCCTTGGGATTCGCCCCCTCCCGGCCAGCTGGTCCCGCCGGGGTTCAGGCTCAGTTCCGCCCGGCAACAGGCGGGCGGGTACTCACGACGCTCCCTGCCCGCGCCCTCCCTGAAGCATCAGAGGGGAAAACAGCGTGGCCCTGGGCTCGGGTGCTGGGGCTGTGATGTCCTCGGAAAGTCAGCTCCAGCCCCAGAACCCAGCGTGTCCGGGCGATGGGCGAGGGTCAGGGACACCAGGTTTGTTCGAGGTGGGGCAACTTCAGCAATGGCCCTTGGGGTTAGTGCCCCCCAGCTTCCCAGCACTGGCGGCCAGTAGTGTGCTTGCCTTGGCGGGGAATGGGGGTGGGGAGAGGTTCCACGTGTGGGTTGTGGGGGGGGGCGTGATGGAGGGGGCCCTGGACCGCTGAGAAGACCCTGAGGTGGGGGGAGGGGGACGCGGGGATCTGGGACAGCCTCTCGGAGGCAGCCGATCCCTTGCTCAGCGTCCCCTCCGCCCGCTGGGATTCTCTCTCGGGTAGGGGGAAAGGGGGCGGGGAGCAGAGGTGTCCCTCTGACGGCGGCAGAAGAGGCAGACAGACGGACAGACACGCAGACCAACAGTGCGGTCCCAGGGTTCGTCCCCAGACTCGCGAGCTCGTTTGGTGGCGACTGGGGCTCGGCGCCGCGACGCCCGATGTGGTCCGGAGGCAGTGGGAAGGCGCGGGGCTGGGAGGCCGCGGCGGGAGGGAGGAGCAGCCCCAGCAGGCTCAGGTGAAACCCCTACCCTGTCCCTTGGCCCCCTCCCTCTAAGGACTTGTCCCCTCCCGGGAACCCCGACTGTATTGGAAAGTGGTTCACTTTGTAACTCCGAAAGTTGGTTGCAAAGCAGCATTCACCTTCCTTCCTCCCCACCATCCCTCCTCCTCGGCTACTCCTCACCCCACCTCTTGCCCTCCCCTCTCTCGGTTCCCTCCTCCTTTCCCTCCCCCGTCTCCCCCCCGCGCGCCTCCCGCACCCCACAAAAAATGGGGTGGGGGTGTCCGGGGAGGGGGAAAGAAATGCTTTGGGTCGCGTCTCAGCCTCTCTCTCTCTCTCTCCCTCTTTGAGACCTAAAAAATCCTGACAAGTGAAACTTAAAGGTGTTTACCTTGTCATCAGCATGTAAGCTAATTATCTCGGGCAAGATGTAGGCTTCTATTGTCTTGTTGCTTTAGCGCTTACGCCCCGCCTCTGGTGGCTGCCTAAAACCTGGCGCCGGGCTAAAACAAACGCGAGGCAGCCCCCGAGCCTCCACTCAAGCCAATTAAGGCGGACTCGGTCCACTCGGTTACGTGTACATCCAACAAGATCGGCGTTAAGGTAACACCAGAATATTTGGCAAAGGGAGAAAAAAAAAAGCAGCGAGGCTTCGCCTTCCCCCTCTCCCTTTTTTTTCCTCCTCTTCCTTCCTCCTCCAGCCGCCGCCGAATCATGTCGATGAGTCCAAAGCACACGACTCCGTTCTCAGTGTCTGACATCTTGAGTCCCCTGGAGGAAAGCTACAAGAAAGTGGGCATGGAGGGCGGCGGCCTCGGGGCTCCGCTGGCGGCTTACAGGCAGGGCCAGGCGGCTCCGCCGGCCGCGGCCATGCAGCAGCACGCCGTGGGGCACCACGGCGCCGTCACGGCCGCCTACCACATGACGGCGGCGGGGGTGCCCCAGCTCTCGCACTCCGCCGTGGGGGGCTACTGCAACGGCAACCTGGGCAACATGAGCGAGCTGCCGCCGTACCAGGACACCATGCGGAACAGCGCCTCGGGCCCCGGATGGTACGGCGCCAACCCAGACCCGCGCTTCCCCGCCAGTAAGTGAGGCCGCCCCACTGCCGGGCCGCGGGCTGAGTGCGGCAGGAGCGGGGAGAGCAGTCCCGCAGGCGCAGCGCCTGCCGGCTGCGCACTGGGCGTCAGGGTGGGCGGCCCGGAAGCCGCGCCAGGGAGCAGGGTACGGGGGCCGGGGATCCTTCCCCCTGCCGGACTGAGGGTCCCAGAAGGGACTCTTGATAACGCTGGAGACTTGCGGCAGATGCTAGCCTTTGGCGTCTCCCAGATGCGGCCGACTGGCAGCTCTGCTCCGCTCAGGAGACCTCGGAGTGCCCAGGGATCGCCCTCCGGCACCCCGAAAAATTAAGGGAGCTGGGGGCAAGCAGGGAGCAGAGAGGCGCGGCCTGGCCGGGCGGGAGGCTGCCCTACTGCCACGCGCTCAGGGGACCCGCCCGGCTGGCTCTCCAGTCTAGGCAGGTGGAAGGGCGCGCGGCGTCAGAGGGGGCTCTAAGTGGTGCGAGCGGGTGCCCTCACTGGGGCTCACAGGAGAGAGCGGCCAGGAGGCAAAGCGTCTGGGACTTTAGCTTTCGAAAGTGAACACCCCACTCTCCCAAACTCCCAAAGTTGGGGTCTACGGTGGGACCCCAGGTCCTGGTCTGGGCCCAGTTCGCCGCCTGTGGCCCGCTAACCCAACGACTCTGGCTGGGGCTGGGCAAGAAAGGGACAGAAGCGGCCTTTCTCCACTTTGTTTTGGGGCTGGAGCACTGAGACTGAGGGAGGCAACCGGGGTTGAGGTGGGGAGCTTTCCAGTAAATCCCTCGACGGCACGGCCTGGGGCAGGCGCTAACTGTCATCGGTGCTTAGGCCTCTCAGGGCGGAGGCGGCCTAGGTGAGGAGGGCGCCGTCGGGGTGGGCCGGGCCGGCCAAGGGCACGGAAGGCAGAGGTGGCCTGGCCCGGCCCCCGCCGACGCTGTGCGTTTGTCGCTTACAGTCTCCCGCTTCATGGGCCCGGCGAGCGGCATGAACATGAGCGGCATGGGCGGCCTGGGCTCGCTGGGGGACGTGAGCAAGAACATGGCCCCACTGCCAAGCGCACCACGCCGGAAGCGCCGGGTGCTCTTCTCCCAGGCTCAGGTGTACGAGCTGGAGCGACGCTTCAAGCAACAGAAGTACCTGTCGGCGCCCGAGCGGGAGCACCTGGCCAGCATGATCCACCTGACGCCCACGCAGGTCAAGATCTGGTTCCAGAACCACCGCTACAAGATGAAGCGCCAAGCCAAGGACAAGGCGGCCCAGCAGCAACTGCAGCAGGACAGCGGCGGCGGCGGCGGCGGCGGGGGCGCCGGGTGCCCGCAGCAGCAGCAAGCGCAGCAGCAGTCGCCGCGCCGCGTGGCCGTGCCCGTCCTGGTGAAAGACGGCAAACCCTGCCAGGCAGGCGCCCCGGCGCCGGGTGCGGGCAGCCTTCAAGGCCACGCGCAACAGCAGGCCCAGCAGCAGGCGCAGGCTGCTCAGGCGGCCGCGGCCGCTATCTCAGTGGGCAGCGGGGGCCCTGGCCTGGGTGCACACCCGGGCCACCAGCCGGGCAGCGCGGGCCAGTCTCCGGACCTGGCGCACCACGCCGCCAGCCCCGCGGCGCTTCAGGGCCAGGTCTCCAGCCTGTCCCACCTGAACTCTTCGGGCTCGGACTATGGCACCATGTCCTGCTCCACCTTGCTATATGGTCGGACCTGGTGAGAGGACACCGGGCCGGGCCGGGCCCAGCGCGCTGCCTCATCGCTTTCCCTCCTGCCGGCCACACATCACCAACTGCCCGCGGCTCCCTGCGCTTCGACTTTTCTTAAGAATCTGTCCCATATAGACCAAGGGAAAACACAAACACACACACACACACGCACACACACACACACACACACACGCCAAACTGCTGGACGTCTTTTTTTTTTTTTCTAAAATTTGTGGGAATTTTTTAAAAAAAGAAAATAAAAACAACCAAGTGAATCCAATTCTTTAAGGAGTCTTTAAACAGAGAAGGACATAAAAAGAAACAGCTTTTGGGGTGATCGAAATGGGTTTCCCTCACTCAGGCAGGGTGCAGTTTGGAGAGGGCTCTACTGTGACACGGCTCTGGACTCTAAAGATGGCAAACTTCACTCTGGGTACCCTGTGCCAGCAAGGTGGACTCGCTTGTAAATACCAAGATTTCTTTTGAAGGGGAGATGGGGGCTGGGAAGAGGAGAGACTCTACGACAGGACCCACATGTCAATGACACAAAGGAAATGCCCCCTCCCAGCACCCGCTGGCCACCCTGGCTCAGCCCCGGGAAGAGCCCTGGCTAAAATTGTTTTATGTTTGATGTGAACTTGTAGCTGTAAAACGCTGTCAAAAGTTGGACCACACACCTAGTTTTTAGTAATCTGTACATTTTGTTGTAAAAACAAAAACAAAAAGAAACCCCAGTCCCTGCCCCCAAGCCCATCATATTTTTTATGGGCATTGAAAAATCTGTGTATATTATTTGGCAGTTTGGTATTTGCAGCGTCAGTCTTTTTCTGTTGTAACTTATGTAGATATCTGGCTTAAATATAGTTCCTAAGAAGCTTCTAATAAATTATACAAATTAAAAGGATTCTTTTTCTGATTAAAAGTCCACCTTTTGTTTGGTTTTGATTTGGCTTTGAAAGGCATTTTTGGGTGGGGGGCTGGCAGCTCATCATTGGCCTGACGGGATTGGAATTGTTTGGGAGCTAAAGGGATTCTAAACCAGCTAAGGAGCTGGGCACAGAGTCCTTGTCCCATAGGGAAATGGAGTTTTGTTCTGTCTCCAAATTGAGTAGAACCAAACCTTTAACAGTCCTAGGACTTGGCAATAGAGAGGAAAAAAGCTAAACTACTTCCATCAGGAGGGAAAGGGAAAACAGAAGAGAAAGCGACCAAAGGACTAGTTTTCAGAGCCAGGCTTCCGTTTTTTGAAACTTCAGAAGTGTCTACTGTGGTCTTATACAGCTAAGTCTATGATTAAAACTTTAAAGCGTTTTAAATAACATACATTTTAAATAATCCTGAATGAGGGATCATTTTTACTGAACAGATGGTCCCCGTATATTTCAACACCAATCCTTCTTTCTAATCTGCTTCTGAGCTTTGTCGAAATTAGAATTTGGTGGGAGGCTGTTTTCAAAAGTGGGGAAGTCTATCTCGGTCTTGTTTCTGCTCTAAAACAGCTATCCCCAGGCAGCATTGGACATGGATCCCCAGCCTCTCAGGGTCCTTCTGGTCTTGACTCAACTACTGGCCTGGGGAAGCTGAAAGCAGGACTTGGGAAGCTGGGCTTTCCCTCTTTGTTCCACCGGTTTCCATCTCTGGGCTCCCAAATAGCTTTGTAGTAAGGAATCTTTCTCCTGTTCCCAACTTTCTACTTCTCGCTGCCCCAGCCATCCCTGCCACCTCAGCAATAATCATCATCATCATCATCATCTTCATCATCTTCTTCAATCTTTCTTTCTACTTTGAATTTCCTGGTCTCTTTCGTGCCCAGATGTGGTTTTTGGGGAATTCTTTGGGTTGCCCTGGAGAAGGAAAAAGTGGTTCTGAACAGAGAGAAATCATACTCCCTAAATGGGCTATTGCCCCTTCTGTGTCACCCTTGATAAACCTACCTAGCAAAAGTGACCGAGTGGGTCCCTCTTAGCCTGAAATTGTTTGTGGGGGGTTGATTCATATTTGGCTTGTACTCACTTCATGCTTAGAATTTCATGTTTCTTTTTCCTTTCTGGTCTCTCTTCGTCTTTTCTTCCTCTCTTCTCCTCTTATTCTGTCTCTGATGTCTCTTTTCATCCAACTTCCACCTTATCCCACCCCTAGGAAATTGTGAGGGAAATTGCCTAGGCCAAGGCCTTGCTCCAGACTAGCAGTCCCTCTTTGTTGACTTCCTAGAGGCTCCTCTCCCCTGGTGCCTTAGGTGTAGGGGTCATTCCGGGTCTGGCTGCTGAGATATGGTTTCCAATATCCAGAAGAGACCCAGAGACCCTGAGGATGGTTGCTTGGGTCTGCAGAGTGTGCTCGTTGGGGAAAATCTCTGGAGGCCTCACATTTTGGAAAACAAGCAAAAATCAGTGAAGTTTGAACACTTGTGTTGAAATGAGCAGCTGTGGTCTTGGGACAGGGTGTATAGGTGGTCAAATCACAGCTCCTTTGGGGGCTTTGACTGGGAAGATGTTTGCTCTAACATCCTGATCCCAAGGGGATGGGAGCTTCCGCTTAACTTTTTTTTTTTTTTTAACCCGGCTAAGGGGGGGGGGGGGGCGGGGGGGGGGGGGGGAGCGCTGTGCCCCACAACAGCAAAGGCGGCTGCCCCCTCCCCCCATCGCGGGCACCTGAGTGTCACAATGTTTGTGGGTTGTAGTACCCTCGGCCTTAGCACCCTTTGCATTGGAAGGAGTTTTATAAAATACATTCTTCTCCCTGCTACCTCAAGCCGGCTTAGTTTGAAGTCTGTTTACTTGTTAGGGACGGAGAGGAGGGAGGAAAGTGAGTTGAGCCGCATCTCCGAATGGGACAGAGACTAACAGAGACTTGGCGGCTTCTTTCCATCCATCACCAGGGGTCCACCAGCTCCAGCTCCTTGGCCGGCAGATTCTAATAGCTTCAGGAAGCTGCCCTGGAACGCGAGCTGAAGCTTTTTGATAAAGAAGTACCTGCGCCCTGGGTACAGCAAAAGACCTCAGCCTGGGGACATTCCCCACCCGACATCCCGGTGACCCCCTGCGTAGCCGATTGTCGTCTTCGCCTGGAGTGGACCTCTCCTAGGTCTCCAGCATCTCCGTCCCAGGTTCCAGCCTGGAGAAATCAGCCTTTTGGGGATATCTCTGGCGCTGAAGTGCTGGAAGAGACAGAAGCTTCCCCACGTAGGGGGGCACCGCAGTTCGCTCCAAGATCGAAGAGAAGCTGAGCACCCTCGCCTAAGCACCCCACTCATTCCCCAAACCCCGACGGCTGCGGAGAGTAGGGGAGATTTTGCAGACAGCATCCCCCCTTCCTCCTCTCCCCCACCCCCACCCTGCCAAGTAAACACGGGGACTTTCTCGAGAGCCCTGGAGAGCGGCTCTAGTGGCTTCGGGGCCTGAAACCCCAGGCTTGCCTTGTTTGATGTTTAGCATCCCAAAGCCGCACACCACCCTCGCCCCAGCCTGGGAACCTGGAGCTGTGGGTCGGAGAGGGAGGACAGCCTCCCTCTCAGTCGGCCAGGCCGGGGACTGGGCTGGGTTCAGGGAAGGCGAGAAGAGCGGGACAGAGATGCGCTGAGCCGGGGAGAAGGGAGTCGGGGCCGCCGCCGCCCCCAACAGAGACACTTGTGGGTACAGTTGGAGTCCTCAAGGCCCGGAGGCGGGTGGGGGCAGGGAATGCCTCAGCAGCCGGGGCAGCGGCTCTGGGATAGGGGCTGGCCCTGAGGGAGGTAGCTTGGGGCCCCGCTAGTGAGATCAGACCCAGGCCGGAGCCAACGGCGCGAGAAACGCTCGGGCACTTACTCCTGGAGGCGGAGGAGGTCCCGCGCGCCCCAGACCACGGGCCTCGCAGGAGGCAGGTCTTCTTCCCACTGCTTAGGATTTGGCCTTTCAAAAGGGAAGTCTCGATCGGGAGCCTTCCAAGGGATCTTAAATCCTCCTGGGGGCAGGGTTAGGCCTGGGGCTGGCATCCAGGTCTCCGATTTTGAGACCCCACGGAGGAATTCTCCGACTCTGCGGCCGCACACTCTGCGAGCGCGCCCCCGGGCGTAAGGAAGCGTCGGTGAGGGGCTATCTCCAGGCGCGAGTGCACAAAAGGTAGCGCGAGTCTCTTCTCAGGCGACTCGAGATAAGAGGAAATGAGAGCGGGGTTTTCTGACTTCCAACTCATTAGGGACCAGGTAAGGTCAATGCTTTCTCTATTATGTCTTTATCTTAAAAGCGGGTCAATTTAAGATAAGGGAAAAAAAAAATCCAGGATCTGTGTGAACCGTGCTGATAAGGACTGACCCCTTTCCAGAACTAAAAGCAAGCCAGGCAGACATTCATTTTCTATAAACAAGAGAGTTGTGAGAAGCTGCCTTGAATTCTGATCGAATGTCTTCAGTCTCTCTAAACATCGCTCTCTCCCTCCCCCAATTATTAGAGCGGGGAGCAGAGCGAGCGGGGATATTATTTGTGGAGAACTAGAAATCCTGTTGGGAAATGTGAATCTGAGACGATTCGGCTCTTAGGCATGGTTTGCTGGCGTGTTTGTTTCAAATGCGTCTTTCTTTTAGAATGGAAGTGACAGACATGAGGAGTATTGGGAGGGATGACGCTGAAGGTTTTCCTTGCTCAGCCAGGTTCCTCTTAAGGGATGCTGGACACCACGTTCGTCTGGCCCTCCCTGACTTCCTGTGTGTTTGTGGTTGTGCAGTTGCGTTCTTTTTGGCCCCAGGCCACCCTCTGTGGGGCCTGGCTCCTGCCTCAACTTGGAGCTCAGAAAATTTTCTTGTGCTCCTTCGGGCAGTAGCTTCTGGAAGGAGTGTCCCATCCCGTAAACCTCTCTCTGTGCCTGGAGGCATTGGGTATGGGTGAGAGTAGTGGAGAAAATGTGTTTTATTGCAAGGGAGGCCCAGGGTCTGCATGCTCCCTCTTCCCATGTAGTTGTGTTTCTCAACTTGATGATTCTGGAGGGAGCAGAGGAGGAGCAAGCTCAGTGACTTGACAGCACAGTTTCTGCCTCATCTGAAGCTACAGCTGAAGTGGCAGGCTGGGTTTCTCTCTGATAGTGACCTAATGCCCTACTTGGAGGGCATCTAGGCACAGCCCCAGGCTTCTCATGTGATGTTTCCCGTTTGGTCTCTGCTTCCTAAACATTTATTGTCTTTGTTATTATGAGTTGTGATGAAATTTTGGAAAGGATGAGATTTAAATCAATTTTCTTGGTTTGTTTATTTTTTGGTTATTTGTAGGACATTATACTATAAATTGATTTTTGTTATTGTTCTGCTTGAAATGGAAATAAACATTTTTTTTAAAAGTTGAAGACAATAGGTCTTGTTAAAGAGAACTCTTTCCTCCAATACAATATTCACATCTGATTCTGCCCACTCCTTCTATGGGCATAAGTGGATGTATACAGACACCTGTCTCTGTGTGTATTACAGAGGTATACACATATGTATCTATCTCATATATCTATTTTATATGATATTTAAAAAGAAAAAAATTAATGTAGGATTCTCTTTGTAGAGGATCTTACTGAACCTGTTACGTGTAAGAAAGTTGAAGGCATTCATTCCTCAATTAAGATGCCACATGAAACTGAGTGTCCCTTTAAAAATCAAGAAAAACTTTCTTTAGTTTTGTCTATTTTAAATTGGAATATTAATTTATTTTCCTGTAAAATTCTGGGGAACTAATTATGATTGGGGGAATATTAAATTTTGTTCTTAAAGAAAATGAACTTGCTGTCTGAGACACACAGCTGTAGCTGAGACTTCTTGAAGCAATCTATAACAAAATTGTCACTTCCCACACCTACATTGTCCATTAACAGATATCGTTAGTATGAACACTATGGGTCCACTAACAAAATCAAATGGAAATGTTTCTGCCCCTCATTTGTAGCAAACGTCCCTCCTATTCTGGTCTTGACAGAATAGTGGAAATAAGAAGGCAGGTCTGAGTGTAGTCTGACAAAAAGAGAAAAAGACAAACTTTTCTCTTTTCTCCCCATTTCCCACATTTCCAGGAATCTTGTCTTTGATTGCTAGATGAAATTGTCAACAACACCAGGCTGTTGGTAAAGGGTTAAAGGTTGCATTTCTCAGGTTTTCCGTGATTGTTGGTAATTTCATTTTTACAAAATCAGAGATGTTAGGCAATGAAAAGTGTCCTTGGATACCCTTCCCCACTCGCTATGCACTGGAGCCATTCTGTGGAAGATCACCCAGAATGGTAGGGCCTCCGCCTAGTCTAGCATTCTCCCTCTCAATACTGCTGCTAGTAGGTATTCAAAGCTCTAGGAAAACAAGGGTTTATTTGGTCCGTGAGCGCGCTACCGATTTACCTGATCTCCCCGGCACACACACAGCTGAATGCGCGCGCGCAGATGTAAACCTGGGAATTACCGTAATGACACGAAGAGGACTGAGAGCTGGTTCCTCTGAGCTGGCTGCTCCCTCGGTTCTAACCTAGGAGAACAGGTCAATGGTTTAACAGATCTGGCTATGCGGGTGCAAACAGCAAACCCCGCATGGTTAGGGTCCCTGCAAGGCGCCCCCAGAGCACTGGGTTTCTAAACAGATTTGGAGCGACAGGCTTTTTCAGAGGGGGACTCTGAAGCCAAAGAGGATTAAACCTCTCTCCCCGCCTGGCCACTCGACGGTGCCTTGAGGTCTGCAAGGAGCGTTTTCTGGGTGGGGACTAAGTGGGGGGAGGGTGCTGAGTTTGGCAGTGACGGCTTCTTCCCCCCTTTCTGAGGGTGCTTCAGAAAGAATTGCAACCCTTTCACCAAAGGCGTGCACAGAGCATACATCCCCGCCCCTAGCCAGGGCAGACAGAAGTTGTAGCTAGTTCATTACTACTCACCAACTTGCACTATGAACTGAGATGTTGGTTACTGTTTACTGGCTGGACTGCTGAGGCCTGGGTGTAGTAAACTTTGGAAGTACTGCTGGGCATCATATTTATGACTCACATAGCCGGGAAAGCCCAGATAGCTCTATGTAGTTCACATTGGCTTCCTGCAGAAATCAAATGGGAAAGTCTTCGGAAATACTCCACAAAAAGTCAACCATCCACAGCCATAATCTAGCACTGGATGGGGCTAAAGAGAACATCTTTAAGACCTATGGTAGCATACAAGGAGCTTCATGCATCCCCAACAGATGACATTAACCTTCCTATATAAACTGTTTTCTAAAAACTATAATGCCACGCCAATGCAAAATTAGTTGTTGAAAATTCTCCACATGGCCAAATTCTTAGATTCTGTTGGTTGGGTGTCTGTAGAAGCTGGAGGGTTGTGTGTATGTGGTTCTGCACAAAAGAGAAGAGAGGAAAGGAGAGGGGACTGGAAAGGAGGGGAAGGGGAGAGGAGAACAACTGCCTGGGGAGAGTGTGTGGAGTTCTACTGGTGTTTGTGACAGCTAAGTCATGCTGGGTATAGCTGGTCTTTGGGTCCAAGTATTGGCGCAATGGATAAGTATGTGGTGTATATGATTTTTCGGGTTTGATGCTAGTGGAGAGCAGGGGAACCGGCTGAAAGGCAGTGTGGTACCACCTCTGCTTTGGGCCGGTAACACAATGGGAACGTAATTATCTAGCTGAAACAAGCTCAAATGGCAAAAAGTTGCAAAATAGATCGACCTCCCTGAGAAGAGAGGGAGCCGGTTACAGAGGTCTGCAGCCATCATCCTTTTTTCAATACATTTTAAACAAGAGGATCCAGGGAGTGATTCCGATTCAATACACATAATCAGTTTGCAAGTCTTATTTCCATTTGAAAACAGGGCCATTTGCAATCATAAGAGCCGGACAGGCTGAAAGATACAGAGCGCTTTCCGAGCAGATGATGGGTGACAGAACCTACAGGCAAGCACTAAATATTTTCTTTTAGTCTCAGACCGCATGCATCAATCTTTAGTCCCGGGTGTATTTGAAATCGAATATTCCTGGTGTATATATGGCTTAATTGCTTAGAAAATTGAGACTCCATGGTTGGGGAGGGAGAGAAACAGCAAGAAAGGTGAGAGAGAAACCATGTTTGTGTTTCTCCTCCGAGCTGGTTAATAGTCATTTAGGGAAGAGTACACGGGTAAAAGATTTGAGATAAAATTGAAACTTGTTTTTAAAGGAAGGGCCGCCAGAAGAGGTTGCTCGGGGCCAAAATTTCATGGGTTGGCGTGGCGAAGCCCTGCCGGGGCGTTCCGGGGCCAGCAGGGCGTCTGAGGGGCCCGATCGTGCAGTGGTGACCAAAGCCCTAGAGGCGGCTCTTCGGTCTCCCAGTGGCACCGCCAAAGACCCAAGGGCCCCTAGCGGCCCCGCGGTTTCAAATTTGCAGTCAGGGGACTCAGAAGTGTGGACACTTAAAATCTCGAGCTATTTTATGGTCTCTCGTTATAGAAAGTTTCAGTTCTAGAACCAAGAGAAGCAGATGTACGCGACCACCCCCCTTCGCCCGCGGCCTCTGCACTCTCCCCCCTTCGCGCCCTCCTCCCCACCTCCCGCTTATCCCAGTCCAAGGCCTCACCCCGCCCACCCGCGGTCTTCCATCTCGCGCGCAGCCCACTGCATCATTCCGTCCTCCCACTCAGCCTGGCGACGCGCCCCCCATCCCCACCCTCCATCCCCCAACCCCCAACCCGAGGCTAGCAGGTGACTCTCCAGCCGGATCTCAGTGTGCGCCCCAACAACCTCAGCTCTGAGCTGTCTGCGGACCGCCGCCAGCCCCTTCTGGAGACCACACTGAGTCTGCTGTGCGGAGGAGTCGAAATTTCCCGTTAAGTGTGACCCCAGAATGTTTTGATAATAAGTTCACTGGGTCAGGATGATGATCCAAACCCTAACCTGAAGAGACTTTTTTTTCTTTTAAGCGATCTGAAAACACGATCTTTCTTTAGACAAATAAACAAAATCAAACAAAGCCAGCGAACTGCTTCTGTTTCTCTGGTGAGTTTTCCTACGGCAAAGAAAGAATCCGCCCAGACACGAATATCTAACGAACTTTCTGGTAGGAAGAAACTCAGTCTAATAATAGTATGTGCTTAACGCCTATTCCATTTTTATTACAAAAGGGGATAATTTATTAACCTCCTCAAGTTAGTGCCTCTTAGGCAGGCGCTGTGTTTTTAAACGTTCTAGCAAAGCATTTTCACCTCTGGGAAGATCTAAGGAGAACCCATAGATGGGAGGGCGGGGTGGGGGGATTCTGCACAGCTCCTGCGGGCTTGCTCAATTTTCTGCAAAACTCTTCCTAAAAGCCCCAGTGTTCTCTTTAACAGATGTCAAGTTACAGAGACCACAAAGATCTAAAGACACCCTTCATGCGCGCGCGCACACACACACCCCAGCTGTAGACTCACTAGATTTTTTTTTTTTCCTCTCTAGAATCCATTCCGTGTGGTTAAGCAAGAGTTAGTGGTCCTGAGGCATTAATCCATCCTGAGTGGAGGTGGGAAGGTCAGGCAGGCCTCCTACAACACGGAGTCTTCAGGCTCCCTATTTTTGCAAATCGGGAGCACAGAACTCCTACAACTGACAGGAGGGGAGAGTGAGGCTGGGACCAGTAGAACCCAGTCCACTAGGGTGAAAGTGGGCCAGCTCACCCAAGCAAGGAGGGAGCCCAGCCTAGTCTTGGCTAGGTAGACAGAGGCGGGGTGCACAGGAATGCGTCCCAGAATAGTAGAGAACCAGAGCAAGTTCCCAGGGCAGCCGGTTCCAGCCACCTGATAGCTCCATAGACACATGGCGACCATGTGGCCATTTCTAGCAGTGGTGGATGGTGTGTAGTGATTCCTTCCCACCCTCCAGGGCCTTCCTAGGCACCAAGGGCACACAGGCTGGGGATTGCTTCAAGAACAATTCCAATGGGGGAGAAGAAACTTGGCCAGTCTTCCTCAGGGAGCTCCCACCCTGTCTGCCAAGGCAGATGTGGGACCCCTTCATTAGGACCCAAAGATCACCTGCAGGAGCATCATATTCTTGTATATATAGTCTGATGTGACTCTATCATCTACTTTTTATTTGTTACTTCATCCTACTTGTTTTTTATTTCTTCATTTCAATACCCGTGTTTTACTGGTTTGCTTACCCAATTCTAGCCTCACAGCTGCAGTCACACTTCGCAGGCAATTCAGTATCATTTTCCTAATGTCGGTACTAAAAAGAAAAACAAAGTGGATGTGCTAAGCCATATAGAGTAAAAGCCAGTAAAGCCCATACGGGAGGCCCGTTGGAGGGGGTAGTAAAAGGACCAGTGAACCACCAAGGCCAGCCTATCGGAGGAATAGCGAGAAAAATGACAGAAGCAAAGAGAAGCCGCGGCACAGAGAAACTGAATTAATGTCAATAGATGCGAAGGAAGGAATACAGCCCCGACCTAATGCTTACGTCTGGCGCGGACAGACACAGAAAGGGATGAGTAGGAAGCAGATGTGTATACTGTGTGTACAGTGGTCTGACTGCAAGCTGAGAGGTTAATCTGGCAACCTCTTCCTTTCCTCCCGCTAGACCTTAAGAATAGAGACTTTCTGCCAGAGCAAATCGAAGGGCTAGGGAGCTGAGGGGCAGGAACTTTGTTCGCTTCCCAAACTCTAGCCGGGCCATTTGGGCTCTACACCTCGGAGAGGGAAAAAATTCTGAGGAGCCTGGGGCCAGAGGGCGAAGCCACTGGCAGTAGAAATAGTGGTTTCTGGAAACTTCCGGGAAAATAGACAAAAATCCTTTCTTTCGCACAAGTGCCCCACCCTGCCTCCGTGCAGTTGGAGAAGCAACTTAGGATCAAGGGGAGACTCCCGGTCTTTCCCCACCCAGGCTGTTGGACAGCGCCCTCTTTTGTCCCCGCCAGCGCGGCCTCGAAGGTACCACGTGGAGGGAGCCCCAGCTGCCTGGGAAAATGGCAGGGCGATTCCCCTGGGACTCAGAGGCGAGCCCGCCCCCCAGCTCTCATCTTCGGGCCCTGAGCCTCTTCCCACGATGGAAGGCGGGTCCTCAGAAGGCCACCGGTTCCCTGATACCAGTCGGGCCCCAACCTCCCGCAGGCGCGCAGCGGGCGGGGCCGTGTCTGCCCTCGAGATCCCTCCGCCGAGCCGGGCTCGCTCCCCGCCCCACCCCACCCCGCCCCCGCCGGCTCCCCGGGCGGGTCCGGCTCCCCCGGCGGGTCCGGCTCCGCGGGGCACTCCCAGCCTCCCGGCCCCGCGACTTCGGCGGCGCCGGAAGAGACCGGCCTTACCGGGCCGCCGGGGCTCTGTTCCGTGGAGAGAAGGGAAACAACCCGCCACCCCCTCCAACGCACACGACCTTCTAGGACGGGTCATTTCTCTCCACCCACCCCGATGCCGCCCGGGACCCAGCCTGCCTGGGGCTTCTCCGAGGGGCCTGGAGCCCCGGGGCTCTTACTTTCTTAAGAGTGCCATACGCACCGTGATACATTTTAGCTGCAACACATTAACCCTCTTAATACTCCAGCATGACACAGGTGTTAGTTTGTGTCTGATTTGGTTGTTGACCGCAGAAGGGCACATCTGAGACGCGTCCGAACCTGTGAAGCACAGGCAGGCTCCCCGTGGGCTCTGGGGCCCTAGGGTGAGGTCGGGGAGAGGGACCCGGGCCGAACGCCGGCTAGTCGGGGAGGGAAGGCCGCCGCCTCTCGGTCCCAGCCGCAAGGGGCCGCGCGCCACCCGAGTCCGCACCTGGCGGCGGCTCTGCCGTCGGGGTTTTCTCGGGAAGGACTAGGTGTTGCCGCGCGAAGTCAGCCCGGCGGGTTCCAGAAGCCCGGGTCCTCCCTCTTGGACCCGCGCGTTCGCCTCTCTTTCCCCTTTATATTCTTCGATAATTTCGGAGGCAAAAATTTCAACTTTGGGGGAATTTGTTTCATCTCTCCTAAATTCAGAAACGAAGCCTTCAAAAGTCTTAATGTGTGTGTTTATTTTTTTCTAGCGTTCAAATGAATGCGAAGCCACGGACCGAATCCCGTCACTCATTTGGGGTTAGCTTCTCCCGATATTTCACACGGAAAACAAAACTGGGTCCCTCTTATTTGTACTTGTCCTTAACCTTTGCAGCAACTGCTGTAGATGAGGCTCTGTCCATTCTCTAATAGATTTTACTAGGGGCTGGTGACAGAGAACTGATTTCTTTTCTATTAGGGTTTAGCACATCTTTGTTGAAGGCCCGTAGAATGACCAGGGATTAGATTTGCATCTCTTAGGCGCCCTGTGTGGTCTTTGTGCGAAGCTTGTAACTGTTAAAAATGACTTGTTAGGAAGCGTGTGGGCTCTCATCGCTCTCCTTTTGACAGAATGATTGTGAAATTCAGATTGGCCCTGTAGGATTTAGCCCGCAGATTCCACCTGAACCCTAAGCAATTAGACCCTAATCTCACTGCAATCATATTTGAGTTAGGATTTGTTGCACTTTGTTTACTTCAATTAAAAGCAGTGGAATATATATATATATTTTTTCAGCCTTTAAAGTGAAATCTCCAGGAGTAAAACCTCAGGACTTCTCAGAAAAGGTTTTGGTGGTAATGGGGATTTCTTTTCTGCACGGTTTCCTCCTACTCCTCCCGCCCGCCCCCCCCCCCCCCTTAAAAAACCCCCTCCCCCCCCCCCCCCCCACCTCCCTTCTTCTTCCCGGGTTACTCGCTAATGCCTGGAGCATCTTCATAGGGGTTGAATTCAGGTCGCCTTGGGAAAGAAATGCGCGGAGATGACTCCCAGCTGCAAGGGGCGCCCAAGCTCCGGGAGTCCCCCTGTCCCCGACAGAGCGCCTACGTCCCTCTGCCGGGCCGAGCTTTCCCACACTCGCTGGCCACGCAGCGTGCGTGGGCTCCCGGCAGTGGGCGCGGGCCCGGCGTCTGGCTTCTTGCGGCGGAGCTGCTTCTAAGGCTCCTGGCGCCCGCAGCGCCGCAGGGCGAGTGCCCAGACGGCGTGGTCAGCCCGAGCGCCGCGTCGGTCCTGGAGAGGCCCCTAGGATTCTCTGCGGCCTCCGCACGGGCTTAGCTCCGGCCCTGCGGCCTGCTTGCTGCGCGCACAGACAGCCCCGGGAGATGGGGGGAGGTGACCGCTCCTCTACCCGGGCTTCCTCTGCGCGGGTGGCCGGCCGGCCGGCCTCGGGCCGCCTGATTCTGGCGGTCCTCCGGGCCCTGAGCGCCCGCGGCCCGCCTCTAGCTTCCCCTGGCCGGGCCCCTGCGGCCTAGAGCGCTGGCCTCTGGGCGGGCGCCGCCGTCTGACGGACAGCGGAGGGTCAGTGGCCCGGGGCGTCCGGATCTCGGCAGTTCTCAGGGCATTTAACCCCGATGCAGTTCCTAAGGGTCGCCTGCGGTTACTGTCAAGTCAGGTCACTTAGTAGTATTGCTTGATCTGTGGTGAGTTTACCGCCTTCATTTATTTATCTGGTGCGACTTTGTTACTTTTTGAATCCGGGTTATTGTTTTTCTATTTTGATTCGTAACTATTTATTTGGTCCTAGCGAGTTTGATTCGGTTCCCTAAAATACCGCTTCGCCCTTATCAGTTAATACAAAGGTGGAAGCCAACATAGGATGTAAACTGGAGAAATTTTCTGGCACGGGAGGACCTCAGTGCCATTTACTTGAGGGGGGTAAGGGAGACGCCGCCTTTTAAACTTCCCAATAAACTTTTTAATAGCAAGTGTGTTCTCATTGTCACGTGTCAGAGAAAAAAAATTAATGTTCTTTGTATTTGATTCCGTAAGAATGAAAGCCAGCCTACAACCTCTGTCTGCCTTTGTAACTAAGACATTTTAAATGAGGAGAAAGTACTTTTCTGACGCTAAGTACTATATAAAGGTGAGCAATGCCAACTAGTTTAAGCAAGTAGTGCTCTCTTCCAGTATTTTCTGGGATGGAGTCTATTTTAAATAGGCTCATCTTTTTGGATAGTTCTAATTGCTAATTATTCTTAACTTTATTAAGAATTCGTAAGGTTTCAAGGGAATAAAGGAGATTCTGTCTTGCCATGGATGGGGTGGGTGGGTGGGAATGTGGTCTTGGGGTAAGGAGGAAGGGGGAGCAAGACTGTGATAATCTCTTTGAGATCTACCCAAAGAAATCTTGATCTATAGATTGAGGATCCCTGCTTTAAATCAATCCTGTGTACAGTTTAGGGCAGTTTTTCATCTGTGAATAGGAACTGTATCAAAACCCTAGTGTGACCATGACAATTGGGTAATCACACACAAGGCATCTTTGCTAATGGAGAGATTCTGTAAATATGTTTCTAGTGAATACACAGATAACAGTCACAGTGGAAGGGTCAGGTGCCACAAATCATAGATTACTCTGCCAAGGGTTGCCAGCCATCTGAGACTTGGAAGGACATTAACCGCCTTTGCATTCTCCGAATACTCTCCTCAGTTCATGATTTCACTTACTTGACCCTACTTCTGTTATTTAAAAGCTGGCAGGCACAATCAAGGGCAAGCAGGTTGGCTACCTACCCTTCTGGCAGCTCGCCAGTATTCCCATTTAGCTGCCAGCAGACAAGGAGAGGAGTGAATCAGTCATGTAATCCTACAGTAGCATCTAGAAGGTATCAGGAAAACTTCAGTGGCAGCAGGAGGGTCCACCAATCAGCCCTGTTTCTAAATTCTGCACTTCGTATCTGTAATAAATCCCTCTGGGGGAATTCACTAGTAGGAAGCGCAGGGAGGGGAATGACACAGGGGCTCTCAAGCAGTTTCCTTGAAAAGTAAGTTGTGAGTGCATTACTTGATAGTCCCAATTTTGAAAATGGCCATAAATAGAAATAGGATTCTTGTTACTAACAGGAGCAAAAATCAGGAAAAGCGTCCCTTAGCAGCAGTAGGGGGAAAAAAAATCAAGAGCTTTTAATAAAATTTGGAGGATTATAACTTCTTGTCAATAGAACAAACTTCTGCCTGTTCCCATTTGCTTTCATAGAGAAATTATTGCTAACTTAATAAGATTTAGGCACTCCACTTTCAGAGAAATTATATAAAATTGAGATTATATAAAAATAGCTTTTTCTTACCTCAAAGTGAAACAAGTAGGTATTTGGCATACAGGGACATTGTAAAAGCAAAATACATCTCACTCTAACATTAGCATTTTTTCCTTGAGGATGTAAAATCTAGAAGTCTAACATAAAAGAACCATAGGGTGAAACGAGACTTCCTGGGTCTCCTTTGTTGGCAGGCTAGGCCCCTTTTTCATACTCTTACATTGGAAACAGCTTTGGGGTCTAGAATGAACTATCATGATTGAGGATGAAGTCATAACTTTTGTTAGTAAGTACCATGAAAAAAAAGTAAGTAGACTGACTTCATCAATGACGTTTTCTCCAGGGGATTGCCTTTGTAAGAGGCCTTGTTGCACTTTTTAAACAGAAAGGTACAATTCACTGAAGTATGAATGTTCAGGAAGGCTAGCAGAGTGTATTTTTAGAAGAATATTGTATTTTCTAATATGTCAGGAGGTCTCTAGATGTGAGATATAAAAAACCTAATTTTTATCAAAATTAGACTATCATTACATTAGTGTGTTCTTAAAGAATGAAGGTGGACATTACTCATCTACAGTAGCAAAGGGGAAGAATATTTAAAAACCAGATGACAGCTATGTGCCTTGTAATTTAAACAATACTGAATGATGAACAATCTTCCAAGTTCATTTAAGCAGGAATGGGAGAGAATCCCTATAAAAGTGAATAAAAAAAGATCTTGTACAAATACAAATCTTGTACAAATAAAAAAAGATCTTGTACAAATATGCCTCACCCTCCATTTTATTACCTTATAATGCAAATAATTACTTGCTCTTGCTACTAAGAGCCATTTTAATAATGGATTCATTTCAGACCCTCAAGAAAACCAAAGCCTATGTCCTTTTATAAGTTTGGGAGGAACTTTCAAATGGCTGTGCCCAATTTGAAGACATAGATATATATATTTCCTGCTTATTAAGTTACAAAGTTAGAATTTATGCTGATGAACATTTTCCACCTTGACTAATACCTCTTGCCAGAGAAGTTTTCTTTTCAAGAGAACAGATAACAAGTGGACAGAAGGAAATTCTAAGCCTGTGTGATTTGATAGTGGTCGCATTTTACATCCTTAAATTTAGAGCTATAAATAGCCATTTTTTATTTTGTGTCTCTTGGTTAATATCTTGTATAGTTCCTTGCACATAATAGTTGTTCAGTAAGTTTGCTGAAGAAATGAATTTGTGAAACATTTTTACTATTTACCTTGTAATCTTTTCTGATGTGCAAAAATGAAAAAAGGGGTATTAACATTTGTCTTTTTTTATGTGAACAAAAAATTGTTAAAATTCTAGCTGGGTTTGACTCAAAATGCCAGAAAAGAAGCCCCATTCTATGCTAGTCAGCAAGGGAGGAATCTCTTACATTTCCCTGCCTATTTAAATGAAAACTGTTTGAGGTAATACTGCAATGTTTAAAACAAACAAAAACCCCCCAAAGCTTAAATGTAACACAGAATGAACTTTACAAATTAATGACTTGGAAAATCCTTAGAGTTAATCTCTTTTTACATTCCAGACTTCAATTTTCTATGGCACACTCACCTTTCAAGACCTTTAAAAATGCTAAAGGGTAGCCATCTTCTGAAAGGGTGAGGGGAACAGAAGATCGCAAATCCTATCATTCTTATGGGGGGGATTTGAGTAGGGGGCTGCAGCTTTGGGGCACCATGGAACCAATGGAGCAGAGGTAGGGGGAATCAAAAGATTGGAAGTAGCTTCAGAGTTGGGCGGTCCTCTACCTTATATTGGTCCAAACAACAGCTGGAGTCTCTCTCCTCATTGATTTGGGGACTGGCTCAATATTATGTACATGTTTTAAAAAAAGGCAGACTGGCAGATCCTGTTCCATTTTGAATGTGAAGCCTTTTGTCAATGAGTATGAGGGTATTACTTCCAGTGGAAAATGTGTGCTTATATACCAAGGACGTCCCTGGCTTCACCTGGGCAGGCTCCCTAGGAGATGATTTGCATCTCCCTAGCATTTTCTCAGGAAGATGAGGAAAACTGGAAGGAGCCAAACAGCAAAAGACCCTAGATAAGTTAAATCTCAAATCTAAATTCCATTTATGACTAAACATCCTCTTTTAAAGCAGTCACTTGGTGTGAAGATATGGATATTGTTTCCTGTATATCCAAATATACATTTATACTCTTATCATTGTAATATGTCATCCTTCCACTTGTGTACCTAACAAGAAATGGATCCCTAAAAGGAAATGTTCTTTACCAATGTCTGGTACAATGATGACCCACTGTTTCCCCAAGAATCCTCTTTTTTTATTCACAAGTAGATAAGAGTTGGTATTTTGTCACCAAGTTCATGCCAAAGTCAATTCATTATAGTAAAGGAGTATTTATAACATTATACTTTTTTGATAGAAACCAAAAGCGGTGGTTGATAGAAATATCCTGCTATCGATACATATCCAGTTTAACCATTATATGGAAAAACTGGGTGGTATCACCCTAAGACATAAAGGTTTTATGATAAGAAAAATAGATGGCCTATTCATTGATTTATTTGTTCAGTCAGTAAATATTCATGAGTGTTTACACCAGGCAAAGTTCTATGCATGGAGAAAAAGATATGTCTCTGACCTCAAAGACGTGTTTGGAGAGACAGCCATGAAAATAGACAAGTACAGTTTGATGCAATGAGTAAAGTAATGTGAGGTCTGTACAAAACGCACTGGAATTCTAAGGGAAGAAGAATCTGTATGTGGCAGAAGGAGAAAAGGTTAACACTTGAATTCACTCTTGAAGGAGAAACAGAGTTCCAGGTGGAGGGAAAAGTGTGTGCAAAGGCCCTGAGGCAGTGAAAAGCATCTTCTATTCAAGGGATCATACCTAGATTATACTGCCAGAGTAGGAAGTGTGAGGAGACTGATGGGAGTAAAACTGAAGGGGTGCTATGGGCTAAACACTTTGAAGATCCTCAAATGCCAGAGTAAGAAGTGTAGATTTATCTTACAGCAGATGGAAAGTTATTGAAAAAATTCAAACATAATCAGATGTGTATTTTAGAAAGACCACACAGTCCGCAGACTGAAGCATGGATTAAAGTGGGGGGCGAACTAGTGACGGTGAGCCTTACTGGTGGTTGTTTTTACCTCCCCTCCTTGGTATAAGTGTGTTAATGAGTGATACTTTATTAAATAGGTACAAATCCTCAAACCCTAAGCAAAAAGGAAGGCATAAAGATATTTTCCAAAGAGGCATCTTTTTGATGAAGATGATTGTGCACATTGGTAAAGACCACACATTAATTTTGTATGCCCCATGGATACCTTTTAGGGTCAAGAGGGCATTGCTCATTGTTTTATTTTACTGTATGATTGACATCCACCTGAAATGACACTTCGGTTACTGCATTCAAAGACTGTGTGGTGTTGTAGAAAGAGTGCTACCAAAAGTCAAGAGACTTGCCTCTAGTTGAACTTTATGTCTCCATCTTTGAAAGACCTTGGGGAATTCACTTTACCTCTCTGGGCTTTATTTTCCTCTGTTGTTAAGTTGAGGGCACAGTGTAAGTTATTTGTAACATCACTTTATTTATATTGTTGTATGATTTGCGAGTTTGCCCTTATTAATCTCTCCTAATGTTTATTTCTTACCTTGTCTTTATGCTTTCTCACAATTTTAAGAGAGACAGAAGTATTTGGAGAATAACATGTCCCGAGACATGTTATTTAGGGCAAAATTCTGTCTTTATTGCACCTAATATACTTAGCTTTCCTACTGGAAATATTAGGATGTTGGTAGCTGTTTTGAAACTGTGGCGTTTCTGCTTGCCTGAGTCACATTCTATCCTCATGAGCACAAAAGGAGTACTATTTAATCACTTTCAACATCAACCAGGCTAAATTAATAATTTACCTCTACTTTTTAAGTTATACATTTTTCCTTTCCAAAACGATTGTTTCTTGGGTCAGATAATTATATGTTCTTAGAAAGCTGGTGTATGGATAAAATGGTGGCACTTAAAATTATAGAAATTGTACTGCTTCTAATAATACTCTATTTTAAATTCTGCATTTCCTTGGAAACTTCCTGTTATTTAATGCTCTTTTTTTTTTTTTTTCTTCACTTAAGAGGCTGTTTACATTAGTAATATATCTTCTAGAGCTCTGGGAGTTCAGAGGGTTCGTACCTACAAAACAGCACAGCACTGTGACCGTGCTTTCAAAGACATGCAGGGGTCCCAGGGCAAATCAAAATGTTTTTAAATGTATGACATGTGTGAAGTTGATGAAAATTCATGACTTCTCTCTGTCAGGGCTGCTTGAGCTTAAATCATCAGAGAAAGGTGAGTGCAAAGAATTTTATTTAATACTTTTAATTCTGAAATCCTTTCTATCCCCTTACTTGGGTCCTGTGTTTCAGCTCCGTGCTATTTAATAGTCTGCTAACAAAAATTAAAAAAAAAAAAAAATTGGCTGCATGTTCTAAATTGCTTTTCAGAATTTCCTTCTTAAACCACCACTCAGATGTATAACTTTTAAAGAGGAATTGAAATGTGGTTTGAGAATGTAATCACGTACTATAGAACATGCAAAATACATGTGAAAGACCACACGAGTGCTGTTAATTTAACTGATTATACTTTATGTTTTAGAAATGTTTTCAAATTTATCTTTTAAAATTGAAAAGAAAATATTCCAGGAAAATGTTAAGAGATTAAAAAATAAAGCCAAAATGCTGTGGATATTGAGATCAGCTGTTTTTAAGTAAAAATCCATTCAAAGCAAAATAAAAGGCATTGTGCAGTGTGTGCCGGCTAAAACTGAGAACACAAGAGCATTGCAGTTAATTAGAAGCAATCAACAGGATGCTTTGCAACATTTCTCACATCAGTGCACCATCTGATCGTTATAATAAAAATTTCCCACAGTCTTGATGCAAAAAGGAGTAGAAATAAATATTTGAGTCATTAAAATATATGATTTCAGTTGCTCTTGCCAATAATTATTTTTACTAAGTTATTGTTACAAAAATAAGATCTTGAAAATCCCCAAGGTTATTCTATTTGTGTTTTAGGGGATAATCTTAGTTACGTGTTTTGTTTTATATATATTTGAATATGAGAAAAAAATCCAATTTTTGAAAATAAAAATTTGAGTTTTTATATGATTTATGTGTGGCTATTGTACTTATGAAAGATAGCTGGGCTTTTCCTGGGTCGTTGAGCCACATATTATACGAATGATCAGTTACTACATTACAAATAATGAAGTACTACGTTACAGCTATTTTCATATTAACAGAACACTGAACTAAGGCAACTATATTAACTGTATCATACAAGTCTTAAAAGAATGTACAATACTTAACACTATTATTTTTCTACAACTCGTTCGCTGCTTGGTTCGACTCAGAAGTTTTACTTTAGTTTCGCTTATTCTAAGTCAGAAACTGTTCTGCTAGGGCAAAAATACTGCGTTGTTATATCTTTGCGAAATTTAAAGTTTGCTCATAAGAGATAACATTTGTTTTCCTTCTCTCCCTTCCCCTCACCACAAACTTTTAAAAAAAATTTGGGGTGTGTGTGTGTGTGTGTGTGTGTGAGAGAGAGAGAGAGAGAGAGAGATTGATTCTTTGTTACTTGTCTTCTCACATTAAAGGTAGAGCTCCCCCTGGGCCACTGAGGTGCTTCAAAACATATCCGCAAGGTGGTCTGTGAAAAATGTTGAACAAGAATCAGAACTATATACACTTTGACAATAGTTTACAACTTTTTCTCCCTCAAAAAGCAAATCTGTGAAAGTCTAGGGGTTCCCCTTTTCGGAAGCACAAACAGCGGTGACACTGCGGCTATGAATAAGAGAATTGTCTTCCAAACAAGTCAATGATTCGCTCTCCTGTGTTTATAAAGTACAACTTGCTCATCAGAGGAATTTACTCCTCACATGGTGGGCATCCCTTGCTGAAAGAAAACAGGCTTTAGAAGACAACAAATTGGGTTGATTTGGGCTATTTTTGTTTATTGTTTGTTTTGTTTTCGTCTTATGTCTTCTCCTCTCACATCACACAGGCTGTTTTTTTTTTCTCTCCCTGCTCCCCCAAAAAGCTTTTTGCTAAGTATGTTCTTTCGTGAACATGCATTACGTATATCTGTAGAATAATTTAAAAAAATACTTTCAAAGAACTTTCTTCTCTTTGGCACCAAACTATTGCTTTGTACTCTTCTTTGCACAGATCTGACCTACTTCATTGCGGGAGGGTGTCCCTTCGCTAGGTTCTCTCTAGAAAATTTACACTTTCTGCTACTTTACAGAGACAAATAGCTTTGATGATAAATACTTCGGAACACACATCTTACAAGTCCAGAAAGAGGCTATGTTAGGAGGTAAATATTTTTTCTTCTCAGGAGTCTATTAAATGCAGAGTACTATTGATGTTTAAATTTTTAAACTCTGATATTTTTGCCTGTCAAGATTGAAGCATTAGCTACAAACATTCACTGCTCCAATGAAAAGCAGTTTCAGTAAATAACAGCCTGAAACTGGCTATGTTGCATTTAGTTTGGCTTACAGGAATTGGAATAATAATGCACTAAAAATGCATATTAAAATAATTTTGCTTATCTCTAACATCCTTATTTCTTAAAGCAAACAATTTAGACAGAAAAGTCATTTGATAAAAATAATTGATTCGGGCAAAATAGTACTCACATTCTTCTGCAAGATAATGATTCAGCAGCTACTCTTCCTTCATTGGTACTTCATTACACACAATCCTCATTCATCTTAAAGCCTTAAGAAAAAAAATCCACGTCCTGTATTTTTAAAAATTATTTTTAAAGAGGTGAACCAATACAGGAAACTAGAATCAAATATCTAATAGAATTTACTTGCTGTTATTCACATCTTGAAAATTTTCCTTAAGGGACAGAAATGTCATATGCTTAGTTTCAGGACAAAGGCACCTTTTTAAATGAAGGGCTTAAAGAAAATCGATAAAGAAGTTTAATAGAAAGCAGGCTAACTAAGCTTTTGGATGTAAAAATTATCTAGATTACCAATCAAGAAAATAACTAACATTTAATGCACTTTAGATCTGATGTAACGCTAGCCTTTAATGAAGAGTTTCTTTAAAAAAAAAAAAAAAAGCAATTATGGGCAACTTCTGGAATTCACTTTGGGTAACATGTCTAGGGGGGTCATTGTTTTACCATTTTTCTATGGTAAAGCTGATTTAACTTGGAAGTTAAGAAAAGTTATGTAACTTCAGAGTGTTTCCAGCTAATGGTTTTATGCAGGACTAGTGTTATGCAGTTAAAAACAAAAACCAAAACCTTACAGTCATACAATGTTAATGAACTCATTTAGCAATGATGGATTGTTATTATTACGATTATTATTTTGCTTGAAAAATGACCAAGCTATATTGGTCAGGAATTAAAACAATTCAGGTCTTAGCAATTTTATAAAATGTTCTTTTACTAGTTTAGGAATTAATTAAAACCCCCTTGCATGTGATTCATTAATATTCATTTTTATATTTTGAAACTTACATATATTTAAAATTTCCAGATCATTAAATGCTTTTAGCTGCATAGTGTGTTAAAGTTAAAAAAACAAAACAAACAAACAAAAAAAACAACTATTGTAAACCAGTTGAATTCATTTAAGACAGGGTTTACATTTATATTTCTTTTTAATAAATAGACATAAAGTTGTTACATTTATTAGGTCATTTTTTTTTTTTTGCTAAAGTTGCAAGCATTTTGTTAAAATGTCTGATTTAGTAATGAAAACAATTTTATAAATATTAATACATCTTGTCTTTTTGACTACTTTCTATCAATTTTTGATTTCTTTAAAAATACAAATTTATTTATTTTTAATGGAATGAGTAAATATGTTTGAATTCAAATTCACTGTAATGAAAGAGAGTTTAAAATCTTCAGCAGGATAGTGAAGTATTTACTTGGCTTCAATATATCTGTCTTTTACATGATCTGACAGAACTGACTAGTGAAAACTAACCAAGACCAGGAATCAACTGAGAGAATACTCAAGAAGGAAAAAGGAAGAGTTGCGGGAAATGATATTTTCCCATCAGTGGATAGGCATGCATATATTAAAGACATAAAAGGCAGCAAGGAGAGAAACAAAAGCTGTATACTGGGGGTTCTGCAAGTCTGAATTAACTACATGGAAAAAAATGAAATCATTCTGCTTAAACTTGTTCACTAATAAAAGGAGAATTGCTTTTGTTAAATATGCTTGGTGTGATTATCAAGCAAAATTTTTTTCTCCCAGACATCTATGAATAAAACATGCGTTTGAGCATTAGGTAAACAAACAATAAATGGATGAGTTCAGTTGCAACATAATAACATTTTATTTAGAAAACATATATAATCATATTTGTATTGGCAATCCAAATTTAATGACTTCTTTCAGTAAAATTAAAGTGCCTCACAAATAACATCTTATGCATAAGGATTGCTTATTCTTTGCCCATTTTTTCTATTTTTTCAAAGAAACAGATTTTTAAGGTCTCTGCTGAACCATACATAAACAAGATGAAGCATGATTTCTCAGCAAAAAAAAAAAAAATTTCTTTTGGATCACCTTAATTTTAAGTTACAGATGTTGTAAAAAAATTTTTTTTAATATATTTCTGGGACTGAGGGAGAAAATGTTCTCAAGTCTGGGATAGCTTGGGCTGATTTGAACAAGGCTCTGTGTGTAGCTGAACCAGTCTTTGGCTTATTAGGTATTTCATTAACACAACATCTTCTGTAAACTCTGAATGAGAATAAACCATTTACAATAAGGAAAGCAAACAACAGAATGAATTTCCTCTGTTGGTGTTTTATAAGACTGTTAAACAGAAAATGGAGGGAAGAACTCTCTTTAGACGATATCACTTAATTAAGTAAAGCATCCTAATCAGAGTCCCCTCCAATTGTAATGACTGTAGGGAGTCAAGTACATTTCTGTCTATATTAGAGTATCTAACTGCAATGATTTATTGATATTTATTTTAGAAGTACAACACAAAAGCAATAAAACAGAAGAAGCAGGGAGAGAGGGAAGATGCCATCGCTTACTGTGGGTTCAACCAGAGCACTTCAATAAAATTCCCAATTTTCTCGTGGGAGGTTTTCCTTCCTAAAATCAGAGCACACCTTTAGATGAGAATGTTCCTTTCCCGCATTTGACTTTTCCAAAGAGTCGCTGTGACGTTTCTTTGTCCATTGGGTGAATCATTGATTCACTTTCTTCCCTACAAGAATCACCGCAAATGAGTGGAAGGGCACCTGCTGTTTTCTGCAGTGACATTACTAGATGCATTCTACACTGATTTGAGTCGTAAAGTACAGCTTCTTTGTATGGGAGAGAGATTTGAGGAAGGAGAGTAAATATACTGTATAGGCAGACAGACATTGGCTGCCCTCCAAGCTGCACACAGCATAAACCTGTTTATCTGCCACATTTCACAAATCTCAAAAACATGTGAATAAATCAGGCGAGCAACTGGATAAGTGATTCACACCAGGGAATCTAACCAATATTCTGATGAGAGGGTACTAGGATGCTAAGACATTGGGGTAAATAGACCTGTATTGTAGAAACTGCACATAATAACATTGATTAGTGGTTCAAAGGAGATAATATTCTACACCAAAATGAATCTGAAGAGATATCCCAACCCTGTGGACTTTCGATGGGTATTTATGTGCAAGTTACTTGGAGAATTGAGTTCAAAAATATACTTTTACCCATACCATTCCAATAATTGGGGCCAAAGTGCACTTGGACTTCAAGTTAGTTATCAAGGTAATTTATTTATGGATACCTGGATCTAAATATTGGAAGCTAGTGCCTGAAAACCCCCAATTACACTAACACATATACGTGAAATTAAATTATCAAACATGCTTAGAACGTATTTGCTTGGTGAAAGCAAACTTTCCTTAGAAAGTTACAAACTTATAACTGAAGATGAATTGCTCGGCAATAAGTGAGTAGGGCAAACAAAGGTATGATTATTGCTATATTACTACTTTATTTTTCTCTTAATCTCTGTTATTTCTGACTCATCTGCTGATCTTTTCAATGGTTATTCTGCCTTCGTATTTAGTTGTAAATGGAAGTTCTGAGAGGTGTGGGCACTAACCTCAAATACATGCTCTGGTTCTGAAGATCTCTTAAGATTGTTTATGAATTTCAAGTTTGCGTTATTTCCCTACACTAGACCTGGTTATAGTCACAGCAAGATGAGTTATCCATTTGCTTTGTATTTCTCTTGGCTTCCAGTAAAGACCTACCACCTTACTACCAAGAAAATGTAGTTTCCCCTACATCTGTAAACACAAAATACTATTCCAGAGTGAAGGGCAATCACACAAGGCATTTAAATTAACACTGCACGCCCCACAACTTTTTTCCTCCTGCAGTGTAGAAAGAGAGGCAAATTGCTAAAACTTTTTGGCCCTGCAAGACTTTGTTAGATTAGTAACCTAAGACATCATCATCTTAGCAACAGGAAGTCCTGGAAAAGGTAGGTGGCCTGGAAATTCATGTTCCAAGTGAAATTTTGGTACATTCAAGATTCTTTGCTTAAAAACTTGCCTCAAGAAAACCCGTTGGAGTCTACTGCCAGTTGTGTCCACCGGTTTGTTTTCTTTTCTTGGTATTTTCTCATCTTCTTGCTTCTTGTCTCAGGTTCTGTTTCTGCAGGATCTGGCAGAGACTGACCAAATGGCTGCAGTTACCAGGATTTGAAAACCCAACATCAGAATCTGCCACTGTGTGTGTGTCTGCCCTGAGCGGTCTCTTCTTTAGCAACAGGACACGTGCACAATTACGGGAGCATCTTTTCTTCTTCCCTTGGCCCTGACCTTGTAAAATATGATACAAAGTTTTTTTCATGGCTTTTAAGTCCCTCGCATGGGAAATCTTGCTGGAGACACAAGATGACTAAAATGCCTTCCTTAAAAGATGTGCGTAAGTGGGTGTCAAGTGGACGTTTGTGGGCGGTCAAGACCAACCTCATCAACAGTCTCAAGGCTAAACACACTGATTTTTGTTAATCCCAGGAAATTTTACCCAGTTTTCTAAATGTGTTGAATTTTGAGTTTATGTCCACAAAGCTGAGGTCGGTTCTGTGAACCTCAATTAAGGTCAACCATAGCTCTTGAATCAGCCCTAAAGAACTCTTTGGAAGATTTATATCTTTACTTGTAGTTTTATGGTTTTATTAACACAAATACGACATGCACCTAAGCTGTCTATTCGCTTTCTTTGCTGGCATTGGGACTGGTGGCTCTGATGGCCAGAGGGGCTGCTCTTTCCACTCTGGCTTTGGGGTTCTCAGAGGCGACATGGTGAGCAGTCTCTGCATGGTGAAATTTGTGGCACATCAGTGGCACTTCAGGCTCCTTGATGCCATGCACTAGGAACTTCCAGAAGCCCCTGGGCAGCATGCGCTTTGTTTTCTTGCTGCTCCTGGAAGCTGCGTTTGGGCATCAAGATCTGGCCCAAGAATCTTCCATTGCACCCATTGTCAGTGCCTCTGCGTTTCTGCCATTTTGCACTTCACTTTGACCTATTGGTCTGAGCAGTGCTGGATGCACTCCTTGGTCCTCTCTTTAATAATCTTGGCCTTCACTGAGGTCTGAGAGCAGCTGTGATGCTGAGGAGGAGATGGCAGCCACCTTCATGGGCAGTGCCAAGGGAGAGCTGGAGAATTTTTAAAGTGATTCTTACTCTGAGTCAAAAATGATCACTAAACCCCAACATCTACACACCATAGGAACCCAAGAAATAGTGGACTGGCTACATGTGAATGTTTTAATTATAAAATCAATTAAATAGCATATAAAGTGAAAAAAATTTACTTTCTTTTCTCCTAGCCCCCACAATCCCATTCTCCAGGAGTAACCATTAAAAATAATTTTTCATATATATTTTTTAAAGATTGTATTTATTTATTTGAGGGACAGAAAGAGCTAGAGAGAGAGAGAGAGCACAAGTAGGCGGAGAGTGAGAGGGAGGGTCAGAAGCAGCAGCAGAAGACTCCCCACTGAGCAGGGAGCCTGATGCAGGGCCTGATCCCAGGACCCTGAGATCATGACCTGAGCTGAAGGCAGACACTCAACTGACTGAGCCACCCAGGTGCCCCAGTTTCGTATATATTTTAATAGACTTAAAATTTTTTCCTTTTCTTTTTTTAAAGTAATCTCGATACCCAACAGAGGAGCTTGAACTCACAACCCCGAGATCAACAGTTGTATGCTTTACCAACTGAGCTGCCAGGTGCCCTAATGAGTAGACTTTTTTTTAAATGTATTTATTTGTCAGAGAGATAGAACACAAGCAGAGGAGCACCAGGCAGAGGGAGAAGTAGGTAGAGGGAGAAGCAGGCTTCCTGCTGAGTGGGGAGCCTGATGCGGGGCTGGTTCCCAGGGCCCTGGGATCAAGACCTGAGTTGAAGGCAGATGCTTAACCCACTGAGCCACCCAGGCATCCCATGAATAGACTTTTAAAATTCATAGGGAAGCATATCTTAAGTCACACATAAAATCATACAATGTATTTACTATACTGAACTTGCTTTAATTCACTTAGCCTTGTATGTTGGCTATCATTCCATTCCCTACGCATGGGTCTACTTCATTCTTCTAGCAGCTGCGCAGATAGCAAATAATACACTATTATGGATATAACATTCCCATATTGATGGATACTTAAGTTATTTTTTAGTCTTGTTTTTTCAAATAATACTTCAGCAAACATATGCATATTTTTGTGTACTTTTATAAGTGTATTTGTAGAATTAATTGCCCAAAGCAAAATTGCTATATAAAAACACATTTATAAGTTTTGAATGATATTGCCACCTTAATGACACAACCAAATTGCATCAATTTACCTTTCGCTGAAAGTTTTCGAGAGGTAGGGATTTTGAAAAAGGGCTTCACTGAGTTCTGTGTGTTACATATCTGTGTGCCATTCCATCTCTTCCAGTTTGACGAAACATAGTTGGGTTGCAGCTGGGATGGTTGGTGATGACCTAGTGGAGAGCGAGCGCTCCTGTGACATTGGTGCTGGGACAGCAGGAAGGGCTGGGGAGGGGAAAGCACCGGGATGCCGAGTAGAAGAGCTGGGAAGTATGGCTGCCATTGGTTTAGGAATGGTCCGGGTCTTCGCCACGTCTCTCTGCTAGCAGCCTTCCTGACAAGTGTGGGAGCAGCAGAGCAGAATCAGGAGCCCTTCTCATGACTCATAGAAGAGAAGAAGGTAAATCAGAACGAGGTTACACATACACACTCACACACACACAGAACTGCAGAGTCTCCCTCTCTGCTCAGATTTGAATCTGGGGGTGCATGTACCTTTACGCCCTCTCTTGGCCAGGCTGCTAGGGAAGTGCTGTTCTCCTACATTCCTGGCTATTCTTCACCAGGCAGGAGCCCTCTGGGCTTCCTTCCTGTTTTACCATTCAGCTTCTCTGTGTGTGAATAACCCAGAAAATACACATGACACCGTCCTAGTTCCTGGATTTGAAGAGACATCCTCATCCTTGAAACCTCTACTCCTCATTCAATATTTTCATTTGGCCTGGCATTTTATAAGTCCCATTTTCATCCTTAAATAGAAACTTAGAAGTGCCTCTTGATCTATACCCTAGATCTCAGCCTTTTAAATTGAGGGGTTACTTTAATGTTCTCAAGGTTATAGTTACACTAGGAAGTTTATTTTGTATTCAGCATGAACATGCTAGGTACTATGTAGGGGCTGTGGATGCAAAGATGAATGAGATACAATTCTGTCTTCTAGAAGCTAATAAAATAATGAGGAGACAGACGGCACTAACTAAAATACAGGCCACTCATTGGTTAAGTGTTAAAACAGAGGTATTTGATCAAAATTCTATGATGTCCCACTTCTGGAAATATAGACTGCAGATAGATTTGTGCATGCACAAAAGGACACAGAGACCAGAGGTGTTCCTTGCAGCCTTGTTTGTGATGGTAAGACTTAAATAACATTCTGAGCGTCTATCAACAAGGACACTCTATGTGGCTTAATAAATGCTCTCTATGTACTGATATGGAGTAATCTTCAGGATATGTTTCTATATAGAAAAAAGCAAGCTGTGGAACATGTGTAGTATATGTTGCCTTCCATATAAAAATATAGAAAAATAAGATTGTGTTAGTGTTTGCTTGTCTATGCATAAAACATTGGAAGGCCTCTTAAGAAACCAATGCAAGTGCTAATCTTTGGGGTGGGGGTGGGCATCAGGGATTAGTGGGGTGGATGGGAAAAGAGGGTGAAACAGATTCTCAATGTATACCTTTATATGTCATTTTCAGTTTTGAACCATGTGAACGTATTATTTTAAAAATTATATTAAATAGGGGCGTCTGGGTGGCTCAGTGGGTTAAGCCTCTTCCTTCGGTTCAGGTCATGATCTCGGGATCCTGGGATCGAGCCCCACATTGGGCTCTCTGCTCAGCAAGGAGCCTACTTTCCTCCACCCCCTCTGCCTACCTCTCTGCCTACTTGTGATCTCTCTCTCGCTCCCTGTCAAATGAATAAATAAAAATCTTAAAAAAAATTATATTAAATAAATTTAAGTTATAAAATACCCCCCCAGCGCTTTGCATTCTCTGAGGTATTTGTGCATGCTTAGCTACACTTACATGGGATAGAGAATGTAACATGGGACTGGACAAGGAGGCTCTAAACAGGAGAAAGAATCCTTCTTAGAAACTACTGGATTTTTCTTACCACAATATTACACCATCTCTCATGAAAACGATTTGGAGCAGAGCTAGGAGAAAGAATACCATTCTCTAAAAAGTTCTCAGAGATGGAATATCTCATAAACAAGACATATGCCAGACATGGGAACAATTTTAAAAGTAGATTTCATTCTTTAAACCTCCTCCAGAAAAGGCTGAGGGTTTCTCAGGAACCCTTTCTGAGAAACACCCTCTGGTTTCTCAGGAGAGCTTTGTAGGAGAGGCATGATTTGCCCATACCTTCGGTTGATCTACGTAAGTCATGAAATTGAGCAATGTGAATATTTTCTTCTTTAAGCTTTAAATAAAGGTCTTAGGCTGAGTTACAATAAGAGAGATCGGCTGTCTTGCCAGAGAAATGCTACTTTTCTTTGATGAGGATGTGGCTCTGTAAATTTGCCAGAACAGCACGTTCAGGTAATTTGGAGAAAAACAGTGGGATAGAATTAGATTTTGAGAATTCTCTGGTCACTTTCTGTGAACTGAGACTACGAGGTAGAGAATAAATACTTGAGAGAAAAATGATTTCATGTTTATAAAAGACCGTGTCAGAAGTTTGTGGACGAGTGACACAATCATCACCCAAGCCACCCAGGGACAGAAAAGGCCACTGGTCCTGAGGAGGGACTTGACTCCCCTATACCTTGCGGTATACCTGATTCTCCTCGCCATCACTACACCGTTACTGCCCCCGCCTTTTCAGCTCATTGCGGCCATGTTTGTCCATAAGATGACACCCAAGTGATAAGCTCTGTTTCCTGGGAAGCTGGTGGTTAACTGGGTGGAAACACAGAGGTGAGAGAGCATGAAGGCAGGTGACTCACCACCTTCCCTTCGTCAGTTCCTTTAATTGCGTTCTCCTATCCACCCCTACCCTGCCCATATTTACTCGCTCAGCTGGTTTCAAATCAGTCCTGTGGGAAGGGTCTGAAAAATCTAGATTTAGATTTCGAACACAAGAACATGTTAAGGGAGCTACTGTCAGCGATCAGGGCCACTTGTGACGTCACATCAGTAAAAGGCATTCAAGTGAGAGACAATAATGATAGTAGGTGTTTAGCACAAATGGACATCAGTTGTAATTCTTTCAATGTATTTCTTTTGGCAGCTAACTGAAATACTTTATCAGTGGAAGTCTTGACCCAACAGACATACATGTAAGAACATGGGGAAGTTAAATAAGACTTATACACCCTAACAAAAACAATGGCTTTATTTGTACCCCTTTTGCAATTTTAACTAAATATTACAGTGAGTAGTTCTTATTTTAAACACTAAGTATTGGGGCATTTATTACCTATGATGTGAAAATACTTCAGGGGTCTTGTGATTAACGCCATAGTATTTAGGCACAGATTATAGAGACTTCCTATCAAAGACGATGGTGAGACACATGACAAATATCTCCATCTTATAGGACTTAATTCAGACTGGTCAGATCAGCCTAGGTCTCGCTCCTGGCTTCTCAGGGATGTCCCCAAGCAAACATTATCTGCACCTGGCCCAAGGCTGCTCTGTGAATTAACCTCCAGGGTAGGGTTACCGCAGAAAATACAAGATGCCCAATTACATTTAATCTCAGATCCACAAAGAATAGTTTATAGTATAAACAGGTACCAAATATGGCAGGCAATATACCCAGGCTATATACGCCCCAGCTCTTCTGCACTCTGTCTCTGAGGCAAGGTGCCTCACGGGTTTGAAATCCCCAAATCCCCAATTCCAATCTAGCTTCATAGTTTGATTCTCTTAGAGGATACTGTCTCACCCTCTATTGCTTAGGCTTGCTTCCTCTTAATAGGGCATTTTACTCTTTTGTATATTTTCAAATAATTTTTTAAACATTAGCAATGAAAGATTAGCTGCCTGGAACAATTATAATAGAATTTTAGAGAAAATTTGAAAACCCATTTTATTTCCCACCCCCCAACCCCACCCCACCAATTTTGATTTTTCAAAGCATGTCCTTAGGATTTGATGCTAGATTCAAATGGCGAGACAGATGTGGAATAAGACAGGAGGGCTCCTTTCTGACTGAGTTTGTACCCCTGGCTTGTTCTCTCGGGGTTGTAGTAAAGGTAGCTACTCAAAGGTTTAATTTGAAATTTTCTAAGTCAAGCCAAATGCCACCATTACTAAAATCCAGCAACTAAGGAAATGAAAGAGCCATGTGGAAGAATAAAGAATAAAAAATGTGGAGCTGGAAGGTCTGGGATTGAGGCCTGACTCTGTACCTGATTTAGCTGTGAGATCCTAGGAAAGTCATCCAGCCTCCTGAAGCATCAGTGTTGCTCTCAATAAAATGGAGATCATAGGGCAACTATGACGAGAGATACTGTGTGTAAGAATGATTTGGAAACTTTGAGTTCAATCTAGATGTTTGCAGTGATGATGACAATGATGGTAAAAATGGTGGCCAAGGGGCACCTGGGTGGCTCTGTTGGTTAAACATCAGACTCTTGGTTTTGGCTCAGGTCATGATCTCAGGGTCATGAAATTGAGCTCTGTGTTGGGCTCTACACTGATTCACTGATACACTGTTTAGGATTCTCTCTCTCCCTCTCCCTCTGCCCTTCCCCCATCTTACACTCACACTATCATCCTCTAAAATAAATAAATAAATAAATAAATAAATAAATATGGTGGCCAACAGGTAGAAAGGCATTACAGAAAGTCAGTTATTAAAGAGATACTTTAATTCAGATCCTAAAAATGTTTACTTCTTACTCAGTTCACAAGAAATTATATACATAAGAGTATTGTTCTCTTGGGTTGGAAAAAAGAAAAGATACGTAAAGCTAATCCAATTCCATATATTTTTAGAAGAAAGCTTACTCAAAGATTTGAGTCTAAAAATGGATGTTTAGAGTAGAATATTTTATTTATTTAAGATCACACTGAAAAATGAGTAATAGAAAGGCACACTGAGAAACATTGGTTTAGAGACTTTTAGTTCTATTTTGGGTCAACACTCATTCAACAACCAGCCTATTTAGTTTGTAAAAGCCTCAGACACATTTATTATTATTATTATTATTAATTATTATTATTACTTAACATAATAGCTGGGAGTGTTCAATGCACAGAGGAGGCTCTCATGGGGCCCCAAGTCCATTCGCTCAGTGATAAAGCAGAGGAAGCAAAAGAAAAAGATCTGCCCAGAGGTCCTCTGACTCCCTTTTAGACCTTCCATCCTCTGCTCCAAGAGAGGGGTGGAGGCCACAAGAGGACGGAGCCATCAGGGCACAGGATGTCAATTCTGATTGAAGAGTATCCATCCTTGTTCCATTTTACTTCCCTTTTAACCACACAACCAATACATGTGTGTTATAGAAAATAAGAGAATGTGGATAAGCAAAAAGATGACCATAACCATCACCCCTAAGTCTAGCTTCCAGAAATTTGGAATACTCATTTGCATTGTTCTGTGTCCCCCTATGTGCAAGGAGTACCATGAGGGATCAGAATTTATCCTACTTTGTCTGAGCCCCACAAAGAAGCCCTTGATGTGTTCTGCATGGCTGGATTCCTTAACAAATGCATTTCAGCCAAGGCTTTATAGTAGGGATGCCTGGGAGGTTCAGCCAGTTAAATGTCCAGCTCTTGGTTTCAGCTCAGGTCATGATCTCCCGATCAGGAGATCAAGCCCAGTGTTGAGCCCTCAGAGGAGCCCCCCCAACACTCCCCACTCTGTCGAGCCCACATGGAACCCCGTGCTCAACAGGGAGTCTGCTCCATGGCCCCCTGCTCATGCACTCTCTCTCTGAAATAAAAAAAAAAAAATTAAAAAATCTTAAAAAAAATGAAGTGGTATAGCATAATCCTACTAATATTCCTGTAATGATGGGACAGGATAGAAATTAAGCCACTCGATTTTAAAATTGCACTTCTCATACTTTCTTTACTTCCCTTTATAGAACTCCCCTAAAGCTCTTAACAAAATACAAAACTTTCCCACAGAGACTCAGAATATAAGTTAGTGGTAAAAGTCTTTGAGATCAAGGGTTCACCAGGTCCTGAGCTCCATTTCTTACAGGGTCTCACATTGTTTTTCTGTCACTTATTTCTACACTTGGTCCTGAGTCTAAATGAGATGGAATCCCAGCTCCAGACTACAGATGTCCCCACGGTTAGAAGTTGGAATCATCTGACCCTGCCTGAGAGAATGAGAGGAAGAGGGTCAAGTGGTAAGAGCCCAGCTCAGTTACAAACCTCACTGTTGGAACAGAGTAGTTGCTCAAGTACCCCAGGGTCAGTCCCATTGGCCCCAGGCCCAGATTTTCATGGACTCATTCTGGGTCCTAGAAGAGAGGACCGTGACTAGAAACCAGAAGACCAACTTTACCAAAACCTCTGAAGACTTCGGAGAGCTCGCCAATCCTGCTTTGGTAACATCTGACGCAGAGAGAAAATGGAGAGGTATCCTCGCCCACAGTGCCAAAGACCCCGGAGCAGCGGTGGCCCATTTGGTGCTCTGGGGTTTTTTTGGGAGCACCCAGCACTATCTGCAGGGGTGGTGCCCAGGAGAGGGGTCGGTGCCTTAGGGACTGTGCAGAAGGCAGTGTTTCGCAGAGCTGGGCAGGCGTGGTGGAGCCCCGCAGTGGAGCTGGAGCCAGCCCGCAGGCAGCAGGATTTGACTTTATAGAGTAGAGACAGTTGTACCTGCAGAATGCAGTGCTACCCCACAGGGCATAAAAGCATAAAACATGGCATTTTCCACAAGAATTATAACCAAGCGCATATGAGACACAATCCAAGATATGTGTGTGTACGTGTGCGTGTGAGTGTGTGGCATAGGAATGTGTCCAGCTGGTCATTTAGAGAGCTGAACAGGAGGATGGAGTAGGAGAGTGTGGTAGCTGCAAGATGAGTAGGGAAGAAGAACACATTTAGACGTTGCTAGAGCAGACTCCATGTCAGCCATCACACCTAGTTCCTCTTCCCTAAAACCAGTCCCAGAAGTTCTTATTAAAGTGATATAATGAGGGGCGCCTATGTGGCTCAGTTGTTAAGCATCTGCCTTCAACTCGGGTCCTGGGATCAAGTCCCACATTGGGCTCCTTGCTTGGCAGGAAGCCTGCTTCTCCCTCTCCCACTCCCCCTGCTTGTGTTCTCTCTCACTGTGTCTCTCGATCAAATTAAAAAATTCTTAAAAAAATAAAAAAAAAGTGATAAAGTGATGGTCTCTTCTGGCATTTGACTAAGCTACTCACAGACCCCAATCCTTCCTCAAAGCCTATAATACCTGGATTAGATTCAGGAACCACCCCTTCCCATTCCAGAATTTCTGGGCTAATAGTCCTACTTATCTTGTATGGCTGTTAGGGGCATTAAACAATATAATACTTGAAAAGGGCTTATAATAGTCCTGGGTACGGAGTCAACCTTCCTCAGTATCAACTCTAGTATGACTGCTATCTAAATTTGCCTCCCAGATAGGCCCCATTCGCCGCTACCTCGTGGGTGGTGCAAGAGACTTAGGCTGAAATTGTGATTCATCACTTACCAGCTATATGTCCTTGGACAGATTAATTAACTTCTTGGTAATGTGAACTAGTGGAGCACATTGGATGCCAGACTTCGTTCCAGGGGCCACAGGCCCACGGACGAGCAGCTCGAACACCACCCCGAACACCACCCTGCCTGGAAAACACTCAGTGCTGGGGGGGTGGGAGACAGACAGGGAAATAAGCAAAACAAACAAACAAACAAACAAACCAGAGTCGTAAGGATAGCCCAACTCTCCAGCTGGAGTTAGACCAATGGTTAATAGACTGACCAAACAAATCAATAAAGTAGAGAATCATTAAAAAAAATGTTATCTACATGTTTTAAATGTTTTATTTCAATAGAAACAGATTAGAAGTTGCCAGGGAATAGACGAGGAGAGGGAAAGGAATGATTACTTAAAGGGTACAGGGTATTCTGGGATGATGATAAGGTTTTGAGACTAGAGAAATGTGGTGGTTGTACAACACTATGAATGCACTAAATGCCACTGACCTGTACACTTTAAAGATGGTTAATTGTATGTTATGTAAAATTGTCCTCAATAAAATATTATATAAATGTACATTATTTTACCAATATTTTGGTGTATAGCTAAGGACTCTTTAAGGATGTGCCTATAACTGAAGCCCCAAGGCATCTTTCTGGCATAAACCACACCCCCCTCAAATATATATGTATTATTTTCAGCCTAAATTTCTTTAACTTAGGATAAGAACTTAGGTACCTACAAATCTATCTTAGAGTAGAATCTCCTTAGATTTGTGTTTCTTTTTTTCCCATTTATAGCTTTTCCATCCATACATAACATGACAACAGTTTTTTAGCAGCTCACACTTAGGAGCCTACATTCTTTTTTTTCTTCTTTTTGAAAGGTTTTATTTATTTATTTGAGAGAGAGAGAAAGAGACAGCAGGAGATAGAGAATGAGCAGGGGTAGGGATAGAGGGAGAAGCAGGCTCCCTGCTGAGCAGGGAGGCCGACGGAGGGCTCGCTCCCAGGACCCTGGGATCCTGACCTGAGCCAAAGGCAGATGCTTAACCATCTGAGCCACCCAGGCACCCACATTATTTTTCATAGAAACAACAACTTCCCTTTCATACTCATAGCTTATGAATTTATATAATATTTCACTGAATAACATAACTAATATACCAAGTAAAACTGGTATAAAATTAGTTTGGAACAAACATGTCTGGTTCTAGTTAGGCATATGGTTGACTTCAACTAATGGGAGCAGAAGTGAGGTGGATGTCGTGGAGTGTAGTTTACCACCTTTCAGCACTGGGAGGCCGGGGGCCAGAGTCCCTATGCTTTACTAGGGAAATGATGTGTTCCAAGTGAGCTGGTCCAGTGCAAGTCAGTTTTGAGAACATTCACAATACAATAAATATCTCTAGAAAGATATCTAACCCAGACTTGGGGAAGTGATTACAGTTATGACCTAAAGATTTGGAAGGCCCCGACTAGAAGAAAAACCAGTGGATAGTATTTTAGGCACTGGAAACAGCCAGAGAGAAAAGAGAACCCCTTTACTGGGAAGCCAGTAAGAAGGATGGCGGGGTGTGGTGTACAGCAGGAGATGTGTTGAAGATGAAGCTTGAAGAGGATCTTGCAAATCATAAAGGAAGTTTAGACTTGGGGCACCTGGGTGGCTCAGTCCTTAAGCGTCCGCTTTTGGCTCAGGTCATAATCCCAGGGTCCTGGGATTGAGCCCCGCATTGTGTTCCCTACTTGGTGGGAAGCCTGCTTCTCCCTCTCCCATGCCCTCCCATGCCCCTTGTGTTCCCTCTCTCGCTGTGTCTCTCTCTGTCAAATAAAAAAATTAAAATCTAAAAGAAGAAGAAGAAGAAGAAGAAGAAGAAGAAGAAGAAGAAGAAGAAGAAGAAGAAGAAGAAGGAGAAGAAGTAGAAGAAGAAGAAGAACTTTAGACTTTACTTTAGGAACAGGAGAAATCCATGGAAAAGTTTTAAGGAGGGAACTGACATAATCTAACTGGCATTTCAGAAAGATCCCTTGGACCACATTCCAGGGGATGGAGGAGGGATGGTGGTGGGGCGGTGGCTGTGTGGGGGTACTGGTGAGTGATGGCGGCGGTCTCAACTGAGTGGTGCTACAGGCAGTGAGGGCGAGCACACTGCTGGTGAACGAGGGAGAAAAGACCTGGTTAGAGCTCCCGTGTTTCTGGCTGGGGTGTGGTCCCATGTACTGACACGGAACAAGAGCAGGCTTTGGGAAGAGGAGTACAGTTTGGAACACACCAAGCTTGAGGTTTAAAGGTGCTGTGGGATGTCCGTTGACGTAGCCAGACATCTGACTCTAAAGCTGAATTTCAGTCGTGAAATATGGCCCAAAAGCCAGGTAAGGGAAGACATGGACATGCGTAGTTACTTGTAACAATGAGGAACCCCCCGGTGACACGGGTGAAAGCAGCATGAGAAAGAAGGTGGGCGTGGGTGTCAGATGTCGGTAGGTTGAGGAGTGTTTGGGAATGAGGGAAGGAAAGTGTCCAGCTGGTCATTTAGAGAGCTGAACGGGAGGCTGGAGTAGGGGAGTGTGGTAGCTGCAAGATGAGTAGGGAAGAAGAACACATTTAGACGTTGCTGAGAAGAGTCAGTGGAAAGGTTAAGGTTGCAAATTAAAAAAAGCAAGAGAGGGACTAGGAGAGGCTGGAATGGAGAAAGGATACTTGCCATGGAATGTTGTAGGGCGAGGATAACGCGTAAGCCCACTTTGGCTTGTGCCTTTCTGGCTGCAGATCCATAGTTTTAGAAGTCGTTCAGCGTAATTCTAGATGAGGGTTAGGAACTAGTATAGACTGGCCTCACGTCTCACCTGTCCCCTCTGCCCGCATGTGTGCACCGCACCTCCAGTGAATTCCCATCTGGCCAGTTCCTACTCCCATCGTCACGGTCACATTCAGAGGCGATGGGCTCCTCGCCACCTCCAAGTCATTTGCGTCCTGAGACCTCACTTGAACTATCCCAGCCTTCCTGTTTCTTCCACTGTGCTGAGATGGGAGGCTTCTGTCCATTGTGAAGAGACTCTCTTCTCCCAGTGGCCTCATTTCAATGCTTATCTTTAATAATGAAATGATCTTTAATAATTTAGCAGAGTTAACTGCTTCGCCCATTGCTTGCACATAGTCTGTGTTCAAAAACATGTGCATTTCCCTACACTTGGCTCCCGTTGCCTCGTCGCTCACCTCAAAGCCGTTTCTCCGTCCTCATTACCCCTTGCCTTTCTTTAGCATTGTGGTGTATTTCTTTCCAATATTTTTATGCTTGAGAAATACAGTTGAAAACGCACTATAGGTACTTTTTTCACTAGTTATGTCACTGCGTATCTCACTAGCTACGAGCATTTCCCGGCTAATGTTACTAACCCTGATTTTTGATGACCACTGGATAGTCCGTCTCATGGGTGTACCAACCTTCACTTGGCCACCATCTTCGGGGCCAGAAGGGACACTGAGCTCTTTTCCCAGTGGCACAAGACTCACTTTTCAAATCCCATTGGTATTAGTACAAACAGAAAGGGTCTCACTCCTCTGATGCATTTTGTAAGTGGTGTCATCTCCTTCATCTTGAAAATATTAACCACCTAACTGCTTACAGCTTCTCTATTCCTAGAGAACTACATAGATTTGATCACTGCATTCTAGAAGTTTACAGTCCAAGAAAGACATACTGGTGCAGGCATGCTGCTTCATATCCACTTGCCAAAGACAAACGTTGTTGAAACTAGCCCAGATGAGTCTAGGACAATCACATTAAAAGATCAGGACCAAAGTACATTTGTTCCAGAGACTGGGGAGGGACGGGACCAGTGGAGACCAGCTGCGACAGCCAGCCTTCACCTGGGCCAAATGTGAAGAACCAGTGTGTGATCTGCTCGTCCCCTCTGAAGGCCTCTGTCCTAACCTACTTCCTCCTCTCTTCCAGGGCATTGGAACTTGGGGCTGCTCTCAGAAATGCACTGTACCTCCACCTGCTCCGTTCTTTAACTTTCTCCCCGCTTTCCCTCCTGACCCACCTTTCCCATGTTACCTTCCTGTCCCCCAGCTTTGCCTCAGGTCCCAGGCTGACCCTGCCCTTGATCAGTGGGGGGTGGGAGGTGGCACTGGTTTGAGGAGCTTCTCAGATCTCCCAGAGCTAGTCAGCCTGGAGTCGAGTTTGGAAGCGTGGGTCTCCGGCTGTGGCTGTGAGGTCCCCCAGACACTATCTGCTGCTTCTCCGTCAGCATCCTCTGGAGGCACTGTGCTCATCGGGCTGGGCTGCCTCCTGCCACACGCCTTGGCCACTGTCCCACCAGTGCCTGCCTCCCTGATACCATGAGAGAGCTCGTCTAGATTCCAGGAACAAATCCATCCTTCTCTGCCTCCTTCCAATGAAAGATAAAAAACATTAATGGCAACAACATCTATTTAGTGAGTGCTTACTCACTTACTTACATTTAATCACTGGCCCTTCCATTCTGGGCCGTGACAAGACACATGCCAGAACCGACTCCTGGAAAGATGTGAGGACACATGGGTTATCACTGCATCAAAACTAACATCCCCTGTGGACCCAGACAGGCCTGTGGGAGAGGGAGAGGCAGAAAACCTACCTGTCTCACTGCTTCTGTGCCAAGTCCAGGAATGGTGTTTTTGCCCTGTGACGTCTGAGAGCCAGAAACAAAGGAGGAGGTCATCAGAAGTCAAGGTATGGTCTTCGGAGCAGTCATTACAATAAAGGGACTGGCTTTATTCTTGGGCAGATTCACAGTCTGTGGGGTGCCTAGTCCCTTTGACTAATATTCTTGTTCTTGAGTCTGATCTGTAGCTGTTTTGCTGTGTTTCAGCTCTGAGGGTAGTAGAAATAAATTAGAAATTTAAATAGCTCGCCCTCCCCTAAAATGGCTTCAATTCTAAAATGAAAATAAGTGTTTTGATGATCTGGTCATCCACACTAGCCCTCACAGCACTGACTGAGAGTTAACTGTCATCAAATATCCATCCGCCCAGGATGAGTTACAGGTTATGGCAGGTGAATAATTTGTTTGGTGAATAATACTAACGCAATTTATTTTACTGTTTACTCTCTTGTGTCAGAGGAATCAGCTAGTAGAGCAAGGACTATGGATTAGTTCTTTAAACATTTTTGTCTGTGGGGTGCCTGGGTGGCTCAGTAGGTTAAGGGTCTGACTCTTGGTTTCGGCTCAAGTCATGATCTCAGGGTCGTGCGATGGAGCCCTGTGTTGGGCTCTAGGCTCAGCATGGTCTGCTTGGGATTCTTTCCCTCTCCCTCTCCTGCTTCTCCCCGTGCCTATGCTCACTCACTCTCTCTCTCTCTCTCTCTTTCTCAAATAAATAAATGAAGTCTTTAAAATATTTTTGTTTGTAAGTCTTCTGTCCCATCCATGTTAGATTTAAACTTTTTTCAAATTTAATTTACTAATTATATTTCTTGTGCATGAATTACATGATTATGTCCTTTACCCATTTACCCACTGAGGTATTGGTGATATTCATAAATACGTCTGAATAAATTTTCATATGTTTACAGATGGTAACTATGTTCCATTCTGTGGTGAATAGTCTTCCTTTTTTTAATCGTTAGTCATTTTTATCGTTTAGAAGTTAAAAATCTTTTGTAACTGTGTTTGACCATTTCATTTCACTTCTAATTTCTTCTCTTGCCCCAATGATAAGAAAATTATCACCTAAAGTGGGACTAAAAACCCTAATTTTCCCTTAGGGTTCCATTCCCCACCATCCTTAAGATCTTACACTGACATTCTCTGGGCCTCAGAGCCCAGGCCCCCTAACCCTTCAATACATTTTTTTCACAAAGGTTGAACCCTCGTGTTAGGATTTCAACAGGGCAGGTACCTGCAGAGTCCATTGTTCACCTGTTTAGCCTGGATTTGGAACTATTTCTTATGTTTGCTGATGTCTGAGAGGGTCACGGCTTACTCCGTTCATACCTAAGTTGGTGTCCGCGTTCACCCATTCACCCACTTGTTTATTCACTCATTCACACACGTATGCATTCAGACATTTGTTGTATGTGGCAACAGACTCACATGTAGCCCCCAGTGAGCCCTACTTTCTGGTGTTCACCCGTGAGGGTAGGCAGGACCTATGTATGACTTGCTTCTAATAGCAGAACATAGTAGAGGTGATGCAGTGTCCCTCCTGTGATTGGGTTACATAACAAAGACTTTGTGTTGCTGGAAGATTCGACCTCGAGACGGACCGTGCCAGTTTGATGAAGTAAAGCAGCCCTACTGGAGAAGCCCACATGGCGAGGGCCTGTGGGCAGCCTCCAGCCAACAGCCAGGAAGAAGCTGGGATCCTTGGTCTTAGAGCAGCAAGGAAATGAATTCTGCCAAGAATGTGAGTGAGCGTGGAAGAGGTTCCTTCCCCGTTTGAGCCTCCAGGAGGGAGCACAGTCCAGATGACACCTCGATTGCAGTCTTGTAACACTTAAGTAGAGGGGCCGTCTAAGCCGGGCCCTGACCTGAAGAAACTGTGAGATAATAAATGGGTATAGTTTGAGCTACTATGTGCACGGGAATTTGTTGTGCAGCAATAGAAAATGAATACAGTGCGCCATTCTAAGTACCATACAGGCATCTCTCACTTAGTGCCTGAAGTAACCTCATGGGCCTAATCACGCTAATAATATTCCCATTCTACAGATGAAGACAGGGAGGCTCAGGAATTGAACTCCAGAACATTCTGCTCTCAACAACTGAACTCCCATGGCATATTTCATTGTAATGTATGGTATTATTTCATAAATTCAAGTGTATCATGGTTTAAAAACTTATCTCCTGATCACACGGACTATATTTAGGAAAAGCTCTACTAGGCACACCTAGCACACAAAGTAAATGTTTTTATAAATTCAACATGACAGGGAACTTTCCTATTACTCTTTAGTGCTATGTTTTTACCATGTATCTCACAGAAAAATTATTAGATTCAAGAATAAGAAAGTTTCTCTTTTGTGTTAAAGCAGTGATAGACTGTAAACTATTTAGAAGGGAGAATGATTCTGGTTGATATGAGCCCCACGTTCCTGGGAACTGACCTAGAATTAGAACAGCGAAGTAGGGGTGCCTGGGTGGCTCAGTTGTTAAGCATCTGCCTTCGGCTGAGGTCATGATCCTGGGATCCTAGGATCCTAAGATCAAGCCCCACATCGGGCTTTCTGCTCAGCGGGAAGCCTGCTTTTCCCTCTCCCACACTCCCTGCTTGTGTTCCTCTCGCTGTCTCTCTCTGTCAAATAAATAAATAAAATCTTAAAAAGAAACCAAAACAACCAGCCACACAAATATCCATCAGAATGTGCTGGATCTTGGATTCTGTCTTTAAATTTGCTGCCAAACAAAAGCACGTCATATTGTGTCCTAACTTTCCCATTTCTGATCAGGTATAGAGAAAAATTAGGAAGCAAGGAGATTTAGAATTGCTTTTTTTATTTTTAAGCAACTATTTGGTTCAGTGTTCTGAGAAGCTGAGATAGGATTATGACCCCACTACTGTGTCTTCTAATGAGAGTTCTTCCTATTCTGCATTTATCAGATGTTAATTATTCATCCTGCATGATTGAGGATTTTGGAGTCAGAGATTCACCTGCAATATTTGGAATACCAGTGGAGGCCTACATCAACACAGAATTTATAAAGCAGCTGGTGCTAGGCAAAGCTAATGATGGAATTTCAGTTTAATAAAAAGACCCCCAACTGAGCACACCATCTTGAAAAAAGTATACTTATCAAACGGCTTTCAATCAGTTCAAGAGAGACACCTTAATTGGGAAGAGGAAGATTTGCAGAGTAGTTTGTCATTGTGCCAATTCCAGATCAATAACCACATGTCTGCTCTTTGGCAGACATGGCTTTTGCTTTATATGAAAGAACCACATCAACTTCCTCTCCATTTGGGTAAACTCTGTTTCATTTCATGATGTTAAATAATATCTTCTTTTTTTCTCCCCAGATTTTATTTATTTGTCAGATATAGAGAGAGAGAGCACAGGCAGGGGGAGCAGCAGGCAGAGGGAGAAGCAAGCTCCTCAGAGAGCAGGGAGCCCGATGTGGGACTCCATCCCAGAACCTTGGGATCATGACCGAGGCGAAGGCAGATGCTTAACCAACTGAGCCACCCAGGAGTCCCAATAATATCTTCTTTTAGGTCACCTCTGTGTCTTCATAATAAATACAACCAAAATTAGATTTGTGATTATAAAGGTCACTTAAAAAAATTTTTAAGTAGATTTTATATTTGCAAAAAGAAAGGAATGCTTTTCAGAATTTTAGTATTTTCAAAATTGTTTTGTTGGAAAAAACGTTGGGTAGAACTAAATTATGGTGGTTGAACTATAAGAAGAACATGCTGAGCAAAGATAATCTGGATTCATATAAAATTATTTGGCAAAGACTGTACAGAATCATCTATTAATAAACAAAAATAAAATGGTTCTACTATTGGAGGGAAGGGTTTGGAATACTGAAGATTGTAACTCAGTCATCAAGTCTTAGTTTCCTTTTTTTTGAAAGGAGATACTCATTCAAACTGGTGACTATCAAACTGGTCTCAGTGGTATATTAGAGGGAATTATGGACCAGACAGGGCAGGAGAAGACAGAGAGGGTGATGGAGCAGGAGCTCAATGTGGAGGTCAAGGCCAAGCTTGGGGGTTGGGGGAGGGCTCTAGTTCCCTCACTTCAATCAGGACAGATCTTTTCTTTCCCTCCCCCCACTCCTTCCCTCCCTCCTTTCTTTCTTTCTTTCTTTCTCTTCCTTCTGTTTTTTTTCTGTCTTCTTCTCTCTCTTCTGCTTCTTTCCTTCCTTTTTTCCTCCCTCCCTCCCAAAATCTATACCTATTTATATAGATATAAATTAACATGCAGAAATATCAAGTTTCTGCATAAGATTTCTTTTTGAAAAACAGGATTCTACTGCTAAAATAGAGTTTGAAAATCAGTGGACTAGACAATTCTAAGTCCTTTTACTTCTGTGAATTTCTTCCTTCTAGTAATTTTTCTAATTACTGTTGGGATTCCAAGATCCAGGAACAAAATAGCAAGGGAGACTGAAAATATTTTAGAATCCATAACAAATATCTATCTTACATGAACTATAGTTCTCCTAAAAGCTGTGGGTGAAATGGCATCTTACAGACCCCTACAGAGATATGGGATTATGGCTAAAAGTTTTAGTTTTTTGCAAATTAACTACACAGAACAGAGCCATTCCCTCTTACGCATTTCATCTACTAGATGATGTGTAGGCAAAGTGACAGAATTGTGGCTTAATTTAAAAAATCAAAAGTATTCTTGCATTTAGAGAATCTGATACAAGAGTCAGTGGGATACTCTGAGATCATTTCTCTCACGTTATATACTCATTTATCCATTAAATTAATAAGTTTTTATTGAATCTGAGTGTGTGTCAGCCACTACATTATGTGTTGAGGTTATAGTATATTGCTCCTATCCATATAGAAATGATGTTTTAGTGGAAGAGAGAGCAGTTAAACCCATAATCATACACATAAGCATACAATCACATATTTTTAGGAGTGCTGTTAAGTAAAAGAGCAGGGTTCTCTGAGAACAGGTGTCAGAGAAGACATGAGAACAGTAGGCTTTAGACAGCGAAAAGGACTTATGTCAAGTCATTGCACAGAGCATCAGAGAGCTGACACTAGACCCAATCACGTGTTCTCTGTCTCACCAACTTGACAGTGAAAGTTTAGGCTGAGTGATGGAAATCCCAAATCCGTGAGCTCCCTTCCTGGCTTCTCCACTACTTTGGAATGCTGAGCAGCCTTGAGAGACCCCTAAATATCGGCACCAAGAATGGATGTTTCAAATTTTTGAAAATCGTTTTCTTCTTTGGTTAAGATCTCTCTGCTTACAGTGGGGTTGACTAGAGGTTGGCAGAGGTAACAATGTCTGTGATTAAAGAAAAGAAATTCCTTAGTGGCCAAAGAAATCATTTAATCATTAAAACTTCCAGGCTGCAACCACGTTCAACAGCTTCTTTGAGTCTACTTTGTTGTGAAACCACAAAGTTTTGTTCCTTTCGGAGGTTTGGTCAAAATGTACACTAATTCCCATTACAGACTTAAAAAAAAAAAAGACTTTACTATTAAGTAATCTCTACACCCAATGTGGGCCTTGAACCCATGACCCTAAGATCAAGAATCATAGCTCTTTCGGCTGAGCCAGCCAGGCACCCCTCCTCCAGTATAAACTTCTGCCCAGATAAGTTTACCAGACCTATCCATTAGAAGAAAATCCAAGTAAAAGCATAATTTTTTTAAAAAGGTTTTATTTATTTATTTGACAGAAATCACAAATAGGCAGAGAAGTAGGCAGAGAGAGGGGGGGAAGCAGGCTCCCTCCTGAGCAGAGAGCCTGATGTAGGGCTCGAGCCCAGGACCCTGAGATCATGACCTGACCTGAAGGCAGAGGCTTAACCCACTGAGCCACCCAGGCACTCCTAAAAGCATCATTATTAAAATTATTAGCTAACAGCAACCAAAATGAACCCATTCTCCTCTTTGGAAACCAAAGCAGTTGGGATATGGATAGTAGCCCATACAGATAGCAGAGCTTGAGGTTATTTTCTCTTGAAAAAACCCGAAGAGTAGGGATAGGATGATTGATGGCAAATCCATACACTTTGGAGATCCAACAAGCACACAGCCAAAAAGCCTCCTTTCGAGAACACTGAGGAGCTTTGCCTGCCTGCATGGATGCCGTCTACCTCAGGGAAGCACCGGCCATCGGATGGTACAGCTTAAGTTCTTTCTAGTGTTTGATGGGATAAGTGACTGACTTTCCTCAATCTACAGCCTCAATCATAGTCAAATGCAATTCTGTTGAAATGTTTTGTTTGTTTTTATATCTTTTTATTATATTCAGAAATTGTCTGCACATATATACTATGTATAAAATCTTTGCATTAATGAATAAATGGGATTATAGCATACATGTTGGTTTTTTGGGGGGTACAGATTAATTTTTTTCCTTTTCTTTTTGCAAAGCTCCTCCCTTCTCTTCTGTTTTCCTGATGCCCTGAACCCCACCCCAACCCATGTCATCAAACTAGCTTGTATTTTTGCAAATTTTTCTTTTGTCTTTTTTAAAGATTTATTCATTTGGGGGGTGAAGAGAGTATGAGCAGGGAAAGGGGCAGAGGGAGAGGGAGAATCTCAAGTAGACTGCCCCAGAGTAAGGAGCCTGACTTAGGCTCTTAGGACCCTGAGACCATGACCTGAGCCCAAATCAAGAGTTGGCTACTTAACTGATGTAGCCAACCAGATGTTCTATTTTTGCATATTTTTTATTCATGCTCATATAATCTTATGTAGGCATATATATGTACACAAAAGCATATATAGTCCCATATATGGGTTTTGGGCACCATTTTTTAGAAATCATATTATATAACCTTTTGACATCATATTATATATCCTTGTCCTATATTTGTCTTTCTCACTAGGAAACACCTCAGGAGACTGTCTCCAAGTCAACTGACATAGCTCCACTTCATTTCCTACCACTTCTCTGGTATACCATGTACCATAACTTACCTTGTTTTCAGTTTTCTGCTATATTGAACAATGCTGTGATTAACTCCCTTGTACATTTGTCCTGTATACCAGGGCTCTTATTTTTAAAGGAGGGCTTTCCAGAAGTGAGAATTCTGAGTCAAAAGATGTAGCTATTTAATTTTAATAAATGTTATCAGATTATTTTCCAAAAAAGTATTATAACAATTCCCATTTCCATCAGGAATAATGACAGCATCATTTCTCCCTGCATCCATATCAGAATGTATGTTATTATTCTTTCTTGTTTTTGCCAGACTAATGGGTTTAAACCTCGCTGTTACTTTATTTTTCATTTCCCTAACTACTGGTGATTTAAATCTTTCACAAAGCTGTACGCTATCTGGTTTTGCTCCTCCACAAGTCGGCTATTTTCTTTTTATTTTCAGTTTTATGTTTGAAGAGTTCATTGCATAATAATATTATATTTTTCATTTTGCAATTTTTTTTCTAAATTTCTCATTTGCCCATTTCTGTTATCATTTGAAATACATATTTTCATATACCTTAAAGTGTATATCTTTTCTTTTACAGCTTCTAGGTTTACTGTCTTAGTTATGAAAATGTCCCAAAACATGGACATTGTTGAAACATTGTTATTCTTTTGTTTTGTTTAGGCTTTTGACCCATCTAAAATCATTTTTGTATAGGAGTCCAACTTAATTTTCTATGCCATCTGAAAATAACCCACCCTTCTCCCACTGAATTGGTCTAACATCTCCATCATATATTAAATTCTCATATATATATCAAGGTCTATTTCTGGATTCTGTGTTCTGTTCTACTGATTTATCTATTTGTATGCAAATACTTTATTTTTAGGGCCTTTATGAGATCTTCTGATATTTGATAATGGATGTTACTCCTGACTGTTCTTCTCTTCCTTCCATTTAAAATATGATTGGGCTGTCTTGTGCACTGTTGGTGGGAATGCAAACGGATGCAGCCACTGTGGAAAACAGTACGGAGTTTCCTCAAAAAGTAAAAAAAGTAAAAAATAGAACTGCCCTATGGTCCAGTAAGTCCACTACTGGGGATTCATCCAAAGAATACAAAACCACTAATTCAAAAAGGTCTGTGTACCCCTATGTTTATTGCAGCATTATTTACAATAGCCAAATCATGGAAATAGCCCAAGTGTCCCAGTAGATGAATGGATAAAGAAGATGTGGTACACACACACTGGAATAGTACTCAGTCATAAAAAGAATTAAATCTTTCCATTTGTAACTGCATGGATGGATCGAGAGACTATCATGCCAAGTGAAATGAATCAGTCAGAGAAAGACAAATATCAAATAATTTTAGTCCTATGTGAAAATTAAGAAACAAAACAAATGAGCAAAGGAAAAAAAGGAGAGAAAGAGACAGAGAGAGAGAGAGAGAGAGAGAGAGAGAGGCAAACCAAGAACAAACATATGGTTACCAGAGGGGAGGTGGGTGGGGGATGGGTGAAACAGGTGCTGGAGATTAAGATTTCACTTATCATGATGAGCACTGAGTATGTGTAGAATTGCTGAATCACTATATTGTACCCCTGAAACTAATATAACATTGCGTGTTAACTATACTGGAATTCAAATTAAAAAAAACAATTCAGTTATGTTTTTCAGGCATTTGTCCCTTTAAGTAAACTTCAAGGCCAATAAGTACAAGCAAAAGTTGTGTTTCCTGGACAGAAGCTTTAAAAATCAGAATATGATGTACCTCATCTTTTCCCATCTCAGTGATGGCAGAAGCACTGACTGAGATGAAAGTTCCTTCAGCCTGGGTTCCTAAGTGACAGTATGGTGAGCAGAGTCACCCTCATGACCCATGTTGGACATGTAGACTCAGTGAGAAATCAAGTTTGGTTATGTTAAATCACAGAAACTGTGGGGTTGTTACTGCACATTACCTAGCTTGTTCTAACTTATGGGACTGTTGGGAGGCTTAGATCAGCTAACACACGTTCAAACATATTTCTAAAATAACTTGGAACCCCGTTACACATCGATACATGTTAGGCAATACAATTAAAATCACTAGCAAATAGCAACGAGACGGAAGCTGCTCCCGACTCGAGACGGAAGCTGCTCCCGACTCGAGACGAGGCTTTCTGGCCATAGAGTTTAGCTTCAGGTGATTAAGAAGATACATGTAACCAGAAGAAATATCTGACTTGCTTGCTAAATATTGTAGTTAAAAGTTTGATGCCTATAAAAATGCAAACCATTTCACACTGATAAGATGATAGTCCGTTACTATAAGGAAGGAAACTTAGAACACATTTGAAGATGATGAGTTACATCAGTGATTGCAAACCAATGGCCCATTGCTCCAAACATAGGCCATAGATGTGGTTTACTTTGATCACAATGTTTTAAAATCAGAGAAACACACACACACACACACACACACTTTCTGCCTCTCTTGGGAAAACTGGAAGATCTTGCCACTGTAAGATTATACTTCTGCATGACCCAAATCTCCAGAGCTGAGTAACAGCATTTCTGGCATTTCCTAGTTCCCCAGGGCCCCCGCCCCAACTTTGTTCCCTTATACCCAGTCCATTTTGCCCATGTACATTTCCTACTGGTCCAGGGTTGTGTAGGAAGGTGTGACCCCTGACTGCATAGAATGAAAATCTGATTACTTCTTGAGTAGTAGGGTACAGTGAGGTCTAGATACACTATGAAGGAAGGAAAAGTGAGATATTGATGCCTAAGCCCTTCGGTATCTTTTTGATAAAACTGGTTTATGGAAGAAGAGACATTTTTCTTTCTGCAGAAAAGAATAAAATTAGGTTTTTGACACCTCAGCAGCAATTTTCATCATCCACTGGGTTCCAGACCACATGGGATAATTAATTCTCTCAGCCCCCTCATAGAGTTAGAATTTCAGAAATACCATTAGTCAGAAAATGAATTTAGGGAAACATTTGCAAAATCTTGTCACTTCAGAAGAATCTTAATACAACAAGATAATGAATGGTCAATAAAACCCTCTAACTGAACCTGTTCCATCTTGCTCATTTGAGAAGGAGTTTCTATCACACAAAAGCGATTGGACAGAAAAGTCTAGAATCCAGATTGTTCAGTGTATAATTCCTATGCAATTGTTTCAGCATTATCTAAACTCCTTTGCATTCATGTCCCTTAAAATACCTCTAATGGTAACTGCATTCATCATTTTGGCTTCACTTTCATTAAAAGAGAAAACATCTTCTTACCACTACCACCTTGCAATCTGTTAACTGGCCTAGTTTTCAAAGGCAGAATCTCCTAGTAAAACTATGCCTCTTGTTACATATGCAACCAATAAAACAAAAACAGCCTATATAATTTTTTAAAAGATTTACTTATTTGAGGTAGGAGGGGCGGAGGAGAGGGAAAGAGAGTCTTAAGCAGACTCTGCATAGAGCACAGAGCCTGAAGCCCAACACGGGGCTTGACCTCAAGACAGAGACCATGACCTGAGCTGAAACCAAGAGTCGATGCTTAATTGACTGCACCACCCAAGTGCCCCCAAAATAGCCTGTACAATTTAATGTAACTGTGTAGATTTCCATGCTATCAGTAACTATTTTATTAATGTTCTAATTTAATTCAATGTATTGGAAACCAAGGTGAGATCAGATATTGGTCCAAAGTAATGACTGTGTCTTCTGAATTATCGGGAATACACAGTGGGTTTGAGAGTGGGGCCTCCTTGGATCTTCAATGAGATACTTCTTTCTGTTTGACGATTTCTTTTTTCAAAGATTTTATTTATTTATTTGACAGAGAGAGAGAGAGAGGGAGAGAGAGAGAATAAGCATAAGCAGAGGGAGTGGCAGGTAGGGTAGAAGCAGCTTCCCTGCTGCACAAGGAGCCAGATGTGGGGCTCAATCCCAGGACACTGGGATCACGACCTGAGCCAAAGACAGATACTTAACCAACTGAGCCACCCAGGTGCCCTGTTTCACGAAATTTTAAAGGTCATGAAGAGCTCATTGAGGAAGGAGGGAACATGGAATATCTGATTTTAGAGCATCCAAAATTCCAATTTATCTCATCAATAAAATGCCCCTTCAGTCCTGCTTTTTTGTTGGACAGGAAAGAGGTGGAAATTTAAAAATGCCTGAAGTAACCTTGTGGATTGAAGAGCGAGAGACCTTCTCAAATCGGAGACAAGAACTTTTCCATCTGCATTTTTCAAACACAGACTTTTTAAAAAATTACTTTAACTTTTAATTTCAATAACTTGAATACCTTAGAATACTGCATTAACACCGATAAATTTTATTTATTTATTTAAACCCTGAGACATTTAAAAATATCTTTTCTTCTTCAAACAAAATAAGGATGATTTTCATAGACCTGTTGTATAGCTTCAGATGAAATAAATACAGCGGAGAAATAAGTTGCTTCCTATCTTCATTCTAGTTATAGTGAAAAAGTTTTTCTGGATTCTGGATGTTAGTAGTTTCCTTTAAAAACTACTCTGGAAACCCTTCACAAATGAAAGGAATGTGTATAGTATGCAAATTCCAAGTGTGCTGTCCTCATTTACCCAGTGGAATTCAAAATAAGCCCCAACTTGTGAACATATTAAAGCAGATTGAAATGGATATTAGCGGGATTTGTAAGGAGAAGCACTCCAGTCAGTCAAACATGCTATGCACGGGAACTTTGATAATGTTGTTTTACTGATAATTACCTGCCGGCTGTCACCTCAAAGTGGGATTTCATGCAGGTTCCAGTATTTAAATATTACATTCAGAGCCAAGCCTGCGGAGACACTTGGGCTGATCTGGCCATGTCCATTTTATTTCACAATTATCTGTGTCTTTCTTCATGAGAAGCAATGCAGTTAACTCTCTTTTAATTGTGTTTGATCTGTGGGGGCCAGAGCACACTCAGCACACGCCCCCTTCCGCCGTCCAAGCAAGCCCATTCTGCCTTCTCTCCCTCTCCTCGGAGGCCAGCGGACAGACACACCAGAAATACTGGAGGGCAGCACCTCCTGACTGAGCATGAATATTCATCTCATCTCAGCAACTCATCGCTGGGGCAGAGCAAACACCCCACACTTACATTAACTAAAGGTGGTTTAGATGGAAAGGACCAACTGACGTGGCTGTCCTGGACAGCTAGTGCCCGGGGTCTCCAGTCCTACAGGGAACTTCCTTTTCCCTGCAACCCCCCTACCCCCCGCCGCCACCCCATCCCACAAAGCACCCCCCCCACCTCCCCGCATACTGAACTCCTAATTAAATTTAACAGTTTCAAGAGTTTAAACTGTATATCTTTTTAATTGTGTCCTACTTTGTATTGGCTCATGCGCAAGTCTGAACATGGATAGTACAGCTTTTTATGATATAATATCACCCTAATTGGTGCTTCATAGGCCGTGGTTGAATTCTTTTCAATTAAGCTCTAACGTACAGTAACTGTTTCTCTCTGCAAATGCTGGAAAGCCATTCACAAGAGAGGACTGGTACTGCACAATTCCGAAGTACCTTAATGTGTCAAAAATGTTTTGTGAAGAAAGCTACTGTAAATGCAATCACCTACATTGGTGTTCCCATTGTTAACTGGGAGTAAAAGTATTGCTAATTGTCCTGCGTTTTAGCTGGGTTTTTAAAGCATTATGTAGCAAGTACACCGGAGGGTCAATTTGTGAAGTGAAATACTTAGCATGCAAAGCGTAATACAAGACGCTGTGTAATACTTGACCTCTCAGCATAATAAATGTAGCAGTGAAACGCTGTGCATTCAGTATTCACTGAATAGAGCCTTCGCAGTGGAACAAAACCAGAAAATGTTCTCTTCATTCCTTTTTTTTTTCACTAAGCGAAAATTATTCTTTATAATGGCCATTGCAGCAATTAGCTGGCATTTGGTAGAATAAATGTGCAGAAATAGCAATTTCTTATTTTAAATGAGATTTTGTATGGAGCCTGCAAATTACTTGAGGTATATGAATAATTGTGCCTTAGCTTTATGCTACAGAATAGGGTGTGGGTGGGTATAAAGATTTCCTATTTGCAGTTAAATGTTTAGACATTTTATTATTTTAATTTCACTCGCAGTCTGCCTGGATTGACCCTGCTTTCCCATTGATCACTTTATGTGCGCCTGGAAGCAAGTGTGCAGATGGCGGGAGACTCCCAATTAGTGCACTATGTTTTTTATGAATGTGACATGTGAGTGCAATCAGGTCTCCTCTGGAGGCAATGGCGGTATTTAGGCTTTGGGATCCTAAATCGATACCATTTAATAATCTGCATGGAATGAACGTTTGTCAATATTCTTTGCAGTCAAATGCAATTGGAAACTTCATTAAATTTTTATCCAAAGTTTTTCACCTTATTGAAATGCATTCTTCCAGACATTCATGATTCATCTAATTAGCCTTAAGTAGGGTATTTTTTCCTCTCTCAAAGTGATTCAGTTAATTATGTCCATATATTCATAATTATAAGGTGGATGAGTTGGGTAAAAACTGAAATTATGAAATCTGCAGAGAGAGTCTATGAGGTTCAGAATGTAGAATACAAAAGAGAGATGAGTAAAAGTCAGAGCAATGAAATACTTTGTTTTAATCCCCCTCAGCCTACTGCCCCCCCAACTGCCTTCTCACAGAGTCTTGCGTCTTATTCACTTATCACTTGTCATCCAACAATTTCCAAAAACTGGTTTTAGGCAAGCACATAGTGAAATATATATATATATATATATATATACACACACACACACACACACATACACACACACATGTATGTGTATATATATATATATATATATATATATATATATATATATACACCTGACTAATATCTTGGAAATTATTTTTAATTAAAAAAAATTAAAGAGAATATGGGGCACCTGGGTGGCTCAGTGGGTTAAAGCCTCTGCCTTTGGCTCAGGTAATGATCCCAGGGTCCTGGGATTGAGCCCCGCATCGGGCTCTCCGCTCTCTCTCTTCTCTCTCTCCCTCTGCCTGCCTCTCTGCCTACTTGCGATCTCTGTCTGTCAAATAAATAAATAAAATCTTTAAAAAAAATTAAAGAGAATATATAGTCATGTAAAGTTTAACAATTCAAACAGTTCCTTTCACTCACCAATCACCATCAAGATACTATCACTTTTTTAAAAAAGATTTTACTTATTTGAGAGAGAGAGAGAATGAGCAGGAGGGAGAGGGAGATGACATGGGGCTCGATCCCAGGCAATGGGATTATGACCTGAACCGAAGGCAGACGCCTAACTGACTGAGCCACCCAAGTGCCAGATACTATCACTTTAACCAATTTCTTACATGTTCTCCTTCCACATTTTTAAGTCCTTTCTTCTAATTCCAGTCCTTCACACACTTTGTTTGGACATTATAATCATACATAGTCTACAAAATATCTTCAATTTCAAGAATTTTGTTTTATTTTTCCCTAGGCAACTTTACTAGTTCAAGAGAAGTTGTCTTTAAAATTGTATTTTTGAATTATTGGTTAGCTAAATGAAGGGACAGTCTACCCCAATTTTTATTTTACCTAAGACCTAAGCACATACAACTTTTTACTCAAGCTAATTTTCTTTCTGTCATTGAGTGATGCCAAAAATTCTTCTGCCAATGCTATAATGAAGGCAAGCCATTATCAAATGACATAACTCATCTGTTAGCGCCAACCTGTGATACTACAAAATTGGAAATAGCCTGGATTAGTTATTGTTCCTCTCTGGGTATAATGACGTTCTCATACAGTAAGCAGCTACGAACCCATCACTCTACAGATAAGTTGTGTCAGCTATCCTCCTTCACAACAAGCCCTAGGGAGAGCGCTGGGTGATTATATTAGTCTTTGCTCGAGATCTTTAACAAATCGCATGGCCACCGGCCAGAGAGAATTGTACAATTTCTGTCCTATTTTAACTCCTTGTGACTTTTTCTCCACTGGGGCAAATAACAAGTCACGATCATAGTTTTAACATTTTACATGATTTATAGTAAACCCCAGTAGCTGCCTACAAGGAAAAATCTAGTTTTAAAAATTGTACGTATGAAATGAAAGAATGTGAGTTATAACTTTTTTCTAATTATTCCTTTCTTGAAATGTTCCTTTTGAAACTTCTTTTCTTTAAAAAAAGATCTTATTTATTTATTTGACAGAGAGAGCAAGAGTGAGAGTGTACAAGTAGGGGGAGCAGCAGAGGGAGAGCGAGAAGCAGACTCCCCGCTAAGGAGGGAGCCCAATGCGGGACTCGATCCCAGGACCCTGGGACCATGACCTACCTGAGCTGAAGGCAGACGCTTAGCCATCTGAGCCACCCAGGCGCTCCCTCTTGAAGTGTTCCAAAGGAGAAGAATGTAGCGGATTAAGGGTAAAATTTAATCCACATCTTTGTGGGGTATATGCAAGTGTCACATATATAACTACATGAATAAAGGCAATGGTATGTTAAAACAGAGAGAGAAATGTCATCTGTGTTTTCTTATTGCTGTTCTTAAAGAGTAATGCCCTGGCCATGGTGATCACCTGGATAATTCTTTTCATAAGATATTTCATGTCATTATGATCCTCTAACAAATCTTCACTGTTTCCCTAGAGGTCGACAGGGAGCTTCACAGTTCATTAAAAAAAAAAAAAAAAAAGATGACGCATATAGTGCAAATGTGTCATATATTGGACTGTTAGCCTCAGCATTATTGGAAGTTTTATTATATCTCTGCCATAACATAGAATAACAATATTTTCACCTGGAACATTTACCAAGGTACAACCTTTCTCTTCCCAAAACGAAATAGAGGGGCCACTCCTTGTTTTGAGTGTCTACACCAAGAAAGAACCTTTCTTTTCCTGTTACCCAAGGGAAGTCCCAAGGGAACCCCTAGAGTTTCCTTCGGCGACGTCAATGCAGAGGGCTCGCCTTGGATGACTGCCCATTTCCCATATGTATTCTTGCTCTCTTATATCCCGTCTTCACTGGGGAAGAGTCTCTTCCTTTGGGATATTCTCCTCACTCCCACTTCTGGTTGTCCAATTCCCTCTCCTCTTTCAAGGCCTAGGTCAAACATTCTCTCCTCTATGAAGCTTTCTCTGCTGTCCTCCTTAGAAGGAAGCCCTTCCTCTTCGGAACCATGAGAGCAATTTATCTTTCTACCTTGTGGAAATTTACATATGTTTTATCATCCCTGCTCGGCTGTAGACTTCCTGGAATTAGGATCCATGTCTAAACCAGTTCCAGTGCCTTACGCATTGTAAGCATTCAATAAATATCTCTTGACTGAACAGCTTTTACCAGCAAGACTCTGCTCAGTGATCCACAATTATATACGGCAAAGAGTTACAAACAACCAAAGAAATGTAAACATTCCAGGAATGACCTTATCTATTCTCTGAAACACAGCACTGAGCTTTCCTGATACTCTTAGAAGTTTCCAGACAGCAATTTCTGGTGCCTTTGTTCTGAATCAGAGACAAACTAGTTTGCAAATCAGGTGGGAGCTTTTGCTCCAGGGCTGTTGTATAAAGCGATCTGGAATGTGAATTCGTTTTTAACCAGCTCTCACTCATGAACATTGTACGTATGGAGCTTTGTGAACTTAAACAAGCTGTGTAGTCTTTCAAGCCACAGTTTCCTCATTTGTAAGTAGGGAAAAATAAAGCCTCCCTCACACAATTAATCCTTAAGATTAAATGATTAAGTGCCCAATGGATAGAAAAATGGTATCATTGTGGCATGACTCTCAAAAGCCACGTGATGCTTTTTGTGTTTATTAGAAAAAGCCATCTATCTAAAATTATCTGATAAGTATACAAATCAATCAATGATGTCTTTGACTCGTGCCCCCTTCGAATGTGGTACCCTTTCATACTCAACTGTGCATAATGGCACAGTATATTGCCGATAACAATGATGATGATATGATGACGGATCCCTTTTATTTTTAACTATCTGAGAAAGTTCTGGCATTATTCCTGTAACCTGAGAACATTCTGGGGAATCAGCCTACTTTTGTTAATACATATCTCACTGTACTCCAATGACTGGAAAACACTTCTGCCTTCATCACTAGACTGTGTACAACAGAAGGGCAGGAGCCAAGATCTTATTTATCTGTGTGTCCCCAGGGCCTAACTGGGGCCTGGCACGTGGGAAGTGATCAATAAAAGCTGGTTAAATGAATGAATCATTGAATATGTATCTCTACCACACTTTAGCTACTTGTTTCTTCTCAACACACCCAAGAGCTGATAGGCTGAGGTACGGTATCAGAAGCTGTACCCAGGGGTGCCTGGGTGGCTCAGTGGGTTAAGCCTCTGCCTTCGGCTCAGGTCATGATCCCAGGGTCCTGGGATCAAGTCCCGCATCGGGCTCTCTGCTCAGCAGGGAGCCTGCTTCCTCTGCTCTCTCTGCCTGCCTCTCTGACTACTTGTGACCTCTCTCTCTCTCTGTCAAATAAATAAATAAAATCTTAAAAAAAAGAAGAAGCTGTATCCACCCACAGGGGTATCCACCGAAGCGAGAGTTCAGCCGCATACTTAGGAAATACAGCTTACTCTTGTCTTAACCGTGGATTACTGAAATACAGTGTCATCGATAAACACCCATTTCTCCTGTACTGAGTATGCATTAGTGTGACTGAAGTATTTTTTAGAAGTTTTATTTATTTTAGAGAGAGAATGCAGTGGGGAGGAGAGAAGGGAGAGGAGAGAGCCTGAAGCAGACTGCTTGTCTGCTGAGCGCAGGGCCCATGCAGGGCTCCATCTCATGACCTGAGATCACGACCTGAGCGGAAACCAAGAGTCGGTCACTTAACTGCCCCTGCCACCCAGGTGCCCCTAAAAGTATTTCTTAAATGTACTAAGGGCTGTGAATCTTTGAGAGGTAAAAAGAAAAGCTGCATCATACCCTGAATGGACGAGGCTTGCGTCCTCCTTGTCCCGAGGGGACAATGATAATTCTCTTATTTATGGCATTCTGGACATTTCCCTGGTATGGGACTCCCAGAAAGATATGACAAGCTTTTGGGACATATTAAGAATGAAGGCTGTGAACACATGCAGAGGAGATTTGTCAGGTGGTCTCTCCACTTGGGTCAGTGTCGTAGGCTTTGAAATCATTTTCCCTTCCTTCAACATTTTAAACATTTAAAAAAAAATTCCTTTATATTGAGTAACCACAATATAAATTTAACACACCCCCCCCAGTTCTTTCTTGATGCTTATGTATTGTGCTTGATGTTTCACATTTGTTCAGAGTCTCAAAACGTAAAAGTTCACATGAAGTTCATTGTGCTTTCGCTATGCCTCATTTTTGTGCCTGGAGAACTGGCCAGGTTCTAACGGTGCCCTTCCTCCCATGGCGGAAGAGTTGGTGAGCAATACGGATGCCATCATGGGATTTCTTACTTCATCTCATGTCTGGTTAAAGGTAGATAAGCTCCAACAGAACACAGCTTCTTTCTTTATTTGCCTTTCTCTTATCTGGCAGAAAAACTTTATTAAACATACATTTTGGGGGTAGGGAAAGGGTGGTTGGGCTATGGACATTGGGGAAAGTATGTGCTATGGTGAGTGCTGTGAAGTGTAAACCTAGTGATTCACAGACCTATACCCCCGGGCTAATAATACATTATATGTTAGTAAAAAAATTTAAAAATTAAAAAAAATACATTTAAAAAACCTCACACAATAAAAGGTAACAGTTTTTTGGAGAGTTCTATGCCAGGAACCGTCTGTGCCAAAGATTTTGCAAACATCGTCTTGCTGGATCCTTACAACACCACATGAGGGAGAAACTATTATTACCCCCACATGACTGGGAGGGTACTGAGCTAAGGGATCTGCCCCCTTGGAATGTTAGGGGGCCTTCCCAAATTACATTACAGTTCTGGGAAAGAGTGAAATGAGGACTCAGGTGTGTTTAGATCCACAAGCTGAGCTCTTAATCCTATTCTTTTTTTCTAGCTTCACAGTTTCCTTGGTGAACTTCCCATGGCACCAAAGTAGTTAAAACCCTTTATGGGAGCTGCTTACCAAGAGCAAACCAAACTCGAGGGGCTATGGGCCATGATGCACAGGTGTCCACAAAACCCACCGTTTTCAACCAGAACTGACTGAGATCACATTTCTACCTAATTTTATGTAGTGTGGGTTGTGTGGGGAACAGTGATAGGAAGGAAAAGAGCCTGACTGAAGGCACAAATGTTTCTCTTCACTTCTGACGGAGGGCGCTGCCACATAGCTAAGCAACAAAATGGGCTTACGCCAGGGAGGTGGACTGAGGGGTCAAAGACAGGATGCCCCAGCCCACCTGGGAGTTGTGGCTCTGGACCTGAAGCCCCAAACACCCCAAGCCCCAGGGTGTGCGAGGTGAATCCATGCTGATACGTGGAATCCGGAACCCAGCTCTCGGAGAAGCCTTCCGCCTCGTGTTAGGAGAGAAAGAACAGTGATGTCCCTCACCTGACATACATGTTCCGATATATGGGAGAGAGTAAGACAGACAATTTACTCAAAGAAGCAGGTAAAACCCCATCTGATGAACCCACCACCATATTCTCTTCAAGTTTTATCTATTCGGCATTTGTATTAGGAGTTCTCAAATTCAGGCTGTAAAATAACGGAAGGAGAGTTGTTGTTAAAATGCGTATACCCAAGGGCATCTCGCTGGCTCAGTTGGACCAGCATGTGACTCTTCATCTTGGAGTCATGAGTTCGAGCCCCATGTTGGAGGCAGAGTTTACTAAAATTAATTAATTAGTTAATTAATTAAATAAATAAAATGCATATACCCGGATATACCTGGATCTCCTCTCCTAAACTTCTGATGCTGTAGTTTTGGGGTCAGTTTCTGGACTCTGTATTTTAGACAACACCCAAAGAGATTCTCATGTCCCTGATCAGAGAAGTAAGCTCTGAGAAAACAAGCCTGGAGTTAGGCAACGGCTCAGAGAGCTGACATCCTAGGGGGCTATTTAGGACAAAGCTCACCCAGGAATGTTCATCTTTGGAGACCTGGTGATGGCTGACAATGTCTGCAGCTAATGCCGAAAAGTTGCCTCTATGCCTTCAACACCTGCTTCTAGGGAAAAGACAGGACTGAAGGTGGGATGAGGGGCAAAGGTTTCTCTGTGTGTGTGTGAGAGGATGCTGTGCTCCCTACTGGTCTTGGCTGAACAGGCCTTCCAGGCACACACTGCGAAAGGCAGGTAGAAGGACCCTTAGGCTTCAAGGAGGGCCATCTTTTGAGGGAGAGCTCAGAGTATCTGAAGGCTCTTACAACAGAAATTCATTCATTCAACAGTTGTAGAGGCCTGGGGTATCTGCTTTAGGCCCTGGGCCATGCACGGACTTTTCTCACTTTCTGGAAGGCCACTATCCCCTACCTTCACTTAGTTAACTTTACTCTTCAACACCAGCCTCCCTAATGAGTTCAGTTCCCCCAGATACACCCACATGGCATCATTAACCTACGAAATGGATTTCCTGGATTAATGCCTATCGCCCTCACTTGCGAGCTCCATGAAAGCAGGAACCGTGTTTTGGGTTTTTTGTTTTTGTTTTAGCACTGAGTCCCTTATAAAAATAATTTCCTGAAATTCAGTTTTCTGAATGACACTTTACCACATTTAGCAATGTACCAGTTAAAAGAGTGGATTATTTTTCTGTTTTTAAATTATACAGCAAACTGTATTAGATAGAAGGTTTTAACAGCTTTGGATGATTTCTACGAAGCTTTAATTTTGTCCTCAAAATAACATTTTAAGGAATGTCCAATTGATAACAGCTAAAGAACACAGTATGGCTTAACCTTTTACAGTATATATACACATACGTTTTTAAAAAACAATGACTATCTTGATTATTATTTTTTAAAGATTTTATTTATTTATTTATTTGAGAGAGAGAGCGCACAAGTTGGGTGAGGGTCAGAGAGAGAAGCAGACTCCCTGCTGAGCAGGGAGCCTGATGTGGGACTTGATCTGGGGACTCCGGGATCATGACCTGAGCTGAAGCAGATGCATAACGACTGAGCCACCCTTAGAGTATATATTTAATATTCAGAAAAAGGTCTTTAATAATCAGTAACGCAACTTTAGTTAAGATTAGTACCCCAATTCTAACATTCATTCCTTCAAGTATGAAATTGCCAAAGAAGGATTTGGAGCAGCTAAGTCAACATGACATGCTGAGATTTTAGACATTAATCTCTAGTCATACAAAATCAAGGATGATAAGCCATTGGAGACATTGGTAAAAGATGGAAATAATGCTTATAAAGAAATTCTAAATGACATGAAGAAAGACGGGGAGAAACTACATCAACTGAAACAATCTCATCCCATGTGTAATGTGGAAATTTAAAAATTGCTAGAAACAAAAATTAAGTCCACTATCCCATCAAGCAATTGTAAAAAGAACACTAATTATGTTTCTAATTTGAAAAAAATTAGAAAATTACAGAAACCACAAGTAAGTGCAGGGGAAATGCTCAATTTTTATTTCATAGCAAGGAGAAACTGAGATCTTTTTACCTGGTTGTAAGTGGGTAGAGGATTTTGAAATGAGAGGGCAAACATGTTCAAAGACCCATAAGGGAAATGAGGAGGCTCAGAAGGGACTGGCATAATTAACTGAATGATAAAGTTTCAAATCTGATTTATATATTTACCAGAAAACTAAATTTTCAAAAAAGGATTTAAAAGGTGGGCTAAAATTCTAAAAATGCTAACAGATAGCTACAAAAGAAAATGAACTAGGAAATAATAAAGTAACAATGTTGTAGACTGAGGCCAATATTTCTCTTAGAAAATAGACCAAAAATGGGGTGCCTGGGTGGCTCAGTGGGGTAAGCCTCTGCCTTCGGCCCAGGTCATGATCTCAGGGTCCTGGGATCGAGCCCCACATCGGCCTCTCTGCTCAGCAGGGAGCCTGCTTCCCCTGCTCTCTCTGCCTGCCTCCCTGCCTACTTGTGATCTCTCTCTCCCTCTCAAATAAATATATTAAAAAAAAAAATCCTATGGATGTTAACTAGTTGCAAAACTGTAAATCACTTGAAAAAAGAGATCTGTAGAAAGCTGAACATTTCTAAGGAAAATAACTAAAGTTTTGGGTAGAATATGAAATAATTTTATGGGTTTAAAACATATCTATAAAAGAAGTAAACTACCTTTAGCTTTTGACAAACTATAATGTCTCAGAATGCTGCTATAAAAAAGCCAAAGGATATTGATCAACGAGGACCATATTAACAAACCATTGTAAATTGCACAGTTAAAAGAAACACATACTTGGTAAATTTGACAAATCAGTGACTCAATAAATGGATTATTTGATAAGTTAATTTCGCAGGTTTGATTTTTGGCCAACTGTCCGGTTTCTTTTATTTGGGCTTTCTTTTATTTACCACTGTATCTTCAAAACCTGTTGCAGTGCCTGGCATGCAAAAGGTACTAAGGAAATAGCTGATGAATAAATGAATGAACGCACTCATGCTGAGTGAGGGGACCTGAAACGGGAACAAGCCATCGGGGCTCCTGGCTTCATAGAGCTTACATTCAACGTCTTTTCAATTACTGGTTACACAGCTGGAGTGCGACTCCATCTACGTGTGCACTTGCTCTTAAATTCATAGAAATGGGGTTCCTTTACTGTTACCCTATGTGTGGAAATATAACTTCACTCCCCAGACAGGTGAAAAAGCATTGTCAAATACGCCAGAGTCAAGCGATATGGTGCAGAGCCCTTCGGGGGGGGGGGGGTTCTAATAGACGAACACTCTGACGGTAAGCTCAGGTCTATGTGACATTCTCACCGTACACCACCCTGAAGAGGTTGTCAAACAGACACAAGAGAAAAGAGCTGAGAGGGAGGCAGAGCCAGGCCCACTCTCCTCTGCGGAATCAAGGAGGAAGTGACCATGCAAATACCATCCCAGGAAGTCAGACCTGGGCTGGTCTTTTTTTCTCCCCCCCACTTCACCTCATCTCCTTGTCCGTTATCAGAAATGAAAGGAAATGAGGTAAAGGTAAACGTAGCCCAAGCTTCCCAGAGTTGACAAGAGGAAGGTAGGATGTGTGACTGGAGAGCCGGGCACCTTGGGCGCCCTGCGCGTTACTCTAAGCTCGTGTGGACCCAGTACAGTAAGAGCTAGAGGCTTTTCCTGTGCAGTGAGTTGGAATTAAACATGCTAATTTGAGGTCTCTTTCAAGTATTTTGTTTAACTCCATTGGCCTTTAATTCCTTTATATTGCATCATTTAAGGTAATGTTATTTATATATGAAGCATGTTATGCTTATTAACCAATGTGCAAAAATCCAAAGTACAGATTTTCTGTAATGGGCTAATTACAGGACTTTAAAGCCACCTACTGAGTTCTGCTGAGCTTCACAACAGGTTCACTGAACTGGATAAATTTATTCAAACGTGTGGAAATGAACCCCATTCTATGTGCAACGGTACTGGGAAAACACACAAATTATACCTCAATACCAGTTTAATGGGTCAAACAGTGAACCTGAATACTGAACTTATCTACATCTTAAAATAGTGGGGAAGCCTGTGGTAAGAAAGGAAGTGCCCATTCAAGGGGGTTTCTCCTTGTTGGTAAACAGTGGTAATAAAACAATAAGCCTGGCGATGAGGGGCAAGTTCTCCTCGCTCAGGAAAACAGAGGTGTGCTGCCTTCCAGTGACCTCTGCAAATACACAACTTTCATAACTGAGTCCAAGAGTGGGATGGAGTGACGAAACCTCGACAAACACAGAGCCCCAGCGCGGCCCTTTCATCTTTCCTGTTGAGAACAAGAGGCACATTTTCCCATGTCATGGTTTAGGAAGGAATTCAGCACAGACTGTTCAGAGTTAGAAAGACAAATAAGGTGTAAACACGTGGTGGAATGAAATGCTCTCTTCAAACTTGCTTTTTCCCCCCTGAGCTTCACCAAGACGACAGGGATATGGGGATTATGTGAATATTAATTCTTCATCGATCCATTCTCAAATAAATGCTATTTTTTCATTTAAGAGTTCCAGAGAACTTTAGACTCAAGCTCCATAGTACCATATTTAGAACTATTAACCCATTATAAAAATACAAAGATTGTGTTGGTTTGTGGGGTGTCTGTGTGGGGGGAATGGAGGCAGAGAGAGGTTTGAGAACTTTGTCAGAAACAAAGTGGAAAGAAAAGACCCTATTTCTTGGGTTGCATCATTGCCAGTAGAAGTAATGTTTTCCAGCAAACACACACACGCACACACACACACACACACACACCCCTGCCCATATATGATCATTCATATGTCTTAGAGGAAGACAGACATTGCTTTTATTCTTTGATCGGCTCCTGGAGTAGATCTATTAATTGTGTCATGAAAGGGAAAGAATGTCATTTCCAAGTCTGAAAGAGTTCCAGTCTTGTCTTCAGGGCAACGTATTTACAATGTACAATCCAGCCGGTGGCTGACAGTTGGGTGTTGATAACCTAATTCATGCTCATCAGGGAGACACTGGTGTGCCCAGCTCTCAAAGCAACGAAGCCTAGATTTTTCGAGCACTCTTTGCAAGTGCCACGTATACCAATAAAAAGAGAGTTCTTCGGGAAATGAGGTGTGACGCAGGCCAGCTTCTCCAAGACTCTCGGACCAAGAAATAAGAATTTAAATATGAAATACTAAAATTTAATACACGACTGAAACAAAATAAATGGTGTACCACTGAAAGCATTTGAGGTAATTAATCAATGCTGTGTTTGTACATATCATTAAATATATTATACTCAGTTTAGATTTGATTTCTATGCTCCTTTTATAAAGAGTTAAAAGAAAATACATTTGAATTCACGCTGATACCGAAAACATGCTCCTAGCTTCTCGTTTTTTTGGATTTCAAATCATTTCCATTAACAAACAGCTATTTGCCCTCTAATAAAATATGTCATTATGCTTTATTCACATCGCACAAAAGAATCACTGAAAAATCGCCCCAATGATGGCCAATAATTACACATTTTGCTCCTGTGCTAGCGATGAAGAAATCTGTTCATTGGAGAAAGCAGGTGCCGGGGCATCAAGCTAATAGTCAATGTGTGCCGTGGTAATTAGCCACTGCGATTGCTAAAATTAACAATTAGCTAACATGCAATTCTCTTTTTTGCAGGCTGCAGTTTACTTTGTATAATCCTTGCATGTTCTTAGTAATTATTCTGACAGCTTATTATTTTTATTTTTTCTGGTTTGAACACAGCTTTAACACTTGCATCGGGCGACCCAAATGTTCAACAGGCAGGGGTGAAACAACTACCTGACTAGGCATTTTTCCGAGGCACACATTTGGTTGTTTTCTTAACTTTCCTGTCACTGGGGAGTGTAGTGGTGGGGGTGGGATCGCGGCGTCTTTCCCAGCTATTGTCTTCTTCCCCGGGGCAGCACACTCGGTCATCCCAAAGCTTTTAGAAGGAAAACCGCCCAGTCAGCGGTAATTTAGACCCAAGGGAACAACTCCAGCGATGAAGTGCTCCAGTCACGCTGGTCAAAACATCTTCTTTTCACTCTTCTTCCCTGGAGCGTGTCTTTGGCTAATGCATTCGCCGCCCCCGCACAAGGCCCTCCACCCTGCCCGCCTTGCCGCAGGAGAAAATGTAGCATCCTGTGGGGAGTGTTCTTGTCTGTGGCTATATGCTGAGATAATATTGCCAAAGCCTCTCAGTGACAGATTCCTGAATAAGACTCAGCCTACATGCAACCAGAGGGGGAAAAAAAAATTAAAAGGCAAAAGAGTCATTTGTTTCCAGAAAACCTCTGGGAGAGGGAGATGGGATGAAAGCTCCCAAAACATTCAAGTAAGTTAAACTGCAGCAACAAATTTAACAAACTGCTCTTCCAGACCATATTGGTTTCCTATGGCGGCGGACAAGGTACCGCAGATGTGGTGGCATAAACAATACATGTTTATGATCTTACAGTTCTGGAGGGTAGAAATCCAAAATGGGGCACAGAGGGCTAGAATCCAGGAGTTTCCAGAGCTGCCTTCCTTTCCCGGAGGGTCTGGGTCCTTGCCTTTTCCAGCTTCTAGGGGCTGCCCACAGTCCTTGGCTGGTGGTCCCTTCAAAACCAGCAACATGGTGTGTCTGTCACCACTGTTCTGTACTTCATGTCTCCCTCTGATTGTAGTTGGGAAAGACTCTCCCTCCGTAAGGACTAACGTTAATACATTGGGCCCGCCTGAATAATCCAGGATCATGTCTCAAGGCCCTTACTTAAAGCTCTTTTGCCATGGAAGGTAACGTATTCACAGGTTCCAGGGACTAGGATGTGGACATCTTTGGAAAACCATCATTCTACCTGTCAGACAAACCAATGAAAAATGCACATACAGTAAATGTGTTTCTACAGTTGTGAAGGAGTCCTCGCACATTAAATGCCAGGAAATTAGATTCTTTAGGAGTCGGGGGGGGGGGCAGGACGGGGGTAATGGACTTCCGTGGCCTCCACAGACAATGATGCCTTACAGCCCTCCCCACCGCAAGGTTTTTTAACTCGCCCCAAGGTGCCAATGTAGGCCATCCTTTGTCCTGTCCCTCTCAGGCTTCTGAGTTTGCGGGGGGGGGGGGGGGGGGCTTTCCATCCTCTTGATGAGAGTGCTGCTTTCTGGAGTGCAGGCTTAGCCCGGCTAACAGCTTTGGCCATGTGGACTGTGCCTTTTTACCGTGCTGGCCTGAGGGATGCTGCTTACAGTGTGGACAATGTTCTCGTTCTGTTTACTGTGTGAACACGGATGGCGGTCCACAGAAACTCTGAACCACGCAAAGAAACCACGCTGCTGAATCGTGCACTGCAGCCCTGAATTCTAAAATGCAGTGATGGGGGACGCAGAACGTCGGATTCCTGAGAGGTGCCGAGACCTCCTATCAGCTTGAGCTGAACGTCGGGGCTCAGAAGGGCTGCGGCAGCCATGATGGTCTGCCCAGGGAGCTGGGCCCTAGGACCAGCTGAGCAGCCGCAGGCTGCGAGGCTGAGGAGGGCCTGCCTGCCTTAGCAGCAGCAGTCAGGGTCGTGACCTGTGGCAGTGGTTGGAGCCAGGCTTGTGACAGTACATACAGCAACATATTCTGTTTGTTTAAGTGAGAGGTAACGGGATGAACAGAGTCTACCCAGAAGAGTTAGGCAGGCAGGCAGGAGTCAAACACCCAGAGAATGAATCACCATGGAATTCAACTAAGGTGGATCTCACGTAGTCTCAGAGGCTCCTTGGCAAGCGGCAAGAAGAAATAGGTTATTGAGGTGTGACTTGTCTTAAGAAAATTGACTCTTCAAATAGAAATGTGTTGGATTTTTGCTTTGCAAAATAATTAATCAAAGAGATTGTAGATATAGTGAGCTCCTCTTATGTGTTTAAAATGGAATTCTAGTCACCAAAAAAATGTACTGTCCTTCCCCGACAGCCTATCTGTTGTATAAAGTGAGCCGTCCCCTCAAGCTGAAGCTCTTGAAAAACAGAAGACCAAGAAAACTTTTGGGAAACATGGAGCCAAAACTTAAAAATGCTTTGCTAAGATCTCAAGTGTTGACCTAAACTCAAGAAGCTGGCCAAGATGTGGGGTTGAAGTTCGGGAAAGACTGAACGTCTCCAGGGGTAAGGCAAGATCATTAGAATGAAGGCAATAAAGTCATGCAGTACGCTTAAGGAAAAATGTGTTCCAATAAGGAGACAGAGGACTTCCCTTAGTTCACATAAGAACAACTGTGGCTTATGGAGAGGAACTCTGTTGGCTTAGGGCAGGCAGATAGCCTTCACTATCCATGACCTGCCACTCTTTCTTCACTGCTGGCTCCTCACCAGTATTCAGCATTCATGCCTTTTTTTTTTTTTTTTTTGAGTTTACAGATGCCAAGATGCAGTGTGTCAGAAAGTAGTTTGGTTTCTCAGAGGCAGGCCTGGTGGAGTTGAGAATAGAATCTAGAACACACGACTGTGCTCTGATGTCGGTCTCTTTGGGCTGCATGTTCACAACATGGGGTAGGAGTAAAATAAGGAAGTTGGAGGGGCTGTGTTCAAGGAAGGTGGCAGAGGGGACAGTGGGGGAGGGACAGGGGAGAGAAAGAGGCATCTGTTAGGAAACAGTAAATCATATATGCTCCTTACAGGGCAGGGGACCATGCAACCTAGGTCTTGAGCATCGTGAACAATTCTCAAAGACAGGCTTCAATGAATAAAAATTATCAAACCATAAGCTATCTTGCGGTCAGGAGCGGCTGATGAAAGGGATACTGTCTGAAGTCATTATAAAGGAAATGGAAGGATAGGGAGCTAAGCAGCCAGGGAAGGGATGATTCTCCTCATTCTACATAGTTTTTGTAAGTGGGGCAATAAGGAGTCCAATTTATTCATGTTAAAATTACTTAATCAGCCTACTTGTCAAGTGCAGCATGGGACAGAAAGAATATTCCTAAAGTTCTTCAGAATAAGAAATTTTACACCCAGCCTAGAGCATTTTGTTGGGGAATGCGTGCCTCACAGGAATGTAACTAGAAACATTCCCACCTTTGCCCCCCACTTCCAAGATGCTCTGCTGTCATCCTTTAGCCTTGATAGCTCACCCTGTAAACCAGAAGATAGTTCACTATTAGAAGACACAGAGTGGCACTCGATGTTGGGTAGGTCACTTTAGGAAAAGATGGCAGTATAAATGTATTATGGGTCCACTGAGATCAATGGTATCCAGTCCAGGGCAAAATACCAAATAGAAAGAACAAGAACATAGAGGATAAGGGCTGTGTGTGTGTGTGTGTGTGTATGTGTGTGTGTATGTGTGTGTGTTCCTGGGACCTTCAGAAATGCTGGTTCTCTTGATTCTTTCTTATGTGGTGTCAATTCCACTTTTTATGGGAGCTTGGTATCCTCTGTTTCCATTTAGAACTTAGATTCGTAAAGTTGCATGTGCTCCTTGGTTTAAGGATGACAGAACAATGTCTTGTCTATGGATTCTACATTTCCAATGTGTTCTTTGCCACCTTCTTTTTTTCCTCCTAATGACTACTGTCAGAACATGATATCCAGCACTGTGCTGTATTCTTAGGAAGGTTTTCTGCATCCTGAGGTTACCCAGGTGTGGAACCAAGTTCAGTGAGCTCATTGGTTTCCTCTCTGGCCCATGGTTTGTCTGTCTGTGACTGATGGACTTTTTCTGGTACATCGACTCTCCAAATAGAGTTCAAGAATCATGTGTTCAAATGAAGATATATTAGCTTCACAATAAAGCCATATTAGATGGAAGATCACCACAAAATTTGACTACTATGGAAACAGGAAATACTACTTCTATGAGATCCTGTGATAAAGAATTTAAGCTTGGATACACTAATTCCATATGTCCTCATTCAGGTACTACATAGGAGGCACTGATCCCAAGCTATGTAACCTTGGCCTTGCAGTAGCTTGATGAGAAACACGGTCCTGTCACTCAGTAAAATCCTACTGATTTCATGTCTCCCTTTAAAACTTTAGGCTGTCAGGGTGTTTTAATGACACTTCTAAATGTAGAAATCTAATTTTAAATCTTACCATTAAATGTCTCCACACTAGTGTTTTGGATGATTTAATGAGTGGCACCATTTATAGGACACAAGGTTATAATCTGAATTTACGAACTGTAAAGAAAGTACCAGTATGCTGACTAACTAATGAGCTTTTTAATGATGAGAAATAGATAAAGCTTAAAATGCAGAATGCTTATCAAGGACCTCAGACAATAGCAAAGTGGAGCAATTTAGAAGTACTTAGCAGTGCCACTGCTGTGACAGCAAGGACTGAACTATTTTCTTTCATTTTAAAGCACTGCTTTTCATACATGGGAGCAATTTCTATATTTTCTTAACTAAAATTAAATGTCCTGGTATAATCCTCTTTTCAATAGAGTTCAAAATATAAATAACCTATTGATACCACTTGTGATAAAGCAAGAGAAAATGCCTCTACAAAGGGGGGAAATATCTGAATATCAACATGGGCTGTTGGGATCCCGGGTTAAGAGGAGGTCTCATGGTCGAGACTCCATTCAGGGAGGCTTTCCCTCGGAGCAGCTTAAAGTACAGGCATGCCTCCGGAGAGGCCAGCAGGGCCTTGGCTGAGCTGACGTAAGCATGAGCATCAGAGGTGACTTCTAGCAAGTCTGGACTTCCAAAGAGAGGGTCTCAAGTTCGCTGGGGGTTGCCTTTGCCCTTGGGCCCTGGGGCATAAGAAGAATTAGACTAACAGTCTTCCTTGCTGTAAGGGCTCTTCATCTTGGGGCCTCTAGAACATGGTTCCCCAAACATTCCTAGGATGGAGCATCATGATGGGAACATGGGCCATTTCAGAGCACCTAGGCCGCTACTGACATCTGAATCTTCCCTCTTCAGTTTTAAAACTCCAAATCTACATTTCCAGGACCCAGGAAGAAAAGAAAGGCTGGGATGTGCTGTCTTGTTGGACTTCGCACTGTTGTTGTCGTTGTTGTTCAGAAGTAACTGGATTGAGCTTGCTTTTTCCTGCTCAGGAAGTGAGCTTTCCAGCTGATTAATTTAATTCCTCTTCCTTGGACAATGTTAAGGCCTCTGGAGAATGGGCTTTCACAGTTTTTGACATACAACACAAACTTACCGGCCCTGGCGGTTTCAGTCCTCTTCAGTAGGCAGGAGAGAAGGGAAAGGAAGTAGTCGGGAGAAGAACATCCTGGGTAGTCATTGCTGGAGAGGTAGGGAGGTATGGTGGCCAACTGTGAAGTCTTTGGGGCTTACAATAAGTTGCTCAACTTCCCTGAGCTTTGGTTCCTCTGTGACTTTTGAGGATGAAGCAGAAGCCTGAGCAACATTGGATTTCTTGGTTTCAAAAGACTCACAGCAGAGTGCTGGCCCAAACAGAGGAGGAGGTCACTTAGTCGGTCCCCCTAGAAACTGACTTGCTGTGGATTCTCAAGCGGGATAACTTTCTGTGCTTGAGTTTAGCGATCCTCCCTCCTGCCTTTTGACGCATCTCCCTCCTCCTCCTCACCTCTTATTCCTGCTGGTCTCTTTGCTTCCCTTTTGATCCTGAAAACCCTTTTTGATGTTAAGACAAATAACCAAACACTTGCCGCTTCTGAGTTCAGTTCAAGTTATTTGGCCAGTGAAACAAAAGTCCTCTCACTTCACTTAATTATAATTTACACTTAGATTTACTTGCCCAATCCAATACATTAATTTAGGATGTTCGGATCAGATACAGAACAGCCACTTAAATCCGAATTCCAGATGAACAAGAAATAATTTTTGGTAGACGTCTGTTCCATGAAATATTCGTATTTCTATTTGCTAAATCCGCCAACCCTAGTTAAGTACATGTGAGCCGAGTGCTCCTTGATAATATCTTTACTTTGTGACTTTCACCAATCCCCAGAAAGATTTTATTTCTCAAGTGTATGTCCAATTTGTACGTCTTGTCATTAGACTCACATTGAAAAGATGCACAATTCATTTGCTCGTTCTATTTTGCTCTTGCCAGGTCTCCCCTCTCCATGTGTCCGTGGCATATGGTCTTGACTTCAACAGACCCGAGTCTTATAGGTGGGGGACCCTGGGAGGAGCAAAAGTCTAAGAAGGCATGGAGGACATTTACTCTCCAGGAAGTCCTGTATCCTCACATGGTGGAGGGCTCAGTCTCAAGGCACCCCAAGTTGGGGCTCTCCAGGGCTCATTTCTTCCCTCTTTCCTCTTTCTAGAACTGTAACGACAGGCTGTTGGACACCTGATCAGACATTGGAAGAGTTTGTATGGAAAAAAAAATGTATCTTTTTTTTTAATATTTTATTTATTTATTTGACAGAGAGAGATCACAACTAGGCAGAGAGGCAGGCAGAGAGAGAGTGGGGGGGGGGAAGCAGGCTCCCCGCGGAGCAGAAAGCCCAATGCAGTGCTCCATCCCAGGACCCTGAGATCATGACCTGAGCCGAAGGCAGAGGCTTAACCCACTGAGCCACCCAGGTGCCCCAAAATATGTATCTTTTTAAAAAAGATTTTATTTATTTATTTGAAAGAGAGAGAGCAAGCAAGAGAGCACAAACAAGGGAAGCGGCGGGCAGAGGGAAAGGGAGAAGCAGCCTCCCCGTTGAGCAGGGAGCCCAATGTGGGGCTCAATCCCAGGACCCCGAGATCACCACCTGAGCCAAAGGCAGACACTTAATCAATTAAGCCACCCAGGTGCCCCCAAAATCTTTACTTTTATAGTCTCTTTCAATTATAGGTTCAGGGAACAAAACCCAATAACTATCGGTACCCGTGATTGTGTCACTAAGAGAAATCACAGATTTTTTTAAAAAATGACATATTCAAATTATTATAGATATTCAAAATTTAATTCTCACTAATACTTCAAAATTACAGGAATGGCTAGAACTAGCCATAGATCTTATTATTTAAAGCAATTAATTAATTAACAATAAATAATAATAAAGGAACTGTGATGTATAAATTTGGTTTTTCTAAATATTTTGATAACTTTATTTAAGTATAGTTAGCTCTTTTTGTAATCCTGGGAATTTTATTTTATGAAATAAAGGTTTTTTTGTTTGTTTGTTTTAGAGAAGGAGAGAGAGAGAGAGCACACCTTGAGTTGGGGTGGGGGAGACAGATGGAGTGGGAGAGAGAGAATACCAAACAGGCTCCATGCCCAGCACAGAGCCCGCCATGGGGCTTGATCTCACAATGCTGAGATCATGACCTGAGCCAAAATCAAGAATTGGATGCTTAACTACATGAGCAACCTAGGCACCCCTAGAGAATCATTCTGAGAAGAGGTCCACAAGCTTCACCAGATTGCCAAAGGATTCCACAGCACACACGAGAAAAATTAAGTACTCAGATTAAAGGAAGACCTGAACTCACATATATATAATTTACTTCCCCAAATCAACTGTCTTCAAAGCAAAACAGGCAGAACTATCCACATTTTCTCTTCTAACTGCATACTTCAAACTGCAGGCTACCCTGTCAGGACTTCCAAGTTGCCTTTAATATTCCTTTTAACCTGAATTTTACCTGCTTCAAAATTTGGTGGGGGGGGCAGTGAGATTTCTGGAGAAGAAAGACACAGGCTTCAGGAAGACTCATAGGAGTAAAAATGGTAAGAGAACAAGAATTAAGAACCAGAGCCCAAGTTTATCTGCTTGGCTCCATTTCAAACCCTTGCAATCAGAATCACTATAAAATCCATTATACACAAAAACTGTATTAAATAAAAATATTAAATCTGCGGGGCGCCTGGGTGGCTCAGTGGGTTAAAGCCTCTGCTTTCGGCTCAGGTCATGATCCCAGGGTCCTGGAATCGAGCCCCGCATCGGGCTCTCTGCTCAGCAGGGAGCCTGCTTCTTCCTCTCTCTCTGCCTGCCTCTCTGCCTGCTTGTGATCTCTCTGTCAAATAAATAAATAAAATCTTAAAAAAATATTAAATCTATACATGTCTTGGGTAGTGTGGCAAAACTGTGCTTACGTGAAAAGTTTGGAGGCAATCCCTGGGCATTTGCTACTCTGGATGTGACTCCTCTCTATAACTTTGTTGGTAACGTTGGGAGCTCAGGAAAAGAGGGGCTCTGGCTTAGGAAGGAGGTAACTGATGCAGAGAAAGAGGGACCTTTTATTGCCTACACCCCTTTGCTATTTGTGAGCTTCCTAGAGCTCTGGGAAGGTGGGCAGGCAAGGGGCCTAGAGATGGGGAACTGTGTGCTGGAAAATGGGTTGCTTGCTGGGTGGGAAGTGGGGGTGCCTGATCCTGGCTTGGAGGCAAGGGGGACTTGAATGAATGCCTGGGGGTTGGACTGGGACAATAAAGCCACGAAGGGACCTGTCTCATTAAAGAATCCATTTCCCATTTTCAGCAGTTGGCTACATTAACAAGCTGAGCCGTGAAAGGATTAGATCCGCTGAGTGCCCGTTCCCTGCACCATTGCAAAACACATTTCAGAAAGCAGTGGATTCGCCTTAAATGAGTATCTGCTGGAGGAGCAAAGCCCTAGGAAAACAAAGGGGCACGCCAGGGTAAGCTAATAATTCCTGCTGTGCTTTGAGGGCAATGAAATGACTGCAACCCTGAGAACTTTTTCTCCCTCCCCTGCAGTTGGTATAAACATAAGAGCCATTTTGATGATCATATCGACACCTCAGCAACAAGTGCTTCCCAGGTGCCAACAAAATGTCACTTTCCAAAGGGTTAAATGAACCAAAAGGCCTTGACCTCAAATATTCTTTTTCTGGGTCCACTTAGTATGCATACTTATTAAACAAAACAATAGGCACAGATTCATATCCTGTCTCCAAATAATCGAATGATACAAGAACAAATCTACCACCAGCTGCTTCGTCCCATGCTATGCTTTGACTGGGAGGGGAAAGCCAAGTTTCGAGCCAGGTCTAGCCTGACTCAGGCCCTAACTTGCGAGTCCTGCTATTCTAACCCTTTCTCTTGATCTGCTTTTCAGCCTGTCTCAGAGCACACAGCTCAGAACAGCAGGGAAGTTGCTTAGCAAAGGGCCACCCACTTGCCTATTATTCCTTCCTCGCCTGTGACATGACACAAGAACAAAGTAGACATTAACCGCTACATTAAACCCAGAAAGAAAGTAATCAGTAACCTGTTATTCCCTTAATAAAGGGAAACACATGCAGTGTGAAATCCAGAAGACTAATCAATAGCTGTGGACAATGCAACGTGCCAAACAAATTGCAAATCAATTAGAATCCTTGTTTTCTTTGAAATGGTTCACTATATCTAAAGCAATTACTCCTTCATTAGACCTAATTTAACAGCAGGACTGCCCTGGCTACAACTGGCAGCGTCTGGCTATCAAATAGAAGAATGGCAGCTTATTTCTGTCTGTCTGTGAGTCTAGCACCAATCAAAAAAAAATTTTTTTTGAATTCCTTTATAGGAGAGAAACTTTTAATGAATACATGGATATGGGGTGTAATCAAAGTATCAATACCAGAATGAAGATATCACCCTCCCCAGGGAAATTAAAAGAGAAGAGAACTGCAAGAATCATAGAATAAAAATCTGTAATTAAAAACATGAATTTCTTTTCTTCTTTTTATGCTAGCTTCAAATAGATAAAAATGGCATTTAAGTAGGCAAGGTCCTTTTCGCGTTTCAGTCTAACACATCGCTTGATAACTAGTTTGAGGACTTCTGAGAAGAGAATCCTCCTGATTGTTATAAAAATTTAGAATATTTATGTACATGATCACCCAAAAAGTCCTCGTTTAGTTTACATTTAAAACCACTGAAAAAATAGCTCTACTGAGGCACATACAATAAAAGTCACCCGTTTTAAGTGTCCACTGATGAATTTGGACAAATGAATACAGGCGTGTAACCACCACCTCAGCTATCACCCCAACAAGTTCCCAGGTATCCCTTTCCAGTTGGTCCCCTCCCCCATCCCTGGCCCCAGGCAATGCAGATCTGCTGTCAGCCCATTTCGCTTTTAAGAACAGTTTCCCATCCCATGGAAGGACTGGAAAAATTACTGAAATAAGATTTTTCTAGCCAGTTCCGGGAAAATGGTTTTGTTCCTGTTTGAGGCGGCAAGCGACAATCTCTTAGAACTGAGAGAGAAGATTACAAACTTTTTTGAAAGTAGATATGTTTAAAGAGATCAAAGTATTTCTGGAAGCTGAGGTAAATATTCCTAAAGGAACTGAAAAGATTTTAACAGTCACAACTTACTATTGAATCGCTAACCTCAGAGGCTGCTATTTCTGTTTTTTCTATTCATAAGTACTCACGGCTCCAAAAGTTGTTTCTTAGTTTAATGTTGCTTCATTATTTTTTTCTGACTATAAAATCAATCCAGCTTAATTATATGAAATTTCAACTTTACAGAATTACAAAAAGTAGCAAGAAAGGCCCTTATATTTCCCTCTTTGCCGATAATTTTTAAAAGGACCCAAAGCTATATGCATAAGGATGTTCTTTAATAGCCTTGTGGTAATAGCAAAAAATTGGAAGCTCCAGGAGACTGAGCCTTAAATTAAGTCACACATGTTCCTGCTTCCCTTCTTCCTTCCTTTGCTTCCCTTTTAACAGCTTTTACTCCCCTCCCCTCCCCCTAATCCTCCCTCTTCACCTCACATCAAATGGCTTTTCATTCTCTGCATCCTTTGCCTTTCTTCTTTTTTTCTTTAGAGCTCAGTGCAGGAAAATTCTTGCATTGAGGACACTGGTATTTTTTGCAGGCCTACCAACCCATTTCCCATCTCTTTCTCCTCCAAAGAAAATTACTCTGCCAGAGCTTTCACATTCTTAACATAAATCTGTGCTACCCCACAGCACACTCCATCTTGCTTCCTTTACCCTTTCACTAGTAACTCACTCAAATTACTTTTTGTTTTTATTGGTTAGACTAAAAGTCATAATTTACCATAATCAATCAATGACTCAAGGAGCATTCACTGAAGGCCTGTTCCCAGTAAAACTTGATCAGCTGGGTCTGGGAGTTGATTCGCAACTCCAGTGAAAAGCATGTGTGATGGTGGGGGATGGGATGAGGACGTTGAGAAGTTTAATCACCTCCTAAAGGTGACTTAGTTTGGTGCTCAGACTAAGAAAAAGCTGAGGTGAAAGTAGGCAAGAAAGTGCATTCCTCCTTTCAGCTCTCTCTACACACTAACCTTAGAGTGGAAAGGCTTTCCCAAGGACACTGCAGCTGCCTCAGTCCCACAGCTGAGTATTTGAAGAGTATTTATTATTACGTAGATAAAACCTTCCTTAGCCCATGGGTATTTATGTTCTCCGAATGTGTGTGCAGAGAATGTAAAGACAACATTGTCTTGGCTATTCCACGTGCACCCCCTCCTGGTGCTTTCCCATGGCTCCAAGACAATTACCAGCCAACCAGTAGATGAACACTTAGGCCAGCCCCCAGGGCGTTGGGGGGCAGTGGTTCAGCTGGCTGTAGTTAAGGAAGAGATAAGCGTTGGTCTCTGACCAACAACATGGTGGCCAGGGCACAATTAAATGCTGAATAAATCTGTGTGAGCACTTCTAAGGATAGGAATGGCAAATTTTATCCTCGAGAGGCACAGAGGTAAGGAACTTTTGAGTTTTCAGGCAGTTTCTGAAGGCAGATAAAAATAAATTGGATTTTAAAATTTCCCACTAGAGAGTCTTGACAGAAAGCCCGTCAGTCATAATTTTATCCTGCCATATTCCCTGGGTAAGTCACTGCTGGCAATTTCTGAATTGTTTGTAGTCATTTAAATGTTTTTATTTGTTTATTTTATTTATTTATTTATTTTTTTTGCAAAGCAACGTCCGACCAAAATGAACTGTCTGATGGTTCTGGTTCATATGCTTTACGTCATTTCTGCACGTGGCATGGAGACCTGAGTCTCGGCTGATGCACAGAGAAAAGCCATAATGGGATGGAGATGGAACAAATGAAGCCAGCCCTTCAAAGTGAGCTCGGCCCTTTTGTTTGTTCTGCTATAGAAAAAAAATGAATAGACGGATCTTTTGCAAACTTTCAGGGTATACCAACTTTTTATCCCCCACCCCTGCTCCTGGGAATACTCATTTTGGTGTGGAGGTTTTTTGTTTTTTTTTCTCCCTTGAATCTCATATTGACTATTAATATGAGAATCCTATCCACTATGGAAGAATGTTAACTAATACGGTTCTTCATACAAATGCAAACTTCCTCTTTACCAGCCTCGGGTGACTCGGCGTCTCCCACCAGTGTGGTATCATTCAGCTTCAGTTGCTATAGCATTTTCAAGAACCTCTCTGTTCTTGTCATAAATTATCTTTAAGTGAAAAAAGCTCAAAGGAGGTCTGTAGCAAACTGTATCAAATAATGAATTTGTAAGCAGTGGAAGAAAACACTTATCTTACTTATGCTCTTCTCCCATCGATTGTTCAGTGACCCTTCTTTGGGATACAGATGAGCATAACCCTGAAAAATGTTTGTGTTGTCTTTCTTTAACTGGCAGCCTGCAGGCTGCATGATCTAATAAATATTGGCAGGGCCAAATGAAATAATATAGAAGAGCTTCTCTTCTTTAAAGTCCACAGACCAAGAGACTCTTGTCACTTGTTAATATCTCCATCAAACACTGAAGTGTTAACATATGTGATACGACCACGCAATCAAGTAAGGACCGATTTGTTGACTAATTAAACCAACACAACAAGCTCTTTAGCACCTACAAGTGACAAGTTTAGAGCAGGCAAGTGGAAACTCTCAATTGAGCCCCCTTTTATGAGACTATCATGCCAAATTCAATTCTGACTGAGTAGTATTTGAATGTACTTGACTTCCACCATGTGCTGACATGCTTACAATAATTCATCATGGGTGACAATAGCCCAATATTGGAGATTTATGATATAGACAAAACAGTTACAAATGAAATGTAGCCCTAACGTGGGTCTGCTTTCCTTACCCACTGCCTATTGATATTATAATTAATGGTCAATTACTCAGGGAAAAGAAAATAGAAAATAGTCATTACTGGTTTCAGTCACCATTGGGGGTTTTTTTGGCAAATTTTGGAGGTAAATGAAACCATTTCCACAGCATTTGGCGGTAGCTACAAAATAATAAATGGACAGAGAAGCCTGGTGTTCATGACTCATTTTAGCAGTGAGAATGAGTTAGTGGTAATATTTTAAAGGAAACTGAGTGTAAATTAAGTTGCCTGAGGATGGGAAAACATTCCAAGGTATATCTTTGGATGAGTAGACAACACGTTCGTGTTACATCTGGGTGCGTATGTGCACTTTCTTCCATCTACCACACAAATGTTTTATATTCAGTTTCCCTGTTTGTAAATTGAAGCAGTTCCACCAATTTATTTCGAATGTCCTTCTGATCCCTAAAATTTTAGAGCCTCTGATCTGACCACCCCATATTCAGGTTAGTGAAAGAGGCAGAACACTTTCTATGGTTTTTGGCATGGAGTTAATCCATCTCCCTGTTTCCTTCTTCCTCTAAACACTCACTTTTTTATTCTTTCCATGCATGTATTCAAATTTTCTGTACCCAGCCCCAACCCTCTTTAGACTGACCCTGTCCTTGCCAGCTGGACAATTCTATTTGTGGAAAACCAGGAATTGAGTGTATACATATTAACATAACACAAATGCCTACAGATATATGAGTCACATTTTCCAGTCCTTTCATGCCTATAACCACATTGCCACATAAAGCACATTAGCAGAGGTAGTTCCTCCATAGGCTATTGAATTAGCAGGGGAAGATAGAAGTCTGAGTCTAGAACTGGCCTGTTTCCTGGGCCCAGCTCTGGGTGTTCTGTTTTAAACAGACCCCAGGTCCTAAGCATCCCAGAGCTGCAGGTTGGTAACCTGTATCCCAGGTACTAAATGCCTCGTTATGTCCCACCAGTGATGGAGTAGCTCTGGACCCAAACACCTGGCTGGGAGCAAGGGTAACAACATGATAAGATACTACATAGGTTCTCATCAAACTCTGAGGTTGACCTCCACACCCTAAATGGCCACATCACATTGTCAAAAGAGTTGTCTGATAATTCCTCTACCTTGTGATGAAAATGACACCGATGCTGGGGTGCCTGGATGGCTCAGTGGGTTAAGCCTCTGCCTTTGGCTCAGGGCATGATCTCAGGGTCCTGGGATCGAGCCCCACATGGGCTCTCTGCTCGGCGGGGAGCCTGCTTCCCCCTCCTCTCTGTCTGCCTCTCTGCCTACTTGTGATATCTCTCTCTCTCTGTTGAATAAATAAATAAAATCTTAAAAATAAAAAAAAGACTGACACTAACCTACCTGCCAAGTCCTGTCCCCTATCCCCATCCCCTCAAAGAGACGATCTTCTTATTTTTCCCTTAACCTCTGGCTGGATTTTACCTCTTTTGAGTAGACAATATAATCACATAGTTCAAAAATCAAAATGACATAAAAATAGATTCACTGAGAAGACCTGCTTATAGCCCTGTCTCTGTCTGCCCTGTTTCCCATCTCCCTTTTAGTCAATTCTTTTACTAGTTTCATGTATATCCTTCCCATGTTACTTGAGGGAAACACAAGCAAATATATTTCTAGTTTTATTTTTTCCTCCCTTGCTTAACCAAAATATAGCATACTATATGTTGTTCTGCTTTTCTTCCTTAACAACATACACGGGAAGTATTTCCAAATCAGTACAGGGACTTCAGCATCAAAGATAAAATCTTTATTTCTCAATAGGGCTTCTGTTAGGAATTCTGCCTTTCTCAGTGAACTGCGTGGAGCATGGCAAAGGGAAGCTGGAATCTCTCCCTTAAGCCCAGGACAAGCGCGTAAGCCCTTCTTAAGCCTTTCAGACGCTCTCTCCTGTTTCTGGGCCCCTAGCTCTCCATTTGCCTTCTCTCTTTTAAGAGACCACAGGACCTACTGAAATGTCACTATAAGGAGAGGATCGTGGAGGTCAAGGTACCACAGAAAGCATGGGGGGGGAGTCCAGGTCTTTAAAGTAGACTGACATTCTGATGATTTCCTCTGGCAATGATAACTTGTTCTTCTGAAGGTCTTTTTTCCTCGAAAAATGCCACTAAATTCGGGGGCTGGGCTCCCCCAGTCTTGAATTTTCTCTATCTGGTTCCTATATCCTGGACTATTCTGAGCTACTTGGGGCTTTAGTTTCTCCAAACCTAATCCCCCTCTAGTTACTTTTTTAAACAACACTCCTTGTTTAATTTTCTTCTTTGGATTTAAAAATTACTAAATAGTTGTCACTTGGAAATTTGGAGAACATAGAAATGTATAAAGAGGGATATTAGCATCACTCATAATTCTGAAAGAAAAAACTGCTATGAATATTTTGGTATATAGTCTTTGGTTTTATAAAGAGGGATTATAAAAAACATGGCTTTGTAATGTTTGTTTATAGTTCATATAGATTTTTTAAAAAATAGACTTTATTTCTTAGAGCAGCTGTAGGTTTATAGCAAAATAAGTGGAAAGTACAGTGTTCCTGTATAACCTCATAGCCTTTTCCACTTACCTATGTCATGAACATTTTTGCAAGTCCTGTAATTTGATTTCTTAAATATCTTTCTAATATTCCATGACAAGTATGTATAAAACTTTAATCAATCTCCTATAGTTTAGATTGCATTTCATATTCCCTATGTTCATTATTATAAACAACACTATAATCAACATCCTTGTAAACTAATCTTTGTCTAAGTCTGATCATTTCCTGGAGCAGAGACTTAGAAGTAGAATCGCTAGGTCAAGGACACATGTATTTTTAAGGCTTTTGACACGTATCACCAAGTTAGTTTAGATCTATTTTAAAAGAAATATAAGGTAGTTACAGACACTGGAAAAAGCAGGCCACTCAAGTGTTCTATCTTACAACTCAGAGACCCAAAGTCACATAAGAAAGTGAGACACTTATCCAAGTGAGTGGGAATCCTTATCCTGGGCATTGAGAAATTGCAGGTGGGGAGAGCTGCTGGTGGTATGCAGACCCACTCTGGGAATGCTAGAAAATATGGTCCTTTAGAGCAAGAACTCCTTCAGCCTACAAGACTGTGGACTGAATTGCAGCCCTTAATGTAGCTGGAAGGTGGGGGACAAGGCTTATTCACAGTCTCCACATGCAAACAAGAAGACTCATATGACATTTTTAAAAAAGGCAAAGAGATTGTATTAGGGTTCTCCAGAGAAAAGGAATCAATAGGAATGAATATAGATATTACATATTTACATATATATGCAATATATTACATATTTACATATTACATATATTACATATTTACATATACACACACAGTATATGTATTACTGAAAGTACAAAATATTCTCAAGTTAAATTGCTTTAAAACTTTCAGAGAAGGTAATTAATTTAAAAGGCTTATATGATTAATCTTTGTGTAACTTGGGTCATCACCAGAATACAATCACACTTAATCGTAAATGTCACAAAATCTTATGTTTTTGCTTCAAGTTGCTTCAAGAGAAGGACATACATATTCCAGTTGAGAACCCTAACATAGGGTTGGAGGGATTAATGAGTTTCTGCACATCAAAAGACCATGAGGCACATTATATCCCTTTTTAAAAATGATGCACTTTTTCTCGAAGTTTATACAGTTTGAAGAACTTTGGGTTTATGGGTTGATAAGATATTTCAAAGAAAATTTTAGCATGTTTGAAAACACAGTAATTCTCTTTAGTAAATAGAGAAATCAGAAAGTTCAGCACAAGAGTGAAGTATTAGGTTTTTTTATATGTACAGACACGCACATTTTCACTTTTGTTTTTAGATGTAAATTGCTGAGAGAAGGGATCTTTCCATGCTCAAAAAACTGAGAGCTTAGATTTCTTTAAAAATCCATTAATTTTAGTGTCTTTCAAGGTCCAGAGGATATTTTACAGACTGCTGTTGAGATCAGATGGTCTCCAAAGAAATCAATCCAATTTCAATAGAAGAGCTATGCTGTGTTGGGATTTTTCACATAATCCAATTGCTAAATGATATCAGGGCGACTTTGATTTAAAAGAAGAAACAGAGACAACTCACTGTCTCAATCCTCTATATTCTCACAAGATTAGCTGACCAAAAATGCCTCCCTAAAGAGAAAGAATGCATTTTTTTCAAAATAAAGGAAAGTCAACATTAACGAAATAATATCTGTACTGATCTAGATGTTATTTATTTGATAATATCAAACATAGTGCTAATGACATAAGTGAAAGCCACAAGAGTAAGGATGAAGCATTTGAAACTTATTTCTGCATTGTTCCTGAAATGTGACTCAACTCCCGAAATATACAGGTGCTTCTTTAGCCTGTATGACTTTTGACTCAGAGAAACCCGTTAATAATGCTTTCCAGATTTGGCAGATAGCAAGAGAACAAGGTCATGAATAGAAAGGGCCATCAGTAAATTTAAATCCAAGAATGGGCTTCTATTGGAAAGGTAGGGGAAGTGAATTTTTATTATTACAAGTCCTCCTAAACAAAATGTTGAGAGTTCAATCTAGCAGATGCAACCAAATATTTTATTGGTAAGTTACACCGGTTTGCAAGATACAAGAACAAAAGAGAAATGGGTTTCTACTCTCAAGTTGCTCACTTGTAATTTCTATTAAATATTCTTCACCTTCACCTGTCTGTCCTTCCCTGCCTACTCCAATGTATTTAATCAGTTGTCATGAAAAAGCACTTTCTAGAATCCTCTTAATAATGGCTGTGATTTGTAATTTTGAAAATGTCTAGATTTTTTGGAACACCAGTCCTTTATGATGTTAACTGGTTTCCATGAGAAAGGGCTCAATGTGAGACCCAGGATGGGCAAAAGGCATCCCTCAAACCCCTGACAGATGCAGTAGCTGAATGAATGATTTGGAAGGGTCTCAGGCTGCCATTTGCTTAAACCCATCTCACCTGAACCAAAGTTAGGATGTAACCATCTGGCATAAAAAGTAACTTTGCCATATATTTGTCTCCTTTAATTTGTGTGTCAAGTAGTAAAAACTATACAAACAATACACGTTAAATACACACAAATAGAAAATATAGGTACATTTTTAGAATAAAAACCCTGTATTTATTTTTTTAAGATTTTATGTCTTTATTTCACAGAGATAGAGAGATCACAAGTAGGCAGAGAGGCAGGCAGAGAGAGAGAGGGAAGCAGGCTCCCTACTGGGACTCAATCCCAGGACCCTGAGATCATGACATGAGCTGAAGGCAGAGGCTTAACCCACTGAGCCACCCAGGTGCCCCCAAAACCCTATATTTAACATCTAGAAATAACTACTTTAAAAATTTCTGTTATTCTTGCTTTTTTTTTTCTAAGCACATATGTATACACACTCACACACACGTGTGTGCACACATGCATTTTTTAAAATGTAACCATGTCATGTCTGTGATTTTACAATTTAAATTTGTTCATTCAATAAACATTTTACAATATCTTCAATGACTATAAAGTATTCATTTATATGTTCCATAACATATAGACTTATCTCTGATTGTTAGACATTTATGACTTTTGAAAGTTTCAGTAGCTTGAAAAAAATATCAAGTTAATGAATCTAAGAAATAGGTTACAGAAAAGTTCAAAATTAAAAAGAGGAAAACTGTTTCCTCCCCCTTTTCTGCCTGGTGATACCAAAAAATATGTAACTAAAAATATCAGAGCTATAGGATAGTACTATTTATAACTTATGCCCCATCCTGGTCCAGAAAGAATTATTTAATATTAATATGACCTATATCTTCTATTATTACTTTTAAAGTAAAAGCAATCAAGGTACGCTCTGCCTATGGGTACCATGGAGTTTTTTACCTGTTTTCATTTCTTCTCTTCTTTTTTTAATTTAAACTCAATTAATTAACATATATTTTGGAAGTAAAGGTCAGTGATTCAAAAGTTTTATATAACACCCAGTACTCATGACAACACATGCCCTCCTTAATGTCCATCACCCAATTACCCCATTCCCCCATTCCCCCATTCCCCTACACCTCACCCCTCCAGCAACCCTTAGTTTGTTTCCTATGATTAAGAGTCTCTTATCGTTTGTCTCCCTCTCTGGTTTCATCTTGTTTTATTTTTCTTCCCCTTCCCCAATGATCCTCTGTTTTGTTTCTTAAATTCCACATGTGAGTGAGATCATATAATTGTCTTTCTCTGATTAACTTACTTTGCTTAGCAGAATACCCTCTAGTTCCATGGTAAGCAGGATACCATGTTTTGAAAGTGCCTATATACCAAACAAACAGCATTTAGTAAGTATTGGCACAATTTCCACTTGAACATTAAGTTTTCATCAATAACCAGCGGTTATCAGGGTTGCGTAATAATATAAAATGTGTGAAAAAGCAACAAAATTAAGCAAGTAAACTTAAGCATTGTTCGTTACAGGTATCTGTAATTGTGTTTGCCGCATAATCACAGGTCCCTGTGAAATGCTCTCTCTGCAGTGACTGCCCAGCCTGTAGGTCTGTTAATAGAACCAAATGGCCCAATCACATCCCAGAAATGCCTATGTGCCAGTGACAGTCAAGCCAACCTTCTTATCCATCTGATCTAACCAAGGTTTCCAAAAGGAAAAAGTGCTACGTAATACTTACCAAGACAAAGAAGCTTAATATTTTAAAATTTCTGAAATAGTGAATATAGCTCATAGACTGAAACTAGTCCCCACTCCCTGTCCTCCTTTACTTCCATTGTGGATGATAAGAAATTCTGGATCTCAATTTGGAGGAACCCACTACTATACCAGTCCACAGCTTGGCATTCTAGATCTTTTACAAACAGGCTCCACACTATCTTCGGAGCCCATGTTTTGCTCTCTTCTCTTCTACTCTCTATCTTGACCTGGTTGGTCTACTCAAAACACAGTGGTTAGAGAGCTCCTTAGTGAATATGTAAGTTAAACTGCCATCCTTCTGTTCAATACCCAGCAGTGGCCCCCCTCCTTTGACTTAGAGTAAAAGCCAAAGCCCTTAAAACCCTCTCCAAGGCACAGCTCCCCATTACCACTTTGAACTCATCTGCTTCTACTCTCCACGTTGCTCATTCCACGTTAGCCGTGCTAGGCTCCTCCCTCCTGCTGCCTGGATTTCTGGCTTCTTCCACCCCAGGATCTTTAGAAGTATTCCTTCTGTTTGGGTGGTTCTTCCCCCAGAGATACACATGGCTTGCTCCCTCAGCCCCTCAGGGCTTTACATCAATGACATCTTTTCAGTGAGGCTTTCTCTGGCCACCCTACTTACAGTAGATTGAAAAAAGTAAAGCCACAGTATTTTGCAGTTACCCTCTCAAGAGCTGGACTCTGTTTCCCCACACCTTCAATCTGAGTTGGCCTTGTGACTAGCCTGGACCAACAGAATGTGGTGGAACTGATGTCAGTGAGTTTCAGAGCCTAGGTCTGCCTTCTCTGTCTTGGGATACCCCCACGGCCATGTATAGAAGCCTGGGCTAAACAGTGAAGGATGAGAGCTCACGTCAAGGGGGAGGGCTGACAGGCAGCCTACATCACAGCCCAGACACATGAGTGAGACAAGCTCAGACACTCTAACCCCAGTTAAGCTGCCAGGTAACTGCTATTACATGAGTGACCCCAGGCAAAGGCAAGATCAGCAGAAGAACTTCCCAGCTGAGCTCAGACCTAATGGTTGACCCACTGAATTGTGAAAAATAACAAATGCTTCTTGTTTTAAGTCTCTAAGTTTGGCAAGGGTGGGGGGGTTGCTATATAGTATTAAATAAGTGAAGTACTACTTAAGATTTTAATATCTTCCCAGATACTTTTAATTATTTGTATGTCTGCCTCTATTAACTAGAATGTAGTCTGTATGAAGGCAAGGTTTGTTTTTTTCTTTTTCTACTTTGTTCACTTTTGTATCTCCACTGCCTAGTAAGTGCCAGTCAATAGTCTCTCACTAAATATTTGTTAAATGAATGAATGAATAATTGGATAAATGGATGAATTAAATATAGATTTGGAAAGGGTCTTACATATCCTCCAATAGAGTTTTGTTGTTGTTGTTCTTGTTGTTGTTGTTTAAATAAGAAAACTAAAGCCTAGAGATTCAGTGACAATGTCAAGACTGGAATCTAGAATCTAGTAAAAACAAACAAACAAAAAAACTATATTTTTTCCACCACCTTTTTAAATATTAAGCTCCTCCATGTATTAAGTGGAACTACTAGTACTGCAAGTGGCAGAAATCAGTTCAATCTAGCTTTTTATTTTTTTAAAAGCATAGATTTATGAATTCATGACACCAGCAAGCCTAGAGGTATATCTAACCTCAGACATGGCTGAATCCAGGGGCTCCAATGACATCTTTAAAGCTCTGTTATTTACTCTCCATTTCTTGGGGAGACTGTATCTACTACCAGATTAACAACTCCAGAGAGGAAACATGGTCTTCCCCAGCAGCGATTCCAGACAACTCCCAGGGTCATGTCTGGTACCCATTCCTGAACTGATCACTGGACCAGGGGCATGGCTATCCTCTTACAGGAGAGACCTGGGTTATGGGCCTATCCCTTTGGATGAAGCTGAAAGTAGGGTCAACCCTATCTTCATCAGCTGGAATGGGTTTCCCTGGGCAAGAAGGGTTCTGTGACCAGGAGAGTGGAGGTAATGCGTTCCAAACATGATTAAACGCTCCATGTCCACTTAAATTCTATTAGGAGCTCTAAGTAACTAATTCTAGAGAAATCCTCCCAGATAATAGAAAAGATGGATACCATTGATTTTCCCTTATAAAGAGGACTTCCTTTAAAAAGCCATAGACGCTATTGATTTTTCCTTATGAAGCATGAGACATTTCCCATTGGATGGGAAAGCAGAGAGAAGCTATTGCCAAGCTTGCTTTGGTTCTCTTGCCTGGCTCCAACCAGTTTTCTGTACGGCACGTTTAGACGTTAAAGATGGGGGTAGGGAGACGGCCACAGTGTTTGCACTCCACATCAAATAAGCCTCCATAGCAACATCTACAACCTGGAATCAAAGTGAAGTGTTTCAGAAAAAACTTGCCTTGAGGAGAGAGATGGTGGGGGAAAGGCACTCCATTTTATCAGGAAAAATCATCATGTTTAACAAAGATTTTGAGAACAGGCTAAAATGAGAATATACAATGTCCATTATAGGGCAGAACTGAGATGAGAGAAGGGAATCAATATGCCTCAGCAATGCTTAAGAGATGTTTTTCATCTGGAAAATGATCTTAGGACCACTTTTGCTATTTTGAAATCCAGCCCAAGCACTTGTGAGAAGATGACCTTTTATATATTGCATTTTGCCGAGCACTATATATAGTTGGATACAATATCTTGACCTAAAGGGGAAAAATGAAATAGAGAGAAAAACGGTGTTTCCGGGTTTTCCACCAAAAAGCAGTGCATAGCAGAAGAGAGAGGGAGCAGGGGCTGCAAACTTGGCCCCGGAGAGCATGCTGGCTGAAATGTCATTATCTGAAGGATTCTAGACATCTGCATTATTTTGCATGAGCCTCCCTCAGCAAGTGACTTAGGGCAGGGGTTGGAAAGCATTGTTTTTTTCATTTCTTAAAACCATCTTGTCTCCCACTCTTGGCTTCACACGCTTTGGGGTGGGGGCAGGGAGGTGCTGCAGAGGAGAAAAGGTCACTGATTTCCAGAAGGTTAAAGATTCATTTTTTCCTTTCAAGAATAACATTTCAGCTTGATATTATTTTAGTATTTACCACTCTGTATTGTCTTAGACCTCATCTTGGCAAAGGGTTCCGAAACAACTGCCACTTTCGGTCATTGCTGCCAAAAGGCGCCTTTTCACAATAAAGCATGCTGTGCTTTGGCAGGAAATCAATAAAGTGAAAATCTGTTCTCATCATCCATACATTTACCATCACAATCAACAATCAAAGGCAAGACCTGGGTTCTTTATCCACAGGCTCCAGCCTCCCAATTTTCTGCTATGAAAGGCAGCATAAATTAGAACCCTTGGTTCCTGTTAGCTGGGCTTAATGGGTATGATTTATGAACCATTAAATGAGGTTATGTAAATTGATCCTTAGCAAAATGCTAGCGCCCAGGTGACAGGTGCAGCGTGCTCGTCCACAAGGGTGCTGCACAAATCAGATTTCAGTGACATTCAGTTTGAGGAAAGAGAAATATGTTGTCAACAAGGAAGTGATTTAAATAGTGCCCTGGGTTTGTCAGCAATTATGCCTTTCTTCTTAATTGCTGCAAACTATATAAATTCTAATAGGAAATAAATTAGTAATTTACCAGTTAATGACAAGGGGTATAAAGGAGAAGAGCTTATATTTTAAAAGCCATATTACCAGTGAGGCCATACACTTGGGTGATTTCACTTATGCTGTTAAAGTTGAAGAGATGCTTTAGAGTAGGAGTATAAACTTTGACACATGACAACTAAAATTACATTCATTGCAACAGAAAAGAAAACTGGATCCACACAAAAAATGCCCTTGCAGAGCTGCTTCGTGTGTTCCATAGAAATGGAGATGTCACCAGAGTTTCTATTTTTCATCATTAATGCTCTACCTTGAAACTGAGGGTCTTTTTTAACCCAGGTGCAAAAAAACTTGCTTTATCTTTAGAAACTTTTTGGAAACCTGGCATCTGATCAACCAACTCAAAAACACACAATGGTAACAACATGAGGAGTGTAGGCAAGTGATGTGCCTCGTGTGGCCAGGCTTTTAGCTCGTCTGCCTTGTTTAGATAATAGGGAGCAATAACATACTTTCTGCTCCGGTCTGCAGTGAAAGGGACAGGCTTGGTGTGTCATGATGATCCCTCACTTTGAATCTGCAAACTGAAGGCCCAGTTAAAAAAAAAAAAAAAAAAAAGCCCAGGGGAGCATATACAAATTAATGTCACTAGCTTTGAAAATGAAAAAAAAAAAATTCAAATCCATTCCTTCTCTTGGAGGAAGGCCTTGCTGCCCCTCATCAGGAATGTGGTGGCCTCTGAGAAAGGTTTCTCCCGGGAAAGCGAGTTCAATATTATCCCCGGCTTTTGTCTGGAGCTATTATTGTGCCTGTTTCCGTGAGGCTGACCCCGTAAGAGGACACATATGGACGTGACAGTAATGTTCCTTGGTCTTTGACTGAGCCTATTAGAGGTCCCAACAGGGAGTCTCTACCACTCTTTTTATTAGTCATTTCTGCTCCACGAGTGCAGTTGTTTATGGACAGGGGAGATGATTTGAACCACTGTGTGCCAAATGAGAGAGTGACGATGGGGCAAAGGTCATACATCTAAAGAGGGCTGTAACTGTGGCCCACGAGGGGAGGCTCTCCCTAGGAAAGAAAAATATCAAGATGTCCTTTGTGAACTAAGAAAAAAGGGCCAAGAGGCCATGAGTAAAGAATTACATGACCACTGACATCCGCAGATGACTTTAGTGTCACTGGGTAAAAATAATTTGGGTGTGAAAAAGGGTTATGAAAAGTAGTTTTATACCTAGTACAGGAAAAAACACTTGGTGACCCATGCAGCAGTAAAGGCCACCAGCTGTTTCAAATACTTGCACCACAATTTATTAAGCATCTGGTTATGAGCAACTTCCTTAACTTCTAAGATTTGGGATAACAACCCTTTCTCATAGGATTCTGTTGTGAAGATGAAATACAATAATGCCTGGAAAGTACCAACATACGGTAAGTCAGTAAGTGCTCAAAATATGATAGTTTGGGGTTTATGGTATATATATATATATGTATATATATATATGTATGTATATATATATATATGGAGGGATAGAGAGAGAGAGAAAGAGAGAATATCTCAGATTTCTCTGCTCTAGAACCCTGAAATGTCTGATCATGTGAACATGCCCTTTAATGCCAGGTCTCATGTTCCTTTTACCCAAACCAACTAAGCCTCACCCTACCATATCCCCCACTTTGGTCCTCCCTTGCCTCTTATCCGACACTTTTGCAGAAACCGTATGTTGATTCAAAGCACTGATTCTCAATCAAATAAATTGGCATTTACCTCCCAACTTCCCTACTCAGCTCTGTGACCTTGGCCAAGTTATTTCAACAATCTGGACCTCAGATTCCTTCCATGTAAGATGGAGATAATAACAAATAGCATGGAGGACAAGGGGAGATGGAGAGGAGAAGGGAGTTGAGGGAAATTGGAAGGGGAGGTGAACCATGAGAGACGATGGACTCTGAAAAACAATCTGAGGGTTTTGAAGGGGGGGGGGTGGGAGGTTCGGGGAACCAGGTGGTGGGTATTGGAGAGGGCACGGATTGCACGGAGCACTGGGTATGGTGCAAAATCAATGAATACTGTTATGCTGAAAAAAAAAATAAAGTTTATGTGTATAATTTAAGTTATTCCTCTGAACCATTCCTTCAGGTAAATATAAAAAACAAAACAAAAAAACATAGTACCTACCACATAGGGTCATTCTGAAGATGAAATGAGTTAACATATGTGATGTGCCAAGCATAGAACATGCCATATAAGTGCCATGTGCAATTATTATTATTACTATTACTATGACGATGCACTCTGCCTCTCTTATTTCTATGTTCAAATATTCAATTGCCTGCAAAGACAGATCACTAAAATATACCGAGCTCAACCCATGTGCCAGGCACTTTTCGTGTACTGCTAAGATCTAAAATGTACATTTTATCACCATTCAGTAAAGTGGGGGTTTGGTGAGGCTAAATCATTTTTCAGGAATAGAAGGCAAAAAAGTACACAGCTGCATTCAGATCTAGGTTTGTCTGACCCCAAGCCCACACTCTGGTCACTATATCTCACAGGTCCAAGATAGAACACCCACATGGGATACATGGACAAGAACACCTCTAGCAGAACTTAGCCTTGTTACGTGGAAAGAGCGCTTGGATCTGTCTGCCACACCCTTTGAGTTTTAATTTCCTCATGCATAAAAACAGAGGTGCTAGACCAGAGGCTTCCCAACCATGCTCCCCCAAGCCCTTGAGTTTCTTCGAGATCATTTAGGGTCCACTGCAGAGGGAAGGCCACGACATTTCGAACTGCACCCTTCATGAGACGCTCATCCCATCTAAACAGAGGAAGCAGTGAGACTCTGTAGAAGATGGGAGACAATATCAAGATCCTTTTCAGCTCTGCTGTTCTGAGTATCTTTCCACTTATAAAGAGTGAAAAATACCGCCATCTGTACTGAAATAACATTTAGTTCAATTCACATTCTCTGGTTCTATGACATGCAAAACACTGGGCTGGATGTTGAATAAACAACTTCCCTTTCTCCCCTCGAACTGTCTTCTGAGAACTCCTGGCTTTAAGCTGAGTGCACTCTCAAGATGCATTTCTTTCACAAATTGTGTTTTCAGTCCACTTAAAAGCCAGAATGTGAAATGTTCCCCTAAATATGTTAACCTTTGTACTGCAGACCCCCATTTCCCTGAAGAATATTTTTATTCCTTCCCTTTCTCCATGTTTGTCACATACTGATACGGGAACATAACCCTGGGTCCTGTAGAGCCTAACAGGTTGCTAATTTTTCAGTAATAACGATGATAAAATGAACAACCACTGATCTTTGGGTGGCAGACTCCAAGCGTTGCCAATATTTTTTCTGTTTGCAGTCCAGGCACCAGTCCTTGGAGGTCCCCCCCACGCCTACTAGTCCCAGAAGTTTATTCTAGAAGGCATCACTTGCTAATTGAATTAGCCTCTCTCTTTGTGTTTTGATTCAATGGAGATTACCTCAGGGAATTCAGCAGTTCCTCTGTGACTTTGTTCCTTGGAGGCTAATTCTTCCCCAATGGCTCCAGAAACTATCACCCCCACCAACCACTCCCATTTATTTATTTATTTTGGGAAGGGATCAACAAGGAATGTGGATTTCAGCAAATAGTGCTTGGGGAGGACAGAATGCAAATGAAGAGCTGGATTTAAAATGAGGACTGCAAGAAAAAGTTTCCAGTTATCCTACAAGGCAGTGAGTGAGAAGGGCTCATCTTTGTTTAGGAAAAGTGCTTTTTAAGAATGCCATGGTATTTGGGAAAGCTGTTATTTATTGCATTATACTAATTATATTGCATTATTATTATTATTAGTAGTAGTAGTATTACTATTAGTTTATTAGTATTAATTATACTAATTATATATTGCATTATACTAATGCAATAATACTATTGCATTAGTACTCAGCTTTAAGAAAACCCAGGAGACTTACCTTATTATGGATTAAAGAATTTAGGGATTCTAAGAACCTGATAATCCCAGAATATCTGTGAACACTACTGTCCATAAGAAAAAAATGGGCAACCTTGACTGGCTATTGCAGAAATGTGTGTGTACACACGCACACGTGTGTGTGTATGTGTATGCACATACGCCGCACACGTTCGTGTGTGTGCACCTGTTTTGTGAGAGATCGTTTCAGCTTTCCCATCTAAGCCAGTGGCTCACAGCTCCAGCTACGTGCCAAAGCATCTGGGGAACCTTAAAAAAAAAAAAAAAAAAAGGTGCCTTAGGCATAGATAAATTTAGGCTGCATTCTTCAGGATTCAGATTCCAGTGAAAGCCCTGGCAGCCCTATCTTTGAGAAGCTCCCCAGGAGATTAAGATGCCCAACCGGGCTCAGAATCACTAGTCTAAGCAAGAACAGGTGCTGGAGGCCATCATCATGATATCCGCATGGTCTGGGGCCCTGCTGAGTGTCAGCCCGGTGCCACATGGTAGTGACCAGGTGTCAGACCGATGCATATACAGAATACGGTCATCCCTTCCTTGGGTCTGTAAATTCACTGCTTAGGGTTTGTTCCTAAAATAATGTATCTTTGGCCAAAACACTGCTAACTCCAGCAAAGGTAGAACGCTTTCTTAATTAATGCAACTGATCTCTCTTGTGAGGTCGCTTATCCCCTCTGGATAAAGGTCCTGCTTTAGCAAGGTCACAGACTACCAGCAGTCATCTTTAGCAAACCTCAGGCCCTATAAAAACATTTTATTCGACATAATGGAGGACACTGAGAAGCCACAGTGTTTTGTCTTTTTTTTTTTTTTTAAATCATGAACTATTTTTTAAAGCTTTTATTTGTTTGAGAGAGAGAGAGAGAGAGAAAGAGAACATGAGTGGGGTGGTGGGGGGATTTGAGGGGAGAGAGAGGAAGAAGCGGACTCCCCACTGAGCAGGGAGCCTGATGCAGGACTCCATCCCAAGGCCCTGGGATCATGATCTGAGCTGAAGGAAGACGCTTAATGGACTAAACCACCCAGGCGTCCCAGTCATGAACTGTATTTTGAGGCAAGTGATCAACAGACTGCATCAATTTTTTTTTTTTTTAAACTTGACAAGGTAATGCCTACTGTAACAGTCCATGAGGCTTAATCCTGTAGTTTAGTCCTAAATCAGCAGACTCATTTTTGGGTCAGACAACAAAGCTGCTGGGCTACAGATACAATTCCTAAACTGGCACCCTCCCATAAACACATAGTCTTTCCTCCTCAAATCTTGGGGCACAGTTATCAGAACAGGTTTCTTGGAACCCCTTTGCATGATGTCACTTCTCTCTCAAGAACTTCCAGGGGCTTCTTGGGGTCAATCAAGTCAGATCTCAACTCATCTAGCCAGGCCAGACTTCTAAGCCCTCAGGGCCTGCCGTGTGTTTATTGCTGCTCAACGCAGACCTCTCCTGTTCTTCACCTGGACAAGAAGAGCTGGAGAACTCTTATTCATGCTTAATGTTGGGCAATACTTGCCAGGCAAGGTCCAATACCCCATTGCCTGGGCCTTGACACCCTTTCCATTTCTGCCTTGAACTTGGGTGGCTGTGGCTGGCAGCATATCTGTGGAGCGGATTTCCAGAGTCCGTTTTGATGTCACCCCAGAAATAGCTATTCTGTGACATGAGAGGATGAACCCCTACCCCCACCTCTTCCCAGTCTGACCTTGGCAATGTCCATTTTGACCCCAAGAAGTCCCGCGCCCCCATCTGAGTCCTCCTCTAAAGCATGGCTCACAACTCCTACCTTTGAGGAAACGTCCCTAGGATTAACTTCATTTCACATTTGCACGTATGCACGAGCCTGCCTGCACTGTTGGCATTAATTTGACACGGCCCAAGATGGTGGTCTGTCCTCTCTTCCGCATCACTAACTGGATTGTCTCTCCCACAGAGCAAGCATTTTGTTTTGTTACTTCCAGATCCCTCTAAGTCCCTCTGAAGTTTGATGAAAAGAAGCCAGAACACCTAACGTTCTTGTGAGGGAAGTGGCCCACAAGCCCTGAGTAGGCTGAGCTCTTGGATGCTTTCCGTCAGCTTCTGGATGCTCTTGGGAGCTGTAGGAAAGTAGCCCTGGCTCTCTCTGAGATGAAGTTGAGAACGAGAAGGCACCCGGTTCTGACGCCCATGCCAGTAGTGCTGGGAGGGCCTCCCACAGCACAGGCTTCGGCTCTTCCCCTCCCTGGGCCTCACTTCAGGGAGGCTCCATCCACTCTTCCCCTCCCTGACTTCCTTGCAGCCTCTTTCTGTTACTTAACCGAATCTATTTCCCATATTTGGAAAGAGAAAAAAAGGAGATTGGATTTTTCCCCCACAGGGGCATACAAACAAAGCAAGATTTGAGCTCTACTCCACTTGGGGTGTCAGCTCATTTGACTTGTCGCATTCCTGAATTTAACAGTACTCAGGCTTCTCTCATTCAGCATGAGTTTCATAGCGGCTGTTTACAGGATCAGACTTCTCAATAAGCCCCAGCTGAAAACTTACTAGGGTTGGCCTGGGAATCCTGCTTACCCCAGCCACAGTTTTTAATCCTCTCTACTGCCTTCTCCGAAGAGAGGTGTATATTGCTTCCTACCCCAACCCTTCATGCTGTGCCTGCAGGACTCTGGGGTCTTAGGAATGATAAGACTACTTTTCCCCAAAGAACCTGCTCAGGCTGCTATTTACGAGTATTCCAGATGCAATAAACCTGCATGGTACTGCGGAAGTGGGTATGCGATTCCCCCATTTTACAGAAGGGAGAGGGAGGAGTGAATAACCACCAGGACACTTTTCAGGGCCAGAGGGGAGAATAATAATATGCCTTTTGTCTCTCGTGCCTTCTACATCTCAGGCTTGATTTTAATACCAAATTATTCTGTGAAATCATCTCAAACCAATATTCAAATACCCTACTAGATGCACTCCACTCATCATATGCTAAAAAATAGGAGGAATGTGTTCTATTTTTGTGACTTGACTTAAAAAAAAAAAAACCTCTTTTAACAAACAAGGTCCACTTTTCTGAACTTCAAATTCAATCAGGTAAATTGGGAGGCTGTGAATTTTTAAGGAAAGCATCAACATCTTTCAGTAAGCTGCAAAAATCTTTGATGTGAACACTTTGCAACCTTGTTATCCTTTCTCTAATGCTCCCTTTTCATTCCTCTTTTTAAACGTGTAGGCTGACCACTGTTGGGGTAAAAAAGTAAGGATACAGAGCAGGACGTGGGGAAAAAGCCTGTCTTCTGAGCCACTCAGACAAGGCTTCCATAGGCTGTGTGTTGGACACCTCCAAATGAAGTCCATGGAGCCTCGTAAGGCCCCCTTAGCTAACTGAACCAAACTGTGCAATCCATGATGGTTCCCCTGAGAACTGACTACTGTCTCATGGCTCTTAATGTTGGTAGGGAAGGGGACGTAAGAGAGCAACAGCTTTCTTTTCATCTTCCCAATACTGAAGAATAACTACCCTCATGACTTCCCCTTGTTCTATCTTCATATTTCTACATAATACTACTATTCACATCAGACACCATTCTCAAACACACTGTTAATATCCACATGCAATTTTCCCTGGTTTCTGAGATACTGCTTCCTAGTTCCATGGCCATGAGGACTCCACCTTCCCAGGTCACACACAGACTGGGTGCTGGTCTTTACCCCATATGACCCTCCTGACCCTCCTGACCACGGTTCCAGCACAGGAGAGAGAGATCTGCGTAATGACCCCTTCTCATCTCAGATACGTTGCGTTTTCGGGGTAACTGGTGAGAATGTGCCAATGTGCCCTTTCAAACAAGTCTCTTTGTAAGGGAAAACAACAACAAGCATGTCTGGAAGATGCAGTGACAAAAAATGAGAACAAACACTTAATTTAAAGCTCTAGTACACTGGAGGGGATGGCTTAGGCTGAGAGAACAAAGGTCCTGTGAATTAAGGGAAAAAACGCTTTTAGCTAGTGACTTTCTGGGATATTACCATTATGGTGTTTTAAACCTGGCCACAATTTTGAGGCCGCGCTGGCTGAGAAAAGCAGCAGGTGAAGCTACACTGTGGGCGGCACAGAGTTCTTCTGTAGAAGGCCAACGCCCACTTGTCAGGAATTGTGAGCTGGAGAGTTTTGTTGGGAGAATCAAACTCTGACAGTATCCCATTACTTTCACTCTTCCAAGGGAATGTCATTCAGGTCATTGAGGACAGTAGCAATTTGAAATTTACTGATTATATTTATTAAATATAGGAGAATTTAAAAGGATATTTACCTTTAGTGGACCAAATGCTAGTAGAATCAGCTAGGGTTCACTTTTAGGAGCTGATAAACAAGATTAGGGAAAAATATATAGAAGTTCTAGAAAAAGTTTTGTTTTCTTTTTAAATGACTGTATACATAGTATGGAGTCTCCCTAACACACATAAAAATTGCCTTTGCAAACTGCACTGAAACTCAAAGACTTTGGAAACAATGTAACCTCTCACTCCCAGCTTCAGCTTACTTTTCTACCCTTTGTTACCCTTTTCCCTCTACTTCTCTATCTCACTTTTGATCTGATTGCATTACATACATATATCACTTCAATTTCTTTCTTGTAACAAGTAGGGTGTACATGAAATAAACAGGGCTCATAAGGCTGATGACATTCCCGGAAGCTTTAAGTATATTTCAGTAGGACTATCTCTTACAAGCCCCTCTGGAATTTAATATCGAAGTGGTTTCCCACCTCAGTGAAGAGAAGCAGGCTTCTCAGATCATGTGAGTAACCTAAGGCAGCTACTATATTACACTCTTCTTTGGTCTTTTCTGCATGTGCTAAATGGCAAAGTGTCAGGCATGAGGTACTTATGGACAAATAAATCATTAATTTGCATTTGATTAATCCAATGGCATTTCTGCTCAGAACCATAAACATTTATTATTATTTTAAGGTTTGGTCTCAAGAAATCTACAGGCATATGAGTTTAAAAAAAACCAGATGTGGGTATACAAATATGTTGTCATGTTGCAAACTGGTTGCTTTAGGAGGGGCCTGGTTACATACAAATTTTAGTGGAAGGAAGTTGATAGAAAACATTTAACTGTAGCAGGGTATTAAGCATCTTAGATCTATTTCCTCACCTTTGGATACTGTCTGTAAAAAGCTGCTATCAAAGGTGAATGTCATCATTTTTTTTTTTTTTTTTCTCTGTGCTTAGCTTGGGAATGGGATCTTATGAAGCTGGATTCATTTCTCTTCCTTACACTGCTTGCAAACTCCAAACAGACTTCAGTAATGTTAAGACATGCTAGCCCTACTATTACTCTGTCTTGGGAGTTTACTTAGGGAAGATGGTGTTCTCATACATCCATAACCACTTTGAGTAAGAACCTAGACAGAGCCATCATTCTGAATGTTGTAATGGCAAGGTACAGAGTACTCCATTCATGCATGTAAAAAGAGTTTTAAAAGAAGAGTCTATTGTAGGACAGTTTGAGACCCTCAGCCAAAAAGTAGTTGATGGATATGTTGACCATACCAACAGTAGTCATCAAAGGCACCCTGAACTGCCTTCCTAGAGGTCTGAAGTGAGAGCACTGACTGGAATTAGGCACACAGCAGCTAAGGGGCACTGTGAATGATGGAGAAGTTTTCAGACACAGCCTTCGAGAGGCTTCATCAGAGGAACTGATGTTTAAGCTGAGGCTTCAAAGGTGAGGAAGGACTGACTGGGTAATCGGAAGGGGAAGGATTTTCTAGTTACCAGGATAGAGAGGGAAGTCGTGGACACAAAAAAGCATGATGTATTCAAGGAACTACAAAAGGTCAGTGCAGGATGAGAAGAACAGTGGGAACAGGAGACGTGGGTAGAGGCCTGAGTGTGACTCCTTCTTATCCTTGCAGTTTTAGCTTGGTGGTCATCTCTTCAGATGGATCCTCCCTGACAACCTCTTATACTTACAAAGCTCCTCCTGCTCTATTCTCTAGTTTAGGTTTTTGCTTACTTCTCTATAAAGCACTCATCACAATTTGCAAATTGGGGCTATCTTGAGGATTTTTTTTTTTTTTTGGACTTTATCCCACTAATTTAAAAACTCCACAGCATTGGAATATTATACCTCGCCTGTGTTACTCACTGCAGTAACCACAGCACCCGCCTGGGAAGCGGAGTGTAGGGAGACCAGTAAAGGAGCTGCTGTAAGCATTCAGGTAAGAGAGACCGCTGGTCTGGACCAGGATAACGGCCAGGACTAATTCTAGCAATATTTTTGGAATGACAAAACAAGTCAACAATTGATTGGATAGTTCAGAATAAAAAGATTAAGAATGATGCCCAGGTTTCAGGGACCCAGACAGAGTGTAATATAGTAGCTTTAGGTGTCCAAAGGATTAAAAAAAAATCAATGTTTACTGATGGAAATTGTATAATAAACAACCTCAGAAAAAAATGTTCCAAACAGCTATGTAAAGGTTTTAAAGCTATTATTTATAGCCAAACTAAAATAGCAGGTAGTATGCAGGGAAAAAGCATTGATTTATAGCCTGCAGAAAGATTTCACAGTGTTGTGATAAAAAGCAAGTGATAAATGGTTTTTAAAAGTATAGCAATCCCGGGGCGCCTGGGTGGCTCAGTGGGTTAAAGCCTCTGCCTTCAGCTCGGGTCATGATCTCGGAGTCCTGGGATCGAGCCCCGCATTGGGCTCTCTGCTCAGCGGGGAGCCTGCTTCCCTCTCTCTCTCTCTCTGCCTGCTTGTGATCTCTGTCAAATAAATAAATAAAATCTTAAAAAAAAAAAAGATAGCAATCCCTTAGTGACCAAGATTGTTGAACTTAAATGATAATCTTCAGTTACAAAATAGTGTGAAAGTAGGTTTATGATTTAAGTAATACTGTATCAGTTGAATTGAGTCAAGTTTTAGAATAATACTAATGAATAAGATATGTCTATGCATATAACTATAAATACCAATAAAAATGTCTCTGTGAGGGGTGTCTAGGTGATGCAGTTGGTTGAGCGGGGTGCTCTTGGTTTCAGCTCAGGTCATGATCTCAGGGTTGTGTGATGGAGCCCTGTGTCAGGCTCTGCACTGGGCATGGAGCCTGCTTGGGATTCTCCATCTCCCTCTGTCCTTCCTCCCCTCACATATATGCACTCTCTTTCTAAAATAAATTAATTAATTTTTAAAAAGTCATCTTTTTTCAAGTCTTGGAAAAGGAAATAACAATAATAGCTTTATACATGTATATGGCAAGAATCAGTTTAGAAACCACTTACTCCATACACTATCTATTCTGACTACTGCGTCCTCTTCAGAGTAGTTTGTGTAATGGGTTTTAATGACCCTATTTTAAAATTGGGTACCTAGGTTCATACAGATCAAATGGCTTGCATAATGTCATACAGTTCATGAATCATTCAGTGGGACCACAGGCAGGGCAGATGCTAAAACATTTTACAAGGAGAACAAGTGATCCAGAAACACTTACCCAAGGCTACCGGGATGGTGAGCAGTGGAAGCAGAGCCAGGAAATAGCTTTGCCCTTCAGCCCGCTCTTTCGTCTGTGGGTCAGCGCAGTGCAAAAAAGCAAGATCCGTCACCCTGGGGTTTGGGAGGCTCTCTATGCAAAGGCAGAGGTCTGGCTTGGGAGAGCACAGCACGCACAGGGCGAGCAAATCATTCTGTATGGTTGGAATGCCGAGTGTGTGGAGGTGCGTAGTGGGAAGTGGGGCTGGAAAGGAAGGGAAGGCTGGACTTGTGATTCTCCACTAAAAGGTGGTATCACTCCACCAGGAGCATTAGGAAATGTGAAGGGTCTTTTTGGTTTTTGGTTGTCAGGTGACCAGGGATTGCTACTGGCTTTTAGTGGGTGGGACTAGGAAGAAGAAGGGCAATTCTGCACAGAGGAGAAAACTGTTGTGCCCCAGCTGACAACAGGCCTCTACTGGGAAACACTAGGCTAGACTTGGAAGGCCCTTCAAAGCCATGCCAAAGAATTTAGATTTTAGTTGCAGGAAAGTTGGTGGTGAGAATAAGAAGTCTAAGCGGCTTCCAGATTTGAGGTTGAGCAGTTGGGTGGGAGGTGCTTCCAACAGTTGAGGTTGGGATTGTGGGGACGGGGGGCAGAAGTGAAACGTGGTAGGAGAGATGAATTCTCACCCTGCACATGTCACATATAGACTCAGCCGAGATGTACTGCGTAGCTCGGGAAAGAGGCTGGAGGAGAAATATTGGAAGTCCTCAGAGCATCAGGGGTAGGTGAAGTCATGGGCACAGATGAGGTCATTCCTGAGAAGTGTGAATTTTGGATTGTTCAAGGTCAATTTTTAATTTCAGGCAGATTTTTCTGCTTCTTATTCAGTGTGTTCACAGGAAATACCAATTAAAATTAATTTCAACCTAAGTAAAACATAATTAGGAAGATAAATTTGCTGCCAAAAGTATAATGAACTCCAGAATGAAATGTAAAATTGATTTTAGCTCACTTATCTGATATGTTTAAATGATGCTTTATCTTTCTTGATTCTACAAAACCTAGTAAGTTAGGGCAGGAAACACTTTAGAAATTTCAAGGAGATTAGGAACAGAAGAAAACAAAACAAAACAGAAGTGAGCTGTTGCTCTTCCTTCTTAGGGCTCTCTTTCATTTTACTGGGTGATTTGCACCGTCAGGGTCTCTGGTCCCTCATTTAGCTGATGGTCTTCTGACATAACTACAGAGAGAAGTCTCTACTTGGTTAGAAGTCAGGAATGTACCAAGACACAAAGTTCACTTCTCCTTCTTCTTGCCATGGAGATTATATTTCCCCACTATTGTTAGTCTGAAGCATGGCTGCTCAGATAGAAGCGGGTGCATTGTATCATTTTTTTTTATGATCTAGTGATTTAAATCTTAGGTTCCACTGGAGAAAATCAAGAGGTCTGAATTATTGGCACATTAACCTATAAAGGATAGAGTCATTGGATAAGATAATCGATTGATGTTATTTTCAATAACAATAGCGATGTGATTCTCACCGCTTCTAGAAGCACTTAGAAATTCTTGAGAAGAAATCCATTAATGCAGTTCCGACTGACTTAGATTTTCAGGTTGATTTCCACAGAATCGATACAGATTGTATCACTGGGTTTAATTAGACTGGAGTTATGACTTTCCTAGGACAATATTTGGCCTGTCTTTGGGTCCTCCCTGGAGAAGGTGTGGGCACAAGACTGATGCGGAGCTTTTACTTTCCTTAGATGACCTGTTTTTCAATTGACTGTCACAGTAAACAGTCCATTTGTAACTGACAGCACAGAGTAGCTGCACTCCCCAGTTCTTGCCAGAGGGAACAGAATGGAACACTCTATGGACAGAATCTTATCAAGAACTTGGTTCTTAGAAACAATATTCACATAGGGTTGCCGAAGATACGCAGTCCATAATTTCCCTAGATGACTGTTTCCTAAAGTGCTAGCTTAAATTTCCCTGAAATGTAAACAGATACTATAAGAGGATTGAATTATTTTGGTAAACTCTGGGTTAGATGAAGTTTCTTTACTGAAGGACTTCTTAGAGCATTTAATATATGTCAACGTGCAGGCAAATATCCCAAAAGACAAATCTGATATGAATATGCAGCAGGTTCCCCAATACACTTGCCCACAGAAATCTTTGTTTTAGGTCATATAATAGGGAATAATCATGTTCCTCAGAATGCATCTTGTTTTAGATACTCTAAATTTTATCCTTGCATCAAGCCAGGTCATCAGAATTCTGGGCACTTAGTTACATTACCCTGGTTTCCCTGTCATAGAATTACTTTAAATTTAAGGTATGTGATTAAGCTGTATTAAAGGATATTGTAAACAATAGCCCTACAGCATTCACTATTATATCTAATATAGAGATACCCTGGAACAGACTGTTGATAACCCAGACAGTAATTCTTTGCGAGAATCCATGGAGACATTTCTTTAAGTCAACACAGGAATAAGCTGTGTTTTACCTAAGCAACTTTTCTTTTTTAAATTCAATAGGCACTATAAATTTTATAACTGATTCTTTTTCTTTGCTTTGACTGCTAAGAAGTTCATGATGCAATCTGTAGCCCCCCTCTACAGAAGTACATCACTGTATGGTAGGCACTTGGTACAAATTTCACCTTGGTTTACATATGATTCCTTTCTCCTATGATTACTTTCCTCTTACTTGCTTTCCAAATTTAAAAACCTGGTTCATTAATTCTTTCAACTAATATTTCTTTAGCCTCTTCTATGGGACAAGCCCTGGTCTTGGTGTTGAAAATTAGATGGCAAAAAAGAGATATATGGTCTTTACTCTTCAGATCTTATAGTCTAAAGTTAAATATAGACTAGCAAATATACACTAGCAAATATACACTACACCATATCCAGGGTGATAACGACTTGATGAGGAAGTACAAAGGGATATCCAAACCCTGTGGAGAGGAGTATCTGGGCAGTGTAGTCGGTTAAGCGGTCAGACTTTTGGTTTTGCCTCAGGTCGTGGTCTCAGGGTTATGGGATTCAGCCCTGTTTTGGGCTCCACACTCAGCACCAAGTCTGCTTAAGACTCTCTCTCCCTCTGCCCCACCCTGCTTTCTCTCTATCTCTCAAATAAATAAAAATAAATCTTACACATTTATTTTTAATGCCAGAGCATGGCATTGCTATGTTGGTTCCTCCTGCTTGAGTGCTTGGGCTCTCATTTTCTGGTAGGAGATTCCACAAAGTCTCATAGCTAAACATGCCTAGCCTCGGACAGTCTGTGTTTCCCACAACACACCGTTTTATCCAATTAGCTAGATAGGGAGAGGGTATAAGAAGGGAGGAGAGGGGCAAGAGGACACACACTTTGGGGATGTCTGCATTTGGAAGGAAGAAGGAAAAACAGCTAAAGAAGGATCAAAAGGAGTTCCCGTCAGGGAGACAGGAAGCCTAGAGACCTTCAAGGTCCTGGAAGCCTTGGGGGGAGAGGCTTTTTAATGTTTCCATCACCACAGAGAAGTCAGGAATGTTAAACACTGCTGTGCAGCCTTGGATTTGGTGATGCAATGAGCAATGGCAACTCCCAAAGAACAATTTTAGCTGCACGGTAAGGAAGCAAAGAGTAAGGATTATATAACCCAATGTGACTGCAAGTGGTGAGGCAATGAAAACAAGTACAGTCTTGCTTCTGGACAATTTGGGGAGTAGAGGGAAAGTGAGAGATAGGGTGGTACCTTAAGGGAACAGCAGGGTCAGGAGAAGGTTGATGCTTTTTTGAATGACCAAATGCTTCACTTATATACATCTCTCATCACAAAAGACTGATGAATGTAGCTATGCCATGGTTGCTGGGCACTGGGATAATGCATACAGTCAACATTCTGAAATGCTTCTTAAAAGAGCACTTGAATCATAACCTAAATTTTTAGGAGGGGCAGTGATTTCTTATCCACCATATCTTGATCAAACGTCAGATAGCCTTAACCTAATATTTGAAAAGTGAATAGTTTAAACTCATTTGTTGAGTTGTTCTTTTGCAGTGGGGTAACAGCCAAACAGTGACAACCAAACAGAGAATTTTGCAAGCAGAGAGCACTTCTTCTGGCAGCAGTAGCCCAGGGTGGCAGCTGTTCTAGATGAAAGATGTGGGTTTGAGATTGAGAAAACGGAGGGAAGGCTTGAAGGATGATGATGAGGACGGTCCCCAGAGTCTTCTTAAACTAAGTGTCGAACACAGAATAGTACTTTAGGTAAAAGGGCAATGGAGCAAAAAACACCCTGTGACTTCTAGGCATGCACACGCGTGCACGTGCACGTGCACGCACGCACACACCCACACACCCCTGTACTACTGGCCTACCTCCATGTGTGCTTGCTGACGCTCAAACTTACCCACACTCCGAGATCATTTTTCTTCTAGGGAGAGAGTAGACAAGAAGCCTCTGAACTGTTTCTCCAGATTCTTTGTCTCATTCTAAGGGTCTGCTGCTCACATGGTTCCTGAATTTTTGCTACCTTCTCATTTACTCCTTCATTTCCGAGTCTGGGCTTCCTCTCATTCCCCACTGTTGATGCCTGCCCTACAGAGAACCGCTTCCTTCCTTGCTCATCCTTGGGGCCTCTCCTCACCCTGCCACTTCACCCATCACCCTTGTCCTGCCTGCCTTTCCAAGAATCAGTGCTGGGCCAGCAATAAATAATAATGTCAGCTAACCAGTGTTTACTCTGTGCCAGGCATAGTTCTAACTGCTTCATATGAATTGCTTCATTTTATCATCTTAACAATTTTTTGATAAGGTGGGTTTACGGATGAAGAAACAGGAACACCAAGTTGAAGCAACTTGTCCAGGTCCCACATCTAGGAAGTTTCAGAGCTGAGAGTCTGGCTTCAGAGTCCATGGTTCCTAGCCCTTGTATTATATTGCCCCATCCATAGGTTAGATGAAAAGGACCAGAAACACAATTTATACCATGAGGGATCAGAAGCCTAGCCAGATGCTGGGTATCAGAAGCATAGGAATCCAGGCCTAGAATCTGGGTAGCAGGTCCAAAGTGTCACTAGACAGAAAGAAGCTCCATACTACTACTATAGGCCAAGAGGGACTCTCCTTCAGAAAATTCCTGAATTGAGAATTGGGAGGAATGGAGAATGAGGCAACAATCTCATGAGGTAGGAAAACATGGTAATTAGGGCTATATCTGCCTGGTCCAGGGACTCCCAGTGTCTTTCTTGGGCCCAAATTAGAAGCTCTGTTATGGACTGAATAATGTCCCTCCTAAAAGATGTTAAAGTCCCAGCCCCCAGTACCTATGAATGTGACCTTATTTGGAAATAGGGTCTTTGCATATCAGACAGATGCATGAACAGGAAGAAGTCCTTGTGAAGAGGAAGGTAGAAGTTGGCGTGATGCATCTCCAAGCCAAGGAAAACCAAAGGTGGCCAGAAATCCACCAGAAACTAAGAGGGGCATGGAAAGGTTTCTCCTTCATAGCCCTCAGAGGAACCAATCCTGCTGACACCTTAATACTGGATTTCTAGCCTAAGAACTGTAAGAAAATAACTTGGTTATTTGAGCCATCCAGCAAGTGATACTTTGTTATGACAGCCTTAGTTAAGTAAGTTAACTAATAAGATTTCAATTCCATAGAACCTTTCCATGAGATGTCTGGCTGTGGTTCACACTTCCAAGTCATAAGGCTCTCAGGGACCCCCTTTCCCATGACAGAAACCATGGAATAAATGAGAAAGGAAGGGAAAAGGAAGGATATTTGTAGGAACTACAGCCTTCCAGAAGATAGTTGCACAGTAAGGCACTATTTTTAGGCTTAACATGAACTCAACTGGTACTCTGCTAGGTTTCAGCTGGTAGAGCCCGTCATCTGTCCCCAGCAACACAAATCTGCAACACCCTCATTTGAAGAAATAAACATACTGCTTACAAATCAGCCTGTACCAACATCCTGCACTGCATAGTAGGATGGGCTGTGTGTCATTCTAGAGCACATGCCTTATCTTCATGTATACCTCTACCTCCCAGACTGGACTTTTCAAGACATACAGAGAAGTGGAAAACACATTTACTTCTCTAGGAATTAGTAGCCGTGGAAAAAACCCTGTGAAATAAAAGTAAGAAAGCTTGGTGCTTTATTTTAAAACTCTCTCTACCACTTGCATGGCTACGCATGGTAAACATGGGAGATTATCGACACAAGTGACTTGCATTCTGACCTCGCTAATTTCTCACCACCCCCCAACTCTTCTAGGACACTGGAGTGTGTAGAGCCAGACTTATAGGGTTAGCCTTAGCAGAACACAATTCAATTCTTCTTAGTAGAAAAATGTATCCATGCCATTTGTGAGTGTGTGCCATTATGTGGGAATCTGGAAAAAAAAAAAAGGGAGGGGAATATTGGGATCTATAAGCATGTTGGTATCGTTTAAGAGTTTTAGAAGTCTTGGGACGCCTGGGTGGCTCAGTCAGTTAAGCATCTGCTTTCAGCTCAGGTCATGATCCCAGGGTCCTGGAATCGAACCCTGCATCAGGCTCCCTGCTCAGCAGAGAGTCTGCTTTTCCCTCTCCCTCTGCTGCTCCCCGCGCTGGTGTTCTCACTCTTGCACACTCTCTCTCTCAAATAAGTAAATACAATCTTAAAAAAAAAAAAAAAGAAAGAAAGAAGTCTCACTAGGTGCTGCTGTCATAACCACTTTCTAAGGTCTGTAAGGATTCTGAGCACAGTGATGTGAAAGCCAGCACTGCTGAAACTCCCAGCCTATGCAGTCACACACTGACCAGCTTCATTGGAGTCCAGGTTAGGTAATCAGCTGTGCCTAAGACTCAAATTACATTGGAGTTTGGTTTTCTCTGGGACGTAAGAAATCTGGTTTTCTCTGGGATGTAAGAAATAATCCTGGGTATGGTCTAGTCAAAAGGTATCTAGACTTTCCTTTTCTTTTAGTCAAAAAAAATGTGCCACCAACATATATGGACAATATTAATAACCAGAACCTGTGGTTCTTCTAGTGGAAAGAAGACTGCCAGGAAATCAGGAGATCTGGATCCTTGTCCTGAACGTAATACCATGGGCAATTCCAGTTCTCTGGGATTCCTTCATTTATAAAAGTTGGACTTGTCCCCAGTAACTTCAAAAGTAACCTCTAATTTTAAAATATCACAGTTTTGTCTCTAACTCCAAAATATTCATATGATTGAACAAATAATGTGTGATTTTTTTTAGCATATTCTCAAGTAATTCTTTCAGAAATCAGAAAGAACAAAATTATTGTTGTCACAATGGAAGACACTCCACTTTTCCTATTATCACTTTGTGACCTAATTTAGCTTAGGAACATCTTATTATAAATCATCTAATTGACTATTAATATTGAATTAAAAATTCTAATAAGAATAATACAATGATAGAACATTTTTCAATATCCATAATAATTAAATAAACATCTGTTTGGCAGCTATCAGCAGATGTGAATTGGGAGTAGAATGAGAGGGGAGAGCATACATACCCAGGTTGGGATCAATTCTTTGTTTCAATTCTTCTTATTTAATTTCCATTGAGCTTTTGTAATATTTCTGTCCAGAACTACTATGTCATTTTCTTGGGTATTGTCAAAATGGCTGCCTTGCTCCATCCTGGAAGAGAAAATGTTTTACCAAAGTTCAAAACATCCATTTTTATCTGCAAAGCCAATGGCAGCATTTTCTCTATCAGCATCACCATGATCACTATTGAAAATTAAACATGCGATATTCAATATTTTCAGTGGTGTAAGCTGTAGAACTTTTACCTTATTACAAAGAGGGGAACACAATATGGCTCTGATTACCTGCTTTCTGCATGGGAGAGCCAAGGCTTTCAGTGAATGGACTTTGTGCTGACAGGCTCTTAAAAGGTTGTATGCTTGGCCCTTAGCCTTTCAGCATGGTGAACATTTGCCATGGATAGTGGCCTTGAAAACCCTAGGGCCCACAACAAAAGGATATTTCCCCCTTTACAGGGTCAAACCCATGCGGCATACTTCCCTATCAGCCCAGGCACCACACACAAGTTCCTTTCACAGTATGGCATGCATAAAGCCTGTAATTATCAGCTGCAGGTAGTGGCCACCTCCTTGTGGAATATACAGAAATGGAAAAAAAAAATGTGGAAGAATCTGTAGCAAGAATTCTCTTTTTTGAATTAGCCCTGAGAGGCCCTGCCTCTGAGAGTTCGAGAATAGATATGGCTTTTAATCAGCTCCTTTTGCTTACTGAACTGGCAATTTCAGAGTCAGAAGGTAATCATACATAGACAATTATGGCTTCAAGAACTTTCCTAACATATTCAGCCAGAGCACAGATCCATCAAATTTCATACTACTATATTCTCTGGGCTAACTGTATGCTACTTTCAGAGCTATGATGCATTTGTTGGTATTCATTTAGGTGTTTTGATTATGTAGTAGATGCTATTGTGTGATGCCCAGATACCCTTTGTAAATCAGAGTACCAGCTACCAAGAGTGTTTTCTGCTGAAGATCCATAATGGAGTCCCTCCCTGGGAATTGCCTTTAGCCCAAGGGAGTTGTCTCACATAGGCTGCACCCCCTTCCTGGGTAGCCCAAATCCAAAGATGGGTCTATGCAGGAATATAAGATCTGCTCCTTTATCTCAATTCTGTAAAGCTCCAAAGAGCCATCCTCGGTTCAGAGCTCCCCAAGGGATCAACTGAAGTCTCTGTTATGACTGAATTAAATTCAGCCTCTCCTTTTGTCCCATCCTGCCTCCCTCATTCCCTTAAATCTTAAAATACTTTCTGGATGAAATCGCATCTGCTACAAGTGTGATATGACAGAAACCAAGCTGCCATTTATCCTGCTTTCAGGATGCTAGGGAGAGGGATCTGAACATAGAGAAGGCCTAATGTCATGTCCAATCCTTTCCCATCTTGGAGTGAGGGGTCAGAGGTGTCAACCCTTGGTCATCTCAAAGCCAAAGAAAACTGAAAAAGCCAGTCACTTCTAGGGATGGCCTTGGGGGTTTATTCTACCTTAGGATGTGCTCAGGAATATTTGGAAAGTAACAAATTAAGGTCAGCTAAGTTCTCAGATTCCCTGAGAACTGATCCTAGCTTCCTCAAGTCACTTGTATTATGAACTATGTGGGAGTAGGCTAAGGCAGGTTATCCATTCTCTAAGACGTGGGTTAGGAAAGTGAAAGAGGGCACGGATGCTTACTTAATTGCCCTCTATTTTATGCTATTAAGTAGAGATTGGAGTTGATGTCAGCTAAACTGTGCCCCCAAAAGTTTCTGTTGTCTTTTTAGGACTCAACAAATCACACTGAAATGGCTTCTTGCTCCTCTTAGAGTTAAAGGGACTTTGTGAGGCAATCTTTTCCTATTACTACTGAACTATTGAGTTTAGTTGTATTGAGTTCTATTTGAGTTCTAGTTGTATGAGAGAGAAAGCCCCTGACCCCTAGGTATGTGTAGTGTGAGAAACAGGACACATAAAGCTCTATCAGTACTTTCCACTGTAACTGATTGCTTTCAGACTATTGCCCAAACTGCCCGTAATGCTGGGTGTTTGGCATTACCAGATTTATGTGAAATACTCATTTACCTGAACATTCCTCTAGAACAGGTTCTTTGTCTTTCTGTTCTTTCTCAAAACTATTTTATTCATTTATTATTTTTAATGATTGTTTACCAACTGTTGTTGCAAAACACCCTCTCCTGCCCATCAGGAAGGTTATTCGTATTTCTTTTGTAAATAAATCACTCATCTATTTTTAAAATTGGTAATAAAGTACTATGGTCCAAACATCAAAAATAACAAAAAATATATAGTAAAATCTCCTCCTGCCCCTATTTCTCACCTGCCTAGTCAAAATATTCATTTCACCCCAAAGCTACCAAAACGAGTTAGTCTTTCTAGCCTTTTGACATTGTAACATATCATATCCACTTCTCAGCACTTTGGCTTTTTTATCTAATAATACAACATAGAGATCTTTTCTGATTACTGAACATTTGATTAAAAATTATGTTCTTTAAGAACATAATAATAAGAACATATACTGAGGGATCTTTAGGAATTGTTAGGATCTTTCAAAGATGGCATAATAAGTAAAAATTGGGAAGTTTCTTGGGGTTGGGTTGGAGGCAGATGGAGTATGGTATCTTACTTTTCTCAGTAGAGATTTAGTAGGAATACTGAAAAGGAAGAAAAAACATAACAGCAAATCAGCCAAGGACACAGTATGGGGAGAAAAAAAAAAAAAAAAAACAAATGGAAAAGAGGGATCCAGAGCCAATTGTGCCCATAGCTAGTATGGAAGCCACATAGTTTGGGTTAAGAGCAAGATAGTTGACCAGGGCCTAGTTGGCCTACAGGGCAAAGGCAAGGTCACGGTCTCTAGCCCAAGATGAGCTAGAAGGGAATGTTCTAGCTAGAAAAGGAAGAAAGGAATGTTCAGATTGCCATAGATGCAAGGAGGTAATCCTGGATCTATATTCAGAGAGGGTGGGATCAAAGCACACAGATAAACTTGGAAAGAACATACATTTTTTTAACTTATTTATTTGTTAAAATAAATTTTAATATTGATAACCTCAAAATAATCTCAAAATATTGAGAGAGAGAATGAATGAGAATGAATCTCAAGCAGACTTCCCACTAAGCATGGAGCCTGACTTGGGGCTTGATCTCAAAACCCTGAGACATTCAACTGACTGAGCCACCCAGGTGCCCACAAAAGAACATATTTTTTAAAAATTATGTGTCAGTGGGTTTTTCACTGATAACTGGTTTAATTTAAAATATTCGAGGTTTGTTGGACTTTCGTAAATTAAGTACAATGTTTGCATTAAACCACCTGCTACAATAATGAATGACTTTATAAAATTCTGCAAAATATGAAGGTTACATCAACATTAAAGAAAATCATGGCAATGCATCTGTGATATTTTCCAGCTAACACAGGAATTATCAGATAAATACTGCTAAACTCTTGTGCAATAGCATGAGTTGATGCATATGGGCGGTATGATTTATTGTTTATTTTTTTAACCAAATACCTCCTCGGTAATTTATAATGGCTTTGTAGTAATGTGTATCAAAAAGAAGCACTGGGGAACTGAATCATCTCTCGGATGGCATGCATGTTTCAAGTGGCATGGAAAGCCACACTGATGGATATATAATAATAAACCTATCTGTTATTAGTATGCTAATGACTCTGTGTTCATTTAAGGAGAAATAAAAGTAAATTATGGATGGATACCTTTAAAAAACTTAAATAAACAGGGTGATGTATAAAAAGTCCTTAGCACAGTGTCTGGCTCACAGTAATGGATCAGTAAATTTGCACTTGTATTATAAGTGTTACAGTGAATAAGGGAGAGGAATATTTCCTAGAGGCCAGAGAGGAGACGCCAACCATCAGGTGAAAAACATTTCTACCTCAGATGGTGTGCTGACATCAGGGCCTTGGGTGAAGAGGCCCCTTCTTCAAGGGCTAAAAACCATGAGGCATCAAAAGGTGATGGAGTGAGCACAGCCCGAGGGCCAAGTGCACAGGATCTTACTTGACTCCTGAGATGGAGATCACCAACAGGAGATAACCAGGTCTCGCTTGGACTGGAGAGCTAGATGTGTAAGTTTAAAAATGGGATGCCTGGGGGCACCTGGGTGGCTCAGTGGGTTATAGCCTCTGCCTTTGGGTCAGGTCATGGTCTCATGATCTCATGGTCTCAGGGTCCTGGGATCGAGCCCCACATCGGGATCTCTGCTCAGCAGGGCGCCTGCTTCCTCCTCTCTCTCCACCTGCCTCTCTACTTGTGATCTCTCTGTCGAATAAATAAATAAAGTCTTTTAAAAAAATAAAAAAAATGGGATGCCTGGAAGAAGCAAGATTCTTTGCTTACTTTAGATTGCTTAAAACTGCCTGAAATCCTAATTTACGTACTCATAGTTCCAGATACTGATGTAATAGGGGAAAAGGCTATTTTTAACACACCTTCACTATCTCTGAGAGGCAGGTGTCTGCTGTGGGATTTTATAGGCGTGGGCATGGAAGTCTGGAGAAAGAAGCTGGGGGAAGACCAAACCGTTCTGTGTACTAGAGGGAGAAATTTTATGAAGTTGAGGCACAATGGGGAAGAAGGGACCTCAGGGAACAAATGAGTCTGATCAAGGCTTTTAGGTAAGTTTACCCTTCCCTAATACCCTACACAATCTTCCATGAAATCAACATTGTTCACTAATGCTTATTCTGGGAATGGATCCTTTCTGGTGGAACGTAAAGTGCTGAGCTCTGTGTTAATATGCGTGAAGGATGAAAATAGAGACTGCACTTGGAGAAGGCTGCCATCAAATTTCCTGACTTTATGTTGAAACCACAGATCTATTACTTAAATCAGGCCACCTCAGAAGTTTGCTTCTTTGACTGAAGTTTTAGGGGAAATAATGCTCCTGAAAATATTCATTCAAGCAACAAATATTTACTGAGCACTGATCATGTGCTGTGTGCTGTGCTCTGAACCCAGGGCACAATAGATAACAGAGCAATGGTCTTTGTTATCAAGAAACTCTCAGTATAATGGGGAAGGATGAGAAACAGTGAGACAAGGGATGTGGTAGGGGTATGCAGAGGCTATGAGAGCACATAAGAGGAGCACCAAGAAAGACATGAGAACAAAAGGAAAACCCAGTGCTAATGAGCAAATCATATGAGTAAAACCCTTTTCAGGGTTTTAAAAATATATGTGTTTACATATTTTTCAGCAGAAATGGGACATATTGGGGCACCTGGGTGACTTAATCGGTTAAGTATCTGGCTTTGGCTCAGGTCATGATCCTGGGGTCCTGGGATCGAGCGCCACCTCAGGCTCCTTGCTCAGTGGAGAGCCTGTTTCTTCCTCTCTCTCTGTCCCTCCCCTCCACTCGTGCTCTCTCTCTCTCTCAAATAAATAAATAAAATCTTTAGGAAAAAAAAAACTGGAAAGATACACCCCAAACCAGTCACAGTATTTGGTGGGGTGAGGGAGATGACTGTGGGAGACTTTCATTTTTTAAATTGTATATTTGTGTATTACTGAACTGTTTAGCATGAGTATGTACATGTATTACTTTTGTAATTAGAAAACAAGAGAGGGGCGCTTGGGTGGCTCAGTTGGTTAAGCGTCTGCCTTCTGCTCAGGTCATAATCTCAGGGTCCTGGGAAAGAACCCTGTCTCGGGCTCCCTGCTCAGTGGGGAGGCTGCTTCCCCCTCTCCCTCTGCCCCGGCCCCTGCTTGTGCACATGCACTGTCTCTCTCTGTCAAATAAATAAATGAAATTTTTTAAAAAGAGAGGGGGGAAATACTACCTCCGCATTCTTGCCAATAAAAGGGGATTATAAAATGTTTTAGACAGGAACACCTGGGTGGCTCAGTGGGTTAAGGCCTCTGCCTTCGGCTCAGGTCATGATCCCAGGGTCCTGGGATCAAGCCCCGCATAGGGCTCTCTGCTCAGGAGGGAGCCTGCTTCCCCCTCTCTCTCTGCCTGCCTGTCTGCCTACTTGTGATCTCTGTCAAATAAATAAATAAAAATCTTAAAAAAAAAATTAGAAAAAATGTTTTAGGCAGGGGCTACATTCAGAAGCAGTTAGTCTACTCTGGGAGTCTAATGCTCCTTTGGAGAGCATATGGATCCTGGTATATTGTGACAGTATCAGGCTGTCAATTTAGAGCCAGAACCAATGTTATGACTACTCCATGAACTCTGGTTTCATACTGTACCTATATATTGCAATCTATACGTATTACAGACATACTATAGTTATTCCTTCCAGGCAGGACACAGCCAGTGTATGTGACTTAGGGGTCCCTGGAAAGAACCCCCTGCAACAGCTCTCTTACTAGCTTGTTAGGATAGCAGAAATTCCATTATTAAGGAGTTTCATTTCTTCAGATTAAGGAATTCTCTGATATTAAAATTCTGCACTAAGGTCCCTCTTACGTGCTCCTTCAGCACGCTGTATGCCTCTGCAAGAGACTTTATATGGATTTTAGTTGTCTGTTTTCATTCCCACAAGATTCAGCTCCTCCCAGAAAGAACTATGTTTTGATAGCTCTGCTCCCCAGTGCATTCCACAAGGCCAGACACACACAGGGTCTCAGTACTTTCGCCAATTGAATGAATGCTTCTAGAGAGATTCACATGAATACTGAATACTAAGAATAGCCATATGAATACTGAGCCTGTTGTTCCTACTCTAGCTATTGTGAGGTTAAATTGAGGAAATATGTGTGAAGGCATTTTGTAAACTATGAACCATTATACAAAATGCACATTATTATTATTATTATTGTATTACTGGAATATAGTTTTTTTTTTCCTCAGATAATTTCCAGGGGGGGATACTTCTATGGATGGAGATATAATACGGAGTCCTCTCCACCCGACAATGTCAAAAATTCCTGATCCATCCTCTAGCTGCTTGTGTTTGAGAGTTCAACTCCTTGCAGGAACGAGGACTGCAGTGAAAAGTAACTACCAAGGAAATGTTTCACTTCTGTAAAAACAGGCAAGAGTAAAATGGAGGGCAAGGATTATATGGGAGTAAGATATAGGAAAATACATAAAGCATGCTCTGAGATCCTCAAATAGAACTTTCCATCTATTCCAGAATCTTTGGTCAATGACACTTTTCGACAGGAGATGGGAGTTCTTTGGCTCAGGGCTTTTGTCCTTGCAAAAGGCATGGCTTTGCTCTCTAGGTTGCAAAGAAAATGTTTTAAAACTGTGGTTTTTATCATGAGTTTCCGAGGAAACCATTTTGGTTCCGATGCTAATTTGGGTACCTGACTGTTTAATTGAAAATGAGTTTGGGGGAAAGGAGGGAGCAGAGGGAAAGACTGCTTTGGGTTCCCGCCCTGCGAGAGGGGACCAGGCAGGGAGTGCCAAGTCGAGGTTCCACTCCACACTTTTGCCAGCTGGCACCAAGCTTCTTAACGGAGGTCCCCAGAGTGTGGGGCAAGGAGGTGGAGATTCATTTTCTTTTCTTAGTGCTGACCTGAGAGGCTGAGTAAAGGTTGAGCCCAGCACTCACTGAGGTTGAGCTGAGGGAGTCAGGAGACAGGCCTGAGCAAGACAAACAGCTCAGGTCTTGGAAGTGTTCTAAGCTTCCTGCTTAAGACATTTTTTAAAACTCCTCCCTCAGATGGAATGATGTCCCTACAGGGTGTGGATACCTGGAGCTTACCTCTACCGAGGCACCTACAAGTAAACTCTATTTACATTTCTGTGGCTTTTTCTTTTGGTGACTAGCGCCTCCATAATGATGACATTAGAGGGTGTGGCTTTGCACATGAAAGAATGCAGCCTTCTTACTTAATGCCTTTAATGTTCCCTACAGAGGTGGTGTATCTGGACATTTCAGCTCCAAATGCCTGGGAGAGAAGGAGGCTCATTAGCTGCTGAGAGGACAGCTGGTATGCAGGACCTTCAGGTCAGACCTGCACTCACAGCTCTGCACAGCAAACGAGGCCAAGGTTAACAGTCCTGGCAAAAACCATTCCAGTGCCATGTAACCACCAAGGATGAACCCTGACCTAGACTGCATCTTTTCTCATGGGCTGAAGTTCTCACATACACCTCGACAGCATCCCCTCTCGTCTTGAATCATGCTGTCCAATATAGTAACAACTAGGCACACGTGGCTATGGACCACTTGAGATACGCTAGTCTAGTTTGCGATGCGTTAAGTGTAAAATACACACTGGAATTTTGAAGACTTAGTATGAGAAAAGAACGTAAACCACCTCAATAGTTTTTGATGTGGATTATATGTTGACATGACAATATTTTGGATAGACTGGGTTAAATAAAAATAGGAGAATTCATTTCACTTGTTTCTTGTTACTCTTTTTACTGTGGTTACTAGAAAAATTCAAATTACCTAATGCTCATATCATATTTTGATTGGACAGTGCTGGTCAGAGTGAGTACCATTACACTCATTCGTTCCCTCTGTCGGTGCTTACTGAGCACTCTAATGTGCTGAAATAAATAAGACTTAGGCTCTGTTCTCAGCAGCTCCCACAGCGGAGAAGAGCAGCTATTTATAGAGCAATAGCTTGGGGCGAGTGCTGGGACCAAATACCATGCACCATACTGTGGGAGCCCCAAGTAAAGAAAGACACTCTTATGGAGAGCATCATCAGGGAAGGCTTCAAGGAGGAGGTGAGTTTTAGGATACACAGGGGTTTTAGCAGTCAGAGGAGAAAATGGGAATGATGTATCAAGACGCATAGATACGGGACATGCCTGGCATGTTTCAGCACAACACAAGTCATTCTTCTGGATGCAGCTTTTAGGACACATGGGGAGTGACAGGTGGAGACAAGGCCGAGGTCCCAGGACCTAAAGGATCTCTCACGTCACAAGGAGTTTGCCCTGACAGGGGATCAGGGGCTGTCCAACTGTAATGGGTCAAAGAATCACCCGCAGAGCTTTTTAAAATTCCACACATCCAGAGGCTTGGATCTTGATGAGTTAGGCCTCAGAATTAGCATTTTAAAATCAGCATTCCTGATGATTCTAATTCAGATTGCACTTTGGAAAATGCTACTGCAGGTAAGTGGGGTTGAGGTAAGCAGTGACGTGATCATACCTGCACTAAAGGAAGATACTCTAAGAACAGAAGGCAGGTGGGTGGGGAAAGTTCTCCTGAACCTGCTTCAATTATCTAGGTGAAAAGTGACGAGGATAGGGCAACGTCAATTCAAATGAATGGGACAGGACTGCCAGAGACACTTAGTCAAATTGTCAGGTCTTATTGACTAACTTGGTCCTCACTTATACCCTCACTGCTACCCCCTGTGTCACACTGGAGTACTGGTTTCTCTTGTTTATTTTCCCCAAATATTTTAGAACACAAAATCTTCTTAGGAGACCTTCCAAAGCAAAGTTGATACAGGATTCAGTTTCTGAGAAGGACTTTCCTATTATAGAGGCATTCTTAGGGTACCTAAAGTAAATCTTCCCCTGACATCTTTTCTAAGTTCCCCTGGCATTCCTGATTACAGTTGCATGAAATGGATAGAACCAGATTGAGGGTGTCCCCACTTCCCAGAGCTTCTTGACTGCCTCAATTCCTTACTGAGTGAAAAAAAGACCTGGCTGGCTTGCATTTTTAATAGAAGAGAGAATAAAGGCACTTGCTTATCCTATAAATATAACTGCTTTTAATGTTTGTTTGTTTTGGAAACTCTGTATAACCCAATCATAGAAAAAGACAAGGTTATTAAGTACTGGCATGCAATATAAAAGCCAAGCGGACTGTTATCAAGACAATAAAGACCTGAGTTTCAAACAAACAAACAAACAAACAAACAAACAAAACAAATGTGGGTTTCAACTACTGGATGGGTTAGTGATGCCCACATAGATCTTATCTACTTTGTTTACCTGAAAGTCTACTTTTTAATTCATTATTTCCTTGAGAGGACTGTCTTTAAACTCAATTTCTAAGATAGTCCATTTTCTCCAAGCAATGGGCTCTAAGAATTAGGAGAGGAACTGGAGATTTGAAGCTTAGTTATTTAGGGAGTTAAACTACATGTGTCTGCCATATGTGATGCATTATTTAATGCCCTGATTAAACACATTCAGGTCCCCTACCTCTGGTGACCCTTTTCTGGCCTAGGGACCCAGTATACCTGCGATTTGGCTCTTTTTCTGTATCTCTGGCTGAGGCTGTTTCTATCTGCATCTCTTGGAGTTTCTTTGCCCTCAAACAGGAACATAGTGGATTTCTCTATCCTTCCCGAGCATGTGTTCTTGCTGTGTTCAGGTTGGAGTGCATGTACTTTCATATTGGGGAGTTTCTACCTAGTAGGGATCTGAGAAAGACAGAAAGGTAATTAATGTTCCAAAGTAATGCTCAGTATATTTCTACCCTTAGATGACTGGCACTCTGCCAGCTACCTTCTAGTCAATAATTAATTAATTAATATCTCAGTGGCAATTGATGAAATTCAATATTCATTCTTATTAAAAACCCTAATAAACTAATAAACCTTTAAGAAGCTAGAAACAGAAGACGGGGTCCCTGACTGGCTCAGTCTGTAGAGTATGCGACTCTTGATGTCAGGGTCATGAGTTCAAGCCCCACACTGGGTGTAGAGCTCACAAGAAGAAGAAGAAGAAGGGAAGAAGTTTATAAAACAATATAAAGCCTTTATCTGAAAAGAACCATAAACATCAAACTTAATGGTAAAAAATATCAGAGGCCTTCTTTTTAAAAGGCACTCTTCCAGGGTGCCTCAGTGGCTCAGTCAGTTAAGTAAGTATCTTGATTTCGGCTCAGGTCATCTCGGGGTCATAAGATCTAGCCCTGCATCTGCTCCACACTGAGCATGGGGTCAGCTTAAGTTTCTCTCTCTCTCTCCCTCTGCCCCTTCCCACCACCCTCTCTATAAATGAATAAAATTCATTAAAAGTAACAGATAAACAATAAAAACATATTTTTCAGTAACATTCTATAGAATGTTCTATAGAATCTTCTATACATTCTATAGAATGTTACTGAAGTACATAAAATGAAAATTTGGATAATTGGACAGAAATATCAAGTTCCTAGAAGGGAGAACTTCATGTTGTAAAGTTATCACCATTCTCTGAATTATCCTATAAATTTAGTGCAATTTTAGTAAACATTCAAATCATCATTTTTGAAGATCAGGGGATTTACAAGTTCACTTTAAGTTTTATCTGGAAGAATAAATGGGTGATTATCATCAAGTAGTTCTGAGGAAGAACAATACCTACACTGAAAAGGAAAAATAACTTCATAATTTCAAAATAGCAGGGTATTGATGCCAAAATAAACATGTGGATCTTCAGAACCTAATGGGAAGTCCAAAAACAGATCCTTATGGGGGTGCCTGGGTGGCTCAGTTGGTTAAGCGTCTGAGTTTGGCTCAGATCATGATCCTGGGGTCAAGCCCCGCATTGAGCCCCTCATTGAGCCCTGCACTGAGCCCCGCACTGAGCACCTTTGTCCCTCTCCCTCTCCTTCTGCTCTTCTTGCTTGCTTGCTCTCTTTCTTTCTCTCTCCCAAATAAATGTCTTAAAAACAACAACAGACCCATGTGTATACTGGTATACTGGAAATTACAGTATGACGAGAGGCATTTCATGTTAGCAAGGAAATGGTGGCCTATTCAGTTAAAAATATTAGATAATTAACTGTAACTTTTGAAAACACAAAATGAGAGCCCTACTTTATATCATCCCTAAAATAAATGCCAAATAGATCAAAGATTCGAGTATAAAAGTATTGAAAGCTTGCATTATTTAAAGTATATATATTTTCCTCTTGCCTTTATTTAGTAGCTGACATCACAGACGACATGTGTTCAATGCTGCGGCCTCCTGCCTGGATTCCACCTTCAGGGCCCAGGCCCTGTTACCTCTGCTTTCAGAGGTTTTGACTGCTAATGGCTCACAACTACATTCTTTGTGTGAAATGCCCTCAGCTCAGTGGCTCTCAACTGGGGATAATTATGTCCCCAGGAGATATTTGGTAATACTGGGAGGCATCCTGACAGGGGGGCGGGGCAGGTGAGGAGGAGGGTGCTACTGAAATTTAGTAGGCTAGGGATGCTGCTGAACATCCTAAAATGCAGGACAGCCTCTCTCCCAAGGAATTATCCAGTCCAAAACAGCAACAGAACCACTGTGGAGAAATCCTGACTTAGCCAGAAGAAGCTGTCTTGCCCAATGTGACACCCCCTCCCAAGTGCAGTGGTATGAAAACCTGGCCCTTTTTCCTCAATTTGGGATCACTTTGAAGGACCACCCCAGCAACAGCACTTTTTATGGGATAGCTTGAAGTCTGTACTGCAACTATATTTATTCATTGCAGTTCCATTTGTCCTTCTGCCTATTTCTGCTTCCTGCATTTTTACATGTTATTTCAATAAATTTCCCCAGTAAACATCTTGCAAGCAAATTTGTGTCCCAGTTTGGTTCTCAGGGATCTGACCTAGGACAGGTGGCATAAGAATGATCGTAGGAAATGGACTGGAAGATGGGACTGTGAGGCTGGCTTCTGTACTGTCCAACTGGCGGCCCCCACAACTGGTGGTAAGGGGAGAACTGATAGACCCTGACACATCACATCAGTGCAGTTGTTAGTACTCTTACAGGTAGTGAACCAGACGAGATGCCAGCAGAAGGGGATGTACTGACTGGGACAATACCGCAGGTCTTTGAGAGGACCAAGAAAAGTACTCCTAAGGACTATGGAATTGATTGACTGCTGCTGGGTATTACCAATATATATTTGACAAAGACAATGAGAGGCAAAAGGATAGCTAATCACCAATTTAAGGCAAAGTATGAAAGTCACAGGGCCTTCATGGCTCTATTAAGTTTCTCATTTACTATAGCTAGGGGATGAAAATGCTGAGGGTCAAACCAGGACTTCATCTAAACAGAAGAGTCACAGAAAGGGTTGATTTCGTAACCATAGCAAGTCTCCCTGACTGGGGAGTGGAATCCTGGGATTTGACACCTACACCACTGCACCCAAGAACTTTAAAACCACAGGTAAGTCTGAATTCTCTAGATCTTCAGAAGGGAACCACTCTTCCCTGACAAGGGCCACTAGCCTCTTGCCCCTCAGCTGAGGATGATGCCAAGGCCTCTGCTTGGTAAATCATATAAGTCCTCCTCAGGATCGATGCTCACCTCCCTCCTGGCTACCAGCCCAACAGCTAGGATCAAGTCACAACACCACCCAGCCAGGGAAGTACTGGGACTGTAAGGGAGGAAAGGGATTATATGCTGAAGGAATTTGTGGATTGACCCACAAATGTATTGGCAGAAGCCAGGACAGTGTTATGGGATTGGATCCTAAAGATTCTGGATGAAAGGAGGTGAAATGTAAAGTTAGATAAAGAAGAGTTTAAGAGTTTATAAGAATACTTGCTGGGACACAGGTTTTAATTCGGCAACAACCCAGGAGTCAGTGCTAATAGGCCTGTAGGAAGCCTAGAGAAAGCAATATCCCATATTAGAGGAAAGAAGTCCATCACAGATAGAATAAAAAGTCACGGAGAAATGGGTATGTCAGAACAGATGTACCATATAAGACTGGAAATCAGCACTGATAGACAGGGCCTGGGGGACACTGTGTTTGCCAAAGTGACAAGGAATGTGCTCATGAGGAGACCAACAGCATTGTTGAGAAGCCCAGTGATGGTTGTCCTCTGTAGGCCATAGCTCATGGTAAGAAATTTATTACAACACTGGTGATAGTGGAATGGGGCTAATTATATCCTGAAAATATATAGGGTAGATGGTGGCACTTAACTGTTAAAAGTAAGGTGAACACAAAAGTAATGAGCAGTCATGTCAAAGTGGCAGCCAGCAGACAGTGACACTCAGAAAAGTATGGAGATGGTTATAGAACATGGTATTCCCATGGGGCACCTGGGTGGCTCAGTGGGTTAAAACCTCTGCCTTTGGCTCAGGTCATGGTCCCAAGGTCCTGGGATCGAGCCCCGCATTGGGCTCTCTGCTCAGCAGGGAGCTTGCTTCCTCCTCTCTCTCTCTGCCTGCCTCTCTGCCTACTTGTGATCTCTGTCAAATAAATAAATAAAATCTTAAAAAAAAAAAAAAAGAACATGGTGTTCCCAAGGGCAGGATAGATGTCAGCTGACAAGGGCATTACTTAATTTATATACTCAAAAGAAATGAAGAATGAATGACAGCAGCCGTCCCCATAAAACAAAACAAAACCACAATCCTCTGCCTAGTTTCTGGACCTGAGCCAGTTTCCAGACCCTAAATCCATTCACTGAATGAGAGATGATGACCCTGCATCATCACGGCTAGTAGGTTCAATGATTCCCCTAGTCCTTCCCCAGTGAGACCCATGATCATTTACTAGGGTAACTGTAGAGTGGAAGATGAGGAATACAGAGATATTTCAGTGACAGCTGGATACAGGATTTGAGTTGACACCAATACCTGGAGACCTGAAGTGTTTGAATAACCCTCTTATTAGTGGGGAATGTATTAAGCCCAGAAAAAGAATAGAATCCTGGACCAACAGAGCAAGATCTAGCCAGCAGTCTAGTCTTTTGCCGGTCACTGAATGTTTATTTGAAATGAACATATTTGGGATTTGGAAGAAACTTGACTTTGGTTCATTCTTTAGTGAAGTAAGATCCATCATAGTTGGAAAGGCCAAGCGGAAACCTCTAACCTGCTTCCCTAACTGCCAAGCTATTAATCAACTGCATTATCACATCCTGGGGGAGGGGGAATGGCAGAGATTAGTGTCACCCTTAAAGACATAAAGGATGCAGGGGCAGTGATCCCCATCATATCCCCGAGTCTGGCTCAAGATAAATAGATAGATAGATAGATAGACGGATGAATTCTAGAAGATGACAGTGGACTATGGCAAACTCAACCAAACAGCAGTCTCAAGTGCAGCTACTATGTCAGATATGGTGTCTTTGCTGGGAGAGACTAACACAGCTTTGGGTACATGCTGTGAAGCAGTGATTTGGCTACAGGGATCAATATAGTGTGCATTCTTGTGGGACAAATAATGGTGTACATTTCCACTCTAGGCCCAGAGTTATGTTAACTCTCCCACCCTCTCTGATAATCTGAAAGTACCTGGAAAACCAGGATATTCCATGGAACATCGTAATGTTTCACTATGTTAATGACATCCTATTAACAAGACCATTTGAGTAAAAAGTAGCAAAAAAAAAAAAAAAGTAGCAAATAATTGTAGAATTAGTTAATACAAATGCAACCCAGAGGGTGAGAAATATACTCTGAAAATTCAGGGGTCCATCCAATTAGTGATGTTTTTAGGGACCCAATAGTCTGGAGTATGCCATTATATCTCTTCCAAAAGTGACGGACAATCATAGCATCTTGTACCTTCTATCACTGAAAAAGAAGCAAAACATTTGATAGGCTTCTTTGGGTTCTGGAGTCAGGATATTGCATATCTGGGAATACAGCAACAGTCATGTACTGGCTGCCAGTTTTGAGTGAGGCCAGAGGAGTAAAGGCTCTGAAGCAGGTCTGGGTTGAGATGCAAGCAATTCTTCCATTTGGGCCAAACAACACAGCAGACCCTATGGTATTTATAGTTGGGAAAGACACCACGTGGAGTTCATGGCAACCACCAATAAAGATTTGTAATGTAGATCTCTAGGATTATAGAGCAAGGACATGCCAGCTATTGCACAGAACTCCATACCATTTAAAACCAGCTCCTGGGGACTCCTGGGTGGCTCAGTTGGTTAAGCGGCTGCCTTGGGCTCAGGTCATGATCCCAGCGTCCTGGGATCGAGTCCCACATCGGGCTCCTTGCTCGGCAGGGAGCCTGCTTCTCCCTCTGCCTCTGCCTGCCACTCTGTCTGCCTGTGCTTGCTCTCTCTCTCTGACAAATAAATAAATAAATAAAATATTTTAAAAAATAAATAAAATAAAAACAGCTCCTGGTGTGCAACTGGGTCCTGGTGGAGATGAAAACCATGGGATATAAACTGGCTCCATGGCAAGAGTTAAACTGGGTTTTGTCAGAAGCACCAAATCACAAGGACCCAGAAGAGCTCTATCATAAGATGGAAGTGGTATATCTGAGACTGGATATGAGCAGGCCTGTAATGCATAAGTAAGCTCATAACAGCAGTTAACCCAGAACCCAGGTCATTCACCAATGTTGCACCAGAACTTCTCCTTCAGCTCGTGGAAGGGATCCCTTATGACCAAGTCATAGAAGAGGAACAAAAGGACAAGCTTGGCTCATGGATGTATCACCTAGTATATCGGTACAAGCCAAAAAATGGTTACTAGAGAGTCCTACTCACATATCATCCTAGAAGAGAATGCTCAGGGGAAATCCTCCCAATATACAGAACTTTGGGCCTCTACTGTGTGTGGAAAGAGAAGTGGCTTAATATAAGAATATTAATAGAGTCATGGGAAGTAGCAAATGGCTTACCTGTTTGGTCAAGAGCCTAGAAAGAAAGCTTTTTAAGATTTTTAAGATTTGGGATAAAGAGATCTGGGAAAAAACACTTGGATGAACTATGGGAGGGCATGTGTCTTAGTTTGGGCTGCCAAACTAAGATAGTTTGTCTAAGCCACCGTAGATCAGGTGGCTCACACAATAGAAACTCATATTCTCATAGTTCTGGAGGCTGGAAGACCAAGTTCAGGGTGCCAGCATTGATCCAGAGTGGTTTCTGGTGAGAACTCTCCTTTCGGCTTGCAGATAGCAACCTTCTCAACAATGAAATCAGTTCATCTCTGTTATCCCAGTGCTGGTACAATGGGCTTATGGGTAGTATAGCTTTAGTGGCACAACTGGAGACATTACAGGCCTACCAGCATGGCCACCCCCTCACATTTCAGGTCAGTTACTTCTGTTGCTGAATGTTCAACCACAACTGATTTCATTGTTGAGTCTTTCTCTCTGAGTGCCCTCCATTACTAATGCCCTTTTCTGCCTGTGAGACCTTGGGAGGTACTTCTGTCTGAGGGCTCAGAGTGATCTACCAACACGGGGTCTCACATAACATTGCCTTAGACCAAGAGTCAGTGAAGGAGAGATATCAGTAGGCAAACACTACACTGTCTGTAAGATGCTGTCCTTAGAGAATAAAATAAAACAATAGGTAAGGCAACCTATTCAAGGCTGGCTAAGGCCAGCTTCTTTTGAGGCCAGCTTAGCCTCGATGCCCTGCAACTATGGGGCATGTCCCCTAGGACAGGATATATAGCAGAAATCAATTATCATCATGTAGTTATATGTCCTTAATGGATAGAAAATATTGAACTAGGAATGAAGAAATAAAACTAATGGTGGTTCTGCTTTTGACAGATCTATCCCTCCAAAATTCATTCTGATCCATGGTCAAGACTGATTAAAGTTTCCTCACAGACATGGTATTGTGCCAAGGGAGGTACTATGTGAGTCAGGCAAGTTCAAATGTCATTACAAGGAAAATCCAAGGGTAAAAATGCAGTCAATGAAAATCACTCTTTCCTATTTGTTCACCCCAGACCTGCCCCTAGGCTAAAGTCTAGACTAGCATAGATAGCATATCACGCCAGCAGCTGGCCCCACTGGTGCACTCACCAAGTCAGCAAATAAGTGACAGGTGATCTCCACAGGCTTCTAACAGGCTATCAGGTCACATACAGTACTTTGCTCGGAAAACTCACTTATGTATCTCGTCGCTGATCAAATTCAAGTACTTCATATTTACAGTTTAAAAGCCTAAAATGGGTGAGTTTATCATAGCCCAGCTTCATGACACTGATGCATGTGCTTGTACCGAGTGGCTATGAGCTCGGTGCTCTTTGATTTAGGTGCAGGAAGCTTTTATTTCTGAATCTCTGCCTACTCATGGCAATACATCAAACAATCAGTTTTAATATCTTTAGGGTTAAGTGCACTCATGTAATTTAGAATTAAATGATTTTTATTAAGCACTTTTATAGACCATCTACATGCTATACAACTACACTGATTAAGGATCATGGTGACTGGTAAAACAGCAGCCCCTATGAATTAGGGAAGCATTAGTGAAATGCATTTTCTGAATGCATTCAGTACTAAGTAACTCAAATGTCAAATGAGAGTCCGAATGAAAATTTCCCTCCACAAAGCAAATACACAGATAAACCCAGTGGGCTATATTTGATTCTAATAGTGACATATCACTGGTGTGTGGTCTTTCTGCTTTTCTGTCCTATATTCTCCCCCTGCTCCACTCTCACTTCAGCCCCACCCCCCTCAACTTCTAAATTTAGTTGATTACTTCTCTTTGAGGTTGCCAGGAATGGGGCTGGAAGTGGGGTAGTAGTCAACCTACCCAGGTCCCCTTCCCCTTCCCCTTGTAAAAAAATTTGCAGGAGAGCTGCTCACCAGCAGAGGGCAGCATAAATCTTTTGCCATGCACATGCTCAGAGAGGCTCTGGACTTGACCCTCCTCTAGAGGGAAACTAGGCCCTGGGGTTGTCTGGTAGGTGCCACCGGGTCGCCAGGTGATTCTTTGTGCTGTTGAACCCAATCACATGTCCAGTTCATGGCTACTTGATCAAAACTAATGAAAGCTTCTCTTGCCTACTGTTTCAACTGGGCATGGTTGCAGAGGCCATGGGGAGACACTTGCCTTTACCCTACAATTCTCTGAAGAATCACAGAATTTCATTTTTGACTCAGAGTTCTTTATTTTCTCTCTGTTTTTGTTTCTGGGCTGTGTGTGTGTGGATGGGGAGAGCTTTGTCCTGAAAAAGGTAAACCACACAAATTCTTGAAAGAGAAATTCAACTAGTGGCTATATAAACTGGCAAACCTTTTTCCTTACACCATCAGAAGGATATCTGAGTCCAAGGGATCTTATTAGGTATTATTATAACTTATTCTTCCAACTAGCTCCAGTGGTTGCTCTTGTAAAGCTGTCAGGTTTCAGCTGTAAGAGGAAAATGTTTCTCAGCACAGTGATAGTTGGGGTTGATGGTAGCAGTGGTCCCTAAAGGTCAAGACCAAAGCAAGCTAATAGGAGAAATATTCTTTCCTTTGTGGATAATTAGTCTCATAAGATAAATGATTGTTGTTATTTACTTTGCATTTACTTTACCAGTGACATATTTTTCACCAGTGGGGAGGACTATACTCTCATTACATTCTCTTCAGGGAATGAAAATATTCCTCTGGATGCTATAGACTGAGTTCAGAACTTCAGCTCATATCTAGATCAAACCTGAGGCTTTGCTTCAGTTTGGAAGTGCTAGAAGAAGCCAGAAGCAGCTTCCCTCCTGAGGGGTGAGGGATAGTTGCTCCCAGAGAGAACAGTGGGGGATCACCTAACTGGCAGTCTTGAAGAACGGTTTGAGATGGGGGCTGGGGTAGGGAGATGAGGCCAGGGAGAGGGAACTAGATTGGGAAGACACCTGTGGCAGAAGTGAACAGTTTAGCGGGCTGGAGAGGCACTATCCTTTGGCACCCCTAATTCTGGAAGGCTGTGGCCTTTGGTCAGTGCAAGGGAACATCTAAATTAAACTTTTATTTCTCCCTACAATACTATTTAGAGAACTGCCTGACTCTTCAGTAAAGAACTTTGTTTTTCTGGATTATAGTGGAAAGGGCTTGGTTTCACAAAGGTTGACAGGACTGGGGCAACAGAAAAACAACAACCTTGAAAGCTTTCGGAGCTAAAGAGCAGGAGGAACACTGCTTCTTTTCTGTGGGTTGCCTTTCATTATCAGAAACATGACTCAAGATGGTCACAAGCATGAGAAGTGCCAAGACTAATCTTTCTCAATTCTCTGCTTCTCCCTGCCTACAATTTCTTTGGGGTTACTCACAGTTAAAATCATGTTTTGTTTCTGACTTCCAACTCAACCACTTCTTCCTTGAGGGTTTGTCTCTTTTGGGTGAGTGCCCCTTCTCTGTACTTCCACAGCCCGTAATCCCACTTGCTATAGCATTTATCAATAGAATGGAAATTTCCTTTCTAAACAGTGAGCTGCATGAGGGCAGGGATACTGTCAGTTTTTTCATGGTTCTAGCCCTAGTGCATATCACTGTGCCTGTAGAAAATAGGTAAACAAGAGCTACATGTTAGATAAATTTATGAATAGATCTACTTACCTTATCACATTTAATCCTTACAACTTCTATTATTATTATTTTTTAAAGATTTTATTTATTTATTTGTCAGAGAGAGAAAATACAGGCAGGCAGAGTGGCAGGCAGAGGCAGAGGGAGAAGCAGGCTCCCGGCGGAGTAAGGAGCCTGATGTGGGACTTGATCCCAGGATGCAGGGATCATGACCCAAGCCGAAGGCAGCCACTTAACCAAGTGAGCCACCCAGGCGTCCCTACAACTTCTATTATTACCACCCATTTAACTGATGTGAAAACCAAGGCTGAGGCAAATACATAAATTTCTCAAGATTACCTAGCAAGTATATAATATAAGAAGAGGAGGTATTTGAATTGAATTGGGCCTTGAAGGGTAGGTAGAATTACAACGGGTAAAGATGGAAGAGGGACCTTTTAAGATGAGGTAAGCACATGAATAGAAGTATGGAAACAGCAAAACACAGAGCACATTTGGGGACTGGTTATGATTCACTCTGGGTTGCAAAAAGGTATGTGCAGTGGCGTAGTGGAAGATAAGGTTGGAGTAAAAATACAGTCACAATATGAGTAGATAACATTGAGCATTTAATATATGCCAATATAATTCTAAGCATTCATATGTAAAAAATACATTTGTGAATAGCTAATACATGCCCATAGTAAAAAAAAAAAAAAAAAGTTTAGAGAAACTGAATGTACAGTCAAGAGTAAGACTCCCTCCTTTGCCTGTATCTTTGTCCACCTCATCTCCCCTCTCCTGAGACACCACTGTAAGTGGTTTTTCTATATCCTTCTACAGATTCTTATTCTGTGCATATGGAAACATATGGATATATTTTTTTACACGGGCACATATTCTTCTACTTTTCTACTCCCCCCCCCTTTTTTTTCCACATTGAATGCATTAGAGATCAACTCAAATTACAGAGCTGCCTCTTTCTTTTTAACTACCTCTTAGTATTCCATTCTGTGGACGTACTATAATCTATTTAACCAATTCCTTCTTAACAGACATGTAGGATGTTGCAAATCTTTTGCTATTACAATCAACTACATCAAATATCCTTATATGCTTTGCTTTGAACTCATGTATGAATATATTTGTGGGCAAATGCCTGATGGGTTAAAAGGAAGGTACATTTTAACTTTGCACAGATACTATAAAATTGCTCCCCAAAGAAGTTATACTATCTTATACTCTTAACCACATGTCTTATCAAACTTTTTGATCTTTGCCAATTTGATAGATCAAAAATGGATTTTTCACTATTGTTTCTAATTTGTATTTTCTCCTACTATAAATAAAATGAGCATTACTTGATATATTTTAAATAGAATGATCTTATTTTGTAAAAATATAAGACTTATAAAGTAAATTTAAATATTTATTTAAATATACTAAACATATATAATATATTAAATTTTAATATTTCTTTAAATAAATTAGAATGTAATATAAAAATTAAGTATATGTGATATTTTATAAAAATAATCATTACTTGATATATTTTTCCTTTTTTCTTAATTGTGTTCATTTTCTTTTTTTGAAATGTTGTTTTGTTGGTCTTTTTTATTGACTTGTATGGCCTCTTTAGTATTAGGGGAAATTAGCCCCTTAACATGATATGACCTACAAATATTTTTTCCCTTAATTTGTCCTTATTCTTTTGATACTGTCCATGGTATTTTTTTTTAATTTTTTATTTCAGAAAATTTCAAACACATACAAAAATAAAGAGAATAGGTTAATAAATTTGTATGGACTAAATACCCAGCATTATCAATATACACACAATCTCAATTCATTTATCACCATGCCTCTATCACCTCTCTTCTTCTGCCCTGCTGGATTATTTTAAAATAAAATATACCATTTTATATTATTTTTTATCTATGATAATTATAGTCCTGCAGTGACTTTAATTTTTATGTAGTCAAACTTACTAGTTTTTCACTCTGTGATTCTGCTATTTAGATCACCAGAAACTCCCTGAGAATCTACAAAGTTACAACAGACTTCTGAGGTGACTATTTTAAGATGAGTAAAACCATGCCACGAAGAAGTTGGGGTACCTTGCCCAAGGGGACATAACTTCTACAGGGTAGGAGTTGGGACCAAATCCTGGCCACCTAAACCAGGGTTTCATCTCCTGACCATCACACCATATCCCTGCCCAGTGAAGGTGTAACAGGCCATGCTGAGCAAGACAGAGACCTCAAATTGGCATTCCCATTCATTCATGGCTGAACCTTCATGCCCACTGGCTGCTTCCACACGAGCTTTCTAAGGCAGTGCCGCTTGGAGGGTAGGTGGGTGTCACAGATCCCCCTTGAGAATCTCATGAAAGAAAGTTTAGAACACTGGTCATAGGAAGCATGCATTTTTACACACAGAGACACAAACACATGTGTATGTGGGGATGCACGCACACACACACATGCGTGCACGTGCGCGCGCGCACACACACACACACACACACACACACACAAAACCATGTACCAGCTGTAAGCACAGCCTCCAGGGATCTGCTTATCTTCATTCTGTCATCTCTGCATTAGGCAAGGAAACAGGCTCTTAATTATCATGAATCTGGACTGGATACTTACCAAGGTTTTTTTGCCGTTCAGTTCCCTAGAGAACAGTGCAGTCTGATTATATTTGTATTTATGGGCAGGTGAGGATGGCCTATTTAATCAATACATCTAAAGGCTAAGAGGTAAGCTATATTATTCAGACTCAGTAACAAAGCTTATGCTAATTTTACCTGACATGTAGCATGTTAGGTTAATATAATTTGGATTATATGTATCCTTTTTAGAAATTGATGTTTTTGTTGCTGGTTTCTCCTGACATTTTTGAACTATAATATGGAATGTAATACTCCTCCAACAAAGAAGGTAATTCTCACTAGTGAAGGTAATTAATGGTTAGTTGATCATATTACAGCATAGAAATGATGTTTTTGTTACACAATAGGTTTTCTAATTGGTGATCCAAGGATGACCATGTTCATTTTCTGCTGATAGAGATTTCCTACTGTGCATGGCATTATCTCTTAATACTGTGATAGCAGCAAATGATGGTCATAGCCAGTAAGAAAATTAATTTACAATGCTTCAACAATCATTATAAAAGACCTAATAATGCTAATTTACGTGTAGGATGAGTCATCTAATTAGTTAATTAAATAGGACCTTGCTGCCAGTCTCCTACAATGGAGCATACTGTGTTACAGGTGTTTGACAGAGCTGAACAAAGCCGAGGGAAGGTAAATGAATACATGCTGACCCCACTAATGCATGCGATGTTTATAGTTATGAAAGCATGAGCAAAAGCAGTTGCTCTACTCAAAGTAAGAACCAAACAACCAAATTTTAAATACTGTTATTTTGCCTCTATTTTATGAGGAAAAAACTTTGTCAGCTTATTTCCTAGCTTTACAACTTCCAAAATGCTTTTAAATCTTGATTCGATTTCTGAAGTTCAAAATGCTCTCATAAGTTGGTTACCCTTTGGATTTTCTTAAAGAAAATAATAAAATCACTGCCATCTGTTGAAAACTACCACTATCTCCCTCTCTTTAATTACTCTTAGTTGTAGCGCTTGTATATAATTTATAAAACTTGTATGCTCATGGAGGCCATAAACAAAAATGGGTTGCTAATTTTAATTAGCTTGTCTAGCTGGTGGTCCCACATGGCTGGGGATTCAGAAGTCCCAGTTACTTCTCCCCTTTCAGCCTTTGTTATTTCACACTAATAGGTTTTTGTATTTTTAGTCTGTCTTCATGGGAGAAGTACCCTGTCCCTTCAGTGAGTTTAGCTGCTTTTCCCTAGGCCTTGCCAGATGTCCTGATTCTTTTTTTTTTTTTTTTAATAGGGGTAGGGGGAGGACGACCATTGGGACAACCAAAACATCACATATGTCTCATTTGAATGCAACATAATTGCTCAGAAAGAACATCTATCTTTACTGATATTGTGAAATATTCCTTTCTAACTGCCAGACTGAAATAACTAATTTTAAGTGTTTTTGTATTATAGAGTTGGAATGGTTTCTTTTCTAAGAAAAAAAAAAAAGGCATTGAACATCATTACAATAAAAGCTATCTAATGACTAAATGGAAATTCAACATTTTCTTAAAGAGTTTGCAAAACCACAATAGATTTTCTTTCTGTCAATTCAGATATTCATAGGTCATCCAGTCTGGCCTTCTGTCATAGTGCACCTATAATTCCTTATTTTAAAATATTAATTAACTTTTAGACATAAGTCTTTTAGCTCTGGATACAGTACTGCCTATATGAAGGAAATAACATACTGACGTGAAGAATGGTGTTTCTTGGAATAGGTATTGTTTGCCAAGCTGTATCCAAGAGCCCTACAGAAAGTAGAAAAAGACATTATAGAAGAGTGAGCAGACATTTTTACAAGGTCACTTCATTCAGACTGGAAAGTGGCCAGCACAATGTCATTATTTACAACAGGATCTGGGAACACTTGAGGAAATTACAGACCATTTAGTTTTGATTCCATTGTGGGGGGCAAAGTCTTAGGAAGTATTTTAGGAGATTAAATGGGGAACACTGAGAAAAGCACAGCTTGATTAAAGGTAGCCAATGCAGTCTCCGGAATGAAAAAGTCATGCTTCGATAATTTCTTGACTTCTTTAAGGAAGTAAATGCCAAGAAAAGCAAATGAATGCTTCAAAATTTTGTGTTCTAAATTTCCAGGAGTCGTTTATTAAAGTTTTGCTTGACAAATTAGCACAAAGAAGTCGTTTCTTAAAATTGGAGAAATGCAGAGACAAAGATTGATGGTGCATTAAATTGTTTTTAAAGTGAAAAGAAATCAGGCAAATATACCTTAGGACCAAAAGAATTTTTTTTTTTTTTTTTTGTATAAAACTGTATCTTCTTTATTTTGCATACTTTAATCTCGGAACAAAATAAACAGAAAAAAAAAACACAATACACATCCAAACCCCTTGTCAAATAATCAAAAGGGATAGGGCTTGAGGGCCTTCTTTCCCGCCTCAAAGAAAGAAGGAGAAAAAAAAAAACCACTAGACATCAGCAGAGGGAACCAGGTGAACAGGGCCACTCCGGGCTGCTGGGGAGTCATGGGGACACTATACAGAGAGCTCAAGGTCTGCACGTAGAACTAATCTACTTCTTCCATGCGAGAGGCATCCTCATCACCCTCAAGGGGGGGGATCTCATCAGGAACAGCAGCACTGGGTTCCTCTGCTGTCACTTCATCTTCATCAATGCCCAGGCCTAGCTTGATCATGCGGTAGATGCGGTTGGAGTGAGTCTGGGGATCCTCGAGTGAGAAGCCAGAAGAGAGCAGAGCTGTTTCAAACAGCAGCACCACCAGGTCCTTGACAGCCTTGTCGTTCTTGTCCGCCTCTGCCTTCTGCCGCAGCGTCTCCACAATGGGGTGGACCAAAAGAATTTTATTGGAACAAGGACACTATAACAGTCTAACTCGACTCCGTTGTATTTACTACAAACATCAGCATTGTATTATTTTGGCATTTATTACGTAGTTGTGCAGAATTTTTCCTAAGACAGTGGGAAAACATGAAAACTCCTTTCAGGAATATATAGTCTAAGAGATGAGACTGATTCAGATAAGTAGACAAAAAACTAGAAAAACATAAACTGAAAACTTAGTAAGGTTGACTCTTAGATTGCTAGTAGTGAGGAAAACATGTTGGTTTTTAAAATCCAGGATGAGCATTCATAGTTTCTCTTTGGGCAGCAGTGGGAAAGCTATCATGGAAAGATGTTTGGTGGATGGGTAAATCTTATAACTGTAAAAGGAATAAGCACACCAGGACATTTTCTGGGTGTGAGAGGGATCCTGGAACCATCTGGGAGGTCATATAGTTTGCCCAGTCCGAAAAGAAAGTAGGAGGGAGATGATCCCAAAAGGGTAATACACAATTATACATGAATAGGGAGCTAACTGAAAATGAACAAGATAGAGACCAAAAATAGGAGAATGACATTAGGGTATTGGACTATACACCCTTAAGTCCTTTTCAAATCTAAAATATTGTGATTTCCTAGAAGAGATACTGCAGGTTTAGTAAGCACAGGACTTCAGATAATCTCTTCTAATTAGCAAAGATTGCCTGGAAAAAGTGACTTAGAGATGTACAACATCCTCTACAAGGCAAGACAGATATAAGTAAAAGGGGAAAAGCGTTCACAATATAGCTGATGTTTATTGAGGGCTATGTCTCAGATACTATGCTAAGCATTTAACATACATTATCATTTACTTTAATCCTCTCTAAAATTCTAATAGTTGTAATATGTAATAATCCTCATTTTACATTTGAGGAAACTAAATTAATATTCACACAGCCAGTAAGTGAAAGGTACTAGACATAGTTATTTTAAACCACTATACAAAAGTGTCCCAGTTTACCTGATCATAAGTTTTAATCAGGGGTGTGGTATAAAAACATCTATCCCCTCCTCTGAAGTTTTTAGGAAGTAGATTCTAGGACAGGGACTGAGACTAAAATTCTTTTACAAACACCCTGACTCAGTTTTATGATCAGCCTTGTTTGAGAAACAGCGTTCTAATACCAGGTTTACTATATTCCAAACCCTAGAGAGTGCCGGAAGCTGGAAGGCTGTGTGATGGGAGGTACAGTATATCTACCCTTAAAGAGGCTGAAAGCCTAGAGCCCCCACAGCAGTATTAGTCTATGAGGCTGTAGCCATATATTTGCCTGTAAGACACATCTCCTGGCTCCGTCTCATGGAAGCACACTCTCCCTGGCTCAAAACCAGTCCTCTTATACACTGCAGTTCAGAGAAATCAGCATTCTTTATAAATACTTACATGGAGTAAAAACACAAGAAAAATAGAACCAGGTGGAATTACCTGGGAATGGCTCCTTTCTGACCAAAAGCAGGGAAAAAGGAATAATGAAATAGAACAGAGAAGATCTTCAAATATTTAATTTTAGGGAGAATATAATTGGTTAATATTTTGAACCCAGGTATTTCTCTTCTTTGTTGTCTTTGTTAACTGGAATAGATAAAAAGGTCTTTTTTTAAAAAAATAAGCAATGGACACATTATAATATGCAGTCTACCTTCTTGATACAAGAACTCTGAAAAGATTGCACAATTAATTAAATGCATCAAACTTCAAAGAGCTACTAAGGTATCAACACACTCTTCAAGGGATCCATGGGGAAACTACCAATTACACATTCAAATAAACCATACCCATAGCAGACTAGGGCTTATTAGTGTACATAGTTCAATCAATTCAACAAACATTTATTGAGCCCCTACTATGTGTAAGGCGCCAGGACTATGCTGTATGGGGAACATAAAGATGAATACAATAGCCTCTCCCTTAAAGAAACTTGTGCTTGAATAAGTGAGGTAAAATGAAGAAAAATGACTCTAATATAAACTGTAAATTTCATGAAAAACTATAAACTATAACTATAAACTATATTCAAGGAGCTCAGATTTCCTCAAGGCTCTGAAAAGTCCTCAAGAGGAGAAGACATTAGAGCTAAGACTAGAAGGATGAGAGAAATTTGTAAAGAGAGCTTATAAAATTCTTTTTGTCCCTCAAAGTTCTCATCTGTAAAATAGGGATAATAGTAGTTCTTACAGGCCATTCTACAATAATGATTTACAGGATCAACCCAACTTCATGGATAGTTTAGAAGCAACAGTTACTTGTCAAGGAATGTATACCCTTGCCACTGCCTATTATTAATGCATTGTTTAGATTTCCACAGTCACCTTTCACAACACTTCGGAGTGATAAAGTATAAGCCTAGAACAGAAAGGTTACCTTTGGCAAACCCTACAGAAGTGTTCCATAAGGATGAGTGCACTGTAGAACTGTGAGCAGATCACTGGCTGTGTACTGGATGCCATGTTGGGGCGAACCAGTCAGGTAAGCTCTTTCCCATCGGTAAAGGGCACAGAACATATCATCTTCTTGAATTGTTTGACAAAATGCCTCTCACATCTGTCTTGACTTTTCTGGTTCTATGGCCATACCTTGGTTCAGGCTCTTATCCCTTCACTACTAGAGAACTAGATCATTTCTTCCAGATGATCTCTTGATATCTACGCTTCACTCTTCTGTGCTTTTACACAAACCACTATCGGACTAACTTTCCTAATTCAGTGCTCTGTTAACATCACTGCTTAAAGTCCACGAGAGGCTCTTTCCTGATGTCTAAAGAGAATCCAGACTCCACAGACTGCCATTCTGGACTCTTCGCAACCTGGACCGAACACACTCTTCTAGTCTTAAATCCCACAACACTCCTATGACTGTGGCTTTGCTTATGCATCTCTCACTTCATCCTCATTTTCATGTATCAAAACAGAAACCATCCTTCAGTGCCTGCCCAGCTCAACTCCAAACCTCCCCCCAACATTCTGTGCATACGGCTTGGTACTACACATATCTGAGTACATGGCTATATCCTCAGGGTAAGTAACATTAGCTGCTTACTATTATTTATGATAGCCTAATTATGGAAACAGCTCAAATGTCCATTGACTGATGAATGGATAAAGAAAATGTGGTGCATACACACACACACACACACACACACACACACAGAGGAATATTACTCAGATATAAAAAAGAATGAAATCTGGGGCGCCTGAGTGGCTCAGTGGGTTAAAGCCTCTGCCTTAAGCTCAGGTCATGATCTCAGGGTCCTGGGATGGAGCCCCGCGTCGGGCTCTCTGCTCGGCGGGGAGTCTGCTTCCCCCTCTCTCTCTCTGTCTGCCTCTCTGCCTACTTGTGATCTCTGTCAAATAAATAAAATAAAAAGAATGAAATCTTGCCATTTGCAATGACATGGATGGAGCTAGAGAGTATAATGCTGAGTGAAATAAGTTAATCAGGAGAAAGACAAATATATATGATTTCACTCATGTGGAATTTAAGAAACAAAATGAGCATAGGGAAGAAAAGAGAGAACCATGAAACAGACTCTTAACTACAGAGAACTGAGGGTTACCAGAAATGGGGTGGGTGAGGTGGTGGGTTAAATAGATAGTAGGGATTAAGGAGGGCACTTGTGATGAGGACCAAGTGTTCTATGGACGTGCTGAATCACTAAATTGTACACCTGAAACTAATATTACAAGTATGTTAACTGCAACTTAAATAAAAACTTAAAAAGTTAGCTGATTACAATATATTACAATACCATATTGTTTTCTGTGCAGAGCTTTGCTTATTTTATGCACTCAATAATTTAATTATACAAATATTTAGTAGTATTATTATTTAACATTTCTTAACTGCTATGTTTTAAGTGCTATTTAAATGCTACACATGTGTTACATCATTCTGTCTTCTCAAGAACTCTCCGAAGAAGGAATTATCATTACCCCTATTAAGGGATGAAGAAACTGAGGCACAAAGAGTTATCTGCCCGAGGTTACAGAACAAATAAGCTGGGCTCAACTGAAACTCTTACTGCATATACTACGCTGGCTCTAATGTTAAGGTGTTTCACAATCTATAAAGACTTTTACTTACCCGATTTTCATTTCACATATGGCAACTGAGGCGTAGTGGCAGGCCCCAAGTTACCCAGTGAGTTAGAGAGAGGAATTGAGCACTAGCAGTCGTTCCTTTTGCCTGCTGCAAGGAGTCACAGCGGTATATTCCCACAATAAAAACAAAGAGAAGCAGGTGCCAAAAAACTGGGTTTGAGATGAGGAGATCTCCTCTCAAGATCAGTGTGTGAAACTGGTGCATTCCTGGTGCATTCTTTGGATTGTAACTCTGGTACATCCTAAGAAATCCTAGGGGTGCCTGGGTGGCTCAGTCAGTTAAGCTTCTGACTTCAGTTCAGGTCATGATCTCAGGGTCCTGGGACTAAGTCCCCCATGAGGCTCTGTGCTCAGCAGGGAGTCTGTTTCTTCCTCTCCCACTGCCCCTCCCCCCACTTGTGTGCACGCTCTCTCTCAAATAAAGAAAATCTTTACAAAAAATCCTAAACAATCAAAATATAGATCCTAACCATAATATCATACCTTAATACCACAGATCCTAATATTTTAAAGACTTCTGACTTACAAAGTGTGACCAATATAGCCTATACCAAGATACCTGAAGTTACCAGTTTAGATATATTGTTTATTAGACTTTATGATAAATGCCTGAGGACACTATTAAGAAATGGTAGTTTAAAAATATAAATTTATAATGTAGGAAGCAAAAATAAATTTACCAAGACATTTGAAAAGATTCCAAATAAAACTAGGTTTTTTTTTTCCTTGTAAATATAATTGAATTGTGGTAGTATAATAAAAAATAGAGTATAAGTTTTAGAATCGGGCAAAGCAATTAAGTAAGTGAATGAATTTGAGTCAGTTACCACTGTAATGTTATATAAAGAACCCCCAAATTTCAGAGACTTATGACAATAACCAAGTCTTTGGGCAGATTGTGATTCTTTCTAGCCAAGATTGACTTGGACTGGCTCCAGGTTTGAATTAGGTTCAGATCTACTTTATGTTTTTCCTTGTTCTTTTCAGAACAGGAGCTGGGCAGGCAGGTTCTTTTCGTGGTGAACAGCAGAAATATAAGAAAGAAACCAATTCACATAAGCACGATTAATCTTTGATTCACATCGCTTCTGCCCACATACTTTATCCCCTTCCCATTAACCCTACCCATTAGGGGAAAAGCAGAAGGAAGCAATGCTTCCTTTCTTTAATTAAGTAGAAGTATAATCAATCTTGTTAGGCAAAGTGAAGAAAAAAACACCTTCATGAACTAATTTTTATTTCATCCTTGGATTTTTAATGTTTATTTCCTACCACATTTCCTCCTACTTAACTGCAAAATAATCACCAAAATCAGGAAGATAACACTGACACACTGTGACTGCCTGATTCTCAGACCCTGTTCAAGTTTTCCAAAGAATTGTCTAAAGGATCCAGTTCAGGATCATGCAATGCAGAGGTGCTTGGCTGGCTCAGTCAATGAAACATGTGATTCTTGATCTCAGGTTGTGAGGTCAAGCTCCTCATTGGGTGTAGAGATTATTTAGAAAAATAAAATTTAAAAAATCATGTGTTTAGTTGTCTAACACATTAATATGCTTTAGTCTGAAAGTTTCTTAATCTTTAATTGACTTTCATAACTGTTCTAGTTTTATACACCATATAACAATTGCTACAAAATTAGCAGTTTAAATCAATACACATTTACGATTTTAAAGTTCCTGTGGATCAGGAACCCAGGCCTGGCTTAGCTGGGTTCTATGCTTCGGGATCTCAGTAGGCTGAACTGTGTTTGTTAGCCAATGCTGCAGTCTCATCAGAGGGCATACAGGGCAAATACCTGCTTCCAAGCTCCCTCACGTTGTTAGCAGAATTCATTTTCTTGCTGCTTCAGGACTAAGCTTTAGTTTCTTAATGGAAGCCACCTATAGCTCGCAGAAGCTATGCACAGTTTCCTGCCATGTAAGCTTCTCCAACATGGCCACATACCTCATGGCAGCTTACCTCAAGGATAGTAAGTGGGAGTGTCTCTAGCAACTCTGCTAATAAGATGGAGTCTTATATACATCACATATAATTACGGAGTGACATCCTATCACCTCTGCCATATTGTATTGGTTAAAAGCAAGTCACAAGTCCTGTTCAAACTGAAGGGAAGTATATTACACAGAAGTGTGAACACCAAAGGACAGGGATTTTTGTATGTGTGGGGTGGTCATAGGTTCTGTCCACCAAAGTGACCTTGGCACTTCTGAAAATTACTTTGTAGAATATTCCTCATTTTGGGTTTTTATAAGACGTTCTTCAGTTTGGATTTGTTTGATATTCCCTTATGATTCTATCATGATTAGGTAAAGAATATTTTTCTAGAATATCACAGAGGTATTGAACTCTTCACATTGCTTGGTGTCTCATGATTTCAATTTGTCCTATTATTGATATTCATATTGATAATTTGAATTAAGTGATATCTGCCATGCATCCTCACTATAAAGTTACTCTTTTCCCTCATGTAATTAGTAATTGTTTTGTGGAAAGATGCTTTAAAACTATGTAACTATACCCTTCCTCCTTACTTTCAATCAATTTAGGTATTTAATAACTAAATTTTAAAAATTTGTTACATATTTAACCAGTAAGGGCTTATGGTTTACTGTTTGATGCAATGAGCTATAATTACTAAAATTATTTATTTTGGTGCCCATTTGTTCCAGATTTAGCCAGTGGAAATTCCTTCAAGTTGGCTTACGTGTTATTTTAATATGACACCATCATTCTTTTAGAGTACTTTCTTACTTTCTGACATAATAAGATATCCAGGCTCATGCACTTTCCTTGCCCCAGTGGTGATATCAGCCATTACTCTGAGGAGCCCTTTACCAGTGCTCTTCATGCAGATTCAAATTACCGTCTGGGATCACTTGCTCTCAGCCCGAGGAACTTCCTTTAGTATTTCTTATAAGATGGGTCTGCTGGCAACAAATTCTCTCCATTTTTGTTTATTTGGGTGTCTTTATTTTGCCTTCATTTTTTGAAAGATAGCATTGCTGGATATAGAATTCTAGATTGAACTTTTTTTTTTTTAATCTTAGAGTACTTTAAATATTTCAACCCACTGCCTTCTGGCCTTCATCACTGAAAAGTCAGCTTATGATGTTCTTGAGAGCCCCTATAACTGACTAATTTCTTTTATCTTGCTGCTTTCAAGATTTCTCATCTTTGACTTTCATCATTTTTACTATGTTGTGTCTGTGGTTTTCTTTGAGTTTATCTTATTTGGATTTTGTTAAGCTTTCTGGATGTGTAGGTTATTGTTTTTCAATATATTTGAGAACTTTTGGGCCATTACTTCTTTGAACATTTTTTCTTCCTATTCTCTTTTCCTTCTGATACTTCCATTACTTGTATGTTGGTGTATCTAATGGTGTCCCATATCTCTGAGGCTCTGTTCATTTTTCTTCATTCTTTTCTTTCTCTGTTCTTCAGCTTGTATGATCCCTATCAACCTATCTTCAAGTTCACTAATTCTTTCTTTTGCTAATTCAAATCTGTTGAGACCCTCTAGTGAGTATTTTACTTCAGTTATTGTACTTTTCAACTTCAGAATTTCCATTTAGTTCATTTTTATAATTCCTCTTTATTGATATTTCCTATCTGATGTGACATTGTCATCATATACACACATATATATAAAGGCTACTCTGAAATATTCTTCTATTAATATTTATAAAAATATTTTTTAAATGTCAATTTTTTTTAAATTTCTTTTCAGCCTAACAGTATTTATTGTTTTTGCACCACACCCAGTGCTCCATGCAATAAGTGCCCTCCCCAATACCCACCACCTGGTTCCCCCAACCTCCCACCCCCGCCCCTTCAAAACCCTCAGATTGTTTTTCAGTGTCCACAGTCTCTCATGGTTCACCTCCCCTTCCAATTTCCCTCAACTCCCTTCTCCTCTCCATCTCCCCATGTCCTCCATGTTATTTGTTATGCTCCACAAATAAGTGAAACCATATGATAATTGACTCTCTCTGCTTGACTTATTTCACTCAGCATAATCTCTTCCAGTCCCGTCCATGTTGCTACAAAAGTTGGGTATTCATCCTTTCTGACAGAGGCATGATACTCCATAGTGTATATGGACCACATCTTCCTTATCCATTTGTCTGTTGAAGGGCATCTTGGTTCTTTCACAGTTTGGTGACCGTGGCCATTGCTGCTATAAACATTGGGGTACAGATGGCCCTTCTTTTCACTACATCTGTATCTTTGGGGTAAATACCCAGTAGTGCAACTGCAGGGTCATAGGGAAGCTCTATTTTTAATTTCTTGAGGAATCTCCACACTGTTCTCCAAAGTGGCTGCACCAACTTGCATTCCCACCAACAGTGTAAGAGGGTTCCCCTTTCTCCACATCCTCTCCAACACACGTTGTTCCCTGTCTTGCTAATTTTGGCCATTTTAACTGGTGAAAGGTGGTATCTCAATGTGGTTTTAATTTGAATCTCCCTGATGGCTAGTGATGATGAACATTTTTTCATGTGTCTGATAGCCATTTGTATGTCTTCATTGGAGAAGTGTCTGTTCATATCTTCTGCCCATTTTTTGATATGATTGTCTGTTTTGTGTGTGTTGAGTTTGAGAAGTTCTTTATAGATCTTGGATATCAACCTTTTGTCTGTACTGTCATTTGCAAATATCTTCTCCCATTCTGTGGGTTGCCTCTTTGTTTTGTTGACTGTTTCCTTTGCTGTGCAGAAGCTTTTGATCTTGATGAAGTCCCCAAAGTTCATTTTTGCTTTTGTTTCCTTTGCCTTTAAAGGAGACATGTCTTGAAAGAAGTTGCTGTGGCTGATACCGAAGAGGTTACTGCCTATGTTCTCCTCTAGGATTCTGATGGATTCCTGCCTCACGTTGAAGTCTTTTATCCATTTCAAGTTTATCTTTGTGTACAGTGTAAGAGAATGGTCGAGTTTCATTCTTCTACATATAGCTGTCCAATTTTCCCAGCACCATTTATTGAAGAGACTGTCTTTTTCCCACTGTATATTTTTTCCTGCTTTGTCGAAGATTATTTGACCATAGAGTTGAGGGTCCATATCTGGGCTCTCTACTCTGTTCCACTGGTCTATGTGTCTGTTTTTATGCCAGTACCATGCTGTCTTGGTGATCACAGCTTTGTAGTAAAGCTTGAAATCAGGTAACGTGATGCCGCCAGTTTTATTTTTGTTTTTCAACATTTCCTTAGCGATTCGGGGTCTCTTCTGATTCCATACAAATTTTGGGATTATTTGCTCCAGCTCTTTCAAAAATACCAGTGGAATTTTGATCGGAATGGCATTATAAGTATAGATTGCTCTAGGCAGTATAGACATTTTAACAATGTTTACTCTTCCGATCCAAGAGCATGGAATGGTCTTCCATCTTTTTGTGTCTTCTTCAATTTCTTTCATGAGTGTTCTGTAGTTCCTTGAGTACAGATCCTTTACCTCTTTGGTTAGGTTTATTCCCAGATATCTTATGGTTCTTGGTGCTATAGTAAATGGAATCGATTCTCTAATTTCCCTTTCTGTATTTTCATTGTTAGTGTATAAGAAAGCCACTGATTTCTGTAAAAATGTCAATGTTTTTTATTAATTTGACATCTGGTTGCTCTCACAGGTCGTTTATAGTGATTGCTTTTTTCCCTGATGTATGAATCACATTGTCTTATTTTTTTGTATACCTCATAATTTTTATTGGAAACTGAACATTTTGGATAATATATTGTAGCAGCTCTGGGTATTGCTACCCCATCCCCTCTCCCATAGTGAGCTCATTATTTCATTACTTGTTTATGGATAAGCTGGATTATTTTAGTGAAGTCTATCTTTCTCCCACATTATTACACTGCTGATGTTGTTCCTCAAGGAAGCACAACTTTGGGAATGCTCATATCTGCTCTCTCTCAGACCACATCCGGCTGTTAACCTCCACTAATTGCAGGCTGATTGCTCTATTGTTTTCATAATGCCATTCCTGTACAAACAAATCTAATCAAATTGTGGCTCTTTTGAAAGAAAATTTTGTTGTTTTTGTTTTTGTTTTAAGATTTTATTTATTTATTTGACAGAAAGAGATCACAAGTAGGCAGAGAGGCAGAAGCAGGCTCCCTGGTGGAGCTTGATCCCAGGACCTTGATATCATGACCTGAGCTGAAGGCAGAGGCTCAACCCACTGAGCTACCCAGGTGCCCCACTGAAGGAACAGTTTTTGATGTCAGCATTTAATATTTGTTCTAACCCCAGGAGGGTTCCTCCCAGCTGTCTTATCCTCCTTTCTTTCCTGCAAACTAACCAGCCTCAGTCTTGGCTATATCTTCATTAGATTCATAAATCAAATTCCTTCCCAACTGCCTTTTATTACACATCTACTATTTTTAAGAGCATCCTTAGGCTTAAATTTTTCTACTTAGCTATTGCAAATGAAGACAGTTACTTTGGGAAGAGATTAGGAGATATATGGTTCATGGCCTGCCTCTTTTAAGATAAACTCTCTGAGTCAGGGCTTAGGAGCTGAGAGTAGGGACAATAGGTCCTCTTACCTTGCTTCTTCTGATGGGGAACTACCATGTCAGGAGCTGAGGGAAGGGTTACCAGGACCTCAGTACTTCTAGCATGCTACTCCCAAAGTAGAGCCTCTGGACTAGAAGCTGGGACTGGGCAGATGGGATTTCCTACCTCTTGCTACACTCACTCAGGAATTAGCCTGGGCAACAGGCAGTTGGGGGCAAGGTGAGAAATGCTAGGGTCCTGGTAGTCCTAGGAAGAAAGCCCTCTAGCTGGGAGCTAGGAGGGTGAGGGTGCAGAATCTGCCTGCGTGATTTGGGAGGGGAAAAAGAGGGAGTAGTTCAAATACCATACACTTGCTTTTCATACCTAGTTGTTTTTCTTTTTTTAACCTAGATTTTCTTCAGTGGATTTTTTTTTTTCATTTGTCATTTGCCTTAGGATCATTTCCAGAAGTTTTGAATGATCTATTTTTGTTTGCCTGTTGTTTGTAATTTTGATCCTGGATCAAGCCCCGCATCGAGCCCCACATCAGGCTTTCTGCTCAGCAGGGAACCTGCTTCCCCCTCTCTCTCTCTGCCTGCCTCTCTGCCTACTTGTGATCTCTGTCTGTCAAACAAAATCTTCAAAAAAAATTTTTTTTGGACCATTTTCACTGGGGAGCAAATCATTAGAACTCCTCATGTTGTCATGCCAGCAATTAATTGTACAGCATTTTAAAAATTTTAAACTAAATTTTTAATTTAACTATGTTGTTTTTGTGTAGACATGACCTATAGCCCATATATATTTCAGAGTTTCTACACATCAGAATTCTTTTATATTATCTGTAACTGCAACTTTTGCCAGACCTCTGCATTGTCTGTTCTCTGCCTAGGACTCCCTTTCTCCAGATATTTGCAAGGTTTACTCCCTCTCTTCCTTCAGATAATTGTTTGAGAATCGTCTTTTTAGCAAGGCTTTCTTTCACCATCCTATTTAACACTGAATTCCTCCCTGCCAAAACTGGCATACTTATCCCCTTTTGCAATTTTTTTTTCTTTTTTGGTCACAGACTTTATTATTATTATTATTATTATTAGAGAGGGAGGGACAGAAAGAGAGAGAGAGAAAGGGGCAAAGAGGAAGAAAATCTCAAGCAGGTTCCATGCCCAAAGTAGAGCCTGTCTCAGGGCTCAATCTCACAACCCTGAGATCATGACCTAAGCCAAAATCAAGAGTCAGATGCTTAACCAACTGAGCCACCCAGACGCCCCCAGAGACTTTATTCTTAAACTTCTTTTGTTCACTACTGAATCCGTAGCACCTTAAAGTGTTCTGCACATAGTAGACACTAAAGAAAAGAAAGTTAAAAGAATTTCTTAACATCTTACATGTATTAACTCATCTAATGTAGATTGATGATTGTAAATTGTGAGAGTAACTGATAGCTAATAATAATGCTTCCTACTCTCCAGACACAGAAACTGAGGTACAGATAATGAACACAATGAGGCCATGGTAAAGGTAGGATTTGAACCCATGCCACATGACTATTAGATTAAACTTCCATTCAGTCTCATTCTCCTCACTCCCAGATACTGGTTTCCTCTCCAGAGTACTAACTCAGCTAATTCCAGCTAACATGTTAAAAAGACATAGGCTGATACTAGTTAGGATTAAGATTCCATAATAATCACATTTTAATGATGAAATCTTAAAAATCAAATATCTTTGAGTTTTTTTAGGTAATATTTCCAGCAGGACATAGAGAGAATTATTTCTCCAAAAAAAGAAATTTGATTGGTGCTTCTCAAACAAGGAGTGGCTTATCTGCCCTGTTTATGAGTATCCAGCAACATTCACTAAATTAAATGAGGTATAACAGCTGTGAAATGTATAGTTAGTTACACACTCTTAGTTTCTAGGAATCATGTTAATGCAGTTGGGTGTTTTATTGACCAATCTCAGTATAAATAATCAAAAACCCCATGAAAAGCATCCCCATAAAGCTAAACTGGAATGGAAACTTAAAAAGATGTATTAAAATCAACATTTCCATACCCAGTGAAATGGAAAAATAGGACTTAATGATACTACTGTCTGACTTAACAGAAATAAAAATTGTATGATTATACCATAAATTAAATAATAAATATTATCAATGGGTATATATAAATAGTGCAATTATGGATTATTTAAAATTTTCTATATTTTCTATATATTCAAATAAATGTATCATTTTTGGAATCAGCACAAAAGCTGGTTAAATGTTAGAAAACACTAAAGAAGTTTGTGTTCATAAGGAGAAGCTTTAATTGCTAAACATGTAACTAAACCTATTTATCTCCATGTTGTTTTTCTATGTGTAAGGGATAATACAGATGTTTTTATATATGTAAATACTTTAATAATTTATAGATTCATTCTACACAGGTACGGTAAAGATCTACTATTTCTGAAACATACTATATAAATAATACAAATGGATGTCTCTACTTCACCTTTGTTAAAAATTTTATTTAAATTCATAATTAACATATAGTGTATTATTAGTTTCAGAGGTAGAGTTCAGTGATTCAGTGATTCATGGGCATATAACACCCAGTGCTCACTACATCATATGCCCTCCTTAAGGCCCATCACCCAGTTACCTCTTCCCTCTACCCACCTCTGCTCCAGCAACCCTCAGTTTGTTTCCCATAGTTAAGAGTCTCTTATGGTTTGTCTCCTTCTTTGATTTCATCTTATTTTTTTATGTAAAGACTTCTTGTTATGAAGTGTTAGTCTTTATTACCAGAAGGGGCAGTAGAGTAGAGGTTAAGAGCTTAGGCTCTGGGACCACACGGCTCAGGTGCAAACCTCAGCTCCATCACTTAGTAGCTGTGGGATAGTGAACAAGCTACTTATAGCCTCTGTGGTTCAGTCTCTCCATCCATAAAATGGAGGCAGTACTAACTCCCTGTTTTATAGGGTTGTGGTAAGGATTAAATATCAAGCACTTAGACAATGCCCAGATATGTAAGTGTTTGCTATTATGATCATTACCAAGTTGGCAGCCTCTTCAAGGTAAGGGAGCTATTTTATTTACTCCTCTGTAGTACTACTATCCCTTGCATATAAAAAAAAAATCAATCAATGATTCTAGAATGAATGACAGGTTTAATTAATCTGAGAACTGAAGTTAAAATCCTTCCTACATAGTCACTAAAACAAAAATTAGAAGGTTTCATGGACTATCATGTATGAACTCTCTAGTGTGAACTCTCAGTATTTCTCTTTGGTTCCCTAGTAATAAGAACTCTGAGAAGAGGAACCCACTTCTAACTTTTAACTGTAATTCTAGAGATTTTACTGGATACACAAATAAGAAATTTAGAATGTTAGCCAGGACTCTATATGAAAGTAAGAGAACTCCAATTCTAAGCAGTTCATGTAAAAGAAGAAAAGGAGATGCAGATGGCTCATGTAGCCATAATACAGGGAGAGGTCCTGACACTGGCCTTTGGGATGCCTAGAATCAGATGGGTCAGTCTGTCTGCCCAGCTATTTCTGGAGGTATGCTCTCTCTTGGTTTCTCTCCTCACTCTGTCTCTTGTTCTGTTTCTTTCTTCCATGTTGGCTTTATTCTCTCCCACTGCAGGCAGTTTCTGTGTAGGAAGGTGACATGGCTGCCAGCAGTCCTAAACACATATCCTCAGATCCTCTCAGAGAGGAGAGAAATCTTACCCAACATCTCTCATTATAAAAGATGCCATGGAAGGCTTTCTCAGGCCCTCTTTAGGTATTGTGTCCATCCCTAGAGAGAAGTATTATATAAAACAGGCACTGGTCTCCTGATTCCAGGGTTTGTTATTGTTATTTGTTTGTTTATTCAGACTGTTAGGATTACTTTGGTGAATTCTTTATTCTTCCAGTGTCTGATTTTATACCTCATGGTATGCCTATAGTTACTCTTTCCATGACCACACCCAGCTGTTAAAACCCACTAACGTCTAGAGGTGAAAAAGTGGTTCCCCCAAAACCATGTAGACAGCCCAGACAGACTTTAGGAATGCCAAATATCAGGGAACTATCTCAGTTTGTATCTAATATATCAAATAATTTAAGGGATTGTATTAAATTACGGAATATTAAATTATGGAATACATTACTAAGGTAGGACCTATATACTTAACTGAAAATATCCCAAAACATGAATATCTTAGCTCTCTATGAGGATTACATACAGTATTAATGTGATCAGCTAACCTCTCCTACTTCTTTTAAGTTCAATGATTACAGTGATGGTACTCTACCTGGAAAAAGGTAAAGCCTAAAGATACTTCCAAGATCACTTACTATCCCTAATTTTCTATTAAAGCAAAATGTACATTGTTTTATTATCAATGCAAAACATAGAAATTAGTGCCTTAAATCTCTCTCTGGTTTTTGTGAATCTTACCAGATTAGCCTGGGGGAGGGTGAGGAAGGCTCGGTATAATTATTATGTGAAGCATGATAAGAACTGATGTACCAAAAGATTTCTAAGCCACAGTGAACTCAAGCCCAAGGCATCCCTAGACTGGCTCACTAACACCACAATAACCAAACACTGCCCACAACAGGCAAAAAGAGCCATTGTAGACAACTGGACTGAAGGAAAAAGCAGCTCAGCTACAACAGCAGGGCATGCACATCACACGTAGGAGATATCCCTGAAGTGCCATGTTCTTATGAACAGGGAACACTGCATGGCAGGGCACTATAGGACCTCTTCTTCACAAAGCCATTACTTTCAAATACAGGAGATGTAGCTGTCTTTCCTAACACACAGAAACAGACCTAAAGAGACAGGGGCATATGTCCCAAATGAAAGAACAAGACAAAATCATAGCAAGAGACCTAAGCAAAATGGAGATAAGTAACACACTTGACAGAGAATTTAAAGTAATGATCATAAAGATCTCACTGGGCTTGAGAAAAGAGTGGAGTACATCAGTACCTTTTTACATGAGGTAAAAAAGAAAAAGAGATGAAGAACATAAAAATGAAATTAAAAATACACTGGATTAAATAAATGGTAGACCAGAAGCAGCAGAAGAACAAATCAGTGACCTGGAAGACAGTAATGGAAAGTCATCAAGTTGAGCAGCTGAGAGAAAAAAATAATTATGGAAAATGAGGACAGACTTAGAGAACTCAGCAATACCATCAAGTATAATAACATTCATGGTACATTAGGGATCCCAGATGGAGGAGAGAAAGAAAAGGGGGCACAAAATTTATTTGAAGAATTAATAGCTGAAAATTTCCCTAATCTGGGGAAGGAAATAGAAATCTAGATCCAGGAGGTATAGAGATACCCCTCCCACCAAAATTGACCCAAGAACGTCCATACCAATGTAATTTAGATGGCAAGAATTAGTGATAAAGAAAGAACTTTAAATTAGCAAAAGAAAAGAAAGCATTTACAGAGAAGGGGCAACCCAAAAAGGTGATCAGCTGATTTTTCAACAGAAATTTTGCAGGTCAGAAGAGAGTGGCATGATATATTCAAAGTGCTGAAAGGAAAAAAATCTGCAGGCAAGAACATTCTATCCAGCAAGTCTATCATTCAGAATAGAGGGAGAAATGAAGAGTTTCCCAGACAAACAAAAGTTAGAGGAATTCATGACCACTAAATCAGCCCTACAAGAAATGCTGAAGGGAACTCTTTAAGTGGAAAGGAAAGACCATAAGTAAGGGTAAGGAAAGTAGGAAGCACAAAAGCAGTAAAAATAAGTGTATGTGTAAAAATCAGTCAGGGGACTCAAAAAATAAAAGGATATAAAGTATGACACCATATACCTAAAACATGGGGAGGAGTAAAGAATGAGTTCAAGCTTAAGCAATCATCAACTTAATACTGACTGCTGTACAGAAGATGTTATATACAAACTGAAGCGTAACCACAAATCAAAAATCAGTAGTAGAGATGCGAAAAAATAAAGAGAAAGTAATCCAAGTATATCACTAAAGAAAGCCAACTAATCATGAGAGATCAAGAGAAGAAAGGAATGGAGAAGAAATACAAAAACAACTATAAAACAAGTAACAACATGGCAATAAATGCATACTTATCAATAATAATTACTTTGAATGTAAATAGACTAAATGCTCCAATCAAAAGACATAGGGTGATGAACTGGATAAAAAACAAGACCCATCTGTACATGTCTACAAGAGATTTATTTCAGACCTAAATACACATGCAGATTGAAGTGACCAGATGGAGAAGCATTTTTCATGCAAACGGAAGTGAAAAGAAAGCTGGGGTAACAATACTTATATTTGACAAAACAGACTTTAAAACTAAGATGGGAAACGATCTAAATGTACAATAATCACAAATTTAAAAAGAAAGTATGGCATATCCATGTACTAGAATATGATCAGAAAAAATTGTGTTATGAAGAATATGCAATAATATAAACACTCTTAGTATATCACATGCTTTGTTTAAAAAGATAGTTATAAAATATTTAAATCCCATTATTTAAAATTGTATTATTTAAAATGTACGTACATATTTTATATGTATGTAAATTCTTGTCTGTATCTTATGTTTTCTAAATTTTTATAATAAAGAAATAATTTATGTAAGAAAAAATCAATAAAATTATTATTCACTTAAGTGAATACAGAGGCTTAAGTATTAAAGTTAAGTATTAAAGTATTAAGTATTAAAAACACTTGAACATTATTGAGGATTGTAAGGAAACAATTGCCATTAGCAGATTACTTGTTCTTCTTTGTAGTGATTTCTCTGCAACGCTTCATACTATTTCACAATTTGGTCCTGAACTTTATCAAAACCCATGAACATATACGATCTTCAAAATAGCTATGAGGAATATTGCTTTTGTGAACTGATGATTAGCACTCTGGGGACAATGTGTGCACTTTCTTTCTTTTTTTTAAAAGATTTTATTTATTTAATTGAGAGAGAAAGAGTATGAGCAGGAGGGAGAAGCAGACTCCCTGCTGAGCAGGGAGCCTGATATAGGACTTGATCCCAGGATCCTGAGATTATGCCCTGAGCCACACAGGTGCCCCAATGTGTCCTCCTTCTTATCTCAGATTTTACTGCTGGGCTTAACAGTGCTGTACTCCTGCCAGTGTTCATTCATTCATTGAATCAATGTTAAATGAATATTAAATTCCTGAAGTCCTCTCTAATTGCTGAAAGCACCCTACAGAATTTGCTGTGAGATGTACATAAACTGTAACCTGCCAAAATAAGACCCCAAAGTTGATTTGGGAGATATAATTAAGGACAACTGCTTTCACTTTTTAGCTCTGAGTTAGGTTTAAAAATATATATATAGGTTTAGCTCTGAATTAGGTTTAAAATAAACAGTGTTGATCCCAGAATGGAATGTGTGTAAAGAGTTCATATTTCTATTAGCTTATCTGGTATTTTATAACAAGATTTTAATAGGTCTTCCATTTTGATCTCATTTGCTGTGATCCAATGTGACTACAATAGGTTGGACAAACTGTAAAACTCCTAAAAGAAAGGAGCAGTGCCGAACAATTATCATGATTTCAAAGTGACATCCCTCTTGCCTAGCCCATTGTCTAATTGTATTTCAGCAGCAGACATATTTTCTAAAATTTATTTTTCATCCACGGGAAATGCACAGGAGCCCTTATCTTCTGGCATGCTTTTGCCCTATCGCTTTAGTAATTTGAATCACCCACCCAAGTTCAAGGAAAGTACCACGAACATAACAAGTCCTTACCCAAGTCCAGTGTATTTTGTTCACCTAGTTTACTGCCTTACCATCTGCCCTTCACTTCTGAAGGACTTGCAATAAAGCAGGAGCCAAAGTAAAAGCAGATACCCCACTGCTATCTATTTAACTTTCATTAAGTGAGTTGGTGCAGTGCTCAGGCGCCTTCTCAAAACCAGCCCATCATCTAAGAGTATTTACATAAGACTCTTTGCATTATATTCCGACCTCTGCAACATTAGTATTAACTACTGACATCTGCCAAGTCTGACTGGTAAGTGCTTTACAGTATCAATTCATCCCAAGCAAAAAGCATTTCTGAGTGCTGCAGTGCTCTTGTTAATGCCAATAAGAAGTATCAAAGCTCATATGACACCTAGCAGAAATTAGTACCCACATTCAAAGAAAAGTCTTTGTTATTTCCCAGAGTATTATGTGGACTTTATTGAGATGACTGCATCTGACACCTGCTGTAATATAAAATGCAGCTATAATTAGCCAACTGATGCTCACTGCAGTTTAGGTCGAATCCCTTCTGTGGGAATTATGCTTTAAAATATTCAGAACTCCAAGTGGCTCTCATTACATTTAATTTTAACTTAGAATTAGGTGGTCTAGAAAAAAAATTTAGGATTGTAATAGCCCCCTGCTGAATGCCACACAGCAACGTGAAAACCCATAGGGTTTTTCCCCCCTCTAAATTAAAAAAAAAAAAAATGAGAACAGCAGACTACACTAGAGCCTTCAATTGAAGTCTGGCTTTGCTTAATTGTACTTTTTGCACTCATCAGTCTCTCCTCTTCAGAGCAAGCTACAAAAATTGCGTGAATAGCCAAAGAAAAGTTTCCCACAGTCACTGGCCACAGAAAAACACTATTGTCCTTCCTCACAGTTTGATGGACAACATTTCTATAAATGGGTAGCCAGGCTGTCAATGGTACCCTTGCTGAAAAGGCAAAAGAAGAGAACAGATTCTGCCAATATCTGACAAAGCATGTTAACACATAATCAGGCATTCACTAGTCAGGCAGCTGCCCCTGGGACCTTCATCACACAGGTGCCTTTAAGCCATTTCCTATTCACAGATAAAGGAAACAAGCAGGAGATACCTGGGAAAGGAGCAGTCTATTATGGCTTGCCAAATGTCCATCTTCCAGGCTGTGTGTATAAAAGTAGAAAGAAGAAAAAGGAAACTGTGGCTTCAATTGAAAAACTGTAAAATAGCAGAACATTTACAAAACCTATCATTTAAGCTGTGCTGTTTTTTCCCTTTTCTTTTCTCTTTATTTATTTATTTATTTATTTATTTTTTAGGAGGAGTGGATGTGTTTGTTTGTTTGTTTGTATGGCATAGAGCACTCGTGTCTAATAGCAAAGGTCTGTCTTCCTCAGTGGTTTGTCAAATGCATTTGTCCAAACATCCCTTCACACGCAGGCTGAAATACTTACCTGGTCTAATTGAGTAACAGAGAATTTACTTTGTCACCTTAAGTGATTTTTTTTTCTACACACACACACACACACACACACACCACACTCACACACACATACACACTCCATTTTAAGATCTGTGACCAGTGATGCCAAAGTGGTAATGGGGTAGATGATTGTCCAGTAAAGCACAAACTCTGACTATCTCTTGAGGAGCCACCAAAATAAACATTCAGGAAATTGATTACCATTGTTCATTTCTTCATAACTGCTTAAGACTAAGAACATTGGTATCCCACTGCTCTGATCTACCCAGTTAGACAGAGTATCAGACCTTAATACTCCATTAAGCCAAAGGCTTCATCAGTCTACATATAGGGCATTTTCAAATTAAAATTTAATAAGACAATTTCAGATTAAAATTTCATGATCACCACCTTAAGGCTGTTAAACATGAATTTCTATTTTATTTCTTCATTTTCATTTTATTTATTATCATACTCTCAGATCTCCTATACTCAATGTATGGTACAGATATGGGAAAGAACCAGGAGTACAATTTTGGGTAGTGATTAAATCCTCAGGGACCTCAGATTGACTAAATGTGGTCCTTGCGATACAGTTTGAAGATCTGACACACTCATAACCATATTTTCCTCTGAAAGGCAAGGTACTATAAAGCTACTGGGGAGCCACAAAGTCCAACATAGTGATATAAACCAAATGCCATGAATTAAACTACTACTTTTTCAACTAACTTCTTGAGTGCTACTTATTTTATATAGCTTCCTCATCTGAAAAATAGGAGTGCACTGCTTACCACAAAGTTTTGTGAGTAGTCACCAATGAAAGTTGCTGCCTTTGGTGTAGAAAGAGAGAACATCTGCTAACTGGAACAAACCAATCAAGGATCATGAACACTTTAGAAATATAACCTTGCATTCTCTCATCTAAAATGTTTTTTTTTCCTTATTTCTTCTTTTTACTTATTTCTAGAATAAAATAATATTATGAGGTAGAGTTTAGTTAATAAATCATTAAGTTACAATTTATTGATTTTATAATTTTTACAAATATATGAAGATAGAAAATTTTCCTTAAATTTCAATTCAATAATATTTAGTGTTTGCTTATATACAATCATTGACATTACTATCATACCTATTACATACTAGGCACTTTATATATGTTTCATTATTTAATGACAACTCTGAGATAGATTACAATTATTATTGCTATTTTATTTATTAAAAAAATTTTTTAGGGATTCCTGGGTGGTTCAGTCAGTTAAGCGTCTGTCTTTGGCTCAGGTCATGATCTCAGGGTCCTGGGATCGAGTCCCACATCGGGCTCCTGGCTCAGCAGGGAGCCTGCTTCTCTCTCTGCCTGCCTCTCCCCCTGCTTATGCTCTCTCTCTCTCTGACAAATAAATAAATAAAATCTTTAAAAAAAATTTCTTTTAAATTAAACTCTACCTATACAAGGGGCTTGAACTCACAACCTAAAATCAAGAATAGCATGGTCTACCAACTAAGCCACCTAGGTATCCCTATCATTGCCATTTTGTAGTTGGGGAAATTGAGGCTCTAGAAGGTAGAGTAGTTTAATCTTCTCTACTTCTCTATCAAATTGCAGACTTTGGATATGTCTCCTTCCAAAGACCATGCTTTCCCTATGAAACCATGGTTCATGTTTTAATAGGACAAAATGAATTTTTATTTTTTCATGATTTGAAAACAAAATATGGTAATAAGTGTGGGTTTCTTAACCACCGTAACATAAATTAAATCAACCTCTTACCTCTAGGTAGGATAACCAAAACTTTTTTGAATAATTGAATTTGAGTTTATTTTTCTTAACTATTTCTAGAGAAAGCATTTCCATCAGTGACCAAATTTATACCTGAAATTTTAACCGAAGACTACTTTTATCTCAAAGGCATGGTCTATCTCACCAACCAAATTGAAACTCCTTAAGGTCAAAAAGGAACCCAGTCTTCAGCTTTCTCAAAAAATTTTTGTAACGAAAGCAGGAAAGAATGTCCAATGGAAAAAAGACAGCCTCTTCAATAAATGGTGTTGGGAAAATTGGACAGCCACATGCAGAAAAATGAAATTGGATCATTTCCTTACACCACACACGAAAATAGACTCAAAATGGATGAAGGACCTCAATGTGAGAAAGGAATCCATCAACATCCTTGAGGAGAACACAGGCAGCAACCTCTTTGACCTCAGCCGCAGCAACATCTTCCTAGGAACATCACCAAAGGCAAGGGAAGCAAGGGCAAAAATGAACTATTGGGATTTTATCAAGATCAAAAGCTTTTGCACAGCAAAGGAAACAGTTAACAAAACCAAAAGACAACTGACAGAATGGGAGAAGATATTTGAAAACGACATATCAGATAAAGGGCTAGTGTCCAGAATCTATAAAGAACTTAGCAAACTCAACACCCAAAGAACAAATAATCCAATCAAGAAATGGGCAGAAGACATGAACAGACATTTCTGCAAAGAAGACATCCAGATGGCCAACAGACACATGAAAAAGTGCTCCATATCACTCGGCATCAGGGAAATACAAATCAAAACCACAATGAGATACCACCTCACACCAGTCAGAATGGCTAAAATTAACAAGTCCGGAAATGACAGATGCTGGCGAGGATGCGGAGAAAGGGGTACCCTCCTACACTGTTGGTGGGAATGCAAGCTGGTGCAACCACTCTGGAAAACAGCATGGAGGTTCCTCAAAATGTTGAAAATAGAACTGCCCTATGACCCAGCAATTGCACTGCTGGGTATTTACCCTAAAGATACAAACGTAGTGATCCGAAGGGGCACGTGCACCCGAATGTTTATAGCAGCAATGTCTACAATAGCCAAACTATGGAAAGAACCTAGATGTCCATCAACAGATGAATGGATAAAGATGTGGTATATATATACAATGGAATACTATGCAGCCATCAAAAGAAATGAAATCTTGCCATTTGCGACGACGTGGATGGAACTAGAGGGTATCAGGCTTAGCGAAATAAGTCAGTCAGAGAAAGACAACTATCATATGATCTCCCTGATAAGAGGGAGAGGAGATGCAACATGAGGGGTTAATGGGGTAGGAGAAGAGTAAATGAAACAAGTTGGGATTGGGAGGGAGACAAACCATAAGTGACTCTTAATCTCACAAAACAAACTGAGGGTTGCTGGGGGGAGGGGGGTTGGGAGAGGGGGGGTGGGGTTATGGACATTGGGTAGGGTATGTGCTATGGTGAGTGCTGTGAAGTGTGTAAACCTGGAGATTCACAGACCTGTACCCCTGGGGAAAAAAAATATATATGTTTATAAAAAATAAAAATAAAAATAAAATTAAAAAAAAATTTTTGTAACGAAACATAACCTCTTAGTAGTTTCTTCTCCAGGTGTGCCCTAAAAACTCCTATAACTTAAAACACTCTTTTATTCTGGCTTTGGTTGAATCCACAGTTTATTGCTATTTCCCATCAGGTCAAATATAAATGTTTTAGCTTGGTGTTCAAGTTCACAAAAAACTAACGCTAATGTGCCACTTCAACTTTTAATTTTACGCTTTACTCCGGCTGAGCAAATCTCATCTCTGCTTCATCCTTGCTCATTCCTGTCTCTGACTTCCTAGTTCCTACGTTTCTCTTCTTTCTATCAACCTAAACCTAGTATTTCATGTCCATCTAATGGTAGGTATACTTTCTTCAAGGAAATTTTAACTCACTCAACACTGATCTTTCACTTAATTTCATCTACCATTTTGATTTTATTATGTGGCTTATCACCATTCACTGGAATGATATGATAGTCTGTCTCATCCTCCAGTTGTTTCATGGAGCCTAGACTTATGTTTCCCGCCAAATTATAGCCCCCCTGGGGGCAAAAGAAGACCATGAGTCTTCAACAAATGAGAGAAGAATAAAACAGTTCACTCTAATGTTCCATATAACATTCTCTTATATTTAATCCTTGAAGAAAGTTATCATCCATTGATATTCTTCTAGTTCTGCAACTAGAAAAGGAAGGAACACTCAAATCTGACTTGAACAGAGAATGAGCTAAAATAATTGCCATTTCTAATCTTTTTTAAGTAGATGTGGAACTCAGTAGTACACAAAATATTTCTGGCTTTTCTCTTTCTGAGCACATGAGGGGATTATCATTCTTGACCCCATTTGAAGTTAGCATGGCCATATCCATGGCATTAGTCAATAAATGTGATCAGAAGTAACACGTATCACTTTTAGGGAGAAGCTTTAATATTTTGTGCTGTTTTCCATTTTACTTTTTCCTTCCTGCAGTAATTGTGAAAGAGTAGACCCCCTTCCTCAGCCAGGGTCTCTAAATGAGGATAATGTACAGCAGAGTCCCCAGCCAACTAACGATGCACATGTAACAGGAGGAAGAAACCAACTTGTTTGAAGCCACTAGGCCTAGCCTGCAGCGTTGGCCTACATCACTGCAGTGTAGCCTATGCTGCCTGATGTAACAGCTTTCTTAGGTCAGTATGGGATTCAGAATGCCAAGATACAAGAAGACTGAAAAACAGAATGACTAAATTAAAAGACTTTAATATAGAATCTGTAAATATATAGGATTAGGCATTTCATTTTTTAATGTGGTAGGTGAAGAATCAAGCTCAAAAGATCCCTTGAACATCTTATTGAGTTGTTTATAATCTCTTTTCTTTCTCTTCTTTGACATCCATTGTACTTTCAATCTCTGAACATTATTTTTAAATTTTGAAATTTTATACTGACCATAGACTCCACTAAAAAATCTTACCCATCACAAAATTTAGTGTTAGATTTCTTTAAAATTTATATATGTAATATTTCTGATTGAATTTTAAAATATCATTTGTGTCCTTGTAGCTATAGCTACAAAATGATATGCATATTTTGGGCATTATTTTGCTATTGGTATCATCCAGCAGTTAAAAGAAGAAATCACAGATCAAGCTTTATTCAACTACATAAAAGTTTCTTTAACCTAGCTATGTCACAAATACACACTTTAAAAATTTTATTTTTTATTGGGCCTGGGTGGCTCAGATGGTTAAGTGTCTGCCTTAGGCTCAGATTGTGATCTCCAGGGCCTGGGATCAAGCCCCACATTGGGCTCCCAGCTCAGCAGGGAGTCTGCTTTCCGTCCCCCACCAGCGCTGTGCCCTTACCCCTGCTTGTCCTCTCTGTTTGTGTGTGTGTCTCTCTCTAATAAATAAATAAGCCTTTAAAAATTTTATTGTTTTCTTAGATTTGTTTTAAAAAGGAATATACAGCTAAAGCTTCAAATATGAAATATGAGAACCTACTGAGTGTGCTTGTTTTGTTTTTACTTTTATTCTTTTTTATATACTAATATGCTGACAGATGCATTCCCCTATGACTACATTCTTCACCACACATAAGTACTATATAGTTATGAATAATGAAATTTAAAAAGCACAATGAAAGAACAGCACAACTGTTTTTTTATTTCTCACTCTTGAGGACTCATTGCAATATTTCCTGCTCCATATTAAGTTTGAGAGCTTCTGAGAAGTATTCTTAGAATTCAGATCTTTTGGAAAGAATAATGATTCAATTAGAGTTTTTTTTAATCATGATGATTACTTTATGATAATGATCTTGTATGGCTAAGATGTTGCACTTACATCGCACTTAGATGCAGCATTTCATTTTAGCAAATTCCAAGAATCATCCATGACTTTATTATTGTACCTGATTTTTACAAGTTCTTTATCTAAGAACCTCTTCATTCTCAATTGAAATAGGGATGCTATTTGATAAAGTGCAGTGATAACCAGTACCAGCTGAAAAACATGACAAAATGAAGAATATCAGAACCATTTGAAAGCAAACCAGAAATTCCCATTTGTAGTCTTAAAAATCCTCCTTGGAATCAGTTCAGAAACCAGTCTTTCGGAGGTGTCTCACAATTCCCTTTAAGTTTCATTGGAGAAATCTAGACTTTAGTAATACGTATGATATAAGGCAGTATTAGTTTCTTCCCGCAATAAAAGCAGGGAACCAAGGCTATACCACCATCACCATTTCTAGTAACAGCCTGCTAACTAAAAACTGAAACTAGCCAAATTCCTGACAATTTCATTCACTGGAGTGGCAAGACACGGATGGAAACAGTACTTAAAATGAATTATTAGAGTGAGCAAAGAAAAAAATTTATTTTGTAAAAAGATTAACCATTTTTTCTTTTGCCATGCCCAGTTAAGGTGTTCAACTTACCTTTGCTCATTCAACCAATATCTACTGAACCCTGACTATGTTAGGGAAATGAAACCCATGGCATTGGATAGAAATAGAAGGCAGGTTAGGATACATGTCATAGGAGCAGCACAGACAATGCTGGCCCCTTGAGAAAGCTTCTAGTTACAGGGGCCAGGGAAGCTTAGTGTGAGAGGTGAGTCTTAAAAAATAGGTGAGATTAAAAAAGGGGGGGTGAGATTTTAGTTGGTGTAGATGAGAATAAAACAGATAAAAGTGAATGAAGAGGACAATACAGATGACAAGGAAATGAGTATACTGTAGTAACTGCAGAGCATTTGAGCAAAATGGAAGTATGAAAACAGGATAGTTATAGTCAGCAGGGTCAGAATTTTAGTTGTTGATGATGGTGATGGGTTTCAGTGGGGGGGGGGTGTTTTAATGTAGCGAAATTGTCCTCCTTTGAGGGAGCTGAATCACTTTCAGAGGAAGAAAAAAAGGAATGGTATGAAGAGTCTAGCCCTGAAAATAAAAAACACCCCTTCCTTTTGAGAGAGGAAACCATCCTACTTTACTAAGAAAGAACATCCAAGGTCATAAAAGCTAATGCACGCTTCCTTTCTTTCCTTCTCCTCTACTTAAGGAGCCTGTTTTCAGCCTCTAAACCTATCTTTTCATCAACAGATACATTCATTGTAACATTTACTGAGCACCTACTATGTGCCAGAAATAAGCACAAGAGCCTGCCACATGGTTGATACTCAAAGTTTGCTGCTTTAAAGTAGAGAAAAGGCAAAATGAAAGAGCACTAGGTATCTATAAATTTCTCAGTAAAGTAGGATGGATATTATCTGGTGAGAATTATCTGGTGAGAATGGGAAGTGTAAGCAGTGAATTAGATGTGTGAGCAGAAAGATCTGAAGCACCTGCTGAGGGAAGTGTGCTGGGGAATAAATGGGAGATCAATATCAAGATTGTGAAGAAGCAATGAGAACCCAGTTGGAGTAGGCTAGATTGATTTTCCATTGGGCCAGAGGAACAGATATGACTTTCTCCAAGAATACTATTTGAACAAAATTCTCTACAGAACAGGATAAGGATGAGTGAAACATATAGGGGTAGGCTGGTGACTAAAGGTCAGGGTTGGCATGATGGAAAGATAGAGGTTTAATAATTGCAAAATGGAGTTTCTCACTTCCCTAAAAGCAAGGCCTCTCTCCTCCAAGTAATGTGGTGTTACATGACACTTCTCTCATATACTTAAACCATAAAAAATGAATTAGAATTATATTCTAAACTTTCCTATTCTAAAAATCACATTCTAACATGACTTCTGAAATAGTTGTATGATTAGTAAACCTGTTTTAGAATTGTTTTATTTATATCAAGCAGTCCACAGAAGTCCACAGAAGTGTCCTCTTATGATAAACTCCTGTCCTAATTTTCATAAAACTATACAAATATTAAATGCAAGATGTTATAAAATTGACATTAAATAAATAACATTTACTTTTCCATTGTGAGATTTTGTATGTGAAAAATCCCATATTATAAACCTTCTAAATTATTTTTTAAAAATAAATGGGAGATCCTTTTGGATAACATTTAATTTATACAAATTAAAGAATAGCCTCTACTGATTTAGCTATTACCACATTCATTTGTGATGCTCATTAGCTAGTCAGAATTTATATATCCTATATATCTGCATATCTGAAATGACCATAAGAAAATATGGCACAACAGCATTAGTTTATTCAAAAATGATATGATTGACTACATCACAATTCTAAAACTCTATGGCAGAATTAGTATCTTTCATTTTAAATGAATCTTCTGACACCTGGATTTTCCTCAGTTTAGATGGGTTCCTAGTCTTAGATGAAAAGAAGCTGACTGACTTGTTATTCTCAATTCTTCTCTTTCAGAACTCAGGTAAAGTCAAAATAAGCTAGTTTGTAGCAGTCAGGAAAATACCATTCTACAGGGTAAGAACTCAAAAGCTCTTCAGCATATACAGAGTATCTTTTCCTTTGGGAACCCTAAAATTCTCAGGATAGGGCTAGGTGCACACTAGACACTCAAATACTTGTGTGACTAGACTCCAAACAACCCAAGGGTGGATCTGTATCTGGCCTGTTCACAGTGGAATCTCCATTGTCTACCAAAGCATCAGTCACAAAACTGGTATTAAGGAGGAAAGAAGCTGGGAGGCACCAAAATAGTTCAATCGCAAGTAATAACATTCTCCTAGGCAGTATCTTGAAAGGGTCGGGCCTGAACAAAACATCTGCATTTTAACAATTGTCTTAATAATAGCACATGTTATTAAACACCAAAGGACTTCTGAAACTACTCATGTTAAAAAAATTTTAGAAAATTGCATTCAAATTATAGATAATCTACATATAAAATCACTAGCAGTTAATTGTTGCTTAATAAGCATACATTTGTTCTTGTAAATTTGGTATTTTCGTTGCCCATGACTTAACTAACTCACCTTTTAGAGAAAGTTGTAGGTTTTAAATGTCAATAGTTTTATCTTTCTTTTTTTTTTTTTTTTTTTTTTTAAGGGAGATATTGCTGCTGCCTGGGTAAAAAGCAGGAGGCAAAATAAGCTTAAAGGGTTTTGTTTATTATTATCACAGTAATAGTTCAAACCAATATCAAAAAAGATAAAACAGTTTATTATCCTTAGGGAGATTTTCCAAGTGTTTTGGAACCCCATTTGTATTGACAAAAATAAATTAGACGAAATTGGTCGAAAAGAGAGCTCTCCATATGAAGAGTTCAAAAGATGAATTATATTACTCTTCAGTTATTGATAATAACAATAATTTAGCTTACTACTTCAGTTTATAGTTTACAACATGCTTTCACATACTCTATCTCAATTGATTTGAACAACTTGTAAGTTAAGTCATGCAGCTAATACCAGACCATTGATTTTTTTTTTCCTATTTCCTTGATTTTTAAAGCAATTCATTCATTGTAGAAAATTATAGGAAAAATTGTCAGGAGAGTATACAGAAAAAGATCACTCTAAACCAATCATAGTTAATATTCTGGTGAATTTCCTTTCAGTCTTTTTTCTGTGCATTATTCCAATATTTGAGTTAACAATCTTTACAATTTATTATCCTACATTTTTCTTCTGACATTACCAGCATGTTCCCATTTTGTTTGAGTCTTTAAGTATCATCTGAATAAATTCACAAGATACTTCTAGCTTTTATTTTTATTTTTTTTAAAGATTTTATTTATTTATTTGACAGAGAGAGAGAGATCACAAATAGGAAGAGAGGCAGGCAGAGAGAGAGAGAGAGAAGGAAGCAGGGTCCCTGCTGAGCAGAGAGCCCGATGCAGGGCTTGATTCCAGGACCCTGAGATCATGACCTGAGCCGAAGGCAGAGGCTTAACCCACTGAGCCACCCAGGCGCCCAGATACTTCTAGTTTTTAAACACATATAAATAGGTATTTAAAAAAAAAAAAAAGAAAGAAAGGTATTTTGGATATCCTTATGCTCAAAACTTTGTGTTTTAGAATAATTTCTTAGAATAGATGACAAGGTTACATTTACCAAATACTAGAAGCAGGGAAAGGATCAGAAGGAATTTGATTTTATGTAGTCAATGTTATTGCCTTTGAGGACAATCTTATTTTTATAATCCTTAAAAACCTATAAAAAGTTTTACTTGCATCTCCCTTAAATAAGACAGAAACCCTCAAATCAGTTTTTGTTTTCTCTTCTCATTACATTTCCTAGTGAATAAAGAAAACAGTTAGTTGCTATCTTAGTATAATAGCATATTTTAAAAATATCATCAATTTTAAATTATTCTCTTTTCTGAAAGATAAAGAAGTTAAAATAATGATCACTAACTTTACTGAGAACTCAATATGTGCATGTGTGCTAGCATTTTACATGCATTAATTTAATAAAGATAATTACTCAATTGAGAAAAGAAATGAGTATTCACTTCAACAACTAGGTTTAGTGAGCCAATTTGTCAACACAGGAAGTAGGTATAGGCTTCCCTTAAATAAACGTAGAATATAAGAAAAATTGCTTTTAGTCAACCAGGAGATATACCAAGAGAGACTTTCTGATCTTGAGGGATATTACAGAATCTCTAATTAGGGAAGATCAAAAATGGAAAAAGAAAACAATTGGGAGAAGGAATGAATGACATGTGCACTTTTAATTTCTTTCTTTTTAAAGTAATAGATGGCTGAAAATCGAAGGGGTAAAAATGAGAATATCAATGAGAATCAAAGAACAGAACATAGTTAAATGATGAGAAAAGTGATTTTTAAAAAAGTAGGCTTATTGTTTGTGCTACTACTGTACTGTGAATTTTTTTATATTATCTAATTTCATCCAACTGTATGAAGTCAGTGGGATTATCCCCACACAATCCAAGCAAGAAATTGACCTGCAAATGCTTAACAGAATATAGAAGTCTGGGTTAGAAATATTAAGTGAATACACTTAATATTTTCAAAGAGATAAAAGAGGAAATCAACAAATAAAAATAGGTGATGAAACACACAAAATAACCTAATAGTTAAGAAAAATAACCAAACAGCTCAGAAATAAAAACTGTATATTTCAAAAACTCAGAAAATGAGCTAAATGGCAGAGAAAATACAGATAAAAAGTAAATTAATGAGTAGTAAGATGGAACTGAGGAAAGCTCCCAACACCAAGATAAAAGAAAAATGTAATATATATATGAGAAATGACACTAGATTACATATTTTCAGGAGGGAAAAGTAGAGAGAACGGTAGGTGGGCAATGGCTTAAAATAAAATGACTAACAATTTGGCAGAATTCTTAAGAGACCCATGTGTACAGATTTAAAATTTAAAATATTTATCAAGGGACATCTGGGTGGCTCAGTTGGTTAAGTGTATGCCTTTGGCTGAGGTCGTGATCTTAGGGTTCTAGGATCAAGTTCTGCATTGAGCTCCTTGCGGGGAACCTGCTTCTCCCTCTGCCTGCCCCTCCCCTTGCTTGTGCTCTCTCTCTCTGACAAATAAATAAAATCTTTATAAAAAATAAAATAAAATAATTATCAAATGCTGGTCAAAAGTAAGTTTAAAAAACTTATATCTAAGTTCATGGTGAAACTCGTGGAAAGTAAAATATATTGTCAAGCTTCCAAAGGGAAAATACTTAATACTGGAAAAAGTGAGGAAATGTTGTCATTATATTTCTCATCAATAAAATTAGTCATAGGAAAAAAACAAAACCCAGAAAAATACTTTCAAGATACTGAGCAAAAATAACAAAAAAAAAATTTGAACCTAGAAACCTTTGGCAAGTCAAATTATCACTCAAGTATGATGACAAAATAAAGATTTTTCAGACACATGAGAATACAGAAAGTTTAACACCCACAGATCTTCCCTTTAAGATGTTTGGAGAAGTAGACTTGTAATTGTAGTTCTTGAAACAAACAGAACCACTCATTAAGGGGTATTAAATCAGTCAGAGAATGAACTTTTAAGAACAGTAGAAAATGAGAGGTCGTGCTATTGTCAGGGACATCTGGGAATCATCTGTGCTTTGCCCAACATCCACTCCCTACATGAAAACGTAGCCTTGTTGGTACTAATCGCTTAGCACAAATCTGGCTTTCTCATCTGAAGGGTATTACCTATGCCAAGTGTCACAACCACTGCATGACCCATGAGGGAATCAAAAGGCCTAATAAAAGCAGTGTCAGACCTCTACATCTGACCAAAATGGAGTAATTGGGTCCAGATTTATCCTTCCACTTAAAAATCTAGGGGAAAAAATAGCTAAAACAGAAAAAAAAAAAAAGCAACTGGTTTTAGATATTGGATAATAGGAAGTATAGGCCCGTGATCCTGGAGAGAAAGGAAACGAATAAGCTGAGTCCAATAATTGCACCAATTTACTGTATATAGACAGTTTCCAGGCTGCCGGTCTGGAAGGTAGAATGCAAATAAAGTCTGGTTGTCTCACTGGGTTGAGGAGACAGCAAACAGAGTTTGAGGAGTCAAGGCAGTGAGAGTCGGTGGAACAGAGTACTAATGAAAAGGGAGTTCTGCAAAGAGAGTTCTGGAGATCTGCAGAGGGGTCTCCTTGTGTCTTTGGTTGAGTATTGATTCAGGTATATGTGAGAGGAAAGTAATCAAGACTGGAAATTAATAGGCAAAACAGTTCCCACCGTTCACAGAGGGAAAGGGATAAGTATATTTTGTTTGCACCAACAAGAGTGAAAAGCTCTCGCAATATAAGAACATTAACTAGAACACTCAGAATGGGTATCACCTTCATTGTGGGGCTAATTTAGCCCTGCGCTAAGGCTACTGTATAGGCCAAGACAAAGCTTAAAATCAAGCCTCAAAAGATCTAACCGATTACATGTAACTTAACTGTGTATCAAAATGAAATCTTATTTAAACAAATGCTTCAAAATCCATAAAGCAACAATGTAAAATCTATAATGTCTGGCAATCAAAAAAATCAGGAAAATATGACCCACAACCATAAGAAAATAAATCAGTAGAAACAGATACAGAAATAAGAGATGATGTAAATAACAAAGATATTTAAAATAATTAATATAAATATACTCTGTATGTTCAAGAACATACGAGCAAACATGACCATGATGAGAAGAGATATCAAAGATATAACAACAATTCAAATGGAACCTGTAGAGAAATACAATATAAAAAATGAAAGTACACTGAATGGGATTTAAAACAAATGAAACACTTCAGAAGATAATACCAGTGAACTTGAAGACAGCAACAGAAATTATCCAAAAGGCAGCACCTACAGAAAAAGACTGGAAAAGAAATGAATAGACTTCTGGGATAATACCAGGTGGCCTAACAGATATATAACTGGAGTCCCAAAAGGAAAATAGAGACAGGAGGTGATAGAAAAAAATATTTGAGGAATAAAAGTTTAAAATTTCTAAAATTGATAAAAACTATAAACCCACAGATCCAGGAAGCTTAATGAACTCCAGTAGAAATAAAAATAAAGAAAACTATGCCAAGGCACAGTATTAACAAAATTGCTGAAAACCAGCTGCAAAAAGAAAAATGTTAAAAGCAGCCAAAGGAAAAAAGGAACATATACATCAGACTTCTCAATAAATGATGCAAACCAAAAAAATAATGGAGACACATCTCTAAAGTACTGAAAGAAAAAAAAAAACTCATTTCTTTGTCCAGCAAATATATGGAAAATTGAAAGCAAAATAATTTTTCAGAAAAACAAAAACTGAAGAGAAGTCATTACCAACAGATCTTCACTCAGGAAAAGTTAAAAGAAGCTTTTCAAGCAAGTGGAAAATGATACCAGATGAAAATCTGGATCCACACAAAGGAATGAAGAGCAGCAGAAAGGATGGATATGGGGGTTAATATAAAATATATATTTTTTGTGTTCTTTAAAGGATAAATGACAGTGCAAGGTTCAAGAATAATTTTTGTGGTAGTATAACATATGTAGATTTTTCTGACAATTCTTCTCTTTTTATTTTTCCATATTAACTTTAAAATGAACTTTCCAGATCCAGAAAAAAATATTTTTGATATTTTATTGGAATTGTATTAACTTTATACATTCATATGGGAAGAACTGTCAGCCTCATGATACTTAGTCCTTAGCCAAGAATGTAGATCTTTTAATTTTTTCAAGTCTACTGGTTTACTTTGTGTTTCTCAGAAGCATTTTGCAATTTTCTTCATATAGATTTTGTACATTTATCGGGAAACTTAAATCTTAAATATTAAGAACTACTGACTTGTGAAAATGAATTAGAAATGAAGACTGTTTCTGAAGTTAAATTACAGGTCAAAGGGGAAAAGTGGGACTGAATTTGTAAAGCTTGATTTACATGATTTTCAAGGAAAAACATTTTTAATATAAGGTAAGCATTTATAAAAATAAATAAGATTATTAATAACTATAATAAAATAAAAGAAGAAATGCAAAATATACCTTTCTTCACTTGAATAAGCCATTTTCTTTAAGTTGGTGTATCTTCTACTAAAATTAGCAGCCTATATACTGTTTTTCTATATTTTTTACTAATTATTGAGAGAAGGGTGTTGAAGTCTCTAAATATAATTGTGGATTTGTATCTTTCTCCTTTCGATTCTATCAGTTTTTCTGGAAGTATTAAGTATTTTGGAAGAACTGTTGTTGGTACACAAACAAGTCTTCTTGGTGAACTGACCTTTTTAACATTACATACTGCTCTTGTGATACCTACATTTTCTGATATTAAAAATATAATGTAATTATTAATATGGTTGGATTAAAGTCTACTACCTTGTTAGTTATTTTCTATTTGCCCCATGTCTTTTTTCTTTCTTCTTCTCTTTTTTGAATTATTTTTATGATTCCTTCATATTTCATTAGCTTATTAACTATATTTCTATGAAAATATTTTAGTGGTTATCTTAGGGCTTATAATTTACATCTTTAGCACAGTCTATTTCAAATATTAGATTGTTCCATGTACAAGCTAGAAACCTTACGAGTGTACACATAAAATTCCTCCTTCCCAATTTTTGTTATTGTTGTCACACATTCTTTTTATATATGCTATAAATCCACAATAAATTTGCAACTATTATTGTTTTAGACTGTTAACTATCCTTAGAACAAGTAAAAATAAGGGAAAAAATTACCTTTTTTTTTTTTTTTTTAAGTAGGCTCGGCACCCAGTGTGGAGCCCAACTTGGGGCCCAAACTCATGACCCTGAGATCAAGACCTAAGCTGAAATCAAGAGTGGGACTCTTGTAACTGTATGTTACCATGTCATGAAATGGATCACAACATTCCACTTTCTATTAGCAAGGAGTTTACAAGGGCTATGTAACTGACATAGCCACCCCGTCACCCTAGGAAAGAAATGTCTTTTATATGTCATTTTAGTTTAATTACTTCTTAAGATCTTTATTTCATTGTATAGATACAAATTTCTTTTTTTTTAAATTTTATTTACTTATTTGACAGAGAGAGATCACAAATAGGCAGAGAGGCAGGCAGAGAGAGGGGGGAAGCAGGCTCCCTGCTGAGCCGAGAGCCCAATGCAGGGCTTGATCCCAGGACCCTAAGATCATGACCTGAGCTGAAGGCAGAGGCTTAACCCCCTGAGCCACCCAGGCGCCTCTAGATACAAATTTCTTGCTAGTACCATGGTCCTTTTGCCTGAAAGACTTCCTTTCACATTTCTAATAGTGCAGTCTATTGATAATCAAGTATCTTCGTTTTGTTTACATTAAAAAATATTCATTTCCCCTTGTTATTTGAAATGGAGGTGTGGAGCCTAATTTCCCTCCTCTTGAGTATGGGCCAACCACCATAATTTGGTACTGACAAACAGAATCGGATGGAAGTGACCGTGTGGGACTTGAAAGACTAGGTGTTAAAAGGCACCATGGCTTCTGCCTTGCTGGCTTTCTCTACAGTGGGTGACAGAACCACCAAGCAAAGCCACTTCTAAATTTCTAACCCACGGAAACTAGCAGACAAGAAATTTTTGTTGTTTTAAGCCACTAAATTTGGGAGAATTTGTTACACAGCAGTATACAACTACTACTGGAGTTCTCTGGGTTTCTTGGATCTGTCATTTGATGCTTTCATTATTTTGGGCAATTTCTCAGCCATCATTTTTTGAAATATTTCTTCTGCTCCGATCTCTCTCTATTCTCCTTCAGGGATCTCAGTTGCATGTATGTTAGTCTGCATGGTGTTGTTCTGCAGTGCTTGGATGCTTTCTTTGCAGTTTTAAACACTTGCCAAATCAGCCTCATCACGTCCCCTCACCTCTTAAGACATCAATCCCAGGTGAGCACCACTCCCTTCTCTGAGGGACTCCACAGGGATGTGCCTCTAAGCTCCTAAATTTTAATAATTCCAAATTCTTCCCTTTGTTCCCCCAGCCCTAGAGGGGTTAGCTGCTTCCTGAATTTGCTATCTTTGTGATCTAGTATTGTTTTCTTATTATCTCTTAACAATTTACCCTAATAACAATTTTTATTAACATTTTATCTGTTCAAATAGCACGTATGGTTTCTGTTTTCTAACTAAACCCTGACTGACTCAGAAATTGGTATGGAGAGTCCCAGTAAACAAATCCTCGAAGACAGGATTCTGGGATTTGTTGAGTTGTGTTGTTGGACTTGATTATAGTGTAAGCTCCTTGCTAATAGAAAGTGGAATGTTGTGATCCATTTCATGACATGGTAACACAATTAGTCAGTATTACTCCCACTTATTTGGCCATGGAAACTTTTGTTAAAAGAAGCATCTCACAGGACTAGTGTTCAGCAGAACAAACTTTGGGAAATGCTGGCTTAGCCATACTTCTCTATTCAGTGAATCCTCCCTAAACACATTAAGTACGTTCAAGTTGATGCTCATGCTTTATCTAAATTAAGAAATGTACTCATCATTTGATCCTCAATCTGTTATACATCAAGTGTTTAGAGCTTTTCCTGACACTGAATCCAAACACCTCCCCACAGGAATTAACTGGTTGTATTGCCTATACATACTTCTAAAATGATCATTCTCACATTATATCATAGTTGTTTGTTTACATATATGCCTAGCCTACTAAAATTGGAGCTCTTTGAGAGAGTCCTTGTCTGATTCCTCTTTATATATCTCATGATGATCAGAGTGTCTGGCATATACAAGGTACAATTAATTGGTATGGCTATCATTCATGAGAATGGTTACGGAGGCTAGCTATATGTATTAAGAAAAATTTGAGCACTTTGAATTTGGTGTTATTCCAGAAGAGGATAAACAGACATGCTTTGTTATTTGAAATGAATTTGTCTATCATTCTTCTCATGTGGTACAATTTCCCCTCAAGAGTAGAAACTTGTTTTTGTCTCATTTTACACTTTTGTTCACCCTAGACAGGCAAATAAATTCAGTTCAATAAGAATATACTGAGTAACTCCTGTATGCCAGGTACTATAGCAAACCTTAAATATACAAACATGATACGTATAAATGCTCATAGTTCAGTGGGGAGACAGACTCAGAGTCAGGGAAATTTTACTATCAATATGATAAGTACGATAATGAAAAGTATACACAAGTTGTAGGAGTTGTTTAGCAGAAAGGATAAACTCTTTATGAGAAGAATTAAGAAGACTTCCCAGATATTTCTGAGCTGGAGTTTGAAGGAAGAATAGGAGTTCTTTAAGCTGACCAGAGGCAAGGGCATAAATTAAAAACAAAAACAAAAACATGGAGGCAAAAAATAGTAAAATTTTGAAGAACTAAGAACAGTTTCAGGAGCATTACCCACCAGGCGGTTTGTGGCAGAAAATGAGGCTGGAAATTTAGGCAAAGGCCAAATCATGAGAAGAGCCTAAGATGCCATTCTAAGGAACTTAAACTTATCAATCAGGTTATGTGGAGCCAGAGAAGATTTTTCCTTTGCTGCATTGGTTAAAATGTGTACTATATACATGGAACAAACATCTCTTGAGCACTATTAATACTGCAAGCATTTTACTGTGCGCTGGATTATTTCATGGGGTTGTACCTTAAAGGCACTTCATAAAGGACATTTTTGTTGTTAAGACAGATAGGCCAGATTTCATTTATATTTTCCATCCTTTCAATTGATCTTATCATAAACTTGCTGCAGGACAGTATTTCTAATTCTGTTGGTAATGCTAAGACCAACACTTTGAATCATTTCTGCCAGGCAGCAGATTTTTTTCAGGAACCCACTTTATAAACTAAACTTAGTCTTCTATAAGGGGAAAATTATTTCCTTTATTCCCTTTCTAAACGTCATAGCTTTCATATTTTTGTTGTACATTACTATCTACATATCTCTATTTAAAATTAGCCCAAAGAAATCCACATTTTTTCAGCCTACAAACTCTTCTATTTAAAATAAATAGAAGAAAATGAGAAATTTTCCAAAATGAAGGTAGTAAGCCAGGAAGTCAGGAAGGAATCAGAAAGATCCCTGGAAAGTAGAAATAATGCATAAAAGAGTTGAATTCCAAGTATTATCTCAGTAAGCAATACTAAGATAAAAGTGGAAGTCTGGATATCAAAACACAGAATTACAGAGATAACATATAAAAGTCAAATGGCCATCACTTCTATAATAGAGGTTCAAGGGAACAAGTAAAACTTGAAATTTCAAAATCAGTGATGGCATAGACAGGAACGAGCAGTACCTTATTCAAGATGGTATTCTTATACAAAGCATGTCCCCAACTGTTTCCTACCAGTGTCCTGAATACTGGTACAAAAAAACCTTCACACCTAGATGAAAACAAATGATCTGAAACCAGTTGCTAACTTGTTACAAAAAAAAAAAAAAAAATCTAGTTACCCTGTTATAATTATTCTCTAAAAAGAGAACCAGAGGGAAAGAAAATATGCTTGCACTGCAAAGAATCATGAATTTTAGTTAGATATGGAGATGAGTGCCTTGAATGAGAAGGTTGCTCGATTTTGGATTACATATTGTGAAATCTTTTTCTGGATGTTTCTAGACATAGGCGGATTATAAATTGTGTATCTTGCTGTGAGCAAGGGATCAGACAAGATTTCTCAAGATCCTGTCAAGCCTGGTGATCTTTGGAAATGAAAGCCTAATTAAGAGGCTCCCTAGGGACAGGTCAAAGGAGTTCTTTTATCCCTACTGCCCCTATTCCAGTTCCTTGATGCCTATTCTGCTCCTTTCATTCAGCCTCTCTAAAACTGAAGAATACATATAATGCAAGTTTCCACCTTTGCTGCCTCTACTGTAAATGCATTAGACTATTAGAGTTAGGAATTTTAAAGACCTCCTCCCTTATCTACAAACTGATGGGCTTTATTTCTGAAAAGAGCTTAACATTTTAAATTCTTCTAAAAATTTTTTTTTCAGTTGGACAACAAAACTTTTTAATGTTAGAGTGACTATATACCATATAAGTCCTTCAAATACCTTTTAATAAATCTGATGAATAATACGTTGCCAAATTTCACTTCTGATTTGTCTTCCTTCTAGTTTCAAAGATTGTGTTGCATGTAATTACTTACTTGGGTTAAACTGTTAGAACCTATTGATGTGTCTCACTTCTTTGAAAGCTTTAGGGTAAGTGTCTCTACAGTATCATCCAGAGAGTAGCAACTGATGGATGTTTTAAAACCTAACATATTTTAAAGTAATTAATGCCATTCCCTTGATAGTACACGAGGAAACGTAGGGCATTTTATTGTTTTTTCATATTCTCCGCTCTCACATGAAAAATTAGTGACATTAACTTACCTAAGTTTTAAACAACTGTAGAGATGAAAATGTTCTAAATATGACTATTCTATGTGAAAGAGTTTTCCGAAGTTTAGAAGCTGGTGTGGGTACTGCTGCATCCCCGACCAGCAGTCTCTCCTCAGACAACTCCACAGCGCCATGTTAAAATTCTTTTAATTCCAAAAATTTAACTTCTAAAATTCTAACATTTAACTTTAAGTCTCCTCTTACCAACGCTCATAAAGAACATCTAAAAATCAAGATAGTCTTCAGATGCTAACCCTCAGTAGACCACCGCTCCAACCACCATCCCAAATACTATACGCCAGCTTCGCTCGGGTCGGCAATTACCTGCTCCAAGTCTTTGGCGTGACGATATAGTTGCACCTGATTGGCGCATCGGCTTGTCAATCATAACGAGAGGTGGGTCCTCAAAGGCCCGTTCTAAATTAGACGCTGTGTTTTTACGTCATCTTCCGGCGACAAAAGCTGGAGGGGGGGCTTGTGAGCACAAGTTGGTGGTGGCGGGGGTAGCTTGCGAAGGTGTCATGGCTGCTGCCGTTGAGCTTAGTCTCTCGAGCAGTGGTGACAGGAGTCTGGAGCGGAGCTGCAGCCCCAATCTCTCCCAAGAGGTGCTCTGCGAAATCTTTCGCTCTCTGCATAGCCTGGTGGGACAAGTGAGTGGTGATCTGTGGGAGTAGCGGTATGGAAACTATCCGGCCCCTCCCCCCTTTTTTCCTCTAGCGGAGGCGGGGGGCTGCGGAGGGCTGCCTGGGACCGGGACAGTGTCTGAGGCCGGAGGAGGAGCCCGAGCCCAGGCGTCTGCAGTCGGAGTAAGGATCGCCATACGGGCTTAGTTCAGGATGGGTTGCAGATCAGATTTCCTTGCAACTCTTCTCCCCAAAAGTGAGAGAGTATAGTGTAAGTGAAAAACCTGGCTCCGAGAAGAACATGCTTTGAGAGAAGGAATGTGTAAAAAGCTTTGTGGGTTTGGGAAGGTGCCCGGCGCTCACGATCCCCTTTCCTTCAGTGAATTCATTATAGAAATTGATAGGTTTGTACGATCTGAGAGTTTTGGAAAAGGTCTCTCCGCTTTTTTTTTTTTTTTTTTTTTGGATGACTTGCTTTTAGGAGTCACTTAGTTTATTTCTTTTTTTCCTTCTGGATGTTTTGTGCATCTCTTACCCTTTCATAGAGGGAGGAAAATAAAAGGAATTAATGTAGATACTTCTTGCATAAAGTTGGATGAGTTATCCATGGTTGATACAGTTTGCATCAGAACTGTTGTTTAATCATTTAATTATTAACTAATTTAACTGGCTGATTAAATAGCTTCTGCAGAAATGTCATAATAAATTGGATTTAAATGAAAGTACTCCTTACACTCTATTCCGGTCAAGTCACTATTTTGTTTCATTAAGTAAAATGGAAAGCATACTATAAATTAGAAACGTGAAAATAAGTTTGCTTGCTTTTAAAAAGGAAATCTTTTCTCTTGTATCCTGGAATATTTTCCAGTTCAAAAAGTTTGTTATGGGGTTGGTACTAGTGCCTGTAGGAGGCACAGTGTTAACTTCCTTTATGAAGGCGAACATTTGTCTGATTGGTAAAAAAAAAAAAAAAAATTTTAAAGTCGTGGGTGGATGGAGAATAAATTTTTTAAAACGTTACTTCAATATTTTTAAAAATCCTAATATGTTTGTCATTACTCTAAGTTAAAATTTTGTTTGGTGTAACAACAATTATTAATAGATCTGCTAAAAGTTCTAACTTTTGAGCTCAGTTGTTTGCCACGGACTTACTAAAATTTTTTAAAGACCTGGGACATTAATATTTTAGTTTTATCACCCAAGACCTGTAATAGTTTAATAGTTTAAGAACGTTTTATGTGCTGGACATTAGAATTTTAAGGTTTATTTGTGTTTTAATGTCAGGATGAAAAAAGTTTATGCTCACCTATAATTTACGGAAGTTTTATTTTCAGTGGTGAGATATTTTTTTAAAGTAACATTAAGAAACAATTTAAACATTTCTTTTGAAAATTAAATACTGAATTTTAAAATCTCATTTACAAATCTATATATATATATATATATATATATATATATATATATATTTCATGATTTAAGTTCACTTTTGTCACCTGTCAAAAATGTTTAGAGTAAATATTTGGAAAGTTTACGTGATACAGTAAAGGAACCATCTGTACAAATGTCAAGAAATTAAATCATTCTCATTAATTAAATGCTAACCATTTTTATATTCTCTATATTTTGAGATGTATTGTTTAAAGGTAAGAATGAAAGCCACAATACTTATAAAATTGCCCCTGGAGGAAATCACTATTTACTTTTGCAACAAGTTTACAGGATGTTTTTTTAAAATGTAAGTTAAAAAAAGTTTCAATATGCCAAAATTTCATCCTGCATACTATCATTATATTGTTGGCTCTCCTCAATAGGAAACCTAAAACTGAATGTTAAAAAGTATTCCATATTTCAAATTTATGGATTTTAACATTATTGCTTGCCTCTGCATGGCTCATTTTATCAAGTTGGGAGCATTATTTATTGTTAGCTTGGAGTTTCATACTAATTTTAAGTTTTTACTGAAAATGCATACTTAAATAGTCTATATTAATGTGAGACTAATACATTTTTGAATGAATGATTTACAATTACAAGTACAAAAGGTAAAAGTGCAGAGAACTCATTACTAATAGGGAATTTGTTGAATAAATAGTTGGATATATTGGGACAATTTTAAAGTTAATCTGTATCATTATTATGTGGTTTTCTTAAAAAAACCAAGTATCTTTAATTGTGTTTGAAAGGCTTACATAATTATGTTAAATTGAAAGGAAAGTATGATCCCAACATTACGGTTTATTTTCTGTAAGTTATTATTTTCTCTAGAAAACTTGATGCTTTATTTTGGTTAAGGATTTGTCTGTGTTATCCCTAAACTCTATTCATAAATTTGTTATCAACTGATTTTAATAGTCTTAGAGGACTGTAGAAATACAGTTATAGTTTACTTCCATATGTAAGTTGTTGTCTAATGAAATTTTTATGAGCATTAATATAAATTAAGATTAATGCAGTAATCTAATGTGAAACCGTAGTGATTATAAACTAAGCTTTGCCAGTACAGCCTATCCGAAACTTCCTATTTCTTTATACTTATCTGATATGTACTTTAAATGTTTCTTGTCTTGTCTTATGCAAAGGGTGGTAAATTTTTGTCATCTAGTATTTATTCAATACAGTGCCTTTTTTGGTAACTTTGGATCTTTGGTTCTTTGTACAGTGATTCATCTTTTTGTTTTCTAATCACAACTCATAACATCTATATTTGAACTAATGTACTATTTGCCTTTATTTTGTTTTAGAAAACATGACTTTTAATAAAAGATTTCTGAAAAAACAATAAACTTAATCCTACCATGCAGTGTATCTTTATAGTATGCTATAAATGCATATCCCTAGAAAAGTTTTCGGAGTTTCACTTTTTTTTTTTTTTTTTTCTTTTTTTGGGAGGTTCACTTTTATTTGCTTGAAAGCCTGGAGATAGAGGCTTTCCCTCTAAAATATCCACTGATTTTGATATTAATTTTATATGTAGGTTCTTGGTAGTTTTCTATAGATTAATTTTATTCTAATAGGTCACACATAGCCAACTTATAAGAAGTTTTATATGACAAGCCCTCACACAGTATTAGAAAATACTTTTAGTGAAAGATCTGGCCATTTTATTCAGTCTCTGACCATTTATTTCACTATTGTGGAAGAGTATTTGTTTTTCACTTTAAATTTCCACAGCTAAATTGTAGTTTTTTATTTGAAGTAGATAAACATGTTGCCATTTATCCCTAGACTTTATAATATGTATGAATAATGTTGATTTTTAAATTATTTTAAAATTGTTTAAAGTTGAAAATAATAAAAATGTGATTCAGAAAACATTAGAGTAGTGAAATATATCAGTTATGTCTTTGTGTACATATTTAACAAAAAGGAATGTTTATATCAGAAGTTTCATAAATGTGCCTCCCCTTCTGTTTAATGGTCTGAGCTAGAAGTACTGAATAGGGCAAGCCTATCTTGGCCCTCATCCAAAGGTTTTAGAAAATGAAGTATCAAAAAAGCCTCATCTTTCCATCTTTCGTGGATGGTTTCACCTGTAAGATGGTCCCATTACACAGACCCAAGAAATGAATTAGAATGAGAGGTCATTGGTTTTTTAATGAAGATTACACCTTTCTTGGCCCTTTAAAACAGTAATGAGAGCATTTTAATGTATCATTAAAAATCTGGTAACTTTGAGCTAAATAGGCATGTTACTCTAAAGAATATTATTTTTGTGACATCCCATATACACAGCTTAATCATGTAATTTTTGTGATGTTGCTGGTTTGCCCCTTTGAAGCTTAACCTCAGAGATGATGTGGTGAAAATTACAATCGATTGGAACAAGCTCCAGAGCCTCTCGGCATTCCAGCCCGCTTTGCTCTTTAGTGCACTTGAGCAACATGTTTTATATTTACAGGTAAATTTCTTGTTAAAAACATTAAGTCAGTATTGAGAATAGAAATTAATTGTAGTTAAATTATAAGCTAGAGTATTTGTCAGTTCTGTCTTACCACTGTATTAACAGTGTTATCAATAAATGGTTACTTCAGCCAGATTAGATCCAAATCTGTTAATTTATATAGTGATCTGGACAGTCTCAGGAATATAGTCCAATAGGCCGATGTGGCTGTGAAGACTGAATGAATGCAGTTCTATTCAATTCTAGACTTGCACTGAAAATTCAATACAGTTGCATCTATGGTGGGTTATAATTAAGCAATAAGACACGGCAGGTGTGTGTCATGCTATGATAATGATTCCATGCCTTGGGTGAGTTTGGAGGCTCATGGAGTGCTTTCAGTGGTTCAAGAAGTGGCATTATCCCAGCATGACACATCCTGGAGTGTCTATTGCAATTAAACAGTTTCAGCATAGTTTTTAAAAAGAAAGTAATTTCTGTGACATTAATGTCTCATCTTAGTAAGTAGCCAGTCACTATTTTATCTTTTCTTTTTCTTAACAGTTTGAAATAATTCATCCTCTACATTAGAAATCAACATTGAGTTATTTATAATAGTACTGTTATAGTTTTTAATATTTCAGTTCAGTAACTGAACAGTATTATGACCTTGCTGGTTTCCAATTGAACATCTCTGCAATTATAATTGTTGTTAAGTTTGCAGTTTATCTCTAACCAAAGTATAAAATATGAAGTGTCAGAAGGTAAGTGGAAGAACTGTTGGATTGGTCATTTTACTGCTATTAAGATGTTCTAAGGTTCCAGAAGAGTACTTGGTATAGTAAACAACAGAAGCAAAATTATAGGTATGAAAAAAATAACTGGAACATTGACAACTATGGGTGTGTTTTGATTAATGGAATAAACATTAATTTTCAGCCCTCTGTTTAGTGACTTTATGGGAAATTTTAACTCTGTTTCATGTTGAAATAGTTAACCCTGATATTAATGGACAGAAATAATGAGCGATAGAACTCAATTGAGGCCTGATTAAGGGGGGGGTGGTTTTGAGTAGTATAATTTACATTATACAATAGGGTTGTTTTTTGTTGTTTTTTTAACCCACTCTACTATAGTGATAGGCATATATCTCTTCCCAGCTGTGGATCTTGGTAGGTTTTTTTTTTTTTCCCTTGTTCATTTTCTTTTTTAAAAATTTAATTTCATGACCCAAGAAGATATCTTGCCATGTCAGGAAAAGCCTAAGTGTTCACTCAGCATAACACCTATATATTTCATGTCTCTGCTCTCTCCTTCACTTTGGCCAACTGCAGTTTCAAGTGGAGAATCTTCAGTGATCCAGTGATAATGCAGGGCTTTGCTGAGAGCGAGCACTGGCTCTCATGTTAAGGAGGAAAAATACTAAGCCTTAGTGTTCTGAGGAGGCATTTGAATGACATGTTAATTAAGTGGCATTGGTGCCAGAGGCTGAGGCTTTGATTTGGCACAAAATAAAAGATGAGTGACAGAATGATTCCCTCAAAGAAAATTTTAAATTTCCTCAGGTTTTCTTTCTTTCTATCTTTTTTTTAACAGATTTATACCAAATGATAATGGTCACAATAGCAGAGAACAGCAAACACTTACATGTGATCAGATCTATGTATACTGATATGCTAACTTTTTATATGTAACTGATATTAAATATTGCATTTACTTAACAGAAATTTATATAAATGTTAAATGTATAATTAATTTTGATTAGTTTGAACCTCTGCAGATGGAATTCTGTTCTTCTCAGCCTTTTTTAGCAAAGCTGCAGCCTCTGATTAAAGAGGAGAATACAACTGTTGTTGGAGAGATAGAAAAAACAGAAACGGGGAACAAGAATGAAGTAAATGCCAAATTTCCCATTAGTGACCTACAAGAGGAAGAAAAGCACAAAGATTGTGATTTAGGAGATGTGAAAAAGACACAGATCCATTATGATCCAGAAGTAGTTCAAATAAAGGCTGGAAAAGCAGAAGTAAGAAGGTTTTATTGGGGGGGGGTAGTATTATTTTAAATTTTATGCTCAAGCTGTTAAAACGTGCATACTTATTGTTTATAGATTGACAGACGAATATCTGCATTTATTGAAAGAAAGCAAGCCGAAATCAATGAAAACAACGTCAGGGAATTTTGCAATGTTATTGATTGTAATCAAGGTAACTACCTGGAAGAAGTTAATTTTCATAGGATTTTAAGCACAGTTTTTAGAGTTGCTCTGATTTTTCATTTGTTTTTAAAAATGAATAACATTAAGTCACAATTTATTTCACAGATTTATTTAGAAACTAAAGCAGTGGAAATTCTTTCTGTTTAATAAGACTACATTGCAAAAATGGGTTTCGTTTTGGTTATGCCAAAATCAAATAATTGTGGACATAAAAGGGCTAATGTTTACCACAGGTGAAGATTCTTTTTTAAAGTTCCTTTGGGAAATGAAGATGAAGTATGGGTGGCAGCATTTTTCAGTCTCACTAATAAGAAGGAACTAAACTATATAAATTTTGAGCCCGTAAATGTGTTTTTGAAATTATGTTAATATATAAGTAAACTTAGTAAAGTTAATACTCCTCAAGAGGGAGCAGTTTTCTCACTACTCCTGAGCTTTATGAAATGTTTTGTCATGATAAAAGCAATCTGTCATCAAGACTATGGTGTCTTGTGCTTTTTTCCTTTTTTTCATAGTGTATACATTTGCTATTTTTCTTGAGATTCTCCTTTTCCTCTCTACTTGATGCTATAGTGTAGTTACAGATCTGTAAGTATGCTGTAGAATACAAAATACTGCAAAGCACTGGCATAGATCTTTCTCAGGCATCATAGTAATAATCAGAACAAGTAGTTCTTAGAAAAAATTATGGAAAAGAGTTCCTAATTGGAATGAACATTTTTCTTGTTGCCTCTGACATCTCTTAGCTAATTATTATGAATACAGAATTGTCAAATGAACCTAGAATTGACTCTTACATTGGTATACTGATTCTCTTAATAATGAAATAATACAGGCTCAAGTGGGTCCTAAATTCAGCCTTTTCTGCTATTAACATTATACATGCGTAGACTTAGTATTATTTTCCTGTTAGCTTTTCAGAATAGGTACAGTAGTGGCACAATCTCAGGTACTACAATCCATCCAACTGCAGGCAACCCATGAGAAAGGGTTTGTTGAGGGAGCAAGCACATGTGTCACTAATGTTATTCCTCTGTTCTCCCTGCTAACTCTATTATTATAAACCACCAGGGGATAGAAATTGACAAGAATTGAAATGCTCAGCAGGATTCCTTGGCCCATTCAGTCCCTTGCTGGCTCAAAACAGTGCTAGCGAGAATTGCTGTGGAGAGTGACTAGCACTCACACATTCACCGTCTTCACACCATGCTGAATTTCTCACTGATGGGTCAGTTAATCTATATACTTGGAATATAACTCTGGAATGGATGAGAGCTTCTTTTTTTAACCCTTAGCCCCATGAAATGGGAGGAAGAGAATGGAGAAGCGATGGCCCTTTAAACGTATATTGAGGTGTCTAAAAAGAAAAAGGAAAGAAGAAGAAAATTATCCTGTTTAGTACCTATATATAAAAGATGAATTTGGAATTATGTTCACACAATTTGATTTGTCAGCAGACCCATGTAGGAAACTCAGACTGAAAAAAAAAAAAACCATGAATGTATTGTAATGTGTTAGTGTATTTCTTTGATACCTGTCAATCTGACTTAAGTATAAACAATAGATTTCTTTTAAATTCCATAGGGAAAAAATTTTCTTTCCGTATCTCTTTTACCATCTATTTTTTTATTAAAAATCAAGGGAATTTTTCAGGAAATTTACTGCAGTGCATGGTTTTACTTAATGTCATTTTAAATATTATGAAACATTTTTATATTATGTTAACATTTTTCCAGTTTTCCCCCTGGGTTCGTAATTTATCTTTTGATACCTAATTTGGGAAAAAAAAAAAACAAAAAAAAAACCACTTTTCAACTTAGAGAAATATTGGAACAAATTTTTACAACTTATTTTTCCTAAAATTGCATTTTTTGAAAAGAGTGGTCTGGAAAGAGATAGCTAACTTTTGGTAGAGATTTTTTTAAGTTAGCATTGGAAACCTAAGTAAAGTGGAAAAGTATGTGTTATTCTTGAGGTTTTAAGATCTTTTTTTGTGTGGAGTTCTGAAATAAAAATGTGTTAAATGTATAATTAATCTTTATTAGATGATCCTTAATTTGATCAGTAAATAATATTAAAATGTTGAATTTTTTAAGGTTTTTCAGTAAAAGTAATGAGTTCAATTTATTTCTGTGATGAAATAAATGGAATAATGTCTCTTTGGCATATAGAGAATTAAGTGCTCTCTATAAAATATTTTCTCTAAAGACCCAGATGGTTTGGGGGAATATTGGTATTTATTAAAAATTAAATTGTGCCATTGAGTGCTAAGGACTTTTCTGTATGCAAATCTGAAGATTAGGTAAGATTAAAGATTATAAATTTTAGAGGGGGAAGTTCACTGTATTTTCTCCTGTATGAAATGGTGATTTAATTACTATTCTTTAAAATGATAATTCTCTTACTAGTAGTATGTTAATATGAATTATTAGGAGTTTATCAAAATCTCTTACATTTGAAGTTAAGAATATACTTATACTCATCTAAATTCTCCTTAGAAAACAGTTGTGCAAGAACTGATGCTGTTTTTACTCCTTACCCGGGATTTAAAAGTCATGTAAAAGGTAAGAACCCACTATATATCTTCATCATTGACAGAAGCTTGTTCTAAATTATAAGCAAAATGAAATAGATATCACTTCCTATCTAAATTTTATATATTTTAAAACAAAAAGCCTTGCCTTCTTACTTGGGTTGATGGTCAGATGGATTTTATGAAAAGAATATGAAATACTGTTAGAATTTCTGACTTTTAAGCCTATTAAATTTATATTTCAAAAGTTTCTTAATATAGTTTCTAGAGTTGTGAATACATATGGACCACAGACCAGACCTGAAGGAATTCAGGGGTCAGGTCATAAACCTAACAGCTTGCTCCGAGATTGTGGCAATCAGGCTGTTGAAGAACGACTACAAAATATTGAGGCTCACTTGCGATTGCAGACAGGTAAGCAGAGTGCTGGGTGGTGCCCCATAAATGTACCTTTGCAAATAGTTAAACTCAGTTTATTTAGTTACAGAATTTCCATTGAGCATCTGCCATGTACAGAACATTGTTCTGGTTGGTACAAAAATGAATAGGCATAGCCCGTACTCTCAAGGAATCTACAGTTCATGTGTTTATGCTCTTCTTCCTACTCTTATACTTCTCACCAACTTGAGACTGTTAGTAGAATGGGAATAGATTCCAAGTAGATCCTGACATTCTCAGTTTATTAAGTCACAGCTGAAAATTAACATAATCTTTTTCCTGCCACCAATTTCATAACTTAATGACTGTGTCTCATTCTTATCACTCACTGTGCTAGGTACAAAGTATTGCTAAGTGTGATCCTAGTCCTCAAGGATCTTTCAGTCAGGATAAGCATATAGATCAGTAAATGCCTTAGGGGAAGTGAACTAACATTTATTGAATAATACTAAGTGCCAGTTACTCTCAGAGTATTATCCCTGTCAACTCACTTAAAAGTTAACAGTACCCTTGTGAGTTGTTGGTGCCGTTATTGTCAGATAAAGAAAATGAGTTCAGAGACCTCAAGCCATGCCCAAGGTAGTAATGACAAGTAGGAATCAAACCTCAGTCTTAACTGGCTCCCTCCCCATTTAGTTACCAGATCCTGTTGATTCTGTCTTCTAAATATTGCTCAGATCTACCCACTTCTACTTCCACAGCTACTACTTTAGTTGAAGTCACTGTGTTCTCTACCTCGGACTGATGAAAGGATATCAGTTGGTTGCTCTGCCACTAGACTTCTTCCTCAAGACAAATTCTATACCAGTAGCCAAATTGCTTTTCCTGAAGTTCTGATTTGCTGATATTGCCACTCCCCAGCTAAAAATTCTTTCATAGTTTCCTGTTACCCTTATATGCATACCAAACTTAGTATTTATTCATTCATTCCATAAAAATAAGCCAGGTGCTATCTAGGCACCGGGAATACGTGTGAACAAAAATTCTAGTATATAAATTATATGTTACACAAGAAGAGCTACAGATAAAGCAGCTTGATAAAGTGAAGAGAAGGGATCTTGGGATGGGAGGGGATTATAATTTTAAGTGGCATGATCTACATCTATAGTTCCAGCGCCATCTCTGGGTTTCCTAACTTCCACTCATTTTGCTGTCCTAGGGCCCTGACCCAGGCTTTCTCTCATGCCCACACTTTCCCCTCTTGATCCCAGATGATACGGACTCCCCTTTCTTGTAGTCTCAATAGCACTTGGTACTCCCTGTCATCCTTTATAGCAGTTTTCACAGTTGCGTGCGTTTAATACCTGTTTCCTTTGCTAGAGAGTAAGGTCTGCAAGAGCAGTCATGTTCATTAACTTTGTGCTTGTGCAGTTTCTGGTACAAAACAGGTATTCATGAGTTTTTAAATGAACGATTGTTCATCTCACCTTTTCACATCATATGCAAAGTACAGTGGGTACACAAAGTTAGTGTTTAGCTCTCTCAGGGGAAGTCAAGAGATGGTACCCCTGGTAAAGTGACATTTGCACTCTTGAAGGATTAGTTGGGAATTTTTCAGCAGGCAGGAGCAAATTATTCCAAAAAGAGGGAACAACATCTGCAAAAAGCACTGAGTTACATAAATTAAGGAATTTCTGAGTCCAGTCTCACTGGAGTATTTCCCGAGTGGAAGTAGAAGAAGATAAGACTGAGTAAAACTTCAAGGGTAATAAGAGGTTAGCATTAAAAATTAATCCTCTCCCCCATAACGAAATGCATTTTTAACAAAACAACTGTATAAAAAGATGGACTAGCTTATTAAGTCTAACAGTATCAGGGCATGGTGACTCAGTCGGTTAAGCGTCCGACTCAATTTTTGGCTCAGGTCATGATCTCAGGGTCATGAGATTGAGCACCGTTGGGTTCTGCACACTGGGCATGGTGCCTGCTTGGGATTCTGCGCCCCAACCCCCGAGCCACCTCTCTTTTCTTTCTGCCACTCCCCTCCCTCCCCCGGCTTGCACGGGCTCTCTCATTCTCTCTCTATATATGTATTTTTAAAAGTCTAATAGTATCAAGTAGTTAATTATGAAAAATATCTTTTGAATGCCTGCTGTGTGCCAAATGCTGTTTCAGACACAAGGGATACTTAAATGATATAGTTGCAGTCCCTAGCTTCAAGAACCTTGTTATCTGGAAGAAAGAATAATATTGAAGTAGAATGTTATGGTGCTATGAAGTAAGCATATATGGTGGGGCACAAGGAGCCTCCATGTGAAGGCATTTTAGGCAATGCTCCACTGACTCAGTGAAGCTTGAACTGGCTCTTGAAAGATACAGAGATGAGCCATAGAGCATTCTAGGTAAAGGGGGCAGCAAGAGCAAAGTCAATTAAATACATTACTCATTTTACCTTACTCAAGAGTAAGAATGACCCAGATCCTGAAATAAACATTCTCAAAAAAGAAATCTATTTCTAGAGTTTTCATACTTAACAAGTTGATACTTTTGATATGAAATTTGCCCATATGTTTTAATTGCATAATGATTATCTAATTATGTATTTAGTCAGTAAATATTGAGCACCTGTGTAGTTTGTGAACTGATGGTTCCTAGGTTTGTGCAGTGCACAAGGTGCACAGCCATACCTAATGAACAGAACAAAATTATGCCTTCCTAGAGCTTATATTAAAGTGGAGAAATGGGCAATAAATTAAAAAAAAAATAGGGCTGTCAGGTAATAAGAATGGTTTGAAAAAAAATAAGAGAAAGGATAGGGATTGCAGTGGGGTGGGGTAGGTGGTATCATTAGTACTTTTTAAAGGGTGGTCAGAGAAGTTCTTGCTGATAAGGTAACTTTTGAGCCCAGACCTGAAGTTGGTGAGAGCAAGCCTTGTGAATATGGAGGTAGAGGAATCACAGGTGTGAGAGTACTTGGCCTACTTGAATAACAGAAAAAAGGAATCAAGTGGCTAGAATGATAAGGGTATGGAGAGAATGTCCAAATTGTGGAGAACCTTGGATACTACTGTAAAGGCTCTGGTTTTTAATCTGAGTGAGATGCAAAAGTACTAGAAGGTTTTGAGCAGAGAATGACACTCTCTGACTTTTACGTTTAAAAAGGGTCACTGCTGTATTGAGAATAGGCTATGAGAGCAAGGTAGAAACATGGAGACCAATTTGGAGATGGTGGTATCCATAAAGAGATGGTGGGAGTCTAGACAGAATGGTCATGTTGTGGTGTGAGAAATAAGAGGATTTGGAATATAATCATAACCTGAAATTTGAGTAACCTTAATTCATCTTCCCCCTCCACAGAAAGGTTGTTAGGTAAGAATTATGATAAAGCTCCTCCTTAATATTACTTTAGGTTAAAGGAGGAAATGGGGCATGTAAGGAGAAACAGAAATTAAAGAAAGTGATAAATACATACAGCAGTCACTGAATTGGACTGTTAGGTGTCCCTATGCATTTTTCCTCTCAAGTAACTATCCAAATCTATCAGAAGTACACACTGTTCTATACAGGAACTCTTCAGTAGCTTGTAATGAGTTTACAAGTAAAACTGGCAAAATAGGAAGCATAAATGGGGCTGGAGGAGCGGTGCAAAAGAATACTACACCCCATGGTGTATAATATTGAAAATGTGAACTAAGGATTTCGTTTTATTTTACTCTTGTTCATTATCTTCTCAAGCTTAAATATTTCCCATTCCTCTGCATAAGTATCTTCTTTGCACATTTGTTTGTTTGTTTTGTTTTTTGTTTTGGAGAGAGAGAGAGAGCAGTGGGAGGAGCAGAGGGGGAGAGAATCCTGAAGCAGACTCCCCACTGAGCAGGGAGCCCGACACAGGGCTCGATTCCAGGACCCTGAGATCATGACCTGAGCCAAAATCAGGAGTTGGCTACTTAACTGACTGAGCCATCCAGTGCCCCTACATGGAATTTTAAGAACAGAATTTGTAAGAAGAATTATTTAATAGTACTTCAGAATTTTTTTTAATGTATTTAGGTGGTCCAGTGCCAAGAGACATTTATCAGAGAATTAAAAAACTTGAGGATAAAATCCTGGAACTGGAAGGAATCTCTCCTGAATATTTCCAATCTGTAGTAAGTATAAGTGTCCTTTAAAAAAAAACTATATCTATATCTATCTATATGTAGAGTTTATTTTGCGATGCTTCATCATGTTCATTTATCTGCTTACAGGTGAAACGCCATTTTAATAATTCAACAATGAACATAGTCCTATGTAGGGAGTTACCTAGTTTTTAAAAAAAATTGTGATTCTAAACATTGTATTATTTGTAGACTCACTTTTTTTTTTTAAAGGGGTCCTTTTATTATATGTTACCCAGATTCTCAAACTTGAGCCATTTCCATAGCATAATAAATCAGCCTAGGTAGTTGTCAATCCTGTCATTATGAACATGCCGTCTTGTAGAAAAAAGGCTTCCTCTGGGACCCTCCTCTGTCAGTTACTCTTCTGTCTCTTTAATCCCTCCCTGTCCACAGACTCCTTCCCTCAGCTCACACATGTTTGCATTCTCCTCCATACTAGACAAACACCTGAATCTGCCACCCTATCTTTTTCTTTACCTTAACCACCAAACTTTTTGAAAGACTAGTCAATATTTGTTTAATTCCTCATTCTAGCACTTATTTATTCATTCATTCTTATTCTCTTTTCTAGGGACATTAAGAAACAATGTTGTGCTGATAAGTGTCTCTTTGTCGCATCAGCAGGTTTTAGACAAGCGATCCTGAGCTGATTGTGTTATTTTCCTCAGTCTTTTGGGGTGATTATACATAACACCTGCCTTTTCTGAGGATTGGTTTTCTTCTTTCTTCTTCTTTGTTTTTGATTATTTTTAAATTTTATTTCTTTATTTTTGGTTTTCTTTCTTTTTTTAATCAGCACCATATTAGAAAACTAAATCATGTAAAAGGGAACACAATTTTTTAATTTACTAAGTTTTTAGTGAAAATTTTACTAAAACTCCTATCTGAAAAACTATGTAAAGTAACTCATTAGCATGAATCATTATAAGTCACTGGTAAAAATAAAATTAAAATTATTTTAGGTACACCAGCAGTTTTTCTAAAGTGGCAAACTGGGTATTAGAGTAAGGTACAGAAAAGAAGTATTTCCAGATGAAGAAGGCAGGTTATATAACAAATGTGAGCAGTGAAACCCAAAGTTCAAAAATTTAGAGAAAGAATTTCAGTGATTTATTCCCCTCAAATGAGGTTTACTAGAGTTCTAAGGGCTGAAGCAAGGATTAAATGAGATAATACCAGTCAAGCACTTAGCACACTGCCTAGCACATGGTAAAACCTCAGTAACCATTAGTATTTATTTAGTTTCAGAAACCACGAATGAAGTAGCTGTATAAATGTAGAAAAATCATACAGTTCCTCTGGCTCTCAGTTGTCTAATTTAGATTTCTTGGTTGTACTAAATAATTACAAAGGTCTTTCCAATTTTAGGATTATTCTTTGAATGTATCTTCCCAGAAAACTTGATAAAGTATGCTTTTTCTTAAAACAGTCTACTATACATTGTTCCCATTCAAGCTGCCTTCATTAAGTAATCCCTAGGCAGGTTACTTTTCTAGTTCAATTTCATACTTTGTTAATGTAGTCCTTGTTAAGGTAGAATTGATCTTACAAGAGAGTATCACAGTATTAGATGCCTCCAGAGAGATCTTGCTTCTTCATTAATCTCTTTGATTTTGACTTACAAAGCTTAACATCTACCTGTTATTGAACTTGGTTAGCAAAAGAACAGCCTTTCAAATCATTATCTTGTTTTGGGGGATCTCTTATACACAGCATAAAATGTTTAGAGTATTTGGTTAGAGGTAAAATAGTCAGATTATAGAGGACCTTAACTGCTATACCCAGAAGTTTAAAATATTTAAAGTTTAAATGCTGTTGAAAGCATTTGAGCAGGGAGGTAACTTGAGCACATTATTTGGAAGATTTATCTAATACTGTTCTGGAAGGTAGATGAGAAGGAAGCGATTAAGATTAAGGAGACAGTATTATACTAGCTTAGATGTGAAGTGAGATCCCAAATTAAGGACAAGAGAGTGAGAATAGAAAAGATTAATCCAAGAGAGAGTAGGAAATAAAAAGTTGACAAATACTGATAATTGATTGGCTGTGGAAAGAGACATAGAGCAAGGGTGAATCCACTTTCTGATTGGAAAAATTATATACCGTCATTGACAGAAATAAAATCTGAAGGAGATACTTGGGGAGGAAATGTGAATTTAAAGTCCTATCAGGATATGCAGATAGAAATATCAGGTAAGTTTTTCAAGAGTAGGACTTGTATAATTGGGAGAGTCTGTAGAGGTGATGGTTAAAACACAGAATAGGTAAGAACACTTAAGACTATCAGAGGCCTGAAGTCTGCAACTCAGTGACTGCCTAACTTCAGCAGCTGGCAGCATTACAAATGTAAACAGGATTGGCCTGGATGTGTTAGGTTACCATACCTGTGATAAAACTGGTACTTTAAAAAAATATTTCCAGTTCTATTAAACAATATATATTTTATTAGAAGGATCTCTTTTGGATTAGTATTGGAAATGACATGTCAAGTCAATAGTGAGCTGCAAGAAAGCACAAAACACTGAAAAGCTTTAAAATTAACTCTGTCCTCAAGGCCTCTGAATAAATACGGCACAGGCCCAAAGGGAAGGAAGATCTCATAGTCACCCATACATAATAGAATGAATGTGCCATCTTTAGGAGCTGCACTCCTTGCTTGCAGTAGATCCAGCGCTAGGAATGTCCGTGCGCATGAGAGGAGTTATACACATACCCTGCAGAGGATGTAACATGTAATTTATCACTCTTACTATCCTCATGCTAGGAGTACATGTGTGGCAATTACATATTTTTACATATCTTCAAAGGTGTGCAGAAAAGGCTATATAGGCTGTACAGTCTTCTAGCTTCTAAAGTTAGTAAGGAAAATTCGAGCCCATTGAATTTCTTAAGGATTGAATTTTTGTAGAAACTGAATTCTGAACTCTAAAAAGATTTTAAATGAAATGTGTTTAATTCAGATTGAAATGTAGGTGAACTCTAAACACAGGGAAGACTCATAGTTGAATAGAGATTCGTTATTATGGGTAACATTAAACCACAGCATATGAAAAGAAAAGCTGACAGGAAAAATATATAAATTGTATTTGGTTCATAGAACAAAAGCAGACTGACTATATGAATTTCTTTTCAGTTATGAAACACATAAAACTCCAAAAAAATGTATATAAAACAGGAATTATAACAAAGATTAGTGTTTTATTGTACCTTTTAATGTAATCATTCTAAAGAACTTTACTCTTAACATTTAACATGGAAAGACTTGAATGTGGTAATGTTTAAACATTTTTAAGGGCATAACTTAATAAACCATTTAAAACATACAATCCTTATGAGTTATTTCCAAAGAATTACTTACTGATTTTAAATTATGACCTTGAAACAGTAAATATAACATGCTTCACAAGTACATTTTTATAGCACTCTGTTCATTTTGTAGCATCTATCACTTATATGTTTACACATCTGTTTTTCACACTATATTTTGAGCCTCTGAAGGGCAACTATGTGTTCGTCTTTGAACACATAGACTATAGTAGGCATTGAATAAATGTACAAATGAATAGCATTTGGCTGATAATTCACTGTCGGACTTTTGAAGGTCTGTTAACTTTCTTCCAAAGCACTGACTAGGTAGAATCTTAGCTCTAGTCTATAATGAGGGAGGGGAGAGTCAGCTGCATGTACACAGGCCCACGTGTCCAAGTACGTGGTGGGCCTGAAACATGAGGTGAGAGCTGGATCTGGGTGGAAAATTAAATTGCAAACATATTTTGGAGGGCCTTGAAGGGCACACTAACCAGTTTGTAATGCCAGTGTCACTAGTGCACAATTAAGTTTCTGAGAAAAAGAAACCTATAATTTAGGTTCCTGTATGGTGGCATTATGAACTCTGAGTTGGAGAGAGATTAGAATCAAGGAAGATAGTTTAGGAAACATCATTGTCCACACTGGGGAGAAATGAAGATCTGAATCAGGGTGGTGGGATGGGACTCAAAGGGAGGAAATATTTAAGACACTACACCTAAAATAAGCCCCAAAGACCACATTTTACTGTTTTCAAGGTACTGAATCATTGATGTCCTTATTCTCCTGATTCTTATACTTCTCAGTTTGGTTTTGTGATACGTTAATAATCTGATTGCTCAGTGACATGGAAACTATCAGTATCTTATAAACAGACAAACAAGGGGAAGTATATTTTAATCAGGTGTGTAAAAAGGCACCTCTTGGAAAGGTAGAAGACTGAGAAGCCTTCTGACTAAAATTAAACATTAAGCCCTTAACCTGCCTATGGGCCCCATCACAGGTAGCCAGGTCAGTTTGGCAAAGGAAGGAAGCTGTTTATATAAGCACCTTTCCCCCCATATTTAATAATTCCAACACTTAATGATTTCCCACTTACTGTAACTACTGATAAGAGGCATATCTTGAAACTCTTTGAAACACTTTTTGACACAAAAGGAAATGTGAATTTTTACCTTCCCTTCTAAATCCCAGTGGTCAGAAATGTTCATGAGAACATTTTGCCGCCTACATTGGCAGTTTCTTTGTCAAATGTACCAATATGCTAATTTGCTATTCCGAAGTTTGTGGTTCTGTGAGACAAAGGACAAAATCTAAAAAAATTCACCTGGTCAGGCTTTAAATGTTTCAGCAGCATGTCAGCGAGAATGTTGTCCACTTAAGTTACAGACATTTTTACTCAAACTGACTTAAACAGTGCTTCAGTGTTACTACTATGTACTTTTAATATCATTGTTTGGAGGGTACCTTCCAAGACACAAGAAGGCAGATGTCAGTGGCAGCTAGCGCTTGCTGAGACTTACGGGCTTTGTTTCTGCCAGGGTTCTCTGTATTTTGTTCAGTAGTCTGTAAATGAAAATTGTGTAGATTTTCTAAGCATTGATTGCTTACTTTTTTCACTTTTAATCTAGAGCTTTTCTGGAAAAAGAAGAAAAGTTCAACCACCTCAAGTAAGTTACTGAATTCTCTTTGTGGCTTCTGAAGTAGTTTGATTAGTTTTACACCTCCCTTATCAATAAAAGTTCTTACTCTGGTTACTTTTAGATCATACCTGGCATTTAGGACTGGGGGAAAAAAAGGGGGACAGCATAAATTTATGAACTTGAATTAAAGAAATAATTTTATTTGAGGGGCATGGAATGATTCAGAGGGGCCAAATATGAAAGTGTCTATCTAGCTGTTACTTGGAGCAAAATGTATCAGTTACAAAATGCTGAAAAATAATAAATGCTCAGGTGATTTAATCCCCCGCCTTTTTTAAAAGATTTATTTATTTATTTGAGATAGAAAGAGAGCACAAGGAGGGGCAGAAGAGGAGGGAGAGAGAATATCAAGCAGACATCCCCCACCCCCACTGCTGAGAGCAGAGTCCAGAGCCCTGTGCCCATGAAGTTTGATCTCATGACCCTGAAATCACATGAGCTGAAACCAAGAGTCTGACATTTAATTGACAGATGCCCCAGCGCCCTGCTGCACACCACCCCCCCCAACCTTTTAAGTAATCTCTACACCCAGTTTGGCAGTCAGACTCAGGACCCCTGGATCAAGAGCTGCATTCTCTATCTACTGAGCCAGCCAGGCATCCTGTCCCCCTCCCTGCTTTGCTGACACTACTAATTAGCATCTAAATAAAAAAAGGGTGTTTGGGCGAGGTTGACTTCAGCCCACCACTGTCCATAGTACCACTATATGAATTAGTTGAATCTTAAATAGTGAGGTTCTGGTAGCTATTAATGGCAGTAATGTGAAATTAAAGTTAGAGAAAACTTTGAAAATTTATTTATTTATTTATTTTTTCCTTGAAAGATTTTTACTTATTTGACAGAGAGAGAGAATACAAGCAGGGGGAACAGCAGGCCTAGGGAGAGGGAGAAGCGGGCTCCCTGAGGAGCCCGATGCAGGACTCCATCTTCGGACCCTGAGGTCTTGATCAGAGCCGAAGGCAGATGCTTAACCCACTGAGTCACCGAGATGCCCCTTTGATTACTTTTTTTAAAAGATTTTATTTATTTTATTTGACAGAGAGAGATCACAAGTAGGCAGAGAGGCACGCACAGGGAGGGGGGAAGACGGCTGCCTGCTGAGCAGAGAGCCCAATATGGGGCTTGATCCCAGGACCCTGAGATCATGACCCAAGCCGAAGGCAGAGACCTAACCCACTGAGCCACCCACGTACCCCGCCTTTGATTTTTTAAGAGTAGCATACTACTTATTTTTTTAATTGTAGAATTTTGAGTATATTTTTGAGAGCATCCATTTTTTCCAGGAGAGTTAGTTGATTTGCAGTTGACCCATCAAAAGAGAATTTCTAGCAGTTAAGCTAATCCTAAAGTTTAATTTTTTTACTGCTGATTATGAGAATAGTTGGTTAAAGAAAAAGTTTTTACAGTCCTTTCAGAGAGTAGAGAGGTCCAGATCTTTGTCATCAGAAAAGAGAAAGAAACATTGTTATCAAAATCAATAACTTAATAACCTTAGTTATTTTATTCCTTTAAGTTTATGATATAGTCAACATATATAGTTCAGTTTAAAAATTATTCTCATGAAGAAAAAAAAGACATTTACCATATTTTAGATATAGTTCATTTAGCACTTTATCTGCATTAAGATACTTCAGAGTCATATTCAGCAATCTGTATTCTTGTTGTTTACAGCAGAACTATTCACTGGCTGAACTTGATGAAAAAATTAGTGCCCTCAAACAAGCCCTGCTCAGAAAATCAAGAGAAGCAGAATCCCTGGCTACTCACCACCTTCCATGAAAAACTCTTCTCATTCTTGTCATTTGACTTTTTTATATACGTGTAACTTACCCTGTAGTTAATTCAATGGCTGTGTAGTCATCGGTGTAGCTTCCCTCTGAAGGCAGTGTTTCTTTTCGTGTGAGTCCATGTGCAGCACGTTACCTTCAGATATTCCAGTGGATTTTGAAATGGTTAGGCATTAAAAACAGCATTGTCAGTATGTGTTCCCTTCTGTTTTAAAGGAGGTATTCTGGAAATTGAGAAACTTAAATTGAAAGCACATCTGTGTGTGTGTGTGTGTGTGTGTGTGTGTGTATACCACAGAAAGCAAGATTTATTTTTAATAATAATATTTAAAAGGACTTTATATTTGTAACATCAGCGTTAACCAGTTCATTAGTTTAAATCCAACTTTGTACATAAGAGGATTCACAAAAATTTATCAACTGAATATTAAATGAATGCATACACTTTTTTTAAATGTCAGTTTTAATGTAAATAAACAGTAGATCCCACCTTTATTCCCTTCCTGTGTGTCCTTGAGCAAGTTAATCTCTTTCTACCTTAATTTCCGTATCTACAAAACGGCAGTAATAATAATAAAACCTGGAGTTGTCATGAACAGGTGAGATCATGCATGCACAGCTTTCGAAACTGGCCCAAGGGAAGTGATCAGTAAATGTTAGCTGTTACTACTGTATAAAACCAAGTCTGTCTTTGAAAGTCTTTAGATGTCATAAATGTCCCTCTCTCAAGAGCCTCACTTTTTTAGTGTCCCAGTTATGTTAGTGTATGTATTTCCGTAATTGCAAATTAAACATTTAATAAGATGCAGCTACAGTCAAGGAGCAGATATTTAGGTCAAGAATTGTTTGGCTGCAAGAGATCAGAAATCTACCTAAAATAGCCTGTAAATAGGAAGTTGTTAAAAAGAATCAGAAATCTGGAATTTAACTGCAAGAAGTATAGCCAGACATTGTGGTGTCCAGGAGGTCACCAACAGGTCATCTCTTTCTCTGTGTCTGCAGTGGCCTCTGGCTGTTTCTATGACTAGTTCTGTCTCTGTCTCCTACCTTCCTTCTTTTCTGCTCGCCCTCTTCCTCTGTCTCTTTCCCTCTCTCTCTCTCTCCTTTGTTCTTTTTCTCTTACACCTAAGCATCCGTGCGTCTGGTTTATTCTATGTGGACTGATTCCTCTGAAGGCCTCTACATTACTGCTTCTCCACACAGGGCAACATGCTAGCCCTGTCTCCGTAGCCTTGGCATTCATGCCTTTGAGTTGCCATGGTGCAAACTCCGAATCCAGCTCTGTCGAACCTCACAACTCCACTGACCCACTTACCTCTTGGTATCTCTCAGCTCAGCTCCTGAGACTGAAGCTCACTCAGCGTGATCAGGGGTCTCGGGCAGTTGTGGCCAGGATGACGGGGCAGGACCTTCTCACAGAAACAGGCAATATGCACATGACCTCACGCAAGCATTTGCAGAAGCCTTGACAGTGGAGTCACCTGGTAGAAAATGGGGGCTTTGGAATCATTCCCAAGAAGTGGATATGGACTAGGTATATTCCCTGAACATCTTTATTCTCTGCAAAACAACTCCTCCTTCAAGACACAGTCTCGCCTGATTTGATCCAGTTTTAGAGGTACAGCTACAAGCGGCTGCTCCTCAAGTCTCCATCTGGTTGTAATCACCATCCTGCCTGAATGACCTCCTCTGGGTGTATCAGCACATTTTACTACCACCACGCCAAAGATACAATAGGAAAGACGTCATAAAAATGATCAATTAGAAAAAGAGGTTGACTTAGAGGTAGGGAAAAAATCTAGAAAAAAGGGTCAAATAGTGGTCACTAGTCTGCCCTTAAATAAATGTCCCCAGTCTGTTTCTTAACCCTCTTGGCAGTAGAATAAATTCCTAAATCATGCCTGACGGTCCCAGGATCTGCCCATTAGAAGGATTTCCTTTTCCCATCATCCTTCAGACCTTCTGAAAGGCATTAGAGTTGATCTCTCTCCACTTCATTAAGTATTGTCTGGGACCAGCAACCTTTCTACTTGAGTCAGAATCTCCAGAAGAGACTAGGACCAACACCATATTGTTGTGAGTTGGTATAGGTGCCTTGTTCTGATAACTGCCCCAGAATTTTAGTGAGCTTTCAGTCCTTGTCTTTCTTGAGTAGTACATCCTTGACTAAAAGGCAATGCCAAGAATTTCTGTGGGGTTAAGCCTGCTTCCTTGATTACCAGGCTACCTAATGACCATTCCCTCAGGTTTTTTGTTATTTTGGCTCTTCTTAGACCCATTGTTCTTAATGGCTTTGTCCTCAAGAGAATAAAGGAGGCAAAGTGGAAAAAGGCTGCAGAACAGGAAGCACTTCTTCCATAGTCTAGCCCTAAAAATCCCTTCCCTCCACAGATTACATTCCAACCTAAGGAAGCGATTTACTAGGGGTCAGGAGTTAGCATGGGTGATAGTAATCAACATGTTTATCCTGCAAAAAAGGGCTAGGTTTCACAGACTATTGTAGCTACTGCTAGATATCCTCAATTGCTAGGCTCCTGAGCCCTGAGCTTCTCCAAATTCATGAGGAGTATCTGAACCTCGTCTTCAACAGTAATTAAAATTGTAGGAAGTTCAGCCAGATTTTGTCACCATCTCCCCCTCACTGGGTCATGTTGCCTGGATTCTGAATATCCTTTTCATTTTGCTTGACCTCTCTGAAAATGTCTTCTTTTCTGCTGCTTTGCAGTCTAGTTTTGCGTAAGACTTTGAGGTCTGTGGTGCTGCTATCTCTGATCTAGCTCTTTGGCTCTGGTGCCCCATATTTATTTATTATGATTCAAAATCTGAAAAAAGAGGAATTTATATTCAAAACTGTCTACCCCTGCACCAATTACCTGTGGCCTGAGTGTTAGGATATCCAAGAACAAAAAGAGGCGAGGCACGTGCACCCAGTCCTTTGAGGAATGAGGGGAACTTCCGGCAAAGAAAGCATGGGCCAAAACTCTGCCCCTGTGACCCAGGCTGATGAAAAGTCCTGTGATCCAAGGCTTTATAAAGTTTTTAGTTCTCTAGGAAATACTCCCCCACCTCCATGACTTTACCTGAGATACTACGTGGGTCCACTGAACAAAATTTTAGCTCTGGGTTTCTTTTTTTGAGCAGTTCTAACTTTATAAAGATTTGTATTTCATGACTTTTAGTCTTAATATTCTCCAATGAATAAAGAGAAACTGTGCTTTTAAAAACAGAATAAAATATCCTTTAATTCCCATATAGGTCCACTGGACCCTTTTATAACTCTAAGATACATTATGGGATCTCAGTGATTTAATTCTTCCTACATATTTTCAAATATTTTATTTCATCATCCCAGGAATTATTTAATCATTACTAATCAATTATTTCCAACTAGACTTTAAAAGACTAAAATAGTAAAGAAATGGAAAAATGATGGAATACCCTAGAAGAAGAATGTAATAGTATATAATAGTAAAATAAATGATCATCCTTCAGTTTTCATATAGCATCGCCCAAAGTATTGCATTATATTTCAAGAAGATATAAAAATTTGGGGAGACACCATCTTTAGAATTTATTGTTTTGGGTTTTTTTTTAAGGCTTTTGGTTGATTATAGTTAATACTTTAGAATTCTTTGTTTTGATACAGTGGCGAGTAGAAGGAAATTAACAGAAGAATTTCTACAGTTATTAAAGGAATCAAAAAGTAAATGCAAAGAGACAGAGGGCAGTACTTGACACCCTAATAATGCTGATGAGATTGGCATGCAAGCAAAATCTCAGACTATGAAGTCTAGGTTGTATACTCTATTTTTTTTAAATTATTTTTATCATATTTTTAGTACATTCATAGAGTGTATATTCTAAATCGTTTTCTCAAACTTAAGAATGGATGAGTGAACCATATATTTCTAAGAACAGTTAGAAAATCTGGTATTCTTATCCACTTATTCAACAGGATGGGCTTCATCATGCAAATTTTACAAGGACCTGGACCATCTAATTTTGCTAAATGGGCGGTGTGGCTATATTCTTTCATTTTTTATGAGTTTATGCACCAAAATTTACTTGATACAATTCTTTTTTTTTTTTAAAGGAATGTTTATTTATTTTTAAAAGATTTTATTTATTTATTTGACAGATAGAGATCACAAGTAGGCAGAGAGGCAGGCAGAGAGAGAGGAGGAAGCAGGCTCCTTGCTGAGCAGAGAGCCTGATATGGGGCTCGATCCCAGGACCCTGGGATCATGACCTGAGCCGAAGGCAGAGGCTTAACCCACTGAGCCACCCAGGTGCCCCCACTTGATAAAATTCTTAAGTTGAAAAATGCTGAAGACAGCTATGTATACAAAGGTGACTGAAAGGAAACAACTGATGTGGAAATGAAAATATTACTGGACTGGTCAGTGACATTGCTTATAAATCTAAAAATTAAAATGTTTTGAAATAATTGCCATCCTTCAACAAAATCATGTCATCAGTTTTGCATTTTCATGATGCAAGTGTAAGAAGAACCAGCAGTATAAATAAGCTTGAACCTAATAAAAATGTATTTGAAATCTGGAGTTACTATTTATAAGCTGGATATGTTCCAGGTTCACACATGGCAAGTGATGAGTGGTTGGTCACATTCAACTGACATTGTCTATATATATATTTCATTTCACATATACATACACCTCTAAAATATGTGTGTGTGTGTGTATATATATATAATATATATGTATGTATATATGTATCTTCAAAGCCAAAATATATGAAATAAAAATTGTGTTTACAGCTTAAATTCTTATTAAAGTTTCTAATTGAACTACCCCCTTATACTTGGTAAATTATTCATTAAATGAATTAAATATATATATATATATTTTTTTTTATTTGAAGATTCACTGGATCCAGATGGTAAATGCCAATGACTATTTTTCCTGTTATATTGAAAGTTAAGCTGCATTTTTAAAATCCGAAGATCTTTGTAAAATTCATATATGCCTAACAATTTCTTATAATGGTACCAAAGTAAAAAAAAAAAAAATCATATACATAGGCAAGGGGCAAGCTAAAATTACTTTCAAAGATTTAATTTTAAAAAATGGTTCCAAGAAATTTAAGACCTATGAGATCACTTCCTCACACACTTCTAGGAAACTTTAGTCAAAAGGAATGAATAAAACTGTGAGAAAATCCTTAGACTGCAAGAGGATCGCATGCTTCTGCTTTTTAAAAAAGTAATTGAAGTAGCTGGCACACTGCTTTCCCTGTGTAAAAAGTTGGGATCATTCCAAAAATAACCCTTCCTTATAGGACAAAATGCTTCAAATGTTCTTACTTACCTCTTAAAACTTGCAGCTCTTGGTAAGCACAGAACTGTCAGAGGAATTTATTACTGTGAGTACTATTTTCGTGTCTTTTTAAATGGCCTTTCTAGGATGTCCTTTATACTGCTATAAATCACTAGGAAATAATTTTTTTCCAAGTTTTTTTTTTTTTTTAAGATTTTATTTATTTGACAGAGACCACAAGCAGGCAGAGAGGCAGGTGAGAGAGAGAAAGAGAGAGAGAAGCAGGCTCCCCACTGAGCAGAGAGCCTGATGCAGGGCTCGATCCCAGGACCCTGGAATCATGACCTGAGCTGAAGGCAGAGGCTTTAATCCACTGAGTCACCCAGGCACCCCCCCCCAAGTTATCTTAAAAGCATGAATATTGATATAGGTTTAGATTATCAAACAGAAGGGTTATTAATAGATTTTGCTACTCTAGAATTGTGGAATTAGCTTTTGTAAAGTATGAACTATTTAAAACAAACAGAAGAGTATAGGCAATAATAAATATCAAACCACCACCCAGTTTTAACAGGTGTTAACACTTGCATTATATATTTCAAGTTTATATATATATATATTTTTTTTTTTTTAAGATTATTTATTTATTTGTCAGAGAGCGAGAGAGCGCGCGCACCAGCGCAAACCAAGCAGAGGGAGAGGCAGGCTCCCTGTCTAGCAAGGAGCCCAATGTGGGATTCATCCCAGGACCCTGGGATCATGACCTGAGCCAAAGGCAGAGGCTTTAACCCACTGAGCCACCAAGGCATCCCTCACTTCTTATTTTTAAAGGAACAGACCAGGTACAGTTATAGCAAAACCCAATTGCCTCTCACTCCTTCCTCTGTCCTTCCTCTCTCCCTCTCTATTTTATCAGATGGAACCATAATCCTAAAGTTCGTAGGCATCATTCTTATGCATCTTTTTTACTATTTTTTAACATATTACATTAATTGTATCATCCTTGTATTTGCTACTTTTCACTGAACACTGTTTTTGAGTTTTAACCACATTGATTTTTGTAACTATAGCTTGCCTATTTTAACTACTATTTAATATTGCAAATGTATAAGTAAACTAGATTGTGTCCTTCATTTGGGGGACCTCATGAGGGACACTAAAATTGTTTCTTCTCTTTTTAGTTCTTGGATGGTACCCCGAACTTTGCGATGCAGCTTCTGGAGTGGTAGCTTTTCATGCACATAGCTTCCTACCTTGGAAAACAAGCTACCCTAGAGGTTTACTTGAATGTTATTTTTAAAAAGGGATGCAAATTATTTCTAAATAAAAATATTACAGATAGAACTGGACATATCTAGCAGTTGACAGGAAAGTATAACAAAGCATAAAATGTATGTTCATGTTTAACTGTGACAATTCTGTTTCTTTCCTGTACCATCTCAGCTGATTTTAACATTTAGGGCTTAATAGCATGGGAAGTGCGCTTTGAAATTCACTGTTGCTAAAGAACTTTAGCCTTCATGTAGCAGCCTATTAAATAGCTGCTATTCACTGCTCTTGGAATCCTGATCTCAATACAAAGACGAGCATAGATGAACTCTCATGCCAATGAACAAATCTGGAGAAAAAAAAAATATGACTGAAGCTTGAAAAGTCCTGGCCTCTGACCTTTATTTGCCTTTATAAGGTAAAGTTGGGAAAAGAGAATTGAAAGGGCATTCTGTTAACCTTAGCCTGTCATCTGAGGCTGTCAGTCCAGTGTACCAAGATGGAAAAATAACAAAAAAGGAATTATGGAAAATTTATTCACTGAACATTTATTGAGTAAGAAGCACTACAATGGGGCTGGGTATATACACAGATACATAAAACTGATGGAATCTCTGCCCTCAAGCTTTAACCAATGTATGCCCTTATCCACAGCACTGACAACAGCCCCAGTGGCTCCTTTTCAAGAAAACTAGGGGTATCTGGAATGCTCAAGAAGAATAACTAACATAATCAAGAGAATCTTTTTATAAAAATTACAGAAAACTTCTACTCAAATGGCTTAAACAATGAGGGTTTATTATTACACATAAAGAAAAAAAATTAAGATTGCTTAATGCACTAGTTCAGTAACTGTCACTGAAGACCTAGATTCCCATCTCTCTGCTGTCACCTCAAGTCTTCATAGCGGCAGCATGGCTGCCACACTTCCAGGTGTCACATCTGCAACAGGACAGCAGAAGCAGCATTGTGGGACAATGGCAGCAATTCTTTTCAGGTGTCTCTTTTCTTAGGAGACGCGCTCTTACATTTCATTGGCCAGAACTGTATCACCCATGCCTTCCTAAACCAATCACCGGCAAGAGGAATTACATTTCCATACCTGACTTAGACTACTTTAGTTCAATTAAAAATATCGAGCACAGAGGCGCCTGGGTGGCTCAGTCGTTAAGCGTCTGCCTTCGGCTCCAGTCATGATCCCAGGCTCCTGGGAATGTGCCCTGCATTGGGCTCCCTGCTCGGCAAAAAGCCTGCTTCTCCCTCTCCCACTACCCCTGCTTCTGTTCCCTCTCTCTGGGTGTGTCTCTCTTTGTCAAATAAATAAATAAAATCTTTAAAAAATATATATATTGAGCACACACATGCCAAATGTTTTCTTACTTTTAACTGAAAAGACAAATACAAACAAACCAAAGGCCAAGTATTAGGTAAAGCTCAGAAATATGCATACAGTGATATAGATGCAAAATTTAAATCCCTGTGTTAATAAACTGATCGAATAATTTCTTTTTAGTGTTCCCGTGAGACTACACTAGCTATCTGCTACTGGGAAACAAGATCAATGTTGGAAGGTGTCTATTCCCCAATAAAGTCTTACTGATAATTTCTTGCTCTCAGCAAAATAACTACAAATCTAAAATTTCAAATGGGAAATGTAACAGAAATTAGCCATCACTCAATATTTAAACTCCTACTCATTTCATCAATGAAACACCATTACCGAAAGAACACTTTCTTCTTTCAAGAAATACAAGTACATCCCTGACTGTTTTATATTTTGCAAATAGCCAAATTTTACATTTTATGTGGATGATTAGAAGGAATTCTTCTTGGATTAAATAATACTGCTGACAATAGGGAAATAATCCCTTGAATTTGTAGTGTACTTTATGCTTTCAAAGTGCTTTCTCATATGTTAATCTGAATTATATCTCATTTACTCTAGGAAGGGGTAAACAGCTGCGAAATTAATTCCTCATTTTTTAAATGTGAGAACTGGGACATGTCAAAAGTTAAAAGATCTGCCCAAAGACTTCACAGCTAAGTAGTTAAATAATCAGGATTAAAATCAAATTACTTCAGTCCTAATTCCATGCTTTTGGAGCTATTTAACGAACTTTCATTTAACAAAATTATTTGATACTGTTAAAAACCTAGTTAAAAAACTGTAAAAAAAAAAAAGTGGAATCTCTCCTGTGAATAAATAAAAATATAACATCTTTTAGATCTTATCTTTTTCAACCTAGACATAGTTGTTAGGTACCTGAAATCTCAGGGCCTTAGATATATTAGGTTCAAAATGTTCCTTTTTTTCAAATGGTCCTATCAAATAAAATAAATAAATAAATAATAAAATTTAAAAAATGGTCCTATTACCTCCCCTATTAGAAACTGCTTTATGTTTCATATAAACTCAGAATCCAGCAGGCCTTGGCCTAGACACTTGTGATTTTAAATTCTATTTATGTCCTGATTCTGAAAGAGCCAAAGTCAAATCTAAAAAAAGAATAGGATTACAAAAAAGAAAGATAGAAACAGGAAAAAAAAAAAAAAGAAGAAAAGAGGGGGAAAAAAAAGGATTATATATAATAAGACCCTCAATAACAAATTTGAGAAAAATCTCACCAGACAGGACCTTGTGTAGGAAAAACAACTCTTCCTACTTTCCTGGATTTCAGGAGGATTAAAAAAATGAAGAAATGTTTTAAATCTATCACCCCTTACCTCAAATCTTTGAAAAGTGATGGATAGGTGATAGGAAATGATGTTTTCCTAACAACAGCTAGCCCCCTCAAGGTCCCGGAGACCTTGCTTCCAAAATTCCATAGAGACTTATGCTATCCCGAACCCCCTCCCAACTTGAAAGTATATAATCAGTCACCTGTCCCCGCTCCCTGTGCAGCTCTTCCTGCCCACGGGTCCTGTTCCTGTGCTTTAATGAAACCACCTTTTGCACGGAAGATGCTTCAGGAATTCTTTCTTGACCATTTGCTCTGAACCCCAACATTCCCACATCACTATCACCTCAGTATGAGACACCCCACACCATTCTCCTACATTACATCAAAGTCCTCGAGGGGTCCCCCTGCTTCTGTCCCTTGCCCCTCTGTTCTCTATTTACGGCAGCCAGAGTGATCCTTTAAAATAAAAAGTCAGTTCACATCACCTCTTTGCTGAAAACCCTACAATGGATTTTTACTTAGTTCACTCAAGAGAGACAGCAAAATCTCTCCAAAGGCCTGTAAGGTCCCCTGATCTGCCCACTCCATTCTTTCTCATCTCCTCATTACTCCTCAGCACCTTGCTGCCGGGAATGCACCTGCCATACTCCTGCCAATTAGCATGAAACATTCTTCCGCTAGACTGCTGTCCCAGAGCCCCTTCATATCTGTGCTCAAATCTCACTCTTAATATGGGGAGGGGGGTCAATTGTGCCAGCAAACCAACAAGGCGCGGGTTGCATTTGAATTGCAGAATTTCAGATAGGCAATGAATAGCATCTCAGCATAAGTATGTCCCAAATACTGCATGGAAAAAACCGTATATTTAAAAAAATTATTCATTGTTTATCTGAAATTTACATTTAACTGGAAATCCTGTGTTTCGTTTTTTTCTAAATCTAGCAAACCTACAATGAGTTCTACCCCCATCCAAATATATCATGTCTTCCCTCTCCCCCCCAGACTCCAGATTTCTCTCACCTGCTCTATTTTTCTTTTCTCATAACACTCAGTTTCTTCTAACCAACTACATAATTTACTTAAATATCAGATTTACTGTCTGTCTCCCTCCTGTGGAAAATCATGTTCCAAGATAAAAGTAAGATTGAATTTGTGGTCAAAGAATTTTATTTTTTGGCATATTTCTTTTCCACTGTTTTGAAGAGTTGAAACAGTTGGAAGTTTCTCATGAAAACCCTTGGGGAAACCAGGCATGTCTATCTCTTCGCTTTTACTATTCTTCCATATCTAATGTATACACACATATGTTAATGTGACTGATTCCCATTTAAAGCTAACCCTTTGCTAGAAACTGTAGAAGTCTGTCCTCCAGAAAATGCACCAGACACATAACTGTCAAGATAGAAAATTCCCATGGAGGGAAAACTACCTTAAAAAAAAGTCAAACACTGTGGTGTTTCCCAATTAGATCCTTTCTTTGAAAGCAGTCAAACATATATATGCATATATATATTTTTTTAATTTTATTTATTTATTTGACAGAGAGAGAGCGAGCGAGCACAAGCAGGCGGAGTGGCAGGCAGAGCGAGAGGGAGAAACCTCTTACTCGCTGAGTAAGGAGCCTGACATGGGGCTCGATCCCAGGACCCTGGGATCATGACCTGAGCAGAAGGTGGTTGCTTAACTAGCTGAGCTACCCAGGCACCCCAAATATATATATTTTTTAAAAAACTTTTTTTCTGCAGCAGCAAAAAGGCCATCTGCTGGATTCTATAGTTCAGTAAGCGCTCTAGAATAAGTAACCACCCACCTTGTTCTTTGTTGATTCATTCGTTTACTTATTCATTCAACACACTGTCCTTGTGTAGCCACCTTGGGTAGAGCACTGTCAGGCACTTGGGGAGGGGAGGGTAGGAGAGACATTCTTGAGAGGGAAGAAGAGCTCACGTCCAAAGGGCCTGGTAAATCAGTTTAAAGAGCCCCGGGGAGGAGCAGGGGGATGGCCCCATCAGACCTGCAGGTTAGAAAAAATTACTCTAGCTTCTGGCTACAGTGTGGAGAAGAGATTACTATGCTTAGGTACATTACACTTGATTAAGAAGTTATTGTTATAAACAGGGTCATAACCTTCACCTCTGGGCCTCAAAGTAAAAATTTCAGGAAAGGACCCCTTTGAAGAAACCACAGTAGATCTGTTTAAAATATCTTATCATGGTCTATTTAAATGCACTTTTTAAAGTTACTATCTGTATAACAAACATCTGCAATTTCATTCAATCCTGTGAATTTCTACTAATGAAAGGAGAAAAAGGAAAAGCTGGCATGAACTAACAACTGTGAGTACTTCCTCAAACCACACAAAGGATAAAGGCTTTCTCATGCATTATTGCATTTAATTTTTATAATAAGATGAGAGGTTATTGTATTATTATCTCTCTTTGCAAATCAGGGATTTGAGACTCAGAAAGGTGAGTCCTGCCCTCCATATAAGGCAGGGTTGGTTAACCTGAGAGAAGGCTGCTCTCTCAAGCCCATGTTCTTGCCTCTACAAAAAGCTGCAAATATATTAATAGTACGGCCAAGTTAGACAGCAGCTGGGTAGGGGAAAGGCTGAGGTAACCTTAAATAAAAATAGAATAAAGAGTGAAAATGGTCAGCTAGAGCAGAGGCAAAAAATTAACTGGAAAAATAAAATTGAGGAATTTCCCTTTTGGTAAGAGCAAAAAAAGGCAATTTTGCTTCCCAAATGGAGAGATATAAAGCTACGAAAATATCAACTTTGCAATTTTTGGAATACCACAAACAAACATACTTTCTACTAAACTACAGAATTCAAGAGGTGGCCTTCTTGCTGAGGTGCTCATGTTAAAGATGAAATGCTACAGAAAAGAAATCCACTTATTAACTTATTTAATACAACCCCTCTCATCTAGCCTGGTATTTGCTTTTGGCCAAGAAAGCCTGATCAGCACACAGACCCCTGACAGCCAGCTACTTGTCATAGATTCGGTTACCTGGCAAAGTAACACTCCCTGGTGCGAGGAACAGAGGGGTCTCTTGTCACCAAAAGAAACTTTCATCCAGGTTTGTGTCAAACATTCTAAGATAGCAACTGTTCTCGGAGAGAGATCCAGTCACTCTGTAGCATGACTTCGTGTCTTTTCAAAGACACAGTGTAATCCGGAGCCAGTTCGGCAGCCAATGGTCACTCACATACTAAGATGTGAGGAACACAGGCAATGACTCCTTCCTGAAATCTCTACTTGGTAGAAATCTTGGATTAATATGCATGGTTGTGTCAGTACCCACTTAACTCATTAAACTGGCCAATCACCTACCAAAAACAACAGGAAATGGAAGGAACAGAAATTTGTTGCACTCTGACAGGGAGGGTGCAAGGGGAGAAAGCTGGCCCAGGGTAATATATCTCAAAGAGAAGGTTAGCTAGCCAGGAGGCAGGTGAATCTTTTGAGGTAAAGAAGACAGGGTCTGTGTATTCAACATACCATGGGATGCTTTGTCCACAGTCACTACTCAGTGTTTCTTTTCTTTCCTTTTTTTTTTTTTTTAAGATTTTATTTATTTATTTGACACAGAAAGAGAGATCACAAGTAGGCAGAGAGGCCAGCTAGGAGCGTGGGGGGTGAGGGGAAGCAGGCTCCCCGCTGAGCAGAAAGCCTGATGCGGGGCTCCATCCCAGGACCCTGAGATCATGACCTGAGCTGAAGGCAGAGGCTTTAACTCACTGAGCCACCCAGGTGTCCCTCCGTGTTTCTTGAATAATTGTTGAAGTGTTATGAGAAGTTGGGATGAGGGGAAAGCCCTCACACTAATACCTTTTCTACTGCCTATATCTGAACAGGCAGAAAACTGCTTAGTCAAACAAAGTGAGGATGCAGTGTAAGTTTTATATATGTATGTGTATATATATACACCCCCTTTCCATGGGGCATGGTGTGAGCTATGTTGAGCACTTTTGTTGTTGTTGTTGTTGTTGTTGTTAAAAAAAAACAACAGGTCCAAAATAAAATGGAGTCACTTGTGCTGAGCTCCACATCAGCTCCACAAGACTTAGTAATACCTAACCTAATTACAACATCAGTCCCTCCCAAGAACATAATCTTAACGGGTCAGATTGGAATTTCCTGGTCAGCACTAGGAGGTATCTGACTGATAGGCCCTTTTCATCCCCTAAAACAAAATGATCTTTCCTGAGACAATCCATTCTTTCCCCCTCTTCTGCCTATAAAAGCTATCCATTTTGTACAGCTCCTCAGAGCACCTTTCTCCTTGCCAGATCAGACGCTGCCCGATTCATGAATCATTGAATAAACCCAATTAGATCTTCAAATTTATTCATTTGAATTTTTTAATACTCTTCTAAATATGGGTAGATGTTTTTGTGTCCTTCTATTATAATGGACAAAGAAGCAAAGAAAATAAGATGGTAGAGGAGGAGAGGAAGAGAGATAAGACAAAATTTAGTAATTCTCTAAGCCCCTGTCTGGCCTCTTTGGGCTTGGGGACAGAACCACTTAAGCAGGCAAGTCAAGAGCAAATCAGTACACCTTTGTCCCCAAGGTGGACTTTACTGAGGAATACATTTTTTTCTGAGAAACTCAGAGTCTAACTGGGATTAGCTACCTGGAAAGGGAAGTGGGAAGTCTCTGAAAATTCTGATTCAATAAACCAACAGCCAGTACCCTGGATGAGAACAGGAGGGAAGAGAAATGTTCCCACTGCCAGAGCATTTTGCAGATAATTAAAGCCAAGACTGACTCGCAGCAGGATGATTTGAACACACCTGACACGGGGCTTGACTAGAGCTCTCTCAATGTCTCTTCCAGTGCAGTTATGCTATTAGCTTTCAGAATATCCTATGTGGGGAAAAACGCTTTTCCTTGAGCTATTCTATTTTTCAATTACTACAGAGCTTTGAGTTTAAAAGTTCACAAAAAAACCCATCATGTTCCTATTTCGGACATACCCCTTGTCTAATGGGTAGTAACGAGATCACCCTTTCAGACGCTACCGCCCGCATTATTTAAACATCAGGCTGCCGTATTTCACATTTGGAACAGGCTATACAATAAATCTATTTAATCTTTTCTTTATTGTCTGTTTCAGGAATGCATGCAGGATTTTCTTCTTTGCTATAGGAACAGATTTCTCCTTGGCTGTGTAGGAAGTGATTCACCTCTAGGAGGCTAATTTCTTAGAGTTGAGTGCAGGATCTTAATAAGTAAACCAAAAAGTGAAGTGCTATTTTGAACAGCCCTCACACCAGCAGGAAGAATCAGTGAATGAGGAACCTTGGAAGACTGTTCACTACATACCCATTTACTCCAAAATAGTATTTGGATCAGCACTGGATATTTTTTAATAAATTATAAGTGATTCTTCTTTCTGTATTAATTAAGAACGTACACTATTCCTCAAGTGTTTTAACTCCCCCAGTGCCAAGTTTAAGTCCTCTGGATTATTCCTGATGCATGAAGAGCTCTGAAAACATAACAATGGTAAGCAATAACCCAGGGTGATTAAGAAATCAAGATGTGTGCAGATGCTGATAAAAAAAATGCAGAAAGATGGCAAATGGAAATGAGAAAGATTGCCCAGATGTAATGTCAGAACACACTAAAAGTTTAAGTCTTCGAATATGCTAGATTTATATCACATCTCACTTTAGAAGAAAGTAAGGGAGGCAGGAGGGTATGAAGCATATAAAAGATGCAAAGCTTCTCGGATAAATGCTCAAAACAAGTTAGCATGAAACAAATAAAAAATAGTGACAAAAGATAGAGATGGAAAGAGAATAATTTTTCTGTCGTCATTTTAAGTAGAAGTGCAGCACAGAAAGGCATTTTTTTGTTCAAGTCGGTAACATCTGATGAGTATCTCAGGCATGTGTATTAGTCAGGGTTCTCCAAAGAAACAGAGCCAGTAGGAGAAACAGACAGACAGAAAGGGACTTATCAGGAGTGAATGGCTCACATGATTATGGAGAGTGAGGTCCAATGATCTGACCTCTGCAAGCTAGAGGCTTAGAAAAGTCTGTGGTGTAGTTCCTCTCCCAACCCAAAAGACTGAGAACCCGAAGTATTGATGTCCAAAGGCAGGAGAAGATGGATTTCCCAGCTCAACAGGAAACAAACTTGCCCTTCCCCTATCTTTTAACTCTTCAATAGAATGGATGATGCCACCGAACAATAGTAAAGATGATCTTTACTGTCTACCAATTTAAACGTTCATCTCTTTAAGAAACAGCCTCACAGATACACCTTGAAACATTTTACCAGCTATCTGGTTATGCCTTGGCCCAGTCAAGTTGACACAGAACTAACCATCACATATTACTATCGACTTACACAGCCTATTTCCGTTTAATCAGTCAAGCAATAAAATCATTCTTTCTATGTCAACATAATACTCTCTTTCTGTAATACAGCCCTGTTTTTTTTTTAATGCACAGGCTTTTCTCAGTTGGGAGAACTTATAGCCAATTTCTTCCTCCAAAGGCATTCTGAGAAGATGGCCACTGGAATTTTCAGTCCAGATCCCGTAAATTGGAGGCTTCCCCGACAGGGGAGGGGACAACCAACATGCAGTGATACTGAAATGTCTCATCTTAGAAGAGAGAACCAGGACCCAGAATCTGTCCCTCAGGGCTCTCTAGTAATGATTTTAACAGTCTCATGGCTAGAAGAGTAATCTCAGTAAATTTTACTTTTATGGAAGAAGATCGGCCTCAAAAAAGCTAAATGTTTCAGATTTTGCCTAACTTCATACCAACATGCAAGTTTTCTTCATTGATAGGTTTTTCATAGCAGTGATAAACACTTTAAGACTTTCTTGACAATACCCAGTTGAAAGCTTAAACAGTGTTTCCTTTGACTTCTTTCAAGGTAAGCCCCTGCCTGCAAGTTCAGTGATTTCTTTTTTTCCCTTCCCTCTCTCCCTGCCTTCCCTTCCTTTCCTCCCTTTTCTCTCTCCTTCTCCTCTCCCACCCTCCCTCCTTCCTTCCTCTTTTACTTTTTTACAGAGAGAAAGGGGTGGAGGTACAGTGAAAGAGAGCAAGAGAATCTTAAGCAGGCTCCACACCCAGCATGGCCCTGGATGTATGGCTTTACTTCACAAAACTGAGATCACGACCTGAGCCAAAATCAGGAAGTCAGACGCTTAACCAACTGAGCCACCCAGGCGCTCCAGTGCTGATTTCTTTACACTAAATACGAACTTCACTCTAGATAGCCAATGTCCATTTTCACCTAGGCAACTGAAGTTTTAAGCTTGGGTTCTAAAGGGAAAAAAAAGTAACAAGCTAGTTTTATGGAACGGTCTCTCTGGGAAGGAACAAACCTTATCAGGACAATTCCCTTTGCAGACCTTCTATTAAACTATGTTGTGTCACAGACAAAATACTCATCATAATCGGGAATAGAAGGGTATTGTTTCAAACCTATTATGTACAAATCACCTAATTTTTCAAGGTTAATGAGTGTAATTTACCCATCTTTGGTTACTAAAGGGGTTATATATGATGAACAAAACTTAAGAGTTCATCCATTTTATTTTTGTTGTTGATTCCCCTACAGTTGTTTGGCTTTTATGTCCATGTAATTGATTTGTATAATTCTGTCCAAAGCAGATGGGCAACTGCTTATGACCACTTGCAAACCATTTAGATTAATTTTGTACTGATGTTTATTCAAGGCCAAATGGAGAGAACATAAAAGGTGTGATGTTCAACTTAGCATAACAATATCATGAAAAATCTATTTGGTCTCAGCAGTAAAATAGATTCCCTCTACCAATCAGTTTCATAAGTGCAAGTGAATTACTTCTGTCTGTGTGCCTGGACTAGCTACCCAAATTAATTATGGCACAGCGTTCTAGTTGTACAATAGACTGCAAACTTTGCAAGAGCATAATAAAAGGTCATCTCCAATGCTACGTGATATTAAATTTCACACTGAAGACTTACACTTCTCACACTTTTGAACCAGAGGATAAAAAATTATAATCATCTGTTTAAAATAAGTAAAGAGATATACACTTGATAATCCAGAGAGCCATAATCTACTAGAATACTTCACAGATAGCAGTGATTCTAATTTTTTTCAATGAATTTTTTTTTTTTACCTACTTTAGTAATGTTGAACCTCACACCTTTAAAGTCTTGCTTTGAGTTACAATTAGTACCACTGAAATACCACAATGTCTATTTAGAACATTTCACTGTTTTTTTCTAAAAAAAAAAAAAAAAAATATATATATATATGTATATATGTATATACATATATATATACACACACACACACGTGTGTGTGTGTGTGTGTGTGTGTGTGTGTGTATTCCCCGCCCCCTGTGTTTAGACTTGGTATTTGGATAAATCTAAGTAAGTTTAAGAGTCAGTGTTTGTTATGTAAATAGCAGGACACTTTTTTCTTTATGCCACTCCATGCTAATTAAAGGGGTTTCCCTAAAATCCAGAGCAGTTAAAATAATGCTTTGGAAGAACTGAGCATTTTAATTTTTTCTCCTCTAGTGGTAATAATCAACTCAGTCTACGAGACAGAGATGTCAAGACACTTAAGATGTGTGCACAAAAAGGCCAAGTTTGGAAATGTGAAATGTTTATCCCTAAGTGATGAAGAGAAAAAGCAAATGATCTCTGATCTTTTGCTAAAGATCCCTGTGGCTGAGATCTGTCAGAGATTTGCCAATATCATTTTATTTCTCTGGGCATAAGGGAAGACTACATTTTTCAGACTCCATGCAGTTAGACAGGGATCAAGCGATTGAGTTCTGGGTAAGGGAATGTGCGTGGGTAGAAGTCATATAAGGCATGGACATGATGTGAGCCATTTTCTGTTCTGGCATAACCCTCTTCTTACCAGATTTTCTCTGAGGTCACGTAGGTCTACTTTAAAAACCAGACAGAATTTTAGGCTGACATTCTCAAAACCAGAAAGCTTTGGAATCCTTAAAGAATTAAAGTTGTTTAGGTCAGTCTAATAAAAGCTATGAGCATCACAATAAACTTCCATTTTTTGAAGACCGTGTATCTTAAAAACTGAAAGTTCTACTTATCGTGCATTACAGAGTGTCAAGGATTAAGATACAATAATGTAAAGAGGTTTTAAAAAACTCTACCAGATGTAATGCAATCTTTTTTTGATGACTGTGCAGACAAGTCAGAATTCTAAATGCTGTTCAGCATTCTGCACATCAGTGTTCTTTAAATAGTACGTTCTTTAAATAGTACAACTGATGCAGAAGGTAAGGGTGACTTGGCTGAATCCAGAGCAGCCCATGACATTTATGTTGTATTTTTAAACAAAAGCCTGAAAAGCAAGATTTTTTTTTTTTATTGCTTCTTTCTTTCTGTGACAGTACCCAGACAAAAACACTTTGGTTATTTTAACTTTCCTACTAGTTACTGCAGATGAATGGAAATTTATTAAATATATATTAATTCAATTTATTCATATCCTAAGATCTATATTTATGTCCTTCTTGTGAACGCCTGTAACTAGCCTCTTTCTCTAAATGAAGGAGGATTATTTAGCTTTATGGCAATATAAACAATGCCATGTTCTGTTCATATTAATATTTAAAACCTCACTTTGAAAGGCTACAGGTTTTACGGGAAAGATAAGATGTTCAACAACTTCCTCTAAGGTGTACTTTAAGTCTAGCATTTAAATATAAAAATTATTTTCTTTTATTCACTTGAGTATTTATAAATGCAAAACCCTTGGAATGTTTTTCTTCTCGTATTTAATACAGCTTCATCTTTTGCTTATGCTTTGGAAAAACAGATCGCAGTATTCATCAATTTTCTGTGAAGTTACAATAACTTTACCTTATAAAATGCTAAAACCACAGCGTAATGCTAACTCCACAATGAAATTATGTATTTGTAATCCTTTTCCCTTACATGAATAATCATTAGGTAAAGAATAGGTTCTTCCTAAGAAGGTTTTTGAATGGTATGTCCATAATGCCAGCCGATCACCTCAGAGGGTGAATGAGCTTGTCACTAAGGCATATAATCCTCCTGGCAAAGAAGAGGAAAATGTGTTAGGACATAATTAAATACTTACTTCTGGGGAAAATATAGGAAAAGGAACTTTATCTTTTGTCAAACACACTTTTGTTAACCCAGACTTTGCCAGATTTGCAGCATGTCAAAACTGGTCCTTTCCTTAGCCATTTAAGTACCAAGAATGCACACTCATTGTTCACGACTAGTTTCCGCTTGCTTGTGACAAAACAGCTAGTTGGGAGAGTCAGCCTCGGTCAGTGTCTATTTAGGGCAAAATGTCAAAAAAGAATGTCCTGCATTTGGGGCGCAACAATAATGAACATGGCTAAATCTGAAAATTAACAAAAGAAAGTGAACAGCTTTTTAAATTCTGAAGAACATTAGATTCTGGTGTCCTTTTTGTTCTGATTGTTGTGGCTTAACATTCTGAAAAGACCACCTGTTGGGCAGCCATTTTGTGATTGTATTAAATGCAGCAATTGCATAAAAGAACACTTTCCAAAATAACCTGGCATTATTATTCACTTATTTTATAGTAAATCTGCATTCAAAACCTGCATTAAAATATGAGGCTTTTCTCCGAAGTGAAATTTAAGCTATAAGTTTGATATAAATGCATACTCAACTGCAAATGCATGCTTTTATGGTCAAATGCATTATACTTAAAAATGAGTTCAAGTAAACCTTTGATATGGCAATTAGAGAGTATGCCGAATGAAGTGAAACAGTCAAAAGTGGTGCACAGTGGACAGGGAATCCCGGAGGAAATGACACAAAACTGATAGCATATAATTATTAGACTGACACAGACAGACATAATGGAGATAGAGAAAATTACTGTTGCCTATTAAGAGAATATGATATCCTCAGCAATCCTGAAAGCATATTTTCCTGGAACAATACCTCCGAATTCATGAATAAAAGAAAAGCCATGTGCCAGACTCAAGCTTTGCAATTCATTTATGCTAAAAATCCTCCTGGAATGTGGTGGAAATAAAAATATTATTGTTTAGGGCCAATTGATGAAAATGAAAGTTGATGCTGTAACTGACAACTAAGAAAAGACAGGAAGAGAATGCTAAAATGAAAAATGAAACTGTTTCTAAGAAAAGAGATAATTTGCCATAACTTTCTACTAACTTTTTAAAAATACATATGTTGATGTTAAATAGGACACTTGGATCAAAAAAAATCACATGAGATGCATGAAAAAGATTCTGGATGCATGACTCTATTTTTGGCTTTATGAGTACTTTAAAATTGTGTGGTGGAGATCAGTTTTGAATTCCATGATTTTTAGGGGTACATGAGCCTGCAGAGTGAATGCATTTCCTGAATTTGGAAAACATAACTTTCAAAATGTTTTTTAAAATACTACACAAAATCTCTAGGATTTTGTAAATATTTCACATTTCAATTCAATTCTGATTATCGTCTTTTCCTCAAGATCAAATTACTTCATTTCTGTTAAATTTGCTCTACTTAATGACCTAAAGTAAGTTGGGTGGAATTAATGACTGTATTGTTACAAAAATAACATTCCTTTGTCACTGACATACACTCAGAAAGTTTTTCCCTAAGTTTTTCAAAGTTTCCATTCACTGAAGGCTTTACCTCTATAAATGTTTTTAAAAAATAAAGATTCGCTTCTATGTTGTACTACAAGCAAGTCTTGCCTTGGAAAAGAAAAAAATAAAAGTGCTCGCCTTAAGCCTTACTTCTAAGTGGAAAAGACCACCAAAAAAGAAATTTCCAAGTTAAGTGTGTAAAAAATTTCGTTGTTGATTGATACCAAAATATATTGTCCCATTCATCAATGCTTCAATAAACTCCTCAACTTGCAGAGATTCTTGTGTTATACAAACTCTGAATATTTAGTCTAAATATAAATTTTTAAAAAAAATCTTCTCTGGGTAGACTTAAAGGAAAACATTTTTTTGATAAACAATCACACTGGGATTTTACATTTTCTCTGACTTTATTTATTTTAAAATTTTTTCTGACTTTTATTATTTTAAAAAGTTTAACTTTTATATCCACAAGTAAACATACTCCCTCGTTTTAAAAAGTATAACTTTTATATCCACAAGTAAACATACTCCCTAGTTTTTAAGGACACTATTTTTTTCATGTTTCAGAGCATTGTACAGAAAAATAAACATCAAAATACGAACTCATGGAAGAATACAATAAAAAAGCAAATATCCACAAATAGGGAAGGTACTGTAAATGAGATAACTTTCCTTCATAAATTTGGGATTTTAATGGTGAGAAATTATAAATGCACCCAAATATCATGGCCATTTATGTGTCTGGAAGAAAAGCTTAAGATATGAAAATTATCTGGCAGATTTAAAATTTTAGTTCATCTCTCGTAAGTTTAGCTTCCTAAAGATCTGTTTTCCTGATATAAGTGACATTCAATGGTATACTCATCACCTTCCCATAAGAAAAACCATATGAAAAAAATGACAGAGGACATCATATCAATTTCAAATCATATCATAATCCAGTATTATTAGAATTCAGTATTATTGGAAGTCAGTGTCTTAGCAAGGTGATATAGTATTTTGTGGAGCTGTTCTATGCCCAGGCTACAATATGCTATATTCTTCTAAGGAAAACAGTATTTTACAAACACCCTCAAAACAAAATACAAAACTATGTAATATATAATAAATTAATAGAATTCCCTGTTTGCTAAAAAGACTGAGTCCATAAATCTAGTTAATTAGAATCATGGATAGAAATTTGGGTGTATGTAGAAAAACAGGTTAGGCTTGGGGGCCGGGGGCGGGGAGGGGGGAGAAGTATATCTTTACTAGAGTCACACTATGCCTGGAACTGCAAGAGTTAATAAGAGGTAAGTAGGAGGTGAAGAGAAAGGAGAGATGAGGGAAATAAGAAAAACTGAGCAGGTGAAAGAAAAGATTCAATGGAAGGTATTGTTGGTCACAGCTAGGTGTCAGAAACAAAACTAGAAAAATGGTAACTGCTTCAACACTGGAAAGGAGATAAAAAAAAATGTATACCACATAGTAATAGAAAAAGAAAATAAGAAATAATAAAAAGGCTTTCAGGTGTTCCACAGAGCATGTCTGTGAAAAAAAATAAAACAAGCAAGCAAGAAAAGAAACAGTGAAATTGAAATTTTTTCCAAAGGTATCTTATCTAGAAGGCTTCATTGTGCCTTCCCTTTCACATCAAGAATTTAATTTTGCATTCCCTTTGTCTGTCTAAAGGCACATTTCTGGTTTATTCCATGGATTTCTTCTTCTTTAAAAAAAATTCTCCTTATTGGCTAAAAGAAAGGAATAAAAATCAGATCCTTGCTTAGTTTCTTTTGACCCAAGTTTTGGAAATATGGGAATGTCTTAGTCATCAACTTCCATATTTGCTCATTTTCTCTGCTGCACACAGAACCACCACCATTTTCATTGTCTTTAAGACCCTCTCCTTATGATGCTAATACTAAGACTCTTAAGAATTTACCATTAATCAAGAAAGCTCCTTCTGTATGTTTATGTAATCGAATACAGTAAGTTGAACTGCTCTTTTCAACCCAAGGGCTGTGGTTCTAATCTGAGGATATATATATTTCTGGCCATTTGGGGTCAATCAAGGCTGCAGCAGAAAGACCCAACCATCAGGAGGGGTGATTTATTCAGGCCCCCTAAACCTCTTCTTGAATAAAGTCAAATTCCAGATTTGACTCTGGAACAATCTAAATCCTTCCCTTTTTTGCTGGTTTTGGCCCAGCGTGATGAAGCTTATGGAATTCTGTCCATATTTACAGCTGGGGGCTAATTCTACCCTGAGCTAACCTGCAATCAGGAAGGACACCTGGCCAGCCACTTCCCTAAACTACAGCACTTGGGAGCAGAACCAAGACTGAGGCAACTGAATCAGGTCACCAAGTGATTGTCCTATTACCTGGGCAAGGGACCTCAGTTTCTCTCTTTATAACTTCAAGGGCACCAGTTTTTTTTCACTTTACAAGCATATTACAAGCATATCGAGACATTCTCTTCCACTGACCAACAGTACACAGGATTCATTGAGGCCCCATGGAATGAACAAACTACCGCTGAGCTGATGAGGCCAGACCCCATATATTGTGCCTCCTGCTTGTGCCCATCCCCCACAAGTAACCTCAGACAGCGGTCCTGATCCTGAGCTTCTCTCTGGTGCCCATGGCAACCCCATCTATTAATGCTGAAATGTTACTGCAGGTTTTTTTTTTTTTTTTCTAGAACAGTTCTGAAATGAACTGTTGATGCTGCAGTTTTTGCACATCCTTCAACTTATGCAGAATTCACAGCCGGAACTCACCAGCCTGAATCCAATCAAGTTCTCTGAGACACACCATCTAAAAGCTGACTTACACACTCTTACTGATTAAACCTGCCATTTAACAAAAGCGTTTTTGTATTTCAAAACTCACTTTCCTCCTTTCACTATTTTTTCTTAATTGCCATAGCAGAAAACTACTTTTGGGAGCAAACTCTTGCAAACTCTTACCTTCGATTTATGTGAACACACACACACACACACACACACACACACACACACTTATCTAAGCACATGCATACATGCAATACTTAGAAGGAATAAGCATTTTAAAGCTCATATTCTACATCCAGAAAATTCTATGTCGTTTCTTTACAATTTACCATTTCTTTGGGCTATCATATTAACCAACTGATACTGGTTGAGGACAGAACCTTAAAAACCCCCTCTGCACCAAAATATTCTCCAAGTCACTTACTTGCAAATTCTTTATTATCAGCTTCTGAAAAAAATGACACAAACATCAATTTCTGTGAAGAAATTTGCTAGTGCCAAGTAACATTTGATATATTTGATAACATTTTCTGCTTTAACTTTCTTCCCTGTAGTATCCTTCTTTAGAGTACTCTTACTTTCACTGGAAATGGTATATTTACTCATTTTTCCATTCTTGCTTCTCTAACAATTATCCTTCAAGCTTTTTTAAACCTTGTTTAAGGGGCCCCTGGTTGCTCAGTCAGTTAAGCATCTGTCTGCCTTCAGCTCAGGTCATGATCCCAGAATCCTGGGATCGAGCCCTGCATCAGGCTCCCTGCTCGGTGGAGAGTCTGTTTCTATCTCTGCCTCACTCCCAACCCGCTTGTGCTCTTCCTCTCTCTCTCAAATAAATAAATGAAATCTTAAAAAAACCCTTTTGTTTTTATTTATTTATTTGACACAGAGAGAGACAGCAAGAAACAGAACACAAGTGGGAGAGAGAGAAGCAGGCTTCCCGCTGAGCAGAGAGCCTGATGTGGGGCTGGATCCCAGCACTCTGGGATCATGACCTGAGCCGAAGGCAGATGCTTAAGGACTGAGCCACCCCGGCATCCCTAAAAAAACAACAAACAAAAAAACAAAAACAAAAACAAAAAACCCTTGTTTTAAAAACTACACTCATCTAATGTGTCCGTCTTTAAGAGTTTAAAAACCCTAAAGCTCTTTTATTTGTATGTCACCTGTTAAGGGAATATCTTTTATAAACTACAAGAGAATGCCAAGTTAGTTAGAAGAGCCAGAACCCTATCCTGGAATCACCCACCTCTGAAATTCAGCCACTCCTTGGATAAGCAGCAGCAGCTGTGAGAAAGCGCAGTGCTGCTAACATTGCACACCTGGGCAGGCAAGAAATGGAAATTCTCTACCTGAATTTGCAGGGTAAGAAGGAGGGAAAAGGGATGCTTAAAAGCTGGAATGCAATGACCCTACATGTGAATCTGAACCAAAAATTCAGCGTTCAAGATTGAACACTTACAATAAAAGATGGATAAGGCCATTATTAGAGAGAGGGTCTGCCTAGCAGCAGGCTAGGACATGTCCTTCATGGGGAGAAAAGGCTGCCTCCTACAGCATTATTGAGGGTACCAGCTGCAAGGTAATTACATTCTCTCTGTGCAGACCCAAGTAGAACCTACCAGGAACATTTGCGAGAGCTGGTGGGCTGCCGCAGTCGTAGGGGATCGGTTAGTCATTCCAAATGAAGAGAAGCTTTCTGGCTGCTTTTGGGAAGGACTGGCATAGGCGGGAAGAGGTGAAACCTGACAGGTCTGCTAAGCAAGGGCCAGGTAGTTTCAGTAAGAGATGGTCTTTTCCTGTGAAGTGCTCTATTAATTATCCATGTGGGCAGGAACTGTTTCTCTTGAGCAGTTACTGATAGATATTCAAACAGTAAATGAAACTCCATCTGTATAGGAGCTTGCAAGTGAAAGTGTGGGCTGAATTCATTAATTTCAGATGTGAGGCTTTTTTCTTCTTAAAGCAAGGAAAAAACCCACAGTTCGAACAAACAGTATTTGTAAAGTTCTGAAAAGACACTGCTATTGGAAATGGGGAGGAAAAAAATGCTTTCAAGCAAACCCTACTGTGTTTAAAATGAAAAACAATGGTAAAGGTTTCCATATGTAATTAAAATCTCATTCTGAAGTTAGCACTGTCACTGGCTTCCAAAGGACTCAATTAACAGGGAACTGCCAAGAATATGAGATCTTCTTTGAGATGCTTTAACAAATGCTCCTAAGTAGACAAGAGGTTGGATAGTAGCTTTTCCTTCCAAATGATAAGCAATTGCTGTTCATTCCAGGGTAGAAGAAAAGGATAAGAAAAGAAGGTTTATAATATGACAATTATGTTTTTAAGTGTACATATTTATCATTAGACCTATGCTAAAATCCAGACTGAAAATGATATCTAACTTAACGTGGCTATGAAAATTACTTACTTCTTTAAAAATAAATACAACCACCACCACCACCCACCCTTCACCTGAGAAGGGAAAGGTGCTCAGTCCACACATACTTGACCAATGTCTCCTTTTCCAGATGGTCTTTCTTACAATTGAAGACTAAATGCACAGTCCTGGGGATCATCTAACCCTTCCAAGCACTGGGTTTCCCAGGTGCCTGGGACACTATCAGAGTTTCATCTCAAAAGTACTGAGTGGGGCCTCCACTGGTGTGCGGCAACAGTAGCAAGACGCGACAACTCGGTCTTTCTGCATGGAAATGATGTGGACAACCAAGCCATTCAGCCACGGGCAATTTGATTAAGCACTGTTTCAGGTGTCTGCCTCTTCTAGTTGCTGAAAATTGGGTCTGAGGAATTCAGCATCTGAAACAACCCACTGCATACCGGAGCACTGACAGATCTGGGCTCTCACGCTCTAAAGAGCATAGACCCAGTGGACACTTGGGAAAAAGGCAACAGCAGTGCCCACTCATAAAGCGAATGTCCTAAAACAGGGGCACCTGGTAATTAAAGTACAAACACCAGCAAGCTATCTGTGAGCTTTACCTGTGAGGACTAGGAAAGCTAAACACCTTAATTTCTAGACTTTCCCTTTGATCACAGAAGCAGACCCTGGGAATTTCTCGATTCCTTCTTTTCTTACAGGCCCTTTTTTTTTTTTTTTGGTCCTTAATGGAGATCTTGAACTGCAGAGCCGCCGTGTCAGAACTCAGATGGTTAACATTCACTTCTTGCTGTTTTATTGCATATTACTGTGCGCGCCTGAGCAGCGGGAGCAGATTCGGGCAATTACAATCAAGTCAGGGCACACGCCGCGGCGGAGCAACACGGGCATGATGAGGATACTGATGAGGCACTTATCGAAAACCCCACATCATCCACACTCATCAGCCACAACATGTCACCCCAAATGAGGCATCAGCTGCCTTCAAAAGGCTCATTGCACAGTGTTTACCGCTTCCCTCGGACCCACTTTTGATTTTACGGTCAGAACTGGGTTCAAACAGCAGCTGTCTGGCAAAGACAGGTCTGAGGCTTCTAGCAGCTTCCCCCAGAATTCTGAGGCTTTGTCTGGGGGAGCTTTGGGGAGCAGGTCCTGGCAAGGCGAGAGGACGCGGGAAGGCAGAGAAGTGTCCAGTTCCGTTTCTCTTAAAGAGGAATCTCTTTCCCAGAAGGGGCCCTTGATTAATTTCAAGCACTAGCACACAGTGGTGGCATAATGGGGGTGGGGGTAGGGAAGCAGAAGAAGGAGCCTTTCACAGATCTCCTTAAAATAGTAACAGGGTAGGTGGGACCTCTCAGGAAGACAGAAGTCCTAGAAAGGTCAATCCCTTTGGAAAAGACAGATCCAACCAGGAGAGCCATTCAAGTGGTAATTTTTAATTCTTTCATCATCAACTCATTCTTGGGTGGTTGGGGGTGGCATTTATTAGCAATTTAAAGGAAGACTTTATTTCAAAAACCCTGTTTTCCTGCTACAGAGGAAAGTAGATATATTCCTAGGAACATTTTTTCAAACTACTTTGCTCTGGGTTAGCACAACTTGCCCCTAAACACCTGGGGGGAATCTATTTGTGTACTTTGAGAAAAAAAAAAAAAGGATATGAGAAACTACTGTCATCTATTTCTGTCATTCCTGGCAGGGAGAGGGAATTAGACTGATAATTCTTTGCACATTTTTTTCCTATGGTTGGATTGTTATTTATTTTAAAGCTAAATGCTCTTAATTTTGTAAAAACATCCTACACTAAAACATTTTCCAGTTAGATCTAGACTACTTGATCCAATACCAATAAAAAGCCACACAGGTTTTTATTTTTTCCCTTTTCAGCTGCACCACCCCCTCCAACCAAGCCCTAGTGAGTGCCATCTCAACACAAAGCTACCACAATGAACGGCAGCGTGTGACATCAAGCCTCACATGAGGCAAGCATGGAATAAAGGCGGGCCTCCTCTCCCCACATTATCTGTCTTGGAGATAGTGACACATCCAGAGCATCGTTCAGCAAGGGGCTAGAGCACATTGGATAGGTTCAGACAGACAGTGTGGGCATGGGCCAGGCCACCAAGCAGAACCACAGACCTGTCAGTCTGAGCTGTTCCCTTCCATACCACATACTGGGGGTCATGAACTCTCTTCCTTTTCAGTTTAAGCACAACCATTTCTAGTTTCTTTGCACAATTTTCTTAAACCCTATGCCCAATGCGGGGCTGGAGCTCACAACCCTGAGATCAGAAATTGCACACTGACTCAAGAGTTGCATTGTCCAAGGCAGCCAGGCAGGTTTTTTTTGGTTTTTTTTTTTTTTTTAAGATTTTATTTATTTATTTGACAGCGAGGTCACAAGTAGGCAGAGAGGCAGCAGAGAGAGGGGGGAAAGCAGGCTCTCTGCTGAGCAGAGAGCCCAATGTGGGGCTCCATCCCAGGGCACTGAGATCATGACCTGAGCCAAAGGCAGAGGCTTAACCCACTGAGCCACCCAGGTACCCCAGCCAGGCATTTCTATTTGTACTATTTTTATATGCGATTCTGAAGCAGGTGCCATTAGGCTTTTAATGGTATTTTAACATCTTTACAAAAAGTGTGGAGCCAAACTCAATACTTTGATAGACTTCTGAGTTTGAATAACTGTGATAATTATGATAAATGAATTTACTTTTTCTGGTAAGTCATTTTATTCACTCTTCAAAATTAAACCAGATGTTGCCAGAAATTTCAGGAAAGGGGCTCCTTCACCTCCATTCTGTCTCAGACGTTGTGGTGGTTTTTTTTTTCTTTCTAGGTCCCTTTCTCTTCTAAACCTTCTTAAACACCTTTCATGTCTCTTATCTGAAGATATTCCAGATTGGCCCTTTCTGCCCAAATTTTACTATAGTTTCTAGGGACCTTTCCCTAAATTTCCCTAAATTTAGCCCACAGGTTTCTATCACATGCTTGGATTCAAGGGAAAACAGCACGACACGGTCTAGGATGGTGGCCACAAAGCTCAGGGTGACACTAGGCTTTGTTAGCAAGCATGTGCCTACATTTCCCTTTGTCATCTTAGACATCTCAGTGCCTCCAGTAAGAAAGAGGAGAACTGATGCCCCAAGAACTTGTGTTTATCAGACTATGGTAAGTGAATACTAAAAGCAATACAAAATACAAATGCAGAAAAGAAAATGGGTGAGTACCAAGGGGATGGCAAAGAATTTTGGAAGGTTAGGTTAAAATTAACTCAAGAATCTCAAATCCATCTTGGTCCTTCCAAGTTTTGCTTATGACTGATTTTCACTAAGTCCTGTCTTATCAACCTTTCACTTAGTCTTTCTTTTTGGAGTTCTTCAAGTAGGTGGCATCTATCTATGATATATATAGAGAGAAATGGGTATTTCGTTAGACTTCCATGGCACTTATAGAGAGGATTCATTAAGCAATCAGATTTGCATGGACATTAGCAACCTTCTAACCGTCAACAATGCCTGCCTTGGTAACTGGTTCTGGGGGTTGCCAATATTCCTTAGAATTCTTTAGGAAATTTTAGTATCATTGGTTGAGTGTGTATGTGTGTGCGTGTTTAAAATTTCTACGTATTGGATACCCTTCTATATCTTGCTCCCGATAGAAGGGGTGGGGAGAAGGCAGGAGAGGGACTGCAAATTAAAATGCAGCATGATACATTCTAGCCAATTATCCAAACCAAAGGAAAAGGAATTATTCCTGTAGAGCATTCACAGAAACTCACTGGTCAGAAGGCTACTGAATCTCCTAGTTTTCAACATCTGGTTTAGGAATCCACAGAAAATCCTGCAGGATCCTTGCTGGGAGCTTCAGAGAAGATCCAGGCAAGAAAGAGGCGGTTTGCATGTGTGTATTCACATGAGGCATGCACATCTGAAGTGTGTGTGTGTGTGTGTGTGTGTATGTGTGTTATCTCTTTGTGGGGTCATCATCTAACGCTCTTTGTGATGCACATTCTAAATTAGGCAAAAGGGATGAATCTTTCAAATGCAGATCATGTTTGCATTAGAAGAGCAATGAGAACACTTGTCAGTTTCAGAACATTTATGTGCTAGAAGTACTGTTAGCAGAAGAGCAGTTTAGATAAATTCAAGACTTTTTTTGCTGATCACAAACATTAAGCTTCACACCTGAAGCCCTCAGCCCCCCGCTGTGCTCTAATCCTGGCACCATTCACCCTTAGAGACTCAGAGTGCTGTGCCTCAGCTCTCAAACCTTTGATTGCCCTTACTTTGAATGCCACCACCTGCAAAAATGCCTTTTTATTCCCTTTGAGCCTCTTGAGAAGGAAGTAAAAATGATAATTCATGACAAACATTAATTAATTGTTTACAAGATGATCTTTTCTTTTTCCAACTTCTGTTCAGCAGACATGTTGAACTGCAAGATTCCACTCGCAACGCCAGGTCCGTCAAGAGGCCTGCATTGTTGTTTCTCACTGAGGCATAGGACCGACTGCAGGCCATTGTTTCTAAAGCTCAAGTGGGCCTGTCTGGTTCGGGTTGGAAGAATAGGGGTGACATGCGTGAGTTCCCCAGTATAAAAGAACTACCAGTTCTAGAAGGGTACGGGAGTTTAACCACTAATGCAGAGTAAATAAACATTTTTCACCACCTCTTGCTCCATGTGATTTTTTTTTAAAGGTCAAGAGCTGCCATTACAGTATTTTAAAAGCTTCAAATTATGCTTAAAGAACATATCACTAAACTCAGAGAAACCTTATCAGAATTGAGGAACCTACTGTGATTGGTCCTTGAGTTTATCATCACTGGGACTGGGACTGCAAAAGGAATGCAGGTACCCCATTGTTTCTGATCTCCTGCCATTTGCGCAAAGTGGATGTTGCCCAACTTCTTCCAAATTTTCTTGGAACTACGGAGAGTGCTGAGACACTTCAATTTCAAAATTTCATATGGTCCACGCATTCTGGAGCGGCAAGAGTAAAGGGCAGGGACGTTTCACCACAAACATGTCCAAAATGCAGAGAATGGGTCATGTTCCTGTGACACTTCCAAATGTGTGTGAAAGAAACAAGAGAGGAGTAAAAGGCAGAGGGAGATTTCTTTTTTAAATTAAAGAATAAAAAGCTTACTTCAAGGAAGTGTAGAGTAACAGCAGAAAGACTTCCTCAGCAACTAAGGTTTTCAGATTTCAAATTAGGAGCCCTTAGATCACAGCTGCTAGGCTAAAAATCAATTCTATATTTTCTGAGTTAATACTACGGATTGCACTTAACAGACATGGAGACTAATAAGGTATGCAGAAGGAGTAAAAGCAGCGCACACACACAAATTCAGGCCTTAGTTTTGGCCATGATCCAGCACAATGATGTTTCAACCAGATTTGAAAAAAAAAAAAAAAATCAATAACATCTGTGGTATAATGGTTAATTAAAGCAGCTCTTCAGCAGAGCTCAGGAGGAGAGGCTCGGCCTGAAATTCAGACAGCTGAAGCTTGATTATCAGGAAAGAATGCTTTTTTAGCTACGAGTGGATAGGCCAAAAGCTGCAGTGTGCCGAAATGGGGAGAAAAATTGCTTTTATTTTAACTTTCTTTTGGTAATCAATACATGCTTTTCACCTGTATTAGGACACTGCTCCAATCCAAAGCCTGTTACTCTACTTCAGCATCAATTCTAGCTACCATCTTTTGAAATTCAGGTTTGAAAAGGAGCCCCCAGCCCCTGCAAAGCGAAGAAACAAAGATGCAGGTGTGGGTGCATGTCCTGAAGACCAGTTAAAGATCAGGCTCTAGATGGTCTGAAGGCTTTAATCAATAAGCTATGAGCAAGGCTGATCTGACCTTGGGATACACAGAGGTCAAAGCCAAAGCACTAAGGTGGCACAATAAAACTACTAAAAATTCTCAAGGAAACTATGAAGAGCAGAGTCAAATTTCCCACTTTTTCCAATTGTTCTGAGTACTGTGCTAGGGATGTTTTCCTCACCTTTTTAAGGACAAACGTCAAAGAATCAACACTGATGTGTGCTGGCTACAGACAGCAAAGTCAGTAGGTGACTTCTCTAAAGAGAGAACTGTTGGTTACAACCCAACAACCCATCTGACTATTGGCACCTTGCACTGACTTCTGTCTTGACTAGAAATGTCTATGAGGGCCACAAATTTCCAAACTCCCTCTAGTCAACTGCACTCAGAAAAGGGGCAGAGTGAGGGTTCAGGAGTTTCATGACAGAGAGACACTGGAGTGAGATCTTCGAGGAGGTGGAAGAGTTTCCATACAGACAAGGTTGAAAAAAAGGCAGAGAAGGCATTCAGAATTGATGTACACGTGTGTAAATTATAGAAACGGTTTAGAAGAATATGTATATAGTAAGTGATACAAATGTTTTATAAAATCTTCATAATCAATCTTCATATTTTATATTGGCTCTCCTTATTTTAAAAACTATCAGGATCAGAGATTCCAATGCCTTCCTTTATAGCTAGTGCAATCAACTAGTTCTTCTTCCGTTTGGCCACACTTTCTCACTGGAGGTTGGAAAATTTACTGGTGTTTTCTCTAAATTAAATGCATCCAGCATCTTTGACTCTTAACCAAGAGTCCAGAATTTATTTATTTGCCAGCATTTAGTCACATACTTAGCAACATGGAACTGGGAGATGTAGAATTTATTCTAGAGTCACTTGTTCACCCAGAAGTCATGTTAAAATAACCATATTAGGCCCAAGCAGTAGCTGCTCATGCCAAGCTCAGTGTCAGCAAACCAAAACTTCACTCAGTTTCTATGCTTGGCTCTCCAAAAAGAGGAAGGCTTGGGTCAACCACTTAGTGCCTGCCTCTCAGCATAAGTTAATATTATGAAAATATTATGTTTTTCTAAAGACTTTATAAATCATGAATTGACTGTAGAATTTTTTTCATTTGGCAAGGAAAAATGCTATAAATATATATGATTCAGATATTTTTTATAGGAGAATTACACACACAAATGAAGATCAAATGAACAGATTTGAAAAATGCTTTGAAGATGGCATTAAGTATTATGTAAACATACACATAAAGGGTTGTATTATGTTTGTTATATTAACACATTTTCATTAGGATTTCCAAAGAAAGTAAAGGAGGTACCACTGGGGTAAGTTTTAATGCAGACTGGCATGATAAAAAGATTTAAACTGTGCAGAGAGATAGCTCATAAATGCTGAGGAAGCATTTTCATTGAAAATGAAGTAATATATATGATGGAGTATAATTCATTCATTCAACAGTGGTTACCTGTAGGATATGACAGGGAAAAGTAAGGAGGAATATTAACCTAGGATGAATTGAGTAATACAGCAAATGTAAAATCTTGCTGTTTGAATATTCAAACCCTGTAGGTCAATTAAACTCTAAATTCAGTTTCTAAGTGAAACTCACTTAATTTTTATTTTCTGTGAGAATTACACCTGGGAGAATACTAAAATGACTCATAACCACTTAGCCAGTAACATCACCAGCTACCTATTATAGGGAATTTCAACTCTTATTAGGGTTTTTTCCTTCATTTTGTTTTGTTGGAATAGTCACTGCACACTAAATACACCATTAGAAGAACAAATATTAATGCCTAGAACTTTTCATTTTGAGGCCTTTATGCACATCACCAACTTAATTCAAATAACATTAGCAAGGCAGGCAGTATATAAAGTAATGCCTATTTTACAGATGGGAGAATATGGCAAAATTGCTTAACTCAAGGCAACACTGACACCAGAGAAAGGTGGGGGTTGAAGTGGTCATGGCCACAATGAAATGAAATTCTTAGATCCCCAAAATGTGTTGCGGACTGTATGTCTTTTATTTTTAAAATACTCTTTTGGGGCACCTGGGGGACTCAGTTGATTAATCATCTGCCTTCTGTTCAGTCATGATCCCAGGGTCCCAGGATGGAGCCCTGGGTCAGGCTCCCTGCTCAGCCGGCAGTCTGCCTCTCCCTCTGGTCCCCACCCCCAGCTCATGTCCTCTCTCAGTCTCTCTTGCTCTCTCTCAAATAAATAAATAAAATCTTAAAAATAAAAGAAATAAGATGTTCTTTTGCCATTAGACCGGTAATCAAAGTGGAATCAGACTCAATAGATCTATCGTGTCTGATCTGTAGCAAGTACTAAGGACCCAATGTGCTGTGTCTGGCTCATCGTTAATTATCCTTCAACACTGTAAAAATGTCCTGATTTATGACCATTTGTTTTATTGTTTAGTTTCTATGGCCTTTAGTGTTACCACATATAAAATTTGCAGAATAATTTCATACTTAGTTATTAACCATACATACTTATCTCACATGCTTATATGAGATAAAGGTGGTGAATGTTTGAAAACTCAACTCAGTTTCAGCTGTCTTCTGCACAGCATACTCCAAACTCCCCTAAACACAAAGAAAGGAAAACTTACGCTGCCTAAAAAACCAACAACTCAGTGCCGGCATCTTAGAGAATTATATTTACTAAAACTTTACTTACTTTCCGTAGAGAAGTATAAGACTGAGAAAGCTATAATGAGATAAATAATAATCAGCCTATGATATGTTTCAACAAACTCAACAGCCCTTTCTCACCTACGGCCGACATTTCTGACTGGCTTATTCAACACTGTTCCCAAGCCCCCTCTCCCCTGCCCCAGAAACACTAGCTCTGCAGACATGCCAATGTGGTCTCGTTCTTCTTCCTTGTGCCTCCACTGGAAAACTTAGAGACTGGCTCTTAAAACCACGTGAGGACACGAATGTAGATAAAAAACCAATACTCTCAGGATCACAGAACGGAAAGAAAGGAAGTTGGTAATAGTTGAACTGCCAGTCCAATCCTGAAACTGCCCACCCATAGGCATAATGGGTAAACAAACGTTACAGTCTTTAAACTGTTAGGTTTTTGTTACTTGTAGGTGAAAATATTCCTAACTGAAATATCACACAGAAAATGGTGGGAAGGAACATAGCTTCACCATAGTTACATATCTTCTCTGGCTCAGGACAGATATAACTGGGAAGCTCTCCACTACTGTGCAGATATTACATTTTATAATAAATCATTTTTATGTCTCTGATAACACAAAAGGAATCAGTGCGTAAGAAAATATATGAAGTCCAGAAATACACAAAGGAAAGAGAAAATCACCATAATCTCACTACTTAGAGATAACAGCTATGAATATTTTCCTATATACACCTCTCTTAAATTGTTAAAAATCAGAAGCATACATTTCTCGTTTCCCTCTGTCAAACTACAGGTATATAAATCATGCATAAATATGTACACACATTACTTCATAAAATGAAATCATTCTAATCCATTCAACTGTATTTTCTCTTTTAATATATGTTGAAGATATTTCCATGCTAATCAACATCTATTTGCATGGATATACATTTGACTGTATAGAGTTTCACTGGATGGTGATACCCAAGTTTATTTTAACATCTAAAAATTTTAGATATTAAAAAACAGCATTTGGCATTCAATTATATACATAAGATACATATACTTCTCTTGGTACAAAAACATAAATATATACTTCCATCTACATATAAATACACATATATCCTTTTCAAATTTAAAAAAAATTTCACATAATGCTGTGCTTGCAGGTTTGATTATCTTTTTCTACTAATTAATATTTTATATATTTATCTATTGCATTTTTTAAGGATTAGGTTCTATAACTAGTATTTTTAAAAAAATTTATTTTATTTAAATTCATTTAATTAACATATAGTGTAATATTAGTTTCATAGGTAGAGTTCAGTGATTCATCAGTTGCATATAACACCTTGTGCTCATTATATTATCTTAATGGCTTTATGATACTTTGCTATTTGGGAATATTAGCATTTAATCAGTATCTCTGTTAGTCATTTAGACTATTCCCAACTTTCGTTGCAAAAAGTCACCAACCCAAAACAAAATTATTTACATATGTCCAAGATAATTTTTTTTCTTTTTTTAAGATTTTATTTATTTATTTGATAGAGAGAGATCACAAGTAGACAGACAAGCAGGCAGAGAGAGAGAGGGAAGCAGGCTCCCTGCTGAGCAGAGAGCCCGATGTGGGACTCGATCCCAGGACCCTGAGATCATAACCTGAGCTGAAGGGAGCAGCTTAATCCACTGAGCCACCCAGGCACCCCAAGATAATTTTCTTAAGGTATATTCCTAAAAGTAGAATTACTGGGGTCAAAAAGAATATTTAAATTAAAAAAAAAAAGATTTTATTTATTTATTTATTGGTCAGAGAGAGAGAGAGAGAGAGAGCAAGTACAAGCAGGTAGAACAACAGGGAGAGGGAGAAGTAGGGAAGAAGAACAGGGAGAAGCTCCCTATTCCCCAGGAATCCTGCTGCAGAGCTCAATCCCAGGACCCTGAGATCATGACCCAAGCTGAAGGCAGATGCTTAACCAACTGAGCCACCCAGGCATCCCTAGTTTTTTTTTTTTTTTAAGATTTTATTTATTTGGTGGAGAGAAATCACAAGTAGGCAGAGAGGCAGGCAGAGAGAGAGAGGGGGAAGCAGGCTCCCTGCTGAGCAGAGAGCCCCATACGGGGCTGGATCCCAGGACCCTGAGATCATGACCTGAGCCAAAGACAAAGGCTTTACCCACTGAGCCACCCAGGCGTCCCAGTCCCTACATTTTTTTAAATTAAGTTTTTAATTTTAATTCCATTATTATTAACATACAGTGTTACATTAGTCTCAGGTGTACAATATAGTGATTCAACAAATCTATATATTACTCAGTGCTCATCATGATACGTGTACAATTTGAGCATTTACATTTTTAAAGCTTTTAAAGTATTTTTAAATGGTTGTCCGAAACCATTGTAATACCTTGCACTCCTGCTAACAGTGTAAGAATATCCATTTCCCTGAAACTGGAATGCATCTGGAGGAAGACAAAATACTGTTCCCCACTGACCCCTTATTTCCTCAACTATGTACATTTACAAAATGCCTTTGCCAGAAACTTACAAAAAAAAAAAAAGAAACAGAGTTGGGCACCTGGGTGGCTCAGTTGTTAAGCATCTGCCTTTGGCTCAGGTCATGATCCCAGATCAAGGCCCACATCCCGCTTCCTGCTTGGCAGGAAGCCTGCTTCTCCTTCTCCCACTCCCCCTGATTGTGTTCCCTCTCTCTCTGTGTCTCTCTCCAACAAATAAATGAATAAAAAAACCTTAAAAAAAAAAAAAAAAACAAAGTTGAATGTGTTAGAAATTCGTGTGGGCAGTGGTAGGCAGAGTCCTGGCAAGGGCACTCCCTACCAATAAGCAGTAGAGGCTGGGGCACAGCAGGGCAAGTGGGGAGGAACAGAAGCTGCTGCAGAGAGAGACGCCTGGGGGTTTCACTGTTTGCAGTCAGCAAACGGGGTGCTAGAGGGAGGTAGAAGAGCTCACCTAAGTGTATCATGGCTAAAAAAAAAAAGCCACCACTTTGATTCATCCTTCATGGATGATATCCAAAACACTCTCCTCTTCACACTCCTTCAAACCGAAAAAGGCAAAATTTTCTACAGAGAAGAAAAAAGTGCGGCCTCCTATTTCCATTCTTCAAAGTAAATACCCAAATTATACAGAGTGAGAAGGGACAGTAGGTTATGGTCCAAGTAGATCATATTAAATGAAAACCAACTTGTCTTTCATATGTGAAGCCAACAGACTCTTAAAAGTATAATATGGTCCTGCTCTAGTAGATACAGATCCCAAATTATATGAACGTGCTATACACATTATATGCCTAGAGTCAACTTTATCAATGGGAAATTCCAATATGAACTCCATCGATGATTTCTATTACCAAACAGATTTTTTTAAATGATAAAATTATAAAATTCTAATTTAAAAAAAGTCTAGGGGCTCCTGGGTGGCTCAGTCAGTTGGGCACCCAATTCTTGATTTCAGCTCAGGACTGTGAGTTGGAGCCCCTGCTTAAGATTCTTTCTCTCCTCCTCCCTCTTTCTCTTACCCTCTCTCCTCCCCAAAATAAAATAAAATAAGTCTATTGAGGAGCCCAACTAGACATGATACCTAAAAGTGGGAGACATTAGTTTGGTTCACAGGTGCTGGGAGTCACTGAAGGAGCTAGAGCCGTAGGGGCACAGCTTGTATTTCTCTTTATAAATAAGAACTTGATGGGGGGATTTAGGCTCAGCCCTCAGGTACTGGATCCATGCTTCTGGGCTCTCCCCTGGCTGGCGGGGGTCCCCCTCCACTAGAAGAATTGACAGTTTCTAGCCAAGGCTGAGGTATCCAGTGAGCACGGTAGGCACAGTGCCTTGGGCCCACAACACTTTTTTTTTTTTTAAAGATTTTATTTATTTATTTGACAGTGAGAGATCACAAGTAGAGAGGCAGGCAGAGAGAGAGGGGGAAGCAGGCTCCCTGCTGAGCAGAGAGAACCCGATGTGGGGCTCGATCCCAGGACCCTGAGACCATGACCTGAGCCAAAGGCAGTGGCTTTAACCCACTGAGCCACCCAGGCGCCCCAAGGCCCACAACACTTTTAAGGATCCACAAAAATGTTACTTTTTCATTTCTTTGAAAATCAGGACTAAGGCAGGGTCTGGCAGAAAGAGAACAGTCCTGGGTTCTAGGCCAACTCTTCCATGAATTGGCCCGATGATCCTGAGTTCAGGACCACTTTAAAGAGGCTTTAGGAATTCAGAGAAGAACTGTATCCTTATGAATGAAGAATGTTCAGGAAACACAATATGCGCTTGCACAGGGCTTAAAGAAATGCTAAAATCTAATTTGGTAGCTGCTGAATGGCACGCATCTATAGAACAGTTGGCCTTCTAATCATCTGATTTACCGTTTGTACTTTTCTTCAGTGCCTTCTGTCAATACCTAGTCTCCCTATGTTAGATCGTGACGTTATGTGTGTGTTCTAAGCAGGAAGCACTTTAAAAAGGAAGCCATGCCTTTTAGCACCAGTTATTCACTAGACTTTAAGAATTTCTCCTTTTCATTGAAAAGGAACATACAGTTCTCTTGATATTGTAGCCTAAAGGAAAATGGGCTGTCAGCAAAAGAGGTAATTTAGCCAGAATTCCTGTGCTCTGTACTTGAGCTACAAACAGGGTCTTCATAAGGGCCTTGTGCACTTTTAAACTTTAATAACTCGGGTTGTACGTGTTAGAGAAACAATCTGTAAACGGTACTCAAAGGTAAATGTATTAAACTTTAGGACAACTACATTGCACAACTGCACACAATATGTACTCATTTCAGATCCTGTGACAAATGAAATATGGCCAGCAGAATTGAAGTTCATGACAGCTCTAAGAAGAAAATTGAATTTGCCTTTAAATTCCATTTACAGTATACTATCATGTCTACCTCGTATGCTTTTGAAGTTAAAAGTTTAATAATGGCACAGAGACTTTATAAAGATCCTGTACTTGAATTCAGTGATAAGTATAGTTTGAGAGAACATCACACCATCTCTTAGCAAAGATAATATACCTGCTTACTTTGTCTGCTTTTAAAACAGCTTCAGAAACAGAAAGTAGAGTAAGTCTCCACAGTTGGTACAACTCAGTAAACAACAATAAAACAGAATATCTGAAACCAGAGCCTAGTTCCAAGCTTTGCCAAGAGCTTGAGTGACTCAGGAAAATCAGTTCCCTCTCCTGTCCCCCAGGTTTCTTCATTCCATGCTAAAAACAGTTACAGGGGCCACCAACTCTTATGAGCCTCTGTGCGTGTGTACAAAGAAAAGAGTTACTGTCTTACCCTCTATATTTGCCTGGTCAAAAGCCTATTCCAGTGTATCTCAATATGAAGACAAAACACTAGGAAAAAGCACAAAACAAATGGAGTTACTATTCCCTCCCTCTTTCCCAAACTACAGGTTGCAAATCTACCAAAAAAATCTGGGCGTGTGCATTTGAGAGGGGGAACAAGAATGAGGTTCTCTTAAAGTCCTTGCTGAATACATAGAGCCGAGAGCTGGGACAGAGTTACACAATTTGCAGATTGCTTTGGCTGGTCTCTGTGTGCTTTGCAAAGTGATTCATTTCCTTTATTTGGTCAAGATAGAGAAATATTGGGCACATACAAATTTGATGTGGTTTTTTGACTGGAATAGTTAATCAGGTAAGTAGGTAAGATTTCATGATAGACATGGAGAGCATTTTAACATTTAAGACTAAGGGCAGCTGGAGAAAACGGTGTAATCCAAAGATGTCCATATTCCCAGCTTCCCCTCCTGGAAACTTCTGCTCCTCCTCATTGCTTTCCTGCTTTCCTGAAGGGGCACAGGTATTGTTCTGCTCCATTACAACTTTCTTCCTAAGGGCATCTGATAAACATCTTACACTTGGGGCTCCTGGGTGGCTCAGTGGGTTAAGCCTCTGCCTTTGACGCCAGTCATGATCTCAGAGTCCTGGGATCGAGCCCTGCATTGGGCTCTCTGCCTCTCTCCTCTCCCCCACCACTTCTGCTTCTCTGCCTAGTTGTGACCTCTGTAAAAAAAATAAAATCTTTAAAAAAACAAAAAGCAAAAAAACTCACCTTCACATTAAGTTGCAAGCTGCTACTAACTCCACCAGTGGTACTGTATTTTAATAGAAGCCAAGTTCAAGGAGTAAACTGATTGAATGATCAGTTTGACTGAATGACTGAATGACTGAATGATTTCAGGCAACCCTGAAGTTGGAGAAATATCAAGGGGGAAGCAAAAGCAAAGAGGCAGGCCTTGTTTAGAGCCCTGAAATTCTGGAGTGAGCAGTCTTCTCCCCGGTCAACTCTGCCCTCAGCAGTTAGCTAGGCTCTACCCAAAGTAGGCCATGGGTTGCACGCAGACTTTGGGAGATAAACTGGAAATGCAGATTTTGGGGTGACCTGGTGGGCTTCAATATTTGGAAAAAATGGACATGACATTGCTTCTCTGGAGTTTTTTCTTCAAAGTCCTCAGATAAGACTGTGACAACCTGGAAAGTTGAAGAAGCAGCTAATATCTCAATTGCCGTTGACTCAAGAACAGGCAGTGGGCTAGGCCCCTTAGCTCTAGGGCTGCCGCAGGAGGGGCCCTTGGATCAGTAAAGTCAGGACTTACTCCATTTAATAGAATTTAACCAAACAAAGATGTACTCTATTCTGGACTATTTATAACTTTGAAGGCATGAATTAGAAAAAGTTCGTCTATGCTGGTATTGGCTTGAAAAGATTTTGTTGAATCCAAACTTTGGAGTAGAATCTTTTTTCAGAGTAAAGGTTTTGGGCTACTGAAATATGTTGTTGCCTCCATCCCACTGGTTTTTCATTAGGGGCTTTCCAAAAATGTTATACTATTATTATATTGTTATTTGATTTGTGGTAATGTATTTGCACACTCACTCTAAACTCTCTTCCTTGGCCTATCTTTGATGGAATTGCCCTCTCTTTATAAATAGGGCAGGTAGCCAGCATGCTTCAGACAAAAAAAGTTCCAGTTTAAATGGAGCATCAATCAAAAGTACAAATGCCAAAGCTCTTTCTTCAAGTTCTCTGCTATCATTTGGGGAAAAAGAGAACACCTAATGTATCATCTTGATGCATATGGTCTTGCCCTCATAGGGAAAAGCTTTTAGAATGCTCAAGGCAGCATTTACAGCATTCCGACATTTTTAAAACTTTAATTCAAGTGTGAATTAGTACTCTTGGTTTGTTTCTTTTTTTTCTCTTTTTCTTTTTCTTTTTTTTTTTTTTTAAGATTCTATTTATTTATTAGACAGACAAAGATCACAAGTAGGCAGAGAGGCAGGCAGAGAGAGAGAGAGGGGAAAGCAGGCTTCCTGTCTAGCAGAGAGCCCGATACGGGGCTCAATCCCAGGACCCTGGGACTATGACCTGAGCCAAAGGCAGAGGCTCTAACCCACTGAGCCACCCAGGTGCCCCTTGGTTTGTTTCTTTTATGTGCTAGCTAACCTAAAGTTTTCACTGGGAAGTCTCTTGAGTAATGCTTGGAAAAATTGTTCTCCTCTATGTTCCACCCATAGCGCTGGTGTCATACCTTCTAGTCCTGGTTCTCCTACCTAATCTCTCTGAACTTCAGTTTCTTGTCTATAAAAAAAAATAAAGACAGAAAAATAGAGACAATAATATCAATGTGTATTACTAAACAACAAGAAAAGTCCCTACACACCAAAACACGCACCTGCTAGAGGCTCTCACACAGAGCAGGAGTGAAAGCAGTACACCTCTATTCTGCTTCTCCTTTATCCCTGTGTTCCTCGTGGAGCAGACTGCTTTAGCTAACACTGACATTCCTTCCAGACAGACTGCTAAAAGGACTAAGGAAAAAAAACAAATTTTTATTATACTATTAAGCCAGAAAAGCATACTTGAATGAACTTTGTGCATCTCTTTAAGAAAATGTTTACAAATACCAGGATTTCTTCATTTCTGAATCAAATGCACCAAAAAGGACCAGTCCCATATGAAAGAAGGAAGCACAGTCAGGGCTCAGGTGTCCCTGAACAGTCTTGCTGCCTTCAGCATTGGAAACCACACTGCCCCCTAACATGTCTCAGACTGTCACAGACTTAGATGAGATAAAGTTACAGTGAAGTGCTCTGCTCTCCCTTAAACAGTCTGCAATATGAAGCATTGTTATGACCTACCATGACCTACCAGCATAGTTAAGATGTTAAAAATAACTCTGGCCTCCTGGGTGGCTCAGTGGGTTAAGCCCCTGCCTTCAGTTCAGGTCATGATCTCAGGGTCCTAGGATTGAGCCCTACATCGGGCTCTCTGCTCAGCAAGAAGCCTGCTTCCCCCTCTCTCTCTGCCTGCCTCTCTGCCTACTTGTGATCTCTCTCTCTCTTTCTCTCTCTCTCTGTGTCAAATAAATAAATAAAATCTTTAAAAAGTTTTAACAATAAACATTTATATGAATAAGTGTTAACAGTTTGCATTCTTTTGGTCCCCTTTTATAAAAATAACTCTAAAAAAATTTTTTAAAAACCTCTAGAATTCTTTTTTGTTTCTGATATTTATTACACTTGCTATTCTTTTTTGCTTTGAGCGTTATTTCCCAATCAAATTTCCTGAAAATTTTTTTTCTTGAAAATTTCTGTTCATTCTCCAAAAACAGCTTTATTTTTTTATTTTTATTTATTTTTTTTATTTTTTATAAACATATATTTTTATCCCCAGGGGTACAGGTCTGTGAATCGCCAGGTTTACACACTTCACAGCACTCACCATAGCACATACCCTCCCCAATGTCCATAATAACCCCACCCCCCCTCCCAACCCCCCTCCCCCCAGCAACCCTCAGTTTGTTTTGTGAGATTAAGAGTCACTTATGGTTTATCTCCCTCCCAATCCCATCTTGCTTCATTTACTCTTCTCCTGCCCCCTTAATCCCCCATGTTGCATCTCCTCTCCCTCATATCAGGGAGATATATGATAGTTGTCTTTCTCCAATTGACTTATTTCGCTAAGCATGATACCCTCTAGTTCCATCCACGTCATCGCAAATGGCAAGATTTCATTTCTTTTGATGGCTGCATAGTATTCCATTGTGTATATATACCACTTCTTCTTTATCCATTCATCTGTTGATGGACATCTAGGTTCTTTCCATAGTTTGGCTATTGTAGACATTGCTGCTATAAACACTCGGGAGCACGTGCCCCTTCGGATCACTACATTTGTATCTTTAGGGTAAATACCCAGTAGTGCAATTGCTGGGTCATAGGGTAGTTCTATTTTCAACATTTTGAGGAACCTCCATGCTGTTTTCCAGAGTGGTTGCACCAGCTTGCATTCCCACCAACAGTGTAGGAGGGTTCCCCTTTCTCCGCATCCTCGCCAGCATCTGTCGTTTCCTGACTTATTAATTTTAGCCATTCTGACAGGTGTGAGGTGATATATCTCATTGTGATTTTGATTTGTATTTCCCTGATGCCGAGTGATATGGAGCACTTTTTCATGTGTCTGTTGGCCATCTGGATGTCTTCTTTGCAGAAATGTCTGTTCATGTCTTCTGCCCATTTCTTGATTGGATTATTTGTTCTTTGGGTGTTGAGTTTGCTAAGTTATTTATAGATTTTGGACACCAGCCCTTTATCTGATATGTCGTTTGCAAATATCTTCTCCCATTCTGTCAGTTGTCTTTTGGTTTTGTTAACTGTTTCCTTTGCTGTGCAAAAGCTTTTGATCTTGATAAAATCCCAATAGTTCATTTTTGCCCTTGCTTCCCTTGCCTTTGGCGATGTTCCTAGGAAGATGTTGCTGCGGCTGAGGTCGAAGAGTTTGCTGCTTGTGTTCTCCTCAAGGATTTTGACGGATTCCTTTCTCACATTGAGGTCCTTCATCCATTTTGAGTCTATTTTCCTGTGTGGTATAAGGAAATGGTCCAATTTCATTTTTTGGCATGTGGCTGTCCAATTTTCCCAACACCATTTATTGAAGAGGCTGTCTTTTTTCCATTGGACATTCTTTCCTGCTTTGTCGAAGATTAGTTGACCATAGAATTGAGGGTCTATTTCTGGGCTCTCTATTCTGTTCCATTGATCTATGTGTCTGTTTTTGTGCCAGTACCATGCCGTCTTGATGATGACAGCTTTGTAATAGAGCTTGAAGTCCGGAATTGTGATGCCACCAACTTTGGCTTTCTTTTTCAATATTCCTTTGGCTATTCGAGGTCTTTTCTGGTTCCATATAAATTTTAGGATTATTTGTTCCATTTCTTTGAAAAAAATGGATGGTACTTTGATAGGAATTGCATTAAATGTGTAGATTGCTTTAGGTAGCATAGACATTTTCACAATATTTATTCTTCCAATCCAGGAGCATGGAACATTTTTCCATTTCTTTGTGTCTTCCTCAATTTCTTTCATGATTACTTTATAGTTTCCTGTGTATAGATTCTTAGCCTCTTTGGTTAGGTTTATTCCTAGGTATCTTATAGTTTTGGGTGCAATTGTAAATGGGATTGACTCCTTAATTTCTCTTCCTTCTGTCCTATTGTTGGTGTAGAGAAATGCAACTGATTTCTGTGCATTGATTTTATATCCTGACACTTTACTGAATTCCTGTACAAGTTCTAGCAGTTTTGGAGTGGAGTCTTTTGGGCTTTCCACATATAGTATCATATCATCTGCAAAGAGCGATAGTTTGACTTCTTCTTTGCCGATTTGGATGCCTTTAATTTCTTTTTGTTGTCTGATTGCTGAGGCTAGGACTTCTAGTATTATGTTGAATAGCAGTGGTGATAATGGACATCCCTGCTGTGCTCCTGACCTTAGCGGAAAAGCTTTCAATTTTTCTCCATTGAGAATGATATTTGCGGTGGGTTTTTTGTAGATGGCTTTGATAATATTGAGGTATGTACCCTCTATCCCTACACTTTGAAGAGTTTTGATCAGGAAGGGATGCTGTACTTTGTCAAATGCTTTTTCAGCATCTATTGAGAGTAGCATATGGTTCTTGTTCTTTCTTTTATTAGTGTGTTGTATCACATTGATTGATTTGCGGATGTTGAACCAACCTTGCAGCCCTGGAATAAATCCCACTTGGTCGTGGTGAATAATCCTTTTAATGTACTGTTGAATCCTATTGGGTAGTATTTTGGTGAGAATTTTTGCATCTGTGTTCATCAAGGATATTGGTCTGTAGTTCTCTTTTTTGATGAGATCCTTGTCTGGTTTTGGGATCAAGGTGATGCTGGCCTCATAAAAGGAGTTTGGAAGTTTTCCTTCCATTTCTATTTTTTGGAAAAGTTTCAGGAGAATAGGAATTAGTTCTTCTTTAAATGTTTGGTAGAATTCCCCCGGGAAGCCGTCTGGCCCTGGGCTTTTGTTTTTTTGGAGATTTTTGATGACTGTTTCAATCTCCTTACTGGTTATGGATCTGTTCAGGCTTTCTATTTCTTCCTGGTTCAGTTGTGGTAGTTTATATGTCTCTAGGAATGCATCCATTTCTTTCAGATTGTCAAATTTGTTGGCGTAGAGTTGCTCATCGTATGTTCTTATAATTGTCTGTATTTCTTTGGTGTTAGTTGTGATCTCTCCTCTTTCATTCATGATTTTATTTATTTGGGTCCTTTCTCTTTTCTTTTTGATCAGTCTGGCCAGGGGTTTATCAATCTTATTAATTCTTTCAAAGAACCAGCTCCTAGTTTCATTGATTTGTTCTATTGTTTTTTTGGTTTCTATTTCATTGATTTCTGCTCTGATCTTTATGATTTCTCTTCTCCTGCTGGGTTTAGGGTAAAAACCTCTAGAATTTTTATCATGCCTCACTCTGACAGAGACATTCTTCATCATAATTTGGTGCAAACTCTTTAATTACCATAGTTCTAATAATTTCCTTATTTTGAATAGTTCTGTTAGATTCCTTTTGACACAATCATATTATTTTCTTCCTTTAACCTGTTCATGTAACAAACAGCACTGATCCACTGCCCAATGTTAGACCATTCTTGTATTCTCAAAGTAAATAGGAGCTGCTAATATGTTGACATTATAGTCAGGATTTCTTTTTTCAGGATTTCTGTTTTGAGATTTATATGTGAATCCATCCTCTTATAGGTCCCTATTTTGTTTCCCATATGTGTCTTTTAAGCAACATGCAATTAGAATTTGATATGTGACACACAGCACAAAACATGCTTTAGCTATTAATATATTCTGTGGCTCTAGATCTGGCTTTATGTTAAAAATTATTTTTTACAATATTCTTCTTTAAAAAAATGTTTTGTTTGTTTTGTGAGTTGTACAGTAGTCCTTGCAGAATGGGAAACCTTACCATCACAGAGATCCGTTCCATCTGTATACAGTTCTAGCAGAAAGTTTATTTTTAATTGATTTAATACCCCCCAGCGCCCTACGCCTCCACTGCCTCCCTGCACATGCTCAGCCTTCTCTTCAAAAAATGTTTTATATATTATATTCATTTCAAGGATCATATTTTTATTGATCATTTAAACTTAATTCTTTAAGTGGGTCAGATTTTTACTGTTAGTCCTTTCACAGCGCAATTTCTCCTATTTTTTTAATCTATTTTCAATTCACATTTTGTTAGTTAATTTTCATGTTAACTATTCAAAATGGATGGTACAGGTCTAGATAACTTCGCTCAGCAACACAATGGGTCTGGGTCAGGGTGCTCCAGGGTTGTAGTAACTTGGAGACTTAGAACCACAAGGCTCTATCTTACTGATGGGTAATGACTGTCCAGTGAGGTTTTGCAGAGAATGCAGAACAGGCATGTTCTAAATCGTTCAAAATTTTGCTTGTTTGTGCCATTTCTAAAATAAATGGATATGTAAAAACTTGGGTGTGGTGCCAGTGGGCTCTGAGCTAACAAATCTCAGCCTCCAGGGAAGAAAGAAACAACCTAGGGGCTGATATACAGAGGCCATCTTTGGCTCACTTATATAACATTTTTTAGTGATTTCCCCAACAAATTTTGCAAAGTCTGAATTCTTGGTTATGTGTGGCCACTGAAGTCTCCTTTCAGTTGTTTAGTGGTCAGCTAATGACTGGATAAGCATTTCCTTAAGTGTCTGGGACCAATTAATCTCTAGCTTGTATTTTATTCACATTCTCCTGCTTTTGTTGTTGTTGATTATTGTGGGGTTTTTTTTCCCTTCTACTTCACTGTCCATTCCTTTGTTTCTTTTGGCACTTATTTTTTCATCCCTTCAACCTCTAAATCCCAAGGGTGGGAGGGCTCAGTCCTTGGATTTCCTCTTTATCCATACTCACTTTGTTAGCAGTATGTACCTTTATGACTTCCAATACCATCTACCTGCTGACAGCTTCTCTATATCTCCAGCCTAGATCGCCCATCAATTTGACACTTGTATATGCAGTTGCCTTTTGATGATGATATGTCCATCTAGATATCTTGCAAGTAACTCACATTTAACATACACATTCAAAACCAAATCCTCACCCATAGCTATATTTGTTCTCAGTCTTCCCCACTGCAGTGAATGTCAACTCTATTCTTTCTGCTACTCAGACCAAAAATCTGAAGTTGTCCTTGACATCTTTATTTCTCTTGTATCATATTTAACCTGTTAGCAATCATGTTGGCTCTATCGTCAAGATTTATTCAGAATCCTGTCATTTTGCACTACTTCCAGTTGCTATTTCTGTGGTCCAAGCCACTAGTATTTTTTTTCTTGACTTTAAATAGCCTTCTAACTGATCTCCTAGCCCCCACCACTGCTTTCTCCCTCCAAAGTCTATTCTTATTAAAACGGCAAGAGTGATCCTTTAAAAATCCTATCAAGTCAGTCCTCTGTTCCAAACTCCTCAATGGCTTTTTCAGCCTTCTCAGTAAAAGCTCAAATTCTTTGAATGGTCTACAAGGTCTAAGTGGTCTAGTACCTCATTACACCACTAACCTCCTTTCTCAAATACTCCCTCTTCACACTCTGCTCCAGCCACACCTGCCAGCATGCTTGAACTTGCTGGTTCCTCTATCTAGAACTCTTGCCCCAGATACCAACCGGCTGGCTATTTCTGGTCTTAGCTGAATACCACCTTATTGGTGATATTTCCCTGGCCATCATTTTAAAAAAGTGAGCTCCCTCTTCCCACTGCAGACACTCTTTATCCCCCTTATTTTTCTTTGTTGTTCTTATCACCATCTAAAACACTACACTTCTGGAGCACCTGAGTGGCTCAGTGGGTTGAGCTTCTGCCTTCAGCTCAGGTCAAGATCCCAGGGTTCTGGGATCAAGACCCACATCGAGGGTGGGTCTTGCTCAGCGAGGAGTCTGCTTCTCCCTCCCCCTCTGCCTCACTCCGTGCTCCTGCACACACGTGCTTTCTCTCTCTCTCTAATAAATAAATTCTTTTTAAAAATACTACAGTTTTGTTTATATGTTTATTCTTAGTCTCCCCCAGTCTAAAATGTGAGCTCCAAGAGAGCAAGGATATCTATTTTGTTTACTGCTTTAACTTTACTATCTAGAATAGTGCATGGCATATTGTAGGTACTTAATAAATATTTGTTTTGAAACTGGATTTGACACATGTCTGCAAGAAACTTGGGTTTTAGAAAATAAAACATCCGATCCAACCCTAACCTGTGCCAGTCAGTCATCTTCTCTCTTCAGCTTGCCAGGCAACATAATTTGGTCGACACGGGCAAGTTAGTCCTTGAGGTACCCAGACTCTGTATTGCCTGGTGTCTGTGATAAGGATGCATTTAGATAGCTTTAAGATCATACTATTTTTTCATTTACATCTATACACATCATCATTCCTTCTAATTCACTGGCACTAATTTCTTACCTTTTGAACAACAACTTAAGATAGTTTTCTCTTAAGGTAAGCTCATAAACATTTATTTTAGAAAATTTTGAAAATCAAAGAAAATATGAGGAAAAATATCACTTCTCCCTATGCAAGTAAAATCAATGTTTGCATTTTATATTTCTTTATAGTGTTTTGTCTATTCCAAAAATGTATATTGTTCACATAATCATAACTATACTTATATTTTCCATTTGAATATACCACAAGTGAATAAAGTTTTCAAGTACTCTAAGTAGCTACAATGATTTGGGGAGACTTAAATGCTGAATTGGTAAACATTCGGCTAACCATTCTCTTGAAAGAAATCTGGTTTGAGCAAATTGCTTTCCCAGAGGCAGTCTCTCTAGGACAGCTGCTTAAACCAAAGAGGCTAATAATTACATCAAAACCTGTACTGGATGGTCTTATAAAAGGGTATCTGGTTTGCCATTAAAAATTATAATTGCATTAACCTCACATTTCTGGTGGTTGAAGCACTAAGGCTGACCTTTTTGCATTCCTTCCTCATATCTACCTGTAACTGTGACTTTGCAGAGAGGGGGCCTACCTCTTGGAGGTGAGTTAAGAGGGGACTCTCCAGCTGTCATGAGTGGAATTACCACTTTAATTTAATTACGGGTTTTCTTCAATGGGCCGGATGTTGTTAAAGTGATTTTATCTGTCATTTCTCCTGAAAGTTTGTGATCAGTTTGGTTAGTCCTTAGAATATTAATAGTCTGTTTCTTGATTCTAATTAAGTTACTAGTACCTAAGCAAAATAGCCATTAAGAGCTATGGAAATGTAATTGCTCCACCAACTGGTCAGCTATAATATTTTATTACAGCAATAGAAATGAAAACAATACTGTTTCCCTATAGGAAAACTTGCAAAAAAGTAATTTCATTTAAAAATAGGAACAGGTTTTTAAGAAAAGGTCATTCTTTGAAATAATTTGTGAAGTCAATTGCTTTTTTTCCTTCTTGTTGAATATGCTTTTTAAAACTTATTTTTCTAATTTATATTCCAAATTCCAATATGTTTATTAAATTCGTGTTCTTGTTCCTTGTGTGAGCCAGTGACTGAAACAGACTTAAGGTGGGACATTTCCCAAGAGTATTTACTATTAAAAGGGAACCCATAGTTAACCCCAATGCATACCAAGTTAGTTAACCTAAAAAACAAAACAAAACATCACCTAACTCTTTAGGTATGTGTAGTCTTCACATATACTGCTCTGCTTGTGGCAGTTTAAAAGAAAGAATATTTCTGACAATTGGTTTTTTACATCTTTCTATTTATTTTTCCCATTCCATTAAGTCACTAAGCCCTCTTGTGTGAAAAGAAAATAGTCTATTATGTTTTTGCTCCTCGGAGCTTTTCCCAAGAGAGACTACTCTCAGTACTGTGACAATCCTCCATAAGAAAAAAGTTGCTCAGACATGGCCAGAGAGGAGGCAGGAAACCCAGAAGTCTGGTTTCTCCTTGCCATCAGCCTTCCGTGTGGGTTTGGGAGCCCATGGAACTTTTTTGGGTCCGAGTCTCCTTATCCATAACTTGAGACCCTCCTATAGATCACCCTACTTCTAGCTCTAACCAATCCATGACTTCATCTTGTCCATGAGTTGCGATTACACTTATGAATAAAAAGGCATAAAATTCTTCATGAAATGTGGATGCTTTAGAGCTGTGTGCTGAGTACTGATTATAAAAGAACTTCTGACAAATACCACGTGAAGGATGGTTAGATTTATGTGTGTTTATATGGTGGGATACACACACGCATACATTTATTTACACACACCATCCTTCTTACTCAACTCACCTCATATGATGCTGACAGTGGACTACCAGTTTGTCACTTTTTCACTCAAAGTTCTCTGACAACATATCTTTAAATGTTCAAGGCATATCAATTAAAGGGGCTTCACAAAGTCAGCTGTCTCCACACTTCTAGAAGGTATGGTGGTTAAACCACCTCATAAAGATTTGTGTTATCAAGTGACAATTCATTCATTTATTCATTCATGATATATTTATCGAGTACTTAATGTCTGTCAGCTCCTGCGCAAGGAACAATATCCTTAAAGAAAGGGAAAGAATGAGGAGGAGGAGAATTCCTTAGGAAATGGTGACAGAACTAGGGCCAATTATTTGGGAGTTCATCCACTAAAACTGTCGTGTTTTCAAATAACTGAGTTTAAATGCTGAAACTGCAAAGAAAAAAAATTAAGCATGAGAAAACCTTTTGCAAATTTCTGGTTACAAGAGGGGCTGTGGTGGTGAACAGGAGGTGGTGGTGGTGTTTCGAGGTATTGAGGACATCATAATATTTGTCTGGAAAACAGAAGGTGATAAGATGTCACTTAAACATGAAGCACTAAGTAAATTGCTACGTCTCAGGAATTAGATGGGAAACAGTTACTAAAGGAGAAGAATAAATCTGGATAAACCAAAAGTCAGAATGCCCAAGCATAGGGCAACTAGACTCTGAAAAACGTTATTTCATAACAAAGGAGCGAAGAAACAGCAGGGGAGAATTCCCGAAGGTTCAAGGCCCCTGATTTCCTCCTATTCTTTTGTTACTCGACTTAACAACCCACTAACGAATTCCCCCTCTCTCACCCACACCATCCCTCACACCCTCTTTATTTTCAAGGTGCTGGTCCTGACTCATCCTACACCTCATCCTACACCTCGCCATGCTCTCAAGCCTCCCTTCGCAATACACTCTCACCGCTACTTCAGAGCTCAGTGGAGCACACAGGATTCAGGCTGCCTCCATTTTCCACCTCTCTCTTTCACCCCGGAGGACCATCGTCTGCCTGCTCTTCCGTACCAGCTGGATTTGGGTGAATACCAGGGCCCCAGGGTGAAGGATAGCTTTCTCTTTCTTGCTAAATTTTGGGGGCATTTCTGAAGTTACCACAGGGCTCAGCCCGCTTCCTCTCCGTGCTTTGCCACAAAGCAAAATGTTAAGCAGCCACATTTCCAGAACTGCTTTTGTAGAGTCAGGCCCTGAGCAAGGTGTGGAAGCGCCTGCAAACTGCCTCAGAAGCCCACGCCTGCTGGGGGTGTAGTTGCCCCTGTTTCCCTCGGAGCCCGCGCTGCCCGGTGTGGAGCTGTGCTTATGCTTCCCAGGCTTCTAGGAGGGACTGTAGCTTTTTTTTTTTTTTTTTTTTTTTCTTCTAAGCTTCCCTTTCAAAGTAATCACTGCAGGTAGTTATCCATGTATTCTGATGACCCTAAGAATATTTTTGAAATTCTTCTGTGGTAATTTGAAGAACAAATTTATATCAAGAAAATCAGGATCAATTTACAGCTGCACCCCTTTCCAAAACCAGTCCCACTCAATTCGGCTGGCCTCCACATGAATTTCTTACTTCAGAAATCAAATCTATTTTCTCTAGAAGATATTCAAGAGAAAGTGGTGTAGGCTTTGAATACCACCCCAAGAAAGGGGTTCTAAAACTTTGTTGAGAATTGTTAACACCTAGGTCTCCCAGGATACCATTTTGATTTATTTGGATGGATTAAGTCTGGAATATTTATTTTAAGGCAATCAAGCAAACCACAATATTTGGTTTCATGGTAGAGGATCTCGTTTCTCCAAGGAGGGTCACACATCTTGGGAAAACCCCCAAGTTTCTCATTGTCTCAGAATTCCTTAACTGAAATTTGATCACTAAGTAAAATGACAGTTTATTTTTAATCACGTTGGTTCACTTCCAATATGTTTAGGAACTTGACCTTTAAACTATTGCAACTTGGACTAAACATTCATCTAGTGTTTACTCTGCTAGGTATTATGGAAGATACATAAATGAAACTAGCCACTCTCCTTCCCTCCTTCTCATGTTTAGTGAACTTCTATTCATCCTCCAAGAACCCAATTTGACATCTTCCAAGACACTGAACTGACATCTGACACCAAAATTTTACATATTACTCCACGTATAATCTCCACATGAACTATGCACTGAGACTGTTGAATTGAGGTGTCACTGAAAGACTATGAAGTGTAATATGTTTTACATCTAAAATCCTTATTATTTGACATCTGATCTAGATAGGATTCTCTTTCCTCTTCTAAACAAGATAAACAAAGTACAAACATGACAAGATGAATCAAAAATACAGAATCCTATATTGTCACATCCTTGGAAATTTTTCATATTCTATAGAAGAAAATCACAGAAATATCTTAAGCAGATAAAATTATGTAGGATTAACGTAGCAGTGATTATAGAAAAATATAGGTCAGAATTGTGGACAATTAAATGTTGCTTCTTTCCCCCTCAAAACTAGTGTTCTCAATCAATGTGTATACAATGGAAGAAAGGCATCATTTCCATAAAGACTTTTTTTAATCCAGAGATGACACAGGGCCAGGTGGTATTTCTTAAATACAACATTTAAAATGTTGTTTAAACAAAACATTAATGAGCTGGATAATAATGTTAGCTTTATTAGCCAGAATAACTGGGGTGTTACAAAATGACAGCAGTTGGCTAATGGATGATATTTAATTCTCTCAACAATGACTTTTTTCAACATTACTAAAATTTTCAAACATAAATCCAATTTCTAAAACTTTTACAATGAGCACCCATTTACCCACCACCTAGATTTTTAGCATTAACATATTTCTATACTTGCCTTATCACATACTATTACCCATTTACCCATTCCTCGGTACATCTTTCTGAAGCTTTTCTTTCTTTTTTTTTTTTTTTAAAGATTTTATTTATTTATTTGACATACAGAGATCACAAGTTGGCAGAGAGGCAGGCGGGTCGGGGCGGGGGGGAGCAGGCTCCCTGCTGAGCAGAGAGCCCCATGTGGGGCTAGATCCCAGGACCCTGGGATCATGACCTGAGCCCAAGGCAGATGCTTTAACCCACTGAGCCACCCAGGTGCCCCGAAGCTTTTCAAAGTAAACTGCAGTACACATCTTTCTAAATACTTCAGCATGCATATCATTAACTGGAGTTCTATATTTATGTTTTTTTTGCTTTTGAAGTAAAATTTATACATGATGAATTGTACAAATCTTAAATGTACATGTACTGAGTTTTGACAAATGCAGACCCCTGTGTAACACAAACCCCTATCAAATATAAAACATTACCCTTACTGCAGAAAGTTCCTTCATGTTCCTTCCTAGTTAATCCCTGCCCCAATCCCCACAAATTAGTTTTCAACATGAAGACTTTGAAAAATTTGATGAAATTTCAAAGATTTATTTATTTATTTGACAGAGAGATAGAGAGCACAAGTGGGCAGAGTGGCAGGCAGAGGGAGAGGGAGAGGCAGGCTCTCCAGTGAGCAGGGAGCCTGATGTGGGGCTCAATCCCAGGATTCTGGGATCATGAATGGAGCCGAAGGCAGCCGCTTAACCTACTGAGCCACCCAGGTGCCCCAAACTTGATGAAATTTTAATAAATTCCTCTCCTCTTAATAATAATGTACCTAAAATATTTACATCAAATAGAGAACAAGGTTGGCTTAGTGGTTAATATCATTTTCTTTGCAAGATTACCAAATAAAATATGTTGTCCTTACCCTGCACCATGCCTATAAATCTTATATGTTAAAAACAGTTGGCCCTGGGTCTTTGTGGACTAGGTTGCTGGGGAAACCTCACACAGTTGCCTTCCCCATTGCTTGGGGGGCACAAAGGAAAAGTGAGGCTGTCACATTCTTTAGCCTGTTCCTCCCTGGGGTGGCCTATTGCCTCTGTCAGCATGAGGCTTTTTGCCTTCTTCCATCAGTTTGGAAGGACAGGATAACTCAAAGAGAACTGCCTTTCAGTTGGGTTAAATAAAGGGCTCTAGGAAAGGGAAGCGTTAATGTTGAGAACGCTCCTCTAGCTGAAATGGAATGAGGGAAGGAGCCATGAGTGTGTGCTTTGGCATAGTTTTGGGTCAGAGAAACAAAGTTGAAGAGGGTGAAGTTAACAGCAAAGAAAAAGGAAAGTAAAGAAAAAGATGAACACTGAGAAAACATTGGGAGAGATTTCCTAGTTTTCTCTTTAAAAAGTTATCTTCCAGGAGCTAATGTTCAGCCCAGAGGGCTGCTGACCACTAGGCTCTAACTCCTAAGACAGCTCTTAGTCATCTCTGTGTTTGTCCCCTCCATGCAGGACAAACCCACCCAAACCTAGAAACTCTGGCCCCTTTCTCAGGGGGATGGGGTAACCTGATGGTTCTAGCCACAGAAGAAGACAGGATACAAAGGAGCTGAAACTGCCTCGCAGTGATTGGCACTTTACTACTGGGATGGTTTGCCTTTATGGTTGCCAAACAAAATTGCTCAGAATGAGCAAAAATACAGAATTTTCTTATACCCCCATTTTCTTTATCTTAGCTTTAACACATACATTAGTTCAATGTACACAAGTTTCTTTCTTCTAAATATTATTTAAGATTTTATTTTTAAGTAATCTTGACGCCCAAAGTGGGGCTCGAACTTACAGCTCCAAGATCAAGAGTTGTATGTTCCACCAACTGAGCCAGCCAGGCACCCCACATAACCAATTCTTGAGCTGTGAATTGTTTGCCTTTGTAACTGTTCCAGATAGACAACATTACATATATAGACAGGTACAGACAGTATCAATGCCTGTATATATAATGTTATAATCATTTAAGGAACTTACTTTTATCAATTGCCTAGGTTCGTTAATGTGCCAATTCTTTTTTTTTTTTTTTCCCTAAGTAAGCTCTATACCCAAAGTGGGAACTGAACTCATGACCCTGAGACCAAGAGTCACATGCTCTACCAACTAAGCCAACCAGGCACCCCAATGTACCAATTCCAACATCGACATATGCTCTACCAACTGAGCCAACCACACATCCCAATGTGCCGATTCTAGTATCTACTTTTCCAAAAGATGAGAGAGACTCAGGAACAAAGATACTACTTGAAGTCATCAAATTCCCAAGGTGGATGAATTCAGAAAGCCACTCTCTTTGGATTTTCATTATTTAGCCTCTGCCTCTTGAAAATAAAATGTTCTGTCCCTGCCTTAGTCAAAGCTGTTTGACAGTTAACTTTTCCTTTCATTTAGTATTTGCCAAAAGGATGTGTGTAAGGAAATGTTATGCAGATCTCAACTCAACTTCCTCAAAAGACTCCCCTTACCTCACCCTATCCAACCAAGTCCCCCACCACAAAAACACTCTGACTTTCCAGCAAGCCTCCTCCTATCTCTTTTCCTGACCTATAGTTTAGACTTTCCTAAAAAGTAAATGGAAGGTATTCACAACTACCCACCACATCCAAATTCAAAGCTCTAGATCGGAGAGCTCCTGGGCAGTGCAGGGTTTATGAAAGCAACCAGGCCTCTCCTGAAAGCAAGAGGATGAGCCCACTGTCTGGAATATATGAAGTACTTGATGAAAATATAAGGAATGATGAATGAATGAATGAACGAATGAATGAGGTCCAGTGGGCACTTAACAAAAGAAATAAAGACAATCCCTGCTCTCAAAGGGCCTATCATCTGTTTGGAAAGATAGAAAACACTAATTGAATGGCTGAAAAGTACTTAAAAACTTAAAAAAGTACTTAAAAACTTAAAAAATCAATTTTGTACCAACTTGGCCCATTAAGACCAATGAACAATACCAGAGTTAGATGAAGTCAGTCGTGAAAGAATGCCTAAAGGAAGGGGATTGTGAGTGGTGTTTGAGGATAATGAATTATAGTAACTGGTATGGGGGAAAGAAAGCAGGAATAAAATGTATAAAGGCTTAGGAAGAGGGGATTTGCTTATTGGTGCAAAAATTTCATTATGAAACAATGAAAAGCAAGTTTGGTAAGATGAAGGACAGAAAGAAAAAAGGATATGTCTTGATGAATCTTGAACATAATGACTCTGTAAGCTTGCAGGTTGGGAAAAACATCCTGTAAAAACATCGTTTAAAGAAAGATAAAGTCGTTACTCTGTTGGTTATCATTAGGGAGGAAAGCCTCGGGCTAGAAAACCAGCCTGAAGCCTTTGGGACAAAGTTAGCACCTGGGGCAAAGTCCAGAGGAAAAAGATGGGAGATGGGAATGGAAAGGAGGACCCACTTCTAGTAAGTGAATACTGACAGCACAGTCCAGGTCATATTTAAGCAAGACCTGAATATTACCTCTGACTTACAGTATCCACCACTTCAAAACTTTAGGCTTCCGGGTATAGATTTGCATAGAGAATGAACATAATGAGGGTATGCTTTTGTCTCTGCATGCTAGACCTTTCTCATACCCATCAAGAAAAGAACTTGCTTAGGCTTGTATCTGATCCTAGCCAACTACTTTCATCTTCCATGAGAAGTGAATGAGAGATTTTCTTCCAGAGTCAACCTATTCAAATTATTTTTGGATTTCTCTGTTTTTTTATTAAGATTTTCAAACTGCCATTTTAATGAACTCTTAAATAATTTCAGATTTTAAACATACTGAAACTTAATGACATAACTGTTTAAGACTTATTAAGTAGTTACTTTAGCCAAACCAATGTGATCAAGAATGTTCGAATTTGGGGCACCTGGGTGGCTCAGTGGGTTAAAGCCTCTGCCTTCAGCTCAGGTCATGATCCCAGGGTCCTGGGATCCAGCCCCACATCGGGCTCTCTACTCAGTGGGGAGCCTGCTTCCTCTTCTCTCTCTGCCTGTCTCTCTGCCTACTTGTGATCTCTGTCAAATAAATAAATAAAATCTTTAAATTCTGAAAAAAAGAAGTTTGAATTTACCTGAAGATTGATTTATTCCAACATTGCTGGGCCTTTGGTTATGAGTTTAGAAGTATGTTTGGTTCTGGCAGCATTGCCTGGTGACTTTAGGTCACTCAAGTTGGATCTGAATCCTGCTGCATAACTTAACTGACCATGTAACCTTATTTACTTCTCTAAACCTCAGTTCCTTTATCAGGAAAATGGGGAGTGATATACTTACCTCAAAGAACTACTGTTCTTTGAACTTAAGAACTTAAAGTGTGGTCCCCAGATCATCCTCATCAAACCTACATCAAAGAACTTGTTAAAAATGCAAATTCTCAGGCCCCACACCAAATTTACTGAATCAGAAACTACAGGCAGGGTCCAGCAATCTGTGCTTTAACCATCCTCCAGCAGATTCTGATACTAGTCACAATTTGAAAATGACTATTATATGGTAGGCATTACATACTTACAGGGATTAAAAGAAGTAAACAAGATAACACACCTCAAGTATTTGGCACAGGGCTGGCACAGAATAACTGCTCCAAATTGCCAGAGATAATGACGGAGGTGGTAGTGCTAACCACCTTCACGAAGCAGGTGAGGAAGATCCTATGATACTGGGCCACAAGTCAGAACACTATTCTCATAAAAGGGAAAGCTCATTCAGGTACCTCACAGGTAACCAAGCAAATGTCTGTTTTCTAAAATGGCTCAAACATGCATCTGGCCATAATTCTCCTATCAACCTATATCTGTCAATGGTTTAGCAAAGATCCCCTGAACACAAGCTAATCTGAAATTCCAGAAAATAAGATAAAAATAAATTAGTTTCAATAACTTTTATTGGTGATCCCAGGTTACCACTCTTTCCCTGACTGCCTCTAACATTACTGTCAATTTGGGATGCTTATTTGTGGTTACAACTCTGAAAAACCATGATTTGCCTGTTTTCATTATGGTAGATAAAAACTTAGTTTCCTTCACTCCCTCCACTCCCTCCCCTTCTTCCCATTTCTTTCTTTTCTTTAAAATTTTATTTATTTATTTATTTATTTGAGAGACAGAGAATGAGAGAACGCAAGTTAGGGGAGAGAGAGGGACAAGAAGCATCCATGCTCAGCATGGAGCCTGACATGGGGCTCAATCTCACAACCATGAGATCATGACCTGAGTCGAAATCAAGAGTTAGATGTTTAACCGACTAATCCACCCAGATGCCCTCCACTCCCCTTTTCAAAAAACTTCCACTGCTCCATTACAGACATCCTTCTTTCAGCCAGAATGAAAAGCAACCCATTAAGCAAACAGCGTAGAAATGAGATTTTCTCTGATTTCTACATGAGGAATCAAGACAACAAAGTCTAGACAGATTCCATGACTCTTCTGTCCACTTATTCAACAGTTTTGAGCTTCTACAATGTCCCAGTCCTGGTGCTACTATGAACAAAACAAAAGCTCATGAGACCAACAAATGTGGAAGACAGAGAGTAATCAAACAGTCATTTAACTAAGTTAAAATTACAACTGTGATAAATGCTATGAAGAAGAGGTATATGGTACTATGAGAACTTGTAAGAATGGGATAAGACCCAATTCTGGGGTTGGAGGAGGTTTTCCTGAGGAAGTGAGTTGGAGCTGAGATTTATGATAGGGAGAATTCTCAGTTGGCCCCATGACCTTGGCTCCCTGGTTGTTGTACCTTTATAATCTATTCCCCTTTAGTGTGAACAGGACCTGACACTTGCTTCTAACGAACAAAATATGGCAAAAATGATGGGAAGTCACTCTTGTAACTAGGTTGTACCATGTATTAGAGAGGTGACAGTGGAAATGAAGAGAAACAGAAGAACTGAGAAAAATCCAGAAGGCAAAACTGAGAGGATTCTAGGACGGTTTAGAGATAAAGATATGGAAGAGGGAAGTATCAAAGTTAACTCTTTGGTTTCTGTCTTGGTCATTCTCTGACAGAGGGAACATTGATAAATGGTCAGATCTGAGGGAGAGGTCAATGCTAGTGAGTGAGTTCTGTATGGGCATGCTGTATGGGCATGTATGTGGCAGTCCAGAGCTGTGAGAAAGTCTCTGGGTAGAAGATCTATATCTGAGGGACTTGGTAGCAATTGAAGCATTAGTGGGTATGGACATTCTTGCCTAGGAAGAGACAGAGAGAGAAGAAAAGAGACCTCTACTCAAATCTTGTAGGACTCCTCCAATTAATGTCTGGCAGGGGAGGTAGAGGTCTGGTAATAAACCAAGAAGGAGCTATCAGAGAGAAGGAGAAAATCAGCAGTGCAGTGAACCTTGTTTGTCTCTCCAGCTGTCTCTCTTAGGTAGTTGAGGTGTCTTTGAAACCAGGATTATTTCATTCTCCCTCCTAGATTAACCTGGAAACACTTTGCCTTTCACATTTATTGTAACTCACCAGATCTAATAGTGTCCAGGGCACATAATAGGCCCTGGCTAAATATTTCTTGAATTGAATCATTTCCTTGTTGTTCAAGAAAGGATGGAATGAATAGATGTAGAAGCCCAGTTCCTTCAAGCACATAAACAAATGGGCAGAGTACAGGATATTGTTTCATTGCGTAGATGGTAAATACACAGCTACGTGACTAAAATGGTTCAAAAGCCATTTCAGTAGTTTCTGTTGCTGAAATATGTTTAATCAAATGTTTAATCTCTTAGAGATTCAGAGAACTGATAACAAAACAGGACTTTTTGGCTCTACACTGCAATCAAAAGTTAATTATTGTTCACACCTTTGGTGTTCCTCAGGTTCTTCAAGAAGGCGAACTCCCAATGGAAAAGGTATTAGGGACTATTTGTTTACTTAAAAAATGCATAAAGAACTTATTGCATTCATAATCAGTCCTTTACCAAAAATTGCCACCTAGTGTCCTAGTTTTGGGGTCTTTTCCAGAGTGAGTTAAAATATGCTGATGCCTCATCAGGTGCCAAAAGAATATGATGTAACTCTAACAAACCAACTAAATCCAGACCTCTCAGAAAATGACGCTTAGTAATACACATTCCCAAGTCATTCTGCCACCCTAGGTGCACTTACGGTCATGAACCTCAAAGAATGTGCTTGGATTAGTTTTCTAGGGCTACTAAAACAAATTATCACAAACTGCCTGTCTTAAAACAACAGAGATTTATTTACTCAATGATGCTGGAGACCAGAAGTTTGAAATCAAATTATGAGCAGGACTGAGCTTCCTCTGAAGGAACTAGGAGAGAATCCTTCCTTACCTCTTCCTATTTCTAGTGGCTCTAGGCATTCCGTGGCTTGGTCGCAACAAAACTCCAACCTATGTCTCTGTCTTCATATGACATTCTCCTCTATGTTTCCATGTCCTCTCCTTTTCTGTCTTTTATAAGGACATTTATCATTGGATTTAGGGCCCAACTAGCAATCCAGGATGATCTCATTTTGAGATTGCCTACTTTAATTACATTTGCAAAGACCTTTTTTTCAAGTAAGGTCACATTCTGAGGTTCTGTGTGGGCACAACTTTTGAGAGGTTACCATTCAACTCACTACACCACTACAACTTCCTAAGAGCCGATTAAGTTAAGCAAACTCAATTATTCCCATATTAAAAGAAAAAAACAGACTTTCCAGAATGTATTTTTAAGTTGTCTAGAGTAACAGGGGGCTTGACTCTGAACTTTCTGAAAGGCCTGAAAAGATGATTTCCTGGATTCAGGTAGGAAGAAGTCCCTTCCAGGAGAGCACTTGGTGCCTCTCAAAGTGTCTTCTGGTAAAAGATATCTTCAGGAACTTGGAAGCCCACCATTAGCATCACCCTTTGAGGGTCTCTTAGAAACAGAGGCAAGTTAGCTAAGCAAAAGAATGTGCCTGGGAAAGATGACACATTGCTGGCTAAAGCACTAGCAGATATTAAATTTACTTCATTAACTTATCTCACCAAATTGCCTAAATTACTACCAAATAATAAACTATATGTGTGGGAGAATCTAGTTCATGCTACCACTAATAAATTGTTTTTTTGGAGGGGTACCTTTAATTTAAATTCAATTAATTACCATATAGTGTATTATTAGTTTCAGAAGTAGAGTTTGGTGATTCATCAGTTGCATAGAACCCCCAGTGCTCATTCCATAAAGTGCCACCCTTAATGTCCATCACCCAGATACCCCATCCCCCCACCCAACTCCCTTCCAGCAACCCTCAGTTTGTTTCCTACGCTTGAGAGTCTCTAATGGTTTGTCTCCCTCTGATTTCATCTTGTTTTACTTTTCCCGGGTTTGTTTCTTTCACTAACCAGAATCACGCTGTATGTATTGTTCTTTGATATGCTTGTTGGAGATATTCTCAGCCTAGCACACTCCTTTTATCCATTATATATTCCACAGAATTAGTATCACTGTGTTCCTTCATTCTGCTATTATAATTATGCCCACTTTCATGCACAAACTTGAACACAGGGACTGGAATTTGAGGGGAAGAATGTCAGTTTGAGCCCTTGGCAATCTGAGGTAAAGGTGTGTTCACTTGGCACTGAGCAGGTGACAGGCCATACATGCTGACTCGGGCAAGAGGGTGGCTGGACTGTGAATTTGGCACCCACAGGTGACATCATGTGTGCCAGGGATGTGGCTGGTTCTGCTTTTAACTTCTGTTTTTCTGGGAAACTCTCTCTCTCCTTCTATTCTAAATGAAAGCCTTGCTGGATAGAGTATTCTTGGCTGTAGATTTTTTTTTCCTTTTAGCAGCTGTAATTTATCATGCCACTCCTTCTGGTTTGCAGAGTTTCTGCTGAAAAACCCACTGATAGTTCGGGGTCGCCCTTGTATATCAGTGCTTTCCTTCTCTTGTTGCTTTTTAAATTCTCTTTTTATCACTACTTTTGGCTATCTTATTTACTTTTTGTCCTGGTGAAGACCTCTTTGGGTTGGTTTTGTTGGGGGCTCTCTGTGCCTTCTGGATCTGGATTTCTCTTTCTTTCCCCAGAGTCAAGTTTTTAGCTACTATTTCTTTAGAAAACCTTCTGCCCCCTTTTCTCGCTCTTCTCCTTCTGGGATCCCTAACATGCGACTGTTATGCTTGATAGTGTTGCTGAGTTCCCTGGGTCTATTCTCATTTTGCATATATTTTTGCCCTCTCATCTGCTCAGCTTGATTATTTCCCACTACTCTGTCCTCCAGGTTGCTAAGCTGTTCTTCTACTTCCTCTAGTTTGCTATTTATTCTAAGTGGTCTATTTTTATTTCCATTTGGTGAGTCCAATAGCTCTAACTGGTTCTTTTTTATATCTCCTCTCTCTTGATGGAGGGTCTCATGGAGATCCTGTATTCTTTTCTCAAGTCCAGTGAGTATCTTCTTGAGCATTACTTTAAATTCACTATCAGACATGTTTCTTATCTCCATTTCGCTTAGGTCTTTTGCTGTGATTTGTTTCTGTTCTTTCATTTGGGACATATTCCTCTGTATCCTCATTCTGTCTATTGCTGTGTCTGTTTCTCTGTGTTAGGAAAGTCACCTATGTCTCCATACTTGAAAGTCATGGCTTTATGAAGAAGAGGTCCTGTAGTGCAATGTCTCCTTTTCATCAGTAAATGGTCCCTTAGGGGTGTCTCCTCTATGTGTTGCTAGAGAGGTGTCCTTCCATTATAGTGGAGTTGTGTTTGCCTTCAGTCCAGTCTGTGATGGCTCTCTGCCTATTGTGGGCAGAGTCTGTTGCCTGTGGTGTTAGTGGGCCAGTCTGGGGCTGCCTTGGGCTTGAGTTGAGTCAGACCAGGTGTTTAGCACCTGAATGAAGAGATGAAGTAGCACCAAACTGCAGGCAATTCCCCTGAGAAGCTTTTGTTGGTGGTCGGGGCTTGCAATCAGACTGGTGTGTGGTTATCCTCCCCTTTCCCTGAAGCAGGATTCAGTTTGGAGAGGTGCTGGCCTTTGTCTGGCCTGCACACACACTGCCAGGCTTGGGATACTGCTCTTTGATGGGATCTTGCCAAGAGCAATCAGAGTGGGTGGATCTGCTTCACTGTGGCCTCTTGTCTACGCCAGGCTGCAGAGAGTCTATTCTGACAGCTTTCTGGTATCTTTCCGGCTTATTTATGCCGATGTGGGTGTTCTCTCGGCGGCCACGTGGCAAGAGGTGAGCCCAAGGTCCTCTTACTCTGCCATCTTCCCAGCAGCCTCCCCACTAATAAATTTTTTAAAGAGATATAAAATCTAGGGGCACCTGGGTGCTCAGTGGGTTAAGCATCTACCTTCAGCTCAGGTCATGATCTCAGGGTCCTGGGATCGAGCCCCACAACAGGCTCCCTGCTCTGTGTGGAGTCCGCTTCTCCCTCTCCCTCTGCCCCTCCCCAGTGCTTGTGCATTCTCTCTTCCTGCTGCCCAAATAAATAAATAAAATCTTTTTTAAAAAAAGATACAAAATCTAGTCAAGACTAACTCAGTAATCAAATTGCTCATGCCTATGAGACCCACTCACTTCTTCCTAATCTGGTGTGTGGAATTTCCAGCAATTACTTCTTACCAGAGAAAGAGCTTTATAAAGGGCTGATAGGGTTAGCCTGTGCCTGTGATCCCCGGAAGTCAAATAATCTACCAGCCTACCACAGCTATCACCTGTGCAGACCCAGACGAAAGCACGATGATTCAGTATGCATTTTTCAAGATAATCTGTGAGGCCATAGCGGCAAATGCTTGACTTGAACTTGTTCCTCAGTGACTCATAACCTTTATAGCCATACCACAGCCCAGTTTGGAAGCAGAAGAGTTGAGTCTACAAAACACACCTTCATGTCTCACTAATTGTGAAGAAGAGGTAAGAGCATGCAGATCACTGCTGAAAACAGCCAGTTATGAGAATCAGTTGCAGCAGAGGAAAGAGGAAAGAATGGAACTTTCTCAAGCCATTAAGAAATGACACTACTTGTAAACTAAATATAATTAGGCATTCTGGCTCCTGTCAATTGCTCCTATCAGTAAGCATTTGCACTGGGGGAAGGGGGTATATGTCACTGCTCTGAGCTATGGTATAGAAGATTAGGTTATAGGAGAGCAAAGTGTAGGACCTTAAACTTGGGTCAAAAGCATAAACTTTCTGACTCCTACCCAATGGGATTGGTCACTCTGGCCCCTTATTGGAAGGCTGAAGGCAATAGTGGCTTCAAAGAGGCAAGAGCTCCATAAAAGAGTGACAAAGTTGAACTCCAAAACCATATAAACCATGGCCTGCTCAGTATTTGGTGAGAGCACAAGGACAATTCTGCACTCCACCACCACCCTGAATTTCTGGAAGCTCCAGCTCTCAAGTCACTCTTTGGTCTAGAAATACCATGCTCTTCCATCTCACAAGTCAAGTCCAAACATCTCACAAGTGTTATCTTTTCTCGATAACACCAGTCGCTGGTAATGTTATTAATCTACCAAATTCTAAAAGCACAAAGAAAATATATCACTTCCAAATCCCAGCACATGGAGAAAACCAGTGTTTCACATAACATTTTGGTATGTTTTTCTGGTACTGCTGAAATGCAGAAATGTACCCAACTTAAAGCAACAAATAAATGGAATTTTTGAAGTTGGTTTTCATTTACTACACAATATTTAATAAGCACTTACTATATCTAAGCACCATGACAGACACTAGGAAGACAAAGATGAATAAGACTATGTCATTTCCTTAATATGTTCCCCAGTTGAAAGAGAAAGGCAGACATATGGACAGAGGGCGGTAATTCACTCCTGTGTGAGTCTCAAGAATCAAAGATGCTAAAACTCAAGTCTTCAGAGTTCTTCCCTTGGGGCCTCTCTTCTTGGTAATATATAAGTTCACACAGATATTCCCACACAGATATTCTCCATCTTTGTTCCTGTAGACCCCTAGTGCGAACCAGCAAAATCACAGCAATTGTCACTTATACCTGAGCAAAAACTGTGACAGGCTATGAGGCAAAGCTGGCCAGGGAAGGAAGGGATGAGACTTTAATTCTGGGTGAAAGCAAACAGGCCCAGAGGTCCCACAGTGTAAGGGAAAGCCATAATGAAGATGAGGATGATCATATTTTACATTTACTAAGTGTTTTATGTGCTCAGCTTTTTTTTTTTTTTTAAAGATTTTATTTATTTGACAGACAGAGATCACAAGTAGGCAGAGGCAGGAAGAGAGAGAGAGGGAAGCAGGCTCCCTGCTGAACAGAGAGCTCGATTTGGGGCTCGATCCCAGGATTCCGGGATCATGACCTGAGCCGAAGGCAGAGGCTTTAACCCACTGAGCCACCCAGGCACCCCAGTGCTAAGCTTTATATACACAATCTCATTTAAGTCCCAGAATAAAGTTATGGGGTAGGTGTTAGCATTCTTATTTTACAGATAAAAATCAGAGAGGTTAAATAATTTTCTGAAGATCATCCAGTTATATGTGGCAAACTTTGCCTTGAGCCCCAAATCAGTGCTCTTAACCTCAGAAAGTCACAAATCAGAAGACAGGAGCTAGTAAACAGAAGCGGTGGTGTGGGGGAGGAACCAGCATAAGCTTCAGAATTCTACAAATGGCTTCATACTCTGATTTTATACTTTCCTTAGTAAGGTCCCTTAATTTTTTTGCTGGTTAGTTTTTCCATTTCTTTGCAGGGAGCCATATCTTATTTATCACTCGGTCCTCAACATCTACAACTAGGTCTTCTGGCCTGTAGCATGGGTTCTCCAAAACTGTGTTGAGTGAATGATAGGTTAATACAAGAATTCAGGCACAAGACTCTCTGTTCCTATAGGGCTGCAGTGAGGATTAGCAATGAGGTGAGTGAAATGACAGCTGGTATCTGCACAGTGTAGATGCCCCGTAAGTGTCAGCCTCATAATCCTGCAGTGAAAACACAGTGTGCAGGAGGGTAAACTGAAACAGGGGGCTGCTTTTTCCCTCAGTCTGAAACCTCAACAGATGCCTCATCTTAAGACATATTCCAGGATGTAAAAGGCCACTGAAGGGAAATAAAAAGAGGGAGAACTAGACAGGAATGAATTCCATTTGGGATCCCCACACAAATTTGTACTGCAATGCATTTCCGAGAATATCTAGTTTCTTGCCTTGATGCACACGCACAGCACCACCAGCTCCCTGAAGCACTTTCAGAGCGTAATGCAACCCCCGGCTCCGTGTTTGCATGCCTGTATTGTTCTCCTGACGCAGAGCAAAAGTCCTTTTTGATTCCTGCTTCATCCATAGGAAGAAAAAAAATACATACTAGAGAAGTCCTGAGTGGAAACGGCATTGTCACCAAGTATAATAGAAACATTTTAAATATAAATTTCTTTCGATTGCTGTGGCCTTTTATCTGGCAACTCAGAGAAGGGTGTTAAAACTGATAAGCAGATTTTCTGTGCAGCACAGTAAAATATCAGGGACTGTGTAGACAGAGTGATCGTGCTTATGTTGTCTAAAGTAAGATCTGGCTTTTGTAAAGTGTGGTCTACTCAAGATATCACTGTTTATCTCCTACAAAGCCCATTTAGTTGTTTTCTCACCTTTTCACAATAATCTCATAAAAAACCCTCGTTTTTCATTCGAATGTGGCATGAGATCTGGCAGTAGCTCAACTGGCCTTTTTCTGGGAGGAGGCCCACTGCGGCTGATGAGCCCCTTCCAAATATCCGGTCACCAGCTGCCTCACCTTTGAAGTAAGAAGCTCTTTGATTAAAAAACAAAAACAAAAACACTTTGGTCAAATTCAAGTCCTCCTCTACTCTTCGGTTTCCAAACAAGCAGTTATAACTCACTTTCAGGGGATGTGGACCCTTCGTTATGACCAGAAGAGTTTGTTCTTTTTCCCTTTCCCTTCCCTCACGGATCAGAGAGGGAAAAAATGACTCTACTTTGCTCCTGGTTCAGGATGCATATCAGCCAAAGTCAGGACAACAAATCCTCCTCCAGGGGGCTGCTGAAAGCCAACTTCTTGTGAAAATTCACTGGCTGCCTCTCACATACCGCTTCTCAGGACAAATTCCAGCTGGAGGAGTTCAGAGACGGTAAAAGGCTGTTTCTCTTAAAGAACTAACATGATTTTTATGATAAGCCAAGGAGGGCTCTGTAATTCATAAGAGTTTCTCTCTTTGCCTGGCTGCCAGAAAGCTCAGAGTTGGAAGACGTACTCTTTTGGGGCTAGGATTTCTTGATACCAATTTCTCTTCAGCTATCACTTCATGTTTGTTTGCTGCCCTTTAGCTTCTACTCCTGAGTCTCTGTTTTGTTAGAATTCCATTTCTTGTATAACTTGCCTCAATCTCTTTTTGAGAAGTAGATGAACTATGAGTAAAGAAACATTTTAAAAGTGGCTATCTTTATTCTGACTGTGCTGTTCTTCTTACCTGCGCAACAAGAAAATTAACCCAGGGCAAACAATCTAAAATCATCTTCCCAATGAGCGATCTAGCGGGAAATTATTGGCCTAACCAAGACCAAAATGAAGAGAATAACTCACTCATTCATATAGAAAAGTTCTCATCATTAATTGTGGGAAAAATTTAATCAGAGAAATTGAGGCCGAGGTCAGCAAATGGAAAATTTATTTACCATCCAACTACTCTTATCTGCAATCAAGAAGTAATGCCAATATAAATGCCATTTAAAAGAAAGAGACATATACAATATGTTCATCTCCTCCAGGATGGCAAGAATTGTGTTGGAAGTAAACCAAGGCAGCTGTGGAGGCAGGCGATGAATAGAACGTGTAGCTATACCCCTATATTCCTCTTTCTGACCCACGAAACTGTCATGCCCTTTAAGCGTCCTTCTCCAGACATCAGAATGGACACTGCTGAAATCACAGTGCTTGATTTTGTCAAAAGGAATCGATACAGCCCAGAAACATGTTAAGAAGAATGAATCATGTATGTTCCCGACATGAAGGTGGATTTAAGACCATGTGAGCCACTAACCTAACACCATTCTCCCTTTACTTGTGCCTACATATTTGAAAAAAAAAGGGGGGTGTGTGTGTATGGGGGGAAAACATCCCCAAGTTTACTTTTTTAAAACTAAATAACGTTGCCTTGTGGCACTCATATTGTATCTATTACACATTTCACTTCAAAACCTCATCTCCCCTAAACCCTCTTCAATGCGCTTGAAGTAGCACAGCCAAAGGAAAGGAATTTTCTATTTAACTAGAGCACTGACATTCTGTTACACAATTCGATCTTGTCTATTTACCTGCTCTCAAAAACACAAGACACTAAACACAAAATGCTGAGTGCGTGGAGTCTGCAGTGCCATAGGTGTCTGAATGCATCCGCGGCTTCCCTCTCACTCATCAGGGTAATTGTTGCCATGTTATTCCATTTTTTGATTAGTCTAGTCCCTCAAGCTCAATGCTTTTTTCTGGCCCAACGTTCTTCTGCTGGTTGTCATGGTGATTGAATTGTTAGAGAGGAGAAAGGCTCTGTTGTCTGTCATTGTTCTGTTGTGGTTTAGGTAGCGCAGGAGGCAACACGAGAGTGAAGTGGATGGACCTTTTTTGCTCTGCATCATTTCATAGTATTGAAAAATCTCACATAAAAAAGGAGCAAATAGGCCCAACCAAAGAAATAACCAAGCTCTTTCTAAAGGAAAGTGCACATTATTATAAAGAGGCAAATGGCACTAATGACGAACTGAGTAATCTATGAAAAATGCTGCTGAATATTACATTTATTACTAGAACAATTGCGGCAACTTAAACATCACATACAATACCTACCATTTTGCAATTTAGAGTAAATATAGTTTTTAACTCTACAATTGTAGCGTCAACTCTTTGATCCTCAAGGCTCTGTGACTTTAACCTTATGTTCTGTTTAACCCAGAGATACCAAGTTGGAAGTTAGGACTGAAGCAGAATTAAGAGTCGGGCAAATTTTCTTTTGGTGGTTAAGAGCACTACAGTTAATTTCTACTTGGAGAATGTGGAAGTGATTTTTTAAAGATTAGAGCTGACTATAAAAAAGAACTTTTTATTCAAAAGGTAACAGGTTTTTGAAGCCAACCAAAATAAATATAATCATTCTTCAATTTAATTTTCAATTTTCCACATTTTGTAACCAGAAAAGGAAGATACAGGTCATAGGTAAATGATAAATGAAGGGATAGTACATAGATAGGCACCAAAATAATAATAGTTCCTATGAAAAACTGCCCCTAATCTTCTTTTATCATTGCCTTGGTAGACCTATACTTGCCTTAATCAGTAATTACTTTCATCAGTATTGGTATAATTTTTGTCTCTACAAACTTTTTCATTTCTTTGTTTACTTGATTTTAGAATGGTTTAATTTTTATTTAACTACTTCACTTATTTTAATGATACAAATTTTTAAGTAGATAACATTTAGTAAAATGTGATTTAAGAATTAAATGAGATGAAATGGTTTACTCTGACAAGTTTCCCTCTCACCCCCTGAAATCTAATTCTCTCATAATCCTCTACATACAACCATTGTTGTTAGATTCTTGCGTAGTCTTCCAAAATTTCTTTATGCAAATATTAGAAAACACTAATAGGGATTTTTATTCTACCTTTTCCATAGTGGTATTATGCTATTCAGTGTTCTACACTTTTCACTTAACAGTATATTAGATAGTCTTTCCATATCAGAACACAAAGATCTTCCCCCTTCTCCTTTTCCTTTCTTTTTGTAAAAAGCATAGTTTTTCACTGTATAGCTGTACTAAAATTTATTTAAGCAACCTCTATGAATGGATATTTAGGTTGTTCTCAATATTTTGCTTTTTATAACAAGTAACCTTGTATATTTGTTATTTTTATGTGCACAAACACAGGTATAAGTTAGAATTTCCCAGAAGTGAAATTCTAGATTAAAGAATATATTTGCATTTATAAATGTGATGAAAATTGTCAAATGACCCTCTGTAATAGTTCCAATCTACACTCCCTCAACAGTGTACAAAAATACCTATTTTCACATACCTTGCCAACAAAGGATAATATTAAATTTTTGAAATTCTGCCAATCCAACAGATTAAAAAATAGTACCATTCTACAGTTTTAATTGAAATTTCTGCTATGAGTGAGGTCAAATATCTTTTCATATATGTTAGAGCCTGTTGTGTTTCTTTTCCTGTTAAACCTCTCTTTAGATACTTTGCCCATATTTCTTTTAGGGTGCTGATATTTTTCTTACTGATTTCTAGGAGCGCTTCATGTTTTTGGAAATTTGTTGTGTTATGAGTGGGCAAATATTTTTCCCAACTTGTCATGTGTCTTTTAACTTTGCATATGAAGGTATTCTCCATAAAGAAATTCTGATGATCATGTAGTCATACACACCTTTTGTGGTTCTGTCCATTTTCTCCATCTCCACTCCAAACCTTCCCATGCATTTTTGTAGTACTTGTATGGTTTCTTTTTTCAATGTTTTCCTTTTTAAAATATTTAATATTAATATTTAAGCTTTATCTTTGTGGAGGATATAAGATATAGATCCAACTCTAGATTTTTCCAGATGGCTATCCACTTATCCTATTTCCAGTTCTGGAATAATCCATCTTTTCCCCTCACTGAGTTGATATACTCCCTTTACCAGATGTTAAAGTCTATGTTTTTGGTCTATTTCTGGACTTCCTATTCAGGTACCTTGACCTGTGCGTCTGTCATACATGGAGTACTAGTCCATCTAACATAACAATACAAACACAATCAAGAGTATACTACAAGGACCATAGTTACTCTTAAATGCTCTTAATGATATTTGTATTTTCACACTGCAAGTATTTTGCTGTATTTAGTCACTGCTCACTCCAACTCACCATCCAAACATATATCCCTTCCTTACCTGTCCCAGGAAAAATATCCATTATTCCATTGAAGCAGACATTGATTGACACTCAAGTTCTGAAAAAATACAGCTGAGACATCACCAATTTCTCAGTTAAAACTACAATTGAAGAATATGTATAGCAGAGAGCTGTTTTCTCTTTCCGAATATGCCTTTAAGGGTACAGAGTGTGGGGTGTTCATACATCTCAGCCTGCTTTCATCCAGCATCTCATAGTGGTTTACAGCCACAGAAATCTGTGAAACACGCAGCTCTCCCTTCTGAGGGTACTCCACGATGACTTTAAAGCCTAGCCATTAAAGGCATTTGAAAGGGCACTTACCATTTAGTACTCTGTAAACATATATTTTGATTTTCTTTCATACTGTTTAATGGCATAATATTCAGCAAGGATCTGTGGAAACCAGCTAGCAATCACAACAGACACACTCCAAGGAGGAGTACCAGCACTTCCTAGATTGTGTTTCTCTCCCTTCCCACAGCAGAAGGGTTGCAGCCGATTTCATCACTGTGCCAAATATTCATAAGCTTGTTGTCTGTTATTGGTTTAATGTAGTACATTCACACAGATTGAAGTTGATTTTCAGTAAAGGTCTAAAAATAACACTCTTCGGCTGTGATCTTGAGGCTTTTGAGATCAGTTTTCCCGCTTCCACCCCTCCTTCTTACTGAGCATTTCAACACTGGGGAGAAGATTAATGTCCTTGCAACAAAAGATGACTTTTGGAGCAGAACCTACCCAATAATCAGAAGTGGCAAGTAAAAGAGGGAAGGTGGTGACCTCTCTCAGTGACACGAGAAAGAAGAAACTGGAGGAGCCTTTCTTTTTGCTTAGAAAGTGCCCAAACCACTCATTGCAGGAAGCGTTTGGCTACCAATCACTTCTCTGAGACCCGTTACAAAAGGTGAGCAAATCTGAAAGCTTGCCCCCTCCCTCCCCAATTAGTTCAGATTGCAGTCGACCTTCAAAGATATCCATTGCAGGGGTGTTTTTCTGGTGATGATGCTTTGAAAATAATTTTCTTTTTGAAGGGCTTTCTTTCTATTCTCTCCCCATGGCAACTTTTGAAAATTTGTTAAAACGCACACGCACACAAACCTCTTAGGCTACCTACAAGCTCTCTAGGTGAGTGGGAACAATGGCAGCCTTACAAAGAAGTGCGCCCAGGACAACTGCACGGTTCTGATCATTTGGGGAGCTCTAGCACACAGACGCCCCCAGCAACCCTCATGCAGCGTGAGGAATTTTTTTTTTTTTTAAGTACACAATGAGGTTAAGTTAGGTGGAGACCAAGTTGTCTGCTTGTCTAAGTACAAAGTAGTTTGGCTGACCTGCTCTTCCAATCTGTTGACAAGACAGATTTCTTACTGCACCATTATCTACATACAGCAATGGAAGAAAGAAAGCTAGAGCACTTATATCTTTTCGGGCATACTGACACTAGAAACTGACAAGAGAGGGAATCTGTGGGAAAGACAATCCCAAGGGTTTAGGGGAACCATGGATTATTCAGAACTGTTGGGATATACTGGGATTAGTCCTAGCACCCAAGCCATGGTAAGACTTACATCAACAGAACCCTCCCCACATAGTTGCAACTCTAACCAACTTGACATGGTGAAAGAAATCAAGCACACTTCACAGTTTTGGGTAAGTACTTGCTTCATTTCAAGCATCATTAACTTTCCACTGACGTCCCTTTTCGGGGGATGCTTATTTAAAAATGCTCTTTAAATTAGGTATAGAGAAGAAAGCAAAAGCTACAGCACACTTCAGTGTGGTATAATTCCTAGGAGCAGGGGAAAAAAATGGTTGTTTCTATTTTATCTTTTCTGCCTCAACACCGAGTGTCATGCCGAGAATTATTACACTGGGGCTAGGATTTAATGGCCATGCCAGGAATTGGAAGCAGCACGTGTGGACCAGAATTTAAATCCCATGGATGATTTTTCTTGATGCTTTTATAAAGCATGAATGAGGATGTAATTTAAAAATAAGCCCTGCATCCTATTTAAAAAGATAAGAAGGAGCTGGATGTGTGTAAATGTTTGGATTAAATATGACCAAAGACTGCACCGTATTTAAATGGCTTGGCACTTTAAACATGATGGAATCAGGCTTCATAATGGTGCAAGCATCTACCTAATGGAACTAAATTTGCAATATAGGTGCATAGTGGAAAAGAAGGACAGACAAGTGGCACTGAGAATCTAAGTGAGATGGCATCAAAGAATGAAACATATTGAGTTTAATGATTGACCTTATCGGAGGCTTTCTGCTCTGACAATGAAGATGTGAATTATCCTATTATTCTAAACAGATGGATCATCTTATTAATGTACCCTAGCCTTTCACATTTTTGTTTAACTTTAAATTAAATTGAACAATTTCAGTAACATCCCTTCAAGGAAACAGAAGCTGATTCTAGAAATATTTTCTGTGGAGCTGTAAGATATATTTTTTCTTTCCAGAGACACACTTTCAGCTCTGCCACATGATAATGCTCTGGCTTTCATTTGGATATAGCTGAGGCGTTCTGGAAGTTTCTTTGTAAATTCCTTCAAATCCACAGGAGCTAAAAGAGATTCGAGGAGCCTGTGCTTCTCTTAATGACTCCACATGGAACAGCATCTTTGGAATTCTGGTTTTGACAGGGTCAGCCACTTGATAGCCCCTGTTACAAGGAGCAGCACATGAGCCCTAATCAAATGTTTTCTGAATTCATCCTCAGTACAACTCTCCCCTTAAACCAAAAATTAGGCAGTAAAGTAATATTTGTTTAGAAACACTTACTAGGTACCTGCTTAATACTATAAATGCTATCCTGGCAAAACCTTCACACACAAAAGAAATATTTTACTGGAAGGTCAATATCTGTAACGACTGAAAGGAAAGGAGCTGTTTCAAACTCACCGACAAAGGCTTCTGTCTTAGCCCTGATTCCACTTTTTTTTTTTCCCCCTTTTTGGTTTTGTTTCCTTTCAGCATATTTTAGGACCTAATCAGCTTTATAAAAGGTACCACTGTTAATCTACTGTTTGTCTTGGTCTTCACTGCAGCTCCTTAAAAGATAAGAGTGCAAACAAAGCAAGAATTAAGGTCATTCCATTTAAATCCTTCAGAGAGGAAGACAAGGCCTAAATTATTGCTGAGGACCACAGAGAGGAGGGCTGGAGGAATCCAGGATTAAAAAAAAAAAAAAAAAACCCTCATTGTTTATTATTTGCCAGTCTCAGAGCAGCCCCCATCCCCATATTTGTGAAGGGATTACCCTCCCACCTTCAGAGATTAATGGGAAGCCCAGACAAGTCCCTGGCCTACAGTCCACCCTGCTGTAGAGCACATTCTCCAGAAAGGTAGACCTTAAAGTGTGCTCACTGGGGAGACCCAGAGTAGGAGACAGACAGCTCACACCCTGCATACAGCCTGATGGGACTCCCCATCCCGCGAGAGGTACACAAGCAAACATAACTGGCACGGGGATTCCATGCTTGTACAAAGGCAAAACCACATCTTAGCAGGTGGTAGCTATGAATGTGAAAATCTTAGCATGTATCAGACTTAAAAAGGGGAGGGGAGCAAAAAGAAAAATAATAATCCATGTGAGAGCATTGCAGGGACATGTAATACTGGGCCCATTTCTTCTACAATCCCGATTGCAACCCCACTACCAATATTTTATTTGAGACTGAAGTCCATTTAAGTGTACTTGAATTTTTCTTTTAAGATTTTATTTATTTCAGAGAGTAAGCGAGAGAGAAAGAGCACGAGAGTGTGCACACATTGGGGGTGGGGAGGTGGGAGAGGCAGAGGGAGAAGCAGACTCCTGAGGAGGGAGCCAGATGTGGGGTTCAACCCCAGGACTCCAGGATCATGACCTAACCCAAAGGCAGACAGTTAATCGACTAAGCCACCCAGAAACCCTTTGAATGTCTTTATTTGTTGCTGCTATTAAGTATCACTAAAATATATTAGTATTAATTTTTTTTTAATGTGGTAATGGGTTGATCTGTTTAAGTGAATGATTCCCTTCCAAGTTTTGTCTTTAAAGAATTAAGGTCAGAAAGCAGAAAGCACTGTCTATAACCAACAGAGATGCAGATTCTTAATCCCCAGTATTTAGTAAGGCTTGACACACAGTAAATGCACAATAACAATTTGTTACATGAAGAAAAGCTGGGGTATTTTTGACTGCTATAGTAATAACAGCAGTAATATTAACAATAACTTTTAATGTTTACTGAATATTTACAATGTAAATATGTGCTAAGCACTTCACTTATTTACCTTACTTAATCCAAACATCAACATCCTATGGTTATTATCCCCATTTTACAGATGAAAAAAACCACAGCTCAATGAAGTTAAGTCACTTGCCCAAAGCCATATAAGTAATTAGTAGCCAAGCCAGCCTACAGGGCTATACTGTCTTACTCAAAATGCTATACTGCTGCCTCTTGAAGGCAGCATTTCTTAACTTGAATTTAGAAAACTGTGACTATTGCTGATTCAATGACATTCTATCAGATGAACAAATTACCTTTAGAGAGAATAAGGGTTCCATCTTTAGCCAAGATATGAGACGAGAAGAGACTTCCTTCATAGTGACCAAATTTTGTCCTCATCTCCCAGAAGAATTTAACTACTCAGAAAATACAGTGACAATTTTGGTGTGGTTCTAAAGTCATAAGAACAAATTTCCTGAAAGGGGTAATGCTCCTTAAGAGATATCTTCCCTCCACCAGTTCACACACACGCGCGCACACACACACACACACACACACACACACACACACACAGAATGTCAATTTTTTCCCAGACAGAATATCTGTTTACAAAACCCTTGGCATATGGTGGGTTTGCCTGGCTTTCTACAGTGTTTGATTATGACTGGCCTCGCTAATTCATTTCATTGTGTGTTCACCCCTCTTTGGAAACTGAACAGGATTAAATTGCATTTTGAAGCTTTAGCAAATCACCGTGTGATTTAAATTAGAATAAAGACAAACACTGAGATAATTTTTCCTTAAGAAAATTGTGATAGCATTTCTGGCCCAGCAGGAACGTTTGTCCAGAGACTCTTACAGTCCCTCTTGGTCACTGGGATGCCCAGTTCTAAGTATATTAACCATTCAGTAATATACGTAGAATCCATAACCAAAGACTAAGCAGACTGAAAAGCCATACACGAAACTGATGTTTCCTCTTGAAGAATCCTAAAACCCCATTTTTAGCAAGAGTCCAATTTATTCTCTCTCCAAACTTTATTAGTTTATAGACTAGGCCAAAAAGGACTGAGTTATATGATAACTTCTCCTCTTCAGAGGAAAGTGCTAGAAATATGGTATTTCTAAGTCACTAATAAGAAAGTGATAGTTCCTGGAACTAAAAGATAAGGGATACCCGCTATTGTTTTTAAGTATATGTTACTGAGCTATTCAAGAATTAATTTCCAGCATGAATATTTACTCAGTCTCATCTGCACCAGAGGCAATAATACCACTGGCCCTTCCAAATAAAATGAGTCAATAAAATAAACATCAAGAATTAAGAAGGTGTTCTTAATTCTCTAGCAGCTCTATAACAGAACATCTTTAAATTATAGAGACCATTTAACCTTCCTAACTTCAAGATATGATGTTTTGCTTAAACCTCTGGATGCTTATTTCGTATGGCATACTTTCTGTAGCATTTTAATAGGATAAGCATCAAGCTTTTGAGGATGAGAGACCAGAAACCCACCATCGAAACAAGTATGTTTTATTTATCCCTCTTCATTTTCAAACGTAAGTCTATAGATTCTGCCATGACTTTAAGGTGATGGGGACTTGGTCCTATATTCCATAGGAAGCATGGAAGTGGTCTTCATTTTGCAGTGAAATTTATCAGGCTTGTCATTAGATAAGCTTCCAGGGTTTTCCCGCTGGACAGGCAGTCACCCCTAAAGGTGAGCTGAATACAAAATAAAGTAAGTTGCTATGGTACTGTAACAGCTTCCTTTAATGGACAATTTCATCTTAAAGAAACAGAAGATTCTTCTACCCTCATTCCCCATCCAAAATGAAGGAAAAGAATAAGAAATGCAGTAAACTGAACTTCTGCTTATAATTCCTAGGCATCAGAGTTATTTAAATATCACATTTAGGAAATCTTGTACTGTCTGAAAATGACTAATTAAAAAGAAAATTTGTTTTTAAAGAAATTGTTCCCAAGGTAAGCCAAGCACCCAGAGTGCAAACAAACACCAATTTGGGGGGAAACACTTTGAGAGACACTGAATTAGTACTTTACAATATAAACATTCCTTTCTTCAATATAAGGCCTACAAATGAATTATTATGTATCAAAGTGACAGTATTTTTACTACTGAAAGATTTCCAGAGGACCGAATGGTTATCTGACTAACCCACGGTTATTAATCAATCCACAGCTGTACTTTGTTTGCTTTATGAAGGATAACCAATTGGCCACATGCAAATGATTTTGTAAGTATCCCCCTAGGGAAGTGTGGATCAAGATGGCGGACCAAACACATGCACGTGCTCCTAGGCACACTCCCTGGAAACACAGATATTTTAACAGAATAGATTCATGGGTATAACAAGGAATAAAGGAAATCTTCATCTGCAGACAAAAAATTCTAAAGAACCTAGAAGAAAGAAAAGCAAAGGGGACTGAGAACAAAACCAGAGAAAGAAACAGCAGCAAACCAGGAGCAGGAGGGAAGTACCCATTCAGAGAAGTCTTACTCTTAAGAGCAGGCCCTAGAGGTGTCTTTCAGGTTCACTAAAGAACTAGTCTTTGAACAACAAAGTCTAGTAGATGTCCCTTTTCCCCTTGTTTATACAGAGTTGCTGACAGGAGCTGCTTTTAACCCCTGGCTAAATCCTCAGAACAGCTCTCTCAAGAAATATCTTGCCTATAGTCTCCCCATGTGGGTGCAAGGCCCTGAAATGGGAGGTCAGGAGAATGTAAGTAACTCTTGACTAGAACAGACAGGGAAAGAGGTATGCTATGGAAGCACCTTTGCCCAGGAAGAAAATGTGCTACCTGTCTCAGCCTCAGATTTAAACACCGCTTATTTTGGCAGTTGAAGAGTTGATGGGTCTATATATAACTGCGGCTCTATGCCCAGGCACCACAAAAGGCTGCCAGTCTTAGTCAGCCCTCCTAGTCAAGGGACAGGCTTGTTTGTTGGATGAACCAATAAACACTGCTTCAGAGGAGACCTGTATTGGCTATCTACATTAATGAGCCTAGTCTTTCATCATTAATTATGTTAAATAAATAAGTGAAGTTTATGAGATATTGAAGGAAAACTGTTTTAACAACAACAGGAATAATGATGAAAAGCTTTCTAGAAGATTAAAGATAATTAAAGGAATAAAAGAAAACTGAAAAAATAAATTCTAGTATCTTCAAAAAGACATAAGAAGCTATTACATCCATTAGACAAAAATAGAATAATAACTAGTGCAATAAGACCATAAAAGAAAAATACTAAAAAAGAGAGAGAAAAAGAAACGAGGTACATCTATCTGAAAGAAAGAGACAGGCTGTTATTATTTGTAGACATACAATCTTCTACCTAGATAATACAAGGGAGTCAACTGAAACATGACTAAAATTAATAGTGTTCAGCAAGCCAGCTGATATGAGATCAATAAACACAAATCAACAGCTTTACTACAAGCCAAGTGGGAAGACGCTGTGGTGTGGCTAACCTAACTTTCATTCCTCTCCTCCTTTCCCCTTGCTGTCTCCCTTGCCACTTGAAGGCAGGGAAGTAACACAGTTCTGGCTAGCAGGGAGTGGGCCAACTCTCCTGAGGAGCTTTTTGCATTCCTTATACAGGAATCACAACTTTCCCATCTCCTTCTCCTTCTTGTACAAATGCTGACATGGGGCTCCATCTGCACTGAGCATCTTTTGAAGATGAGGCCACAAGAGACAAAAGAGGCACATCCCCTGCTTAATGGAGCTGCTAAACCAACACTGGCAGCTGCTTACCTGTGGACTTTTGTTATGTGAGTAAAATAAGCTCCTGTTTCTTAAGCCACATTTGGGTTTTCTGTTGTTTATGGCCGAACACACTCCTAAATAATACATATGTAATAACCGATGCAATGGAGAAAGTATTTCATGCACAAAGGAGTAAAAACTGTAAGATTAGAAATAAATACAAGAAATATGTAAGACCTGGAAGATGAAAAGGACAACAAAGAAAGGCTTCAAGAAAATGGATGGACCAATTTCTGATTGGGAAGACTTCCTCTGATAAAGCTTTTAATTTAAAAGCTAATGTAGTATTAATAAAAATTCTAATAGGATCTTTAATGGAACATGACCAGCTGAAATGAGCAAAAATAAACCTACAAACATTTTGGGGAAAAAGGAAAAATGAAGACAATTTATTCTATCAGCTATCAAACATACTATGAAATTCCATTATTTAAAACAGTATAATATTGCAGAAATACACAAATACACTAATGGAACAAACAAAATCTGAAAACAGATTCTTGAATATGAGGAATTTTGTATATATAATAAAGGTGGCATTTCAAACCATCAGGAAAGAATGGATATTTAATATGGTGTTGGGAAAGTAAAGTATCAATTTTATAAGAATAAAGTTTGTTCACTATGTCACACACATAAATTCTAGGTATAATGAAGACCCATATGTAATAAACTTTAAAGCACTGGAATAAAATAAATGATAATTTTTAAAAATTTTATAAAGATAAAGATTGGCATATATGATTGACATGAAGGAACCAACAGCAAAGTTAAAACAAACCACAGCTTGAAAGAAATGCCTTCAAATGTTCTCAACATATACTGAGGAAAAAATATCAATATCAGTAATTGTTATTTTTTATTAACATATAATGTATTATTTGCCCCAGGGGTACAGGTCTCCAACTCATCTCAATATCAGTAATTATGGCGTTCTTACACATCAACAAAATGACAAACTCAATAGGAAAATGGACAAAGATTTTAAACAAACAAGGGTGAAAAAATACAGAGTTAAAAGATACAAAAAGGTATTTAATCTCATTAATAAATAGAAAATTGCAAATTAAACAGAGTTTTTGCCATCAGACTAGCTAAAGTTGGAAGGAGTGTTAATATACAGTTGTCAGGGGTGCCTGGGTGGCTCAGTAAACGGCTGACTTCAGCTCAGGTTATGATCCCAGGGTCCTGGGATCCATCACCGAGTCAGGCTCCCTGCTCAGTGGGGATACTGCTTCTCCCTCTGCTCCTGCTCTCTCTCTCTCTCTCTCTCACATGTGCATAATCCCTCTTGCTAATAAATAAAATCTTTAAAAAAAATACAGTTGGCAATGGGTAGAAAATGGTATACTCTCATACACAATTGTAGAACTGAATGGATATAACCATTTTAGGGGAAGGCAATCAGATATTTCTACCCATCTTTAAAATGCACATGCATTGGGGCGCCTGGGTGGCTCAGTGGGTTAAGCCTCTGCCTTTGGCTCAGGTCATGATCTTGGAGTCCTGGGATCGAGCCCCGCATCGGGCTCTCTGCTCAGCAGGGAGCCTGCTTCCTCCTCTCTCTCTGCCTGCCTCTCTGCCTGCTTGTGATCTCTCTGTCAAATAAATAAATAAAATCTTTAAAAAAAAATGCACATGCATTCTGACCCAGTGATACCATGAATTCTTTTAGTTCTATCACTCATCTTACTATCACAATCAATATCCCTGGAGGAATAATCTGTAGTCACTTTCAATAATATAGCTTATTACATTTACCCACCCCCAATTCCACTGGAACTCTTCTGGTGGGAATCATAAACAGCTACCTAAATGTCATACACAATGACATCTTTTAAGTACGTGTTCTATTTGTCCTTGGAATATCTGATGCTGTGGACCATTCTTTCCTTGATATTATTTCCTCTTTTGGTTTCTAATCCTCTTCATTCTTGTTTATGCCTTCTAACTCTCAATCTCTTTTGCTCACTCCTCTTTCTTTGATCCTTCAAAGTTAGTGTTTCCCAAGGATCATTGCCTGGCCTTCTCTTTCTTACTCTACCTCCAGGCTTGGTTGAACTCAACCCACAGGTTTAATTTCTATTTACAGGTTTACAACTATCTTCAGTTCAAACCCCCTACTGAACTCTAGATTGTTATTTACACCTCCCTTCCAACATCTCCACCAGGCTATTCCACACGTATGCCAACAATCTCAATAAGATGTTTCTCTTTATATATTCCTTGTTTTGGCTGAAGCTCTACTGTCCACCCAGTTACAGGAGCTAGAATCCTAGGAGTCAACTAAGACACTCTGCCCTCCCTCACTCTCATATTCAATCTGTCAAACAAGTCTCATGGCATCTTAGTTATACCTCTCATATCCACCTGTTTCTCTCTATTCTTATCACTACCACATTTATTTATTCCCTCATGATCTGTTCAAGTTCTTAACCTGAAATGCATGGGCTCACATGAATCCATGGGTGGACTTCAAAAGATCCATGAGCCAGTCAGTATTATATGTAATATACATAAGTCACTTAAGTATTATATGTAAGTCTGTATATACACATGTGTTTCTAAAAAGGGATCTGAGGCTCCCAAAAGGTCAAGAACAATTAGCTTAATCATTGTTCTAATCTCCCAGTTACTCCTCTGGCTTCTAGTCTCACCCTTCTGATGTACCCTGAAACCTACTGACATACCCTGCATCCTACTGTCATAATGTCTTTCCAAAACATAAATCCAATCACGGCCCTGCTATTACAAACTGCTACAGTATCTTACCGTGTTAAGATTAAAACCTAAACTCATTTGTAAGGCCATCTGTGATCTGGCTTCTGCTGACTCCTGTTGACTTCTGGAGCCTTTTGCATCTTAATGTTCTTTCCTCCTTACTCCAACCCATGATAAATTTGTAATACTTAATATGTCCCTAATATCCTGGTTGTTCCATACCTGTTTACTTTTGCTCCAATTGCTTTCTGTGTCTGGATGCCCTTCTTCACAAAGCCATTCCTGTGTTTCCTTTGCCCACCAGACCATCCATTAGACCATCCAGCCCAGGGAGAATTGACCACTTCTTCCTCTACACCCAGAGTACACAGTATATTATATAGAGCTTTATTATGATCTCTATATTCTTCATGACACCTACTTGAGGTTACAGGTCAACTCGACTGTACACTCTCTGAAAGCAGGACAAAGTCTTGTTTTTGTTCTCTGTAGCAAATAATATAATGTGCCTTGTAAGGCTACTCTATAAATGTTAATTACTTTAAAGGGGATACCAGGTTGGTTGTTTTATTACCATCAATTCCCTTTCATATGTTAAAAAGAAAAGAAGTGGAAAGAGGGATGAAGAGAAAAAAGCATCTTAGATAACAGAATGTGACTGAAAAACTTTGTTAGGTTCTAAACAGTACCTTATGAATATCCTAACTTCATCTTGCAAAGATCAAGAATTCTAAAACAAATCCAAAACAAGGAAGATGGTAGACAAATTTTCAACTTCTTTTTTTTCCAAGTAGGTCCCACCCTAAGCATGGATGGAACCCAGTGTGGGGCTTGAACTCACAACCCTGAGATCAAGACCTGAGCTTAGATCAAGACCCAGATGGTTAACCAACCACCCAGGCACCATGAGAAATCTTCAACTTTTGCTGGGAGCTCAATATAGCTTTCTACTGCCTTCACTCAAATATTAATTTTATTAGATTCATTTCTCACAACCCTTCAGTAAAATTAAAAGATGCACAGTCCAAGGTCTATAGTAGTAGAAAGTAGAATTAAGATATAAGTGGTTTTTTTTTTTTAAAGATTTATTTATTTATTTGACAGACAGAAATCACAAGGAGGCAGAGAGGCAGGCAGAGAGAAAGGAGGAAGCAGGCTCCCCGCTGAGCAGAGAGACCAATGCGGGGCTCGATCCCAGGACCCTGGGATCATGACCTGAGCCGAAGGCAGAGGCTTTAACCCACTGAGCCACCCAAGCGCCCCAGATATAAGTGTTTTGAGTTTACAAATCAACTAAGTGAAGTTTAGAGAATAGAAAGTAGGACTACAACAAGCAGCTTTTATATTTAAGGTATAAAAATAAAATAGTCAATTCTGATTCTAGGATTTGACATACTACATGCAAGATTCTATCTTTATCAAAATTCCTTTGCATATAAAATTGAAAAATTATGTGGGATCCTGAAGAATATGAATCATATTGCATTTGTGTGTGGTCAAATGTTGAATGCAGAAAGGGAAATGGAAAGAGATGAAAGAAAATGTGCTCTACATGCACCTGAGGGTGGAGGGAAAGAATTTCTAAAAAATACACCAAGTTCTTGAAAACGAAGTTTCCTACTTGCTTCAGTGAAATAACAATCTAACATAAAGAAGGCATTATCATTGCATCATGCAAATATTGACTGACTTGGCTAATCAGGGCTGTATATCCACAGCCTTTTTTCCCTGGAGTCTGCAGCGACAGCTTTGTGTACTCTGCAGTCTCTTGTGCCTGTGCCAACAACTGATAGAGTATTAGATCAAAGCCTTGATACACAGATGCCAGGCAATTTGGTATTAAACAAGCGATAAGAGTACAAAGAAGTCTCAATGTACTTTCACCACAATTTGAACAGCAAATAGTTAATTAGGTTGATAATAGATGTCAACATTTCATATGATGTCATAGTTCTAGAAGGTATAAACTTCTCCCGTCTCAGATGAAAAACTAAATTATTCTTTTAAAAGAAGCAAAGATGAATAATATTTCACTATTTGTGATTTTTCTCACCTGAAGCATTTAGTTAAACACAGTTTTAATTTTCGTCAAGGTTTTTTTTTTCCTATAAAGGGACAGAATAGAATTTTTACCTGCATAATTCAAGTGAGGTGTTTAAAAGGTGGTATGATGAGCCAGTAAAGTTTGCATTCAATGCAAATAATCAAGGCTTGAATTCATTAAGAATTATGGAGATGTTGCTATTTCCAGGGTTTTTTTTTTTTTTGAGCTTTCTTTTGTGTGTGATTTATAAAATATCTTACCCACTCATTCCAAAAAAAACAAAAAACGACATCATGAAATAAGAAACATTTCTAACCTACTGATACTTTTTCTAAATGAAAATAATCAACTATCAAGTTATTTCAAGCAACTAAATCAAACATCAGAAAACTGAATGCCTTAAAAAAATTTATGCGATCATATTAAGAGATCAAAAGTATGAAATGCTCTCAGGTATATTTTTTAGCTAGAAAATATATAAAGGTTATGAGAGAGACAATATATCTTCCCAAGTCTTTAATATCAAGCATGAGATAAGAAAAAAAAAACATATATATATGCCTTTCCAATAATAAATGAATTACCAAACTCTTGGAGCAAAGTTTATAATTTGTATTAATTGAATGTGCCAAAAAACCCCCAAAACACAAAAACAATCCAAAATGTCCACAGCCAGATCATGTTAGGGGAGATGAAAATAAACATCACAGAGATCACAGAATTGATAGGACTTTACCAAGTAAGTGAACTGTCACTAACTTTAGTTGGAACAACCACATAGTAAATCTCTGGAATACTACTTCCCTTTTCCAGATTTTATAATAAAATCAATGTATATTAACAGTGCCATCTACTGCTTATCAGTAACACTACAGTGCCCCAAAGTGGCCCACTGAATCCAAGACATAATAAAAACAAAAATATTTTTATTTTTATTAGGGGCATCATCATCATCATCAGTTGTCCACAGTGTTATTCTGAGGGGACGATAAAATATGATAAATGTATATAGTCATCAACTAATTGTTTTATTTTTTTTTTAAACCAGGTTTGCTTCCAAATAGTGATTCATGCCAAGAACAATGTAGTGGAAAAGTACTGTAGTTCAAATCAGGGGAGCTAGGTTCTTTCTCTTCTTCTTATTCCACCATTGTTTGATTTCATTTTCTGGTTAACCTTCACAATACTTTCTAGCATTATGTTAATGAGGTAATCTTTAGAATGTATTTCTTTCAAGAAAAAAATATGTCATATGGGCTCCAGAATGAAGGTATCTACATCTTCTTCAAAACCTTTTCCCAAAGGCTTTGCAGACTTAACTGAGATTTCTTTAGTTGAGAACTGGGATACTTACTTTAAGACTCTCTAACATGCAAATAAAATTATTTAGATAAAAACTAAAATATACAGGCAATTGGTTTATTTAATATAGAGAATTCCACTAGTTAGGTAATTTAATAAGTATTTTCATTTGTTTATAGTCTTGCAGATAGAGGCCAAATTCAATGAGAATGGAGAGACTTAACCCCATGAAATTCACATCTTAAAAATATTTTAACTTCATGGTATCCTGTACCTCCTGATGTGATGCACTGAGAAGAACACAATATTACTTAATGTAGTATTACTGCAAAAATAAATAACCTGAATAGAATCATGAGGAAACATCAGAGAAACCCAAATTAAGAGACTTTTTACAAAAAAAAAAAAAAATTGGCCTGTAATTTTTTAAAAATGTCAAAGTCATACACAACAGAGAGGACTGTTCCAGATTCAAGAAGACTAAAGAGACATGACAACTACAAGCAATGTGTGATCCTGGACTGTGTCCTGGAGCACAGGGAAAAATTGACACAGAAAATATTGGGACAACTGGACTAGTATTGAATCAATGGTAATTTTCTTGAATTTGGTAAATAAATCATGGTTATATAAGAAAACATCATTAGACTTAGGATATACATTCTGAAGTATATGGAGGAGATAAAGGGGCACTATGTCTGCAACCACTTTCAAATGTTTCAAAAGCAATAATTATATATGTATGTATACATATAAATGATAAAGCAAATGGTAAAGCAATATATACATGTATGTATATACATATATAGATATATAGATATGTAAAGCACATGAGGCAAAATGTTAGTAACTGGTGAATCTAAGTGAAGGGTAATCAGGAGTGTTTTCTACTGTTCTTAAAACTTTTCTATAAGTTTTAAATTATTTCAAGACAAAAAAGTAAAAAAAAAATAATGGTAGATACATTGCCTTTTATTTTAAAACATAAATTTTAAAGCTGGAAGAGATTGAAAAAAAAAAAAAAAAAACCCACATAGCTCAAGTATTTTACTTCATCTGAGAGGAAGTTGTAGCCTAAAGGGCTAAAGGGCTCAGGAAAACTTCATAAGGTTGTAGAAACAACGAAAAAACTCCCACCTTCAGATCCCCAAGTAATTTCCAGCAAACCACACTGATTCTACAAAAAGATGATACATCACAGAAGCAAACATATCATTTCACTGGCTAAGTCATTGCTGCCAAAACCTCCCAAGTTCCTCATCATACAAGCAATTCATCCCCAGTCTGCGCCAGCAGTTTGCTGGGCATGAGGATAGACAATGGAAGACCTGGGAACTCAGAAACAGTCGGGGAGGGGCTGTCCCAGTGCATACATAACCCCAGCTGTGGCCTTTGATCTTATTTTAAACCTGAAATTACACGTAATGGGATCAACTCTTGGATTAACAGAGCAGTTATAGGCATTTTCTATAGATAGTACATTTTGTTGGATTTTATGTCTTTTGTTACATGATAAAAGATGGTAAGAGTCAAAAGTACAAATGCTGGGGTTCTTAGAATCCAACATTAACATGCCTTTCCATATTACATGTTGTCTTACACGGTACAATCAAAGCTCGTTAGAAGGTAAGATGAATGAGCCTATTTTCTACATTAAAGTGCCAGCAGTTACAGAGAAAGCAAATAAAGGGGAGGAAGAAAGGGGAAAAAAACACATCAAGAAATAAGGGAGAAACAAGAGTTCCTTTAAGTAATCCACACACTTGAATTTTTTTAACTTACTGATCAAACAATGAATTGTAAATAAATTAATAAGATACACTTTTTACGTGCAAATCAGTCTTTCTTTTTGTCTGTACCATAATAGATGTATTTATGTTACCTATCATAGCCTCTAGTAAGTTATCAATAATAACTTTTATATTATTCACTTAAAAGGCAATAATTGAGTGTTAAAGGAAAATACTGTTTTCATAATGCTCAAAGTTCTGATTTATTTTTTACAGATTTTATTCATTTGAGAGAGGGAGAGAGCATGAGCAGAGAGGAAGGTCAGAGGGACAGGGAGAAGTAAATTCCCCACTGAGCAGGAAGCAAGACTAGACAGGGCTCAATCCCAGGACCCTGGGGATCACAACCAGAGCTGAAGGCAGACACTTAACCGACTGAGCCACCCAGGTGCCCCAGTGTTTGACTAATTTAGTCAAAATTCTGTCAGTCAACCAAAGTTTCATCTGTATTTCTTCAGCAGCACTAACAATGAAGCCACCAGATACCAAATAATCTGAATGATAATCCCCTATCCCCAAGTAGGTTTTTTTTCCTCCTAAATAGGCTAAATTTCAATCAATATATAAATTAAAAAATATAAGGTTTTAGACTAGATAAGACCCACAATTCAGCCTGCTGGTAGTGAACCTATTACTAAATACGTAATCTGTTGTGGACATACATGCCTGTTGGTGCCTCTCAGGGTCCCCACATCCCAACTTTGTTTCCCATTCACTGAGGACTTTCTGACTGTAACTATATTTAAACCTATGTAATTACAGAAATAACAGTGCTAGATAGAATTCCCAGAAGCATCAAGTTATCACTTCTGGAGTATCCACTGAAAGCTGAGTAGTAATGGGAGAGGCAAGATAACATGTAATCAAGACAGTGGACTATGGGTCAAGCCACCCAGTGTTGAGTCCTGGCAGTGCTATCAACTGGCCTCTCTATGCCTCAATTTTCTCATCTGGAAAATGGGGTAATAAGCTAACCTAGATTATGAGTCTGCAGTACAAAATCTTGTAAATGACTGTGAGCTATTACTACATAGTTTACTAACAATTTAAAATTTTCTTTTGCACATATTTTACAAGACGTTTTCATGAACATTAATGCTTCTTTTTTTTTTTTAAGATTTTATTTTTAAGTAATCTCTACCCTCAACATAGGGCTCAAACTCATAATTCCAAGATCAAGAGTCGCATGCTCTAGCAACTGAACCAGTCTGGCCCCCATCCCAACCATGCTTTGTAAAGTACCATGGAACTTCTGCATCTGGCACCTGAATTTGTTTTTTGGTTTTTTGTGTGTTTTTTTTTAAGATTTTATTTATTTATTTGAGATAGAGAGAGAGAGAGAATGAGAAAGAGAGAGAGCTTGAGAGGAGAGAGGTCAGCAGGAGAAGCAGACTCCCTGCTGAGCAGGGATCCTGATGTTGGACTCAATTCTGGGTCTCCAGGATCATGACCTGAGCCAAAGGCAGTTGCTTAACCACCTGAGCCACCCAGGAGCCCTGGCACCGGAATTTGTTAAAGTGGAGACTCTGATCCTTAACCCCAGATAGAATGGACTCTTACAGGGTGTGGGGAGGAAGGGATAGGGCCCTGGACACTACACTAAACATTTTACCTAAGAGTTTGAGAGCCCAGATGTTATTCACTTATAGATATCTATTTACTTTACTCATTTCCAATTTAAATTTATTGCCTCACAAACCGCAATGCATTATGATAAGAAGACAAAATGTAAATAAGTCATCCTTGCCAAGGAATACATGTAACACACCCTAACCTAAAAATGGTGCCCTGACCAGCAAACGTTTAGATGGTGGACTGATTAAAGGAACTTCAGTTAAATCTGTTTCCTAGGTTTCTGAGAAGCTCTGCAAATTGGACTATATAATAGCTGGTGTTTATTGCCAAAAATGGCATTACTCCTCAAATAAGTTATGTTCTGGCCACAAAGTAGCAAAGCTAGTCTAAGAAATGCAGGGTTGCCAGTTCCCACCAGAAAGTAACAGAGTAACATATACTACAAAAACCCAGAAGTCTAATAGTCTCTGGCTCCCCTAGGGCACTTCTCATCTATCTTGAATTTTGGAGTTCACTCATTCAGGCATTCATTCACTCAAAAAGTGTTTCCTAACACCCCCATATGTGAGGCACCAGGCTTATGGATGGTGGATGCCCTAAATTTGTTGATCCTGCTCTTTTGCCACTACATCTATAAATTCAACTTCAGTTCTATATGAGAAGTTTGTGGGAATATGGGAGGGGAATGAGTGGAAAAGTAGAATATTTAAAAAGAAAGCATTTGCAGAACTGAAATAAACTGACATTAAGATCTGTTGTATCTTCAACAAATGGTGTTGGACTGCAACATAGAAAAGAATGAAACTGGACCACTTTCTTAGAGCATAGACAAAAATAAGTTCAAACTGGATGAAAGACCTAAATGTGAGACAGAAAACCATCAAAATCCTAGAGGAGAACATAGTCAGTAACCTCTTTGACCTTGGCCAGAGCAACTTCTTACTAGACATGTCCCCATAGGCAAGGGAAACAAAAGTAAAAATGAACCACTGGAACTTCAACAACTTTAAAAGCTTCTGTATGGTGAAGGAAACAATCAACAAAACTAAAAGGCAACCTACAAAATGGGAGAAGATATTTGCAAATGACAAAGCTCATCAAGGGTTAGTATCCAAAATCTATAAAGAACTTACCAAACTCAACACCCCAAAAACAAATAATCCAGTTAAGAAATGGGCAGGAGACATGAATGATAATGTTTCCAAAGAAGACATCCAGATGGCTAACAGACACATGAAAAGATGCTCAACGTCACTCATCATCAGGGAAATTAACAAATCAAAACTACAATGAGATATGTTTACCTCACACCTGTCAGAATGGCTAAAATTAACAACACAGGAAACAACAGATGTTGGCGAGGTTGTGGAGAAAGGGGAACCCTCTTACACTGTTGGTGGGAATGCGAACTGGTGCAGCCACTCTGAAAAACAGTATAGAGGTTCCCCAAGAACCTAAAAATAGAACTATCCTATGATCCAGGAATTGCACTACTAGGTGTTTACCCAAAGGTTACAAAAATACAGATTCAAAGGAGTACATGCACCCCAATGCTTATAGTAGCATTATCCACAATGGCCAAACTATGGGAAGAGCCTGTGTCCGTCAGCTGATGAATGGATAAAGAAGATGTGGTATATACATATAATGGAATATTACTCAGCCATCTAAAAGAACGAAACCTTGCCATTTGCAACAACATGGATGGAGCTAGAGTGTATTACGCCAAGAGAAATAAGTCAGTCAGAGAAAGACAAATACCATATGACTTCACTCATATGTGGAATTTAGGAAACAAAACAGATGAACATATGGGAAGGGGGGAAAAAGAGGGGAGCAGACAGTAAGAGACTCTTAATGATAGAGAACAAACTGAGGACTACTGGAGGGAGGTGGGTGGGTGGGGAATGGGCTAAATGGGTGACAGGTATTAAGGAGAGCACTTATGTTGAGCACTGGGTATTATATGTAAGTGATGAATCACTAAACTCTTCTTGAAACCAATATTACATTGTATGTTAATTAGCTACAATTTAAATAAAAATTTAGACAAAAAAAAATCTATTGTAATCTACTCTGGTAGATTCTCATCCTTTCTCTCTAATCATAAAAGAAAGAAAACAGATACCCAGTGCTGTATGAAGGGGTACACACATAATTTCAGAAGCCATGGTGGAATTCTGGGAAGGGATCCATGGGCAGGAATGAAGAGCAGAGAACTCCAATGGGAATATGCCATTATGTCTGCCCCTCCCAAAGTTTGAACATATTCTCCTGCTGGATTTCCCTCACTCGGAAAAACAAGAACTCATAAGATCATTCTTATTAGTGAGAAACAATTGTCTAACCCAAAATTGTGACGCTGACGGTGGCACCAAGGGATATTTGGAGGGACACCTGATGTTGACCTCAAACGTGAGGAACAGACCCTTATTTAAATCTTGTTAAGGGAAGTTTAAGTTGTTTTTAGAGGGCAGTTTGCTCAGCCTACGAGAAATAAACAGTATCAAGCTTTTAATGTTCACTCGGATTTTCACTAGGTAAATTCATTTATCTGAGCTTAGAGTGCATTGTGTTTGTTCCTTCAAAAACATGAAATTGTGCTGGTTTTATTCAAAGGATGATTTAGATTCCATTTACCACAAACATTAAGTACTTTTCTTATTTACTTTTTTCAGCTGTATTTTTAGCTGTCACTGCAAATCCCCAGTGTTGCCAATAGACTGACCAAGCCCTGCATTAAAAAACAGAAACCACAGTCCAAATAACCTAAGGTTCAATGAATTTCAGAAAACACACTGGAGAAGCCGCTTTTCCCTTCTATCTCAAAATCTTCTGACAAATTTGTTTTAGAATAGCAAAATTCCAGAAGGGCATGTTGGAATTAAAATTACTCTTATTAGAAATAAAATTATGTAAGAAAAGCCAGTCTCAGTATTTAGTTACTTAATTACCCATAATTCTGTCAGGTGATATTTGTATATTTGAGACCACCCTTGTCCTCTGATAAGTTTTTTTAGCCCTTCCAAATTCACAATCTTCATCTGACATAGACTTCATGCCTTCTTTTATAAAACTCAGCAGCTAGTTCTTAAACTTAGACACCACATGGTGTATCACAAAATCATTCTTCAACATACGAAAGCTTTAGCTCTGTTTGTTTCCCCTGGTTTATTTTTTTTTAGGGGATACATTTCACCTCCATACCATTTTAGTTTGCTCATTTCTTTATTAAGGACTCTAAGGTATTTAGCAGGATTTTCGTTCATACATAGTCAACATACCACCTGGTTTTACAACAAGAGTAAAGGAAAAGAGGTAGGATTGTATTATATAAAGCCAATATAATAATGAAATTGTGTAGCCACATTTTAAAAGTCTTTCTCTTCATTATTAACAAACAAGGTTTTCTAAAAATTATATTTGAAAAATAAAAAATTGACAATTTAATTTACTTAATAAAGATGAATGAGACCCATTTCACCAACAAACCTAGTGGGGTCTTCACATACATAATTGAGAAGACATGAATTAGAGACTGGTTATTAGCTAATCATTACCATTGTGGAAAATACAATTCTTCTCTGGTATTCAGCAGTCAAATCACACCCATTTGCCTACAACTCAATTCAAATCCCTCTTTTCCCTCATGAAACCTTCCTTGATTATCCTAACTATCCAACCTTTGCATTCAGTTATATTGGCACTGATTTATGAAGGGTTCGTATACTTAGGGTAGGCCTAAAGGAAACTAATACCGAAGAATTTGCGAGAAATCATGCCAAAAAGAAAGATGACTACATAGAGGTGCCCACTGTTAGCAAAACTGCTTTTAAAATGCCATCACTTGGGACGCCTAGGTGGCTCATGTGGTTGGGCGGCTGCCTTTGGTTCGGGTCGTGATCCCAGCATCCTGGGATCAAGTCCCACATCGGGCTCCTTGCTTGGCAGGGAGCCTGCTTCTCCCTCTGCCTCTGCCTGCCACTCTTGTCTGCCTGTGCTTGCTCTCTCTCTCTCTCTAACAAATAAATAAAAATTTAAAAAAATCTTTTAAAAAATGCCATCACTTTTAGTCTTAGAATTAAGTCCCCACTGTGGACAACAGAAAACTTTGGTGATGGACATGTTTATAAGGCACAAATTTCTGAACTCAAGCTAATCATGGTCTGGCTGTAGATCTACATAGCTCACTTAATGTCTCTTCCTCTCCTCTATACTGTAAAAGAGAGCTCTTTCTGGTCAATCTGGAAATCTTACTTTCTCTATTATAATGTCCTTCTCCCATTTCATCTTCAAGGAAGAATTACTTTCTCTATTATAATGTCCCTCTCCCATTCCATCTCCAAGGAAGAAGACAAAGAAGGGACTAGTAGCACCTGCTCTTTTTCTCCTCATCCTCAGTGAGTTCAGGATTATTTTGTCATGTCCTCATGGAACACTGACTGATGAGAAACTGGTCTTGTGTAACTTCATCTATCTCTCTCAGGAGATTAGACACAACAGAGATGTGCCTCAGGCACTGTGAAAGAAATGGGAGGAAATGTGAAAAGATTTAAAATGGAAACTGAGATTTCTTAATCTGGGATATGGAATATCAAAAGGTAATTTAATAACAGATTTTAAATATTAAGGTTAGGCCCAAAAGAAATAAGCTGAAACAGTGGAATAAGAAAGTAAATAAAGAAGTAATTTTCATAGATGGAAGAGAAATAAATTACCCAAGAGGGTAAACTACTCTCCACTGCTGCTGTTCAATGAGAGTGGGGTTCATCTACTGGAAATAGTGAAATAGACAAGAGGATTGTGCAAGACAAATTTTTAAGATTAAAATCTATGATTCTCTGATGACAGCCTATCAGAACTTAAATATCTAGTTTAACACATCATAATCACAACGTGAATTCTAAAGCGAAGATTAGGAATAAAAGCATAATTGCTTCCTTCCCAAATGGAGATAATCTGTATCCCAAGGCTACAGTTTTGCTATAACTGGGAGTGTGAACTGATTCTGTCTTTAACAAGTTGAACCCTACTTCTTTTTATTATCTATTACCTAGTACTTCTATTTTTATTCTTTTTTTAAAAATTTTTAATAAATTTTTAAAATTTCTTTTCAGCGTAACAGTATTATTGTTTTTGTACCACACCCAGTGCTCCATGCAATACGTGCCCTCCCTAATACCCACCACCTGGTTCCCCCATCCTCCTACACCCCGCCCTTCAAAACCCTCAGGTTGTTTTTCAGAGTCCATATGTCTATCTCTCATGGTTCTCTCATGGTTCACCTCCCTTCCAATTTCCCTCAACTCCCTTCTCCTCTCCATCTCCCCATGTCCTCCATGTTATTTGTTATGCAGAAAGCAAAAGAGAATGATTTGAATATAATGATGTGAAATTCTTTTGGACATCAACCAAATACCCATTTTCAAATAACAATGAAATATATTGTGGCACGGTCTTAGTAAGCACATTTTGTGAAAGGCAATGAGTAAATCAGTTAAGAAAAGAAATGATGTTTGCTATAAGCCTAGTGAATAAAAAGTTCTAATTAATGGCTTTTGAGTAAGATTAGCCAACAAGTTGATTCAACATTTTTAAAAATTTACATCATTATGAGTTAGTAAATAGTTTATCTAAAAAAATCCCTGGTATTAGTTATTTTTATTTCCTTCTGGTCACACAAGAAATAAGGTTTATTGTTCAACCTGGAGATTAAAATAAAGTATAAGAAATAAAATAAAAATCATTTATACTCCTACTACCCAAAGGTAACTATTAACATTTTGGACTCAATTTCCTCCCAATGTTTGAGAAAGTGCGATGGAAATTACAGGTGGATGGATAATGAAGCCCTGATTGACTCTTCAATACCACTATTGGTTTCTAGTAGGAAAAACAGCTTTAAATATCTCTATGCCATCCATTCCTCCTACCTCAAAGATGACCGTTATTGTACAGTCTCTGCTTGCATCCCAGACCTGGTTCTTTTCTGTCAGAGGTCATCCCACATAGTCTCTCTGTGAAGTGCCTTTTCTAATGGCAAACAATATGACTCCCTATGTCACTGGGGAGTTCATTCATATATTTGAAGTTGGTTGGGTTTTTTTAGATTTTATTTATTTATTTAACAGACAGAGATCACAAGCAAGCAGAGAGACAGGCGGGGGGAGGTGGGGGAAGCAGGCTCCCCACTGAACAGAGAGCCCCAGGAGATGCAAGCCTGAGCCTCATCACTGGCAAATCCCCTCAGATATCCATCTCTGGACCAATCAGTGGCCACTCCTTCCCAAAGAAAGGTCTATCACTGCTTCTGAGCTGAGGGCTTGGAGGCTGTTTTCATGGAACAGTTCTTCTCAAAATGTAGCACTGGACAAGCAGCAGCAGAAGCATCTGGGAACTCTTTAGAAAAGCAAATTTTTAGGCTCTACAGCAACCTGACTGGATTGAAACTAGTTGGGGCCCAGCCATTTGGGTGGTTCTTCTGCACATTAAGTTTGGGAACAGCTGAGCTGAAAGATACAGGTGTGGGCGGCACTCTGACAGGTGCGCATGGTATGGCACCCTAAGAGAAATAATTTGGCTTGGATTATATAGTGAGGAGAGTGCACCCAGGGCAAAGTCATTTTATAAGGGAAGAAGAACATGCAGCAACTTCTGTGATTCCATGTACTTCAGTCAACCCATTCTTCTCACCAAAAGAGAAAAAAGACTAAACATTCAGGTGTCAAGGCTATGGCAGTGATAAAAGGGAAACAGAGTTCAGGATAAAATGTTAACGTGGAGTTCCAGTTTTAAAATTTATAAAAGAGGATGGTACTGGGATTTTTCAAAGCAAGAGAGCAGTGGTCTTTAATGCTTTAACTATTATCTCATGTGGTAGAGTAGAGCCCCAGACTGGAAATCACAGAACCTGGGTTCCAGTCTTAGCTCTTCTGTCCAGTTATTTTATCATCTTCAGCAAATCAGCCCCAGTTTCTTCACTTGTAAAATGAGCATTAACTAAGGTCACATTCAGTTCTAGAACTACTTTATCTGCCTATAGAACTCTTTGAGATGGAACTAAAACTTACCCTGACAGTCGCCTTTACCCTTGAGATTTTGTGGTTCTTAATAGAGGGTGGAGCCCTTCAAGTGGACATCAGGGCATGGATTGTCAAGAGTTCCCTTTGTGTGAAGTCATGACTTTAAGAAAGGATCCTAGAAGAAAGCAGGACATGGTGGTATCAAGAATGGAAAGACTGGGGGTAATATGAGTTATTTGGAAAGCCCAGGCAGGGCCCAGTGAAAAGAGAAAAAAAGAAAACTACAGATACAAGGAATGCCAGTTGAGATTTCACAGATAGTGCTTCAACTCACTAGTAAATAAGCTTGGCTGAAGATTCCCTTAGACAACGTTTGAAGGCACCAGCAGAACATGGAGTGAACAGGAGAGGAGCAACATAATTAAAGGAAAAAACACAGAAATAGTCAAGCATTGACTATTTTGATTTCAGCAAAGCAAATGGCTTTCTACTAAGGAACTCTGAACAATTCACAAGTTCTCTAAGCCTGTTTCCTCCTCTCAAAAAACAAAGTCAAGGTCAAGTGAAATTTGTAGCATTTTCTTGGCACAAAGTATTTCCTTTCTCTGCCTCCCATCCAACCCCACAAAAAGTGACTTCTCCATGGCCCCAGGGAAGAAACAGGACCCAATACCAGTCTCACGACTCATAAAACTCCCTTCCAATAGCACCAGTCTACACCCATGTCACATTCCATCCTATACCCACTCGGCTCAAAACATCCACCTTATTTTATCTCTATTTTGGTTTAGAAACAAAATGCACACACACAAATTCAAACTTATGGGTACCACATTAAGCCATAATTTGTACACTGGTTTCTCCCAGCACCAACCTGATTTCCTAAGGTGGGAAAAATCATGCACCCATCTCATTTTCATCATTGTCCATTGTAGGAAAAAGTAAATTTTATTAGTATTTATTGTTTATGTCAAGGTTTGAGCTGACTTTTTCATAGGCTAAATTTTCTTACAGAAGTTTGCCTGGATTAGCAATTCTAAAAAGTTGTTAAGCATTATTTTAATCTCTTGTCTGACAGGGTAATTTCCGCACAGATAAAAGCACAAGCGCAAGGCAGCTATTGTGTATGCACAGTAGCACGTTTTTAGACCCTATCCTATTAAGACAGAATCACAACAAAACGTGCCCTAAGAATCAAGTTCCATACTTTACATTACTGAGAGTTATGCCGTTAAATCAATGCATGCTGGGTGGAAACTTTTCCCCCAATGGGTGTACAATTTTATAGGTTCTTCAACTACAGAGCAAAATGCATAGTTACTGTGAGGCTTCTTAAGTCTATAATTCTTTAATAGCTTCTGCTTTCAGTGTTTCCCTCCCCATCTGTTCAGTAAATGGTTCGTTTTATATTGAAAGTCAAAGATAATTGAGCACAAAAGTGTTGACTTGGTATTCTTCCTTAAAGGGTCACTGACCAATAGGTGGCAAGTTGAAATTAAAGTAGGTGAGAGGAGGAGGAGATGCTGGGCTATACCCTAAAAACTGTTCCATTTGGGGGGAGATTAACTGACTATATCTGGTGATTGCTGAACTAAAAATCAATGCTGATATATGATGTTGGAAACCAGACCCTAACAAAGGTGGTATAATCTCTTTAGTCTCTATCTTATGGGAGTCATAGAAAAGTGGGATAGATTCAATACTGAGCAACAGAGACAATTACGGGATATTGAAAAAGGTAGGGCCCCAAAAGGCTCTAAAAGAAGATGAGGATTCAATGTTCCTATTTCTACTTAAGGAGAGGAAATAGCATGGCCCAGAGCTAACATGGTATTTCCTAAACTTGGCTAGAAAAACTGGCTAAATTAAAAAGACTAGGTGGTGGGGGTGGAGGTGGGGATGGGGGTGGGGAGGCACCTGGGTGGCTCAGTGGGTTAAGCACCTGCCTTCGGCTCAGGTCATGATCTCAGGGTCCTCAGATGGAGTCCTGCATCGGTCTCCCTGCTCAGCGGGGAGTCTGCTTCTCCCTCTCCCTCTGCTCCTTTGCTCATGCTCTGTCTCTCACTTTCTCTCTCCCAAATAGATAAAATCTTAAAAAAAAAAAAAAGACTAAGTAGGTATAAATTTGATACAAGAAAGAGCAGTCAAGTTAGCAAAAATTGTAGAGGTGAGGAAAGAAAAAAGAGAGCTAGAGTATCCTAATGGATGAAGAGGAGATATCAAGGCCTCCCAATGGGAGAGAACACATTCATCTTTGACCTGTACATACTTCTCCGCCTGCCAAATGGAATTTGCAGAATCATGGCAAACATTTCTACAGATGCCCACAAATACCACAAATCTGCAAAGCGATATCCTGTCTAAACCAAACACCTCAAAGGGGTTCTCTTCTCAGAGATCTACAGATAATTCCTCTCCGTGGAATGTCTAGTTATAACCAGTCCAGAGCTGCAGATGTCCGAGGGCTGAAGAGGCTCCAAAGAGCAAGCGGAGTGCCTTGGCAAAGGCAGCTGTGATGACACTCAGCCCCGGCAGCCAGGTTACCCAGGCCAGACAAATCCTTAAAGAGACACACACATGTTCATTGCAAGAGTAAAGGGAAGAAATCACTCAATAAGCAGAAATGGAGAGTTTGAACTTTGTGTTTCATTAAGACATTTTCCTGTAACGCTCTGAGAACTGAAATGAGATTGCTTTTGCTTTACTCTCCTTAAACAGTACGTTTTACGCTTCAGTCATACTTAAAGAGAAAAGAAATACGAACTAGATAATTCAGAAAAGGAATTCTTCCTGTCAACATTCTCCAAATGCAGACAAGTGCTACTGTTCACCTATACCCAGATGAATCTAAGAATCCTATCTGTTTGTTCAACATGGTACATATTTTGCAACCAAAAATGTGTTCTGGGAATGAATGAATTTACTTAGCAGGAGTTGGAACTGGAACACAAAAAAGGAAGTTACAAATTCTGGGGCCACCTTGTCTTTAGTTCTTTCTTTTATACCTCTCTTTTTATTACAGGTTCTGGTCCCTAATTTCTCTGCTAGAAGAGAATACGGTGTAATTCCCTCCCCTTCGTAACTTACAGAGACTTCAAGATTTAATGAGCCATCGCTCCTGAAAAGCCTTTGAGCTCTTGATAAAAAAAGCACTGGATAAATTCAACATTACTGTTCTTATTATTTTCATTACGCACACCTTTCCTTTGACTGAGGCCTATGTATAACATGTTGTTATTGTCCCTTTAGGTTAATAATAGCTTTGTCCTGTTTTCCCCTCACTGTTAGCACCCAATGCAGTAATAATAAAATGCTATGCATTCCCAAATTTTTTCCTACCAATTGCTAGTAGGCTATTCAATGTCTATACCTCATTCAATATGTCACCTACAATAGTATCACTGTAACACAGAATTAGCAAATACCTTAATCCACTAATGAAAATAAAACCATACTATCCATTTTCCCATCTCTGATCCATTAGGGGATTTTTGAGATTAACATGCTGATGATAGGTACTTGAAAATACAGATTTATTTTTCTCTTTTTGAGTACAGTTTTTCAAAGCATTGTTATTGTTGTTGTTGTTTAAGAATTTACTTATTTGACAGAGAACAAGCCTCCCAGGCACCCCTAGTCTTTTTTGACTTTAGCCATTCTGGAGGGTGTATAATGATATTTCATTGTGATATCTTTTTTTTTTTTTAAGATTTTTATTTATTTGTTTGACAGAGAGAGAGAGAGATCACAAGTAGGCAGAGAGGTAGGCAGAGACAAGAGAGGGGGAAGCAGGCTCCCTGCTGAGCAGAGCCCAATGTGGGGCTGGATCCCAGGACCCCGAGATCATGACCTGAGCTGAAGGCAGAGGCTTAACCCACTGAGCCACCCAGGCGCCCCTCATTGTGATTTCTAATCCGCATTGCCTAGGCCAGTGGTTTTCAAGCTTAGGTGTGCTTAAGATACATCTGGAGTGCTTATAAAACTATAGACTCCTTGGCCCCACCTAGGGCATGTTTTATGTCTATTTTTATATTTGTATTTTTGTTTGTTAAGATTGGCAAATGAAGCCCCAACATGGTTTTGAATTTAGTAGGTCTGGCGTGGGGCCCAGGTATCTGCTTCTTAACAAACTCTCTGGAGATTGTGGTGAGTGTGGTTCACAGATTAGCTCAGAGAAACTGGTATTTGATATCTGATGTAATTGTGTATTTTCTCCCTGGCAACTAGAATTGGTTTACCTCCTTCCAATGAAAATGTTGGGGCTTAAGAAAACATTTATTCTGGTTACTGAAGTTTCAATCTTAAAGAATTGAGAGCTCAGTAATGAACACACTACCTTACGTAGAATGAGAGAATCTAGATTATCTGAACCAAATTTCAAAATAAAGATGCTTTTGGTGCACCTGGGTGGCTCAGTCATTAAGTGTCTGCCTTCGGCTCAGGTCATGATCTCAGGTTCCTGGGGTCGAGCCCCACATTAGGCTCCCTGTTCAGCGGGAAGCCTGCTTCTCCCTCTCCCATTCCCCCTGCTTCTGTTCCCTCTTCCGTCGTCTCTCTCTCTGTGTCAAATAAATAAATAAAATCTTAAAAAAAAAAAAAAAAAGACTCACAGCACTATAAGTTGCTTGAGGGTGTAGAGCAACTAGAATCCTCATACGCTGGTTTTGAGAGTATAAAATGGGATAAGCGCTCTGTAAAAAAGGTCTGACAGTTGTTCATAAAACTAAACATACCCCTATTCAATCACTTAGCAATTCCACTCTTAAGTATTCACTCAATAGAAATGAAAACATTATGTTTACATAAAGACTTGGACAAGAATGCTTACAGCAACTTTATTCACAATAGTCAACACCGAAAATAGCCCAGGTATTTGTCAATAGCAGAATGGACCAAGAACTGTCACATATTTACTCAAGGGCAATAAGACTTGGCAATAAAAGTGAACAAAGTATTGATATATACAACAATAGGTACGAATCTCAAAAACATGTTAAGAGAAAGAAACCTCATACAAGAGTATATACCATATGACTTCCTTTATTTGACATTCTAGAACAGTTAGAACTGTTCTATGGTAGAAAAAAAATTTAAAAGATGGTTTCTTCTGGTAGAGAGGAGGTAGGAGTAAACAGGAAAGGGGTATGAGAGAACTTTCTGGAGTGATGGTAATTCTGTATCTTGCTAAGCATTTGAATTAAAATTATGTATGCAGTTATCAAAATTAATTGAATAGTACACTTAAGAGTTTTGCATTTCGTTCTTTATAAATGTTACCTCAAAAGCAAAAATGTAAACCAATATTTAATTCTAGTTTATGATGTATACGCTGAAGTATTTAAGAAGTATACTGATGTCTGAAACTTACTTTGAAATGCATCAACAAGGGGTGCCTGGATGGCTCAGTGAGTTAAGCCTCTGCCTTCAGCTCAGGTCATGATCTCAGGGTCCTGGGATTAAGCCCCACATCGGGCTCTCTGCTCAGCAGGGAGCCTGCTTCCCCCTCTCTCTCCCTGCCTCTCTCCCTACTTGTGATCTCTCCCTCTCTCTCTGTCAAATATTTAACTAAAATCTTAAAAAAAAACAAAAAAGAAATGCATCAACAAAATTTAAGATGAATAGAAGGTGGGGTATGTACACACACACACATACCCTAAAACGATCAGAGTAAAATGTTAATGATAGGGCCTAGATGATGGGAATATGAGTGTTTACTATAAAATTCTCTTACCTTCTCTGTTTGGAATTTTTAAAAATTAAATATTGGAGAAAAAAAAGTCACTGACCTAGAAGAACCACAGTTTTCTGACAGAGAACACCAATTTTAAAGAGGCTTCCTCTATTTCCATCTTTAGGCATTTCTCCATTCAGCACCTCAGGGAAACCCAGAATCACCCTCTGGGAAGAACTTGTCCTTGCTGTCACAGTCCTTTCTACTGCCCTCTAAACACTCACTTTGATTCTCTTTTTCCTTATGGACTTGAACTTTCTGTACTTGCTTTTGTTTTCTAGCGAGGAACTCTTTTTATTTTTTTGTTTAACTTGTCTAAGTCATGACATACAAAGTTGTTCTTCAAACACTTGAACCTTCACCTTTAGTATGGTAACCAGCTTGCACTTAACACACATGAATGGTGCTCGCTTCGAGAGACAGCAAATAGCTCACGGTGTAGCTTTTGGCTCCATGGCTCTTAGCTCTGGGTTCTCAAGTAGCATCAGAGTCTTGGAGGTAGTTCGATAGCTCTCTCAGATAATCACTCAAGGAATAGCTTTGGTGAACAATCCTTTGTACTGGCCATACTCTGATGAACACAGGAGATGAGCACTTGCTTTTTAAATTGTTTGTGATTTGTGTTACCTGGTTTCTTCCTTTCAGATCAGGCATGATTACCTCACAACTGTCAGTAAAGTACTGGCAATTATCAGTCTGCTATCTGCTCACTCTGTAACAGCCACACTATGGTAATGCATTAAGCAAAGAGGGTTCCTGAATTCTTAAAAGAACCAGTTCTTCCTGAATCAAGACCCAGCTCGGTCTTGTTTACTTGATGTTCTGATCTATCATTTGGGCTAAAAGATCATTTTAGTGGGTAGAAGCCAGAAAAACTATAACTGTACAACAAGGACTGCTGAAGGTCAAGTTCATGCTTTTACATCTCTGGAGGACACATCTGTGGTTTAAAAGAGATTAGCACAGAGAGAAGGGTAGTTTTATTTGAAAGCCTTCTCATTTTCTGATTACATTTGCAACACTTACACCTTAGCTTTCTACTTAATTATAAAAGTACTATATGCTTAACGCAGAACATTTGGACAACACAAAAAGCACCAAGCAAAAATAACAAAATATCCATCATTTCACCACTCAAGATAAGCACTATTGTTCTCTTGATATATGTCATGTTCTGTTTGTTTTGTTTCAATTACTACTCTCTAGTAATTGCTGACTTCTATACCTAAGAATTATTAACTATTTGTTTTTATTATCTCCTGGAAGTGTTCAAGGCAATCTAAGTCACTGAACTATGTGCACAATTTTTAAAATTGAGTATTATTTTTTATTGATTATAAAAATAATAAGAAATCCTGAAAAATATTCAAATATTTGAAAAATATACCTAACAGGAAAAGTACATCTCCCACTGCCCCATTCTCTATAGCAATATCATTAGCAAACTGACCTCTTTTCAACTATCTCTGCTGATGAAACTATACATACATTATTTTTATAAAAAATGAGATGCTTGGGGTACCTGGGTGATTTAGTAGGTTAAGCATCTAACTCTTGATTTTTGGCTCAGGTCATGATCTCAGGGTTGTGAGATCAGAGCCCCAAGTGTTAAGCTTAAGATTCTCTCTCTGTCTCTCCCTCTGCTCCTCCCTACCCTGTCTGCTCTCAAAAGAAATGAGATTATTCTCTCAACATCGCTCTATAATTAACTTACTAGTGGACACTTAGATTATTTTTAATTCCTAGCTATTATAAATAATGCTGCAACAATTATCTTTCAACAGAATTAAATTGCATGTATCAGTCTGAGTAGGGTTTTATGCTGTGACAATCAACCTCAATGTCTTAACTTCTTAAGACAAAATAACCTATTGCTTGTGTACATCACAGCCTAACATAGACTGGTGAGCAATAGTGGTAATGGTCTCTGCACCACAGTCATTTAGGAACTCAGGCTCCTTCATCTTACAACTGCACCCTTCTTTTGGTCCCTCTTCCTCTGCATGCTGCCCATGGTTGAGGCAATCAAGCAATAATTGACAATGTGTTGCACTTACTGTCGCCTCAGCCTGGAGGTGACCTATATCACTTCCATTCATATTTCACTAGAATAAGTATCCACATGGCTCTATCTGTATGGAAGTCAGGTGCATGCTAGTAAGGAAGGAGCATGAATAGCGAAAAACACTAACAGCTCTCATAGTTACTAAACTTTCCCCGCAGGATACATTCATAAATAGGAGGTTGTTGAGTCAAAGGTTATGAACACTTTAATTTTGATAATGTCAGACTATGCTCAATGAAAACTGAACCAATTCATATTCTGCCAATAATGTGTTAAGGGTGTCTCTTACCCCACATTTTGTCAAAACAACACATTTTCATTGTTTTAAGTAACTGTCAATTTGAAAGATAAAAAGTACTGTCTTTGGAGTTTCATGTTACCTGTATTTATTTATAAGCGAGGGTATATGATTTTTCATACATGTTAGTCATTTACATGAGACTGTTTCTGTCTTTTCGTATTTTTCTTTTGGGTTGTTCATATTATTTGTTGATTTATAGTAGATATTTTTGAACTGCATTAATTTCTGTCATATATTTTGTAAATATTTCCACAGCAGTTATTATTTTATGTTAACCTTATAAGAACATTAATCATACTGAATTTTAACTTATTTTAAGATTTTACTTAATTATTTGAGAGAGAGAATGAGAGAGAGAGAGCATGAGAAGAGGGAGCGTCAGAGGGAGAAGCAGTCTGCCTGCCAAGCAGGGAGTGTGATGCTGGACTCGATCCTGGGACATGAGCTGAAGGCAGTCGCTTAACCAACTGAGCCACTCAGGTGCTGAATTTTAATAGTATAGCTGTGTTTAATATGTAAGTTTTTCCATTTATGGTTTCCAACTTTAGTGTCATACTTAGACCTTCCCAAACAACAAATTATAAAAATACTCACTAATGTTTCCTTATAGTACTTTTATAGCTTTATTTTCTACATTTGAAGCAATGTAATAAACTTGGAAAACAAGGAAGGACAACGGGAATAAGAAAAATCACTGCCAATCCACCACCTAAAGATAACTGCTATAAACATTTAGGGTATGTCTCTTTACCTGGTTTTACAATGATGCAAGATCACCCAGCTGAAAAATCAATATCCATACACCATTTTACATCGTGATATATTCCAGAAAAGCGTTAAGGCAACTAGGTTAAGCAAATGTTATAAAGAGACATTTTAAAATGTCTTAAGAGTTTTGCTCAGCTTTTATAAAACATAAAAAAAATTATCACATTGAAGACAGAAAATTAATTCAGCTGACCACGTGTATGAAAGTGAAGTTGTAAACAGAATACCAGTGATGTAAAAGGTGAGAGAAAGTAAATTCAAAACAAGAACCATGCATCTGACTTTACAGTTTTTGAACAGCTATCCTCACTACAAAAAAAGTCTTCCTATTCTGATTCCAAAAACTTTTTACAATCCTTTTTTAGGTACTCTTTCCTATCTATTTTTAAATGAGGCAATGAATGCAAAATACATAGGTAGTCACTAAGACAGTGTTGGAATGTGTGGGGAGATTATACCTAAGAGTAGTCATACTTTCTTTTTTTTTTCTTTTCATTGAAGTATAATTAACATACAACCTTATGGTCATACACTTTTCATATATTTGTAATAATTATATGCCTTGTGTAAGCATCCTTGAAATTTTATAAATTTCTCCAGCCAATTTAATGAATTATTGCCATAGGATAAACTTCCCTTTCCCAACGTTCCCAGAAATCCCTGAAATACAGAAGTACTCCCAATAAAATTATTTTAATTAAAGAAAAGAGAATTTAACATCTTCTTTTTTTTTTAAGATTTTATTTATTTGACAGAGATCACCATTAGGCAGAGAGGCAGTCAGAGAGAGAGGAAGGGAAGCAGGCTCCCTGCTGAGCAGAGAGCCCGATGCGGGCTCCATCCCAGCCCCCTGGGATCCTGACCTGAGCCGAAGGCAGAGGCTTTAACCCACTGAGCCACCCAGGCGCCCCGAGAATTTAACATCTTCTACAATAACAGGGAGGATGCAGATGACATGCAGGTAAGCCCCAGTCCACAAAACCCACTCTCCTGCACCCCCAGGGCCATGTGAGTAGAGTTCTAAGGTGACACAAGGAGTGAGTAAGACTGCCTCCTGAGAGCAGCCTTTCAGCTCCCCAGGCCTCAGCTGCATTCTTGGAATAGGAGAAGTCACCGGGAATTCCTGCTCACCCTCCCTAGCCTCAACTGAACTTCCATCTCGTCTTTGTGGACACTGGTTCCACAGTGACTTAACTTTAGATTGCTTTGTTTTTCAGGTTGTGAGAACCTGCACACAGCTTGAACAACTGCTGCTGCCTGTCTACTGTCTTCTTCCACACGTGGCTTAAGTCACTGGAAGAAAGAGTACTCACAGACTCTTCCCCTTCTTCTACATACAACTTTTCCTGCCACAGTCAGAACCACCTTCCTTGACAAGGCCTTCCACTCTCACTTATCACTTTGCTAAATCTTCCATCAAATGAATCTATTAAAATATTTAAAACATATATACACTTATTTTTAGACAAATGACGGCAATAACTTTAAAAAAAGTGTTTATGGTTTTCTTTTTTTTTTAAGCTGACAGCCATTTTTGTTGGGTGCTCTAGAAGAGCAGTAGAATTCTTCTTGAAAAGAAAATTGCTCTTTTATTTGAGAATGTATCCAATGTCTTTTTTAAGCAAGTGAAGATGGATCCCAGGAGAGTCTTGACAGGAGAGGGTGAGCCTAAGGGAGAGCCAAATTTCTCTGCATCATAAAGTTGCAGGAATTCTGGGATGGCTTCCTCCCACCGTTGCAGGGCTGAGGAGGATCAGACCATGAAAGAGGGATTGAAAACAAAAAGCTTTCTTAGACTCCAAAGAGCAGAGAGCAGGCCCCAGAAATGCACAGATGCCAAGAAGGAGTCCTTGAGGTACGGATTTTGGATAACTTTAGCAGTAGCGCTGCCCAGTATTCAGTTGTAAGTGGTTCCCTGTTTTGCACTGTAATTCCTCTGTATTATGCAAATAACACCAAAAATGTACAAAACACTGCTATCACAACAGCATCATCATGAAGGGGAGAGTAGGGAGTCTGTATTTGGAAGCAAAGCAGACTTGCATGGCCTGGGCAACCTGTAGGAGCCCTGCACAGATGGAGAGAAAAAATCAGAAGCCAGAGTTTGAAGCAAGAAAAACTGGGAAGACAAGTCTCGGCTGCAGAATCCACCAAGGAACTGGAGAACACACTGGACTTCCACTAACATATAGGATAGTTGTTAAACAAAAGATGATATTGGAAGGATTGAAGAGTTTAGGACTTTGGATTTTATGAGTAATCTTTATATGGAATATTGTATTTTCTCACTGCTTAAAAACCAATAGCCTTGAGCAGTTAGTGGCAGGGACCCACGCCACGGGCACAAAAATCAAGGAAGGGCTGTGTCTCTGCAGTCTGTTCCGTTAAACTGAAGTAATGAAGGCATGAAGCCTCACATATGTTCACATATAATAATGATGAGAAAAAGCTCAACAGAAAGTAACTATGCAATATTCATAACTTAAAATGTCCAGACACTTTTGAGTTGGTTCACTTTAACATTGTCATTTGTTCCCTCATTTCTTTGCAGGATATCTGTAGGTATAGCTACCCCACTTCTATTTCTGCATCAGTGTAGAAGAGCCTTGCAAGCAGTACTAGGCTCAGTTCCAGAAATTCCTCTGCAATAGCTTTAAGCATGAAGGAATTTTTTCTTTTTCCAGCAAAAATATCAGAGGCCAGGGAGCTCATAAAAACTCCCTCTTCAAGCATCTCAGTACGTAAAACATCTTAAATTTTTGAGAACTGAAGTATAAAATACACAGTGGGGGGCAGGGTGAATTAGTGATGTCCCATGGAAAAAATACGGGGATCGCATTTTTTCTCTAGAGCAAAACAGGATTCATGACTGAAAGATGAATGGAGAAAGAGAAAAACAATGATCTGAGACCTAATGTATTTCTTTTCATCCTACTTCTACTCCATGTGTGAGAGAAGATTGTTCTGGAAAAGGCAACTAGAGGCACCAGGCCAAAGGTTGAATGGAACAAGTGTCAAGCCTAAGACTTTGCAATGAGAGGGAATACTCAATCCTGTTGATCTATAATCTGCTGGTGTTTCTTTAGACAATGACATTTCGGCTTGTATTGTCGCCTCCTGATTATTAGCTCATGGTTATTGCATCTTTGATATCTCACTCAAAGGTATGATTATACTGTATCAGTATACAATTTTGGCCCACTGAGAACTTAATACTATTCTCTAGAAAGATGACAATCTAATCACTCGTGACATTATGTACATGTACATGTAATTATGTCATTTTCTTTATTGAAGACGTCCTTCCACCTCTTTGATACGACCAAACTGCTATTTGCTGAGATTTTCCTTCTGTCATTGCTTCTTTTTCTTTCTAGATGAATTCAATATAATTATGAGAGTAAAGCTCTTTTGGAAATTAGGAAAGCCCTCCAAAGCTATCATCCCACTTGCCAAAATGGAAACCTGTTTAATTTTGTAACAAAACTACAATGATGCTTAATCTCAGAAAGTATCTTTCAGAAGAGAGAGTCAAGGCAGGTTACAAATATAAATTTGGAACTAGATTTCCTTAGTTTTCAATGAGCTTTCTCTACTGATCCCAAAGACATACTAAATATAGTTATAGGCCAAAGATCTTAGAGTAAGTTGGTAGATAAGTCATAACTCTATGGAGTGGGTTCTTCTTCCCACTCTCTTTCTGATATATACAGCAAATAATTTAATAATTCATAAAAGAACACATTTGTGGCCAGGCACTTTGCTGGGAATGACCTATGTGATTTTGAGTTTGAAATAATTAAATAGGAACTTCTACTTGAGTTTTTATAACAGGGATGGAGATTATTTATAACTGGAGTGGCATTATCATGGAAAATGCCATGGTGCCTGTGTTTCTGCCCAATGCAGAATGTGATATCAGGTAGGACTGAAAATAAGAAATCACTCTCAAACTTCTACCCCATCCATGATGGGGTAACTGACACTGGATGGAACCAAAACAATTCCCAAACTGGTCAAAATATGTGAGTCAGCTGATTTCAGGCACTAACAAGCAATGTAATACTATGGTTCTTGAGAGAGGGGATATGCATGAGGTAAGCAGCACAACTGCCCCAGCTATCTGCCTGGAGATGATTTCCTGCCCTCGGTATAGCTATCTGCAGTCTGAGTGAATATGGTGGTCCTGTTGAGCTGAGGAGGCAGGTATCAGAGTTCGCAATAACCGAAGCAGTTAGAACCTGTGGAGGAGCGAGCAATGCAGAGAGGGGATCCCAGAAACCTATTAGGGATTTCCTGAAAATCCATGGCTGGGAGCTGGATTGTACCAGTGCAGGGTAAGGCAACCTGAGCCTTTAGTATCAGCTCCTATGGAGTTGAAAGTAAAACCAAGATACTAGAGGCTGAACAGTGCTTGGGGAAGAGCAGTGGAGGGGATATGAGAGTCCTAGCCTTGCCAGAGTAAAGAGATAGTGACACCTCATTAAAACTCCTGACATCCAGCTGATAACACTTATAAAGGCCACATTTTAGGAATGAGGAACATGCTCCAGACAGAGACCTACTCTAGACCCACTCTAATAAAGTCTAAAACCAAACCTCAAAAAGATTTGTGGGGAAGAAGGAGTATGACGGGTAAGTTCTGCCAAGTTAGAGAAGTTTGGGAAATACCTAGGGCCTTCTACAGATCTACACTAACAATGCAAAACACCAAATCACACAAGTTAAAGTGATCAGCCAGCAAATGAACTGCCTGCTTAAAAAAGAATAACTTTTGGGATGCCTGGGTGGCTCAATCAGTAAAATGTCTGCCTTTGGCTAAGGTCATGATCCCAGGGTCCTGGGATCCAGTCCTGCATCGGGCTCCTGCTCAGCAGTGAGCCTGCTCCTCCCCCTGCTTGTGTGCTCTCTCTCTGATAAATAAATAAAATCTTTAAAAAAATCAACTTTCTTTAGAGGAAGATTACAGAATCTAGAATCACTAGAATGTGTTAGCCACAAAGTCCAATATTTGATAAAAAATCACTAGATATAATAAATAATTGGAGGAAAATTAGGTTAAAAGATTCAAAGAAAAATTCTATCTTAATTGGGAGATCAAACAGGAAATCTCAGCAAGAAATGGAAATTATAAGTACAATCAATCAAGCAAAAACTCTAGAACTACAGTAACCAAAATAAAAAACTGGTGGGCTTAACAGCAAGTCAGAGTTAGTAGAACTAAGAGTGAACTGAGCTACCAGCCAACAGAAATTAATCCAAAGAATAAAAAGAAAAAAACTGTAGAAAAATAAACATTAAACAATAATGAGATACCACTACACACGTATTACTAGAATGCCCAAAATCCAGAACACTCTCAACACCAAATACTGACAAGGATGTGAAGCAATAAGAACTCTTACTCACTGATGGTAGGAATGCAAAATGGTACAGTAACTTTGGAGGAGAGTTTGGAGTTTCTTACAAAATGAAACATATTCTTGGGAATGCCTGGGTGACTCAGTCAGTGAAACTTCAGACTCTTGATTTTAGCTCAGGTTATGATCACAGGATCATGAGACCAAGCCCCACCTTGGGCTCTGTACTGGGCATGGAGCCTGCTTAAGATTCTCCCTCTCCCTTGCCCACATGTGGGTGCACGCGTGCACTGAGAAAGAAAGAAAAAAAGAAAGAAAGAAAAGAAAGGAAAGGGAAGGGGAAAGGGAAAAGGAAAGAGAAAAAGAAGGAGAAAAGGAAAGAGAAAAGTTAAGGAAAGTCAAGGAAAGGAAAGGTAAGGAAGAGACTCTTACCATATGATCCAGCATTTGTGCTCCTTGGTATTTATCCAAAGGAGTTGAACAAGTTTTCAACAAACCTGCACCCTGATGTCATATCAGTTTTATTCATAATTGCCATAACTTGGAAGGAACCAAGATGACTTTCAATAGGTGAATGAATAAACCGTGATACATACAGACAATGGAATATCATCCAATGCTAAAAAAGAAATGAACTATCAAGCTATGAAAAGACATGGAGAAAACTTAAATGAATATGACTAAATGAAAGAAGCTAATCTGAAAAGGTATATACACTGCATGATTCCAACTATATGACATTCTGGCTAAGGCAGAACTACAAAGACTGTAAAAAGATCAGTGCTTACCAGGGATTAGGATGGAAGGAAGGATGAACAGGCAAAACACAGAATCTGAGGGGCAGCAAAACTATTCTGCATATTATAACCATGGACACATATCCTCATAAGTTTGTTCAAATCCATAGAAGATATACACAAGAGTGAATCATATATCAACTATGGACTTTGGGTGATTATGATGTATCAATACGGGTTCATCAATTGTAACAAATGTACCACTCTGGTGGGCAGATATTGATAATGTGAGAGCAGAGAATATATGGGAAGTCTCTGTACCTTCTGGTCAATTTTGCTGTGAACGTAAAACTACTCTAAAATACAAGGTCTCTTTAAAAAATTAAGATAAAAATAAATTTAAAAAGCCTCAGGGACCTGTGAGAGTATCAGTTAGCATAGCAAGAGAGTAAATGAGTAGCAGAAGAGAATAACAGAAGAGAAACAAATAATATGAAGAAACAATGACCCCAAACTCCCAGGGGTCAGAAAAACCTTGACTTACAGATATAAGAATTTCAGTGAACCCACACAGGATAAATACAAAGAAAACCAGAGCAAGGTGCATCATAGTCAAACTGCTGAAAACCAAAGATAAAGATAAAATCTTGAAAGAAGCCAGAGAAAAAAAGCCAGAGAAAAAAGAAGGCACTTTCTATACAGGAGAACAAGAATAAGAATTATCACTGACTTCTCATCAGAAACAATGGAGGCCAGAGCAAGGACTTTAAAGTGCTGAAAGAAAAAAGACACAGCAACCCAGAATTTCATCTCTAACAAAAACAGTTTCCCAAGCAAGATTAAATGAAAACATTTGCTGAAGCATGGAAGCTGAGAAGATTTGCTTCCAGCCTACCTGCTGTATCTGAAGGATATCTTTCAGGTCAAAGAGAAACTTCCCTCTAAAAGAGAAAGGAAGAACAGAAACAATAAACAAGAGTAGATGGGCAGCTGAAATACAAAGAATTGGACAAACTTCCACAGGCCAGAGTAAAGACAGAGCTCAAGATGCAACTGAAGTTCCCAAGACTTAATTTCAAGTTACCTCTACCTCAGAATTAACTATCTTAATATCCAGCTCTTGTAACCAGGATGATGCTGAACAGTAGCTGGGAAGTTTTTAAGATTACGGTGTTCTTAAAAAAAAAAAAAAAAAAATCAAGAAAAAAAAAAAAAAAAGATTATGGTGTTCTTTTCCAATCTTGTCTGGGAATTTATCACTTAATTTAACTTAACATTGAAAATAAAGAGTTCAGAGTCTAGTTTCATAGTATTCATCTACATCCTTCGGCTGACAGAACAGGATTGTAATTTCACAAATAATAAAAGAGTGATTTGTCTAACGTTGGCAGAGTTTCACACTTTTCATTTCAGTACATTTCTGAAAATTCCTCTATAATCTTGAAATAGTCAGGAGTTATTTCAACTCGTAAAAAGAAACATAGGAATTGATACAGAATCATAGGAATTGGTATAGATTTTCCTCTAATATGTAGAGTTATCCCTTTTAAATACCTAAAGTTTATCTGTAGAATCTAATAAAAGGGCCTATTGTAAGAGTTTAATATTTTTATTTCATTTTTTAAAGCACCAACTCATCTTACCCATCCTTTACTCATCTTGGTAACTTCAAAATAATTTTTCTGTTCTGGCAAAAAGATAGGTAGAATAATAAGAACTACTTTAATAAGGATATAATCATACTTAAATCAAATCTTAAGCTTTTTTTTATATTAATGAGAGCCAATTATTTTATGATGAACATAGAAGTATTCTGCTGCAAAGACAAAATGAGAAGGCTCTTTGGGATAGGAGAACATAAGAATTGGCTGGAATCCTAAGTTATTGGGTTAAAGTGCTATTGGGGGTAGGGAGGAGACTGCATTAGACCAATCAGATACTGAGGTATATAAAACTAAGCTTGAGAAATGAATGAAGTACAGATGTCATAAATAAATCAAAATATATACTTCATGAGACACTATAAATGCAGTACTTAAAATGTAGTACTTAAAATGTAGTTGGAAGGCTATGGGGAGATCATTTGAAAACAAGGAACATTAAGCAAATGTTCAGAATTGGTGGGGGGAGTGAGAAACCTCTTCAGATATTACCATAATTTTCTATAAATTTCTAGTGGCTCTGGTAGTTACAGAGTTATTTACATATTTTTATGCCTGGAAATTAAATGATACCATTTTTTATTTTCCTGTTAATTTAAGAAAAGAACTAATCAAAGATCATTAGAAATTTTTGAGCTAGACTCTGATACAAATTTTTTAAATTCTAATTACTAAAGATCAAAATCAAAATCCTCTATATTTTTAGTTGTCAAGAGTAGATGAGCACAATAAATAGCTTATACATTTTCATGGGTTAGTACATTAACTAAGAATACTAAAAAAATACCTAACCATCTATAGTTTTAAATATATTTACATGTCCAATCCAACCCCGGAAACCCACTAAAACACAAATTCAGATTGCAATCCAGTTACAATGCAAGCCAGGCACAAAAGCCTTCTAATGATCTTTGATTAGTTCTTTATTAAATTCATCAAGGGAGCAAAGAAAATTTAATAATCTTCACCAGTTGTCATCTTTCTGATTAGAGTTTTGATTAGAACTTTCAGCTTTTATTTTTCTCCTTGCTAGCCTCTGCCAGAGCTTTGCTCTTGCTTCTAGTTGGAGAGGAAGAACAACACAATGTTAAATACCTCACACTTGCTAATATTCCCTTGGTATGCACGTCAGGAGTTTACTGATGGAGAAAGTTCTCTTGGAGCATTCTCTGTGTATCCCCTCCCCACCACCAAGCCATCTCGGAGAGTGAACTTCCTGCTTTCACCAGCTTTTTGCCCAGGCATTCATTTTGCTTGCTGTTGACAGTTATTTCCCTCAAGAATTGAAACTGATTTTTTTTTTCATCCTGTTAAGTTTACAAATAAAAATCATATTGGGGGGTTGGTAAGTGATATTACTCACATTTCATGAGTGAAAGCAGTGGCATTACAGGAGCGACCATCCATAGGCATTTGAGAAATGCCCATTAAATTGTTCAGAATAAAGGACTCTGAAAGGTCACTCAGGCTGGCATAAAAGGAGTAAGATGAACAATAATGATGTTTACATTTTTCTTCCTCATACAGCATGTGGGAGAATAATGACATTCAGATTTCTATATAGCACATTTCTTCCTAATATTCACAAATATCGCCTCAATTATTTTTCTATCATTGCTGAAAAGTAGGAAATGTGTAGCTATTATCATCTCTGTTTCCTATTACAGTCTATCATGCTATTTTAGTGCCTACTACCTGAAAAGAAGGGCAGCTAGGCAGTGTGTTTATAATCACACTCTATCACCATTAGACCTCAGCACCGGAGAGAGATAACAGGAAAGAAAGTAAAAAAAATAATGAAAATGCAAACATAGGAAATCCTTAACCTACAAAAAGGTTGTATTCCATAAGTTCATTTATTAAGCTATTTTGTGTGGAACTCAAAAATCTGTATTTCCATGGAAACAATATTATAACCAGTGGTTAGTTTCCTAGGCTAGCCCATCACAGCCTATTTATTTATGTAGTTGAAAATGCAATTATTACAGAAATTACAGTAGCAGAAAACTGTTCAGTTGGAAATACACAGTATTTTAACTACACAGAAGATTAAATTAACTTTTAGAGAATAACATATTAGCCAAATGTCTCTTCATAGCCCCGACTCAGTGCTCTGGACACTGGCAATAGTCAATGATGCTGTGATAACCACTAAAGGTCTAGGAAACTCAAACATAAATTCACAAACTCACAACCACAGGACCCCCAGAAAGAGCTGCCGGACAACCCATCAAATAGGCGATCTCACCCTTTCTTTATTTCTCTCAGCCAAAAAGACAGTGGGCAAGCCAGGAAAGGGACCTGGTATCAAAATTTCAATCTAGGATCCCAAGGGAAGCTCCTCTCCTTCTCACTTCAAATACGGTACAGGTTTCTGATTCCAATGGGTTCCTTTTCAGTTGATTAAACTTGAGGTTATTATCAAAATATACTAGCTGCATACAACATGCCAAGCACCACAATGTGAACCAAATTCTAAAAATAGCAATTTTTAGACCTAATAACTTATAATTTAAATGCAAAAAATGTTTAAAAATAGAGTATACAATATTTTAGGATTGGAGTATGTTTAAAGGGTGTTAAAATTAATGTCTAGTTTCATCAACTCCAATGAGCAAATGAAAATCTAACTAAAAGGAACTGGTTGAATCAATTGTTAGACTAATTGGTGTTTTTGTTCAAAATACTAAACTGAAGCTATTCTTTCCTTGCTGATATTGAGAAATTGGTTTGAACTCATACTATTAGTCATTCAATATGTATTGCGCATCTTCTATTTACAAACAACACTTCCAAAATGAAATAAGCATAAATACCCTCCCCAGCATCAAAAAGCTCTAGCATTCTGAAGACACAAACATAAAGCTGAACATCTCAAGAGATATGTCCTAATCCCCAGTACACACTGTATCTTTTCCAGGCAAAGTTCAACATTCTAGATCTTAGGGTCCTAGATTTCTGGCATATCTCTATGACAGCAGCTAATATATTACACCATAAATCTCTGTTATAAATGTAATTCATCCACTTGTCTAGGAACTCTTAAAAGGCAGGGACTATGTTTTACTTATGGTCAGTGCCTTGTGTAGTAACTGGGCCACAGCAGTACGTCAATAAGTGGAGAAGTGGGGATACTTTTCCCAACGCTTTATGTTCCCTCCCATGGGCATAGAGCTCTGACATAATGGTTCTGGACACTTTTTCTCTCCCAGCTGGCTCTTCTATTTCATTTATTTTGTTCAGAACCCGCAAGGACAAAGAGGTGCTATTTACTGCTCTCCCAAACCCAACCAGATCTATAGGTGGAAAGATGATAGGACAAATAAATTAACCTGCCCCACATTCCTACTTCACTTTAAATTGTCATTGAATATATAATCACGAACTAGAAAAAGAGAGCAAATACTTCTAAACTTCAAAAAGCTATTCTGGTCAAAGCAGATGCCAGAAATAGACAAAAGAGTTTCAGAGATTCTGATTGTACCTGAATCCATTTGCTCTTCTTTCTCACAAAGGAATCTGTGTACTTACACACACACACACACACAAAATACTCATTAGAGATCTAAGACATCATTAATAATGGTAATACATATTCATAAATGTTTTTTAAAGTGTATCATTTATGCAATCGACATAAATAGATCCTTGAGTGCTATTTTAATCTTATATTACAATTATATATTTAGGACACATTACCCATAGATTTAAAAATTTTTAAAAATATTTTAAAATGTACTGTTTGCCTCACAGCTGAGTTTTAAAATGGTGCCTTCCAGATTCCACAGGTAAAACTGGAAGATCTCTAACTGAATCAAATGACACATTCAGTCCTGTCTACTACTGATCCAGTTATGTGATTTGGGACCAACTTCTAATTTCTTTGCGCCTCATGGTTCTTAACGTATAAAATGAGGGCTCAACTAGTTAGTCTCATAAGGTCCCTGTTTTAGCTCTAAAGCTTTATCTTTCTAATATAATTATGGCACTTGTATTTTTTCCCTACAGTTTTCAGCTATTCTTAAAACCTATCTTTTTTTTTTCCACATCTTTGAGTTTCTGCTAGCATTATTTCACTCCAGTGGACAGTGCTCTGGTTATGTTATCTATAAAGTTTTGGTAAGATTCTAATTCCAACATATAAATCGGGCAATAACAAAGAATTTCTCCAGCTATATAAAAACAGAAATTAATTTATTAAATACTGGAATCAATAGCTTAATTAAACTACCAGTAATAGGTTATAATGGAAGGAGTATAAGAACATGATAGTTTAGTAAAGAGGGGACATCCTTTTGCATAGGTAAGGATAATAGAAATGGAACCAACAGGCCATTAATTCCACTTCCCAGAACATAGACAATGCACGTGAAACTGGCCTGACAAAAAAAGTGGCCTATTCAGCCTAAGTCACACAGAGAAAATATCATGATAGAAAATAAGCCATTCGGGGCACCTGGGTGGCTCAATGGGTTAAAGCCTCTGCCTTGGGCTCAGGTCATGATCCCAGGATCCTGGGATCCTGCTCAGTGGGGAGCCTGATTCCCTTCCTCTCTCTGCCTGCCTCTCTGCCTACTTGTGATCCCTGTCTGTCAAATAAATAAATAAAATCTTAAAAAAAAAAAAAAAAAGAAAGAAAGAAAGAAAGAAAAGAAGCCATTCAGCAGTAACAGTTTTGAGCATCGTGTACAACAGTATTATTGGCAGGAGCTTTCCCTTCAAGCTACCAGCCTTACTGGAACTTCAAAATTATACAATTCACATGCCTGGGAACATGCTGGCCATCAGCAGGGGGAGGGAGGCGGTGTCTTTTTGTAAGAAAGCTTGAAATTTTTTTAAAGTTACATTATGAAATGGCTTGGCAGAAGCTTGGCATGTAAATACTAAGGTTAGCATATTCTTTGTTGTAGCTCTACAGAAAGTTAAGCACTGTATTTTAAAAATCTTAACATTTTAGAGTGCTTAAAATGAGTACTCTTCCCATTTAATTGGAGCCTTTTTTCCCCTCTGATGGGCAGACTATGAGGTTTCCTAAGAGCTTTCCCTAAGTCTTAGAATCAAAGAAGTTTGATTGGTTCTTTACTTCACCAGCTTATTTTATTGTGTTGGATGATGACTTGGCTTTTCAAGTAACCCTGAGAGAAAAGGATTTGTTTACACTCCCCCTGGGCTTTGGGAGGAGACTCGGGCCCCTGGGGAAGAAGGCCGGTCTGGCTAACATTGAGAAGCTAGGATTTGGTAGTGCAGTTGCAGAATGAGACCGAATTCTACCCAGGACTGAACACAGCTGGCAAAGTTAACCAACTCCAAGCACTGGATATAGAAGTCAGAGTTGGTTTAGTCTTCTTTGTGAATGAAATTGTATTCTTTTCCCTGTGGTTCTGGATGCCCAGCTAGAATAAACCATTCATAACGACATAATTGATAATGGCAACTACGGAAGTTATACATCACCATCTTTCTCCTGAGTGCAAAGGAGGCAAGAGAACTAGCACAACAGAAGAAAATATACCCTCTAGCTTCTTCCATTCTTTGTAATTTATTAGAAAATGATTAAGTTTTCAATGTAAAATATATTGGTGAAACCGTAATAGGATTATTCATACTGCAAAGAGGAGAAAATTGTCAAAATAACTTTGCATTCAGCATCGCCGGATTTCAAATGGTTTTACTGAGGCACTTGATCTAACCTGTAAGAGCTTAACCTCTCAGCCACAAAGCTAATCAACCATGAAACTCATCCCACACACAGAGAGAATATGATATATCCCTTACCAATCACCTTAGAATTTATAGCTAGAAGATATGTATTGCCTGGCCTAAGCCAATTTGTCAGTCACTATAAAGTTCAGATGGCATTTTCCCCAATGACGACTCAATCAGAAGAATTACAATTTTAACCTTCTTGCACAGGCAACAATGTTTCACATTTTTGTCTATATTAACTGTTCAGCTCTTCAGTAGAAGGACAGAAATTTAGAATGAAAACCACTAGAAAATTGGCAATCCCTCTACAGTTGCCTTACAACATTCACTACTAGTCAAGATGAATATTATAGTCTCTCTTTCTGCCTGTTACATGAACAGGACTTTTTTTTTTTTTTTTTTTAAGATTTTATTTACTTATCTGACAGACAGAGATCACAGGTAGGCAGAGAGGCAAGCAGAGAGAGAGGAGGAAGCAGGCTCCCTGCCGAGCAGAGAGCCCGATGTGGGGCTCGATCCTAGGACCCTGGGATCATGACCTGATTCGAAGGCAGAGGCTTTAACCCACTGAGCCACCCAGGCGCCCCTGAACAGGACTTTTAAACCAATGATAAAAGTATATTCCCTAGTAACCACAGAGACTGCAATGATGAAGAATTATCTCCTGGATGTATTAAGTGCAAAAAGCTGGATGCAGAAAAATACACACAATAACAATCGGTTGACATAAAAACCATGGAAATGTATATATTTCCACCTGCAAGGATACACACACCAAACACTTTGGCTGGGAAACAGCACTTTTGCTTTGTCAGGAATATCTAAATTTTTGACAAATAAATGGATTAATGCATTACTTGCATTAAAATGAAAATGAGTTATAACATTTAGCCCTAAACTTCAGACACAGCCAAGATTCAGTAATTCACACATATCCTCCCTGCTCTGGAAGGATTATGTTTAGTCATTATATTCTCTGTGGCATATTTTATTGAAAAGGCATCAAGAACTCAGTCTAAAGTCAAAGGAAATTTGTGAGCCTGTTGTTGCTCTATAGTACCCAGAATACTCTAGTGCACCACCCAGCATTACATCATACACACCACAGATACTGGATGGATAAATGGACAACAGATGGAGGAACACGTGGATGGACAAAGCAACAGCAGTAAGACTTTTTGAATTTACCACTCATCTTGGTTGACTAATAGGAGAAACAGATAAACATTTTGGGATGGTAGTTCTTTTGAGCAATTTTGATTGTGCAGTAAGTTCAGAATTGCTAGTTTTCACAGTACTTCTAACTTCATTTGAAAGAGAATTTCTCATTCTGTTCACTGATAGCTTTTTAATGTTTGATATGCTCCAGGAGTCACAAAACCACTGAGCAAATTTTCAAGAGCTTTTAGAAGCAGTAAGCCCTGTAGAAATTGTATTTGTCTCACCAAATGTGAAACTTCCTCCTGTGGGTTCTTCTACTGTCCCAAATCACTAGTTTCATTATCTTCCTGTAGCAGATGTTCAAAGATTCTATCAATTTCTACAAAAACCAAAAAGGAAAAATAAATAGATCAAGGCACACTTGTCTAATTGTTTCATTATAGTTAAGGGAGAGGTGATCAGTAAAATGCCTACAACATTTCAAGTTTTCTTTAAATAATTGTGGTAACTATCTTTTTGACTCATTCTTAAATTTAAATGCTTTTGGAGATTAGAAGCAAGGGATTTATTTATTTATAATTTTATTGTCATAGGAACACTTAACATAAGACCTTATGCTCTTAAACAGATTTTTTATTTTTTAAGATTTTATTTATTTGACATAGAGAGACACAGCGACACAGGGAACATAAGCAGGGGGTGTGGGGCTCCTGCTGAGCAGGGAGCCAGATGCGGGGCTCAATTCCAGAACCCTGGGATCATGACCTGCGCTAAAGGCAGACATTTAACGACTGAGCCACCCAGGAGCCACCCAGGCACCCTACTCTTAAACAGATTCTTAGGTGTATAATACAGTACTGTAAATTAGAAGCACAGAACTGTAGAATCTATTCATCTTGCCTGACTAAAACAATACCTGTTGATTAGCAGTTCCCCATTTTCCTCACAGCCCAGTTCCTGAAAACCACCATTCAACTTCCTACTTCTATGAATTTTACTATTTTAGATTCCTTACATAAGTAGAATCATGTTTACATGATCCAATCAAATCAAAGAATATTTGTCTTCTGGGATTGGCTTATTTCACTTAAGCATAAAGTCCTCAAGCTTCATCCCAGTTGTCATATATTGCAGGACCTCTCCCTCTTTTTTTTTTCTTTTCTTCTTTCTCTCTTTCTTTTCTTCCTTCCTTCCTTCCTTTCCTCCCTCCTTCCCTCCCTTCCTCTCTTTTTCCCTTTCATTCTTTCTTTTTCTTTCTTGTTAACTCTTAATCTGTTGTCATTATACTGAAGGTAAAATAAATGAGGGTAATTGTCAAAATGTAAATAATCTCTCTCTCACACACACACACACACACACACACAAACAGCCCCTGAGTCACTAGAGAAGTAGTAGAGACAGAAAGACCTCAGGACTTCAGACAAACATGTAGGCAGGTTCATTGGGGCAGAACGCTGTGCATGGTGTGGTGGGGGCATGTACACAAAAAAGACATCACCCTTTGAATACCTTCTCTAAGCATCACATATTCTTGCTTTTTCACTGCTTCCTCTAATGTCCTTTCATCATAGTCTAAACATAGTCTTATGAACTGTTGCATCTACTTCTCACTCCCTCCACTTCCAGCTATGCTGCTTCTGCCTTGGGATCCCAGAGAATATTCCTTCACTAGCTGTGTTATCTTGGAGTAGTTAATAAACCACTGTGACTCCTTACCTGTGAAGTAAGAGTAGCAGCCTGAACAGACCAAGGTTACTTCCAGGAATAACATTTGATATTTTCATGTCTTTTACAGAATTAATTCAGATGGAAACATCAAGGCTTATTACCATTTAATGTCCCATCTCTTACTGCTCATCTCTCTTATTAGTAACTACTGGCAGAGCTCAGACTGTCCTCACAAACCCTGTCTCAACAATTCAGATGTTCTGGAATGTCTAATGATGACTGAATCCAATCAGGAAAATATGCCAATGGCTCATGGTCACAAGATTAAAAGACAACACATACAGGCATGTTATAACACAGATTGATGTTACCGGTAAATGTTTACACCAGTAATATCACCTCTGAAATGATAACAGTGGCAAAGCGTTGGTCAATATTATGTAGACTCAGGACTGGGTGAATTCATCTTTAAGAGAGCTTTAATTAATAAACCATTAAGCATCTGAATCTATGACTACCAACACACTGTTCTAGTAATGGAATGAGATAACTGGGACTGGCTTCCACATTCTGGTCAAGGAAAGATGTGATGTTACCTAAAGAAAGAACGTGTCCTATGACATTAACTTTATCAACAGCAAATTACCAAAACTATGAAAATATCATCCTCCAGTTACTTATATTATGAAAATACTGTCTGATGACTACTGGCAGCAATGCAGAACTACTGATCAATTTTAGTTAAGGGCATGGGGACATAAGGTACAGCAGAGAAATTTATAGACAGAGGTAACCAGTGTTTTTTAATTATCTGTCTAGATCTGAAAACTGCGAATCTACAAGTACCTAAGTATGGATAGTTGTTTTAAAATATACTTCTAATTTTAATCCATTTAAAGCCTTTTACTGACATTTTCTAATTTAGCATGGTGAAAAGAATGACTAGCTTTTAAAGTGCACTTAAATAGCAAATTCCCTTTGTAAGAAAATAGCACATGATGCAAGCCTACTTCAAGACCGCAACTTATAAATTGTCTAAAATCTTTTCTACCAATGAACACTGAAATTCATTCATAACTATTTATATTCCTCTTTACAAACAAATGCTTTAACCTTAGTATTTTTATAGCTCTTTCCTTTACAGCCTCACAAATGAAATCCCTTACTTCCAGACAGACATTTAATAAAAATATAATTCATCTGGCCTATCTCATTCTATCTAAATGGCCTCTAAGTTTTATAAGTACAGGTGGAAATTGTCCATAGAAAATTGCTTCCGTCTATAGTTTTCCGAATATTTCAGTATTCAATTAACCACAGTTTAAATTAATCAGAACATCCAGGAAATGAACACTGGTGAGACTGAATGAGGCAGAAAATTTGATTGTGTTATACATGAAATTCAGCTATTCAGTGAAATTCTCCAATTGTGGTAATTCCTCTGTCCTGATTACAATTATTTCATCTATGTGGTGCATATATATTTTAATCTTCTCCTGACACTGTCTGTTGTTATAAATGAATTTGTCTTCCCAGCTATTCACAAATACATTTGCATTATTGAGGTCATGTCTGACTATAGGGCTTGGTTCCATGATTTCAACAATACTTAATCTTACCTCCTGGGATTATTTTTGCATTAAATAATAATTGATTGGAATCCGCTGACAAATAATAAAGATATCATTTTCTGTTAATGATTTTGACAAAGGAGGATTCACATCCTTGTATTTTTAAAAGAAACATTTCTTGACCTTGAATACATTAGTAAAATGTATTTTACTTATAGTCTTATACGTATTTACATATATGTAATATATGTATTCATATATACATATACATATGTAATATATGTATTCATATATACATATACATATGTAATATGTGTATTCATATATACATATACATATGTAATATGTGTATTCATATATACATATATACAAGGATTCACATCCTTGTATTTTTAAAAGAAACATTTCTTGACCTTGAATACATTAGTAAAATGTATTTTACTTATAATATTATACGTATTTACATATATGTACATATATGTATTTATGTATAAATACATATGTATTTACTTATAATATTAAATGGTCATAACAGAATGTTAAATTTCACAGTTTTTAGTCAAAAGTCCTTCTACACATGGGCAGAGTTCCTTTAAAATCACAGCCCAAATATGTTTTCAGCCTATGTGACCTTAACCTTTGGAAGTTAGTCCATTCTTGTGTCTAGATTTTCCTTCCTTCCTTCATTCCTTTCTTCCTGCTGCCCTCCCTCCCTCTCTTCCTTCCTTCTTTCTGTCCTTTTTTTTTTTTAAGATTTTATTTATTTATTTGACACACACACACACACACACACACACACACAGAGCACAAGCAGGGGGAGCAGCAGGCAGAAGGAGGGGGAGAAACAGGTTCCCCGCTGACCAGGGAGCCCGATGCGGCACTCCATCCCAGGACCCTGAGATCATGACCTGAGCCAAAGGCAGATGCTTAACTGACTCAGTCACCCAGCCACCCCACTTCCTTCCTTTTTTTTTTTTTTAAGATTTTATTTATTTATTTGGCAGAGATCACAAGTAGGCAGAGAAGCAGGCAGAGAGAGAGGAAGTGAAGCAGGCTCCCCACTGAGCAGAGAGCCCGATGTGGGGCTCGATCCCAGGACCCTGGGATCATGACCTGAGCCGAAGACAGAGGATTTAAACCACTGAGCCACCCAGGTGCCCCCCACTTCCTTTCTTAACACCCTTTTTTCTTTGTTCTTCCTTCTTTTCTTTCTCCACTGGGTGTCAAAATTGCTTTTTCCACTTTCCAATATTGAGGCTGGATTTCATAGGTAAAGATTTAAAAAAAAGCAGAAAATTGCAACCTGATCAGATAAGAAAAAAAAAATATATATATATATGGGGGCAAGTGACACATCCTTTAGTGTCCCCTTTTAACTCCTCCTCACTTATGCTTTTATTTTATATTTCACTCAATTTATACAACAAAACCTAAGATAAGCACTCTTGCATTAGGTTTTAATCTTGTTTCATTTTTCAATTCTTAAGCAGCTATTTATGTAAAGATTGTCAAATTTCTCTTCAAAAAGGAAAAAACTGACATCATTCATATTTTACTGAACTTCTGGTAAGTTTAAAAACATTTTTGTTGGAGAACTGGCATGGTATTGAATCAATATCCAGATGTTCCCAGTATCAGTCCAAACTCCATTGCTGATTGACAGCAGTAGTGGTTTTAGAAATCATGTAACTTCCTTATTAGATTTTTTGCCCAAAGCAGGAACAGTGATAATATCCTAAAAAAAAAAAAGTATAAAGTGATTTGTTATTAAATTGTCTACAAATACAAATTATTTTCCTTGACAATTTGGTCCTACAACTTAATATCCAAGCCCTAAATGATACTGCCATCACCCCAGACATCCAAGTATATGGATTACTTTGTGAAGTTGCATAGGGCACAGAGACAGAAAGAGATTTTCCATCAAACAAATCTAAGAATAAGATACGGCAGACTCAACTGCGCAGATGGGTTGAAACTTGAACTTCTTCCATTTTTTTTTTTTAAGATTTTATTCATTTATTTGACAGAGAGATCACAAGTAGGCAGAGAGGCAGGCAGAGAGAGGAGGAAGCAGGCTCCCTGCTGAGCAGAGAGCCCAACTCGGAGCTTGATCCCAGGACCCTGAGATCGTGACCTGAGCTGAAGGCAGAGGCCTAATCCACTGAGCCACCCAGGTGCCTCGACTTCTTCCGTTATTAATATAGTCTTTATTCTTGTATCATCTAAGGACGATGGTCTATTCAGATTGTCTCTTGTGCTGCAAATGATTATAATTTAAAGACTAATGATATATATGTATAAGTGTAAATAAAAAATAATGTGTAAGAGCCATTCATGAACTCCTGGGGAGTTGAGGTAGCAACCAGCTACTTTATACCTAAAGTAGTTTGTATAATATCATCATCTGATCAGGTTTTCTTGATAAGGAAATTTTTACAGTGTAATCTCAAATTGTTATTAAGGCTTCCTTCTATCTCAATATCTTTTCCTTTGATTCATGCTGGGTACGTAGACGAATAAGAAAGAAAAATATTTCTTAGTCATATAATTACTTTGGAACTCCAATAGTATAATTTTTAAACTCCAAAATCTTTAATAATATGTAATTACAGCCCTTGGCCATTTAATCTTCATCTCTATAGTTTTATAGTTCTTGCAAGAATTTGTGCCTTTTTTCTGAGGGGAAAATTTATACTATGAAAATTCACCTTAAGTGGGATAAAGCACTAGTGGAGAACATGATATTCATGAAGGCACTTGTTTCTTATTTATATAAATGAGATAAGGAACTCTTGTGTAAAGAAGGTGTTACAGGTAAAATGATTTCATTTGCTGACTCACTTTATTGAGTTAGATTGAGGAAACTACCAAATGACAACCATAAATGTTGAAATTAGACATCTGAACTGTTTATGGACATCTCTACCAGGATATCCCAAAAGGCATGTTTTGAATCCCAGCATGTTTCATCAACATCTTTTTGTTGCTGCTGTTATTGTTTTGGTTAGGGAGAGAGAGTAAGGGAGAAACAGAGGGTGAGACAGAGAGAATCTTAAGCAGGCTCCATGCCCAGCGCAGAGTCTGATAAAGAGCTTGATGTCACAACCCTGAGATCACGACCTGAGCAGAAATCAAGAGTCCGATGCTTAAGTGAATGAACCACCCGGGTGCCTCATCGACGTGTTTCAGACTGAGCCCTCCCCCTAACCCTCAGTCAAAATTGCTACTCCTCGTGCACTCCTGATTTCAGCTGACTGTGCCAACTTCTCTAGCCACATTACCTGAGTTCAGGCCTTCTTCACTCCTCACATGGCTATTGTTAATAACTTCTGATCCTTCATTCATACCTCTTCTCAGCCCATCCTGCACACTGCCCCCATGGCAATCTTTATTGTGAGTAATATTTAATAATATTTCCCTTTCTTTTTCTTTCTTTTTCGTTTTCTTTTTCTTCTTTTTTTTTTTGGATGTCCTCCTCTTTTGGAAGTAACTGGTCAAGACTTCAGTCCATTTTAAAAATTGTGCTGTCTTTTTCTTTTTGATTTGTAGAAGTTCTCATATTCTGACTATAAGTTTTTGGTGTAGGAGTTCTTTATACTGGCTATTAATCCTCATTTGTACTATAAATATCTTTTCCTACTCCGAAACTGTATTTTCACCATCTCAATGATGTCTACCGATGAACAGAAGTTTTAAATTTTAATGAGGTCCAATTTATCCATCTTTTCCTTTATAATTAGTGCTTTTTTTTACCTGTTTAAGAATGCCTATCTGTTTCAAGTCATGAAGATACAATTATATGTAATTACTACAGACGTTCTATTATTTTACTTTTCATATTTAGGTCTAAATTCCAACAGAAGTCTTTTGGTCTTCACTCCAACATGTAAAGAGCTTGGAAGTCATTGCTCCTGTCCTCACAACAAGAAATCTGAACAAACTAAAAATCAGTAACTCTTCTTAGATCCACAAGAAAATTTTGGTCTCAGAGCAAACCACTTCCTCAAAAACTGGAGACAGGCAAATACAGAGACTCATCACTTATCAGGAGCAGAATCTACTATCTGGAACCAGCACCCACAGGGATGCTTAAATATTAATTGACAAATTGCTGGACACTCAGTGTGAACTGGCTTGAAAGTTAAAAACAACAGGGGGCTCAGCCTTAGGGAGATCTCCATACTTTCATGAGTTTTACCTTCAAGAGACCCATCAAGTTGTCATGGTGAACATCTGAGAAAAATCCCCTCTTTCTTCCAGCTCCGGAAGGAGGAAAAGTAATCATTTTGAAATATACACAAGGGGAAATTATATATTTTGAAATATGCCTAAAGCTTTCTATTTTTCTTTCTGTTCTCTGTAACAAAGACCAGCTCCCAAGGGAAATTACTTTGCAAAAGCTTTATTTGACCACGGCAAGGACAATGAACCAATGCCAGCCTCTGTTAGTCTTTCAGTCTCACACAGGGTAGGGGGTCACGGAGCCCAAGAAACTCTTTGAAAGTCATAGCCAAAAAAAAAAAAAAAAAAGTCATAGCCCAGGGACTCTTGCCATAAAATACACACACACACACACACACACACACACACACACACACATATGTGTGTGTCCATGTGTGTATTATATATTTATGTAAGTTACATATTTGTATCTCTCTCTCTCTCTCTCTCTCTATATATATATATATATATATATATATACATAATTATAACAGAACATTTTCCCTTCCCAATAACTTACCACCGTATCAACAGAGCTCCAGGAAAATAAAGGATTAAAACTGAGACAGCTGCAAGACACAGACTATTTAAAAAGTTCCTTGGAAAACCCAAATATATAGAGGGAGCAAAAACAAAGGTACAGAAGAACTGAAACCTGAAGCCACAGCAAACAAAAACAGTCTAACTTCTAGCTAAACAAAATCTCATACCAAAGACCTATTTACCACAGTTCCTCTTACTCAATGCTTTGTCTGGTTTTCAACAAAAAATTAAAAGGCATATTAATGAGTAGAAAAAACAAAACAAAAACAAAAAAACAAATACAGCTCAAACAGACAAAGCAAGCTTTGCAAAAGACTCAGATTTGATATGATTTTAGAATTACCAGGCCAGGTTTTAAAATAACTATAAGTAGTATGTTAAGAGCTCTAATAGGAAAAATGAACAACATGCAAGAACTTATAGGTAATGTAAGCAGAGATATAAACTCTAATAAAAAAATCAAAAGGAAATTCTAGAAACCAAAAACATGATAAAATACTTCATCTAATGGCACAATAACATTCTTCTCAAGATCACAGTAATATTCATCAAGATGGACCACATTCTGGGCTATAAACCATAGCTGTACAAATGTAAAAGAACAGAAATTATACAAAGTATGCTCTCATACCACAACTGCATTAAAATAAACCATTATTAAAAAGGTACCTGAAGAAAACCATATATTCGGAGATATGGCAACATACTTCTAAGTAACGTATGGGTCAAAGAAAAAGTTTCTAGATCATTTTTTTTTAAGATTTTATTTATTTATTGGACAGACAGAGATCACAAGTAGGCAGAGAGACAGGCAGAGAGAGAGGAGGAAGCAGGCTCCCTGCTGACCAGAGAGCCCAATCCCAGGACCCTGGGATCATGACCTGAGCTGAAGGCAGAGGCTTTAACCCACTGAGCCACCCAGGCTTCCCCCTCAAGAACATTTTAAAAATATTTTTAACTAGGGGTATCTGGGAGACTCAGTCAGTTAAACATCTGTCTTCCACTCATGTCATGATCCCAGGGTCCTGGGATGGAGCCCCACATTGGGTTCCCTGCTCAGTGGGAAGTCTGATTCTCCCTCTGCCGCTCCCCTGTTCATGCCTGCATGTGTTTTCTCTCTCTCTCAAATAAATAAAATCTTTCAAAATATATTTTAACTAAACTGAAAATATATTTATACAAAATACGTCAGATGCAGTCAGAGCAGAGCTTAAAAGGAAATTTATAGCATTGAATGCAATATTAGAGCAGATATTCTAAAATTGGTTATCTAAGCTTCTATCTTAGAAAACTAGAGAAAGAGAGCCATATAACCCTAAAACAGGCAGCAGAAAAGAACTACTAAATATCAGAGTAGAAATCAATGCAATTGAAAGTACAGAAATAATAGAAAACATAAAAAAAAACCCCAAAGTAGCTTCTATGAAAAGATCAACAAAATTGATAAATCTTCATCCAGGCTAACTGAAAGAAAAAGAGAAAAGACACCAGTTACTTATATCACAAATGAAAGAGGAGATAGCACTACTGCTCTTATGGCTATTGAAAGGATAATAAGTAACATACGAACAACACTATGACTACAGATTTGATTACTTGGGTAAAATGGACTAATTCCTTGAAAGGTATAATCTATCAAAACTCATACAAGAAGTAATAGATCATTTGAATAGGCCTATTATCTATTAGAGAAATTGAATCAACAATTTATAGCCTTCCGAAACAGAAAACATCTGGCCCGGATGGTTTCACTGGAATTCTTCCAAACATTTAAGGAAGAAATGATAGTAATTCTTTACTGTCTCTTCAAGAAAATGGAACCAGAGGGAATATCTTCTAACTCATTCTACTAGGCCAGCAGTACCCTAATACCAAAACCAGACAAAGACATTACAAGAAAGGAAAATTACAGGAGCAAAAGCAACCCAATGGAGAAAGGAGAATCTTTTCAACAAATGGTTCTGGACCAACTGGATGTCCAGAAGCATAAATGAATGAATGAATGAATGAATACATCAAAAACTAATGATGTACTGTATGGTGACTAACATAATAATAAATAAATAAATAAAATCTAGATACTCTTTAACTTTCATACAGACCATATATACCTTTCACAAAAGTTAACTGAAAGTGAATCACAGACCTTACTATAAAATGCAAAACTATAAAACTTCTAGAAGATAACATAGGAGAAAATCTAGGTGGCCTTGGGCTTGACAATGAGCTTTTAGATAAAATCTCAAAAGAATAATTCATGAAAGAAAAAACTGGTAAGTTGGACTTAATTAAAATTAGAATTTTCTGCAGAGAGACACGGTTAAGAGAATGAAAAGACAGGCCACAAACTCAAAGAACATCTTTAAAAAACATATATCTGATAAAGGATTTGTACCCAAAATATACTAAGAACTCTTAGAACTCAACAATAAGAAAACAAACAACCCAGTTAAAAAAATGGACTAACAGACACTTCACAAGAAAAGATATAAATATGGCAAGTAAGCATATGAAAAGATATTCAATGTCATGTCATTAAGGAATTACAAATTAAAACAACAGTAAGTTATCATCATTCACCAATTACAACGGACAAAATCCAAAACACTGACAAGACCAAATGTTGGCAGCGGGAAGCCTGCTTCTCCCTCTCCCACTTCCCTTACTTGTGTTGTCTCTGGCTGTCCTTTTCTGTCAAATAAACAAATAGAATCTTAAAAAAAAAAAAAAAAAAAGGAGCTCTCATCATCACTGGTAGGAATGCAAAACCATTCAGCCACTTTGGAAGATAGTTTGACAGGTTTTTATAAAGCTAAAGATAGATTTACCATTCAAATACTAATGGGCTCCTAGGTATTTACTCTAATGAGTTAAGATCTTAAGTCCACAAAAACATTTACCGTAGTTTTATTCGTAATTGCCCCAAACTGGAAGCAACCAAGATGTCCCTCAACAGATACATGGACAATCAACTATGGTACATCCAGACAATGGAAGGTTATTCAACACTAAAAAGAAATGAGTTATCAAGTTATAAAAAAAGAAAGAAATTTAAGTACATATTGCTAAGTAAAAAAGCCAGTCCTTTTTTAAAAGGTTACATACTATATATCATTCCAACTACAGAGCATCCTAGAAAAGGTAAAACTACAGAGGCCATAAAAGGATCAGTGGTAGTTTTATTTCTTCCTTTCCAACTGATGTATCACATTGATTAATTTTTTTAATATTGAACCACCACTGCATCCCAGGAATAAACCTTACTTGATCATGGTGAATTTTTTTTTAATATATTGTTGGATTTGGTTTGCTAATTTGTTGAGAATTTCTGCATCTATGTTCCTCAGAGGTATTGGCCTGTAGTTTTCTTTTTTTATAGAGTCGTCATGTTTGTTTGTTTTTTTATATCAGGGTGATACTGGCCTCATAGAATGAATTTGGAAGATTTCCTTCCTCTTCTATTTTTTGGAATAGTTGAGAAGAATAGGTATTAATTCTTAATATTTCGTAGCATCTTCCTGTGAAGCCATCTGGTCGTGGACTTCTGTTTTAAGATTTTGATTACTGATTCAATTTCATTGCTGATAATAGGTATATTCAAATTTTCTATTTCTTCCTGTTTCAGTTTTGGGAGGTATATGCTTCTAGGAATTTATCCATTTCTTCTAGGTTGTCCAATTTGTTGGAATACAATTTTTCATAACATTATCTCATAATCCTTTGTATATCTGTGGTATTGGTTATTTCTCCTCCATTTCTGATTTTATTTGAGTCCCCCCCCCTCCTTTTTTTCTGAGTCTGGCTAAAGGTTTATCCATTTTGTTGATCTATTCAAAGAAACTGCTCCTGATTTCATTCATCTGTTCTACTGCGGTTTTAAAAAATTTACTTCATTTATTTCTGCTTTAATCTTTATTATCTCCTTCCTTCTACTGGCTTTGGATTTCATTGGTTCTTCCTTTTCTAGCTCTTTTAGGTATAATGGTTAGGTTGTTTATTTGAGATTCTTCTTGCTTTTTTTTTTTTTTTTATTCACTTATTTGACAGAGAGAGACAGCGAGAGACGGAACACAAGCAGGGGAAGTGTGAGAGGGAAAAGAGGCTCCCTGCTGAGCAGGGACCCCCCCCCCCCGATGAGGGGCTCCATCCCAGGACCCTGGGATCATGACCTGAGCTGAAGGCAGACACTTAACGACTGAGTTACCCAAGCACCCTGAGATTCTTCTTGCTTCTTGAGGTAGGTCTGTATTGTCCTTGATCTTCCATCATAGAGTAGCTTCTGCTTCCTCCCAAAGATTTTGGACTTTTGTATTTTCATTTTCATTTGTCTCCATGTATTTTTTTATTTCCTCTTTGATTTCTTGACCTAGTCATTGTTCAGTAGCATGTAATTTAACCTCCATGTATTTGTGGTCTTTCCAGGTTTTTTCTTGTGATTGACTACTTATAGTGCTGTGGTCAGAAAAGATGTGTGATATGATTTCAATCTTTTTTAATTGGTTGAGACTTGTAACCTAACAGGTGATCTATTCTAGAGAATGTTACATGTGTATTCTGTTTTTTGACAGCATGTTCTGAATATATCCATTAGGTTCATCGGATCCAATGAGTTATTCAAAACCAGTTTCCTTATTGATATTCTGTCTGGATGATCTCCACTGATGTAAATGGGGTGTTAAAGTCCCCAACTATTATTTCATCACTATCAATGAAATATCATCACTTCTTCCTTTTTGCTTGCCAATAGTTGCTTTATATATTTGGGTGCTCCCATGTTGGGTGCATAAAGTTTTACAACTGTTATATCTTCTTGTCGGACTGTTCTGTTTATGATTATATAGTGTCCTTCTGTCTCCTGTTACAGTCGTTAGGTCTATTTTGTTTTATATAAGTATTGCTACCCCAGTCTTCTTTTTGCTTCCATTTAACATGATAAATGTAATCTGCAGGTGTCTTTAGGCCTAAAATGCGTCTCTTCTAAGCACCATATAATTGGGTCTTGCTTTTTTATCCAATCACACTATGTCTTTTGATTAGAGTGTTTAGTCCATTTACATACAAAGTAATTATTGACAGGTATGTACTTATTGACATTTTGGTCAATAATGTCAATAAGTTATTGACATTATCTTGTCAATAACAAGTTACTGTTAACTTGTTATAGCAACTTATTGTTAACTTGTTTTACAGTTGATTTTGTAGTTCTTCTTTGTTCCTTTCTGCTTCTCTTCTTTTATAGTTTGATGGCTTTCTTTAGTGATGTGACTGGATTTCTTTCTCTTTACTTTTTGCATATCTATTATAGGTTTTTGATTTGTGGTTACCAATAGGTTTTATATAATAGCCTAAGCATATAGTAGCCTATGAAAACAACCCCATTTACAATTGCAACAAAAAGAAAAAAAAAAACTAAAACTTAACCAAGGAGGTGAAAGTCTGAACTCTGAAAACTATAAAACACTGATGAAAGAAATTGAAGATGACACAAACAAATAGAAAGACATTCTATGCTCATGGATTGGAAAAACCAATATAGTTATATCTATACTACACAAAGCAATCTATATATTTAATGCAATCCCTATCGAAACACCAACAGCACTTTTCACAGAACTAGAACAATCTCTTGTATAGAACCACAAAAGACCCCAGATAGCAAAACAATCTTGAAAAAAAAAAAAAACTGACAATATTACAATCCCAGATTTCAAGACATACTACAAAGCTGTAGTAATCAAAACAACATAGTACTAATTCTACCTCTGAAACTAATAATACAGTATATGTGAATTAAATTGAATTCAAAGAAAAAAAAATTTTTTAAAACGCACAATATGTACTGGCCCAAAAAGAGACACATAAATCAATAGAAGAGAACAGAGAGCCCAGAAATAAACCCACAATATATGGTCAGTTATTCTATGACAAAGGAGGAAATAGTATAATGGGAAAGAGAGTCTTTTCAACAAATGGTATTGGAAAAACTGTCAGCTACATGCAAAAGAATGAAACTGGACCACCTTCATAAACTATACACAAAAATAAACCTAAAATGGATTAAGGACCTAAATGTGAGACCTTAAACCATAAAATCTGTAGAAGAAAACTTAGACAGTAATCTTTTTGACATCATAGAAGCGTTTTTCAAGGTATGTCTCCTTTCACAAAACAACAGCAAGATTAAACTATTGAGACTACATCAAAATAAAAAGCTTTTGCACAGTAAAGGAAACCATCAACAAAAGAAAAAGACAACCCCCAGAACGGAGAAGATATCTACATATGATATATCTGATAGGGAGTTAATATCCAAAATATAGAAAGAATTCATATAATTCAGTACCAAAAATTCAAATAATCCAACTTAAAAATGGACAGAAGTATGGACAGACCTTTTTCCAAAGACATAATCAACAGACACATAAAAAAGATGTTCACCATCACTCATCATCTGGGAAATGCAAATCAAAACCACAATGAGATACCACCTCATACCTCTCAGAATGGCTGAAACAAAAAACATGAGAAATAAAAAGTGTTGGTGAGGATGTGGAGAAGAGGGAACCCTCATGTACTGCTGGTGGGAATGCAAACTGGTACAGTCGCTGTGGAGAATAGTATGGAGGTTCCTCAAAAAATTACAACTAGAGGGCGCCTGGGTAGCTTAGTGGGTTGAGCCTCTGCCTTGGGCTCAGGTCATGATCTCAGGGTCCTGAAATCGAGGCTCACATTGGGCTCTCTGCTCAACGGGGAGCCTGCTTCCCCCTCTCTCTCTGCCTGCTTGTGATCTCGCTCTCTCTGTCAAATAAATAAATAAATAAAATCTTTTTAAAAAATTACAACTAGAATTACCATATGATCCAGTAATTCCACTAGTGGGTATTTATTCAAAGAAAATGAAAACACTGATTCAAAAAGATTTACGCAGAGTTCACAGGTCGAGGAGTCAAGATGGCGGAGAAGTAGCAGGCTGAGACTACTTGGGAGATCAGCTAGATAGCTTATCTAAAGATTGCAAACACCTACAAATCCAACAAGAGATCGAAGAGAAGAAGAACAGCAATTCTGGAAACAGAAAATCAACCACTTTCTGAAAGGTAGGACTGGCAGAGAAGTGAATCCAAAGTGATGGGAAGATTGACCGCAGGAGGAGGGGCCGGCCCCGGCAAGCGGTGGAGCAAAGGAGCACAAAATCAGGACTTTTAAAAGTCTGTTCCGCTGAGGGACATCGCTCCAGAGGCTTACTGGGGTGAAGCCCACGCGGGGTCAGCGTGGCCTCAGGTCCCGCAGGGTCACAGAAGGATTGGGGGTGTCTGAGCGTCGCAGAGCTTACAGGTATTAGAACGGGGAAACCAACTACAGAGACAGAGCCAAGGAGTGAGCTCTAAACTCGGGTTACCTTGAACCGGTCGCAGGCTCGGTCAGCTCGGAGCGTGGCCGGAGGCAGGGTGACGGAAGTAATTGGGCGCTGTTCTCTGAGGGCGCACTGAGGAGTGGGGCCCCGGGCTCTCGGCTTCTCCAGGCCGGAGACTGGGAGGCCGCCATCTTCATTCCCGCCCTCTGGAAATCTACGGAAAGCGCTCAGGGAACAAAAGCTCCCGAAAGCAAACCCGAGCGGATTACTCAGCCCGGCCCCTGGTAAGGGCGGTGCAATTCCGCCTGGGGCAAAGACACTTGAGAATCACTACAACAGGCCCCTTCCCCAGAAGATCAACAAGAAATCCAGCCAGGACCAAGTTCACCTACCAAGGAGTGCAGTTTCAATACCAAGGAGAGCAGCGGAATTCCAGAGGAGGAGAAAGCAAAGCAAGAACTCATGGCTTTCTCCCCATGATTCTTTAGCCTTGCAGTTAATTTAATTTTTTTTTTCTTTTTCAATTTTTTTCCTCTTCTGCTAAATTTTTTTAAACTTTTACCTTTTTATTTTTTAACGTTTTTTAACTAGTTTATCTAATATATATATATATTTTTTTCCTTTTTATATTTTTTCTTTATTTGTTTTCTTCTTTTAATTGTTTAATTTTTTTTTTCTTTCTGAACCTCTTTTTATCCCCTTTCTCCCCCCTCACGATTTGGAACTTTACTGATTTGGTTAAAGCATATTTTCCTGAGGTTGTTGCCACCCTTTTAGTATTTTACTTGCTCCTTCATATACTCTTATCTGGACAAAATGACACGGCGAAAAAATTCATCACAAAAAAAAGAACAAGAGGCAGTATCAAAGGCTAGTCTCACCTTGTCCCACAAATACAACTAGGTAACTATCAAATCATCCTAGATATCCCAGAAATTGACCTTAAGACTGGCAGAATAACTTCCACAACTAAAGGCAGAAAAGAGGCCATACTGAAGAAGACAGGAAGCACTGAGACACAATTTGGTAGAGAAATGGATAGTGCCACTGTGGTAGAAAGGAAACTTCAGTGATGGATAAGGGCAAAACATAGACTAGAACACACAGGCGGAAACGAATCCCCACAGTAATTGACTAGGAAAGCTAGAGGGGTCAAATTTCATGAGTTCTTGCAAACAGCAGGACTTAAAGCCTGGAGTTCTAAAAGTCAGCAGGCTTGGCTTAAGAAGAGCCCAGAAATACTGGGGATCCTTCTGGAGAGAAGGCAGGGCAAAGAGCCCATGGACATACATGGAAATAGTGATCTGGAGAACATCTAAGGGACAAAGTGGGGAGGTTACTTGCTCATCTTGAAGTGTGTGCCAGAGAGGCAGCATTCCTGGAGAGACCCCTCCGGTAACAAAGGAACCAGCAGGCCCCATTTTCTCACCCTTTCCCTCCCTGCACCATCAGCATAAGCACAGGGCTACCCACACTTACTACCTAATTTGCCTACACTGAACCACAAACTCCCATGCTCCAGTGGGACCTCCCAGTTCCCAGTCATGTTTGCCTCAGTCCCAACATGGTAGGCCCCTCCCCAAGAAGACAAGCCCAAATCCCTAACAACACTGTGTCTCCCTTCCCGGGAGTTTTGCAGAGCTTCAGTTCCCAAGCATGGCAACAGGTCTCATTTCAAAAGGAGACCAGAGCATGGCTAGTTAAAACACACCACATTCAGACCAAGAACCAAACACTGCCCACAACAAGCAAGAAGAGACTCTGCAAATAACAAGCGTTAAAGATAAGGCAGCCAGAACACAAAAGGAGAGCACATGCGGCACATACTAGAGTCATTCCTGGAAGTGCCAGGCCCTGGGGAAGAGGAGATACTACACAGCAGGGCTCTATAGGACCTCTTATTCGTAAGGCCATTAGCCTCAAAAACAGGTGATGGGGCGCCTGGGTGGCTCAGTGAGTTAAGCTCCAACTCTTGATTTTGGCTCAGGTCATGATCTCAGGTTTGTGAGCCTGAGGCCCCCGTCAGGCTCCAAGCTCAGAGCAGAGTCCAGTTAAGGGTCTTTCTCCCTCTCCCTTTGCCCCTCCCACTCATGCACACACTCTCTCTCTCTAAAATAAACAAGTATTTTTAATAAAATAATAGGAGATACCGCTGACTTTCCTAATGCAGAAAAACAGGCACAAAGACTTAGACAAAATGAGAATACAGAGAAATTTGTCCCAAATGAAAGAACAGGAGAAGGCCACAGCTGGAGATCTAAGTGAAACAGATATAAGTAACACACCTGATGTTGTGTTTAAAGCAAAGATCATAAGGATATTCACTAGACTTGAGAGAACAGTGGAACACATCAGTGAGACCTTTAACACAGAGGTAGACAAGAACCAACAAATATGAACTAATGAAATGAACAGCATGCTGGAAGAAGGAGACCTTCCAAAGTAATGACCTAGAAAACACACTAATGAAAAGTAATCAAGCTATACAAAAGAAAGAAAAAATAATTATGCAAAATGAGAACAAACTTAGGAAACTCAGTGACCTCATCAAATGTAATAACATTCATATTATAGGAGGCCCAGAAGAAGAGAAAGAAAAGGGGGAAGAAAATTTATTTGAAGAAATAATATAAGAAAACTTCCTTAATATGGGGAAGGAAACAGATATCCAGATCCAGGAGGCACGGAGAACCTCCAACAAAATCACCAAAAGCAGATCCACACCAAGACATATTGTAATTAAAATGGTAAAATACAGTGATAAAGAAAAAAATGTTAGAGCAGCAAGACAAAAGAAGACAATAATATATAAGGAAAACCCCATGAGGCTTTCAGGGGATTTTTCAGCAGAAATTTTTCAAGTCAGAAGAAAGTGGCATGATACATTCAAAGCAGTGAACAACAACAACAAATCTGTAGCCAAGAATACTCTATCCAGCAAAATTATCATTTAGAATAGAAGGAGAGATAAAGAGTTTCCCAGACAAAAACTAAAGGACTTTATAATTGTTAAATCAGCCCTGCAAGAAATATTAAAGAGGACACCTTACATGGAAAGGAAAGTCCAAAAGTGACAGTATGAAGGTAGGTAACAAAAAAGCAGTAAAAATGAATATTACTGTAAAGAAAATCAGTCCAGGAACTCACAAAATAAAAGGATGTAAAATATGACACCATATACCTAAAATGTGGGAAGGAGAAGAGTAAAGAACAGGTTCAAACTTAAATGACCATCAACTTAATATATACTTCTATATACTGTTATATACAAACCTAATGGTAGGGCGCCTGGGTGGCTCAGTTGGTTGAGCGGCTGCCTTCAGCTCAGGTCATGATCCCAGGGTCTGGCAATTGAGTCCCACATCAGGCTCCCTGCTCAGTGGGAAGCCTGCTTCTCCCTCTCACTCTACCTGCTGCTCTGCCCACTTGTGCTCTCTCTCCAGGTCAAATAAATTTAAAAAAACTTAAAAAAAAAAACAAACTAATGGTAATCACAAATCAAAAACCACTACTAAATATGCAAAGAATAAAAAGAAAGAAATCCAAATATACCACTAAAGAAAACCATCAAACCATGAAAAAGAGAAAGATAAGAGAGGATCTGGGAAAATCTCCAGAAACAACAATAAAATGGCAATAAAAACATATCTATCAATAATTACTGTGAATGTTAAGTGGACTAGATGCTCCAAGCAAAAGACACAGAGTGACAGAATGGATAAAAAACAAGACCCATCTATATGCTGCCTATAAGAGACTCATTTTAGACCTAAATACACCTGCAGATTCAAAGTGAGGGGACAGAGATACATCTATCATGCATGCAGATGTCAAAAAAAAGCTGGAGTAGCAATAGTCATACTAGACACACTAGACTTTAAAACAATGACGTAACAAGAGACAAAGAAGGACACTATATAATAATAAAGGGGACATCCAACAAGAAAAAATAACAATTATAAATATTTATATTTATGCACCCAACATAGGAGCACCCAAATACATAAAGCAACTATTAACAAACATAAAAGAACTAGTCAATAATAATACGATAACAGTAGGAGATTTTAACACCCCATTTACCTCAATGGACAGATCACCTAACGTAAAAATCAACAAGGAACAATGGTTTTGAATGACACACATTGGACCAGATGGATCTAACAGATACAGATCTAACAGATTCAGAACATTCTATCCTAAAAAAGAAGAATACACATTCTTTCAAGTGTACATGAAACATTCTCCAGAACAGATCTCATATTAAGCCATTAAAAAAACCTCAGCAAATTAAAGAAGATCAAAGTCATACCATGCTTCTTTCTGACCACAATGCTATGAAACTAGAACTCAACCACAAGAAAAAGTCTGGAAAGATCACAAATACATTGAGGTTAAATAACATGCTACTAAACAATGAATGGGTCAAAGAGGAAATAAAAGAAGAAATAAAAAAGTACATGGAAACAAATGAAAATAAAAACATAACAGTGTAAAATCTCTGGGATGCAGCAAATGCAGTTCCAAAAGGTAAGTTTATAGCAATACAGGCCTACCTCAAGAAGCAAGAATAATCTCAAATGACTTAACCTTTCACCTAAAGGAGCAAGAAAAAAAACAACAAACAAAACCTAAAACCAGAAGAAGGAGGAAAATAATAAAGATTAGAACAGAAATAAATGATATAGTAACTAAAACACCAATAGAAAAGATCAGTGAAATCAGGAAATGGTTCCTTGAAAAAAATCATTAAAATTGATAAACTTCTAGCCAGACTCATCAAGAAAAAAAGAGAAAGAACCCAAAATCACAAACGAGAGAGAAGTAAAAATCAACACCACAGAAATAAAAACAATTATAAGAGAATATATGAAAAATTATATGTCAACAAATTGGACAACCTAGAAGACATAGATAAATTCCTGGAAACATATAACCTCCCAAAACTGAAACAGGAAGAAATAGAAAACTTGAACACTGGTTACCAACAAAGAAATTGGATCAGTAATCAAAATTAACTTCCAATAGACAAAAGTCCAGGACCAGATAGCTTTCCAAGCAAACTCTCCCAAATCTGAAGAAGAGTTAATACCTATTCTTCTCAAACTATTCCAAAAAATAGAAGAGGAAAGAAATCTTCCAAATTCATTCTATGGGGCCAGCATCACCATGAGACCAAAACCAGATAAAGACACCACAAAATAAGAGGACTACAGGCCAATATCTCTGATGAATATCGATGCAAAAATCCTTAACAAAATACTAGGAAACTGAATGCAAAAATATGTTAAAAAGAACACACCATGATCAAGTGGGATTTATCCCAGTTGCAAGGGTGGTTCACAAATCAATTAACATCATACCTCACATCAATAAAAGATAAGAACCATGGATCATTTCAATAAGAAAAAGCACTTGACAAAGTACAACATCCATTCATGATAAAAACCCTCAACAAAGTACGTTTAGAGGGAACATACCTCTACGTAATAAATGCCATATTTGAAAAACCCACAGCTAACATCATTCTAATGGGGGAAAAAACTAAGAGCCTTTCCCCCAAGATCAGGAAGAAGACAAGAATATTCATGCTCACCACTTTTATTCAACATAGTACTGGAAGTCCTAGCCACAGCAAACAGACAACAAAAAGAAATAAAAGGAATCCAAATCAATAAGGAAGAAGCACTATTTGCAGATGATGTGATACTATTACAGAAAATGCAAAAGACTCTAACAAAAAAGTGCTAGAACTGATAAATGAATTCAATAAAGTTGTAGCATATAAAATCAATACAGAAATCTGCTGCATTTCTATACACCAATAATGAAACAGCAGAGAAAGAAATTAAGAAAACATTACAACTTACAACTCCATGAAAAATAGTAAAATACCTAGGAATAAACCTAACCAAAGAGACTGAAAGACCTGTACTCTGAAAATTATATAACACTAATGAAAGAAACTGAAGATGACACAAAGAAATGGAAAGACATTCCATGTTCATGGATTGAAAGTACAAATATTGTTAAAATACAAAAATTGTTAAAAAGCAATCCACACATTTAATGCAAACCCTATCAAAATACCAACAGCATTTTTCACAGAGCTAGAACAAACAATCCTAAAATCTGTATGGAACCACAAAAGAAGCAATCTTTGAAAAGCAAAGCAAAGCTGGAGGCATCACAGTTTTATACTTCATATTATATTACATAGCTGTAGTAATCAAAACAGTATAGTACTGGCACAAAAACAGACACATAGATCAATAGAGCAGAAGAGAAAACCCAGAAATGAACTCACAGTTAAACTTCAACAAAGCAGAAAAGAATATCCAATGGGAAAAAGACAGTCTCTTCAACAAATGGTGTTGGGAAAACTAGACAGCTACATCCAAAGGAATGAAACTGGACCACTTTCCTATACCATAAACAAAAATAAACTCAAAATGGATTAAAGACCTAAATGTGAGACCTAAAACCAGAAAAATCCTAGAAGAGAACAAAGGCAGTAACTACTCAGACATCAGCCATAGCAACTTCTTTCTAGATAAGTCTCCTGAAACAAGGAAAACGAAGACAAAAATAAACTATTGGGACTTCATCAATGTAAAAACCTTCTGCACAGCAAAGGAAACAATAAACAAAAGTCCAATTAAAAATGGGCAGAAAACATGAACAGATGTTTCTCCAAAGAAGACATCCACGTGGCCAAGAGACACAGGAAAAGATACTCAATATCATGCATCATCAGGGAAATGCAATCAAAACTATAATGAGATATTACTTCAGACCTATCAGAATGGCTACAATCAAGAACACAAGTAACAACAGGTGTTGGTGAGGATGTGGAGAAAAAGGAACCCTTGTGCACTGTTGGAGGGAATGCAAACTGGTAGAGCCACTGTGGAAAACAGTATGGAGGTTCCTCAAAAAAGTTAAAAATAGAACTACCCTATGATCCAGCAGTTTCACTATTGGGAATTTACCCAAAGAATACAAAAACACTAATCCAAAGCAATACAAGCTCTCATATGTTTACAGCAGCATTATTTACTACAGCCAAATTATGGAAGAAGCTCAAGTGTCCACTGATTGGTAAGTGGATAAAGAAGATGTGGTGTGTGTATATATATAGTGGAATATTATTCAATTGTAAAAAAGAATGAAGTCTTGCCATTTATACTGACATGGAGATAGAGCATAATGCTAAGGGAAATAAGTCAGTCAGAGAAAGGCAAATACCACATATGATTTCACTCATATGTAGAACTTAAGAAACAAAACAAATGAGCAAAGAGAAAAAAAGAGAGAGAGAGAAAGAGAAATCAAGAAACAGACTCTTCCACCATACTAATGGTTACCAAAAGGGAGGTGGTGAGGGGATGGGTTACCAGAAGGGAGGTGGGTGAAGGGCTTTCCAGTGTCCAAAGTGATTCTACAGGAAACTACCTTTGTCCAAGAGCTGGGGCTGGAATTTATTGATCTCAAATCCATGGCCATTGACATCATGGCTACAAAAACTTCTTACTCTCTCTTGAACCTATTCCAGATTGGCTTTTGTCCCCATAACTTCACTAAAACTACTCTCGTAAAGGTCAACAATCCAATGGACAATCATAAATGCTCATGTTGCTAGACCAATCTGCAGCATTTGTCGTTGCAAATTCCCCTCTTCTTGAAATGCTTTCTTCACCTGGCCTGCTCAAGAATAACAAAGCACTTTCTTATCTCTCCAGAAGCCCAAAGAACTGTTTTGCATCTCTTCTGTAAACTATGATCTCTTCTCACTATTTGATGATATCTTATTTGTATTTGATTCCCACACACCTAGCGTAACATTATTTAACAACTATTCAACAAATTAATGAATGAATGACTTGATAAAAGGTCTGTATTACCAACACAGTTTTTGGATAAATAGAATAAATCCTCCTCTCTCTTCCGCCCTCATACTTCCACTTTTATTTTTCTTCCAACCACCCTGACCTAGACTCTGAAACCTACTGTTAACCTCTCCTTTACCCACGCCTTCCAGTACTCACATTTTCTTAATCTTGCCCCTTATCACTCCTAGATAAGTGATCTCAGAAACTTAAAGCACAAATAGAAAATTTCTAAAGCACAAATAGAATATTTAAAGCAGTACCTAAGTTAAGAAGCTAAATACCTAATAGTTCATTTTCACCCTGTACTTTCTTTCTTTTCTTTTTTTCTTTTAAAGATTTTTAATTTATTTGTCAGAGAGAGAGAGAGTGAGCACGGGCAGACAGAGGCAGAGGGAGAAGCAGGCTCCCTGCTGAGCAAGGAGCCCGATGTGGGACTCGATCCCAGGATGCCGGGATCATGACCTGAGCCGAAGGCAGCGCTTAACCAACTGAGCCACCCAGGCATCCCCACCCTGTACTTTCTTTAGGGAGACTATATTCCACAGGAAATAGATCACTAATAAAATATACCACACCAATATTATCACCAATAAAAAAAAAAAAAGACCATGAGTATAAGGGGTGGTTATGTTCCTTGTAGTGGTATTTCTTAAGACATTCTTAGAAGGATTTGTAATAAAAGAGATTAAAAATACAACATTCAAATTTATGGACTTCCAACTTCATTATCAGCACTATCTTCATCGTGGAAAAATATTGTTAAGCCTATGATACATCATGAGCAGCAGACAGAAAATTTTGAGGTCAATGCCTCTGGGGAATCATACTTACAACGGCAAATATCACAGTTGTCAAGTAGTTATCCACAAATGAGACACCTGTCAAATGGGTATTGATCACCCCTTCTTCATACAAAGAGAGATTATACAACTGTGGAATATTAGAGCAAGCAGCCCAAGAAACAAGCTGATTTGCCTAAGGTCACTCACCAAATTGCCAAATCAGAACTTGACTCATACTTGAACTCAACTTCTGATTCCTCATAATGCATGCTCTCTCCTAATCAAGGTCTCTGTAGAGAGTATTACCCATGCAGGCACATGTGCATAAATTCGATTCATATTAAGGTGTGTTTCCTTTTTTCCCTATCCATGATGGTAATAACAAGAATTAAAAGCTCTTTGATTATAAAGTAAACTTCCATTTTTCCTTCTTGATAGATTTTCAGATTTTCCTCTAAAAGTATTTAAAAGTACTACTCAAGTTGTTCTTAGTTGTCTAGAGTGGTTTATGCTGCCATTAGCTTCTACAGCACCATCATTAGAAAAATGGGCTGTACTTCGTCTTAAACCTCCACATGCAGCCAAAATTGGGTTGCTTTAAAGGGCAAGATGTCAAAAGCAGATAAAGCCTCTGTACTATAATGAGCATAATGATGAATAATGGTACTTATGTGCAATAAATGATGCCCTGCCCATAAACAGCCTTTCCACCCAGATACTCTATTTAATTCAATAAAATATTCCAGGTAATTTGTGGAACTAGACGAGAAATTACCTTAACCAAGAAGACTAACTGTGGAATTTACTAAAACATACTGTGTTGAAAATAATTAATGGAAGCAGAGTTTGCAGAAGTAAAATTATGGCATTAAAAAATCCCATTAATGAATTCTTCTTCCAAGTGCCCTGCCTCACAGCAGCTGAAGAAATAAGGGGAGGAATGATGCTGGTAATAAAAGACATGCTAATAATACCCATGTGCCAGAGTATTCAGTGCTTTTGTTGGTTTTAGGAACAGAGATGATAATCCATACAGTCATCATCATTTCCCACCTGGACTACTACAAAAGCCAGCTGACCCCCTTACTAACTATATTCCCTAAAACAAACAGAGTAACCTCTGAAAAACGTAATCATATCACATCATTCCTCTAATCAAACTATTTTATGGTTTCCCACCAAAATCTGAATAATCCAAGATCCTTAATATGCCCTACACAACTCCAACAGGATCTATTTTGGGCTTATTTCATCTCTGACATTGTCTCCAATTATTCTCTCCCCTTGCTACATCATGCTAGTTACACTTGCTATACTGACAGTTCTTTTTTTTTTTTTTTTTTCTTAAGTAGGCTCTAGAGGGTGTGGAGCCCAACATGGGGCTTGCACTCACCACCCTGAGATCAAGACCTGAGCTGAGATCAAGAGTCTGATGCTTAATGAACTAGTCACCCAGGCACCCCTGCACTGACAATTCTTAAACACTCTATAAACTATCCCTGACCCAGAACTTTGTTTTCTCTCTGGAACTAATTTTTGCATAGATTGCTTCTTTATCACATTCAAGTATCTGCATATATACCACCTCCAGCTTCTGTTTCTAGCAGACTAGATATTGTAAAATACCTACATAAATAGCTAAAAATGCCAGAAAATACATTTTAAATTCTTTAATGCATGTTATTTCAAATTATTATTTTATAATTATTTATCATCTATTAATTTTTAACAATAAATATTACATTTATAATAGTTAACTGATAGTAAATTACTAGCTAGAATGCTAGATGATATATTTTGAATTATTTTTTATGTATAGTTTTTTTTTAAGATTTTATTTATTTATTTGACAGAAAGAGAGATCACAAGTAGGCAAAGAGGCAGGCAGAGGGGGACGGGGAGAAGCAGGCTCCCTGTTGAGCAAAGAGCCCAATGCAGGGCTGTATCCCAGGACCCTGAGATCATGACCTGAGCCGAAAGCAGAGGCCTAACCCACTTAGCCACCCAGGCACCCTTTTTATGTATAGTTTAATGGAGAAGCTTTTTAAATCCCAGAAACCAGAACATTAAAGCAAAAACATTAATTACAAAATATTGTTTTCAGTGTTCTCTTACCTTTTGAAATAATGTTTTTGTTTTAATGTTTTGGTTTCTGGAACTGAAAACAACTCCCGTCAGGAGTTCTGTAGTATGAAAGCAACATGTGGATATCTTACATGAGGCAAAAGTCTCTGACTTTTTTAAAGATCAAACCTGTATTTATTAATTCTTTACATCAAGTATCTTCCTCATTAACAAATTTTTAACTGGTGTTTTAGAGCCATGTTAACACAAATAATTTAGGTATCGTTTAAAGATGTATGATTTTCATTGTTCATTTTAATTTTTTCTATATATTTGTAATGTGTTTTTTTGCACATTGTTTTATTATATTTATGCCAAATAAAAAATTATAGGAAATGTATGAGATATTGATATACTTGTTACTGAGATTAAATCTCTATTAATATTTTGCTTTTATTTAACTATTCTCTTTAGATTATCTTTATTGTCCAAAAAAACCCCAAAACCACTGCAAATACAAGTATGATCCCACCTTCTATCCAGAAATAACCCCTGCTAAAATAAGTGTTAACAAACTCATACACATTTTGTTCTTCCTTTGAGTAAACGTCCTAAATGTTTATACTATATTTATACTCAACCTTTTTTTAACCTACAATATTATGTTTTTAAGACTTTTTCACATTGAAATTTCACATTCAAATCTAGTTCACTCATTTTCATCCTTTTTTGATTAATTATTTTTATTACCATATAATGTATTATTTGCCCTAGAGGTACAGGTCTGTGAATCGTCATGCTTACATATTTCACAGCACTCACCATAGCACCCTCCCCAATGTCCATAACCCAACTTCACTGTGCCAAACTACCATGTATTTTTCCATTGCCCTATTGTCAGAAAGTTAGGTCTTCTTAGCCTTGTAAAATAAACAAATAATTCAGAAATAAACATCTTTGTACATGCTTCCTTGACCATGAGTTTCTCCTGGATAAGCAAGCCCCAGAAATAGAATCATTGAGTTAGAGTATACACACTGTCGATTTTACTTGCTACTTCCAAATTGCCTTTCCAAAGTGATTAGATCCATTTTCTCTCCCTCCAGCTGTGCGTTAGAGTTCATATTTCTCCATGCCATCACTAAGTTAATATTATCAAAATTAATAAATTTTAAAATATAAAATGTTGTACCTTTGTTTTAATTCACATTTCCTAATTACAAAGGAAGTTGGACATCTTTGCATATATTTACTGGACATCTATTTTCCTCTATGAATTTATTATTATATCTTTTGACAATATTTCTTTTTGAGATTTTTCAATTTCTCATAGCATTTTATATATTCTGGACAGATATTTCACTGGTAATATGAATTGTAGCTGTTTTCTCTATGACTTGTATTTTCATTTTTGTCACCTTTTATCACACAGAAGTTTTCTGTTTTAATGTAGGAAAGTGTATCAAGATATTCCTTTTTGGAGGAGGAGTCAAGATGGCAGAGAAGTAGCAGGCTGAGACTACTTCAGGTTGCAGGAGATCAGCTAGATAGCTTATCTAAAGATTGCAAACACCTACAAATCCAATGGGAGATCGAAGAGAAGAAGAACAGCAATTCTAGAAACAGAAAATCAACCACTTTCTGAAAGTTTATCTAATATATATATATTTTTTTCTTTTTATATTTTTTCATTATTGGTTTTCTTTTTTTATTTGTTTCCTTTTTCTTTTTTCTTTTTTTTTTTTTCTTTCTGAACCTCTTTTTATCCCCTTCCCCCCCCCTCACGATTTGGGATCTCTTCTGATTTGGCTAAAGCATATTTTCCTGGGGTTGTTGCCACCCTTTTAGTATTTTACTTGCTCCTTCATATACTCTTATCTGGACAAAATGACATGGCGGAAAAATTCACCACAAAAAAAAGAACAAGAGGCAGTACCAAAGGCTAGGGACCTAATCAATACAGACATTGGTAATATGTCCGATCTAGAGTTCAGAATGACGATTCTCAAGGTTCTAGCCGGGCTCGAAAAAGGCATGGAAGATATTAGAGAAACCCTCTTGGGAGATATAAAAGCCCTTTCTGGAGAAATAAAAGAACTAAAATCTAATCAAGTTGAAATCAAAAAAGCTATTAATGAGGTGCAATCAAAAATGGAGGCTCTCACTGCTAGGATAAATGAGGCAGAAGACAGAATTAGTGATATAGAAAACCAAATGACAGAGAATAAAGAAACTGAGCAACAGAGGGACAAACAGCTACTGGACCACGAGGGCAGAATTCGAGAGATAAGTGACACCATAAGACGAAACAACATTAGAATAATTGGGATTCCAGAAGAAGAAGAAAGAGAGAGGGGAGCAGATGGTATATTGGAGAGAATTATTGGAGAGAATTTCCCCAATATGGAAAAGGGAACAAGCATCAAAATCCAGGAAGTTCAGAGAACCCCCCTCAAAATCAATAAGAATAGGTCCACACCCCGCCACCTAACAGTAAAATTTACAAGTCTTAGTGACAAAGAGAAAATCCTGAAAGCAGCCCGGGAAAAGAAGTCTGTAACATACAATGGTAAAAATATTAGATTGGCAGCAGACTTATCCACAGAGACCTGGCAGGCCAGAAAGAGCTGGCATGATATATTCAGAGTACTAAACGAGAAAAACATGCAGCCAAGAATACTATATCCAGCTAGGCTATCACTGAAAATAGAAGGAGAGATAAAAAGCTTCCAGGACAAACAAAAACTGAAAGAATTTGCAAACACCAAGCCAGCTCTACAGGAAATACTGAAAGGGGTCCTCTAAGCAAAGAGAGACCCTAAAAGTAGTAGATCAGAAAGGAACAGAGACAATATACAATAACAGTCACCTTACAGGCAATACAATGGCACTAAATTCATATCTCTCAATAGTTACCCTGAATGTTAATGGGCTAAATGCCCCCAATCAAAAGACACAGGGTATCAGAATGGATAAAAAAACAAAACCCATCTATATGTTGCCTACAAGAAACTCATTTTAAACCCGAAGACACCTTCAGATTTAAAGTGAGGGGGTGGAAAAGAATTTACCATGCTAATGGACATCAGAAGAAAGCAGGAGTGGCAATCCTTATATCAGATCAATTAGATTTTAAGCCAAAGACTATAATAAGAGATGAGGAAGGACACTATATCATACTCAAAGGATCTGTCCAACAAGAAGATCTAACAATTGTAAATATCCATGCCCCTAATGTGGGAGCAGCCAACTATATAAACCAATTAATAACAAAATCAAAGAAACACATCAACAATAATACAATAATAGTAGGGGACTTTAACACTCCCCTCACTGAAATGGACAGATCATCCAAGCAAAAGATCAACAAGGAAATAAAGGCCTTAAATGACACACTGGACCAGATGGATATCACAGATATATTCAGAACATTTCATCCCAAAGCAACAGAATACACATTCTTCTCTAGTGCACATGGAACATTCTCCACAATAGATCATATCCTCGGTCCTAAATCAGGTCTCAACCGGTATCAAAAGATTGGGATCATTCCGTGCATATTTTCAGACCACAATGCTCTGAAGCTAGAACTCAATCACAAGAGGAAATTTGGAAAGAACCCAAATACATGGAGACTAAACAGCATCCTTCTAAAGAATGAATGGGTCAACCAGGAAATTAAAGAAGAATTGAAAAAATTCATGGAAACAAATGATAATGAAAATACAACGGTTCAAAATCTGTGGGACACAAAAAAGGCAGTCCTGAGAGGAAAATATATAGCAGTACAAGCCTTTCTCAAGAAACAAGAAAGGTCTCAGGTACACAACCTAACCCTACACTTAAAGGAGCTGGAGAAAGAACAAGAAAGAAACCCTCAACCCAGCAGGAGAAGAGAAATCATAAAGATCAGAGCAGAAATCAATGAAATAGAAACCAAAAAAAAACAATAGAACACATCAACGAAACTAGGAGCTGGTTCTTTGAAAGAATTAATAAGATTGATAAACCCCTGGCCAGACTTATCAAAAAGAAAAGAGAAAGGACCCAAATAAATAAAATCATGAATGAAAGAGGAGAGATCACAACGAACACCAAAGAAATACAGACAATTATAAGAACATATTATGAGCAACTCTATGCCAACAAATTTGACAATCTGGAAGAAATGGATGCATTCCTAGAGACATATAAACTACCACAACTGAACCAGGAAGAAATAGAAAGCCTGAACAGACCCATAACCAGTAAGGAGATTGAAACAGTCATCAAAAATCTCCAAACAAACAAAAGCCCAGGGCCAGACGGCTTCCCGGGGGAATTTTACCAAACATTTAAAGAAGAACTAATTCCTATTCTCCTGAAACTGTTCCAAAAAATAGAAATGGAAGGAAAACTTCCAAACTCCTTTTATGAGGCCAGCATCACCTTGATCCCAAAACCAGACAAGGATCCCATCAAAAAAGAGAACTACAGACCAATATCCTTGATGAACACAGATGCAAAAATTCTCACCAAAATACTAGCCAATAGGATTCAACAGTACATTAAAAGGATTATTCACCACGACCAAGTGGGATTTATTCCAGGGCTGCAAGGTTGGTTCAACATCCGCAAATCAATCAATGTGATACAACACATTAATAAAAGAAAGAACAGGAACCATATGCTACTCTCAATAGATGCTGAAAAAGCACTTGACAAAGTACAGCATCCCTTCCTGATCAAAACTCTTCAAAGTGTAGGGATAGAGGGCACATACCTCAATATTATGAAAGCCATCTATGAAAAACCCATCGCAAATATCATTCTCAATGGAGAAAAACTGAAAGCTTTTCCTCTAAGGTCAGGAATACGGCAGGGATGTCCGTTATCACCACTGCTATTCAACATAGTACTAGAAGTCCTAGCCTCAGCAATCAGACAACAAAAAGAAATTAAAGGCATCCAAATCGGCAAAGAAGAAGTCAAACTATCACTCTTTGCAGATGATATGATACTATATGTGGAAAACCCAAAAGACTCCACTCCAAAACTGCTAGAACTTGTACAGGAATTCAGTAAAGTGTCAGGATATAAAATCAATGCACAGAAATCAGTCGCATTTCTCTACACCAACAACAAGACAGAAGAAAGAGAAATTAAGGAGTCCATCCCATTTACAATTGCACCCAAAACTATAAGATACCTAGGAATAAACCTAACCAAAGAGACTAAGAATCTATACACAGAAAACTATAAAGTACTCATGAAAGAAATTGAGGAAGACACAAAGAAATGGAAAAATGTTCCATGCTCCTGGATTGGAAGAATAAATATTGTGAAAATGTCTATGCTACCTAAAGCAATCTACACATTTAATGCAATTCCTATCAAAGTACCATCCATTTTTTTCAAGGAAATGGAACAAATAATCCTAAAATTTATATGGAACCAGAAAAGACCGCGAATAGCCAAAGGAATATTGAAAAAGAAAGCCAAAGTTGGTGGCATCACAATTCCGGACTTCAAGCTCTATTACAAAGCTGTCATCATCAAGACGGCATGGTACTGGCACAAAAACAGACACATAGATCAATGGAACAGAATAGAGAGCCCAGAAATAGACCCTCAACTCTATGGTCAACTAATCTTCGACAAAGCAGGAAAGAATGTCCAATAGAAAAAAGACAGCCTCTTCAATAAATGGTGTTGGGAAAATTGGACAGCCACATGCAGAAAAATGAAATTGGACCATTTCCTTACACCACACACAAAAATAGACTCAAAATGGATGAAGGACCTCCATGTGAGAAAGGAATCCATCAAAATCCTTGAGGAGAACACAGGCAGCAACCTCTTCGACCTCAATCGCAGCAACATCTTCCTAGGTACATCACCAAAGGCAAGGGAAGCAAGGGCAAAAATGAACTATTGGGATTTTATCAAGATCAAAAGCTTTTGCACAACAAAGGAAACAGTTAACAAAACCAAAAGACAACTGACAGAATGGGAGAAGATATTTGCAAACGACATATCAGATAAAGGGCTGGTGTCCAAAATCTATAAAGAACTTAGCAAACTCAACACCCAAAGAACAAATAATCCAATCAAGAAATGGGCAGAAGACATGAACAGACATTTCTGCAAAGAAGACATCCAGATGGCCAACAGACACATGAAAAAGTGCTCCATATCACTCGGCATCAGGGAAATACAAATCAAAACAACAATGAGATACCACCTTACACCAGTCAGAGTGGCTAAAATTAACAAGTCAGGAAATGACAGATGCTGGCGAGGATGCGGAGAAAGGGGAACCCTCCTACACTGTTGGTGGGAATGCAAGCTGGTGCAACCACTCTGGAAAACAGCATGGAGGTTCCTCAAAATGTTGAAAATAGAACTACCCTATGACCCAGCAATTGCACTGCTGGGTATTTACCCTAAAGATACAAACGTAGTGATCCGAAGGGGCACGTGCACCCGAATGTTTATAGCAGCAATGTCTACAATAGCCAAACTATGGAAAGAACCTAGATGTCCATCAACAGACGAATGGATAAAGAAGAAGTGGTATATATACACAATGGAATACTATGCAGCCATCAAAAGAAATGAAATCTTGCCATTTGCGACGACGTGGATGGAACTGGAGGGTATCATGCTTAGCGAAATGAGTCAATTGGAGAAAGACAACTATCATATATCTCCCTGATATGAGGGAGAGGAGATGCAACATGGGGGATTAAGGGGGCAGGAGAAGAGTAAATGAAGCAAGATGGGATTGGGAGGGAGATAAACCATAAGTGACTCTTAATCTCACAAAACAAACTGAGGGTTGCTGGGGGGAGGGGGGTTGGGAGAGGGGGGGTTGGGTTATGGACATTGGGGAGGGTATGTGCTATGGTGAGTGCTGTGAAGTGTGTAAACCTGGCGATTCACAGACCTGTACACCTGGGAAAAAAAATGTATTATATGTTTATAAAAAAAAAATTAAAAAGAAGATATTCCTTTTTGCTTTTTGCATTTAAAAATACTAATAGCATAATTTAATAATAATATATTTAATAATAATATAATATTATTTAATAATAATTTAATAATACTAATAGCATAAAGAAATTCTCCCATTTTTTGATTAAAGGTTTTATAGCTTGACTTTTGGAATTTAGAATTTTAACCTATCTGAAATGTATTTTTGTGAATGACATGATATGGAAATCTAAATTTATCTTGTACTATATCATAGCTAATATTCTCAGAATTATTTCTTAAATAGTTCAAACTTTTCCTACTGATTTTATCACCTCTCTCATATATAAAACTCCCAAATACACCGTGGTTTGATTTTAGTCTATTCTGTGTTATTCTATTTGTCTACCAGGGCAAGCACCTCAAGATTTTAAATAACACAGATTCATATTACTGCCCAGTATCTGGTAAAATGATTCATCACCTTTTGTTGTTTTTTTCTAGTCCCCAAGGCTGAGTTTAGACTTTTGTATCCTGCCCCTTTACATCAGTCAGTCAAGGGCGGCAGGCTGCCCCCAGGGTGGGAGAGCTGAACTTCTGGGGCATTTCTGAGTAAGGAGGCTCCCTGAGCCCAAAGGCAATTTTCTGAAATACGCAGTTGTAAGCCATTAGCAGAAAATATTCACAGCAGCAGGAAGATGGGCAAACTGGCTTAGCAGAAAGGATATGGGTAGGTCTCAAAAGGAAAGAGATGGCACACTACAATAATTTAAAGACTTTATTTGCAAAGACTACTTATAAAGGTGTGCTTGGGGTTAGGTAAACTACAAGGGATGAAGCTGTTACGTTGCTAGAGCTGGAGGTGGGGATGATGAGACAGAGTTATTAGTTGAATCAAGAAAGGTTCAAGAAGAGAAAGTTGCCTTGACACAAGCAATGACCTTCATCAGGCTGGGATGACTACTAGGGGGAAGAGGCAAGAGGTTTAGGGAAATAGATACCCGATTTCTCCCCTTCCTCCTTCTGGCCTCTTGCTGGGCTCCCCATTTGCTTTGCTCAAGGGGAAGCCAGGGGAAGTTTTTAATGTTATTCATACAGGACAATCAGCTGAAGAGCTCAATGGGAAGTGTGGAGCTGAATCTGGACAATGTTTTGTACAAAAGCAAATAAAAGATGTTTCAGACAAACAAATGTCACCTTCTCTGAGTAGTCTTCAACCAAGCTATCTAAATTAATGTGCCTCCAACCTCTGTCCTTTAGCACAATTCTAACCACTTACTCAGTTACCTGCCTTCAAAGCACTTATATTTACACGAAATTAAGACTTAATTTCGTGTAAATATACTTAAGACTTCCATAAAATAATGACCAAAAAACCCCCAAAAATAGAAAGAAGGGAAAGTACAAATATAAGCAACTCACCAAAGTTTTAAATGTTTAACTATATTAATAATCAAATAAACTAGGTGTACTTTAAAACACATACATAATTTTTTACCTAATAAATTGACAAATATTTACTATAGTAATTTCCAATGACAGAGTTTAGGGAAAACACAGTAAGGTGTAATATTCCTGAAGAGTAATTTGAGAATTTCTATCAAAATTTCCTACCATGTTATTTCACCCAGCCATTCCTCTCTTGGGGACGTACTGTAGGAAACAATTCAAGATGTTCCCAATGTTTTACAATGGTTAAAAACTGCCAACAATTCATAAACCCAATAACAGGAAACGCCTTATCAATGTTTCCCAAAGTGTGTTCCTTAGAGCACTAGTCTCACGAGATTCTGTTTAAGAAAGTGTTCCTCAGTCAGTTAAATGTGGGAATTCTCTTGGAACGAAGGACAAAATTTACAAGCCAAGCTAACACAACAACGCGGGTTCATAAATGAGTCCAAAATGTGGACCTCATTAGCCCTGTGTTCCAATCATGAAACTCACAAAAGTAAGTGCACTGCAAATGCAGTTAGCACCAGGTTCCCCACAAAAGTACCTTGTGGTGAGGCGATGTGTGACCCTTCTGCAACCATAGGGACCTCCAAACTCAAGTAAGCACCTCTCTTCGCTATGGCCTTCAAAGCCCCATGAGGCCACGCAGGCGCAGGTGCAGGCGCAGGCCCAGTAGCCAGGCCAAGCCACGCCCCCTGTGCTGCAGTTTAGTTTCTTCTGGGTTGGCAGGGATATGTCAGATTTTCTGTCGGTGGTAATCCCCAGAGGGTAGCTTCGCGCCCATCTCCTGCCCTTTGGCTCCTCAGCCAAGCATACATCCCGCTAGACTGGTGAGTTCTGATGTTTGCAATACAGGGCTAATTTAACTATTTGGTTAACCAAATTAACTGATTATCCTCTTAACTGAAATTCATTTTTGTTATAAATGAGAGGATTCATTGTTTATTATTCATTGTGTAATCTGTTCCCCACTTAGAGGTTTAAAACAGTGAACGTTTATTATCCCACAGTTGCTGTGCGTCAGGAACCTGGGCACATCTGGCTCAGAGTCTCTCCTGAAATTTCGGGCAGTCAACTATGCCTGGGTTCACTCGGCCTAGGAAGGAGCGGCCTCCAAGATGACTCGTGTCATTGGCGGGCTGTTGGTTGAAGGCCCCTTTATGTTCCTGCCCATAGGACATATCCCATGTGGCAGGCAGCTTCTCTCAGAGTAAGCCAGGGGAGAGTGCAAGATCCTTTCCTAAGAAAGAAGCCACAGTCTTTTTGTCAGTAGTGACATCTCATCATTTTTGCCACGTTCTGTTAGAAGTGAGACCCTAGGTCCAGCTCACACTCAAAGAGAGGGAGTTACACACAGGGAAAACTCTAGGAGGTGGGGATCACTGGGGCCATTTAGCTGCTGCCTGTCACTCATATGAAAGTCCTTGAAAGCCTTAAGGGTCTAAGACTTGCAAAATAACCCCTTCTCTAATCACAGTGGAGGTCAGACAGAAAGGGTGGAGGAAGGGGGCCATAAAGAGACAACAAATTTGTAAAATAAATGGGTAACTAGCTAACATCAGATTTGGGGTTTTTGTTTTTTGTTTTGTTCTGATTTAGTTTGCTGAAGATTTTCACTGACTAGGGGAGTTTCTTGGGCTCCAGTGGAGGGAAAAGGGGAGTGGATGGGTACTGACAGGAAAGGCAAAAGGTGGCAGGAAACGATAGAAAATGTCTCGGAAACCAAGAGAAGGGCTGACCCCGGACGGCTTCACAATTTTGCCAAGGGCTAATTCAGCTTTATCACTGCAATGTCACTTCAACCCTTGATGTCTGAGGGCTCATTTCTGGTGTGAATTACCTAGGCCTCTCCTGACTCATCTGCTTCTTCCTGCTTTTATGTACATTTTTGCTGTTTCTTGCTCCTTTGCACCTCGAGAAAGGAAAGAGGAGGTAGTAAAATTCAAAGCAATCCAGTGTTTTATTGCACTTTCTCTCCGGAAAGAATAACATTCTCCACTCTGTTTCCAATGCCTATGTACTTACACAGATAATTGGATAAGTTAACAGGGAAACTCTAAATAATTGCACAATTCAGCACACTCAATTTGAGGAATTAAAAAAAATTGTTTTGACCTTAAATCCCTCAAATGTGGGACCTCAGTCAATTTATTTCTCAATAAATTGGTACCCCTCTTTCTCAACATCTGTGGGAATACTGTTTTTCCTCCTGAATTGACACAAACGATCTCATCCTTCCACCTACAATTTACTCAGTGAGACATGTGAAAAGTGGGATCTATTTTTGGCTCCCTAGCAAAGCTGCTAAAGGGTATAATCTTTTTCTCTGCCCTGCCTGGGATGGGCTAGGTGACAGGAGGTCTTTTCTATTTCTAATTTTTACAACGCCTTTCAGCAAACAGCAGGTAAACAGTTTTAATACAGGGCCATTTTCATTATGTGTCTACTAGAGAATGTGTCCCTGCATTAAAATAAACAGTAATAATACCAAAAAAGTTTGCTCATACAATAATAGCAACCTTCCTAAATTACAGTGATTGTGCCACCCAGCAGTATAATACAAAATGTGGTTTTTATCTCAAAAGACACAGAATTTATTATTTTCCACCTACCTGGCATTTTAGAGCAATTGGAACCAGGTTTCTGAAAGAACAATTCAGTACATTAGCTCTCACATACAAAAAATATATTTTCAGCATTGAAATGACTCATTTAAAGCTGCACTTCAACAAAATGCTGTCCACCCTGCCCTGGTAATTATGTCACGTCTGGTGTATACTAATTTACACAGTGTATTGTTTTTCTGCATAATTAAGGCTATTAAGCTGAATTCTGAGGTGGTGGTTAATTAATTAAACAAGCACGCAGAGAAGTTACTGACAGAGTCAGAGCCTTGTTTTCACTCTCCTGGTGGGCAAGATGCTAAAGAAATAGGTGAGAAGGGCTGTCACCTGGAACACTCCTCAGTCACAATTTTCTATTCACAGGGAAAAGTACAAAAGTCATTTCCCAGAAAGTAGACACTTTAATTCATTGCCCCACAATCTCTCACCACTGAATCACCAAGCATGGACATAGTATTTATAAATAAAACCATATAATGAGACCAACTACCACTTCTCCGTAGTTTCATCCAAGTAAAGGATTTTCCAATATAATGACTTTGAGTTACCTTTGGATACTACCTTTTCATGGATCATCAGCTAGATTAACTCAGCGAAAGGTGCTCTCTCCAGACTTTTCATTCTTTTCAAGGCCTACCCCAAACTCCAAATTCATCCAGAATAGTAGACCTAGCATTCACTGACAAGTATGAAGAAATCCCAATTGGCTTGGGTTTCACAGTCCTTAAACAATTATAATATTTCTACTTTTTAAAAATTTTTTTAAAAATTTATTTATTTGAGAGGGAGTGAAAGAGAGAAAGAGCATGAACAGGGCAGAGGGAGAAGCAGACTCTCCACTGAGCAGGGAGCCCAAGGCAGGACTCGATCCTGGGACATCAGGATCATGACCTAAGCCAACCAACTAAGATCAACCAACTAAGCCACTCAGGCACCCCCATTTCTATTTTTTTTTTAACACAACACCAATGCTGTGCTTTGCACCCAGTACACTAGAAAGTGGGATGCCCAAAAGCAATGATCCTAAGTATCTTTTCTTCACAGTTATGTAGCCTTTTCAAACATGTTCTCAAAAACGAAAAAATCTTTAGACATGTCTTTTATATGTACTCTATGGGTTTTTGTTTTTTGTTTTGTTTTGTTTTGTTTTTAAGCAGGCTACATGTCCAATGTGGAGCACAATGTAGGGTCTGAACTCACAACCCTGAGATCAAGACTTGAGCTGAGATCAAGAGTCAGATACTCAAACAATTGAGCCACCCAAGTGCCCCTTTAAAAAAAAAAAAACTTTTTATAAATGTTAATTTGTACTACCACATAAAGATGTATTGGGTATTTCACAATGACTTAGTTTTTAGAAAATGTTACTTCTCTCTTTCACTACTCCTAGTGATTATTTGATTATTACTCCTATACTAATCACTACAGAAGTAGTAATCAACTTATACTAGTGTTACTATGTCCAAGAACCCATATCTGTGTCAGGAGAAAAGGGGAACTCACTGTATGAAGAGATGCTATAAATCAGAAAAATGCCAGTCAGTATATGGTACTATTCTGTGTATGTTCTTGCAACATAATTAGGAGATCAAGTATAAGAAAATTCAGAATTCTTTAATGCACTTAAAATCACTGTCATGAAGCAATGGATGGCAAATTTGCATGTGAAAGGAGTGTGAACAGCATGTAGGAAGAATTGTGAAATTACTATAGTATTTATTATTATAACTTGGTGTCATGCTAGTCTCATTTTAAAATGAACTATAAGAATAGATTAAATTAGTGCCATTTTCTTTCCTTGTTAACATCTTTGTCACAAGAGCAAGCTGTCAGAATTTTATCTAAAATAGTCCATGGATTATTCCTCATGATAGTTGGCCATTTCTAAACTCTGGGCTTTGATTGGTTGTTCTTACCCCTGTCCTTGCAGACATGTGGGTTGAACACAGGGAAATAATAACCTTTTAAGAAACTAATCAGGTTGCAGACACCCTGATAAAGGTAGGAAAGACAGTAAAATGTTACAATTTCAAAACAGCCTTTGATCATAAAACATTATCTCCTAAGAAAATGCTTTCAACTTTGCTTAAAAAAAAAATACTTTTTGACACATGACTTTAGAGTAGAGACTACTCAGAGATGTGTAATCCTATTGGGATTTTTCTGAGTTTTGTAACTGTCATAAGATCATGTACAGTGGACATTTCTCTGAGGGGTCAGGAGCACCACGGTCTAGTCAACCTTAAGACAAATGGTGATCAAAATAATGATTTGTTACTTTCTTCCTATGTCTTTATGTCACTTGTCGGTCCCCTGGGCTCAGTCTTTACATCTAACATAGAATGCTGTATTAGTAGGGGTTTTTCAGAGAAACCGAACCAATAGGATATGAAAGCAGGTTTATTATGAAGAATTGACTCACCCAATTACGGAAGTTGAGAAGAGCCACCATCTGCCTTCTGCAAGCTGGAGGTTTAGGAAAACCAGTGGTGTAATTCAGTTCAAGTACGAAGGCCTGAGAAACAGGGCAGCTGATGTAAATCTCAGTTGAAGGGCAAGAAAAAGGTGATGAGGGCAACCACTTTAGGGAGGGTGATCTACTTTACTGAGTCCACTGATTCAAATGCTAATCTCATTCAGCAGCATCCTCACAGATATACCTAGAAGTAATATGCTTAACCAGATAAATGGGCATCCTCTGATCCAGTCAAGCTGACACAAAAAACTATCCCAAATGTCCCTTTTCACTATGATTTTCCTCTCTCACAATTCCCCATAACAAGGATGACCGTAAGTCTTGGTTTGCCTGGACTGTCCCACTTTTTGCCTGTTGTCTCAATTTAATTATTAGCAGTGTCTTCTTTCACTCTCAAAAGTATCCCAGTTTGAACAACACATTATATGATCACTGTACTCATAATAGTTTCTGAGAGCCTCTGTGAGACACATCACTGTTTATATTCTATTGTACAACACAGATATGTCTTAGGCCCCATACTAGACTATGATTTGAGCACAAATTCTGGCTTCACTCATCTTTTTTGGTTATCAAAGGGTCTTGAACAGAGTATATACCTAATAAATACTTTTTCAGTTAATAAAAACAGAGCACGGGATGCCTGGGTGGCTCAGTCAGTTAAGTGGCTGCCTTCAGCTCAGGTCATGATCCTAGTGTCCTGGGATCGAGTCCCACATAGGGCTCCTTTCTCAACGGGGAGCCTGCTTCTCCCTCTGCCTGCCTGTGCTCGCGCTCTCTCTCTCTGACAAATAAATAAAATAAAAAAAATAATAAAAACAGAGCGCTAAATCACTTCAGGGCCAAAAACTGCCGTCATTAACACTTTTGAAAAACTAGTATCTAGAAGAAGATAGTCTTACTTTATACTGAGAAGATCAAACCCCACTTGAAACATGTGTGTGTGTGTGTGTGTGTGTGTGTGTGTGTATAGAAACATCTGCATAGCAGGTGATAGGGCTGCTGTGTAGAATTTTCAATGTGTACCTTACACGAGGGCACCCAGCCAAGCAAGCAGGTTCAGCTAGAACTCAGCCTTACTTCATTTGTCATTATCTGTGCTATTTGGGCTACTAGAGACCCACTACCTAGTTTCCAGAGGTCAGTGCAGGTTTTATGAAGCTTTTATTATTTTGAGGATGGTAGAGAACACTTTCAGAATAAATTTTAAAAATTATGAATACAAAATTAGGTATGAAAGTGAGTACTTATTTAGAATAAGAAATCAACTTTGGAAAAGTTATCAAAGTATCACAAAATCCATAAGAGTAATGTAATACTTGTGTTACTCAACTGCTTGACATACCTCTGTAATATACTTTTTCTCCTACTTTTTGGGCTACAGAACAATTTCTTTTTAAAGATTTTATTTATTTATTTATTTATTTATTTATTTATTTATGTAATGTCTACCTCCAACATGGGGCTTGAACCTACAACCCTGAGATCAAGAGTCATGAGCCAGCTAGGTGCCCCTGGCTACAGAATACTTAAGTGATTTTTTTGATATGTGATACCCAGTTTTCCAAGCATCATTTGTTGAAGAGACTGTTCTTTTCTTATTGAAGGGCCTTGGTGTCCTTGTTGAAAATCAACCGACCATATATATAAGGGTTTATTTCTGGGCTCTCAATTCTGTTCCATCAGTCCATATGTCTACCCTTAGGCCAGTAACACCCTATTTGGATTACTATCCTTATAGAAAGTTCTGAAATCAAGAACTATGAGTCTTCCCATTTTGTTCTTCTTTTTCACAGTTGTTTTGACTATTCGGGGTCCCCTGAAATTCTGTATATTTCATTTCAATTTTCAAGTCAGGACTAGAGCAGCTAGAATAATTTAACTGTATGCAGAAGAGATTTCAGACTATATAAATGGATCCCACTGAATCCAAATAATATGTATTCCAAATCAATTTCCACTTGGTTGTATCCAAGAACTGCTCAAAGCCACTAATGCACTACCCTACCTGAGGGGAAGTGTGATGGATGGGAAGTTGAAGTACCAAGGCACAGACCACAGTGGTTAAATATCTTCTTTTGTAAAGTTTTGCTAAGACATTTGGTCATATGAACTCATTTCTAGGGCCCCATGTGGGTGAGGTACCCTGAAATTTAGCTTTACTGTAAATTTGCCTCTTAGCTTTTATGGGCACATAAGAAACCCCCATATACCTATATGGCAACGTATAGAAATTAGATCAGGGTTTAACTGAATGAGACTGTTCTGAAGATACTGCATGTACTTATTTCAGTCTCTGAGCACGATTTAATAATCTGATTGTTTGATTTAATGATCTAATAATCTGTGTTTTGGGGTCGACTCCACCAAAGCAGCTTTGTGGAAGGTAAGTAATAAATATATCAACTACACAAACTCAGATAACCAGATGTATAAACAAAGTTTTTGGCTTCTCAACATTATCAGTGAGAAAGCTACCCTTTTTGCATCTGTTTCTGTGTCTGTCTCCCCTCGCTGTTCTTAAATTTAAGAACAGAAATTTTTCATCTTTATATCCCCAACATCTAGCTCAGCATCTAGCCTATTCTGACTACAGACAGTAGGTACAAATATGTTTTTTTGAGTCAGCCAAGGAATTAATAAAGGTTTAGAGTATTAACTCATAGTTTTTATTTAGTGCTTATTGTACACAAAGCATTAGGTGGGAAAACTTTTCTCTTATACTTCAGAAATCACACTACATTTTAAGAGAATAATTATAGGGAGACTAACACAGTTAATTCAAAGGAATTGAATGGCTCCAAGTGAAATAATATACAATTAGAAGTTGCTTGTCCCCCAGTTTACAGTCAATGTCACGTTTGCTCAAGTTTGTCTAAAGCCTTCAGAGTGCAGATGCTCCAGGACTCTTTTTGTTAAAGAAGAATCATTCCTTCAGTGACAACTTTGTACTGCATGGCAACACCATGTCGTTCCCTTAGGAACACAGTAAGACTGAAACATTCTGTCTATGGGGAGCAAATAGTCTAGCAGAAATAAATACACACAATCACAGCCACCAGATGACACTGGGATTCAGCCATAGCATCTAATGTTCTTTCATTATTAAGGGTGTTCTGACCCCGGTTTCCAACCTGTGAGGGTGGAGGGGAATGTGTTTCCCCAACAACAACAACTGCTGTCTACCCAAGATAACGTCAGATTCCTTAGGTAAAGGGGTCGGCCCTACAAGATTGCTCTTACCCACCCCCACCCCCACCCCCTCCCACACACACTTCAGATGCCAGTGGCAAGTCCAGGTTATCATCTGAACTTCAGACAAAATTGCTACAGATCAGAGATTCCAACGACCCTCTCCTCAGGTCCGATTAATTTGCTAAAGCAGCTCACAGAACTTAGAGGAACATTTTACTAACTAGATTACTGGTTTCTTATGAAAGGCTATAACTCAGGAACAGCCAGATGGACATGCCTAGGGCAAGGTGTGTGAGAAAGGACCCAGGGCTTCCTTGCCCTCTCCAGGGTGCCAGTCCTCCAGCATCTCCACGTGTCCATCAACCAGAAGCTCTCTGAACTTTCTCCTTTTGGATTTTTATAGAGGCTTCATTACAAAGGCAGGACTGATGAAATAATCAACCATTGATGACTGAACTCAACCTCCAGCTCTTCTCCCCTCTCTGGAGGTCAAGGGGTGGGACCGAAGGTTCTGACCCTCTAAGCACACGGTTGGATCCACCGGCAACCAGCCTCCATCCTTAGGTGCAGTCTAAAAGTCACCTAAGTAACATCAAAAGACAACTTTAAAGTTCTCATCACTTAGGAAATCCCAGGGACTTGAGAAGGTCTGTGCTAGAAATGGGAATGAAGACCAAATACATACAGATTATAAATCACAATATTACAGTTATTAAACTGCTTGGGTCACTGTCTCACACAGTTAGTTGGCAGGTAGCAGGAGCTGTCCAAGTGAGGTAATCCAAGACCCCACCCATGAATGAGCTACAGACAGTGGTCAGACTGCCGGTCTGGTTGCAGCACTTAGATGCTGACCTGGGACATCAAAACAGAGAGAAATCTAGGATTGTAACAAAAGGTGCTTTAGTTGAATAGTTATGGATTGAATGTTTCAGTCTTCCCCAAATTTATATGCCAAAACTCTAATCTCTACGTGAAAGTATTTGGAGGTGAGACCTTTGGTAGATCATTAGATCAAAAGGGTGGGGCCCTTTCAAATGAAATTAGTGTCCTTACAAGAAAACAACAACAACAACAATGAAATGAGAGCTAACTAATTTTCTTTCCCCTTGTAAGGACACAGTGAAAAGGCAGCCTTTGGCAACCATGAAGAAGGTCCTCACCAGGAACCAATGATGCTGGCACCCCGATTTCAGACTTTCAGCCTCTAGAATGGTGAGAAATAAATTTATGTTGCAAATAAATCATCCAATTTATGATATTTTTGTTACACACCCAAACTGCCCAAGACAACTGTTCTTAAATTTCTTTAATTTTACCTTTTTTGTGTGTGACAAATTTTGACCTTCAGATAGTAACCATGCTTTGTCAGTAGACATGCAGGTTATGAATGAGGACAAATAAAATATTAAAAACCAGAACTGGCTGACACGACCCCAATCTAAATCTCAGATAACTAAGAGTGTGACTAAGAAAGGTGAATGAGAGGAGAATAAGGCAACATAAAAAAGGACATTGATCAGTTGGGTTAGGCAGAAAAGAGACAGAATTGTTTTAATCCCTACAATAAATTTGATGCATTTGGCAAAACAAAGTTTAACTGCTTTGGCATTACAAATTTCAGTATTTTGAAGAGAAATTTTAACCTGTACCATCAAAAAAATTGATGTTTGTTAAGTCTAATAGAAGCAAGAAGAGGAACTTGTTCTGGGAGTTTAAAACAAAAGGTGCCCCCACCTGAGCGGTGTGTTGAGATGATGTGTATGGGCCTTTGCAACACCTGGCCTGGGCTGGAATCCCAGCTCTGCTTCTTTCTCACTCTATAACTTTGGGCATGTAATTCTACCTCCCTTCGCCTTGGGTTCCTCAACCGCATCATGGGGAAGAAGGAAGATCCTATTATTTGTACTTGATATTACTACGTTCAATCTCCTATTCCTACTTTAATTATACTAATCTGGTGTTGTGAGGAGTATCTTAGTTAAGTAATTTAATTGGCTTGGCATAGTACCTGGCGCTTCATAAACACTCACTAAACCCTCCAAAGAAAACCTATCCAATTTTGCTGACATTTTCACCTGGTTCTATAAACTCAATATTTGACTTTTTTCTAAAATGAGTTTTAAAAGACCACTATTATTGCTAGAAGTACTGAGTGCCTTTTACTACATCATAAAATGGGTGAGAGCATCAAGTACAGTATATGACAACTTTCAGTATTTAATCCAAAAGAGCAGCCCTGGACCCTCATGCAATTTTTTCCATATAATAATTTGTCATTAGGTTCCTCTGGAGGTGCCATTTGTGAGACCCCACACAAACCAAACCATTAATCAGAATTAATCATGGAAGCAAGCTAAAACCCTATGGCCAGCCCTCTGCCCTAGCAGCCTATTACACAGTCAGAGTGCATTAAAACCACGAACACCGCAATTTCTTACACAGGCTGTGGGAGGGGAGAGGAAACAAGCAAACGTGTTTTAGAGATTATAGACAATATGATCTTTAAATGAACCTAACTTAATGCTGCTTACAGGGTCAGATCAGGGGTGAAGCAATGAGAATTGGCCAAACACTAGAGCAATTTCCAGCTACAGAAAAAGCCACATCTTCTTTTCTTCCAGGACAACAGAAAATACACTGAGAGACAAGAAGGGTTGATCATGGATGCCAAAAATGTACTTTCCATTCTTTGAGGCTTCTAAAGTCTCCTCCTTTATCCATCTTCTGTTTTTCCTCCTATTGCCATTCTCTGGTTTTGTCACTGACCCTTCTTCACTCCAACTCAGCCTCCGTCTAATGGCCTGAAGAGGACTTCTTCACATGATGGAAAGCTTTAGATTTAAGATCCCCCCCCCCACTTCATTAGAGGGAAAAGTGAACAGCCTCTATGTGCTGGGTGTTAATGAATGTGAAGAAAGATTTTTTTTTTGTATGTGTTTTACACATTATGTTCTTGACTCCTAGAGGTGCTACAATAAATTGCTGCGCTTCATTTACAAGGAGCCATAACAGAAGCAAAATGAGAATCTGGCGACAAATTGCTTCTCAGTCACCCTGGGTCAGGCTGTTGGGGCTAATGAGAAGAGGGGCTCTAATTTTAAACTCCTCCTCAACCAAGCTATTCCTGCATTAATGTTCACTGTTGTAAATTGTAAAGTCAAATGAAGGAGCGCTGTTGAAAATTAACCAGTATTTTTATCCTTCGAGTACCCAATAGAGCATATTTTGGCTTCTGTAGCTGGTGGTTATTGAAGGCAGCTCAGCTTACACCAGGGGTGCCGGCCTCCTCCACGGAGTCCCCCCTCCTTGACACAACACTGCTCTCTTAATTCCTTCTCTTTTTCCACCCGAGCCTTCCTTCCACCTTCACAAAGAAAATTCTACTGGTGGAAGTAAGTAGTATAGATTTCCAACAACTCTAAGGCGACCTGCAGGAGCTGTGTTTGAAACCAGCCTTTTGTGGGTCCATTTAGCAAGATACCGAACACAGGCATTGGACATCAGAGAATGGTCCTATCCATTCAGGCCTGCTGCATGTTTAATAATCTGTAATTCTGTATACGGAGGAAGAGTTGGTAAATCGCGGACGCTGTGAGGGCTGGTAACACTTTGTCATTGGAGGTCTAAAGCAGGATTTGAACAAATAATGAGAAACCAATGCAGCACCTGCCTCTCACAAAATACTTTCCTAATCCCACATTTTGCCAGTTTATAAAAGTAAACAGCAGGCAAAAAGAGATGCAGGAGAGAGTAAGAGCTTTTATCAAACTATGTAGAATTTTGATCCCATGTGGATGAACAGGCGACGACTCAAAATTCAAGGTTTGTATTTTGGGTGGTTTTGGTCATGTGTTTTAAGTGAGTATTAATGAAATGAAGTTCCTCTTGTGTGTAATGTGTCTGTCCGGGTGCATTCTTCCATGGAATCACTACATAAAATACAAATTAACCACACTACCCTAGTCTAATCATTGTAATCAGTTATGTTTTCATGTGTACATTACTGATATATAAGGCTGTTGTAGTTCTTGTGTGTGGTTTAATTGCTTGTTTTTGCATATCTTGTGTGATTGATGATGTTCTAGAAATCTTTTCCCCTAAAGGAGACTTTGTAAATTACTTTGTTTAGATGCTAATGATTGTATTTCATTAGTGGCCCTCTCATCCAGAATCATCTTTAAATGAATGAATATGCCATAATTAAAAATCTGAATTATGAATTACTTTGAAAGGAGACAACATTGTCCCGATTTCCCACTGCGACACAGTGTTATTTCAATTATGTAAATATGTTTAATCATTCCCCTTTTGTTTTTCTAATTATTTAATATTAATGTTGCTTTACCCCTTTATTGCTACAAGAAGGGATATGGCATCTTAAATGAGAGTACTTAGACAAGTGATACACAGATGACTAGATTAAAGCAGACATTTATCAGAATGCATAACCCATTTCCAAAACAAACATGCTATTAACATTCATACTAATATAGCAACACTGGCTATAATTGCACTTCATGAATGTTTTGTCTGTACAAATCTAATGTATTCACAATGAACAATTTCCAATTATTGTTTTTTTCTTATAGAAAGTCCAAAACCCCTGGTGAAAGTTTCAATTATCTTGAGGTATACATCTGAACCAACCATAAGATCACCATTTTTTCTATGGTAGGAAATCTGCAGCTGCTCAAGTACTACTAGACTTGACATATGCAACTTTCACCCATCCACCTTTGGACCTTCGAAAAATGTTTGCATAAAAGAATGTGTCTTTAAGCCCCCCCCCTTTTTCCACTCACTCCCTGAAGTAGGAGAAATATTAGGAAATTTACTCTTCCACTCAAAAGCTCTCACACTAGCCTTCAAGAAGCTACACTTATGATAGAAGCATGAACCCAGCAGAGGAGAGCCCCAGAGGGGTCACAGTGTATGACAGTCAACTGTATACGTTCACACTTCAGGCCTCTTATTCAAACCAACTGCAGAAGCCTGATTTGTTCTTGAGAAAACATTATGCTGACTTCAATTCAGACATTTCTATTTTGGTGCAGCTAGACTACACGGGAGTATGTTCCTCTACCATTTAGTAATTTAGATACTTTCAATATTATTGCTAACTGACTCTTGAGGTATAAGAGCCTTAATTATGTTGGTTTAATATTTTGTGCTTAAATATTGTTATTTGTAAACTAACAGTGGGAAACACTACAACTTCCCCACGTTTCTTTCTTATTTCAGTGTTATGCTAAAATATGCTATTGTTGATTGACTGTTAAGTTTTATTAATAATATTTATAATGTTAAAATTATGATTAAGATATTTGGACTTTCCCTACCTATTAAAAGAATAAGCAATCTTTAAAAACCTTTCTCAACCACATTTTTTTCTAATTTGAATTTTTTAGTAACCACAGAGACAAGAATTAGGGTTTAATATTGTATCTGGGTACAACATGAATACAAATGTACAAATTACTTTGCTTCATCATCAACGATGCCTACAAAACACTCAGTGATATCACAGTGTCTATACATAGACAAAGATAAAATATATATTTGTAAGTTATAAAGAAAATCGTGTAAACTATTTTCCACCTAATACATTTTATTTCTCATATTTATTTTCTCAATAAGAGAGAGAAATTTCTCATTGAGAAAAAATTTATCATACTCAGGGAACTACTGATCTTCCCCTAATTAAGGGATACCTTTCCATTAAAATATTTCATGATTCAAGTTCAAGACGAAAGAAAGAAAATCCCAACGTTCTGTGTAGATGAGAAATGAAAAGTCTTTTTATTGTCAACACATTGATTTTAATAACTTTTCAAATAATAATGCCTGTTGAATTTTTCAGGCAGAAATAATTTTCTAATTACTATTAATTAAAAACTAATTTTTAAATACTTGTTTATACACATCTAACTAGAAATCCTGAAAACTCGTAATACCACTATAGAGAACATCCCAAGAATACCTTGAAACTAGTGTCTGACATCTAAAGACATTTTGCTTTTGATCAGCTCAGTATTCTTTGAATGACCTTAGAATCTACAGGAGGGAAGTTCTTGAGAAGAGAGTGGGAGATGGGAATTCACAGAAATCTGCAGTTCAGTTTTCAAATCATTACTCTACTGGATTTTCTAAAAGTCAGTGATCGGAATTTGATCTAGAATAGAAATATGCATTATCTGAAGGAAGATGAGAGAACCATTGGGAAATCTGTACCTACATGACCATCTAAATTACTTAGATGAGGTAACCAATGAAGGTACCAATGAAGACTAGCAAAGGACCTGGAAAACCTATTCTCTGGGAAGCCCCGGCTGCTGCTTCTCGAGAAAGAAGACAGGATTGAACAGACCACAGAATTATGTGAAGGTAACATGTTTGGAATTCAGTCAAGGCTGGCAAATGATGTCCCACTCAAATCTTTCTCAGACCAAAGTACCCTAACAGCTTGATTTCAGTAGCTGGATGGAGACCGACAGTTAAAAACAGAAGTACACTTGCACTTATCCAAGCCTGGCATTTTAGGAAGATGAGACTCGCTCATGTGCTCTTACCAAACATGCACTGAATATAAAACAGAGCCAAAGAAAGGGTCCTACCTCAGATCCCTAGGCAATTCCTCCATTGGGAGTGCTAAAGCCAGGGGAAATAATTTAGGAAGGTCCAAGTTCAAGAATCCATTCTATCCATCCCACTTCTATTCCAAAAGGTCAAGATGGGACAGTTCCACCCTAATTAATCACCACCATTATGGGAAGGCAAGGTAGAGGGAAGTCATTTTTCTTCCCTGAGTCTTCCTTCATTCATTCAATAAATACTAAGTGCTTACAATGAACAAAGCCCTTTTCGAGGGACTTCAGAAGCTACATAAATTAAAAACAAAAACTAAAGCTAAACAAAAACCCTGTCATTCCATTTCCTCAACTTGGTTAAGGCCTGAATCTAATTCTGAGAAAGCTACCTTGTCCATGTTTCTCTATCTCTTGCTTAACTTCTACTTTGACTAAGTACATTCTGCAACATCAACAGATGGTTTTGAACCCACCAGCATACCAATGCGAGAAAATAAATAGTAGTATGTAAATTCTTAGTTTTATCAGCTAATCTGAAATATGACTTTGGAAAAGGAAAGAAACCTTTATTCTCTGATAAAGCATGTATCTCAACGATACACAGCAAGAGGCATAGTGGAGTTGGAAAAAGGAATCCTTTATAGAAGGAAACCCAAAATGAGTCCAGATCCTTTTAGAGAGAGAGGGAGTGTGTGTGTGTGTGTGTGTGTGTGTGTGTCTCTTCAAAAGAAGAAATGCATTTGGTTCGAAAAACTTTCAGAAAGTTTTGAGCCTATAGTTTTACATCATCATTGAAAGCACTTAATTTGTTGAAACAAACATTTAAGTCTTCTCCTTGAAATCCAGCACCTTAATATTTCTGCTTGAGAATGATTTTATACTAAAAAATTCTCCAACGCTTTGGTTCAGCTTCATGGAGAATATTCATATTTTTAAAATTTTTTTTTCTTTTCTAAATATATGAAACTATTCCAAGTATGAGCATAAAATAAAAATATATGGCTTATCCACTTACCTTCATTTATTTCAATGAGCATTTGGAATAAATGCTTTGTATTCTATGAATCATTTTTCTTGCATTTTACATCTTTGGCACTGTTTACTATATGCCACTTCATATTAGAGCTAAATGTTAGTGAATGACTGACGTGCTTTCACAAAATCTATCCCAAATGCAAAAGTAAAGTGTAGCATTATGGAAATGGTGCATCTCATATATTTTTTTACTATCTTTATGCAAAAACTAGAGACTTATGTCCTTCATTTCTTCCCATATGAGTACAGTTTGACTTTATATGCTACAATCGGGCAAAGCCACATATTCTGAAAAAACAAAGTAAGCAGATTCTGTGAACTTTGAACCCTCCCATACACTGACCAGTTGCTTTGCTGTATAGGAAGGAATGTTGATTTGTCTGCTTATTACTCTCTTACATCAGGAACTTGGGTACAGTAAGGAAGGGCATCAAAAAGAGGGTAAAAGAAAAAGCCAATGACATTTTTGCAACTGGCTAAAGTTTTCCTGGATATATTTTAAAACTCATGGACAAGTTGCTTATTAATATCCATTAGCTGACTAAGCTTCCAACAATTTTCTTAACCCACCCAACAATCAAAATGTAGTTTTTTTGTGCTAATGAAAAATAAAACTAATAAAACTGTCTATATAATTGTGTAGGTAAAAATGGGAAAAAATATTATGGCCCGATAAAAGTATTCCTATAATCAAGGTTTAGTCCCATAGTAGAAATAGTATGATTTTATTCTCTATTGATATTTTTAAAAAATAGTCACATTTTGAATAGATGATAATAGTATCTTATATTTGCACAGGATTTAGGACATTTTCTAGTATTTTCACATAGCCTCAAAATAATCTTGTGAGATCAGAAAGAAGACTCTTGTGGCATACCTTCTAGAATATGAAATCTAAGGCTTGGAGAGGCTAAGTGGCATGCCCAGTAACAAACCTTCCAAAGAGGTTCCTGAGTCCTATTTGGTGTTATTTCCCCACACCCTTCTAAAAGCAACTTTATTCTTCTACTATAAATGACAAGCTTTATTTCTAAATAAATTCTAGGATAAAAATATGAAATAAATTAATTTCTACTTCATTAACTCTATAGTACTGTTCAAATTCTCTTTTTTAGATAAAGTTTCTTTAAGTATGTTCAAAATTATTCATGGCTCAATTATTTTCTTTTTATGAAAAAATCAGCGTGTTTAGACTATTTTCAGAAATTGAAAATCTCTCTCATTTTTCAGCCCATACACTTGATCTGTGTGGTGTTGGACCAGCCATCTAGCTGCTGTAAACCTCAGTTTTCTCACCTGCAAAATCAAGGTCATACTAATAATGCCCCTTAGAAAGCCACCTTAGGGTGTAAATATGACATGGATTGATTGCTAGGCACTCAGCCCAGTACTTGGGAGCAAGTGGTGCAACCAGGATTTGACCTGAGTTTTTCTTGCTTTCAACCACATCTTTAACCTCCCCCCTGTAGCAGCTTTGTTGGGACATATTGAGAAAAAAAGAACAGAATAGTAAATTGGGGAGAATATAGCATACTAAGATAAAATACTTGGGCTTTAAATTGTAGGCAATTGAAGCCCTTGCAAATTTTTGAGCAGAAACTAAAATGTTAAAATAAGGAATCTGGAAAATTATTTTGGAGATATGCATATATAGAATACACTGAAGAAATAGTGTAAGAAATTTGATTTCTTAGAAACCATTTCACTTTTCTTAATTACTACTAATATAGTCAAATTGGTAATTACATGAACAAATACAAATTTTTCATAGCATGACAATATTTTCCTGATTTTGTAAGAAGTCAAATTAATTTATATTCTCCCTTAATTATCAATTTTTGCCTTTAGTAACTGGTCTGTGAGTACTCTGTGTACTAGAAGCTAAGGAGAAAATGAATAACCAGACAGCCAAAGAGATATCTCACAAAAAGAAAAATCAAACACAATTTGGAGATGGCCTTGATTTAAGAAACCGATTTTCATGAGGAATGTAAAAATACAATGTAAAACTAGAACGTTAGTACATAACAGATCATTTGTTTCAATAACATCTTAAAATTAGGTTCTTAATAGGGTTAGAAGATTTAGCTCTCTTTAACCTAGAAGTTTATATCATTTAGGAATGAGGGCCATTTATTTTTAATATTAAGAATTGAAAATACTTTTAGTATCTGCTAATTGAGGAAAATATGTAATTGTAAAAAGTTACTGTGGATTTGTTAATGCTTGTAAATACACTGCATTAGTTATAATAGCATCTATATTTATTTGTGAAGGCATGCCATTTAATCAATCTACATACAATGCCCAATATTTTTATAACTTCAAGAATCCTTCGTAATAAATTCAGAATCACTCAGAAGATTGAAAACCCCAAGTTTTCTTATAGAATAACTACCTTCAAAAACTAATAAGAAGGGGCGCCTGGGTGGCTCAGTGGGTTAAAGCCTCTGCCTTCGGCTCGGGTCATGATTCCAGGGTCCTGGGATCGAGCCCTGCATCGGGCTCTCTGCTCAGCGGGGAGCCTGCTTCCTCCTCTCTCTCTGCCTACTTGTGATCTCTGTCTGTCAAATAAACAAATAAAATCTTAAAAAAAAAAAAACTAATAAGAAAAAAAAAACTAATAAGAGTACCACTCATTGCAAAACTGTGAAAAGAATAAAAAAAGAAAACAAAATTCTCTTTTCAACACAATGAAACTGTTAAGAATACACGCTAAGTGATGAGGTTCTTATAGTTCTTTTCAAACAGCAATATTCTTTACCTGGTCTCCTGATCTCATCCCATCTTCTATCAATATTTATTCTAGAGACCAATTTAAAACCTAAGGGTCATTCATTTTATTCATTCTCTTAACAAACATTTACTGTGATCTTTAACGTGCAGGCAGAGATAATGAGCTAACCACCCTTAGTCCTTGCCTCACAATGATTACATTCTAGAAAAGACAGACAGTACTCCAAATGTAATACAGATAAATGTTTCTGATAGTGCCATGATAGAAGAGTACAAGGTTCTAGGAATGTGGAGAGCAGGGGAACTTGACGGAATTTCAGACTTTGGGAGTTGGTCAGGGAAGAATTCCCCGAGTGGGGCACCTGGGTGACTCAGTGGGTTAAGCCTCTGCCTTCCGCTCAGGTCACGATCTTGGGGTCCCTGCATCAGGCTCTCTGCTTGGTGGGGAGCCTGCTTCCCCCTCTCTCTCTCTGCCTGCCTCTCTGCCTACTTGTGATCTCTCTCTCTCTCTCTGTCAAATGGATAAATAAAATCTTAAAAAAAAAAAAAAAACGAGTTCCCCGATTAAGTGACTTCTCAGCTGAGATTTGAAAGATGAGTAAATGATACCAGTTTAAAAGCAAACAAATAAAAGGAAAACGTTTATAGACAAGAACCAGCTCATATAGGATTTTGTAAGGCACCATCAAGATATTTAATCTTTAGGGGCGCCTGGGTGGCTCAGTGGGTTAAAGCCTCTGCTTTCGGCTCAGGTCATGATCCCAGGGTCCTGAGATTGAGCCCCGCATCGGGCTCTCTGCTCATCAGGGAGCCTGCTTTCCTTCCTCTCTCTCTGCCTGCCTCTCTGCCTACTTGTGATCTCTGTCTGTCAAATAAATTAAAAAAAAAAAAAGATATTTAATTTTTATCTTAAAAGCAATGGGAAACTGCTGTGGTGTCTTTCATTTACTAGCTGTGGGATCAGGACAATTTATGTTCGCTGTGCCTCGGTTTTTATTAAATAAAAAAAAAAATAGTAACTTCTCACAAGGATGGATTAAATGAGATGACATGGGTCTAGCCTTGGACACAGTGCCAGACATATATTAAACATCATTTCATGTTGGTAATTTTTATAACAATGTTATATTTTTTCTCACTCACCTGCTTTGGGGCAGTCTGTATAGCTTTTACACAATTTCACCATCCCCCATTGGATATTTGGGGACCATCTTCATGCGATGTGTTTCACAAAACTCCGGAACTTGATGTATATGGGGAAGGAGAGAAGTAGAGAGAGGAGTCAACCTGTTTAAGCTCTATAGTAACTAAAGTCTTGAAATACAGATGAGTTTCAAGCCCAGTCAATAGGGGATTTACTAGCTTTCTTTCCTCTCTTTTCTGGGGTAATAGGACCAACAGTAAACATAGCTCTCAGTGATGGTAAGGGGAAGTTCTACAGGTAGAAGCTAGGCTGATTCTGGACACCAGCTCTCCTGCTCTTCACATGATATCTTCATGCCCCGTCCTCTTCTTCCAAGCCCACCAACACTTCTCTCTCATTTTTTTCCCCTCTTCCATCCCTCATCCCTCCCCAGGTCTAGGAACTCTCTTACAGATATAAGGAGGTATATTAATCAGAATGATTAATGCTGGCAACTACAACAACAACTGCAAAAACCTCAGTGGCTTAACACAGTCAAGGTTTATTTCTCATCCTCAGTGCAATCCAATACGGGTCATGTGGCTTGCCTGGGCAACTATCCTCCAAGCTCAGAGACACAGGTGCTTTCATCTTGCAGCTGCACAATCTGGCGTTTGTAGTTTCCAAGGCCACCAAAGAATAGCAGGAGAAGACAAACAGTTGATGTGGAAGGTTTCTAAGGATGAGGTCTAGAAAGAGTGTACTTCATTTTCACTGATACTCCATTTTACAAAATTTAGCCTCATGGTCCCAGATAGCTACAAGAGAGGTTAGAAAATCTAACCTTTCTGTGTGGTGGGGAAAAAAGAAAAAACACTGAGCATTGTCTCAGCCAGTGGGCAAGGGAGTCTTGCTCTTTCTCAGGATGTTTTGTATATTCCCTGAGTCCCTTTATGTCCAGCAAAACAGACTGTTAGAAACACTGAACACTCAAACCTACAGCTTACTCTTACCATTTTTCACTAATGAAAAATGTTTTATCTCCATTTTATAAGTGGGGAAAACAAAGATTCAGAGAGCAACATGGGATCACTGGCTTGTCTGAAGTATCTCAAGTCTTAAGAAGAGAAAGTACCCTAGGCTTTCCCAAGAACAGTCATTATCATTTTTAGAGACCTTATTATATTAGAATCTTCGTGTCCACTGGATAATTGAATTTAATTTGTCCACTATTTATGATATGCCAACTCTCTCTAAAACCTCTATTGGCAATTACACTTACACGAAAATGAAACATACATAGACCCTTGCTCTCAAAGAATTTATAGACTAATGGGAGGGCCAACACATAAACAAATAAATGTAAGAAATTTTAATCATTTTATCCCTACTTAATTTAGATAATTATTTATTTATGTGTTATAATCAGCCAAAAGTATGGCGAGGGACTCTCATGTTCTAGTCAAATTATTGAATATTCTTCAGGGAATTTGGTAAAAAATCATTGATGAGGAAATATTTTGAAACAGGAGTACATTTTTTTTTAAATTCTATTTATTTATTTGACAGAGAGAGATCACCAGTAGATGGAGAGGCAGGCAGAGAGAGAGAGGGAAGCAGGCTCCCCGCTGAGCAGAGAGCCCGACGCGGGACTCGATCCCAGGACCCTGAGATCATGACCCGAGCCGAAGGCAGCGGCTTAACCCACTGAGCCACCCAGGCGCCCAAAACAGGAGTACATTTTTTTAAAACACCCATCTTTAATTGATATCTAGAATGGAAAATGTAATCCCACATGACTAAGAGACACAGGAGAAGCTCTAGAGCAATATTAGACAACCACAGAAGGGGTCTGAGGGTCTCAGGAATGAACACCAGCTGAGATTCCCACTTTTCTTCCTTTGAAAAGAGGGAGCTACTCTTAACTATAGGAAACAAACTGAGGGTGGCTGGAGAAGTGGGTGGGAGGACAGGGTAGCTGGATGATGGGCATTAAAGGAGGGCACAGGATGTAATGAGCCCTGGGTGTTATAAGCAACTGATGAATTATTGAACTCTACATCTGAAACTAATGATGTACTATATGTTAGCTAATTGAATTTTTAAAAAATTAAAAATATAATTTTTTTTAAAAGGAGCTTAATAATTGCCAACTCAGTGCCAAAGTTGCAAATTTTGTAACTTAATCATGCTTAGTAAAGCCAGCTTTGAATTACACCAACCAATGAATCATACGACTGGAACCAAAGAAAGTAAAATGCAAATGTGTATAGATGCTTGCTCTCCAGTGTGGAATGTGTTCCAGAATATCAGCAGCACCTGAGAGATTGTCAGAAATGCATAATCTTGGGTCCTGCCCAAGACTTACTGAATTAGAATTGCATTTTAACAAGATCCCCAGGTGATCTGTATGCACATTAAATTTGGAGAAGCACTGGTATTAAAAGAAAAAAAAAAGTCTGTAAATTTGGCATTTACTTCCAAGAACCTACAGATTTATAATCCTTAGACATGTATATTTTACATCAATATAGCATTTCCTCTCTATGACAAAACAGATGAGAATTTCTTACACTGATAGGCAATCTGATTTGATTAAAATTGTATAAATTTACCCCTGGGGAAAAAAATATATGTTTATAAAAAATAAAATTTTAAAAAAAATTGTGTAAATTTAAAAATAAACAAAGTTGTCTAAATTTTATCATTTCTACAAACAGGTGGCAAAATATTTTAATTCACACAAATGGGATCAAACAAAAGCAAGGATATAAACATTGGTGAAAAGGGGGAATAGGACATCTAGGTAGACATCCTAGATCTCGAAATTTATGTGTATTTCAACAAATGTTACTTTTTTCCTTTTGGTAGTGCTCTTTCAGTATGAAGGGCACAGAATTTCTTAGAAATGCACAAATTAATAAATCTCCAAGTCTTCCAAAGTTTATAGGAATTTGTGGGTGATGGCTAAAACAGACATAATTTGAAAAAAAAATATTGTCTTCAGCCATCTCTCCTTATTGCAGCCAAATATTCAGACAGAAGATGGGAAGGAAAATGGAGGAGAAATTTATTTCAAGGTCTCTATTCTTGGGAAAGGAGAGTGAAAGGAGTAGGGAATGGCCAGAAGTGTTAGAGACCACTAGCTATGAATTTCCAATCCCTTTCATCACAACCCAAAACAGCAAATTACAGATCAGTAGACCACATATTTCTACAGAGGCTTTTTACAACTTGTTCCCACCGTCACATTACCAATTGAGCTACTCTTGCTAACATGACACTTTTTTTTTTTAATTAGAGCAATTTGTTTCATAGAATGAGTAATATCTTTCTTAAGATCCCATTCCTGCTGTCTCTGAGCCTCTTCGCCTTGAGGACCCTTCTGCACCCAGTGAGCCTAAAGCAAGTCTTGCTTCGAAAAGAAGCAGAGTGCTGCATTTCAATATTACAGACTACTTCAAAATTATGTTTTCATTTCCCAGAAAGAGTTTTTAAAATGTACTACACTTCAGCGGCTGTATCCTGCCTGAGCCCAGCACCAAGGAGCATCTCAACAAGCTCTGGAAGGAACTCACTTTCCTCCTTTTGTTGAAAGATAAAGGTGGGTCAAGAGGTGGGTCCAAGTGCTCTCTTGGAGAACCCACCGAGTGAGCCACATCCTGTAGCTTGTGTCTGATTCTTTCCCAGGTCCACGCCCTGGCTCAGGGGTAACTGCAGGAAAAGGCTAGCCACCACCTTGGTTTTCCCAGACAAGAGCAAGGACAGTTGCTCTGAGAACCCCCATGCACAACATCTGAAAGAAACCCCCAAAGATGAGCCATTTTCCCCCACTGCCTTCACCTCTGCCCCAAGGAGAAAGCGTTAAAATTTTTACCTCAGAGGGATGCCTGGGTGGCTCAGTCCATTAAGCGTCATTTTAGCTCAGGCCATGATCTCAAGATTGTGAGCTCCAGCCCCACATTGAGCTCCATGTTGGGTGTGGAGCCTGCTTAAGATTCTCTCCGTTCCTCTCCCTCCCTCTCTCTAATAATAATAATAATAATTTCAAAAAAATAAAATTTTTACCTCAGAGCATAAGCTCCACAAGGAATTAAGCAATACACCTTCAAATAATAATAGAATAGTGAAATACAACACTTCTATTCTGAAGTGTCTATAGTGCTTTCGTAGCTGCCTTTTCAATTGCTCACAGAAATGTTTTAATTTAACGTTTGGTGGCAGGCATTCCCTGAACGAACGAAGTGCTCAGTAGACAGATCTACATTTTAAATTGAAGAAGGGATGAATTCAGTTCCCCAGGCACCAGCAACATCTAAATAAAATGAAATCTAACACAAAATTATAAAGAAGTATTTTTTACTTTGAGGTATTTGTTTAATAAACCACTTTGAAATGCTAACCGTATGCCAGTGTTGGATGCAGGAGAAACAAAGTCTGAGATAAGCTTTCTGCCTTTGAAGCATTCACAGGACCACTTGGATTTCCAGCACTGTGGGCCACTGGGTAGGGGCTTCTAAGAGTGATCTATGGAGTTTATCTCATCACCCATATTGTGTCTGCCTCAGGTGCTTTGTGGGGGCAGCCACACACAGCTGTTCCCTGCACCCTCATTAACCCTCAGGCCTCCCTGTCAAAACTACGAGTGGCCAGTTGGGGACACTAGGAAAATCCTCAAATGTCCTTTGGGAGAAGAAATTAATCATTACGGTGCCAGTTTTCTTCACCCATGATCCCAGTTGTCTACCATCTGTTTACTTCATTAGGAGGTTAAATAGGAGAAAAGAAAAAAAATAAAACACCCAGATTTATTCATTGGAATCTATCGTAACAAATCTGGGGGCACTTAGGTGTCTCAGTCAGTTAAGCGTCTGACCCTTGATTTCAGCTCAGGTCATGATCTCAGGATCATGAGTTTGAGCCCCTCACTGGGCTCTGTGCCCCAGGGGGAGTCTGCTCGAGATTCTCTCTCCCCCTCTCCCTCTGCTCCTCCCCCTGCTCACTCTGTCAAATAAGTAAATAAATCTTTAAAAATATGTTGTAACAATTCTGAAGGTAGGTGTTATTACTAAGCTCTTAACAGAAAGTCAGAAAGTTGGATTCTCAGTTTGGGGTTTTTTTCTTTCACTTATTCATGATAGTGCACCCTGGACCACTACCTACAACTGCGAACCCACTTTAAAAACCACAAAGCACTGGAAAGAACTGCTCTTAAAATGGGGAAATGAACAGTGTTCAAAGTGGTGAATCTAGATACACAAAACTATTCATTTTACTAAAAACAAACAAAACTAATCACTTTAAGCTTTGAAATTAATAATATGTAATATTTGTTGAGCATTTATCATGTGCCAAACATTGGTCTAAGTACTTTATATACCTTTTAGTCTTCCCAAAAACCCTGTGACATTGGTGCTATTCACATCTCCATTTTACAAAAGAGAAAACCCAGGCACAGAAAGGTTAACCAACTCACCACCAAGGGTACCCAGCTAGAGATTGGTGGAGCTAGGAATTTTTAGCTCAGCCACTAAGTTATACTGCCATTTCTATGACACCACAGTGAATGTGAGGTTTGAAATCACCAGCAGAAAAGATGACAAATGCTGCCCTTCCCAGAATATCCCAGCAAATAGGAAAAGCAAAAAGCCAGACTAACATTGAGTATTTCCTATATTTTAAAGATTAAAAAAAAATTATTTGACAGAGAGAGACAGTGAGAGAAGAGACACAAGCAGGGGGAGTGGGAGAGGGCGAAGCAGGCTTCCCAACAAGCAGGGAACCCAATGCGGGCCTCGAAGCCGGGCTCAATCCCAGGACCCTGGGGTCACAACCCGAGCCAAAGGCAGAGGCTCAACTGACTGAACTATCCAGGCGCCCCAGAGTATCTCCCATATTTTAGATACTAAGGCAAGTACTTCGCATGCATGATCTCACTTAATTCTCACAATGCTATTAAGCAGGTACTATTATTGTTCTAATATCCATTTAAGCAGTGAAGAAACTGAGGTACGGAGAAGAAAGATCCTGTGGTGGCCCAAGATGACCAGATAGATCCAAACTCAACTCTGACTGAGTCCAGAGCCTGGGATGTCACCACTTTGCTAAATAATACTTTATTTTTTGTTTCGTTTTGTTTTTTGAGCCCCATGTGAGAAGATAAATAATATTTTAGGATTAATATGTTTTAAAAGATTTTATTTTTAAGTAATCCTTACACCCAATATGGGGCTCAAACTCCTATAATTAATTAGCCAACTGCTCCTATAATTAATATTTTAAATCAAAGCATGCATGGGCACTGACAGTGTTGAGCTTGGGGATATCTCAAACATTTGGATGTTTACAGTTCAAAGTATCTAACTTCTTTTAAAACTGCTGATCTAAAACTGCAATATAATCCATTTTTTTCTTTCCTTTAACATTCAAATCACCACATTTTTGCCTTTGGTAAGGTTTCCTGTATTTAATAAATATTTAAAGAATTGGCTTTGTTGGGTTTAGTTGCTTTTTTGCTCTTGTTGCTGACATATTTAAAGATACGTATTTTTAAAAAACCAGGAAGTTCCCTAACCCAAAGCTCTCACTCTAACAAGAGTTCACTACTGATTTGCAGTCCTCACTCGCGTGTCTGGTCAACACACAGATTCTGGGGCACTGGGTCCAATCAGAGAGAGACTTCAGGAACTGAAGGTACAAAGCAAGGCAGTCTGAGAAAAAGGTCACTGTTTTTGTTAGGCAGTGTCCTTCCTTTATATGAATTTAATAAAGGCAGCACAATCCTTACTTTTAAAATAATATTTAAAGACGATAAAATTCTCACGGAAGCATCAAAACACTGAGTGGGTAGAACAGACTCTTGTTTCCCTTGAGTGGCTAGAACAGTCTCTCATGTGAGTGTCTAAATACCTATTTAGATCATTCAAATGCCATACACGTCAAAACACTCCAACTTAACACTTCCTTTGAAGTCACGACAATCAGTTTTTTATTAGTGTCATTATTTAGCATTTCTATAGCACTTCACTTTTGACAGGTGCTTTATAATTATTTCTACTCTTATTTAACTCCTACTCACTCATTAGCATGCAGTTTCTTTCCCAATAAAATATATAGAGAGATTTCTTGACAAAACTGAATCTACCCAAACCCAAGGGGTTCAAACTTATATCAAAATTTGAGGCAAACAGGACAAATAAAACAGATGAGATAGGTAGATAGATAATAAGTATAGTGACATATAAGAAACTAATTCCTGGGGCGCCTGGGTGGCTCAGTGGGTTAAAGCCTCTGCCTTCAGCTCGGGTCATGGTCTCGGGGTCCTGGGATCGAGTCCCACATCGGGCTCTCTAATCAGCGGGCAGCCTGCTTCCCCTTATCTCTCTGCCTGCCTCTCTGCTTACTTGTGATCTCTCTCTGTCAAAATAAATAAATAAAATTTAAAACAAAATTGATGGAGGAATAAGTGAATATGGCAAAGACTGCTAGTTATTGGCCAGTATGCATTCTCTCTTTCTTCCTTTAAATAATAGAATCTCAGGGGATGCCTGGCTGGCTCAGTCACAAGAGCATGTGACTCTTGATCTTGGGATCATGAGTTCAAGCCCCATATTGGATATAGACATTACAAAAAAAATTTTTTTTTAAAGATTTTATTTCTTTGAGAGAGAGAGAGAGCGAGGACAAGCTAGGGGAGCAGCAGCAGGAGAGGGAGAAGCAGACTCCCTGCTGAGCAGGGAGCCTGATGTGGGGCTTGATCCCAGGACTGTGGAATCATGACCTGAGCTGAAGGCAGATGCTTAACCGGCTGAGCCACCCAGGTGCCCCTACCAAAAAAATTTTTTAAACAAACAAATAAATAAATAATGGAATCTCCTGCCACCCTTCTAGACAGTACATTTCCCAGCCTCACTTACAACTAGAAGTAGCCACATAAGTTCAGGCCAATGAGAGGTGATAAGAAGGGATATAGGCAGCTTCTGATTGACATCCTTAATGATAAAGCTACTTGCCATGGACCTCTTTTGTTGCTGTTCCCCTGACTAAAAAATGACACTAATGGAGGTAGTGACCTTGATTGCTTACCATGGAAGCCACATGTTCTGTATGACAGAGCTGACTCTGTAGCCCAGATCTTTGAATGACCTCTTGGAACAGTGCTAGTGCATTTCTGGGTCTCTTTGTAACAGAAACTTAGCCCATGTCATAACCAATAAAGTAACCAAACAAGGAGAACACACATACATACAGACTATGAGATTAACTTGACTGGCTCTTGATAAGAAGAATACAGGTAGAGGTGCCTGAGTGGCTCAGTTGGTTGGGCATCTGCCTTCAGTTCTGGTCATAGTCCCAGGGTCCTGGGATCAAGTCCCTGCATTGGGTTCCCTGCTGAGCCAGGGAGCCTGGTGTCTTCCTCTCCCTGTGCCTGCCACTCCCCCTGCTTGGGCTCTCCCCACTCCCCATCATAACAAATAAAATATTTAGAAAAAAGAGTACAGGTAATGATGAAAGGGAATTTCAATGGGAAGTAGCTAGAAAAATGACAAAAATGACTCTAGATTAAGCTTCTAACACTCAATTCAAGTAGAAAGTTCTATAATACTATATTTTTTAACTATTACAGATTTCAAATAAATTTCAAGCAATTTCAAATAAATTAACAATTTTCTATTGAAATTGGTAAGCTCATATAGCAGAGAACTAATCCATCCATTTCAAAGATTTCTTATGTTGATGATAGATGGACCTAAGCCCTCAGAAGGCAGGAATAGGCCTCACCTATTTTTGTATCTTCTCCTTTACTTCAAACATCAGGCAAAAGCAAAACAAAACAAAAACCCTACCAGTATAGTAATGACTGCCAGGTTTTGATGGATAGGAATATGAAAGGGTAATCTTTGCCAGAATATATGGATTAGGAAGTACCATGGATAAACATTCCTAAACCCTTCTTCTTCGTATAAAAACTGGAAGGCTTTCCAAGATGAAGGTGAGCAATTGGACACTACAATGAACATAAACATTTTTACTCATTTTTGAAGGCTATCACCTAATTCAACCTAATTCTTCCCCATAGGTCTAGTTAGAACCTATTTGGATTCAAAAGTACTGATGAGAATGAGTACATCTATGTCAGGAATTATTCAGCCAAATAGAACTCTAGGCAGTTGAATTAATAGTACATCTTCTTCCCATAAAACTTGACCCCTACCTAAGATTTTCAATGCCTTGATCAGAAGAGGTTCAGGAGTAGGTAAAAGCAGTACACTGTGAATCTCTAGTCTGATGTTATTTGGTTTGTTATCATTTGTTATTTGAATTGGCTCTAGTTAAAGCTAAAGAAGAAATGGGACTGAAATAATGGAAACAATGACTGAGTTATCTATGCAATTCTTGGCCCTGATAATAATGGGAATGCAATAGTATCTAAGAATCTCAGATGCCATGTAAATATCAGCTTGATCTCACATTTCTGAGATTAAATTTCCTATTTTCCAGACAGGGCAATTTGGTGTGAGACCACAAGCAAGCCTTTCTAAGGGGAAATTAGAGTTGGAGATGTTAAAATTCATGATTTTAAGAAGTGTCATAGCATAGTTTATGGCAATGACTCTCACCTTTTCCCAGTGAAAAGCATGACTCTCATCAAGAATTAATCCCAACCTCCTCTGCCCACTGCTATGCTACAGGCAATTTCACCTTTCACTGAAGAGGGCTTTCAAAGTTTTCAATAAACACGTAAGGGTCCCAAGTAGTGACTTAAGAAATGCTAGATTATAGGCCTCCATCCAACTGAGCACTAAATAAGGGTGGGGCTAGAAGATCAATACAGGGAACCAGATGGATTGCATGGAAAGACCTATGTGGGAAGAGCTTTGTTTGATGGACCCAGTGAGCGCAGTCCCCTCCCATTCGGGGTGTCTAGAGTACACCCTTGATTCTCAGTACTTTCAATGGAGTTTCTGCTTTTATGGGACAGCAGCTTTCTATCAAAGAGTGTCATAACATCCTATCAAAGAGTGTCATAACACAGAACCCTTCTAATTGGTGTGGAGAGCTCTGCAAGAGCATATTAGTTATAAGCCATAGCATCACCTCTCTTTAGGGAGAAGGAACGAAATTTAAATACACAGGGAGACAGAGAGATAATTAATTGCCTTCTTGGCAACCCACCACTCTACTGCCAATGGGATCACTGTGACAAGTTATGAAATTCAAGTCAAAATATTTAACTCAGCCACTTACTCAAGTGGTAGACCCAATTTTAGGCACCCCACAGTTAGGGTGCTGATAGAGAAAAAAGTCTTCTCTTCATTTTCTGCAGTGGCACATTTAACTGTTGGCATCTATGAGAGTTCTGTTTCCTCTATGAAGGATATATCTGTCTGTACAGCATATATACGTTATTTCTATCAATGTCGGGAAGAAATGATGAAAATGATGAATAAATGATGAAATAATGTCGGGAATTATAGTAATCTGGATAGTTCCAGAAAAACATAGCACATAGTTTAAGAATTAAGAATAGATTAATACTGGAAGTCTTTCAAAATGACCTGATGAAAGTGGGCCTATCAATAGGGTGTAAGAGGGTGAATTAACCAGTATTCCCAAAGAAATGCTGGCGATACCAACTTGATGCATGCTCCTGGAAGATGAGATTTCTTGGTCACCCAAATGGAGTCCAGTGATGTAAGCTGTACAACCGAGGCAGGAAATTCTGTGACCAAAGCCTCAAGGGTCAGGGTGGAGGACAGAATAACCCTTGGGGCTACTCGGAGTTGGAAGTGGGAAATGGAAGGAAAGAAGAAAGAAGGTAGTTGTGTCTCTGTCTTGATTCCACAAGGTTTGACAGCACCTGAGATTACAAGCTTTTCTGAGAGGTAAGGCATCCCTCCTGGGAATACACTGCAAGTATTTCCTACTGGTTTTTATATTCACCTCAATAAAATGCACCCATTTTAAATATATGGTTTGATGAGCTTACGCAATTGTAATCATCACCACAGTCAAGATACAGGACATTTTCATCATCTCCCAAAATTTCCTCAAGGCATTTATCAGCTTACCCCAAGCCCCAGGGCAACCACTGATCTCCTTTCTATCAGTGTGGACTATTATGTGTTCTTGTATTTCATAGAAGTGGAATCCCACATTAAATACTGTCTTTTCATCTGGCTTCTTTTGCTAAACAATGTTTTGTTTATTAAACAGATAGTTTTCATATTTATCCCCGCTTGTTTGTAGCCGTGGTTCATTCCTCTGTACTGCTGAGTAGTTTCACTGTACGAAGACACCGTACTTTGTTTATCCATTCACCTGTTGATGGGTATTTGGATTGTTTCCAGGTTTTTGCTGTTACGAATAAACTGCTCTAGACGTATGCAAGACGTATGTGTGTACAAGTCTTTGTGTGAACATGTGCTTTCATTTCTCTTGGGTAAATATTTAAGAGGGGATTTCTGAATCCTACAGTAAAGTGAAAATATAAGAAATGGCCAAAGTATTTTCCAAAGTGGCTGTACCATTATGCCGCCCCATCAGCACCATAGGAGAGTTCCAGTGACTTCACATCCTTACCAGCACTCAATACTGTCTGTCTTCAGTGTTAGCCATTCTAATGTATGCATAGTGACATGTCACTGTGATTTTAATTTGCATTTTCCTAACAGTGTTCAACATCTATTTATGTGCTTAACAGCCATTCATATATGTTCTTTTATGAAATGTCATTCAAACCCTTTGCTCATTTTTAAATTGGGTTGATTCCTATGTTGACTTCAACTCTCTACTAAGGGTGACAGCACTTCTGATCAATGTGATTTAGAGCTGGTAATTTGAGGCTTTCTAATAGCACTGCTAGGGCTCAAAATTACTAGCCAGGGCTCAAGTGAAAAGGTCAAAAATATATGGAATGCATAAATCAGATCGCATCACTCTCCCACTTAAAAGCTGCCAATGGCTTCCCTCGACAATTAGAATAAAAGCCAAACTCTTTACCTTGGCCTCCAAAGTCCATGTGATATCACCGCTGCATCCCTCTCCAATCTCATCTCTTGCCATTTTCCCCTTGCCCACCGTGCTCCTGATACTTTGATCTTCTTTTCATCCCTCAAACACACCACATTCTTGACTCTGTCCCCTCTGTCTGGGAGCATATTCCCGTAGAGTTCCGTAAGCTGCCTCCTTCTAATCATTCAGGTTTCAATGTCAGTGTGAGGACTTTCCTGCCTAGTCCTGAAAAACAGCACCTCTCAGTCCCTCTATATCCAGCTGTTGTCACTGTCCGAAATTCTCTATATTTTGTACGTGTTTCTCCCCCACTAGAACTCATGCTTCACGAGTACACATACTTTGTCTTGGTCATTGATCCATCTCTGGCACATAGAAACAGTGTCAAGAACATAGTACCAGTTAATTAACTGTTTTTTGGAAGGAAGGGGGGAGTAGACAGAGAGGGATAGAGGGAATGAGAAGAGAGGAAAAGAAAGCAGTTTTTCATAAAAGTAAAAGATAAGACAACTCCCATTCAGACTCTCTGTATGGAGAGTGCTTCATTCAGGGATTGGCACAAAGCCTGCTTCTCTCTTCCCTCAGGTGTTTGTCCCTAGAAAAGTCCCAGCCTCTAGAATTGGAATGGCCTTTGTAAGAGCCAGAGAAGGCCATCGCTGGAGAATACACCAAACATAATCAATGGGAAAGCATCACCATCTCCCCAGGCCCTCCAGTCATAAGCAGGATCCATAAGATGAGGTGGGCAAGAGAAAGGAGCGGGGGTAGCTTTGGGGCATAGCCTTCGGCCAGGAGTGGGGAAAAAGGACATTCCAGAGATTCTTTCATAGTCTCATTTTGGATGGCCTCAAGTTTCTGGAACATTCTCTCTTCCTCATCGTTGCCGAAAGCTTTCAGTTTTCACTGTGTTGTGATCCTTTTCTTCCAAAGTTCTTTAGTGGCAAACAGCTTCAGCTTGCTTTCTGAGCCAGACTCCACTCCGCCGCTTTTAAATCACATATTTACTCCTTCTAGTTTTGTGATCTGATCCCTTTGATCCTTTGTAACAGACTTTAAAACTCAAGTTTTTTCTCAAATTGGAAATTCAGTCCAAGAAATGACCTTTTTCTCTTGTCCCTCTGATTTTTTTTCATTTCTTTGCCTCTGGTCACTTACAAAATGATGATAGGTAAATAGATAATATTATTCCCATTTATGTGTGTTGTGGTTTTAGAGCATTTTTCAAAGGGCCCATGGCTGGTGACCACACAGAACGACCTCTGTATTTGCTATGTGTGCTATTTCCAATACAAGTCTTCAAACCACCAATTTTCTGCCCGGTTCCCAACTCATGAACAAAGTCTCCCCCTCTTCAAATGTTATACTTTTTATAGAAGCTCAGACTTTATCTGCTCAGTAACAAATCAAAAGGAAATTTACATGAGAAAAACTATACCTGAGGTTTTTATCAACTTTATATTTCTAAAACTTCCTAAATTCAATGAAAGCCTTCACCCTTCAGATTCCCTCTACGGCATTCACTTGTGCATTCAAGCATTCATTTCATAAATAGTTAGTAAAAACCTATCATGTGGTAGATGCTGGGTGTAGGTAGAAGTGATAAGAAACACTAGGTATGCAGTTCCCACCTTAAGAGGCTTATGCTCTTAATGCAGCACTAAATAATTACATTACATACTGCATGCTGTATTAGTCAGGGTTGTCCAGAGAAATGGAACCAATAGAGTGTGTATACATAGAGAGACTTTTATCTTGAGGAATTGGCTCATCTGATTGTCAAAGCTGGCAAGTCCAAATCCTACAGGAAGGGCCTAGTAGTGGAGACCCAGAGAAGAGTTGTAGTTTGAGTCCAAAGGCCATTTGCTGGCAGAATTCCCTTTTCTCTGGTGGGGAAGGTCAGCCTGTTTAAAATTAAGAACTTCAAGTGATTGGATGAGGCCCATCTACATTGTGGAGGGAATCTACTTCAATCGGGCTATTGATTTCATTTTTTATTTTTATTTTTTAAGATTTTATTTATTTGACAGAGAGACAGTGAGAGAGGGAACAAAAGCAGGGGGAGTGGGAGAGGAAGAAGCAGGTTCCCCACAGAGCAGGGAGCCCAATGCGGGCCTCCATCCCAGGGCCCTGGGATCATGACCTGAACCAAAGGCAGATGCTTAACAACTGAGCCACCCAGGTGCCCTAGGCCATTGATTTTAAATGTTAATCTCATCTTAAAAATATCTTCACAGAAACATCTAGGATAATGTTTGACCAAATATCTGGGTACTGGGTCCTAGCCAAATATGTTCAACTGAAGGGTCACCTCATGAGTGATGAGAAAGCATGCTAACATTGACTTAGCACTTACTATTCTGTGCCCGACCCTTTGCAAACTTTAGTTCATTTATTAAACCACTGGTAGAATATATATATTATCTGCTTTTACAGATCAAGAAGATGAAGCCTAGAGAAGTTGAATAACTTGTCCGAGATCAGTCAGAAAGATTCCAACCCACATCACTGTGGCAGGAAAGCCCTTGGCAAGTTGGGCAGGAGAGTATTCCGGTGTGTAAGAAAGACAGAGTGGGGCGGGGAAGATTGGCTGCGTAATCTTAAAAGTTCTTCCTCTGGAGTCAGGGAACTTGGGGTTGTTTTTTTTTCCCTCTAACTCATGTTGTCATCTATCATTTTTCACTGACTGAGTTTTTTCTGTGTGCCTGTCTTTCTTAAGAATGGAAGTCTAGGGGCGCCTGGGTGGCTCAGTCTTTAAGCACCTGCCTTCAGCTCAGGTCATGATCCCAGAGTCCTGGGATCAAGCCCCGAATTGGGTTCCCTGCTTGGCAGGAAGCCTGCTTCTCCCTCTCCCACTCCCCTTGTTTGTGTTCCCTCTCTCGCTGTTTCTGTCAAAAAAAATAAAATCTTTAAAAAAAAAAAGAATGGAAGTCCACATGTTTACGATTAAGCATGTAACCCTACGTGCATGATAAATACAAATAATATTCAAATGCTCTTCTAAAATACTTACCCCGTCTTCTTTCTAGTTTAGTATTTATGTCGGAAGTTACTGTTTTTAGTTTCTAATTCTTTCTCTTTTTTATTTACTTATTTTTTAAAAGATTTTATTCATTTATTTCACAGAGAGATAGAGAGAGAGAGAGAGAGAGAGAGAGAGAGAGAAATCACAAGCAGGCAGAGAGGCAGGCAGAGAGAGAAGGGGAAGCAGGCTCCCTGCTGAGTAGAGAGCCTGATGCAGAGCTTGATTCCAGGAGCCTGGGATCATGACCCAAGCTGAAGGCAGAGGCTTAACCCACTGAGCCACCCAGGTGCCCCTCTTTCTCTTTTTTAAAAGCCACTTTAAAAACCATGATTGACATAGAAAAAATCTGTATATATTTAATGGACACAACTTGAGTATGGAGATAAGTATACATTTGTGAAACCATTGCCACAATCTATACCATAACTATATCCATTGCCTCCCAAAGTTTCCTCTTGCCTTATTGATTGACTGATTGATACCACTTCCTGATAAGAATGCTTAACATCAGATCTACCTCTTAATAAATTTTTAGTATACAATACAGTATCATTAAGTAGAGACCGTCTGTTTTACAGTAAATCTCTAGGATTTATCCATCTCGAATAAATGGAACTTCATAGCTTTTGACTAATACCTCCCCATTTCTCCTTCCCCCCAGCCCTGGCAGCCACCATTTTACTCTCTGCTTCTATGAGTTTAACTATTTTAGATTCCACATTTCAGTGGTACCATGTAGTAATTTTCCTTCCATGTCTGGCTTCTTTCACTTACCTTATGTCCTCCAGGTTTATTCATGTCACCAATGGCAGGATTTTCTTCTTTTTTAAGGTTGAATAATATTCCACTGAATCTACACAGTACATCTTCTTTACTCATCCATCTTTTGATGAAGAGTTAGGTTGCTTCCTGTCCTAATTATTGTAAATAATGCTGCAATAAATTTAAGAGTGAAGACAGTAATTCAAGATCCGATTTCAATTCCTTTGAATAGATAAAGCAGGATTGTGGGATCATATGGTATTTCTTCTTCTATTTCTTTCTGAGTCCTACCACTTCATTTCTGTTTTTCTAATTCTGATTTTTTTGGGGGGAGTGGGTCATGTCTTGTATTTTCTTCATGTCTTTTGATTCACATTGATACAGGAGTTTATAGTTTTCATCTGTTCTGCTGGCCTGTCTTTCTGGAATGGTTTAATTGTCTGTAGCAGTGATTTTTTTTCTTACAGGTTTAGATAGGGTTTTACCTCAATAATTTCTGTGGCTTATTTATCACATGAAATTAGTTTTCCCAAACTTTTATATGGAAGGATGCCTGGGTGGCTCAGTTGATTAGGTGTCTATCTTCAGCTCAGGTCATGATCCTGGAGTTCTGGAATCGAACCCTCCATCAGGCTCCCTGCTCAGCAGGGAGTCTGCTTCTCTCTCTCCCTCTGCCTCCTTCCCTCCGCTCATGCTCTGTCTCTCTCGCTCCCTCAAATAAAATTATAAAAAGAAAAACCTTTCATATGGAGGCATAATTCAGGGCAGCTTTTTTAACTTCATAGAACTCCTTCTTCTGCTTTCTTGGTGTTCAAAAGGGAGCAGCTTAACTTCTGATACTCCCCAGTTCTGTCCCCATCTCCCACCTTTTTCTAAACCTGCTCTTCCCTCCATCTGTTATCTCTGTCATACTCATCTGGGACCCTATCTAAGAAGGGAATCGTGGGTGGTCAGTTTTGAGAATTCACAAGGGCTAGATTTCTTCATCTTCCTCAAACCTTACCACCTGTCCCCTTGCACGACCCACTATTAGACTTGGCAAAACCTCTCCCAGATGGGATATATTATTATCACGGATTGCAACCTAGCCCATCGGGCTTTTTAGGAAATACTTAGAGGCGACTTTGGAGATCTGCTCTTCTCGAGTCAAACACTGCATTGCTTCCCTCTGCTTTCCTCCACCACCACCCCCCTTGAAGATTGCAGCTCCCATGCAGGTATCATGATAGTGGTTTTTTTTCCTGCTTGCTAGTATTTTACAGTTCACAGGAATGCCTTTTGTCTCAGGTTGGGGATTGCCAGAAGCATCCATTATGATGGAGTTTAGAGGGCAAAGTGCTTATTAGGGAACAACACAGATGAAAGAATGATGGGGCAGAAGGACTTGTAGAACTGCAGTGCACGTCTGGCAATGCCTCCAGCAACCCAGCAGAGGTCTGCAGAAAATATTGCCTATCACAACCATCCCACAGTTGGTGCAAACAGCACCGAGTTTATACCCCGCCTCATTCAGCTCTTGGAAGCGGCCTGTCCTGGGAAAGGCGAGGTTCCAGGCAAGGCAGTTATCTGCAAGCTGAGGCACATCCTGAAATTGCTGAGAGCTCCTAGGAGCTGGGCAGCCAGTCTTTTCTTCCAGAGCACATGTCGGTGTCTCCCACCCCTGGTCACCTCGTTTTGTTGTAAATACTGTCTGCTGCAATTTTATTTGGAAGTGCACTGAATCTATAGATGAATTTAAGAGGATCTATGTCTTTACAATACTGAGCTTTACAATTCATGAGAATGATACATCTCTTGTTTAGTTTATAGTTTTATGGGTTTTATAAAGTTTTATAATTTCCTTTTTAAAAAAATATTTTATTTATTTATGACAGAGAGAGAGACAGTGAGAGAGGGAACACAAGCAGGGGGAGCTGGATAGGGAGAATCAGGCTCCCTGCTGAGCAGGGAGCCCGATATGGGGCTTGATCCCAAGACACTGGGACCATGACCCAAGCCGAAGGCAGACGTTAAAGACTAAGCCACCCAGGTGCCCCTAAAGTTTTATAATTTCCTGTGTAAGTCTTACATTTCTTTTATGAGATCCTCCTCCTAGTTATTTAATGTTTTCAGTGATAATGTGATAGTATTTTAAAATTTTCATTTTATAATTGTTTGCTGCTATGTATATGTATACATTCATTATATATCTTAAATTTTAAATATTGATTTTATATCCAGTGACCTTCTGAAATTCACTCACTAATTCTAATACTGTTTCTGCAAAATTTGTTTGAATTATCTAGATATATAATCATGACATTTTCAATTCATAAAAGATGTATTTGTTCATTTGTTTCAAATTTTTGCATATTTTATTTCTTTAGTTTGCCTTTTTCTGTGCCTAGGATTTCCAGGAAATGCTGAACAGAAGTGATGACGGCAGGTGATCCCATTCCTGGGATCAGAGGGAAAGTTTTCAATATATCAATATTAACTATGGTTTTTGAAGACACATATCTTCAGATTAAAGAAGCTTTCTCTATTCCTAAGTTTTTTTTTAATAATAAATGTAAGTACTGAATTTTATCACCTGGGTATTCTTTATCTTCTGAGAAAATCATATTATTTTTCCCCTTTATTCTGCTAATGTGGTGAGTTACATTGGTTGACATTTTTATTAAAGCAACCTTGCATGCCTAGAATAAAAGTAACTTGATTGTGATATATTATCTTTTAAAAATAAACTGATAGCTTCTACTTGCAAATATTTTGTTTAAACTTTGTATCCATATTCAATTCTTCCGCCACCCTCCAGACAATATTAGGTCCTTAGACTATGTCAACTCTATTTACTTCACCATCACATTTTTAATCTCTTATTTTCATTCCCCTTAATTGTGCATATATTTAAAACCCAGTAATTCATCATTATTATGGGTTTTTTAAAAATATTTTATTTATTTATTTGACAGAGAGAGACACAGCGAGAGAGGGAACAAAAGCAGGGGGAGTGGAAGAGGGAGAAGGAGGCTCCCCACTGAGCATGGAGCCCAATGTGGGGCTCGATCCCAAGACCCTGGGATCATTACCTGAGCTGAAGACAGATGCTTAAGGACTGAGCTACCCAGGCGCCCCTATTATGGTTTTTTAATAGAATTTTTTCCATTATATTTTTCTACCTATTTACCTCTCCTGCAGTTCTTCATTTATTCCTGTGTTTCTCTATTTCCTTCTGAGATCATTTTGCTTTTGCCTAAAGACCTTCCTTCAGTAGCTTTTTTTTAGTGCAAATCTGTTTGTGAACAATCCTCTCAGTTTTTACCTGGAAATATTTTCATTTCACCTTCTCTTTGAAGGATATTTTTGCTAGGTATAGAAGTTATTTTCTTTCAGCTCTGAAAATTCTGAAAGCCACCTAATGTTAACAAGAGAGCTTATTTAAAAAAAAATTTTATGTCTGCAACTAGGAATATTCATGACTGCAAGATTGCAATCACTAGTCAGATGTCCTGTTGAATAATAATGATGAATCTTTTTTCTTAAAGATTTATTTATTTATTTATTTGACAGACAGGGATCACAAGTACACAGAGAGGCAGGCAGAGAGAGAGGTGGAAGCAGGCTCCCCGCTGAGCAGAGAGCCCGATGCGGGGCTCGATCCCAGGATGCTGAGATCATGACCCGAGCTGAAGGCAGAGGCTTAACCCACTGAGCCACCCAGGCACCCCAATAATGATGAGTCTTAATTACACTTTTATCATATACTAATTTCTTATTCATATTTAACATTGCCTCTAAATTATATGTTTTATTTTACTGATTATTTTGTCTATTCTTGGTACATAAGCAAATGGCCTAAATTATTTTTTATTTGTAATATATGAATTATCAATACAGTTCCCTCTGCACTGTTTTTTCTTTTCTTTTTTTTTTTTTTTTCATTTTACTGATATATTCCCATCCATTTATTCTTCTGGCTAAACAAGAACTATTTTATAAAGCTCCTATGTAAGTATCATTAAAATTTTCATTTGAGAATAACATATTTATAAATTAATTTACACTACATTTACAGTATTTTCTTTACTCTAGCAACACAACAGCTTCCTCATTATGGAAGTCTCCTGTCTCTGAGATTTGTGTGTGTTTATCCTATACACTGCATCTGATTTTGTTTCTAAGTATAGAAACATCCGTTGATATTATAGATGAAATATTTTCCCACAATATTTGCTAACTGGCTGTTATACAGGAAAATCACTGTGCAGAGCTCTTTAATTAGTTATAATCATTTTTCCTTAAATCTTTTGGCTTTCAAGATAGACAATCATATAATCTGAAAATAAAGATAATTTTCTCTTTTATTTTCCAATAGTCATGCTTACTTTTATAACTTAAAGGGAAATATTAAATAAGAGCTACAACTTAAAGGAAACATAAAGAAAAATATTAGCCAACCTAATTACAGTTTTTAGAAAAATATTAAAGAAGAGTTGTGAAATATGGGCATATTCATACAATGCAGTATTATTAGGCCATAAAGGGTGATGAAGTACTGATACCTACTAGACATGGGCATACCTTGAAAATACTAAGCAAAAGAAGCTGGTCACAAAAGGCCAAGTATTATATGATAACATTTATATGAAAATCCAGAGTAGGTAAATCTAAAGAGACAGAAAATAGATTAATTGTTGTTTAGGGCTGGACGGAGGAGACATGTGGAGATGAGGGTGGGGAGTGATAGCCACTGAGTACAGGATTTCTCTCTGAGGTGACAAAAATTGACAAATTTACTGTGCTGTTGGTTGCACATATCTATGAATATATTAAAAATCACTGAATTGTACACCTAAAATGGATGAATTGTATGATATGTATATATCAATAAAGCTATTTTTAAAAAGGAATTGTGATGCCTTGCACCTTTGTCTCGTCCCTAATGATTAAGGAAAATATTCCAGCTATCTTCAGTTTTGTAGGATTTTGGTTACCACGTTTGTATATAGGAAGGGTTATATAGGAAGGGTGCTGGAAGACCCAAAACCACATTTCCCAGATGCTCTCACTTTTGGTCTGCCAATGGAAAAGCACTGGTGGAAGATGAGAAAAGTGGAAGGAACCCTCTTGCTACTTACGGTTTCTGATGGCCTATCTGGTGGCAGCAGCAGCGAGAACAGTGTCAGCTTGCAGCAATGGCAACAACAATACCAGCAGTGACTGTGGCAATGGCCAAGAGCAGTGACAACAGTGGGTGGGGGGTGCAGGCTCCTGAGTCCTGCGTAGCAGCTGACCAAAAAGCAGGAGCCTCTGTCTGCTTTACTGTCATTCCCTTGAGTGCTGGGAAACATCTCCCTCAAGCCCAAGGATACTCGTCATTCGCTGCAGTTACTGTTTTTCGTGACCTTACCTACCTCCCATCCTTTCATTATGCTTGTAATCAATTCTCATATCAAATTTCTTTTGTTTTACATATCTAGAGTGGTTTCCCTTTTTTTTTTCTTTGAAAGAACCCTAACTGCTTGAGATAGTAAGGTAATTTTTTCCATTCAAATTTTAACAGTAGTTCTTATCAGAATGGATGTTGAATTATAGTGAATTTTTTAAGGGGCACCTGGGTGGCTCAGTGGGTTAGGGCCTCTGCCTTCAGCTTGGGTCATGATCCCAGAGTCCTGGGATTAAGCCCTGAGTCAGGCTCTCTGCTCCGCGGGGAGCCTGCTTCCTCCTCTCTCTGTCTGCCTCTCTGCCTACTTGTGATCTCTGTCAAATAAATAAATAAAATCTTTAAAAAAAAAAAGATTTATAGTGAATTTTTTTAAATCTGTTCAGAGGATTCTATTGCTTTTCTCTGTGGATATACTGATGAAATTAATTACATGAAGAGATTTCCTTTTTTTTTTTAATAGATTCTATTTATTTATTTGACGGAGAGAGACACAGCAAGAGGGGGAACACAAGTAACGGGCAGTGGAAGAGAGAGAAGCAGACCTCCTGCCAAGCAGGGAGCCCATTGCAGGGCTCAATCCCAGGACCCTGGGATCATGACCTGAGCCAAAAGCAGATGCTGAACAATTGAGCCACCCAGGCACCCCAAGAGATTTCCTAATATTGAATTATTTCTACATCTTAGTGTGTTTTCCCAAGAGCAGAGCTAGATGCAGGTATGTTGGTATAGGTAGTCTACTTGAGTAGACCAGAAAACTGGAGTGAGGGTGTGTGGAGACTGAGACAGGGAAGGAGAAGAAAATAAAGGGTGCATTGATAAGCTGATGACTACTGAGGACAACTGGGGTTCAACTTCTTTCGAGTTACCTCAGAGGAATTGTGTACAATGAACCTTGTAATTCAACCTCATTGAGTTTTAATCCCAGCGGTTGACAGCTATCTCTGGAGGCATAAACTCCTCCACCCCTCTGGGCTGCACCTGCCTGTAGACAGCTTGAGCCCCAAGGGTGGGAGATGCTCTGGGGGCACGAGAGCTGAGGATTGACTCTGGCGGAAGTCAGATGTGGGTGGGGCATCCTCAACATTTGTATTTCAGAATAAACCTTAGTCCTGCTTCTTTGTTTATCTAATCTGATACTTTTGTATCAAGCTAGTTTTATACATGGTTTTCTTTAAGCATCAGAGTTATTTAAAAAATCCAATTGTGAAGTGTTGAAGTATTTAAAACAGTGTTTCTTTCAGGAAAGTTTTCAGGAATTGCATGTAAGACTTTGGATCCAGTGCTGCATTGGAGGCAAGCCTCTGATGACCTTCAAGATGTGCCTTCCTTTGCTTCATTTTATTATTATTAATTTAAATTCAATTAATTAACATATAATGTATTATTAGTTTCAGAAGTAGAGTTCAGGGATTCATCAGTCTTATATAATACCCAGTGCTCATTATAACACATACCCTTCCCAATGTCTATGACCCAGTTCCCCCATTCCTCCACCCCATCCCCCCAGCAACTCTCAGTTTGTTTCCTGTGATTAAGAGTCTCTTATGGGGGCGCCTGGGTGGCTCAGTGGGTTAAGCCTCTGCCTTCGGCTCGGGTGATGATCTTGGGGTCCTGGGATGGATGCCCACATCAGGCTCTCTGCTCAGTGTAGAGCCTGCTTACCCCCTCTCTCTCTGCCTGCCTCTCTGCCTACTTGTGACCTCTCTCTCTCTGTCAAATAAATAAATAAAATCTTTTTAAAAAAATGTTTAAAAAAATAAGAGTCTCTTATGGTTTGTCTCCCTTTCTGGTTTCATCTTGTTTCATTTTTTCCTCTCTTCCCCTATGATCATCTGCATTTTTTTCTTAAATTCGCATATCAGTGAGATCATATGATAATTATCTTTCTCTGATGGACTTATTTCACTTAGCATAATACCCTCTAGTATCATCTATGTCATTGAAAATGGTAAGATTTCATATTTTTTGATGACTTCATTATATTCCATTGTGTATATATAAATATAAATTTTATAAAAATTATATTGTGATTATGTAAGATTATATAAGATGTGATTGTATAAAATTATATGTATTATATAATCACATCTTATATAATCTTATATATATATACATATATATATATATTCCAATTTTATATAATAAAATCTTCTTTATCCAGTCACTTGTTGATGGACATCTTGGCTCTTTCCACAGTTTGGCTATTGTGGACATTGCTGCTATAAACAATGGGGTTAGGTGCCCCTTTAGATCACTACATTTGCAACTGTACGGTAAATACCTAGTAGTATGATTGCTGGGTCATAGGATAGCTCTATTTTCAGCTTTTTGAGGAACTTCCATAATGGAACCTCCATTCCAGAATGGCTGCACCAGCTTGCATTCCCACAAGAGTGTAGGAGGGTTCCCCTTTCTCGGCATCCTCCCCAACATGTTGTTTCCTGACTTGTTAATTTTAGCCATTCTGACTGGTGTGAGGTGGTATCTCATTGTGGTTTGGGTTTGTATTTCCCTGATGCTGAGTGATGTTGAACACTTTTATATGTGTCTATTGGTCACTTGGATGTCTTCTTTGCAGAAATATCTGTTCATGTCTTCTGCTCATTTCTTGATTGGATTATTTGTTCTTTGGATGTTGAGTTTGATAAATTCTTTCCATATTTTGGATACTAGCCCTTTATCTGATATGTCATTGGCAAGTATCTTCTCCCATTCTGTTCAGTTGTCTTTTGGTTTTGTTGACTATTTCCTTTGTTGTGCAAAAGCTTTTTATCCTGATGAAGACCCAATAGTTCATTTTTGGCTTTGTTTCCCTTGCCTTTGAAGACATGTCTAGCAAGAAGTTGCTGTGGCCAAGGTCAAAGAGGTTGCTGCCTGTGTTCTCTTTTAGGATTTTGATGGATTCCTGTCTCACATTTAAGTCTTTCATACATTTTGAATCTATTTTTGTGTATGATGTAAGGAAATGGTCCAGTTTCATTCTTCCGCATGTGGCTGTAATCAGCTATGGAATCAGGACGTGATGCACTAGTTTTATTTATGGAAACCAGCATGATTGGCCAAATGACCAGAACTCTGCTTTTACAATTAATGTAAAAATGAAACCACAAAGCAAAATTTTTATCAGGTTTCTATATAGATAGATATAGCTGTAGATCACAGACATAGATATGGATTTTTAAATATGTTCATCTCTGTCAAGGAAAAGAATGTTGAAAAGTACCCAAAGATCTCACCCACCAAAAAGTCCACAAAGTACTGGATTTCTCAGTTTACAACATTCACTAAAAACAATTTAATCATTTAACCTCAGTATTTCTGTCAGAGTATATCAGGGCATATAGAATATTCTCTATATATCCTATATAATAAATAGAGAATTATACCCGAGGAAAGAGACAGCAAATGCTAAGGTGGAGGGGTCCCTAAGGCACACAAAAGAGGTTTACATTTGAAGAGAGTTCATTTTTTTGTCATGAAAAACAAATTATTTTAAGATTTCACATGAGATGTTTTGACTTTCCCTTCTGTGCAAACCATTTTTCTCAAATAATTTACCTAATAGACATGAAAAACTGCTATCAAGCCTTTTCTCCTCCAGTTGCAGCAGTGAGCAAATTATTTTACATCAGCTGCTGACAACTAGTATCCCTCTCAGGGGCACATAATGAGAGAACTGTCAGGCATGATGAGTGTCCAGTATGGAAATATTTAATTAATGAGCTCTTATCTTGCCTCTAGGTAATTCTTCACAGTCCTAAGGATATATAAGGAGCACCCTCTGATCAGTCCAGGGAATTAAAAAGAAAAAAAAAAAACAGTTGCTGCTGAAAGAAGTGCAGTTTTCATCTTTTTAAGTCCAATTTATCTATACAATGTCATGAAAATGATGGTTCTAGGATAGCAGAAAAACTGAGGTAGAGTGAAGAGGACTCTGTGCCCGAGGAGGTAGCAAACCTCCCAAGGAAGACATTGGACATTTTCACACCCTATTCTTATGATTTAACAGGTACATGTAATTTAAAGAAATTAAAGAGCTGCCCTTCTCACTGAGGTGACCCCAAATGTCACTATCTGATGTATAGATGGGCAGATTTGAGAGAACACAAATGCAACCTTCTGTCAGAGAGACAGTGGGGTAATGTCTGTTTGCCAGTGATCTAGAAACAAGCTAAGGAAGGCGTCCTGAGGATCTACATTTCATATGTAGACTGGAACCAAACCTTCCTGTTTTCAGCCCCCACATCATCTAGTGTTCCTTATTTTAGAGTCTCTCTGATCTTATTTCTTCATTTTTTAAAGCTTTGAGTTAAATTCCAGTGCAGTTACCATACAGGGTCATATTAGTGTTGGGTGTAAAACCGAGTGAGTCAAGGCTTCCACACATCACCCAGCGGTCATTACATCACAAGCACCCTCGTTAATCCCCATCCCCTAGTTCAGCCATCCCCCTACCTACCTCCTCTCTTGAGATCATCCGGTTTTTTCTCTATAGTTAAACTCTGCTCTTATTTCTTTAGAAAGAAAAGTCTTTCCTTCTCCTATGGGCTGTGTTTGAGGAGCTAGAATTGAGATCTGGCTGTGCGGAAAGTGAAGAGGAACCTGCTCTCTACAGAAAGTCCAGAAGGTCCCACATCGCTGGGTGGAGGCACCCAGAGATGAAAAAGAAGCTGCTATTACTCATTGGGATGGAGAAGCAAATGGTAAAAGACCTCTGCAGTTGTCTGGAACTGTTTCTGCCATCTGTGAAGCCGCCCATGCCCGTGGAGATCCTCACCAAACACAGAACATGCCCCACCCCCCCATATCCAGCTTGCCTTGCATTGGCAGAATCTTCCCTTTGATCCTCCAGTTCTTCCAACAACCTCAGAATAAATACTTTGTATTCAAGTTCTTTGGTTTGGGGGGAAAAAAAAATTATGGACTTTTTTTTAACATGCTTAAGATTTGAAGGAGTGCCACAGGATCGAGACTCAGGATCTTCTATTTTAGAGCTTATATTTATATTAAGAAAAAGTCCAACAGAAAGCTACTGTGAGTTCATTTCCAAATCTCTTGGTGGAAGGAACTTCAGAATTTGCTCCTTCAAGCAGCACTTCCACATATTAGGAAACAGCAACCCGGTGTGTGTGAGGTCTACATGCGGTGTGTGTCCCCAGAGCCTGATGGGTGTTCAGGACTCACAGATCTCCGGTATTATTTCTGTGGTCCCTGATTTGGAAACCACCCATCTTCTGGAACTAGAACAATGTCCGGCTGCTCTGGAATGTTGCTTCCTTACATCAAGGCCTTTTTCCTTTTCCTGGAGAATCTTACTCTCTGCTCCTGAGCTTCCTTTGTGTTCACTTTAAGAGCAATGAATAGCACCTTATTCCTAGCAAAAGCTTCTTGCCTTTGGTTTGTTTGCAGACAAAGACTGGGGCTCAGGGCAGGGGGAGGAAGAAAGGGGAGGTGGAGGTACAGGGTGGAATGCCAAAAAAGCATTAGACTAAAACCCAGATCCCTGAACTTCTAACGCAGGGTTTTTGCCTTTAAACTAAGCAGGCAGAGAAAACATTGAAAATAACTAGGCCATGGCCCCTGGCTGGCTCAGTCAGTAGAGCCTGTGACTATTGATCTCTGGGTCTTGAGTTCAATTCCCACTTTTGGTGTACAGCTTACTTAAAAAAAAAAAGTTAGGAGACTTAAAGCAAACTAAGAATTCCCCCATCACCATTGTTCTTTGTCCACCAATCCATAAGAATTTTTCTATTCCGGGTGAAATTAATAGCACATTTAAAGATAGAGTTGACCGTGGTTGTAATAACTCTGAAAAACTCACTCTTCTTGGGATTCTTTTGGTACATTTTTACCATGTATAATAAAACCAAATTGTAGTATCGCTTTTAACTTCACCCAACATTCTAAAAATCCTAAAGATTAGGGACTTACACTTTTTCTTAAAGATTTTATTTATTTATTTGACAGACAGAGATCACAAGTAGGCAGAGAGGCAGGCAGAGAGAGAGGAGGAAGCAGGCTCCTCGCTGAGCGGAGAGCCTGATATGGGGCTCGATCCCACGACCCTGGGATCATGACCTGAGCCGAAGGCAGAGGCTTTAACCCACTGAGCCACCCAGGCGCCCTGAGGGCTTACATTTTTGTAATATTCATTTCCACTTAATACATTTAGGATAACATAAGATAGTTTTATTTTTTTTTTTTTTTTTTTTAAGATTATATTTATTTATGAGAGAGAGAGAGCGAGCACAGGCAGACAGAATGGCAGGCAGAGGCAGAGGGAGAAGCAGGCTCCCTGCAGAGCAAGGAGCCCGATGCGGGACTCGATCCCAGGACGCCGGGACCATGACCCGAGCCGAAGGCAGCTGCTCAACCAACTGAGCCACCCAGGCGTCCCAGATAGTTTTATTTTAAATGAAGTCTCCCCTGGTGGAGAATCGAAGTTTTAAATGTATAAGCAGCAAAAGAACATTGTATCTTTATAAACATTACTGAAAACCTCTTTTGAAAAATTATATGCCTAGAGAATTCCATAGCAATACAAAAATACTGCAGATTCCGTGCCTGCTACAAATGGCATCCAGGAGACCATGGCTGGAGTTCAGTTAGTGCTTGTTGGAATGTCACTGTGGTTGGTATTTTGTTTTCACTGGTCATTGTCCATGCCCCACTAGTTGTTAAATATTTTAATATGTCTCCTGGAAGTCCCTCCAAGATCACCTCAGTATCTTTTCTATGCCTAATAATCTTCAGTTAAGAGTTGCAACCACCCTCCTGCCCCAGGAAAGAATTCTCTTTTATATCAATCCTAAATCACTTCTGAGTTAGAACACTTTTAATCACAAGCAACAGAAACTACTCAAATTAGCGTAATTCAAAAGGAAGTTTTTGGCTTGTCTGCCTGAGATGTTCTAGGACAAAGCTGGCGTCCACAACTCAAGGTATGTTAGCAGGTCTGTCTCTCTTATTCTGTTTCTCCCTTCTCCCCCCCTTTTTTCTTCTCTTCAGCATCTCTCAGTGAATAGGCCTCATTGCTTCCTCCTCAAGTCAGGTTTCTCCTAGGTCTGTGATTTGGGGACAGGAGAACAGTTAAGAACCTTCTTTGGCCAAGTCCAGACCACACAGAGGAGGAGTCTGGCCACTCACAGCCAGGCCCAGAGAAGCAGTATCAGCAATTGGTTAGAAATGCAGAATCTCAAACCTCACACCAGACCTACCTTAGCAGAATCCAGATTTTTAATCAAGATCCCCAGGTAATTTGCATGCACATTAGTGGTAAAGAAGCTTTTCCCCTAGGAAAGATGCAGTGGGGGTCTGACGTCATTATAGGAGCAGGGAGGGTGAAGCTACCAAATGTGCACTCCAACACAACTCTGAAAACACAACTGCCTCTTGTTTAGCCTTCAGGGAAAATGAAGAATGGATCATTGTTCTAAATTTAAAGAAACATTTGTAGGTCTCCCTGCTGTTTCCTGTTCTTTATATTTCTTATTCTCCTTTACTCTCACTTTCAACTTTATTTTTTAATGTGAAATTTTATTTTATTTTTATTTATTTATTTTAAAGATTTGACAGAGATCACAAGTAGGCAGAGAGACAGACAGGGGAGGGGGTGAGTGTGGGGGGAAAAGCAGGCTCCCCGCTGAGCACCCTGAGATCATGACCTGAGCTGAAGGCAGAGGCTTAACCCACTGAGCCACGCAGGCGCCCCTCACTTACTACTTTAGAAATTCTTTGCTATCCCAGGATTTTTGTTAGGTAGGAGGAAATCAACACCAGAAGTGTTCCTTTCTGTTTTTGACTCCAACTAAATCGCTGTATTCCCTGCCAACATACCTGCTTCCTACTGCTGGAGGTAGCACAGCCTACAGGTTATCGGCATGGATCAGAAGCCCTACAGGCTGGTTTGAATCCCTTCCTAGCTGTGACACTTAACCTCTCCTAACTTTGTTTTTCTCATCTCTAAAACAGGACTCATCACAACTGTGAATCATTATATGAACTAATGCTTGTACCTGGTATGCAGGTGGGAGCACTCCGTAGGCTTCTGCAATAAATAAATGTTGATTTCTTATTACATATCCCTGAAGCCACTGGTGACTAATGGAAAAAGTGAGCGCTTGGAATATATTTATTACTGGAGTAATTAAATAGCCAAACTTCCCCATTTCATTCACATCTTATTACCATTTCCCATGACTAGTTTCTCCTAAGCACGAGGCTGTGGAACTCTTCTAAACCCGCATCAACCTCACGAGCGGATATTGCCAAGGCTGACATGATACAATCAAGGTTACCGTACCTTTCCCATAATTTAAAAGTTAAAATATAAATCAGCTCATGATCTAGTAGTTGGAAAATCGTTGCGCGCAGAGTGGTTACCACCAAAAAACAATTTGTTACCCTTACGCTTTAATTCAGAACCCAGGAAGTTACAAAGATCTGTTACCTCAGGCAAGTCACTTACCCATTCTACCACCTCTATGGGTTGTGGGGAGGATTAAATGATTAATATATGAGAATTGCTTAGATAATGCCTGGCTCAAAGCAAGTAATCAATAAAGCAGCTACATTATCATGAGGTCTTCCACATATAGGCTGTGGAAGTCAAAAGTTACAGTGACTGTGGCAGGTGACAATGGTCCAGAGTGAGGAAGGTGTCAATGCCTTTTCCCAAACCCCCAGTCAACAGCCCCAACACACACACACATTCCCCTTCACAATCAGAAAGGATCATTAAAGAAAGGAAGAGGGGTGCCTGGGTGGCTCAGTGGGTTAAAGCCTCTGCCTTTGGCTCAGGTCATGATCTCAGGGTCCTGGGATTGAGCCCCACATTGGGCTCTCCACTCAGCAGGGAGCCTGCTTCCCCCTCTCTCTCTGCCTGCCTCTCTGCCTACTTGTGATCTCTCTGTCAAATAAATAAATAAAATCTTTTAAAAATTAAAAAAAAAAGAAAGGAAGAGTAAGAATGACAATTTTTAAATATCACCAAGAAGTCTGATCTGAATTATTTCAGGGCTTTGAACCAACTTATCCTCTACCTAATTTCTCCACCTGAAAAAAATAAGCCCAATTCATTAAGGGTTTTTTTGATGCCCAGGTGAAGGGTGCTGTTAGCAGCGGACAGTATTATAGATTAACAATCTTCCAAACAATAATAAATATTAGTAAATGTTCCAGCTCAAAAAGTCATGGTCTTAGTAGCCTAGAAAATATTGCAGTTTTTTCAAACATTAGTAGCCGGTATTTCTGAAAGCTTGCTCATCAGTACTGTTTACCTTGAGAGCCAGGAAAACGTGTGGACTGTGCAAGTGCGCCATCTGCTGGCCCTAGAGACTCTGGCGGGGCCGCTGGACAAGGACGCCTGTCCCATCCAGCAGGTAGAGGAAAGGACTAGAGCACCAAAATAGCCACCGCTGTTTCCACCAGCTCCCACCCTGGTGCTAAATTATCACAGTAAACACCCTGCTTTTTCAAAAGAAAGTGATTTGTTTAAAAGTGTGTACATGATATTTAAATAAGCTAATTTTGGTGCTTAAATTATCATCCAGGGAGAAAATATCATTTACTGGATCTAGGAAATGCAACGATCCCAAGAAATCATCTGTTCCGAGTGCCTCGCTTTACACATGAGAAAAAAAAAGTGAGGTTTTGAAAGTTACACAACTTTCCCAAGTTACTCAGCTAGCACTGGTAAGTCAGGACCCCCAGGCGGCCGCCTGGACACTTTAGTCCAGCCAGGGACAGTAAAGGAGGGCAGAGAGATGAGCCAAAACGAAGCAAAGTGCCCAGCCAGTTTCCTGAATACATCCTCTTGCTACAGGCACCTTAACTACTGTTTGCAAAGAACCATAACTTCTCATTTTACATCCATACACAAACTATCACTTCTGGTTGCAGCCAAAGGCAAAAGACCCTTTACAGTTTTATTGCACTTATCAGAGAGAGAAAAATAACAGGTAGGGATGCTCTCTCATGTGATTTTTTCACTTCTTGGAAAAAAATCCCAGCGATTTAGCAGTTGAATCACAACGTCTGTCTTGCCATTCAACAGTAGCTGCCAATGTCTTCCCAGGTAGACACCAGAATGCAAGGAAGGGCCTTTTGGGCCAGAAACCATAGACGCACTGCTCTAGCCAGAAAGCAATCTCTTTTGGTTTACACAGGCCAACTATAAAAACCAAGTAACAACGTGTCTTAGTCCAATGGAATTTATTTCCCTGGGCCACCGCTCACCGGACCAGGACCTGTCATTCCATCTGGGCGTGGGTCCGGAGAGACGCTAGTGCCATCCGATAGAGGGCAGTGGTGCACAGACACTCCAGATGGCCCCACCCTGCCCCGCCCTCGACTGCCGGGAGACAAGGGGCCCCAGGGGATACCCTGGCAGCTCTCAGACTGTTCTGAGAGTGGGGCCGACCATTTTTAAAATACCAAAATTCATCTTACAAGCCAATGATCCAACAAGGACAAATAGGAATCATTAATCCTTATTTCCCCCAACTCATGTCTCCAGCTCCACATTCTAGGCGCCACTCCTCCACCCCCCCAAGCCTCCCAAATCAAAGTTCTTTTACAACATGACAGGGACAAACCTTGGATCCATCTGAAAACCAGGCTGACAATTTTCTTGCCACCTAGCAAGACAAAACACACACACACACACACACACACACTAAACAGAATCCAAAAAAAACCCGAAGGGAAATAGCTTCAAGAATCTTGAAAATCATACCAATTTTTGTTTGTAACGTGTGAAATTATTACAAGTATGTTCACCAAGAGGACTATTGATGGATGACTCACAATTTAGCTAAATTCAATGAACCACACACTGTGCCTATCCCAGTAGGTGACTCATGCATTTTTTATTTCAAGTAGCAAGTGTTTGCCAAAAACAGTATTTAAAAAAAGTAATGAAAATTGTTCTGAAAGAGCTCATGAATAGGGTAGGACTACCCACCGACAGCCTCATTTGTGCTCTGACCACTTACATGGGATTTGGTGGGTCTGCTCTAGTCACGCTCACCCAGCAGAGAGCTCACCACAGCAACACGGGCAGGCTGAGGGCGGGTTTCTGCCACTCACCGTGCATGGTTATTCTCCCTCAATACCCAAGCCTTGGGACATGTGGGGGTGCCCCCATAATGTGTATGTTTGGGGTTCCACATAGGTTTTGCTAAAACATATTGAAAATGCATTCAATTCCTATTTCACTTTTAGAGAGCTTACCTTCCCCCTGCACCACCACCTTTTAAATTAAAAAAAAATTTTAAAAAACCCCAATTATCAGGAAAAAATGGAGGGCTGAAGGCCACCCAGAGGAAATAATGAAAAGGACCTCTGGTGATTTAAGGGACAGACATTTTATGCTGATCATGAGTGTCTTCATATGCACCTGCTACTAAGCTACCGCCAAAGCCCTCAGTAAGATTGCCCCTGCCACTGCCCTACTCTGACCAGCCAAAGAAAAGTATATAGCTCCCCCAACCTACTGAATTTCTCTTCCCCAAAACACAGTGAATTTGCTTATCACCCAATAATATGCTTGTAAAGCTCAGAAAGACATTACTGCATATGAATTTGAGTGTTATAATAATATCCAAAGCTTTAAGGTATCTCAGGGAAAAGGATTCTAACCCTTACAAACACTTTTTTTCAAACAAAGTGAGGTTGAAAAGAGACAAAGTTCCTAGTATTTATTCCTAAAAATTACTGTCTTTTTAAATAGCACACAATGACTATTTGTGTATTCATCATTTCAGGCTAATAATCATCAAGTGTGCATTGTCTTTTTTGGAGACACCTTTCCTCTTTCCCTCCCCATGGACATCACTTCCTCCTACGACCAGATTTTTAAAGAGAAGTGCCACAGAAACTTAGTAGGCCCACCAAATTCTTTGCATTCTATGGTCACTCCTTAGTGGTCTTTAATCCCTTGTTGCTTGGCAACATCCATATGATATAATTTCCATCTAGTGGTGAAATCAAGTATTTTTGTTAATATGAAGGTAAGCTGATCTCTATACACCCTACACAGCAAAGGATACTTGAGTGCTGTTTTATCCCTAGCAGGAGGAGAAAAAGAGTTGGGAGAGGCTTTTTCCTTCTATGTTTCTCTTCTCTTCTGCTTATCAACAGCTTCATAACAAACCACTCCAAAACTTAGTAGCCTAAAACAACTACTTATAGTATCTCTTAGAGTTCTGTGGTTTAACTAGGCGCAGCTGAATGGTTATGGTTTTGATCTTCTGTGCAAGTGCAGTCAGATGGCAGCAGCGGCTGGAGTCTTCTGAAAGCCAGAGCAGGGTGGACACCCAAGAAGTCTCCTCTTGGTGCCCAGTGCCTGGCCTGGGATGGCTGGCACATCTGGAGGCTGGTCAGACATCTCTCCTTCCATATGGCTGCCGTGGGCTTCACAACACGGGTTTACAGTGGATAGGGTGAGTGACAGAGTCAGTGAGAATGGGAAGGAATATTTTATCACTGTTTAGAATTGGTTGTGCATGATAATAATAAAAAGCAGACTGATTTTTAGTTGATTTTAAAACGGTTCTTAAATTCTCTATATCCAGTGCATTCCCCTTATTCTCTACATCCTTGGTGGACCTCTCCCACTGTCTTGACACACCACTGCTTCACAGTATGGGTCTCTCTAGATAACTGGACTTTTTGCCTGATGACTGGCTTCCTCCAGAGCTAGTATTCCAAGAGAACAAGCAAAATCTAAAAGCCTTCTTATGACCTAGTCTCAGACGTTCTAGAGTGTCACGTCCACTGCATTCTGCAGGTCAAAAGCAAGTCTCATTGCCATCCTAGAATAACGGGGAGAAGAAGACTGATTGAGTGTATCTACTGGAAAGCAGACCTCTTTGGGGGCCATCTTTGTTGGTTGTTTTTTTTTTTTTAAGATTTTCTTTATTTCTTTATTTGAGAGAGAGTGTGCACACACAAGCAGAGGGAATGGCAGAGGGAAAGGGAGAAGCAGGCTTCCCACGGAGCAGGGAGCCTGATGTGCAACTCAATCCCAGGACCCTGGGATCATGACCTGAGCCAAAGGCAGACACTTAACTGACTGAGCCACCCAGGCGCCCCAGGGGCCATCTTTGGATACAAGCAGCCACATTCTTCATCACCATTTGTACTTCAGAACCACATGATTATTTAATCAAAGCTGGAGTTAATGGATTTCAACCCAAGAACCTACTACAACTTTAAAGGACTTTGCTAGAAGAGATTTTGAATTCAGGATTTTATTGAGCCTTGGAATCTTCCAACGAATTGTCTTTAATTATTTCTTGCTAAGATAATTTTGAGTACATAGGGCCAACCTATTGTCATGACCTCTGAGTCAATCCATTCACTTCACCTTAACCTTAGGCCAAAATTCTTCCAAATGGCTATATTCATAGCTCAGCTCCATTTCTCACATGTGCTCTTTTGAACAACTGGGAACTTTCTAGAGCCATATCACTCCATTAAAATTCAAAATTGCTCACTGAAGTCCTAGGCCAGCTGTGAATAGAATCTTTAGGTTTCCTGAACCCATAAATCATGGCCAACCTAAATGTCAATGACATTAAGTATGTCTTAAAATAGCAATAGTGAACCCTTTCTATGTGCTAGACACTGTTTTCTGTGCTTGGTATATATTAAGTCATCTCGAGCTCATAACAAAGCTATGAGGTAGGAACCATTGTCATTCTTATTTACAGATGAGGACACTGAGGCCCAAAGAGGTTAAGGAATTTGTCTCAGATCCCAAAGTTAGCAAGCAGAAGAACTAACACACTCTGATTCCAGAACCCAAGTTCTTAATAACCACGCTCCACAAATAACAGGGTAGGTATTGCTGGGCAAGAAAGCACACGCATATGATTATGCACCAAATCCTTAAAAAGTTTCTGCATTCAAACAGATCAAGACAAGAATGATACCCAAATAGTAAACAGCAGCTCATGGTATTATAAGTCAGCAAGTTCTAAAATGTGTGCTGATTTAGACTATAAAGTATTGTAGGCATCCAGGTAAGGTCGGAGAAGACACTGGACAGAGCACTTTCTCATTCAGGCAAATCACAAAACGTATGTTTTCTTTTCACACATGCATTGTCATTCCTGACTTTCAGCCCCTTATTACTCCATGATTAATACACAGTGGTCCACTAAAAATCAGACCCGGGGCTTTGTACCACAGCCTGATTTCAGTCGACATCCCTCACAAAGAGCCTTTGCACTGTGAGGATGTCATGAGGCAGTTACAAGGATGAACAACTTTTTTTTCATGTTTAACAAGGGTGTGACTTACTGTCTCAGAGAGCAGTTATCTTGAGGAAGGAAAGCTGAGCCCTCCACTGATTCCTTTACTGAAGAAGCGTGCCTTGGCTCAGAGAATAAAGCACTCTCGTGGGTGTCAGATTCTAAGCTCCGAGTCTGACTCTGACCTTGGGCTGGTCACTTAACTTGCAGAGAGAACAGAGAAATAAAGGTAAAGAACTTATAGGTAAATAACAATGTTGAAAATGCATTGTCTATTCTTCTTTTTTATGCATTGTCCATCATTCTTCAGCACAAAAATGCAAACAGACACTGCATTTGGATGAAAGCAATCCTTTGAGAGCACTGACCCACTCAAAATATTTAAGGAAATTTAAAGACGATTCTGGGTTCCCAACTGAATGTCCTTTAAATTAGAAGCCATACGTATTTTTACCACAAACTGAAAAAATAGCACTAAGGGGAAAATAGCTAGATGTATAACATAGAACAACACTGCTTTGCTGCCTCTGTTGGAAAGATAAAGTATGAGCAATATGATGAAATTAAGTTGATTTATTCTTATCACATCTAATAGGACTACTTGAAGAAAAATCATAAAGTGTCAGCAAATAATGATTCCTACTTCAATGGTAAATAAATATCTGACACAATGATATTAAATTGCTCGAGACTAGACTCTGAGAGCATAAAAAATTACTGCAGATCTTAAACTTTGAGCCCAGAGCCTTTTTTCAAAGAAATGTCTTTTTTTTGGTGGAGATTTAAAAGAGTCAGTTCTATTAATTGAGCCTTCCTTGAAAATGGATTCAGCGAATGCTTCTTATTATTTTCTAAGCACCTCATCAGCCTGGACATTTAACAGTCAAATTCAAAATTCATCAACATCTTTGATTTAATAAGAGCTATCATAAAAACAGAACTTTCAATAGCATATCTTTTGGTGACTTTCAGGAAAATCCCCAGTTATTGAAGAATACATACTATTTTTTTTTAATTTTTTATTTCTTTCCAGCGTAACAGTATTCATTGTTTTTGCACCACACCCAGTGCTCCATGCAATCCGTGCCCTCTCTAATACCCACCACCTGGTTCCCCCAACCTCCCACCCCCTGCCCCTTCAAAACCCTCAGATTGTTTTTCAGAGTCCATAGTCTCTCATGGTTCACCTCCCCTTCCAAGTTCCCTCAACTCCCTTCTCTCCATCTCCCCTTGTCCTCCATGCTATTTGTTATGCTCCACAAATAAGTGAAACCATATGATAATTGACTCTCTCTGCTTGACTTATTTCACTCAACATAATCTCTTCCAGTCCCGACCATGTTGCTACAAAAGTTGGGTATTCATCCTTTCTGATGAAGGCATAATACTCCATAGTGTATATGGACCACATCTTCCTTATCCATTCGTCCATTGAAGGGCATCTTGGTTCTTTCCACAGTTTGGCGACCGTGGCCATTGCTGCTATAAACATTGGGGTACAGATGGCCCTTCTTTTCACTACATCTGTATCTTTGGGGTAAATACCCAGTAGTGCAATTGCAGGGTCATAGGGAAGTTCTATTTTTAATTTCTTGAGGAATCTCCACACTGTTCTCCAAAGTGGCCGCACCAACTTGCATTCTCTCCAACATTGTAAGAGGGTTCCCCTTTCTCCACATCCTCTCCAACACATGTTGTTTCCTGTCTTGCTAATTTTAGCCATTCTAACTGGTGTAAGGTGGTATCTCAATGTGGTTTTAATTTGAATCTCCCTGATGGCTAGTGATGATGAACATTTTTTCATGTGTCTGATAGCCATTTGTATGTCTTCATTGGAGAAGTGTCTGTTCATATCTTCTGCCCATTTTTTGATATGATTGTCTGTTTTGTGTGTGTTGAGTTTGAGTTCTTTATAGATCCTGGATATCAACCTTTTGTCTGTACTGTCATTTGCAAATATCTTCTCCCATTCTGTGGGTTGCCTCTTTGTTTTGTTGACTGTTTCCTTTGCTGTGCAGAAGCTTTTGATCTTGATGAAGTCCCAAAAGTTCATTTTCGCTTTTGTTTCCTTTGCCTTTGGAGACATATCTTGAAAGAAGCTGCTGTGCCTGATATTGAAGAGGTTACTGCCTATGTTCTCCTCTAGGATTCTAATGGATTCCTGTCTCACGTTGAGGTCTTTTATCCATTTCGAGTTTATCTTTGTGTATGGTGTAAGAGAATGGTTGAGTTTCATTCTTCTACATATAGCTGTCCAGTTTTCCCAGCACCATTTATTGAAGAGACTGTCTTTTTTCCACTGTATATTTTTTCCTGTTTTGTCGAAGATTATTTGCCCATAGAGTAGAGGGTCCATATCTGGGCTCTCTACTCTGTTCCACTGGTCTATGTGTCTGTTTTTATGCCAGTACCATGCTGCATACTACTTTTTATTAGCACATTAATTTAACAAAAGTTTGTCTCACATTTTTTAAAGCACTAAGTTATCTCACAAAGAAGAAATTAGAATAAAGTTGCTGCAAAAACAGATAAAAGATTAGGCTGATCACTTAACCTATTAGAATAATTATGTGATTACATCATTATAAGAAACATAATTAAATGTTCTTGATGCCATTAATTGTGTCAGCCCCGTTAATTAAACTAGATGCTAAAAGGAAAATAATTCATTGATCTTTAAAGTTTATAGAACAAAAATCCTTTTATTTCAATTTCCAATAAATATGAAACACTCTAAGTCACAGAGTTCCAATGGTCTTAATGATCTAGTTTGAGTTAAAAGTAGAAGTTCCACTTAAATCCAATCACAGAAAAAAGAAGAAATCACCTTTGGGTTTATTATTATATTTCAATTATCTGGAAGCTGTTAGTTCAGTTACATAATTCCAGGAAAGATTCTAATCACCATGTTACAAAAAACCAAAATTATGTTCATTTTTTCTTTTTTTTAATTTAAATTCAATTAATTAACATATAATATTTGTTTCAGGGTTTCAGGTCTGTGATTCACCACTCTTATATAATACCCAATGCTCATTACAATACATACCCTCCCCAATGTCCATCACCCAGTTACCCCATCCCTCCACCCCTCTCCCCTCCAGCAACCCTCAGTTTATTTCCTGTGATTAAGAGTCTCTTGTAGTTTGTCTCCCTCTCTAGTTTTGTCTTGTTTCATTTTTTCCTCTCTTTCCCTATGATTTTCTGCCTTGTTTCTTAAATTCCACATATCGGTGAGATCATATGATAATTGACTTTCTCTGATTGGCTTATTTCACTTAGCATAATAACCGCTAGTTCCAGCCATGTTGTTGCAAATGGGAAGATTTCATATTTTTGATGGCTGCATAATATTCCATTGTAGATATACACCACATCTTCTTTATCTATTCATCTGTTGATGGACATCTGGGCTATTTCCATAGTTTGGCTATTGTGGACATTGCTGCTATAAACATTGCGGTGCAGTTGCCCCTTCGGATCACATTTCTATCTTTGGGGTAAATACCCAATAGTCCAATTGCTGGGTCACAGTGCAGCTCTATTTTCAGCTTTTTGAGGAACCTCCATACTGTTTTCCAGTTTGGCTGCACAAGCTTGCATTCCCACCAACAGTGTATGAGGGTTCCCCCTTTCTCTGCACCCTCCCCAACATCTGTTGTTTCCTAACTTGTTAATTTTAGCCATCTGACTGGTGTGAGGTGGTATCTCATTGTGGTTTTGATTTGTATTTCCCTGATGCTGAGTGATGTTGAGCACTTTTTCATGTGTCTGTTGGTCATTTGGATGTCTTCTTTGGAGAAAGGTCTGTTCATGCCTTCTGCCCATTTCTTGATTGGAATATTGTTCTTTGGGTGTTGAGTTTGATAAGTTCTTTATAGATTTTGGGTACTAGCCCTTTATCTTATAAGTCACTTGCAAATATCTTCTCCCATTCTGCCAGTAGTCTTTTGGTTTTGTTGACTGTTTCCTTTGCTGTGCAAAAGCTTTTTATCTTGCTGAAGTCCCAATAGTTTATTTTTGCCTTTGTTTCCCTTGCCTTTGAAGACATGTGTACCAAGAATTTGCTGCAGAAGGAGGTGGGGGTCAAAGAGATTGCTGCCTATATTCTCCTCTGGGATTTTGATGGATTTGTCTCACATTTCCATCTTTCATCCATTTTGAGTCTATTTTTGTGCGTGGTATAAGGAAATGGTCCAGTTTCATTCTTCTACATGTGGTTGTCCAATTTTCCCAACATCATTTGTTGAAGATACTGCCTTTCTCCATTGGATATTCTTTCCTATTAAATTGTGTTCTGGTTCAGGCTTAGAATTATTCCATTCATATCTTTAAAAACTACACTTTAGATTTGTCTTTGTGGCCTTTGGCCAGGGATCCAGCATTCTGATGTTTCCCAAGGACTACAGGTCCAGATACACATTGTGGTCTACTAGATGGCACTCCGGAGACACCATGCTTGACCTCTGTTCCTAGATTCACAAGTGACACCTTCTGTGACTCTGAAAGTCCTTTAAAGACATGGCATGACTCTTTCATCTGTAAAGTAAGAATAAATTCACCCATCTTCTTACTAAGAATTAGGGTAAGATTTTGGAGAAAAAAATATAAATTATAATTTCTTCTAATTTGTGGTTCTTTGTAGAGGAAGTAAAGTTCTCTGGGAAAATTAAGGCAGTAGTTTTCACAGTCTTTAAAATACTACAAATAAAGGCTCCAGCAATCTCTTTTAGTTACATTCAAAATTCTGTAAGAATTTATAATAGCCCCAAACTGGAAACAATCCAAATGTCCAGCCACAGGAAGTGGATAAACAGACTGTGGCCTGGTTATATAATGGTATATTACTCAACCTTAAAAAGAATCAACTACCCATAAAACAATGTGGACAAATCTCAAAGACATTAAGCTGAATAAAAAAAGTCAGACTCAAAGAGTATATACTATATAATTCCATTTATATGAAAGCCAAGCATAGGTAATACTAATGGAGATAGAAATGAGATAGTGGTGGGGCACCTGGGTGACTATTGGTTTCAGCTCAGGTCATGATCTCAAGGTCATGATATCGAGCCCCACATCAGGCTCTATGCTCAGTGTAGAGTCTGCTTGAGGTTCCCTCTCCCTCTGCCACTCCACCCCCCCAACCTGTCCTGCTCATGCACATGTCTACACACTCTCTCTCTCTCCTCTAAAAAAAAAGTAAAATCTAAAAAAAAAAAGAAAGAAAGAAAGAAAGAGAAGAGGGAAGAAAAGAAAAGGGAAGAAAAGAAAAGAAATGAGATAGTGGTTGCAGAAGTGAGTAGGATAACTGACCAGAAAAGAGCACAGGAAAATGAGGAGGGATGGTTTATGTCTTGTTTGGGGTGATGGCTACACAGGTTTATACAATTATCAAAACTCACCAATGTGAGCACTTAAAATGTGTGCATTTTATTCTATATTACTTATATGTCAATAAAATAATCTTGTCAAAACAACTCCTATAGGAGTTGCAATTTGCTGAGGACTCTTCCCTACACCATAAGAATTGATTTAGAGTTAATAACAGTATTTACCTCTGGGGAAAAGAAATGGGGACCAGGATTAGAGTTATTGGTCAAAACGGACTCTAGCTTTATCTGTAATATTTTTCATCAGTTTCGCACCTTGCTCTTCTCACTTAATAGATCTAGGAGATCAATTCACATCAGTATATAGGGCTGCCTCATTGCTTCCAAAGGTTATACAATTGTGTCAGCCAGGATTCGATCAGGGAAGCAAAACCATTTAGAGTTATGATATTAGGGATATATTACAGGAATTAGACTTTATATGTTGGGGAGTAGCTGGGGAAGTAAAAAATCCAAGAGGGAGGTGAGATTTCAGAGGAATTGCTAACCAGCCAATTCAAGAAGCCAGGCACATCTTGCTGCCAAAACAGGACCACAAAGGAAAATGGGGGAGAGCCTATGGACAGCTGTTCCTTCTGAGGGTCTGCGGCAAAGCACCAGTCGGGAAGACATGGAACAACAAAAAGGACATAGAGCAAAGTTGGATATGGAGCAAAAAAGAGCAAGGGCTTGCTAAAAACCACCACAACCCCTGGGTCTGTCTGACACTACATCTCACTTCCATGCCCCTAAGAGTCACGATGCTGATCACTTCCATCTTCCAAGGCTTCCACCAATTCCTCTTTTGGCCAATTCTAACTCAGGTATCCTCCAAAAAAGGGTATTCTGGGAAATGTTCTAACTTACCCAGTATTTTTGTAGGACTTTATCATAATTTAATCAGTCACTTATTGATGAACATTTGGGTGGTAACTGATCTTTGCTATTAGAAACAATTCTGTGTGAATATCGTGGTCAGTTGCCATGCACACAAGCAGGAATACATCTGTAGGATACATCCCCAGGCAAGGATTGGTGCAGGTTGATCCAAATGTCCATTCCTGGTCATATGGCCATGGAAGTAGGGCTCCAAACTTGGACCCAGCCTAGTGAGGTCCTTGCTGTTTGAGTCAGAGAGTAGGTATAGGGCTTGCGGCTCCACCAGAACTGCATTGTCCAGTTGAGAGAAAACAATCCCGAAGAGGAAGGTGGACACTGCTTGTACACCAGGGTTTCTCAGCCTTGGCACTATTGACATTTGGGGCTGGATAATTCTTTGATTCCACACAAAAATATCTTCTGGAGAATGAAATCAATACCTATTGAGAACCCCTGGGGAAACAAGTTCCCTCCATAAAATGCTTTTGTTGCAAAAGATAACGGTTATTTAGCATGAAATGCAAAGGAAAATTTAGAAGTAGAGCTATATCCCTCTGCATAGTAAGGGAAGAATGAGCTGGTATTTGAGAGTGACAGCCTGGGTATAAAGAGGGCAAGGATACTGGACAGAGAAAAAAGTAACTGAGGGACAGAGTCTGAGAGAAAGAAGTTCCCAAGACAGGAAAGTACATACGATCAAGAGATGGAAGGGTGCCTGGGTGGCTCAGTCGGTTGGGCACCTGTCTTCGGCTCAGGTCAAGAGCCCAGGTCCTGGAATGGAGCCCCATGTTGGGCTCCCTGCTCAGCAGGGAGTCTGTTTCTTGTTCTCCTCTGCCTTTCAACTTTGCTTGTGGTCTCACTCTCAGGTAAATAAATAAAATTTTTTTAAAAAGAGAGAGAGAGATGGAGTATGCCCAAGGAGGAGCACTTTGTAAACACTTACATTTTAATTTTCCCCTGGACTCTGAGAACAATCATTGTAAATATTGTATTCATTTTTTTCCTTAATTCATAATCCTCCCTTTTACACCCAGATCTTCAGGAAAATTTCTCTACACACAGCTGCCTTATTTCTATCAGTGGTACTCTGGGGAAAAGAAGAAAGAGGGTAGTGTCGAGATGAAGAGAGAGGATAACGAATGCCTAGACATGATGCTGCCAGGCACTAGGATTCAGATTCCACACAAACACCTCCAGGAAATCACAGAAATGTTGCGGATGAGACACACTGGACTCCCATGTCGCATGGAATGGGGTGTTGAGCCATTTTAAGTGGATGTTAAAGGAAAGGCTGGCCACAGGAGGTGGGTGAACTTGGAAACACATTACATATCATCATATACATAAACAGAGATCTGGAAAGGTGTAGAGAGTTAAAAGCATGGACTCTGGAGTCAGACTGTGTTTGAATCTCAACTGTCACATAGAACTATGTACCTTTGTGCAATTTATGAGAGCCTCTGAGACTCCATATCCTTCCCTGTCAATAAAGACACAGTATCTACCCTTGTAAGGTTGTTAGGAGGATTCAATGAGGTACAGCTGTAAGTGTTCAGATAAGTGCTTAGCATATAGTAACTGCCCTACAAGGACTTGTGACATAAAATAAATCCATATACATCGAATTGTTAACAATGATTATTTCTAGGGATTAGGATTATGGGGGCAGATTTGAATTGTCTACATTTAATATTCATTTCTGAATTGTTTAAAGTTTTCTACGATGATATCGTGTTACTTATAAGATCAGGAAAATCAATAAAAAGATTTCCATTTAGGAAAAATGCAACCCATTATCTTCACAGGCATTATCTTCACAGTAAGCTTCATGAACCCTTTCTTTTCTACAATAAATGGTCCCATAATCAACTTATTGTAAAATTTTCTGTTGAAATACAATACCTGTGTTTTTAAGTTCAAATCTGGACATGTGTCCAGTTCAAGATCTATCTATCATCAGAAGACAAATAAGACTAATGAACACATTTGTTTGGATTCTACTTCTGTTTCTAGAATCTGTTACCTTCATAGGACTCATTAGTGTTTGCTTGTAAAAGATAATATGCTTGAATCATACAAATCTTGCATTTCTTAAATAGGGACCCAGATTCATTCATTATTGGTGAATAATTAAAATTACTATCAACTGTAATATTCTTCCTTAAAATACACTATGGGGGTTGACAGAACTGCAAATAGAGGACTCTGCCCTGTTGCTCCCATTTGGACACAATAAAGATGCGAAATGTTCACATTTGGAGATGTTTCCAAATCACTATGCAGCTCCAAGTACCTCTTTGACGTTTTATACAGGTTAAGCTTGGTTCAAGCTAGCATCAAATCCACAGAGATTTGTTATACTTTCGCCCTGTGTAAGGACTATAGCTAGAGCTTCCCAGAATTTAAAGACACGCATGCTATTGTTTCTGGCTCCTGGGTGGCTTACAGTTTCCTTGTGAGGGCCACACAGGTTCCTTGGCTAGTAGCAGCAGAGGAGAGGGAGGGGAGGGAGGAGGACTTGTATTAGGAGACTCAGATTTCCTGAGTTTGCCCATTGCAAACACCATTAGTCAGCCTTTTCTTTTCCTTTCTTTCTGTAACTCAAGCTAATCAATTCCAGAAGCAAAAATAGCCCCACTACCCAGGCAAGTGTGGGGCCCAGAAAACACTCTGGCAGTTTTTTTTTCCCAAGGTTCAGAGAATGAAGAGCTCTGCAGTTTATATGATGGGGACTATGGAACATCTAGAACAGAATTCCCAACCTTGGATTTAGGACCAGTAAGAGACACAAGGAGTATTAAACAAAGCAAGGATAAAATGCTACCCCAAATTAGCCTGACCAATACATTAGGAGCCCTCACTCAGCCATTTATACCCATCTTCTGGCAAAGACATCCTCCATCATTTTGGTAATGACTGCTCCCCTCCCCACTCCAGCCATATGGTTACAATGGGAGCCGGTATGCTCTGATACCATCCAGTCCTTGTCACAGCTGATTGGTCCAAGGGTGGGCAACCCCCTGAAATGGCCAATTGCAGTTCTTCTCCAGTATTTTTTTGAAATGGATCTCGGAAAAATGCCAGTCTGTCTCCTTGTTGGAAAAGAAGCTGTAAAATGGGAAAGTGTTAAATAAGAAGTCAATAATCCTATTAACTGCCCAGGAGAGAGAACTGGTCAGCAGTGGGGGAAAATAAAGCCAGCATCAAGGGAAGTGGAAACCAAAAAAGAGAACCTTCTTCTGATTTGGTCACCCAACTCTTCTTCCAATTATAGCAATTCCCCCAAGATCTTTCCATTAAACCCTCCTTTTTGCTAAAGTAGTTGAACATGGATTTCAGACACCTGTCTAAAGTGTACCAACTCAAATACATTTTTCCCAGCACACATAAGTTATGGGGTCATCCTTAAACATGGCTTGGGTACAACCACCCTATTTTTTGACAGAACAAATTCAGACTGATACTGATATTCTATGAGCTTGATGTCATAATGGAGTTCTCTAATTAGTGGAGGTTTCATACCAAGGTGGTGTGATAGATTTTAATACCTGGGCTATTAGATCACTTTGATGGAAAGACTCTGAATCTGATATTTCTTCTTCTTATCTTTCATCAACATTGCCTCTTACGTATTAGGTGACAAGTGGTAAATTTCAGGAATACTTTGGCGAATGTCATTTTCCCACTGTAAATTATCCTGTATGTAAATAACTTGTGGTCAGATTTCAGAGTGTCAGAGAACTGAAAGAAATCTTCTACTTTTGTAGATCATTTGTTGGAAGCCATCTTAAGTTTGGTAAAAATCTCAAGTAATCAGGTATGTGTACGCAATCAGTGCAACCTCTTTAGAATGCTTCTAAATTACCACCATCAATCCAAAAAGCAGTAACACCATTTTCAGTAGTATACAATATTATTACAAAATACTATTCGGTACTGTTCCTATACTCTCACAACTAGTTTGGGAACTCTAAAGTCTCCTCTTACTCAGTCCTTTAGGATAGAGATCAATATGCTTTCTTATAAAAGGAACCATAACAATATTAAAACAAAACGGTAGTGTAAATAATAAACCATGCAACCTCATTTTCTTTGTGAAATAAGTGATTACAGTATTGCTGATTACCTGCAGAGGCAAAATGCTACCAGTGGCAAAGGCAGTAAATTAACTGGGGTTCACTGGCATACTTTCAAGAATTTAGAATGACTCATGGAATGAGTGTTAATGGAATGAAAACCTCCATTCCATCTACTCAGCACGCGGCAAGCCAATCTAACGTTTTTCCCTAAAGCAACGAATGTGACAGTCAGGTATTAACACAGCCCATTATTTCCTTTCATCCTGGAAGAAGCAGGAGCCTTGAGAAACAAGATCTAGGGAAGCCTTAAGATCTTATTTTCACTTTTATGAGATTTCCTAAACCTGCACAACGTGTTTGAAAGTCAGGATCAAACCGTCAACATAGGTAAGCACAGGGAGCATCTAAGGAAGAAACTGCATGATAGTACATGAATATTTATCGGGAGACCCCCATGGACAAAGCTCTGGGCTGGAAACTCTGAACCTTATTACCTCGTTATATAACTCTATATAGTTTACAACTATACAACTATAAACAACTATGAAATGGCTAGAAAAGGCGGTATGAGAACATAATTAAAACTGATCTGTGTAGTGTGCATCCAACTCCACGCTACTCCAAGTGCATCCGCACAACCAACAGTTATCAGTACGACCTGCCTGGGAACGTATTAGAAATACAGAATCTCAAGCTTTACCCCAGACCTTCGAAATCAGAGCTGCATTTGGATAATATCCCCATTTGTATGTTAAAGTCTGAGAATCACTGATTTCACCAACTCCCTTGCCTTATAATTGAGGAAAATAAGGCTCAGGGAGGTGAAGTGATGTGTCGTCACCAAACAGCTAGTTAGGGACCCAGCTGGGACTCCCAGGTCTCCTCGCTGGCAGGCCAATGGAACTCAGGGTACTGCAGGATTTCAGACAAGAGGAAGTTAAGTGTGTTTCATTCCCTCAAATGACCATTGATTGTTCCCATCATCTCCATTCAGAGCACACACAGAGGGCCTGAGTGAACCCAATCACTCAGCCTCCTCCCGAAACCCCCTGCATGCCAGGCTCACAGCAGCCTCCTTCTCCAGCTGGCACTCGAGCCTCAGCCCTCCCTGCAGGGACCTCCCCCTGCACAGGTCCCAGTTCTAACCTTTTCCCCGAGGCCCAGCTGAACAACTAGCTACTTCGTGAAGCCTTTTTCAGTGACCCCAATCCCCTTTAGTCTCTCCCTTCCTAATTTAGGTTTGCTCCTATATTCTGTAGAGTACATCTTGGTTCCCTATTACAGCCCATTACAACAGCGTTTTCTAATTTTCCACACCACACATATTGGTAAACACCTTCATAACGATAATATAGATGCAATCTTTTTCTCTATTGCCCTTTTCAGAAACTGGATCCGTGTCTCCTCTCCTAACTAGTTTGTTTTCATTTTATTGTAATAGACTATCATAATACAAGGCACAAAAATAATTTTAAACTCTTAATGATGGAAGGGACCTAGGTTTTTCCCAATGCAGGGACCCTCACTAAAACATCCCTGAGACAGTCATTGAGTTTCACATGCATCCTTTCTGTGTTAGGAATTTTCTACATTTTTAGGGCAGCATTTTTTTTTTTATTCTGAATACCTTCATCTGTTCGAATATTTGAGGATGAAGTCTACTTTCCTCTGACTTGAAGCATGTGTCGTCCGTGCTGCCAGGTACTTTAGAACAGGTCAGATATATCTTCCACAAGAAAGTGCTTCAAGGATACCAACTAATTGGCCAGAAGTGATTCGGTAACACAAGCCAGGCATAGCAGTTAGAAGCAAGAAAAATCTTTTCATTCCAAAACAGTATCCTGCATTTTCTGCTTCTATACTTCTTAACGACTTCATGCTACCAGTAGATTTGCTTTGAATCCCTACTATGTGCTGGTCTCTACGAAGGATGTGTATTTCTGGGACTTTATGGGACAGAGGAAGATCAAGGGATCACACACATCTCTGACACAATGCAGAGTGGAAACAATTTCACAGTGGAAGCCTGAGGCCATTCGATTCCACTTTTCATTTCATCCAGGTCTTCTTAAACCGTCAAGTATAAACCCCTCTAGTCATTGCTTCTCTCCCGTCCTTCTATCCTGATTTGGTTCTGTCTTTCTCCCTGGGCAAGTGATTTTCTCATAGCTTCCCTCCTAGATAACTCTTTCCACAATGCATCCTAGAATTCCAACTCCAAAGTAAATAAATTCCCCTGACCCCTCAGTCCTTTCCCAGAACTCTCTCTCTACCTGCCTGCTAAAACTGCCACTGAGGACGCTGCCTCCTCTCTTTATCAAAGTGAAGGCTGCTCATTTTCCCCTACCACAGAGTCAGGGAAGGAGAGCTTGCTATCTTGAAGCCTCCTGATGGCCTTCCAGATTAATCACTTGTGCATTCATTGTCTCGTTCGCTCAGTAGATAATGAGTGTCTCCTATGTTTGAGACACACCCGGGCCCTTTACCCAGGGTACAAACACCTCTTTTAAGGTTACTACAATCTAGTTATAAGAATCCCTACAGAGTCATGTGACGAGTTCCTCGCTGCTACAGAGACTATTGTTGTTGCTGGACAAGTACAACATTAAGGCAAAAATTGCAGAGTTGACACATTTTCAGCTGGGTTTCTGAGCTCCATTTGCCTTTCTAAGGGAGTGACGACTACTACTACCAAGGATGATTATGACTTCCTCATCTTACTACAGTTTGGGAGGGGCATGGATTCTTCTCTCACAAATTCAAGAGAGTGAAAGATAAACAAAGGAAATTAGTAATGCAAAAGGTTTATAGAGTTCTAGTGTGTTTTATAATGAGATACCAGAGGCCAAAAACTATTCTGAAGATTTATTTCTTCTTTTTGCTTTCTCCTTAATGCTACAAGTTCCAACGAAGCTGATGTTTGCAATATTCCCTCAATGTTTTGAACTAATGGAACCTGAGGACTAAGGGGCAGGATGGAAATATGGGACATTATTTTGGTGGCTTCTGCAAATTTCACAAGGCTGCAAGGGCCAGCTGGCTGTGGAGAAGCCCCCTAGTTGACACCTAGGCCATGTCAATCACTCTCTCTCACCAAGGCTTCCCCACCTTGAGGAGTTTTCCAGATGAACCTCATTAACCAGTCTGCCCTGAAGAGTCTTTTGTCAGCTATACGATACGTTTTTGGCATTGTTTTGTGTTGCATTTTCATCCCCAAGTAAAGCTATCGGCAAACAGTCTAATTCTACCTTTTTATCTACTAAAAAGGCATAAAATCTACACATGTTGAATTGAGACCCCTCGTACTGTTCTCATCAGAATATACAGTTTTAAGAGCAGTGTGCAAAGTCCGTTAGCAGAGGACTCCGTATCATGGAGGCCCCTTTTGACTCACCTGGGGCTCCCCGTAAGGGAACACTTAATAAGCTTTTTTAAAATGGTAATATACTAAAAAGTATTAGAGAATCTAATAGCTTTTCGTTGCATAAACAAATATATAGTTTTAAAGCGGGAAGTTCAAAATTGATGGGTTCTGATACCTTACCTAGGTAGAAAGCGAGCTTTTAAATAGCTTTAGTATACAGGTATATTGGTTGGCATCATAGAGGTGAATCTGAACTTCCAAGCAGGAATGCTTCACATTTCTGAATATCTGAATAAAGGAGTTGTTCAAAGGTATTCACCATACACACACACACTCACATACACACTTTGATCACTGGCAACTTTTCCCTGGATTACTCAGGCTTGAGTCAAGTATGTTCACCCACTCTGCCTTTCACCAGTGCCATCTCTTCATATCCCCGTAACTATCTGGCACAGGGTGAAATCATGATTTAGCAAAGGGGCAAGTGGGAGTGCTATCTCCCCTAATTGCTATTTAAGCGAGACAATAAAAAGGATGAAACAAATTAAATTAGCTAAGAAGCAAGAGCATCCCAATGAACTGGCCAAGATAATCAACTTGGAAAATTAGCTATTAAACCTCCACACATGCTCATTTTCATAATATTTTGTGTGTGCTTGTGAAACGCAACCCCCCATTGAAACTGCCAAGATGAAGGTGCTCTTCAGTTCTCTGAGATAAGTCATTTGCAATTGGCCTTAATGAAGTTGGTAGTGAGATTTGTTGTTAATGCCCTAGTTCATCATTTTCCATTTCAGTGCTAGGCTGTTTTGATTGGGGGAAGGGAAGTACAGAAAAGAGGAGAGCAGTTGACTCAAACTAGTTACTTCTCTGAATTTTTCCACCTGACTATTCTTTCCAAATATGTGCACTTGAGTATGAGTTTGGGGTTGTATTATTATTACCTTTGTGTATCATTGTCATTATCATCATCATTTAAATACCTGATCTTTACTGATTTTCAGGCTACCTTCCAGATATTTTTATATATTTTTATGAGATTCCTATAATTCCTATTTTTAAAATCTTTTCTATCTCATCATCCTGTGTTTCTCAATGTTAGCCCCTCTTATATACAGATCTGCATACTTACAGTTGACTCTTTATTACTCATAGGAGTCATTAAATGACCACAAACAGTAATATAATCTGCAGACAATAAATATCTATGCCTCAAAAAAAAAATCTATGCCTCATTCTACCCTATAATTCTAGTTTTATAGTCCATGGAACTATTATTGGGACACAAAATGGGTAGCCCAATGAGTTTATTTGAGACACTCCTTTTGCATTCCCTTTCTTTTTTCCATTCTTTCTTCCTTCCTTTCTTTTCTGTACATCCACGTTTTTATTTAAATTCCAGTTATTTAACATACAGTGTAATCTCAGTTTCAGGAGTAGAATTTAGTGATTCATCACTTACATATAACACCCAGTGCTCAACACAACAAGTATCCTCCTTAACCCATCACCCACCTAGCCCACCCCCCCAACCACCTCCCCTCCAGCAACCCTCAGTTTGTTCTCTGTAGTTAAAAGTCTGTCTGTTTTATGGTTTGCCTGTCCCTTTTCTCCGTATGTTCATCTATTTTGTTTCTTAAATTCCACATACAAGTGAAATCATACAGTAACTGTCTTTCTCTGACTGACTGATTTCACTTAGCATCATACCCTCTAGCTCCATCCACACAGTTACAAATGGCAAGATTTCATTCTTTTTTATGGATGAGCAATTCTCTCTCTCTCTTTATATATATATATATTATATATATATAATTATATATATATAATATATATAATATATTAGAGTAATAATGGAGTAATATTCCATATATAAAAGACACACATCTTCTTTATCTCTTTATCCATTCAGCAGTCAATGGACATTTGGGCTCTTTCCATAATTTGGCTACTGTTGATAATGCTGCTATAAACATCAGGGTCGTACTCCCTTTCTACTCATTGCTTTGCTAGATCATAACGGCTACTCAAGACAAATCAGGTACTGAAGCATGTAATTGAGATCGAAAACTTTTGAATAAGGAAGAGGAGTAATTAATTCCGAAGATTCACAATCAAGAAATGTGAGAGCTGCTGTCCTGAAGATTAGTTATTCAGATAAGAATGCTTTAATTAAAGATTATGATGGCTAATTTCATGTGTCAACTTGACTAGACTAAGGGATGCCTAGATAGCCAGTAAAACAGTGTTTCTGGGTGTGTCTGTGAGGGTGTTTCTGAAAGATATTAGCATTTGAATCATTTGAGTGAGTAAAGGTTGCTCTCACCATTGCCCATGGGCATCATCCAATCTGTTGAGGGTCTGAATAGAATAAAAAGGCAGAGGAAGGGTGAATTTGCCCTCTGTCCTCCAATATCAGTTCTCCTGATTCTCAGGCCTTTGAATATGGACCAAGACTTATCACCCCACAGTTCTCAGGCCTTCAGACTCAGACTGGGACTGACCACGGTCCACACCCCTGGTTCTGAGGCCTTCCAGTTTGGATTAGAACTACACCTCAGCTTTCCTGTTCTCTAGCTTGCAGACGGCAAATCATGGGACTTCTCAGCCCCCATATCATGTGAGCCAGTCTCTCGTAATAAATCTCTTTCTACATAGTATTGAGAGAGAGAGAGAGAGGGAAAGAGAGAGAGAGGGAGAGAAAAAGAGAAGTACAGATATCCTATTGGTTCTGTTTCTCTGGAAAACCTGATTAATACAAAGATTAAAAACACATCCTTTCTTAATGGTGTATTAGTTATTAGATGTCTACCCATCTTCCTTTTGGTTTATCTTCATAGAGCTTTTTTTTTTCATCAAATATTTGAATCTACCCCCCCCCAAATAGTTTCTATAGCCTTTTCCTTGTATATGTGAATAAGCTGCATTCTGAACTTAGAGCAAGATGAGTCATCTCAGAACTCTCAGACCAGAATTTCAGAGATCTCCTACACATTATGGAGCAGCTTAACAGCAGGGGTTCCACGGGCCTTGGGTTGTGGAAAAATGCAAACTTATGCCTGGCACTGAGAAAGCCAATGTTCAAACGACGTAGTGCTCTGCATATTCAGTCTTATTTATTCTTTATCATCTGAGAAGGGGGAAAAAAAAAAAAAAGGAAGACCAAATGAAGAGGGAAACTCTACATCAAAATGAGAAGATGATACTTCAGGCCGAGTGTCTGGCATTAGTATTAATTTCGGTTAAATAGAAAATGCCTAATGGCATGCAATTAGATTAAAATATATTTTCACTAGAAAGACAAAGAGGTCTTACCCTTTGATGTAGAGATAAATAGGGACTTTGGGTAGATACACAATTGTGGATTAATATTAACTTCCGTACGCATTTTGAAATTCTCTGATGATCAGAGATAGAATGATACATGTCCCTGGCTTACAAGTGTATCAAAACATTTAAAATGACAAGTACATTCGCCCAACTGTCACACCACCAGATGCATTTCTCCTTCATTAGGAATCAGCACAGTAGATGCTCAATAAGACAAACAACTATTAGGAAATTACGAGTTATTGGTATATTATTCTAGATACATTCAAGCTGTTTTGTTGCCTCTGTTAAGTTTCCCCCAAATATTTACTGAGCGCCTGCTATTTCCTAGGGTATGGCATTTATTCTGAGGATACAGTCAGTATAAGGGATGAGTTAGGGCCCCAGCCCTGACAGAGCTCACAGGCGTGAAGTCTGATGACAGACAAGGAAATAACAAGCTGGGAAATGAAGCATGTATGTTGTAAAAGATAAAGTAGAATATTTGTACTTTCAAACAACTTAATCCATTTTGTTCCTATGAGTTGTAGCTCATTCTTCATTATTTGTTAAATCTTACAGTTGCCTTAAAGCAAAAGGGAAACATGATGAGCTATAAACATCTATAGAATCCCAACTATTTTTCAGGAATTTTATTTTTAAAAAATAACGCATCCTTGTCTCAAAGAATCACAGGCCTTAAGAGTCAAAAGAAAACTTGTACTTTAAAAAAAAAGTAAGGGGCGCCTGGGTGGCTCATTGGGTTAAGCCTCTGCCTTCGGCTGAGGGCATGATCTCAGGGTCCCGGGATGGAGGCCCACATCGGGCTCAGCTGGGGCCTGCTTCCCCCTCTCTCTCTGCCTGCCTCTCTGTCTACTTGTGATCTCTGTCAAATAAATAAATAAAATCTTTAAAAAAAAAAAAAAGTAAGACTTAACATTAAAACTAGCATGACAGAGGAAGAAAAGGTAAAGACAAATTTGAGAAACATTAATCTAGGTCACACATTAAATAATATGGGCTTTCATGGTCTCTTCTGGGTACTTGGGGTAGATAAAAGATGGCTGCGAATTCTTTGCCACTCTGTCCACTGAGATGCAGACCCATTCTCCTTGAATCTGGGTGGTCTCTGTCACAATGCTGACCAATAGAATACAGCAGAAATCATGCTATGCTACTCTTCCAGGCCCAGACCATGAGGAACTGGCAGCTTCCACCTCTTGTCTCTTGGAACACTCACTCTTGCCATACAGCCACTGTCCTGTGAGGAAGCCTAAGCAACCCCATGTGGTGAAGAACTGAGGCCCCTGACCAACAGCCCCAGTCAAGCTCCCAGCTGAGAGCCAGTACCAAATTGCCAGCCATATAAGTGACCACGTTGGAAGGGAATCTCCCAGCCCCAATCTAGCTACCTCTGCTGACACCATCTGGAGCAAATGGAAGCTGCCCAGAGGAGCCCCTCCTGAATTCCTGACCCACAGCATTGTGAGTTAAATATAGCTGCCTTCAAGGGTGAGGGTGTCAATTGTTACGTAGTAATAGATCATGAGAACAGAACCTGATCACGATTAATAACATTACCTCTATACGTAAAGTGGTTAAAAGTACAGGTTCTGAAGTCAAACTGCCTGAGATCCAGCTGTGGGACCTCAGACAATTTAATCTCTCAGTGTCTCAGGTCCTTCTTCTACAATATTAGGTTAATTATCACCTAAGTCTTGGGATTTTTTGAAAGAATTAAATGAAACAATTCACATAAAGCACTTAGAAACTGCTTAATGCATAACTAACAGTATTGAGAATTCACTATTATTATTGTGAGAAAATGCTGAATTAGAAACTACTGACTTTTAAATGGACTTTGAGAACACATCTGCTCACAGCTTGGGAGCTTGTCTGTCTATACATCAGAATCTTCAGCTTTACTCTGCTCAGCCTCCCATATAAAGTCATGAGCGTTTCAATGACTGTCTCCCTCACGGTTAATTTGGTATTATCACAAGCTCTTATATTTCATGTACTGTGAAAATATTGTTTCAAGAAATGGTCTGTTCATCAAAACCGTGTATCTCAATGGTGTTAAGTATATAATGACTTTCCACGTTAGCAAGTTAAATCCAGGGTTAATTTAATGTGAGTATCTGAGATTTATTTTATTTTTTCGGGCTCTGTGAATTGAAACATATCTTCCACTTAAATTTTTTCTGTGTTTAGTCAGAACCATTATTCCAACAAGCAGACCTACAGGTCAAACAACAGTTTCCAAAATTCTGAATTGTTTAAACTGAGCAAGAACTCCATCCTCATGAGCATTCTGAGAATTGTTTATATTGCTCTTAAATGTTTCTCAGTTCTGCTGCTGTGAACCTGATAACCTAGCGTTTGCCTTAGGGTACAAAATTAATTTTCGAACAATTCGGCTAGCCATAGCCTGTGAGATTACTTGTGGGGAGAAAATCAAAGGAAAGCTAACAACAATAACAAAAACAAAACCACGGAGACACACAAAACATACAAAAAACCACACATGCAATTTTTTTTTACAAACACAAGTCTGCAAATTGAGGTCTGATTAATAAATCAGTCTCATTAAATTACTATTGTGAATCCAAAAACAATCTCCCCATGAGACATGAGTAGATGTAGAAACATATTTTAAGTTTATTGTTGTCAGGAACTCAGAACAGTATCACATGTCACTTTGTAATACTTTCCTTACAGATCATGAATGGTTTTACTTGAAATATCTTCATTTGTGCATCAGGTTCTTCTAAATGGGAAAATTCCCTGAATATTTGTGCAAAATGAAGGCAAAGAACACTATAAATTGAAATGCAATAAAAGGAATTTATTTCCAAGCCACAGCTTGGAATCATCTGTTTTGAATGTTGCTGGCAAAGAATGCATTCTTGATTAGGCTTTGTTGATAGGCAAAATGTAGAGCACATTTCCAGTTCCCTAAGTCTCTGAGACTCTAGAAATCCAATTCTGAACTACATAAAATAGCTCAGCACAATTCTCCCCTCCCCCTGCCCAAAAAAGCAGTACTCAACAAGGATAGAGCTGACAGCATGTAAGAGAACTAATGATTTCTAGACTGATCTGAATATACATACACATACATATATATACATATATGTATATATACAAACTTTAAAAAAAGATGTTTAAAAATATCATGGGGGAGAACAAGATTAAAAAGTCTTTTTTCATATAATTTAAATTTTACTTGGTTAGTATACAGGCAATATTGCTTTCAGGAGAATTCAGTGTTTCATCACTTACATACAACACCCAGCGCCCATAATAACAAGTGCTCTCCTTTTTTTTTTTTTTTTTTTTTAAAGATTGTACTTATTTATTTGACAGACAGAGATCACAAGTAGGCAGAGAGGCAGGCAGAGAGAGAGGAGGAAGCAGGCTCCCTGCCAAGCAGAGAGCCCGATGTGGGGCTCGATCCCAGGACCCTGGGATCATGACCTGAGCCGAAGGCAGAGGCTTTAACCCACTGAGCCACCTAGGCGCCCAACAAGTGCTCTCCTTAATACCCATCAGCATTCTAGCCCATCATCCACCCACTTTCCTTCATCAACCCTGTTGATGAAGTTTGTTCTCTATTATTAAGAATCTCTTATGGCTTACTTCCTTCTCTCCTTTTTTTTCTTCCCCCCTTCCCATATGTCCATCTGTTTTCTTTCTTAAATTCCACATGTGAGTGAAATCATATGTTATTTGTCTTTCTCTGACTTATTTCACCGAGCATAAAACACTCTAGCTCCATCCATGTGGTTGCAAATGGCGAAAAGGTCTTAATAAGGAGTCTGCCTCTGCCAGTGACAAAGGAAAAAGAGGAAAAATGTGGAAGGACCGAGAGGCCAGTGTTTGGAGAGGGGAACTAGGAAGTATTCATGATCGAATTTTATCATGTGTTATCAGAATTGCTTCTAGAGCAGCTGTGCCAGAAGTTGCTTCCCCTAAAATCTGCAGATATTTTATAAAAGTAAGAATGAGAATGGCTGGAATTAGGCCCCTGTTCCACCACTAGCTAGCTGTATGATTGTTGAAATACCATTTAATATTTTGCATTTGTTTCCCCCGCTATATATGAACGGCAATTACCACGTGCCCTCTATTTGTCCTATTGAAATCCTTGAAATTGAACTAAAATTCCTTGAAAGTCATATGTCACTTAAATGATACAGCTTCATGGTTATCATTTTTGTCATACCCATTCCCAAACCCCATCTAAGGAGTGAACCTTCATGGGCACTGAGGCCCCAGTCTTGTTTCAAGTGCCAGTTCCTTCGCATCTTTTTAGTTCTGCTTCTCCCATTGTGAGCAGGCTCAGAACCCCCCACAAAACCACAGAGAGAGTCACCAGTTTCCTTATTGTTATTGTTGTCATTGACCTTGACCGACAGGTCCTATTCTTGGCAGCCCCCTCCTCTAGGGCTCTACATCTCACAGGACTACAACATTTTTGTCATCAGATTACCTCCAGATACACGGTCCCCTGGCAAACATTAAGTCTAATGAAAACATTACTAAAAGGTATTAAAAGGTGAGCCTGCATGTTTTACATTTCCCCTTGGAGCCTTACTCTTGGTGATTTACATAACTGCTTCAGAATATTCAAAATGCATTTATAAATGTCACCATTTGCAGAGATTATTTGTATATTGCTCTTAATTAACTTCAACTTCAAAATCTAGTTGGCCAGGATCAGGGGTTTTTGTGCATCCTATCTCCTGTCTCACTCAGCACCGGTTTAATTATGTTCCCAGCTTGCTTTCACCTAGATCAAAAGCGGGAGAGAGGACTTGAGAAGGATTATCATAATAAATAAAATACGTTTGCTCGTTCTTTGGTTCCCCATTCTGTGTGTTTTTTTTCAGTTTGTACTGCAGAAATAATGAATGCGCAACATGTCTATTCTACATATGATAATGCATCCAGGATACTGCAGACACTTAAATATTAAAACCACAACTGTGTTATTTAAAAACAGAACCTAGTTTCTAGCACAACATTTTGTCTCAAGAGAATGCAGAACAAATAACTCATAGTATGTTTTTAATGGTCTACACTCTTTCAGAAACCGTAGCAAGAGAAAAGGGTCATCCTAACCATTTACTCATACAATAAGAGTCACACTATTTCTAAGATTGACAAAAATCACAAGATTGAATCATCTATAATCAGAATGAGCAAAGAGAAATGAGAGAGAGGTTAGATTCGTGGAAAAACAAAACTAGCTAGAGGAAACCTCGAGCATATGATTCGATTTTTTGATGCTCACTTGAAAAATTTTCAAACAGCACTGCAAGTACATGGCAAAAACAAGTTAAAGTGCATCTTTCCTCTCCACAACCATTCAACCAAGTCCCTCTCCCCTCTCGTGGTAGCCCTATTCAGAACTTAGCATGCAGATGTTTTCAAAACAGTTTACATACATACATACACTACTTACAAACATACATACACTACTGTGTACATATAATGTTCATAAAATATAATCCTACAAATAATATCTATATGGATATACATATTCATGCATTTACTTAAGGATTTTCCTTTTGATGGTCATTCAGGTTGTTGGATATCCAAACAAAGACACCTTTGGGCATACGTTTAAATATTGTTAGAATATATATTCCTCGGAACTGAATTGCTAGTTCAAAGGATACATTTTAATTTTGGTATCTACAACCAAATTTTTTGCCTTTCAAATAATGACTAAGGCAATTAAACTCTTACTGTGTATGGAAGTGAACATTTTCCTCCATTTATTCACACTGGACACTGCGTCACCTTTCCTATTTTCCAGTATAATTAGGAAGTTATTCTTTATTCTATAATTTCAGTGGAAACTTGCAAAAGAGCAGAGAGAAAGTATATGCTCAGTCTTCTACCTTTTACTAATGGTACCATTAAATGTAGTATCTAAAACCAGGAACGAAATATATAAATCTTTTCTCTGAGCAAAATTTGGTTAAACACACACATGGTTATCTCTAAAATATCCAAAAGAGGGTTGAGTGACACTCTGGAATCCTTAAAAAATACAAAAGAGACATTAGGTGGCAAATAGCAGAAAGCCACAGTTGCTTCTGAAACTTTATATAGTTCAAACCACAAGTTTGGTTCTTGAGAACCTGAGAGTTCTCTAGAGAACTCTCTAGAGAGTTCTAGAGAGTTCTAGAGAAGCTGAGTTTTTCAGATTGGAGATACTTTGGTATTTAAGAGCACTGCCCCTCCACACAAGAAAACCTGCCATGGACAATAAAATATACCATAAAAATGTCATTTATTATGAGGTCTGGTTACAAATAAAAATCCAAACAACTCTATTATTATAACAATTCAACACGATCTCGCCTTATGACACTAACCATGAACAATCTGTCCAGGCTTTGTCTGAGTGGGGACATCATAGCAAGAAAGACATATAACCAACTTCTATGGAAGCTATCTATAAAGCAAAAAGAGTTAAAAAGTGTACATTTGTACATTGTGCTCAGTCGAACAGAATGGAGAGACTGAAAATATACCAACTATACTGTTTAAACATGAATACATTATGTATTCATAATGTATTATAATACATTAAACATATACTGTTTAAACATGAATACATAAATAGGTGAATTATAGAATTATAGAACAAATGGTTTGGGGTGACTTTAGATTTAGATTTAGATTTTCACTTTACACAATTTAAGAAAATAAACTCCTGATAGGTTAGAAACATAAATATGGAAAGATAATACTTTGAAAAATTAGCAGATAGAGAATAGAATGATAGATCCATGGAGAATGTAAACTTTCCTATCCTTGAAATCCAGAAGTCACAAAGGTAAAGCTGACATTCAAATAGGAAAAACTGACCTGTTTTGTTTAATAGAAAACAAAACAAATATAAGTGATGGTAGCATTGCTATTTTTAAGAAAAACATCAAGGCCAACGCTATAAACAGACAATTCATAGAAAGAGTAAATACACCCAAAGGTCATTCTTGCTGGTATTCAAAACAAACTTGAGGCAATGATACTGTTCAGACTGATGTATGTTTTAAAATGTGGCTAAAACTGTTGTATAACCCTTTTGGAAAGCAACGTGACCCTACAAATAAAGAGCCAGTAAACTGCACATACATTTTAATAATAAATACCTTGGAAATTTATCCGAGGAAATAAAACTACGGTTTACTGTGCTTGGTACCTTATATATATTATTTTATTTAATTCAACAAAAGAAAAAAAAAAAAACGTAAGTACAAATATATTCATTGTAATGCTTCCCCCAAAAGGACAAGCATTCTAAATACCAGCCACAGGAGAAAACATGGAAAGTATGGTCCACTGGCACAGAATACACCCATTTAAAAACAAAAACAACAAAAAGCATTTTGAAGCTTAAATAGATGCAATTAGTGATAACATAAAAATCATGTATTTGAGGGAGTTCCAGCTTTCTCCCTTCTCTGTATCTCATAACTTGTACACATTCCTGTATCTTTGTACCTCGTACAAATGTTTCCTTGGACAAATTTGCCCTAGAATCAGAGTTGAGGTCGTGGAGGGAGGGGGCGTGGTGGTACAGGAAGAGAAGCATCCTCTGAGGACACACACTTTGCTGTGGGAGAGAAGCATCCCTATCGGAGGGTTCCTGCTGGAAGGCAGCAAGAAATTACTGAGGGACCAAGAAGGTAAGAGCAAGATAAGAAAAAGCAAGTTCTACTGAGGGTGCAAGAATGAGAAGCTCCCTAGAGTTTCTGAGTGTTGAAAACAGGAGGAAACACTAGACCTCAGCAAGATTTACAGATGTCTAAAGATATCTGCTCTGTTTAATGAAAATCAAGTTTGAAATTCCTTTCTGGGTTCCCCTTTTAAAGATTTTATTTTATTTTATTTTATTTTATTTTATTTTATTTTATAGCACACATGAGAGTGGGGAGGAGGGGCAGAGGGAGAGAGAGAGAATCTAAAGCAGACTCTGTGCTGACCGTGGAGCCTGACGTGGGGCTCAATCGCACAACCCTGAGATCATGACCTGAGCTGAAATCAAGAGTGAGACGCTTCAGGGACTGAGTCACCCAGATGCCCCTGGGTTCCCCTTAAAAAAAAACAAAACAAAACAAAAAAAAAACAAACAAAACAAAACAAAACAAAACAACAGAAAAAAACAAAACCTAGCTTAGGCTACACAAGTTTATGGTTGGTTTTCATTGATACAGAAAATGTTTTTTGTATAACTGCCCCTTGCTTACTGGAAGGAATAGGAAATGGCCCAGGAGTTGCTTGGGAGGAACATTACACTGGTGTGGGGAGCTCATGGGGCATCCCAAATGCCCACATTCTGAGATCTGAGATCTGAGATCTCACATTCTGAGTTTATTGATCAGACACCCTGGCAGTTACCAAAGCTTGGGAACCAAGAACAGATCTGATTGCTTTTCAGTCTGGAGGGGCTAGTGACAAGCAATGGCAAGCACGTGGTGGTCACTGAGAACAATGAGAACACAAAAACAAGTAAAGAGGTTTCCAGACAACGAGCACCTACTGAGGCCTTCCACTAGCAAGACCCAATCCACTCCTTTGATGTGAAGGCAGACGATTAATGATGGAGTATGAAAATGTTAAATATTACCTGTAAAAAAGTCAAGTGGGGAATTTGTAGGGCACCTGGCTGGCTCAGTCAGAAAAGCAGGTAACACGTGGTCTTGGGGTTGTGAGTTCAAGCCCCAAGTTGGGTGTAAAAATAAAACTCAGAGGGTGTGATTTGGCCTTTCTGACATTTTTCATAAATATAAAGATGATTTTAAAAACTCTTTTTAAAATGCTTTTCACAGTAAAAAAATAAAATAAAAGTGCTGCTAGTGACCACACATTTGAGTATGACTTTTATTATGTTTCAGTGAAATGCAGTAGGAAGTTGCACTGGGTAAGATGTTGTCTTCAGCATGGGAAGATAATATATAAAAGTTAACCTTTTGGGGTGCCCGGTTGGCCTTGTCGGTTAAGCCTCTGCCTTTGGCTCAGGTCATGATCCCAGGGTCGGGAGACTTAGTCCCACATGGGGCTCCTTGCTCAACAGGGAGCCTGCTCCTCCCCCTTGTTCTGCCCCTCCCCCTTGCTTGTGCGCTCTCTCTCTCTCTCTCTCTCTCAAATAAATAAAAATCTTTAAAAATAAATAAATAAAAATAAAAGTTAATCTTTCTACATCATAGTTTTCCACAGAGACATGGAACCTTAAGATGAACATTTTTTGCCTCCTATGAAACTAGTTGTTCCTATAATACTGTATTTCAGACTACCTGGGTCATTTGACAATGAGCAGATGAGGTGCCGTGATCGATTCCACTGACAAATTTTCATTGACCATCTCAGATGTACAGGCCTTGAGTGAGGCTCTGCAATAATTTTTCCACTAATTAAGATCACTGTAAAAAAATCACTGTAGATAAATGGGTTTTAATTTTATTTTTTATTTTTATTTTTTCAAGGGTTTTACATTTTAAGATACTACACTATTAGAGTTGATTGCAATTCAGTTGCAAATAATGTTTGCTTAGCTAGGGTAGGAGTACAACCCTCTACGGGGAGGCCACCAGTATCCTTTGTCATGTGAAATGAGTCTGTGCTAGTAGACTTGTGATCACAGTTGTAATTTAATACAATTTTGATCATCTTAAACCTCTTTACCATCAACTTCTAAAATATAAATGGTACTTTTTTCTTATTATGTAATTAGAAAGCATCCACTCATTAATTATTTGTGAATTACCTTAACATTTTAAGTGGTGAAATAATCAGTGGAGGTCATTAAATGATGTCATCACTATGCTGGAGCCTTTACCATACTGTGGAGTGGTAGAACTTATACATCAAGTCTTAGCTGAACATTAGCCCAGGGCACAATTACCTGTTAATGCTCAACAAGTGCTTTCTGGGATCTTTTACTCAACTTGTCAAAAACAGATGGCAAAATACCCCAATCAAGAAAGTTTAAAAGCATTTATCTTAATGAGCAAAAAAATGTATCTGTATATTCATAATTTTTATATAGTTTCCCATTTAGCATCTCAGACCAAATAAAATAATGTATGTTATTTTATAGATTATTGTAAAGCATAGTGTAATAATTTTTTCATTTTAGGCTATACTTAAGGTCATAATTAAGATTCTTTTTTTTTTTTTTTCATAATTAAGATTCTTAAGAATTAACTAAAAATCAGTACCTAAGAATCAGATATACCTAACAGGTATTATCAAGACAAAACAATTCCTAGGACAGAAACAGGAAGAATTAAAACTGGACTTGGTATATTATCCTTAAAGAAAGAACTTGTTGGTTAGGATAGGACACAGGAAAATGAGGTAGCTCTACAGGCAGAGTGCTTCCCTTCCCTTGTATTTTCCTTCCTGCAGGGGTGCCCGGGTGGCTCAGTCAAGCCTCTGTCTTCGGCTCAGGTCATGATCCCAGGGTCCTGGGATAGAGCCCTACCTCAGGTTCCCTGCTCAGCAGGGAGTCTTCTTCTCCCCCTCCTTTCCACTCATTCTCTATCTCTGTCTCTCTCAAATAAATAAACAAAATATTTAAAAATATATTTTCCTCACTGCAGATTAATAAAATTCTGTATCTACACAACTGTCAAAAGTTTGTTTACTCTGACTCCATTGCTGAAAAACTGAACCACTCTTAGTGTACCAAGTCCCATAAGTAAATCAAGCTTTCCACATGTGCACACAAATTTAGTTTCTTGTAGAAGACGGATTCAAATTTTTTCAAAAGGTCTACCATTCTAGATAGGTCTTCAGCAACTTTTTAAGAACCAAGTTTGCTCTGTGTAGAGATGGGTTCCGAGTAAAACTCATTTGCTTTACCTATGGTTTTATACTTAATTGTTTTGTTGAAGTTCTGGGTTAGTTTTATTTGTCTTCTATAACCCTTAATGGAAATTTTAAAAACAGATAAATTACCTTTGTTTCAAAGAAAGTTTTGAAGAACACAGGACCATTCCTTCAGGATAAAGACAGTTAGAAAGAAGGAAACATAATTTTAAAAAAGAAGAAAAGGAAGAAGGAAATTGAAAAAATGCAAAAGAGAATTTTCTGAGTCTCTTGAGGCAGGTCTCTTTAAAACGACTTGCAGAGAATATTAAAAGTAACCACATAAATTAAACACATATCAAAATGCAATAATAATAATAATTTTTAAACTTACTTCTAGATTTCTATTATTGCTAATAATTAAGAACTGACTGTAGTCAGAAGAGCAATAATATTCAAAATGGGTCTCAACAAAAGCCAGAATCAGGGAGCAGGTGGGTGGCTTTATAAATAAAATAAGTTTCATTTATTTACTTGACACAGAGAGAGAGAGACAGTGAGAGAGCGAATACAAGAAGGGGGAGCTGGAGAGGGAGAAGCAGACTCCCCTCTGAGCAGGGAGCCTGATGCGGGGCTCGATCCCTCACCCCAGGACCATGACCTGAGCTGAAGGCAGACGCTTAACCAACTGAGCCACCCAAGCACCCCTAAAAAAAAAAAAAACTTTAAAATAAACAACCAAACAAAAAACAAAACAAAAGCCAGAATCAGACCAGATATTGGAGTCTAAGACACAGCAAACTATTATATACTGACACAAACTGCCAGAGATGATGTGGGAGGACTACATATTTTAGAAAACATGTAGAGATCAGTTGTCACATGATAGAAGAATTCACATTTAGCAAATCAAACGTGTGATCTGTAAAATAAGATTAGCAGAGTTTTTAGGAAATACTTTTAGCCTAAATAATGTTTGGAAAACTAAATGGAGAGTGGCAGGGTTGGGGGGGATGGAATACAAGATGGCAGGGCCAGGTCAGGGGAGAAACAGAGGATTTTGATTCTGGGGGGGAATGGTGAAAGGACACACATTCAATTCTGTTTATAGGTATTCCTTACATTATGAAAATTTGCAGTAAAAAAACCTTATAAAGGAAAACATTAAGAGTAACAAAATAGAGATTGAAATCAATAATGTAAACCATTGAGAAAAAAAGACAAAAAGTGACAGTTAAGGGTAGAAAGAATAAAAAGAATAAATCTTAGAGTAATTTAAATTTAGGAAATATTTGAAATATCAAGAGTAAGAAATAAACTCAGAAATGTAAAAAGGCAAGAATAAGGACTCTATTAATATATTAAAAAGTAACAGATTTCTTAATGTAAGAGAAAAAAGAATTAAAGGTGAAAATAAAAGTGAAGATAGATATGAAGAAGAATTTTTTTTTAAAGATTTTATTTATTTATTTGAGAGAGAGAGGGAGAGCATGAGCTGGGCAGAGGGAGAAGCAGACTCCTCGCTGGGTGCAGAGCCTGATGTGGTGCTGGATCCCACGACCCTGGGATCACAACCCAAGCTTAACACAGACACTTAACTGACTGAGACACCCAGGTGCCGCCAAAGAAGAATTTTAGAAGATAAAATCATGATTCTTAAAAATCACAAATAAAACAAAAACCAAAAAATGGATTGAATATATCCAAACATAAAGTATTCTAAAAACCAGGTCTTTCTAAGTAAGTTATGGCCAATATTTTTAAATTTTTGTTAGAGTTCTTCCAACACACATCAGAGTACAGAGAACAGCAAGGTTAATGCTCATGCCCCCACCAGGCCCTAAAACCAGCAACCTCTAGGTGATCTCATTTCCTCTCAACTTCCCAGTTCCCCTTCCCTCCTTCATCCCTCCTCCTCCTTCCCCCCAGCTCCTCCCACCCTGGATTCCTTGATGAAGTACTCCATCCCACACCCTTTTGCCCTGGGTGGTGTGCTCATCCAAAGATAGTTATGCCCAATTCCCTAAAAGCTTACTCTCCTTTTTTTTTAATTACTTATTTGAGAGAGTGAGAAAGAGAGCACACAAGCAGGGAGAAGGGGAGAGAGAGAGAGAGAAGCAGACTCCATGATGAGCAGGGAACCTGATGTGGGGCTTGAACCCAAGACCCGGGGATCATGACCTGAGCCAAAGGCAGATGCCCAACCCACTGAGTCACCCAAATGTCCCAATGCTCACTCCCTTTTGAGTATTACAAACACGCTCATTCTGGTTCTCAAGACGCCTGTTCTTCATAAAACTCCATTCTTGTCTCCATGTTAAGACCTTCCTTCCACCACACACATTTTTCCACCCCTCTCTGTCCCTTCTTCTCTAGTGCTGGCTAGACTTGGTTCTGGAAGCTGGGTGTGGGAGAAGCTGTGCATCACGTCCTCATACCATTTCTTCCAGTTGCTTATCTTGCAGTGTTGGGCAAGGAGGAAAGAGGAAATGAACCCCTCTCATGTGGGTCGTCACTATTCTCCCTGTTACTGAACCTCACCAGATCACAGTTCTTCTACCTCTGTGGCTAGATTCAAATGCCGGCTCTCTTGTGGGGAGTGCTTGCAGATCTCTGGAGACCTCTGCACAGTGCCGTGACGCGGGACACCTGTCTGAAGTCTGACTTGGGCATCCCCTGTCAGGTCCTGCCTCGCCTCAGCGGTCCACCCATGGCCTTTTGCCTTGAGGGTTCCCTTGCTCAGCTAACAGTCCTCAGGAGTGGCTGGGGAGCAGCAAGCCAGCTCAAGTCTGGCGGCCCTCTATGATGTCCATTTGATCCAACCGATACTCTCAGATCCTTCTGTTGCATGGGAGAAATGCAGGTCACCCCTAACCCAACCCAACCCTTGGCACTTTTTGCAGCTGTGTCATCCTTTTTCCTTCTCAGTTACTCCTGGTGGCTTGGCAATATTCCAACAAAACAGATCACCACTCCCCAACTCAGCAAGGCAGAGAACCATTCCAGAACGGCCAGTTCTATTGGGGTGGAGGACATCCCTGACCATCACCACTGAGGACAGAGGAGGAAAGGGGAAGGGGTGCTGTTACCCCTCCTCCACACAGGCCTCCTGGAAGGAGCTCAGCTCTGCTCTTAGTTTTCTTCTTTATGATTTTATACATATGTTCAAAATTTTTTAAAATGAGCTGTCATAATTAGATTTTTAAAATTAAATCTACCTATCCTTCAAAACTAATTGAAACATAACCCCTTTCATAAAATTTCTTCAATCACTCGTGTAATCAACTGGAAACCTCTCTTTCCTCTGATTTCTTCATTGTTCTTTTGTTCATTCTTAAGACATTTATCACAGATTATCTTGTATTATGGTATTTTTTACATGTTTTATATCACTTATTATATAGGAATTATGCATCCCCTACAGTGCATCCCTTAGCACAGCAACCTGAACAAATAAATACCTCAACAAACACTTTTTAAGAATGAAGAGTATTTTCCGTTTATAGAAAGAAGTACTAAGTAGTTGTCAAGTTTTATGATATCACCAAATCTCAAATATTTATTTCCAATATCCTGTAAGTACAGTCAGTCTCTAGCTGAACTTTATCAAAAGCCACACTTACATGTATAAACCCTACCTGAACAGAAGAGGATTTCGAGTTATAATACAAAAGAAAATTCATGTCTTATTAAAATAATTGAAAACACAAGAGAGAAAAACATTTTTTTTTAAAGTGAAATCTAAACCAACATATGAAGGACTCCTTACAAGAGGAATGAAATAATTACACATACAATTGTTTATTGTATGTTTTCCCAATAAATGATAAGCTCTATGAGTGCAGACATCACTTGCAACTATAAAACCAGCAACTACTCAGTAGTTGGTACATAGAGGCTGTTCCCTAAAATTTGTGAATGAATGAAAGGAAACAATAGACAGACAGATAGATAATAGAGATAGTAGAGGTCTTTTCAAGCACGGGGAATTCCTTATAATACTCAAAGTAAACCTCTGAATCAACGGTCACTGATAAAATAATGGAAGCACACAAAGCTAGACTTAGTCCAGGGAGGCCAGGAAAGGCATAAAAATGCACAAACATCACAAAATCACCAACCAAGTGCCATATCATTCCAGGTTATGCCTAAATTTAGAATTACAGTTAGCACACCCCTAGGGCTAGTCTAAACAACTATGTACCATATTTGGATTCCTTGCTGAAATATTTTATCCTTTTCCCAGAATATCAGGGCATAACATAAACTCTTTAGTTGGGGGCCAGGCATGGTCCCACCAGGTTAAATTTGGGTAAAAGTACACAGAGAGCTTGCTCATTAATGGCTTGCCTTGGCTGAGAAAATAGAAAACGTCATTTTCCAGTGGTGTGTACTTAACCACCTTCACCACCAATAAAATCATATCTTTTCTTTTTTTCCCAAGACCTAAAGGGGTTGGAAGGAGTCAAGCAAAATTCAAATAGTTAGCACCATTTAAAGGTGCTGGAAACTTCAGAACAGTAGTGGACAGCTTGTGAGTCAGACTGAGACATTGGGAACTTTCTAGAAGCCAATTCAAGAGCTGCCAGCTAGGCTTTTCCCTCTACAAATGATGTCACACTTTGCTCCCACATCGCGAAAATTCATCTCCAAGGTCTCAAGAGCTCAAAGGAAAACTAGGTCAGTGCTTCCCGTGCTGTCACATAGCTGAAATGGGAGTGCAAACACAGATAAAAATACCATTGGGTTTGCTTTGAAGCCACTCCGTTAAGTATCAGAAAAATTACAATCTTTGCTTCATGAAGATTTAATATACGGTTCACTAACCAGGTAACTAACTTACTAGGAGATGTGGGGCATATTCTTAGCAGAAGGAGTTGAAAGTGTCTCAGTTCCCTGCCCACACTATGAAGGCACCATGCTGGCTGAGGGTGGTTAACAGACTTGTCCCCAGATGCTCCAAAACAACTAATTCCTTTAACTCATAAGATGTATGTCCGGTTATAGGGGACACTTAGAATAAACTGGAACCAAATACCAGAAAGTATGCTGCACAGAGCACCTGGGGTGACAACCCACAAAATAATCCAGGAAGGTTCATTTTCAACAGCCCCAGTTCAGGTGCCGCTAGCCCAGCTCTCAAATGCATGAGGCCCTTAGAAGATAAGAGAAACAGAGACCATGATGACCTAGCCTCACTCTTAGTAACCTGGAGAGAAAAAGCAAGTCAATGATGGAACATGATGTAAATTGGTCTTAACCAAAATACTGAGGGCTCATGAGGACCTACTGAGAGAACACTTAAAAAACACTTTAAAAAAATCATTGGCAAAGAAAGCAAGACAAGTGTATTCATTTACTCTTTAACTTGACAGCAATAAGTCAAACGTGGATATAAACGTCTCCCTCCTCCTATTCTAATCTTGGCACTGGGTTGAAAATAATGAAAGATAAGAGAAGGGGGGGTGATTTTTTTTTTTTTTAATAGCTTTATCATCACCACATGAGTAGGCCACTTGAGAGAAATGCCTGACCTGAGGCAAGGAGAGAAAGAAACCGTTTATTGGTCAAATACCCACTCTCTGTGAATTCTGGATTATATTCCATCGCGGAGAATCATCCTACACAGGCTGGAAGAGTCACACGGCAAACCCAACCAAAACTCTACTTGACGAAAGAATGTCTATATTTTGCTAAGAGAATCAGATTCCTTATTTCTAAAGTTTTCTCTAAGTGAGATCAGAAGAATCAGAGGATTTGCCATGATCAGATTTAGATATTTCAAGGAGAACCAAGGATCTTAGGCAGAGATTAGACTTGGGGAAGGTAGTAGAGACAAGAGCAGGGAGACCAAATAAGAGACTACTACAATGTTCCAGGAGAGGACAGTGGTGGCTTGGACAAGAGTACCAGAGGTACAAATGGTCACAAGCGGTCAGATCCAGGCTTCATTGTGAAAGTAGAAATACTAACAGGATTTGTCAGTGGATTAGATACAGGGTATAAAAGAAAAGGAGATTTTAAAAATATCTTCATAAGTCTGAATGTCAGGGGAAAAGCAGGGGTTGAAAATATAAATTTAGGTCATCTACATATAGATGATATTTCAAGTCACAAGACCACCTAAAGAGCAAGTTTAGATACACAGAGAGGGGCCTCACTCCAAAATTTGGTGTTAGTAAAATGAGGATACAGCAAATAAAACCGAGAGGGACTAGCAAGTGAGACAGGGAACAAAAAGAAACAACAACAAAACCAAGACACTGTGATTCACTGGAAGCCCAGTGAAGAACGTCTAAGAAATGGGGAATGTCATCTGTGTCAAATGATACTGCTGGGCCCACAATGGTGAAAACTAAGAACTGATCATTGGATTTAGCCACACGGAGGTCACTGGCAACCTTAACAATGAAAAGAAACATTATGAAAAAATATATACATAACATTTATCCCTTTAACAATTTTAAGCATACAATTTAGTGGCAGTAAGTACATGCATACTGCTGTCAACCATCACCACCATCCATCTTCCACACTTGATCTTCCCAAACTGAAACACAGTACCCATTAAGCAATAATGCTCTTCCCACGTTCCCCAGCACCTCGCACTCACCTTTCTACTTTCTGTCTCTATCATTGGGAATATTCTAGTAGCTCATATAAGAGAATCATACAGGATTTGTCCTCTGGTGACTGGCTTATTTCCCCTAGCGTAATGTCATCAGGGTTCATCCATGTTGCAGTCAGAATTTTCTTCCTTTTTAAGACTGAATGATATTCCATTATGTGTACACAACACATTTGGCTTATCCATCATTCATCCATCAATGGATACTTGGATTCCTTCCATCTTTTGGCTGTTATAAACAATGCTCCTATGAAAATATGTGTACAAATATCTGAGGCCCTACATTCAATTCTTTCTGGAATATGCCCAGAAGTGGAATTGATGAATCATATGGTAATTCTATGTTATGCTTTTTTAGGGAATCACTGTACCATTTTCCACAGTGGCCATGCCATTTTATATTCCTATCAATAATGAGCAAGAGTTTCAATTTCTCTACATTCTTGCCAGCATCTGTTATTTTCTCTGGGTTGGATTTATTTATTTATTTATTTATTTATTTATTTATTTATTACTGTATCCATCCTAATGCTAATGGATGTAGACATCGAAAAAAATTTTTAAAGCTTGTTTATCACTGCACAAACTTTTCCTTGGAAATTGCAGAATGATCCATTTTTCCATTTTAACATCTTTCTAGGCAACAATTTGTCCAGGGCAATGACTCCCCAAGGATGCTGACACTGGACATTGATTGGACAAAAGTATCACTCTAAAACAAAAATCTCTTAGTTTCCACATGAAGTAAGGAAAGTTTCCACCTTCAACCTTAAGATATTCATCCATTCAACTAATATTTATTAAATGTCTGCTAGGTACCAGGTACTGTTCTAGGCACTGGGGATGCAGCACTTAGCAATTTTCTTAAGAAAGGGCAGATATATGTACAAATCAATGGTTACCAAACTTCCATCCTCTCCATCCAAAGACCACTGCCTTAGGGTATAATGTTGCTTGGACCACCCAAACCCACTCAAGATTAGTATTATTCCCAATAACTTCTCCAGAAAGAGTTGAAAGGAAAAAATAAAAAAGGCACTGCTACTGATAAGACCCCAATGAGCTTTATCCTACCTATCAGAAATCAATATTTTATTCATAACAAAAGTCAAGGTTTTTAGCAGAATAATACTATTGCAAACATTAATACAAAAGAAAATCAGAGTGTGTAACACTTCATGACCACATTTTGAAAATTAAAGCTTTAAGTTGGATTTATTATACGCTAAGATTTCTTATTTATATTTCTTATATTTGTACCCTCTCATTCATTGGCTCTCCTCCTCACTTTGCACAGCTCTGTGTAAGTCAAGCCCTGTGATTCCCTTCCATATTCCACATAAAGAACCAAAAAAGAGGTTTTATATTGAAAATAATATGATTTAACTGAAATATAATTTAAATGAAATTTTAGGTAAACAGGCCCACATCAAATTCTTTCTAAAAAACTATCTTGGTCTATCGCAATACTCATACACATGAAAGTATTTTTACCTCTTAAGGAATCTTCGTAAAGTAGTTCAAGATTTTCCACATATATGTTATCATCTTATGCATTTATCTCCAACTTCTCTTTTGTATCAGTTTCATTATTCAAAATCATAACTAAGAAATTATAGCCATAGACAAGCTAGAAACCCATTGCAACATAAGATTTAAAACCAACCTCCACAATGACACTCACTAGCATTTAAAGAGTCATTTGTAACTTTGTCTAACCGACACAAACGGGAAGAAATCAATACAACTACATAAAGATTATGCGCATTAAAAAGGTATTAAATAAACTTGAACAAATAAACCGGTTTGATTTGTAAGGTATTGTAATAGGGCTGTGAGGAGCTTTTTCTAATTTTAGTAATTTTTTCAGTATGTTACTTTATAATGTGATAACATTTATAAGTAAACAAAAGCATGGTAATGGATGAGGAGAGTATATGATAGTTTTAAGACTATTAATAGGTAGCTGCATCTTTCCTCCTTCAGTGAAGTGGTAGAACTGTCCTTCTCTGGTGCTTGAGGCTAGCTCGGTCTGCGCTGGCCAATAGTGTTAGCAGCTAGTACGTGCTTCCTCATATTCTCTTTTCCCTCTGCCTTGGCAATGGCCAACGTTCCAGACAGAGGGTATTCCATCAACACAGACAGGTTCTAGCATTAGGACAATAACAACAATGATGTAACACAGCTCACAACTGATCCTTACTGAACATGTGAATGAAAATTAACCCTTTGTAATTTCAAGCTATTAAGATTTAGTACTCATCTGTTACTGCAGTATAACCTAGACTATTCTGACTGCTACGGGGGGAAAACAAGCCAATAAAAAGGAATTTTGAATAAAGAGAGTTTATGTGACTTTCAAAGTTATATAAGTCATCAAGCACAAGGTTAAAACTAGAGGCCAGTTCCAATCCTTCAGACTGAAACCTGACTAATTTGGTTTACCTGAAAAAAACATATATTGTTTCCAGAGGGCAATACAATTTCAAGTTTAAAAAGCCTACCTCACTGTTGTGAAATAAAAGAATGTTCTATGCGTAAGTCTTTTAAGTTACAGAAATAACAAAAGTATCACTTTTGCATAAAAAATAGTATCACAAATAGTGACTTTCTTTTCACCAAGTAAGTTTCCTAACTTTACGCTTAAAAATAAAGCTGGCCTTAATGCTCAATCTTTGGGTGTAAGTTTTGCCTTATCATATTATTATTAATTAGATATAATTTTAAATAAAAATAGTAAATGCTCCATATTTTTAAATAAAAATAGCATTAGTAATGTTAAATAGTAATAGTAAATGCTCCATATTTTTGAGTGGAAATGCTTCCTGGCCAAAAGAATCCTCTGGTATTTTAGGATGCAAAACAAATTCTGTATTAAAAGGCCAGTATATAATAAGATAAAGTGAGAATAAGAAGGTTCAGGTTTGTGCTTCCCAAATACTTATACACTGCCAAAGAATGTCATTAAACCCATACAGACCAGAGTTACACCTTGAAATGGCAGAATGTTGGACTAAGCATGGGTCCACAGAATTCATTTTAATTCAGGAACAAGTAAGTGCCCTTGTAAAAATCTAAAATTTCTCATCCTCTATGTAGGTACAGTTCAGATGAAGGGATATGTTTTATTTTGAGATTTCCCTAGTGATCTTTTGGAGTATTTTCTCAAATTACCTTCAAAATCAGTGAAAAGTATAGCGCCATTTGTCACAAGACGTGCCAGATCAGGCAGTCACAGGAGGAGAAATTAAGGGGGAAAGAAACAGACTAATGTTTCACTTACTGCAAGGTCATTCACATTTAGGCCAAGAACAACCAAGCCCAAGTCACTGTAAAGAAACAAAGACAGTAAATCTTAATAGAAACTGAAAGCTTGAACAAGTTATTGCTGGTCAGATGTGCTACCTCCTGGATCACGGTTTAATCTCTAAACTCTCTACAGATCATATAAACAGACTCCTGAAGTCTGTTTTAGCTCCTTCTAGTCTGATGAAAGTCTGGGACCTGTGGTGTGAATGTATTTGTCTACCAATCACAAAAGGTTTTCAAAGACAGCACTATTAGATTCAGACCTAATGGGCCCATCACGTGTAAGATGTGAGATCTCATCTTAAATATCCCTTCAGCACACACCCACTTAAACACGGCACTTTACTTATATAGTATATCTGAAAATACTTTCCAACTTAGTGCTGAGGAGCACTGAGAATAGATAATTCCCTACCTTATACATGCACAGCTGTATAGATGCCCTTTACACTGAGCATAATTTGGAGGAAAAATCATCCTAGACAGATGTCTGCTCATGGTTTATAAGAGTGTGTGATACCATCTACACTTTTCACAGCTAAACCCTTGAAAACTGGGAGACAGACAAAGGAACCCAAACGTGAAGAGCATTCATTAAAAGATGTAAATAGCCAAGATCCGTGCTGTTTTGTTTCAATCTTCTTTATACTGTTGAAAACAGGAAAACCTCCTGTCATGCAGGCTCTGGGATTCTCAGGGCCCAATAAAGGTTAGTGACATTTTCAATTCATGTTTGTTTTCATTCTTCTAATCATGAACCCCGTGTCAGCCTGAGAAACCAGCTGAGCGTAATCCATAACCTTTTACAAGTGAAACATTAACTCACAGCTCATTCTGATGTCTTTTTAATGTGATACAGAAGCAAAAGCAAAAACACGCATGATATACATGATTTTAAAAACCCCCAAAAAAGCAAAAACACGGTAGCCAAATGGGAAAGTTGGTTGAAACTTTCACAGCACAAAGTTCCACCTACTTTGAGTCAAATATCATTCATCAACACTAACAAACCCTAGCCTAAACTGAGGACAAATATAAGTACACAAACCAGAGTAACGTCCGAATAGATAATCAAGTGGAAATTTCTGAAATTTACAATTTTCCCCTTTGATTTCTCAGGCAATGTTCTTAACCCATAATTTGTATAAATGCATCACTCCTTGGATGAAGGTCTTTTCGGCTAAGTGGATGAGTTTCCGAGCTGATCAAAACACACCGCTGCTTCATCTTCCCCGATACTAATCTCCACTGCTCTACAAGGTGCTCGGCAACATAGACTATTAGGCTCCTATCTAGACTGCAATACATAATACGGGTCCTAATTTTTTGGTCCTAATTTATTGACGGATGCCAATAATCTATCAGACTGAAGTTAGGTCTCCAAAGTCATCTCCGGAGAGATAATGGGTATAATTTCTCCTAGAGAGTACATTCCTAACCAGATAGCTAAGAAACTGGCATTGCCATCACAGTTGTGACTCTTTGTATCAGGGAATTAAGTGGAATGAATGTCAAAGACTTAAGGACACCAAGGAAGCAGCTAATAAGCAGAATCCAGTTGGATTTCACAATAGAGCAGCACTAGACCCGAGTCATCAACTCTCCAATATGCGGAGAAGAAAAAGATCCACACTTACAACAAGTGCCAGTTTTCTATCCCAGATCAAGAAAACACAGTATATGAAAGCAAAAGTTCCTCGGAACAAGACATGATTTATTCATCAGAGATGAGTATCTTCACAAGAGGTATGCCAGCCCATATAGGAGCCTTCTGAAAGTATGAGATCAAGAAACACGCAGATTGCGAAGATGTTATATTCTTCATCCCTATGTCTCCAACACAGACGGAGCATCAATGGCTGAAAAGAAGCCAGTGACTATAACACAACCCAAAGTTTGAAGGAATCAGAGGAGAAGGGCAGGAATGGGCTAGGGATCCTAGTCTTTATTAACATTTATTTCATTAGCTCTAATTGCCTCATTATTATAAACATTATTATATTCATATTTGTTTCATCTCAAACTAATTTAATTGATAGAATTCTGTGTCCTTGCTATTATATGGTACAATTAGCTCTCATTAGTTCACATTTCACTCATTCTCCCCTGACTGATTGCACTACACACCGATGCTCACTAACATCAATATGTAATGTAATCAGGAGTAAAATGTTGTTACAGTGTCTCAAAAACTATCACACTTATCATTCTGATTGTCTCCAAAGTGCCAATATTCTTTCTATAATTTCTGTCTTAATAATGTAAAATTTGGTGTTAATAATAAAAATTTTACTATACTTATTGGCACATTGATTAACCATCATTTAAGTAATTAAAGAGAGAAAATTATTAATAAATTTTAAAAGACAGTTTAATCTCTAAGATTAAAAGACAAACTGTCATTTGCTCATGTAGCCTTTAAATCACAGAAAATGAATCATCCAATATTTCTTTGGTCTTCTGGATCATAAGGTTCTTCCTTTCCTCTCCTTAATCTTTTGTTGTGGTTGTCATCGTCATTACGATCCTTCTGTAACCATGTAGAGAGCTTCAAGAAAGCAAGAACCTGCAGCTGATGCTTTCCAAGGGAGGTGAAGAGGTCCCTCCAATTGTGCTACTGTTAATTTGCCCTTTGAGCATCTACAGCAGGGAGTCTATAATGACAGAAGCAAAGCACAGAGATTTGTCTATCTGATTATTACATCAGAAATGCTAAAGACTAAAAGGGAAGAAAAGGGCAAAAGGCTTTTTGTAATGAATTTTATAAAACCCATTGGGCTTTCAGTGGAGCCCATTCGGAAATGCCTGGCTAGTTTACTCAGATAAAATATACACAGAGAATCTACATTCTCCTCCTGGACTATTTTAATGCTCTTACTTGGAATGGAAATTTGTACAGACATTTATAAATAAAACACTTGTTGTCCTTTTTTCCCTCCACCAAAAATTATACCCTGTATTTCCCCCAAGAAACTACGGAGCATTCTGAGCAAAATAATGGCACAACAAACTCCACTGTATTATTCCCCTGAACGGAGCTCCTGAACAATACATATATTTAACAGTCTTTCCAACTGGTCTTGAGCAAGATCATAGGTTTAAAAAACAACAACAACAACAACAACAACAACAACAAAACACTGAATGCCAGAAAATTTAAAGCAGCAAATGGCTTAATGGTTTTGATTTTTAAGAAGTTCAAAACAAAAATCATTTTAAGTAAATAAAAAAGGAGGACGATTCTGCATTAGCTTCGCCAAGCTAAATCCTACCTCAAATAATGGCAGAAGACATTTAAATACCAAAGTTGCTATAATAATCCCTGTTTGAATCATGGTTTCCCTGAACTGGGCTAAGCCTTTAGACAGAAACTAATTGCTACAAACACTAATTTTCGAGTCCCTTTTGTTTCCCTTTGCAGGCACCTCTGGACGCAGAAGGTACCCAATTAGCAGAATTCATGGTCCTGATTGTGTATTGTGGGGCTAGCGTGTGAGCTGTATAAACACTGCTGATTACCATTCCTCTGTAATGGCTGATTTTTTGATTGCTTAATAAGGCCATCTATTCTGCATCAGGGCCTGGCAAAGCAGTTGGTGAAATCAGTTAGGTCACTTTTTTTCTGGTCCGAGTAGCAGGAGGAGTCTGTGATGGTAGCAGTTGACTAAAAACATAATTAGAGGCTATTTAATCGCATCTGTTTCCCCACTTAACATTGTTTGTTCAAGTTAGACATAGTTAAGTAAATCAAAAGGACAATAACGGCAAAAACACGGAAAAATTACTATTACATGGTTAAAAATCTAGGGCTTGGTATAATTACAGAAAACATAGCTTGCAGTGATTTTTTTAAGGTACTAATTTTTATTAGCTTCCATTTTGCTTATTTGGTGGTTGCTAGTTTTTTAGGACCTTTTTTTTTTTTTTTAAGATTCCATGTTATGTAAATAACTATTATTTGTCTGGCGGGACTGATTTCGTGTGAAGGGTCCTACAGGGATGATATTGTTTATTATGATCATTTTTATGTGCTCATCCAGCATCATAATTAGCAGTCAAGTAACTCCTATCCTGTTTTGTGATTAATAACTAATCCCATAAACACACCTTTCACTACATAGGACTGTCTAATGGATGAGTCCAAGTGAGCGTCGTACCCAAGGGCACCGCCATTCACTCCAAGCTGCCCCTTTCCTCCCTCTGAGTACCATACCTGTAATTTATCAATAACACAAAACTGCTCTACAATCAAAGGGATAAAACTGAAAGGCACCCAGACAGCTGGAGCTGCCAACAGGCATTGAGCCCATGTTCTGATGCCACTAAGCAGGCCATTGAATCCAGCAAGGATGGTGACTCAGTATCAGGTCAGCTGAAAAGATGAGGCAGCTGCTCTTTCAGAAATATACACAGCACTCGGTCCTATGTAGAGTGTGTTCATACAATGACCTGCGCCCACATAAGGCAGGGATTTTATTAAGCAGTCCATAGCACACGTTCAAAATAACCCTCTTTTGTTCGTTGATGCAACAGAGAAAGCTGTCTTTTGTGACCACCTGGCAAGACTGCTCTAATCCGACGTTTCCCAGAGAAGAACTTACCAGAGAGCCACCCTCAGATCCCAGGTTGTCCGGAACTACTGGCCCTCCCAGTAGTTCTGGGTAGGGCCCTCGGGAAAAGCATCCCATGTCCCTGGATGTCCAATTATCTTTGGTAAGGATGCTTCTCAGGACAAGGGGACTACACTTTCAATACCGATTTTAAATGAAGCAGGCATACACTTTATGAACCCAAGTTTTTGATAAATACCAGCTGTCCTGACAAATCCAAATATATCTGACAGAAAATACCACTTAAACTGATTTTGGGATTCTGTGTCATTTTAAAGTACCTAATTGTTTTTAAATGGTCTTAATTGTATAAAAGTATTCTAAAAACAATCAGCAGGGCAGTTATCACAAATACAATTAATAAAATCTCTCAGTGATCTGCCAACTTATACAGAGAGTATCATCCTACAGAACATCATGCCCAGCTGGTAGCCATTATTTGTTGTTTTGTTTTGTCTAATGTATTTGTTTGTTGATTTTAAGTAAACTCTACCCCTGACCTGGGGCTCAGACTCACAGCCCCGAGATCAAGAGTCACACGCCCTACCACTTGAGCCAGCTAGGCGCCCTGCCATTATTTATTTAGTGTTAAGATATTTATTGACAGCTTGCTACATACCAGGCACTCTGCTGGACAGGTATTGAGGTTGCAAGAACAGAACGTTGAACAGGGCATGGAGCCTGACTTCAGGGGCTTAAACAGTCCAGTGATGGAGACAGACAAATAAGAAAGTGACCAGTGCAATCTGTGACAAGGTCTATGAAGGAAATCTGTGATGCCCCACAGCGGAATGACCACGAAAATTGCTTCAGAGAAGGCTCTTAGAGACAACGGAGACCTCTCTTTTAGCTGAGTCTGCAGGGAAGAAAAGAGCCAGCCCTGTGAAGACCAGGGCCTCATGGACAGGGGGGACTGAGGGCATGTACACAGGTCCTGGAGTGGGAAAGACGTCCCAGGTTTGAGGGATCAGATAGAGTCTATTGTGGCTGCCTCACAGCGATGAGGACAACATCAAAACATGAGAAAGGAGAGGTGGGCAGGGAAGAGCAAGCAGCTCCAATAAGTCAAGGTAAGGTGTCCAGTTGAATCCAATGTCCAGCAAGAAGGTCTAAGTAGGAAGCACTAAGATCTGATTTGAATTTTGAAATTTGGATTCTCACCGGAGAAAATAAATCAGAAGAATCAGAAGCGGCAAGACCGGAAATGGTGGAACCAGATAGGAAGCTGCGGTAGTCCAGGCAAGAGGGGCAACTAGAACTTGGGCACAAAGCATGACGACAGAGAGTACCAGCTGTGTGTGGATTGTGGAGATGGAAAGAAGGAAGCACGTTTGAGAAATATTTCAGAGACAAAAGGAAAGGTTTCATGGGTGTCTTGTCTTTCCAACTAGACCGGAACCTTTTAGGGAACAGAAACTATCTTCAGACTTCTTTGTAAATGCCATCTGTGAATGACCGTGTCTTAAGAAGTATTTTTGAAGTAACTGATTTGTCCAAAATCAAGCATCAGACATGCAGTTGAAAGGAGCACCCTTGCCTTCTAATTTCCACCTCCCTAACTTTCCATCACTGGGGCTAGCTGATCTGCTCTGAAGAGAACTCACTTTAATGTCGTTATAATGGGGGAATGTTAGGGCCTGAGGCATCTCAGCAACAGCCCTGACAGGGAGGAAACAGAGACACTGTCTTGGTGGGACAGAGCTCCGGGAAGGTGCCCAGCGGTTCAGTACCCACTATCAGGGAGGAACGCACACAGACCAGCACCAACAGCCACACAGTATACTCTGGTGGGCAGGCAGCTCACTGCCAAAGGAGGGGCACGGTGCCAGCCAGGTTCCCCATCAAGATCAAAACATCGTCCTTAGGACTATGCTGTCAAGTTTCTGGTTGACATCCCGCCCTTGTCATATTCCATCAGAAACTGGGGTGAAGGTAAGGAGCCTATACATGTGGAAGCATGAGGGGAAGGCAGAGATTTCACTCAGCAAAAATTTATCATGTGTCTTCTATAACCAGTCCCTAGTCTAGGCATGGGGTAAGGCAATGAACCTAAGTTTCTGCTTTCAAGGAGTTTGTATTCTAGTACAGGAGACAGACAAAATATGAAATAAATAAAATATCAGATTTTTTTTTTTTAAAAGCATGCTATGGAAAAAGAAGGAAAAAAAAAAAAACCCTAGGAAACGGTGGGTGGTTCAGCTTGGCTAGGACAGAGGAGTTACGGGAGAAAACTAGAGGAGGTAAGACTGAAGCCAAAGTGTGACAGAAAGCAAGTGTGTTGGTTGAGAGCTGGTGGGCTGGAAAATACAGAGGAATCCGTACAACAGACGGAAGGACCCAAGACACAAGGTTACACAGTTGGAAAGGATTCAAACCTATGTGCATCTAACTCCAAAGACCATGTCCTTTCTATTATGCCACACAATCTCCTAGAATATGCTTAGCATGAGAAAACCAAAGGAGGTAGAGGGGCACTGGGGAGTCTGGGATTAGGGAGGTTGAGAGAAAGTGCCACTATCCTTAACCATGAACTCTCGTGGCAGACAAGAGTCTTGGGGGCAAGGCTTTCATGTAATGTGCGGAGGTCAAGGAGTTGGTAGGGTCAATACTGGGGATGTGGAAGTTCCTGAGGATAAGTTTATTAGGCAGTATCTTAAGCTCCTATGTAGAATGTGTGTATGTGTTTGTGCACACATGAACACACACACACAAGGAAGGAAGAAAGTCCAATATAAAGCAACACAGCTGGAGTTAAAAGGAACTCTGTGAGGTGAGTACCCAGGTTCTCTGTGACTGTGAATGTCAGGAGTTTATCATGTTTTGGTTTTGAAAATTACTAAAAAATCCCAGAGATGCATATGCAAAATATCCATTTAAATAATAAATGTTCTGGAAGAGGAAAGCAAGAATAAAGCCCACTTGCTATCAAAGACACCAGCAAAAGTATAGGTTTTCAATACTCACAAATCAAAGGTTAGGAGATGACTCTGTTCTCTGATATGAGAAGCCATTGACCAGAGTCCCAAACGGCAGACTCCACGAACACTCTGGACAATGTCTTCTGGCAGCAGGTGCCTATAAGCCCACAGTCTCAGTTCCTCTTTTTTTTTTTTTTTTTTTTTTTTTAAAGATTTTTTTATTTTATTTATTTGACAGAGAGAGATCACAGTAGACAGAGGCAGGCAGAGAGAGAGAGAGAGAGAGAGGGAAGCAGGCTCCCCACTGAGCAGAGAGCCCGATGCGGGACTCGATCCCAGGATCCTAAGATCATGACCTGAGCCGAAGGCAGCGGCTTAACCCACTGAGCCACCCAGGTGTCCCGTCTCAGTTCCTCTTGGTTCTCCCTTTCTTTCTGGAGAATAATGGAGAATGATGGATTTCCTTTGTGGCTCTTAAAGTGTGGTCCCTAGACCACCAGCAAAAGCATCTCCTGCAGCAACTCCATAACTTCTTACAATTGTGACATCTCAGGGCTCCCCTCAGATCCATTAAATCTGAAACTCTACTGGCGGGGGCGGGTGTGTGTGTGTGTGTGTGTGGCAGTAACGTGTCGTTTAAAAAGACTTCCAGATGAATCTGATGTATGCAGAAGCTTAAGAAACACCGGCTATGCCCAAAACTTCTCCCAGCATCAGGCGACAATCTAGAGGCAGGAGAGATACTGAGCCAGACATTGGAAATTACTTCAGGAAATAACGGACTCTGTTAAGCTCTTGTTTTCAACATTTAAATCCTTCTTCTCAGATGGTCTCTGGTGAAAAGGTCAAATTAATTTTCTCAAGGAAACCACAAGGCTATAGAGATAATGAATCGTATTTTACTTTAGTGGACTCAGTTTTCAAGCGAAGAGAAAACTAAAGTCTTTGGCTGCACAGTGATCACAGAATCCTGTGTTTTATTCTGCAGGAGAGGCTTTCGGTCACCTGCAGCAAGAGGGAGCACCAGCCGCCTGGGAAAGCCTGTTGGCAAGCAGCCCCAGAGGGGCTCAAGGTGGCGAGATGGTGACAGAAAGGACAGCAGAAGCCACGCCTCACTACCAGCTAGCAATAGTCCTCCCACCTCAGCTACGCCTGTGACCTCCACTCTATCAAGGTAAAATCATTAATGCTCCTAATGATACTAATTCCTCAAGGAAAAGCTGAGTTGTGCTTGGCATCGTCTTCTAGACAGATGACCAATTCCACTAAAAATTTTCAAGGGATGCTTTAGGGACAAACTTTATCTGGAAACCTAATATTTGAAACATGGTTTTCAACTGTACCAGACAAATGAAGGCTTTTAAGATTTTATTTATTTGAAAATATTTATTTGAAACCTAATATTTGAAACATGGTTCTCAACTGTGCCAGACAAATGAAGGCTTTTAAGATTTTCTTTATTTGGGGCGCCTGGGTGGCTCAGTGGGTTAAAGCCTCTGCCTTCGGCTCAGGTTGTGATCCCAGGGTCCTGGGATAGAGCCCCGCATCGGGCTCTCGGCTCAGCACAGAGCTTGCGTCCTCCTCTCTCTCTGCCTGCCTCTCAGCCTACTTGTGATCTCTGTCAAATAAATAAATAAAATCCTAAAAAAAAAAAAAAATTTATTTATTTATTTGACAGAGAGACAGCGAGAACAGGAACGCAAGCAAGGGGATTGGGAGAGGGAGCACCAGGCTCGCTGAGCAGGGAGACCCATGCTGGCTCAATGTGGGGCTCGACCCCAGGACCCTGGGATCATATCCTGAGCTGAAGGCAGACACTTAATGACTGAGCCACGCATGTGCCCCAATGAAGGCTTTTATAAATGTTATTATCAATCCTAGAGAAAGAAGTGATGATGGTTAAAAACGAAACAAAACAAAATGAAACACTGGGAGGGAATTTGAGGCCTGGCTATGGGTTGCAACATTAACAGAACTGTGACAGGGGACAAGTTACTAAGCGTGGGGATGGTAATTTATCTGAGTAGTTCATTCCTTCCTTGAAGGAGGGGGGAGTGTAGGGGGGAGGGCATTGTCCCTGACAGCTTCTAAAAATCTTAATTTGTTACATGAGTTTACATTTTTGTCTCCCCTCCAGGCAAGCAATTTCTTCCCTTAAACCTTTCTCACCTAAGAATCTACAAACTCCCTCAGGACCCCGTTCCCTCTCATACTCTCTGTCCTCAGAAGTTAGAGGATTTAACAATTCACCGTAAGTGGTTACAATTTTGAACTTCAATATTCTTGGAAAAGGAATGTCATAGTATATTGTATTTTTTCCAAGAAATTGTTTAATCTATATAAGTTATTTGACTCGGTCATTAGTGATCTTTGTGCCAAGATAGCTCCTAATCAAATTCTGGCAGAATATAAGTACCATCGAGAAGAAAGCACACAGATCTTTCTTCTGAGAAGTACGTATTTTTCTTTCTGGTTGAGCAATGTTATGCAACAAATCTTCCAACTGGCTTTCTATCAGGGAAAATCATTACAGATGAAATGCTCTAAGGGACATGATCATAGGAGCCTGAGATGCTTGTAAGTAATTACATTCATGCTGATAATTAGAAGAAATAGTCTGTGTAGTGGATATAGTAAATCACCCTTTACCACTGGTCTTGGATTTGATTTCTCCAAGGAATGCCAAAAAAAGCCTTTATTTAGCAGCAGTTTATGCTTCGCTCCATCCACTTATTTTGTAATGTAAAAAAGGAGAGTCTGAAAAAAGAGAATGGGTACCTTGACATTTTAACTGCTTTGTTTTTAATGAAAATTTTCTTCTTTGAAGTGAATATAAAGCAGGTATGGGCAACAAGCCAGTAAGTGCTTATTTATCACCTTAATAGCCTTGCATGTCCTAAAATGCCTTAACTTACACTTTAAAACCTCCTCATTAGGTTTCTTCGCTAGCTTGCATACGGCGCTCGAACAAATTAAAGTATTTCTTAGCAGCCGAAACACACATATACACACAAGCGTATACCCGCAACCTTGGTGCCAGGCCCCAATGCTCAGAATTTAAGAATTAAAGTTGCCTCCAAAGCCATCACTAGATAATGTGTATACACAGAGATAGCATGTATGTGAACAGAGCAATTTGTCAGAATTGATGTTTCTCCCCCAACAGCACATTGACTGTGGTGAACTTGGAATAAAAATTGACAGTAATTCTCTTTTTTATTTTACAGTGAATCTGTTGCCTGTAATCACTGTGGACAAAAATTTGTTATAATTTCACTTCTTAATCAAATGGACGTTCAAAGAGCAGAGAGGGCACTAAACCAAAGAGACACTTCTAGGTCCTTAGCCTGTCTCAAATAGTTAATACTGTGCTTCTCCCCCTTGCTCCTTGAAACTCTATTTTGGATTACCAGTGGCTTTCTTGACTCGTTATCATTTCTCTCTTCCCCTTCACTGGCTCCCACTGCCAGCCCTTTAACCATGAAAATTCTTCCATATTCTCCCAAGGCCTGTCCTTGTCCTCTACTCTCTCCCCTGGCAGAGGCAACGATTTTTAGTGAAATCAATTAAATCTGGGTTAAAATATCTTTTTTTTTTTTTTTTTTTTAACCATCCTCCTGCTGTGTGACCATGGGCTTCAGATGCCACTCAAACTTCCCTCACTGGGTCTGCTGAGGATTCAGTGAGATCAGATATCTAAGCACTGAGCAGAAAGCCTCATTCTTAAAGACATACTCAATGAATTTATGTCCTTCCTCTTTCCCTTCTTCCCCAGGCAAATGACTGCCTCCAATCCGTCGGAAAATTCTCAACAGAAAGTACTCCACACAAAATTCTTCAGTACGTGAGTATTCCCGTTTGTAGATGATGACCAGATCAATGCATCCAGCTCATATCCTCGTAATCATCAGCCTGCTGACATGGGGCCCACAGGGACCTAAAATTCAACACATCTAAAGCTAGTCATTACCGAGTGACCTACCCCATTGTTTCGAGTTGAATTGTGTCTCCCTGAAATTCATATGATTTAGTCCTAACCCCCAGTACCTCAGAATATAATGTTATTTGGAAATAAGGTCATTCCAGAATATAATTAGTTAGATGAGGTGATACTGGAGTAGAGTGAGCCCCCTAATCCAATGTTACTGGTGTCCCTATAAAAAGGAGAAATTTGGACACAGACACAAAGAGACAACACCATGTGAACACTGGAACTATGCTGCCATGAGCCAGGGAACTTCCAAACACTAAGAGAGAGGCCTGGAATAGGCCTTCAGAAGGAACCCACCCTGTGACATCTTGATGATGGACTTCTACCCTTCAGAACTGTGAGACCTAAGTTTCTACTGGTTAAGCCACCAAGTGTGTGTTGTTACAGCAGCCCTGAGAAATGGATTCACCCCTCCTGAGGCTCCTCCACCCCCAGCACAGCCCTGCTCCCAAGTTCCTCACATCAGTGATGAACCACAGGGCCATTTTCCAGCCATCCGAATTCAGGTCATCCTTTTTTCTCCACCATCTCACCCGTCTTGTACCAAATCCTTTCAACTCTACCCAGGAAACAACTTTCTCATCCCTTTACCCTTTCCTACTGACACAGCCAGAGTTTGCCTCGTCTTCTTTCATCAGGCAAAAACATAACTGGTTTTCTGACCTTATTATACTTCATTCTCTTTAATGCAGTGTCCACATTGCCACCAACTCCCTTTTCAGAAACACAGATCACAGATCTCGAATGACCCTTACAATCTGACCTCAATCTACCTCTTGGTTCCATCTAACAATGTTCTCTTTCTAACCTTACCTCCCACCCAGTAGCCCCATTAAAACATTACATCACAGCCTCAGACACACCTTCATGTCCATGTGCCTTTGCTGGTGCTTTTAATCTGCTTGGAATGCTCTGCACCTTTCTTCTTCAAAAGCCAAAATATTACCCAGCCTATTGAGGATAGGGACAAGATAAGAAGAAAAGGCTGAGTATTAGACAGTATCAAACAGGGAGAAAGAGTTAGAAGGAAGAGATGGTTGAAAGGTTTTCATTTTGATTATAAGTGTTATTGAGTGTATTTCACACACCCAAATCCCCTCTATGTCTGGGCAATTGTCCCTATATGTGACACTCTATAAATCAGACAACTATGATGGTATGTCTTAGTTCGTACTTGTGTGACACCGTCAAGTTTGAAACATTCAGTATAAGAGACCTCCGTTCATCTAATGGCAAAACCAAGTAGGAAAAATTCTAGCATAGCTAGAGCTCCACAAATGCCTGGAGTGAAATACACCTCCAAGTTAGCTGGGTGGCAACCCATTTGCTTAATTACATTATAGCAAAAGTTACATTTTAATCAGCAATATTTCATTTAAATATTTCATTTTTAAAATATAAAAGCCCTCTTGAAAGTTTTCTATGCTCCATATTGTATGTAGGAGGTATTCCATTTTCCAATTTTGTCCTCATACTTGAGATTTTCCGAAAAATTTTGCCATTTATAAGGAATTTAGCACATTTTTCTCCAGGATCATTGTCAAGAAGCTTTTTTCCAAGGCCTCTCACTCAGACCACCAGCCCCCTTCATCCTTCTCTTGACCTTAATAAAAAATACGAAAGTCTGAGATCGAAACTATTCTCCCTGCTTAAATCCCCATGTATGCCACAGAACCCAGACAGATTTCTTCCTAACAATCCGACTAACTCCATGGTATGGATTCAAGTTATGTTTTCACTGGGGCCTTTGAAAAATCTCACACATGTATACTGTGCATAACACATAAAAAGGACTTGTCACTCAACGTTCCATACGCAGCTCTACTGAATCCCAGATGCAACCCTAAACCTTCCAAATTGAAATCCAATCACCTTCCCACTGCAGGAAATGAAAGTGTTGAGACTGTCTTATTCTGCACTTCCCCCCTTCCCTGACACAGTGTGTGTGTGGCCTGTGCCCCATCGGGTTCCGTATCCTCCTGCTTCCCGTCCTGATTCACTGCCATTAACTCCCTTTTGCCACTCTGGACAGAGCACGATGGTGGTGAGCACTGAAGAAAAACTATTTTCCAAAGTAATTTTTCAAAGTGGCTCCGTCAAAGTGGCAAAGGTAATATTTATAATAATCATGGTAAAAAAGAGCATTATTACCCGTTGACCTTTGAGCTGTATGAGGAGCTTTCAGCCTACAAACATGAACTAATGAACAATGAATTTTAAAGCCACATGCTCTTCTCACACTCCCACCCCTGGACCCCAGGCTAACTGCTCGTTTTCCTCCTCTTTGTTAAAGTTCAAGTGGGGGTAACATTGTAAGCTTAAATTTGGTGCAAAATAAAGCAGATATTTTATGAATTGCAAAATTAAAAGCTCCTCACTGAAGAAGGGCCCACCATCTTCATAGCTCCCCACCCCCCACTCCCCATAACACAGAACCACCTTATGTGGCTCTACTCATTCTTCCTTCTCTTCTCTCATTTCCAATCATATGGTCAGGAAGTAAGGAGGAACATTTTTTTAATTTAATGAATTTTAGTAATTTCCTTTTTTAACTCAACTCAGATGTTTTTACTTTTTATAAAATATGCTTCCACAGATATTTTTTAAATTAGTTTTTAAACATTTTTTTTCTAAGTTGAATGCCGCTTCTCTCTGAATTTACACAGACCCTGTTTGCCAAATTGAAAGACCCTGTGCATCTGCATATAGGCCTTCATATAGCCACCAAGGGAAGCTGAAGTGTGCCTTGCCTCACCGTGAGGCAGTGATAAGTCCTTCCCACCTTCCCCCACATACACCCCCCTCAACACACACACACACATCCCTTACTGGCATGTTTAGATGCATCAGAGATCCTAAGGAAATTTGGCTGGGACTCCAAATGGTACAAGAGTTCACACCCAACACTTAATTTTCCAGTGTTGAAGGCAGAAATCCAAACACAAAATTTTTAAATTGCTAGGATTTGAATATATGCTTACTTACGTTGGTTCTCCTATTACCTCGATAGGTCTCCATTGATCTGTAAAGCTATTTCCACTTTTCTCCATTTCTCTGCCTACCTGCTGATGGGTTAAAATTAAACACAAGTACTCTATTTAAAAAGACAGCTATGGTCTGTGCTTGAGGCACTCAGAAATGGTTTATTCCTTTTCAGTCTTTCATTCAAATTTATTTTCTCCAGAATCATGGGACATGGTTCTTTATTTCTCTCTGCCCTAGATGGCGGGGACCTAAATTGCAAGAATTAGCTCTAAGAGGGCATGTAACAGTACTGAAGTTGGCTTTCATACCATACTCCACATCAAAGCACCCATCTTCAAGGGCCAGTTATATTCCTATTATACAAGTTTATGAATTGTTCCACATTCTATTACATCTTCAGTTTTAAATGCAACAATTTCCCCCATATAAAAACACGGAGTAGTCTGTGAAAGACGCTGAAACATTCAGTGTATGATTCTTCGTGGCAAGGCACAGTACTATGCATGAACTAACATTTTGTCTTTCTACAAGAAATGAAGTTTGCTTTCTCTCTAGAAAATAAATGAAATGGACCCATATGCACTCAGCGTGATATATCAGAAAGGAGACAAATGGAAAAGAAGAAAAACTTTTAAACTAAGAGTTAAAAATGAGACTGTTCAGGGTCACCTGGCCAGCTCAGTCAGTGGAGTGTGGGATTCTTGATCTCGGGGCTGTGAGTTGCAGCCCCATGTTGGGTGTAGAGATCGCTTAAAAATAAAATCTTGAGGCGCGTGGGTGGCTTAGTCGGCTAGGTGACCAGGCCAGCTCTTGTTCAGCTTAGGTCATGATCTCAGGGTCCTGAGTTCGAGTTCCACCTCAGGCTCCATGCTTGGTGGGGAGTCTGTTTGACATTTTCTCTTCCTCTCTCCCTCTACCCCTCCCCCTGTATGCACAATGCTCTCTCTCTCAACATAAATTGAATCTGTAAAAAATAAGATAAAATCTTTTTTAAAAAATGAGATGGTTGAAATATAGCAAATGTGGTATATATTATCAACTCCATTTTACAGGGGACACTGAAGCTCAGAGACAGAACCAGCTGGATAAATGGTAGGGTCCGCTGCAAAATGAAAACACAGGGCCCTTGTTCAAAATCATTAGACATTTCAAGGCCGTGGCAGGAGCGCATTCAACCAGGCACAAGGCCCCATGTGACTACATAGGCTCCTCCTCAGAGAAGTTAAATAACGTAAAATCAATGCTAATGAGTACTTGGTTTGACTTCAGAATTTAAAGCTCCCACTCTTAGCCACAAACAATAAACATCATTTACTGGGTGTTTTCTGTAGACTGAGAATGAAAGATTATCTCATGTAATCCATGCAGTAGTCTGTTAAAATGGTCGTTATTATCCCCATTTGCAGATGAGACAACTGAGTAACTTGAACACGGAAGTATACAGTTGTTACTTTTTTGGCTACCCAGCATCCATCACTCCTTCCTAATAGCACATCAATTCCCTTTTGAAGAAATTCCCTTTAGCAGAACGTAAGCACCCTGAGAGCAAGGATGCTTCTTTGGTTTCAAACAAGTGCCTAGAACAGCAGTAAATAATCGATAATAAACATCTGCTGACTGACATGTGCGCACCATTTTCCCACAACAACAGCCAAGGGTGCTCGAGACTGCCGTGCTCAGACCCTCCTGTCACCTCCAGCACCGGAAGACACGGCAGACAGCGTGTGCCCAAAGCTAGAAGTCTCTGGACTTTGACTCGGACACGGGTTGCCACAGACCAGACAAAAGAGAGCCAGATTACTTCTACATCCTGGCCTGACAGGAAGTCTGGTGGACGGTGCTTCCTGGGCAGGTTCTGTCTTGAGTTTAAGCCTCACTCCCTAGCCTTCTCATTTCACACCCGAGCTACTCATCATATATATCTGAGTCCAGAGTCCCCAAGACCACCCATAGTTTTGAAGATTTGCTAGAACACACATCTCCAAGAAACTGCTCTACTCACCATTATGGGTCATCACAACCAAAGGATACAGATGAAGATCAGCCAGAGAAAAAGGTGCAGATAGCAGAATCCGGGAGGAAGCAGGAGACTCTCCTGCTCCAGTTGTGGACAGTGCTTCCTTCCGCCAGCAGCGACATGTCCCAACAACGCGGCTGGCAAGTCACCCAAGGAAGCTCACTTGGTGTCCACGGTTCTGATAAGGGTGAGTCCCATGGGACTGCGGCACCTGTGTGACTGACCTGTGTCTCCAGCCCTGCTGAGGTCAGTGTGGCCCTGCACTGTCGTATACCCGTCACACTGCTGGCATGACGTGTGGCCCAAAGCACCAAAATACAAAAACACTCTTCTCAGGTGGCACAGTCCAGGAACTCAGAAGTCATCTGCCAGATCCCGTTATGGGCCAAGCCTTCTGAAGACAGGCCTTTCATTGGCACGTGTGGAACTTTAGAAGCCTGGGCCTGCTGAGCTAACCTTTAACTGTACAACATCTGATAACGTTGGTGAAATTAAGTAGGATTGATTCAATCCTACAGCCACACAGCTAATAACTGTAGGCCCAAAATGTGTGTTCAGGGCTTCCTGATTCTAAACTCTAAGCCATGAAGAGTTGGTTGTGACAGGTTACCATTTATAATAGGAATTTATTAACTAGAACCCTAATGGTCTATAAAATGTGAGGCAGGCACTACTCAGCAGTCCTACTTCTTAGAATTTATCCTAAGGAAATAGTGAGTGAATACACAGATGGGTTTACAAATACATTTATGACAGCATTATTTTTAGGATACAAAATTACAAACAAGGTATACATCCAACTAACAGGTGATTGGTTAAATCAAAAGCTGGCACACTTCCTCTGTAGAGGGCCATACAGTAAATACTTTCAGCTTCCCAGACTATGCGGTCTCTGTTCTAACTACTCAACTCTGCCCCTACAGCACAAAAGCAGCCACAGACAATAATACGTGAACAAATGAGTAGGGCTGTGTTCCAATAAAACATGAACGGATGGAGAGGGGGCAGAATTCAGCCAACAGGCCACAGCTTGCCAACCCCTGGGTTAAACTCTAATATACAGTATTATACACAACAGAATACTATTCAGTCACTTTTTAAAATGTTTTTAAGATTTTATTTATTTGACAGAGAGAGATAGAGATCACAAGTAGGCAGAGAGTCAGGTAGAGGGAGAGGGGGAAGCAGGCTCCCTGCCAAGCAGAGAGCCCAATGCGGGGCTCCATCCCAGGACTCAGAGATCATGACCTGAGCCGAAGGCAGAGGCTTAACCCACTGAGCCACCCAGGCGCCCCTATTCAGTCATTTTTTAAAAATTAAGTAGCTCTGTATGTACAGATATGAAAAGATGTCTATGACCTACAACTAAGTGAATAAAACTAAGTGAATAAAACACGTGGAATCATATCATACATACAGCTTTGGGGGGGAAGATTTGTGTACACATAGGAAAAATGTTGAAGTGATGCATAAGAGGTGGTCCAAGTTACCTTTGCAAGGGCAGGACTATGTGGGACTTAAACATCCTACATCATAAATCTCTGGTCGCTGGATTCAGAGCCCAGAGTGCTCACCATTACACCATGGAACCGCCCATCATACATCTCTGTATTGTTTAAAATTTTTTACCATAAACATGTATATTTACAATCAGATAGAAAAATCCATTTCAAAAAGAGCTTGAGGCTCTGACCAAAACACCTACTTAGTTCACACTAAATTATTCAAGCTTCTAGTAAGTGAGAAATCCTGAATACAGGACAACTTCTGTATTCAATAGTTTAGGAGCGGCTCTCCCAGTATAGGCATTAAAACGTCATGACTTCTTTTTTTTTTTTTTAAGATTTTATTTATTTATTTGACAGAGATCACAAGTAGGCAGAGAGGCAGGCAGAGAGAAAGGGGGGAAGCAGCTCCTCACTGAGCAGAGAACCCGATGCGGGGCTTGATCCCAGGACCCTAGGATCATGACCTGAGCTGAAGGCAGAGGCTTTAACCCACTGAGCCACCCAGGCGCCCCAAAATGTCATGACTTCTTGAAATTCTTTCCAAGTCAAGGTTCTAAAGATAATTCTTTTGTTTTTTATTTAGAGAGAGGGTACACACATGGTGGAGGGGCAAAGGGAAAGGGAAGAGAGAATCCTAAGCAGGCTTCACACCCAGTTTGGCATAAGACGCAAGGCTCGATCCCAGGACCCTGAGATCTGAGCAGAGATCAAGAGTCAGATGCTCAACTGACTAAGCCACCCCAGTGCCCCAAGAAAGAATTCTTTTAGAACTTTAGAGTCAATGTTCTTTTCCTCTTTCCATCACAATAAATACACTACTAGCAGTCTTCTCTCAAAAGGAATAGTTTTTTTTTTTAAGATTTTATTTATTCATCTGAGAGAGAGAGAGAGAGAGAGAGAGTGAGAGAGAGGAGGGGAGGGGCAGAGGAAGAGGGAGATGCAGACTCCCCAATAAGCAAGGAGCCCAACGCAGGTTCAATCCCAGGAGCCCAAGACTGTGACCTGAGCAGAAGGCAGAGGCTTAACCGACTGAGCCACCCAGGCACCCCAAAAGGGATAGATTTTTAACCACCCCAAAAATATATAAGCCTTGATAAGGAAAGATACTATCTGGAGGAATATCTTTATTTACAGCTCTGGAAATGCTTAGAATTCTAGCAGGTATTTGTATTCCATTTCTAAAATATTATACAAATGCCCGAAACCAAGCTATTAGAATTAACAGACCAGCAACACTAAGGCTGCTTTGTGCCTTAGAAGCTACCAATATAATACCTTCCTGAATCGAATTGAATTGAATTTATACAGTGCCTAAATTCATACACTACAATACACAAAATGTCCAGTGCTAAGTTCCTTAGGATATACAAAATAGATACGAACACAATCCATTTACTTTTTTTTTTTTTCCTGATGACTGCTCACTTTGCGAATAGTTTAGAGAACACAAGACTTTTTGGCAGACCGTGTTTACTTCTGAGGAGTCGTTTTCCACCAGTAGCTGTCTTTCATACAGAAGCTCCCGCCACCACTCCATCAGAGGCTGGGTGGGTTTTCTCCCTCAACCACAGTGTCATGTAATTTCAGACTAAGACCACATGTTCTAGAATTACTTGTATTAGATATTCTATCTGGGTAGAGTCTTATTTTTGAGTGCTTTTTAAAAGATTGTTTCTCACTATTTGGTGTCAAAGAGATGACGGCTTAGTATCTCCATACTATTAATGTTAAGAAAAAGAATTTATAGATAGGTTGCTTAAAGACAATAAAAAAAAAAAAAGGTCTCCCTGTCTGTTAATTGGATAATTAATGGCATTTTTAAAACTAGCACTGATCCAAGTACCTTTTATGCTCATTGGCAGATTGATTATCCATGAAGAAGTTCTCTGTTATCTTTATTATCCATTTGGATAAGAAGGAAGGCCTTGGGGAAGGGACAAAGGATTAGCTTTGTTTACACCAGACTCTACCCTTTCACATTCAGCCTCCTTTGTGAGTTGGCTCTGATTGGAGTCTTAGGGAGAAGGGATGAATCTTGAAAAAGATCTTTAATAGAATTAAAATCTATTTCAGGCATCAAAAATAGAATTATGGTTATGTCCTTGCATCCATGGTTGCTTAGGGGTAAGGGGGAAATAAAACCCTGCTCACTTGCCTTTTTTATCTGCGGGGCTTTTTTCTGTGTCCCTATCTTCCCACCCCCACCTCCGTCGCTCTCATATTTCTATGACTGAAAAACAAAACCATGGGCTGGTTACTGCAACAGTATCATTTATTTGTGTTCTTCAAGCAGCCTGCAACGCAGCCAGAAGATAATGGACACCTCATTTATTCAAGCTCTGAATGATCATATTTAATTCCCTGTGACAGCTGTCTTCCCCACATTAGCATTGCAAATAAGTTCGGTTTTGTAATGGCCTTCTATTGAACATGATTCAATTATGTGTGGTCTGTATCGAGGATACGGTCTTAGTATCTATAGCAATATTTCTGCAAGCTGCTGCTCTTTACACTGCTCACATTTAAGCTGGCTGTTTACCACAATGCTTTCCTTGAACTATACTGAACTCCCTACACTTGCAAATAAAATAAAGAGGAATGAATGTAATTTGAAAAAGCAGTTACTGGGCATATAGATATTACATACCTCCTCCCCTTTTACATATGTAATCAACCTGGAAGCACTTTGAAAAAATTGCCGATTGTCCCATTTTAAAACCCAGATAATAAAATCATTATGGCCAATTAAACGATTAGACGATGCTAGACACACTGGGGTTCAATGCCCGGTTTTGCATATCACTGACACACTATTAGGCGTAAGGCAATCGGTCTGAATTCAGAGTCATTTTCCCGTAATGGAGGTGAGAAGCCTACACGTGGGAAAACAAGCAGCTTCCTCAGGGCCTGAAGGAAGATTTCAAGGTGACCTGATCTTAGCAAGGGGTGAAATGCAGCCCCTTCGCCTCAAAAATCCACAACTCGCTAAACGGCTCCTCCCTCCAGAGGTTCATCTGCAGATGTAGCCACCAGCTGGGTTTCCATGGGGTTCCCCGCCCTTGGCAGCTGTGGAACCAGCATGGAATAGGAAGACAGAAGAAAGAGGCAGCTGGGTAGGAGAGAGGGGCTGCCTACCCAGACTCCACAAGATGTCATCGAAGACCATGTGTCAAAGTGCCTCTGAGGCCACCTGGGCTGGCTGCCCAAAGTGACTGTGGTCTCCCAAGTCTCTGAAGGCTCTTGCATCCTGGTGGTCCATGGAAAAGCAGATGGGAGTGGCTTGCCTAGACAGGACTCCCGATGTTCCCTCATAGAGAGGAGTAGTAAATCCTGTGAGCTCCCGTCAGTGTGGGAAGTAGAAATCGGACTGCTGTGGCTCGGCCCTTCCCAGCTTCTCAGCCTTCGTCAGCCCTTCTCTGTCTGTCTGCAGGGAAGGGATGTTGTGCTCTGGTACCCTGACCACGCGAGAGTTTGGTGAGGCAGAGCTGCCAGGGAGGCTTGATATTCCAGAGGTTACACTCAGTTCTGGAAAGGGTTAACAGGCATACTTGACTCCACCGAAGGCATGTCTTCCAACACAGCTTTTCTCAGTAAACAGGATGGCATTCTGACTGGCATTCAGCTGATTCCTGGGTCTCAATCCCCACTGGTTTGAGAGCATGGGGAAGAAGAGTTAGTTATTGCCTAACCTGACAAGTAAATCCTTCCCCTTCTGTTTGATACTAACTTAATGCGGAGCAGGGCTTCACGGGTTCTAATATGCTTGTACGTCACCTGGAGATCTTGTTCAGCTGCAATTCTGATTCAGGAGGTCCAGGACGGGGCTTAACAGTTGGTCCACGTGACGCCAGCGCTGCTGGTCCACGGCCCACACTTTGGGCCACAAGAATGTACAATGTGGTCTTCTGAACAGAGAACTCAGGGCAGACTCAGGGGCCAGTCATAAGGGGAACACAATATTCTACACCCTCTTCCTTCTCTACTTAAGGTGGGGTTCTTCAACTCCAACTGTGGATTAGAATCAACTGAAAATTTTTTAAAACTCTGGTTCTTGAGAGTCGTGCCCAGAGATTTTTGCTCAGTAAGTTGGGAGTGGAGTCCAGAAATCTGCATTTTTAAAAAAGCATTTTAACATTGAACAGGCATTTCAACAGGTTATTCTCATGCAGGTGGTCCTAGAAACACACTCACGCTGGCTGAAGAGTCACACGGGGGATGCCCATCCAGAACCCCTCAAGAATAATGCCACCTTCCTTTTTTTGTATGGTCCCTCAAGAGTCGCACAGCGCTGTCATGGTGACTGCTTGATTTGACCTTCATAATAGCAGGTTTGCCTCTATCTTCCAGATGAAGAAACAGATACAGGTTTGAAACATGTCTGAGGCCAAATAACCTCCTTAGTAGATTTGACCACCTCAACATGGGGACTTGCCCACAAGTCATGTGTCCCCAAATCCCCTCAGTCCTTGGCAAACCAGGACTGTTGGTCTCCTCATTATCTAGTCAAAGGAGTGAAAGAAAAAAACCTGGGTACCTCTCAGTTTGGTGAGGTAAACCTACCAAACATAAAATGTAATAGTAAGTCAGATACCCACCGGCTGATTTTGGCAAAAATGAGATGTACTGGAGAAACTTTGGTTAGCTCACAAAGTCACAGGGAAAACTAGAAGACCAAGATCAGAAAATGAGCAGGATGGGGCTCCTGGGTATCTCAGAGGTTTAAGCCTCTGCCTTCAGCTCAGGTCATGATCTCAGGGTCCTGGGATCGAGCCCCTCATAGGGCTCTCTGCTCAGCGGGGAGCCTGCTTCTCCCTCTCTCTCTGCCTGCCTCTCTGCCTACTTGTGATCTCTCTCTGTCAAATAAACAAATAAAATCTTAAAAAAAAAAAAAAAGAAAGAAAGAAAAAGAAAGGAAGAAAGAAAATGAGCAGGAGCAAGGAAGACCGTGCTGCCAGAACCACTGCTAAACAAAGTCATAGCACAGCACCCACCAGTGACATGCCACCAAGCAGTCAACACTCCAGCTTACACCAGCCTTGGCACTGCTGTCCCCGCTGCCCCCAGCAAGTGGCTGTTGCTGTCACTTTTCCTGGGGACAGAAGAACTCCCACTTTCCCTGCTTCTCTATTACTTACTCCCAATCCAAAGACTAAGGCACATGCATCTGATTGGCCAAGTCTCCGTCACATTTCTAGATCACAGCTGCATGGAAAGCAAGGAAATGAAGCATCAATTGTCAACTTTGAGAAACCTCCCATAACATAGGAAAGGCATTCAGATACTGGAAAAAAAAACAAAAACAAAAACGAAAACCAGATACTCCAGGATGCTTTTTCTCTTGTATTGGAAAGCCAATCTAATAATGAAAAGATTAACACAATTTTCAAATGTTACCTTTAAAAGTAGACCCTAAAAATAAGATGTCAGTATTATCCTATAGCTGTAGAAACTAAAAAATTGAGAGATATTAATAACTTTATAGTGAAGCAGCTTTATAACAACACAAATAAAAAAAAATACACATCGAAGAATATAATCACTACATATAATATCCAAAATATATAAAAAATAATCTAACTCCTCTTAGAAAAATCACCTATTATTTTTAAGCCTTCAAATTAGACACTGCTTAATTCTTTGCCCAAAGTATGCCATTTTAACACACAAAGAACTGCAGGGATGAGTGCGTCATGAAGTAAGTAAAGAACATGAGTCCCTTCTCTTAACCACAGAGCAGAGGCAAACACATAAACAGTGCGCGGTCGCTGAAATTTCACCAACCTGCTGCCCGTAGCTGGCTATACGCTATAATCACTAAGGGTGGAATTTCTCATCCTGAAACACCGAGTCCGTCATAATAGATGTAATAGCTTTCTCTGATGCCTCCTGGGCTTGGAGGATCCTTTGAAAAATGCCTCCCTATTCCATTCTGATTCCTCACTAGTCCCTTTATTGATTTTCTGCAGCTGTTTTTCTTAAGCATAAGAAGCAAATCATCCTAGTTGGTTCCTCCAGACATCTGCTGATAAATCTACTTCAACTTGTCCAATTTCCTAGAGCTGTACTACAATCTTTAGGAGAATATTTGACTCTTCCTTTCTTTCTCCTCTTTATGCTTGTGACTGTCTGGTGGTGCTCTCGGGATTCTAATTACACTCTCTTTTGTTGGCTCCAATGACACCCCGGTCTCAATTCGCCCTGTATCTTCTTCATCTCAGAGTTCCCCACATCCCCTATAACGTCACACCGATGCCTAAAGTGATACACACACTAGTCTCCCCCTGCTTGCAAGGAAAAGGTGAAGTACTCCAGAATAAATCTGACATATTTCTGCCATGTCTTTTACCACAAGCGCGATGCCCACATCTCTGTGACAGCCACGTTCTCCAGACTGGCTCAAGTCCAGTCTTCCTGCATCCTGGCTTTCCTCCCTGTCCCACGGCATTAAGCTCTTCGCCATTTAGAGACCAAAGTTACACATCATCATTCCTCTACTTGAGTGTGTCACTTATGAAAAGCATCCTGCTTTGTCCATGACACTGGCAAACAGAAACCACGACAGCACAATGGGATTTTGTCACAAATGCAGAAGTCGCCACAGAAAAAGTTCTAAAAGCATATACTATGCGGGTAAACACTCACCTGGTAAATTAAAAGGCATTTTTCTTTTCCCCTACCCTGTTTCACCCGAGTGTCCCTCTCCCCCGGCTCACTGCAGCAAACCTTGGCATCTTGGTCTCCTCTCCCATTCCTCTCGCTTCTCTACACCCTTCCTAAGCCACCTGAACTCATACACTGCATGCTCTCTGGCTTGTAATTATCCTCGACTACGGCTTCTTATGCCCTGGAAGTGACCGTGCCTGGAGTCTTTTCCAGACTCATCTCCAGCCTTTGTACTTCTGTTACTTCGTCTCTCTCTTCCGGGTCCCTGCTTTGCCTTTCACATCCTTCTCCCCGAGAGGGGAGGGGAGCCGTCTGCGGATCCTCCTCTTCCCACACAATAATACACACAAGCTGTCTTAGCAACCGAACCTGGCATTAGCACAGTCTCACTTCAGAACTTTCCACTGAGGCCAAAGGAGCCCCTGACAGGAGTCACTATACCATGCCTATGGGTCTCTGGGGACCCCCAAACCACTTCAGGATACTCCAAACCAATCTCCCAGGCACTTCGCAGGAGGCTGGCTCCACTTCAGCCAAGTGCCCTGCACTGAAAGACGGCGTCTTTTCCGTCGGTAACTAGTGCAGTTAATGAGAGCACTGGACACACTGGCGCTAAGGAAATTAGTCAGAATTTAATTCTGCCAATAAATTGCCTTGGGCTTGATGGCGCACCAAGAGCTTCCCCGGGGGCCTACTTTAAATTGTAGGTGTGTTTTAGGTCTTCATAGATTAGACAATATTGGCTCCTGGGCTGCAATAAATGTTTTTGCTATAATAATCTGTTATTATATTTATGAATCTGCTTAGCACTTGGCATCTCTTCTGTAACAATTTAACACACCCCTAAACACGCACTTTTGTGATGGGCTGTAAGATAAACCTGAGACACACAGTGGCAGTATATACCGTATTTCTTCCTTGGCCTTTCTCCATTTTTCTCTCTTAAAACCACTTTCTCTTTAGAATACCTGTTAATACAGTGAATGGGATCTGTCTCACTTAAATCAAGCACTTTTTCCACCGGTTAACAAATTGTTGGTTGTATCCGTTGCTTGGAAATTTCCTTTGCTTGTCATTTTTTTTGATTAAGTAAATTTTATCCAAACCTCAAATACATAGGGCTGGCAGTGTAACAATTAGGAATAAATGAATGTACAGCACTTTTATTTTTAGGAAAAAATAGGGTTTAGTGGGAGGCGACACGCAGGAGGGAAGATGGAAGACTACCAGGCTGCGGAGGAGTCTGCTTTTGTTGTTGATGAAGTGAGCAACATTGTAAAAGAAGCTATAGAGAGCGCGATCGGTGGCAATGCCTACCAGCACAGCTAAGTGAATCAGTGGACCACAAACGTAGTAGAACAAACTTTAAGCCAATTCACCCCGCTGGGAAAGCCGTTTAAGTACATCGTGACCTGTGTGATTATGCAGAAGAACGGAGCGGGGCTGCACATGGCGAGTTCCTGCTTCTGGGACAGCTCTATGGATGGCAGGGGCACCGTGCGGTGGGAGAACAAGACCATGTACTGCATCGTCAGCGCCTTCAGGGTGTCCATCTGAGGCTCGCCAACCCTCCGCCTGTGCCTGCGCGTGCCTCCTCTCCCCACGGCCACGGGCTCCGGCCAGCACCTTCCTCCTCCTCTCTCTCGTGGCGCTCACGGCGTCGAGGACAGCCAGGTGACTGCCCTGTTCTGTGAACGGCATAGCCAAGTCCGAGGACTGTCATCCTGGGTGCTCAGGCCTCTGCTGCCACTCTCTTAACTCTGAATATTTCTTTTCAAAGGTGCTAAAAACTGAAATCTGCTAGTTTGAAACTTTCTCTCTCTCAGATACACTAATTTTCCATACTTTGTACTTTGGTTAGAATAATAAATTATTCCACTTTGAAAAAAAATAGGGTTTAGTTACTTCAGGCCTCTGATTTTGCACCTTTTAATCTTCTCTGAAAAATAATGTGCTATCTCTCAACACCTCAACTTCCTCAGTAGGCCTCAGTCCCCACACTCATCTGAGAAGCATCATGTCCTTTATTTCTGAGAACTTACTCCCCTCTGCCCGCCCCACACAAGAAGTATCTCAAACTAGGAAAACAGCAAATGCAAGCAAGAGTCTACAAAATATGAAATTAAATCTCAGCATACCTTCCAATTATTTTTTACACACCTACATACAAGGCAATATATTTCTATGTATTTGTGTAGGAATATATTTCTTTGTTTAAGAAGTTTGGGAATCATACTATACATATTATAACTCACTTTTTCCATTTAACCACATCTATGAACGCTTTTTCCATGCTTGGTTATTTTGAGATATGTTTACCTACAACTAAAAAATAAATGTAAGTTTTCATAATCAAAACAAATGTACTATCTAGCCAGAAATACATGCAAAAACTAAAGCTAGGGATTCAGTCATCATCATTCTTTTACTCAAGTCACTTATGAAAGGCATCCCACTTTGTCCATGACACTGGCAAACAGAAAACACGATAGCATAATGGAATTTTGTCACAAATGTAGAAGTCGTCACAGAGAAAGTTCTAAAAGTCTGTGTTATGTGAGTTATTCTATAAGTAATTTATTTTAATGTATTTCTTTAACCACATTTTAATTTTTTTCTTTCTGTTTTGCAAACCATTACATAATCGAGTTTAGCTTTTCTGTTAAAAAGAAACAGCATTAAAAAAAAGAAAGAAAAAAAAAGAAACAGCATTCATGGGATACCTGGGTGACTCAGTTGGTTCAGTGCCTGCCTTTGGCTCAGGTCATGATCCCAGGGTCCTGGGATGGAGTCCCGCATCACTCTCCTTGCTCAGTGGGGAGCCTGCTTCTCCTGCCTGCCACTCCCCCTGCTTGTACTCTCTCTCTGACAAATAAATAAAATCTTTAAAAAAAAAAAAAAAGGAAAGAAAGAAAGAAACAAACAAACAAACAGCATTCAGGGGCACCTGGGTGGCTCACTCCATTAAGCATCGGACTTGATTTTTGGCTCAGGCTGTGGGATTGAGCACCCTAGTCAGGCTCCTCGCTCAGCAGAGAGTCAGCTTGAGATTCTCTCCTTCTTCCCCTCCATCCTTTCCCCTACCCCACTTACCACACTCTCTTTGAAATAAACAAATAAATAAATCTTAAAAAATAAAAATAAAAATCAAAGAAAGAAATAGCATTCAGGACTAGGTCATTCTCCCAAGAGAATTATTTAGTTCTCAGAGATAAGAAAAGACCAAGAATTTACTTATTCATTTATTTTTAAAGACTTTATTTGAGAGAGAGAGATTGCAAGCAAGAGAGAGCACAACCTGGATAGAAGGAGAAGCAGACTCTGTTGAGCTGGGAGCCTGACTCAGGGCTTGATCCCAGGACCCCAGGATTATGACCTGAGCCAAAGGCAGACGCTTAACCAACTGAGCCACCCAGGCTCCTGAAGACCAAGAATTTATATAAAATTATTTAATGCATTCATGTCAAAAACAATATGTGATTAAATAAATGTCTAGTAATTGCACAATGCATAATTATTATGCATAATGCCTAATAATACTATTTTATGCTGGTATAAATCTTTCCTTGTGTGACTTGTGAAAACCTTAACTAATGCTTCCAAAATCATCCCCTGCCTATATACAACATGATGTACCAACATAAAAAATGATTCAGAAACAGTTATGTCCAGCAAGTGCAAAGCAGAGCCCTTTTACCCTATAGACCTAAGATCAGAAGTTACGGAGAGACAGAATTAAGTGTCCTTGTTCACTTTTTTTTTTTTTTTTTTTTAAGCTGGACAAACAATTCTGCACTGGAAGAGAGATCACAAATCCTTTCAAACATGGATGAAAAAATCCATTGTTTCTGTAAAAGAAATCCTTTCCTTAAAACAGCTGCCAAAGAGAAGCCACCAGCTGGCCTGATGGTCTGGCCAGCAAAACTGGCTAACATGGAGAGGATTATAAAATGGTAGCCTCCCGGGGTCCTGAGCATCCCTGACCAGAGTAGGTAGCCAGCAACTTGAATCCCCTGGGGGAAGTCCCCATCTTTGCAGACTGCCTGGCACAGGATACAGAGAACTGTTGGCAGCCAACTCTGGTAATGGCAACTTCCAAACGAATTTCCCACACATGACTCTGAATGGAGGCTCCAATGAGGGAGGCTGAAGTGGGCTACTCTATTATCATCCATGAGCTCATTCTCTTGAAGCAACCAGGTGAGCACATGGGCTCAGACCCTGGGTCCAGGGTGCTGCTTTGCCAATGCACAAAGAAATAACAATAAAATTTTAGTGTCTCAAATATATCCATGGTAGTTCAGGTTATGATGCCACTGCCCAGTTTTACTCTGAGGAAATTCTCTACCAAATTTTATCTCGCACAAAGGATTGCTGACTGGATCCATGCTTTTTACCAGACTAGAACAGTTCTCCAATTTAATCCCTTGTGGCCAGGAACAAAGGAGAAGTCCTACAGTATGAGAGATTGTGGGACTAGACTCAGCCCTTTCCCACACCGATTCATCACCTTCCCTGACTTGATTTAGACCAAATATTCTCAACAAGAACGGGGGACAGTCCCTTGGTCCCTCCTCTCTCATCACAAGACCTGGTCTCCCACACAGAGAAGGTGTGAGCTCCCTCCAGGCTAGTCACACGTGCACATCCCAGACTGACGATATACACACACAACTGTCCTTCCTTTCCCCTCATCTCAGAGAAGCAGACCTCCTCTTCCCACAAGCCATTCTGCCCCTTGCCTTCTTCAAGATCTCGCTGATCATCAACTTTTTCACCTCATTCTCTCACATACATATAAGTTTTATCTGTGCTAAACCACGGCTCTGGAGCAAGACACTCTGAGTTTAAATCCGGGTTTGCTACTTGCTGTGTGACCTTGAGCAAATTACTTAATCTCTCTGTCTCTCAGTTTCTTTATCTATGAGATTATGATAAATACAGCATCTACCTCATGGGGTATTTTGAAGATTAAGTAGGTGACTTATTTAATGGGCTTACATAGTATCTGACACACAGTAAGTCTTTCTTTACAAGTCATACATATATCATATATCTCCATATATGATATATACTGCCACAACTTTATTTCCTTAAGAGACTGACCTCAACAGAACCAGCCTAAAGTTCATTTCTCACAATTTTGGTTCCCTTTTTCCTCTCTCAAGCCCTACTTCATTGAGTGAACCATTCTTGCTAATGCTCACCCCAAACTGAAAGAACAGGGAGCTCAGTTTCTATGGATGATCCTGGCAACTCCACACACCCCGGTATGATGGATGTGGAAGAAACACATCTCAAATTACACTTGGACACAAGGGCAAGTGCAACTTCTCATGAATTGCTTGTATGCCCAACCCCAAAGAGTAGAATGAAAGTAATCTGATCATCCCTGAAAATACTAAGGACTCAGAACCATGCCTGTGAGTCCATGATGAGGTTAAGTCATTTTACTGTCCCCCTCTCCTTCTGCACTTGCCCTCATTGAAAATCTTTCATGAAATTGGGTTAAAATATGAAGGGTAACATTGAAGAGAAAAAGAAAAAAATTACCAAAATATTCAAATAAACATGTAAGGTAGAGCTTCATAGAACCTACTGTTAGCTAAAGAGAATAATAAAATGTAACAGGCAAATGCTTTGGCAACTCTTCTTTTAGCATCTTCTAATAAAACCATCACTTTGTCTCTCCGCAGTTATTTTTTAAACCACTGCCATTCCCATTGGCACACTACCACCCAAAGCTGGTGTCTACGTCATCACAGCAGTGAGAAGTGCTCCCACAGAAAGCTCCACATGGCAGCGTTAGAGCAAACGTCCAGTCATTGAGGAACTGTCGCCAGTAGTAATGGGAGCCCTGAAGGAGGATTTGGATTGGGCTGTTCCATCTAATCACTTCGTTTTACAGATTACTTCCTTAAGCTAGACAATAAATATGTTTAAGTTTCTGTGTACCCAGCACTGGAGAGGTAAGGAACTGGTCTTGAGAGTCTGAAATGTCACAGTTAGTCAAACCCTAGACCAGTGGCCATATCTTCTGACGCCTGGCCAAGGCATTCTCCATCCCACCTGGCTGCTCCTAACATCCCTTTTACTCTGAGAACATGAGTTAGTATCTGCCATGGCATTTATCTTCAGGCAGACAAATTCCTAATTGAAAAGAACACCACAGGGCACCTTGGTGGCTCAGTCCGTTAAGTGTCCAACTCTTAGTTTCAGTTCAGGTCATGATCTTGGGGTCCTGAGATCAAGCTCCATGTTGGGCTCAGCACTCATCATGGAGTCTGCTTGTCCCTCTCCCTCTGCTCCTCCTCCTGCTCTCTTTCTCTCTCTCATAAGTAAAAAAATCACAGAAGAAAGAAAACACCACCACGAGCAAATTTACAAAGAAGGTCCTCTTTGCTCAGGGCCCAGCTGGGCACATAAAAGGCTGACAGAAGCATAATCACAACTGTTAGGACCGCCTCTGTGCCAGGACCTACTCAAAGTGCTTTGCCTATGCTGTCCTGTTGAATCCTCACAACCGCCCTCTCAGATGAGCACTCTTGCTAGCCCCATGTTACAGATGAGGAACACAAGTTTAGAGAGGTCAAAGAAAAAAAAATTGTGCAGGACCTCATAGCCAGTAAGTGGCAGGTACAGGCCTTGAACCCAGATCTTTTCCAACAAGAAAGTCAGAAATGCAGAACTGTTTTCCACAGCTCTACAGCCTGATCGTGTAATACAATAAGCCACTGATTGTACTGGTATTTCAGAAATCATAACTTTTGAGATTGTACCAGAGCTCTGACATAGACGAGTCACAGAGGATTATTAAATACTCTGTAACCATGATACCATCAGATGGGGAGGATTTATCTTTATGCCTCGTGGACCCCTAGGCTCTGTCTGCTAAATCACTTTTTTGGGTTTTGCAAACTAGGCAACAAAAGTGACAACGTTGTTAAATCAAACAGGATCCATTAGTTATACTGTGCCCATAACTCTATGTAAATGTTAAGAGGCTTCTACTAATTCCCAGAGCCACCTTATCCACCAGTTTCTCTCTAAAGTGGAGAAACCATGCTTGAAGCATATCAGGCACGGCAGCATAATAGAGAACCCTACCGCAAGGGGATTTCCCGTGTGTCTGTAATGTTCCACTAATTAAGTCTTAGAAGCATTTAAGACTGTCTTCACTGTGAAATACCCACAGTGCAGCCTTAAAGGAAAAAAATCCATTTCCATGAGTCATGCACCAACAAGAGTGAGCAAATGGATTTGAATTATTAGAGTCCATAACTGTATGGAATACAGTTTTCTCTCTATGAAGAAGACTAGTTGTTCAGACATGAAGCTCATAGAAGCCAACTTTAGTAAAATATACATGTATTTTTTTTCTTTGTAATGTTACCAAATAACTTAACACACATGCCATTTGTCTGGGTATGACTTTTTAATCACAGAGCTCCAGAAGCTAAGGACACAGACTTCTTGGAAAAGTGCTAGAGGGAGGTTAGGATACAAGACTAAACGTTTTGTTTCTAGTAATGAAAAAGGAAACATAATGAAAACATTCATGAAAAACACTATAGTGCATACAACTTTGCTCTCCCACATTTATATATACCTTCAAATAAATCCCGTTACCCATCAAACCCAAAGAAATTAAAACAAAAGTCACCTCTATGACATTTCATCACCTCATATTATTCTGTTTCCAACAAAGAGAATCATAAATTGCTTTTAAGATACAGGTCTATCCATGGCTTAGCACAGTAAACCCACTACAGGCCCAGTTTCATAGCCGTGTATTTAATTAAAAAGCCTACTCCACAATAAAAACAATCCCCTGACTTAGCATGGGCAAAAAAGACACGATTTAAGGAAAATACAAGAACCATAGACATGTAAATCCATTTTATTTCCATGGATCCAAGTTTATTCATCAGTTTAACAAGGCTGTGGGCTTCAACCTGCAAGACTTGTGTAAAGCAAAAATAATAATAACAATTGAAAGTCATTTTTAACTAGGAAACAAAACTGTACTAACACAGAGTGGGGCTTGACCACCACCAGGAATCAAAGCATGCACAGGCCATGTCCAAGCTTCTTGACTTCTCTACAAAAGATCCATTTAAACTCTAACTTCCAGCCTCTTCCTTGATCCTATAGTGATCAACTGACTTCTGATTCAGCCCTCCTACTACTCTAATGGAGAGGTTCTTACAGCAAAACTCTTAGCTTGCAGGGGGGAAAAATGCTAAAAAACTGGGACTGATACAAGAAGCCAGATCAAAAAAAGAATAAAGTGCTGATGACTGAGTAAGGACTAGAAGCTCAATGAACATAAAAATATATAGGATTTACGGGAATTCCTTAGAGGCTAAAGAGAAGAATACAGATAAGCCTCCCCTACCTTGGATTGAACGCTCATTACTGCCACAGGCACTGGGAAGTTTTATACTGACCATAGGAACATTTTACCATCCTTTATCCCATTTACTAGTTGGTTGATATGTCTCTTCCTCATAGACCTACTATACACTCCATGAGGTGAGGAGCTGTATCTGCCCAGTTTGCTCAAACTTCTGGCATCATGCTTGGCACAAGGTTTGCACCCATAAATGTTTGCTGGTCCATGAATTAACTATTTCATACAATGCTTCCGACATAACCATGTAAAAAGCTTGGTCTCAAAACACAGATACTTCCAGTTCTAATTTCCATTTCTTAACTTCATTGAGTTTTTCTAATTAAGTCATAAAAATACAAACCCAACTCACAGGATAAGTATGACAGGATTCTGTTTTCCTTTCCATACCCATTTTAGTTGTTTTTCATGGAGCCTGTGCTTGGGAGAGCATTATGAATGTGTTTGGTCCATGGAGATTTTTTTTTTTTTTTTTAGATTTTATTTATTTATTTGAGAAAGAGAGAGAGAGAACATGGGAGGGAGAGGCAGACTCCACATGGAGCTAGGAGCCCGATGTGGGACTCAATTCCAGGACTCATGGATCATGACCTGAGCTGAAGGCAGTCGCTCAACCAACTGAGCCACCCAGGCACCCTTGGAGATTTTTTTTCTTAGTTTCTGTACCCTCCAGGGGAAGTAGCCTACTAGCTGTGTGTTAAATTCTAAATGATGCATTCGGACATGAATAGGAGTCTATTTCAAAAGGCATATTACAATAAAATAAAATGAAAATGACCCCAAATAACTAAAAAGGGACAAATAAATCACAACATGTTTATTACCATTCATATATTTAACAAATTTTCATTATAATATTTTGTAATAATCTTACAAATCTATTTTTTTCTCATCGGACCGTATTAAGTCCTTTCTTTTTTTTTAGATTCTATTTATTTATTTGTCAGAGAAAGAGAGAGAGATTGTGCAAGCAGGCAGAGTGGGAGGCAGAGGCCGAGAGAGGCATAGAAAGAAGCAGGCTGGAGCCTAATGTGGGACTCGATCCCATGTCCCTGGGATCATGACCTGAGCCAAAGGCAGCCAATTAACCAACTGAGCCACCCAGGTGTCCCTATTAAGTCCTTTCTAAAGTGAAATTAAGCAAGCGAATCCACCAATAACTCTCCCAATGACTCCCCATTGATCTCGTATGCTAGGCCTTCCCCAGGCCCTTCCTTACCTCCTAAGACATATGCATCCCTCCTTTCCTCTGTTCATTCTTTCCTCAGCCAGACTGAACCATATCTGGTTTTACAAAAGTGCTAAGCCCTCTCTCCCCTCCGAGTGCTCATGTGTGCTGGCCTCTGCACCAATCTTCTTCTACCTCCTTGGTCCCTCTGCTTTGTAAACTGCTGTTCATCTTTCAGATCTTAGCTAAGACTTCATTTCCTCTGGAAAGCCTTTTCTGAGCACCACTACCGCCCCCAACATGAAGTCAGGAGCCTCCTCTGTGCCTCTCATAATGTCTAGATCGTATCTCTGTGCTATCCTCTTCTTACCAAAGTAATTGCTTATTACCGGTATTCCAAGACAGTAGTCGATTCGTATTACTGAAGGAAAGCATGCCAAGAATGAATGCACGCCCACTAAAGAAGTGAGATAGATGACAGAACAGTACTGTCCCTCTGAGAGTTTGTGTTTTTTATCACAATCATATGAGCAAATAAGAAAATCATCTTACATCATGGCCTGTTCCCGATAACAAGTAGCTTCTGTGAAACTAAGGCCCAAATTACTGCTTCCATTTGAAGAGCCTTAATAGTTCCTGAGGCAACTTTATATAATAGAGGTGGGAAGATTCTATAATAGTCATCATCCACTAACTGGGGTACTATATTGCTTTTAAAAGCTCAATTTTAAGAAGTTTTTACTGCTGATGTGAGAATTATAAATGTTTCATCATACCCAGATCTGTCACATGATTCACTGAGACTATATAAAGGGAGTCTTTAATTTTCACTTTGTTTTAAAGATTCAGTCTCTGGGATTTTGTTTGCCCCTGCACCCTGACAATCAGTAAATGTTTAATAACAATGGGAATGATCATGATATAATGGCAACAGAAATAAATAATCTAAAGGGGTGCCACATTGCCAAGAGCTTGGTTATTCTCTGAGGGCTCTAAACATGTTTTATGCGAGGCTCGTTTTCATAGCCGGACTACATCATGAAAGAAATTCTCAGTTTTAAAAAGAAAACCAATTCTGAAAGATGTTGTTGACATCTGTGACCCCATGGAAATTATTTCAATCTGTGGGCAATTTGTTTTCAGTCTTTGTGTACAGCACAGAAAATTCAGTCGGCTCTCTGTCACACACCACCTATCCCGGCATTCACTCGCCTTTCTTCGCTCATCAAGATACAAAATAATCTAAACAAAATGACTACACTGACATTTCCTTCAAACACCATAATAATTGCTAAATTGGACTCACCAGAGACAAAAGGAAATTTTATTTTCTGTTGATCACATACATCTTTTTATACATAAAAAACCACGCCACTATCATCCTCCACCAGGCTGTTTCTGCCAACAACTGTGACTGATTGGGATTCTCATAAAGCCCCCAGCCTCCTACGAGCATGACAAGAGTCAAATTAGGTGGGCTGGGAGCAAAACAAAGAGGTCCAGAAAAGGAATCATCTCAAACTCAGCATTTTGACAGTGCCTTCTTCGTGCCAGTGTGCATGGTGCCTCATTAAATGATGTGTAAAGGTCAGAGGTTAATCAACTTCAATTTGGCATGCATATTGAGTAGTTTTTAGTCATCATTTTATATTTCCAAATGAGAAGAGGCAAGAAACACTTCAGGTTAATGGAGCGTTTTCTAATGATGACTTTTAACTCTTCTGAGACAGAATTTCTCACTTAACTTTGGGGTTTTTTTTTCCCCTTAAAACCACTAAAGGACATTCAAGGCATAAATGTCTAGGTTGCCCTTTTTTGACAGGTTTATTGAGGTATAACTGATATTAAAAATCTGCACATACCTAAAGTGTACCATTTGGTAAATTTTAACATAAGTATACACAGATGAAACCATCAACTACAATCAAGATAATGTACACAGGGGTGCCTGGGTGGCTCAGTTGGTTAAGCGACTGCCTTCAGCTCAGGTCATGATCCTGGAGTCCGGGGATCGAGTCCCACATCAGGCTCCCAACTCCATGGGGAGTCTGCGTCTCCCTCTGACCTTCTCTTCGCTCATGTTGTCTCTCACTGTCACTCTCTCTCTCTCAAACAAATAAATAAAATCTTTAAAAAAAAAAATAATGAACACAGCCATCATCCATTTGGGGGAATCTCTTTTGTTTCTACCTGCCCATTACAATCCCTCCTTCCTACTCTTGCCCCACTCTACTGCCAGGCAACCACTAATCAGCTTTCTGTCACCACAGATTAATTTATATACTCTAGAAGTTTATACAAATGGAATCATATAAAATGTCCTCTTTGCAGGCTGGCTTCTTTAACTCAGCACAATTCTTTTCAGGTGTATTCATATCGCTCATGTAACAATGGTTAATTTCTGTTTATTACTAACAATATTCCATTACTTGGATATGCAATAGCTCATCCATTCACTTGCTAATGAACATCTGGATTGTCTGCCAATGCTTATGCTTACTACAGATAAAGTTGTAAACATTTGCATACAATGTACGGACATATGCTTTCATTTATTCTTGAGTAAATACCTTAGAGGGTAATGATTGCAACATAAGGTAGGTCATATTTAACTGTTTCCCAAAATGTTTGTATCATTTTACATTCCCATCAGCAGTGTTATGAGAGTTCCGGTTGCTCCATATCCTCACTAACACTTGGAATGGTCAATCCTTTATACAAATATAAATCTTTGTTTAACCCAAGTCATAAAGGCTTTCACCTCTTTTCTATTTTATAGTTTGGTCTATGATCCACTCGAGTTCATATTTGTATATGGTGTGAAGTATACATGCAGGTTTATTTTTCGTTTATAAGTATCAAAAGTACTTGTTCTGGAACCATTTGTTGAATGGATATCGTTTTTCAACTGAATTAGCTTTGCACTTTTGTTAAAAAAAAAAAAATCTACTGATCTTCCCACTCAGGTTTTTGCAACCTAAAACTACTTTAAACACCCTACTAGTTATTTTTAAAATAAAAAGAAGTCAACTGATCATATATGTGTGAGAGATCATCTTTTAATGCCCACTCTTTTCTCCATGGGCTATTAAAATAAAGCATCTAACAGTGGATTTCATTAGAAACATGATAGCAGATATCTGACCCTACAAGAAGTTCTAGTATTTGTTAGAACTCTCAAAGATTATGCAAAGACAAAGAAGAAAACAGAGTTGTAATTTTATATTACAAAGAAATTTTTATATCAAAAGGAAAGAGGATGCTTCCACTTACACAAGGAGCAGAGAATATAAGCATTTATCTCTGCTTCATACTCAACCCTATTAAACAAAATAAAAGAAGTAAAAAGACATGAAGCCCCAAGGCTAAAGAATATAGGAGAATAGACACCAAGGAATGAGAGAGAAAGACAATATTCTGGAATCTGGAAACCAGAAAGATGAATGGTCAATAACCCAGCAGACTTGAGAAAATTAGGCATTAAGTAATGACAGTAAGGAAAGCCAAAAAGAAGTAAGCCAATTCTACATAAAAACCCAGGAATTGGAGATAGCAGTTATCTCTGAAGTCAGAATACTGGATGAAGCTGAAATGGGAAAAAAGTTTTTCTCCCTATGGGTCCCTTTCCATCTTGTCTCTCTGAAAGGACTAATTTGGTCTTCCTCACAGCAGGGTTGTTGATGTCCAAAAGCAAGTGCCCCTAGAGAGAAAGAGCCAAGTGGAAGCTGTATTTTTTTTTTTAATGATTTAGCTACTCAAAAGTAACATAACACTTCTACCATACCCTATTGGTTGGAGTAGTTACAAGTTCCTGCCCAGATTAAAACAGAAGATGGGGAGAAGGAACAACACAAACCCCACTCCCAGCAAAGAGTGTCAGTAACATTGTAAGAATATGTGAGATAGGATATATTGATTGGTATAGCCATCTTTGGAATATAAAATCTGCCACAACCACTAACAAATTTGCTTTATTTTGAAGATAAGGAAACAGAGGCCCAGAGAAATCTGTATGATTCAAATCACACAGTCAATGGCACTTGAACTTCTAGTCCATGTTCTTTCCCACCAACTTACACTGTCTCTTCTTTTGTTTTTTTGAGAGAGAGAGTGGGGGAGGGGTGAAGGGAGAGGGAGAGAGAGAATGCCAAGCAGCCTCCACACCCAGCATGGAGCTGAGGTGGGGCTTGATCTCATGACCCTGAGATTCTGAGCTAAGTCAAAATCAACAGTCAGACACTGAACCAACTAAGCCACCCAGGCACCTTGTCTCTTAATTTTTATAAAATTCACACTGGTGAAATTACAGAGTTAATGAGTAGAGACTATTTAGTATAATTAAAGCCTGACTCCTAAATAAATTTTTCTTGATTTAGTAAATTCAGGCCACAAAGAAATACTATTAGCCAGTAGAGCAATGAAAGGGCATTTTTAAAAATAATTCTCAGACCAAAAAAGATAATGAAAGCAATGAAGGAAAATTTTCAAGTTAATCTGCCTCATCGCTGAGTCTGAAGACATTATAAAATCTTTGAATACGTTTCCCATAGATAGTATCTTTTTCTCAGAGAAAGGGATTAATACAAATGATCTAGTGTGACTTAAGTCTCTAACCACAGGAATCTGGCATAGTTTTTTGACCATGCCAAATTCCAATATTATTACTCATTTTGAGATATTTTACTCCGCTTGTGTATAAATTAACAGTAACAAATCAATTAGAGGTTACCTATTGTAATGAATGGAAGTGTCATCTTAAATCAGATACAACTCATCAGTAACAGAAAAGAAGAATTAAAAAATAAAAGGAGATTAAGGACTTCTGCTGAAGTATCTAGCAGACTAACCTATATGAACAACCCTCATATCAGGAATAGCAAGAAAATCTCAATAAATTAAAAAAACAAAGTCATTTTCTAAACCACGGGAGAGCAACCAAGGCTTCCAGAATTTGAGGGCTAATCTTTGTGAGAAGGTAAATGCACTGAAATGACCATGACACCTCATATCACCTTTTCTTTAAAGGCATTTACCAACTCCTAAAAGGCTCAGGACTAAGTCAAGCGGAAAACAGTGGCTCAGAGATTTTATCAATCTTATAGGGATAGAAAGATAAAAATTATAATTTAGGATATACAGGAATTAGGAGCAGGATCCAGGAGAAAAGGAAATCACAGAAAAACTTGCTAGAAATTCTTGGCCACTTTTCCCTTTGAACAACTTACTAATTCCTAAATCACAAAAAATGAGAAGCCAGGAAGCCAACCAAAAAGTAACAGCTAAATCTAAGCCAAGCTGTCAACTGTCTTTTGTGCTAGAGAGATAGAAATTGAAGTTCTAGGCCCAGTAAGGAAGAGATGATCTCATAAATACCCCAGGCTTTCAGTTCAGTCCCCCCAAATGTTATGTCTTCCCAGTAAAGAAAAACAGAAATAGACCAGCTCCCACAAAGACTTAAATCTTGAATCCATCCTTGAAACATCTTTCTCCCTAATTCAATCAATGACTTTCCTTCACTCTATGTACCATTAAGACAAAAAATAAAAAATAAAACTAACTCCTATCTGGACTAGGATAACATCAGACTAGAACACAGAGGAAAAAAATTAAAAATGCAAAAAGAGGGGGCTTCTGGGTGGCTCAGTCGGTTAAGCACCCAACTCTTGGTTTTGGCTCAGGTCATGATCTCAGGGTTGTGAGATAGAGCTCCGCATCCGCTCGGAGCTGAGCATGGAGTCTGACTGAGGTTCTCTCTCCCTCTCTTCCCCCTCTCCTCCCCTCTTCTCCCCTCTTATGCATGTGCACACACTCTCTCTAAAATAAAATCTTTTTAAAAATGCAAAAAGAACACAAGAGAAATGTAGAATATGGTAAATGGCTAATACATGTAAAACCAAAGTTTCAGAGAGAAGAGGTAAGAAAGAATGATGTAGATGCCCAATGAGAATCTTCAAAAACTAACAAAAACCATCTCAAGCCCTGGGTTAAAGAAACTTTTTAAACACAGGCTAGAGAAATACCCAGAAAACCACACTTGAATGCATCATGTAAAACTGATTAAAGCTGAAGTCAAAGAGAACATCTTAAAAGGAGCCAGAGAAGAAAGACACATTACACTTAAAGAAGAAACAATAAATTATTTGATTTGTCAACAGAAAAAAAAAAAGAAATCAAAGAAATTCATTGATATCACTGAATTGCAGGAAGATAACTTCCAATTTGCCATTATACACCTAGCAAAATATCCTCCAAATATGAAAGAAAAATAAAGATATATCCAGGTAAATAAAAACTCTAAGAACTTATCACCAAAAGACCCACACTAAAATAAAAATTTAAGTAAGTACCATGATTTCAGACAGAAGCACAGGAATGCAAGATAAAATGAAGAATGTAAGAGAAGAGAAAGGAAAAGAAAACATAAATGTGTAGTCAAAGTCAAATGACTATTAACTTTTTATTATTTATTATTTTTTAAAGACTTTAAGTATTTATGTGACAGAGAGAGAAAGAGAGTGTGTGTACAAGCAAGGGGAGAGGCAGGCAGAGGGAGAAGGAGAAGCAGGCTCCCCACTGAGCAGGGAGCCTGATGCTGGGCTCCATCCCAGGACCCTGGGATCATGACCTGAGCTGAAGGCAGACACTTAACCAACTAAGCTACCTGGGCGCCCCAAATGATTTCTAACTTTTTAAACCAATAATGATTGGGTGCCTTGTGCGTCAGTTCTGACTCTTAGCTCAGGTCTTAATCTCAGGATCGTGGGATGGAGCCCCACGTCCAGTTCTTAGGATTCTCTCTTTTCTATCTCTTCCTCTCCTTCTACCCTGCCCCCCCACAAATAAATAAATAAATCTTTTTAAAAATTAAACAATAATAATAATGCAGCTTTACAATATATGTAGAAGTGAAATAAATAACAAATAGCACAAAAAGCAAGGGGGTGAAATAAGATAAAATGTTCTACAGAGCTTGTATTGATTGGGAAGTGGTAAAACTACTAATTTGTAGTAGTTTTATTTAGTCAAGCAAGGATACGCGTTGTAATATCAAGGGCAACTATTAAAAGCATAGCTTGGGGGGGGGCGCCTGGGTGGCTCAGTGGGTTAAGCCTCTGCCTTCAGCTCAGGTCATGATCTCAGGGTCCTGGGATCGAGCCCCACATCAGGCTCTCTGCTCAGCAGGGAGTCTGCTTCACGCTCTCTCTCTGTCTGCCTCCCTGCCTGCTTGTGATCTCTTTCTCTGTCAAATAAATAAAATCTTCTGGGGAGAAAAAAAAAAGCATAGCTTGGGCAAACAACTATTGAGCTAATAGAGGGGAGAAATTAATTTAAAATATTTAATTCATAAAAGCCAAAAAAAGAGAAAAGGGAGAACAGAGAACACAGGGAAAATACAAAATAAGGAATAAAACAGTATATATATATATATATATATATATATATACCCAAATACATCAGTAATTACATTAAATGGGGGAATATATAATAATGATTGTTATGGTCCGAATGTTTGTATCCCTTCAAAATTCATAGTTTGAAATCTTAATGCCCAAGGAGATAGTATTAGGTGGGACCTTCCAGGGGAGCTTAGGTCATGAGGGTAGAGCTCTCGTGAATGGATTTAGTGCCTTAGAAAAGAGGCTCCAGAGAGATCCCCAGCCCCATCTACCACGTGAGGACACAGGAAGATGGTTCTGGCTATGAACCAAAAAAGGGCTTTCATCAGAAGGTAACCATGCTGACACCTTGATCTTGAACTTTCAGCCTCCAGCATTTTGAGAAAATTTTCTGTTGTTTATAAGCTGCCCAGTCTGAGGAAGTTTGTGAGAGCAGCCGAATGGAGTGACACACACTTAACCAACTCTCAAGGAGATTTCAGATGTTACAAATTTTTGCTATTACAATAAGGCAACAATAAAACTATTTATAAGTAAGTGTGTGACAGTCTTTCTAGGGTGCTATGTAGAAGTGGAATCACTAAAGGCTAAAAACCTTTTACTTCATCATGTCTTACCAAACTGCTTCCATCTTAGGACAGCTCCTCTTTCACCCCATGCTTGCCAATGCTCAGGACTACCACACTGGTAAAAATTTGCCATTTATGCGGCTATCTCTGTTATATACCAATGTTCCACATGTAATATGTGGTCTAACGGCCTACCTTTGTGCCAGTATTACACTGTTTTAATAGCTATTGCTTCACATTAAACCTTACTATCCAAGACCGTATCCTTCCCCCAATTCTTTGAATTTTTTTGGCTCCTCTAGGCACTTTACTATTCCATATGAACTTTGGTTTCAACTTGTCAAGTTTCAAGATAAAATGACTTGCTGGAACTTCTATTAGAATAAATTGACTTTATAGATTAATTTGTGGAGAAATAACATTGATATTGAGTCTTCTCATCCATAAACTTGTTACACATCTCCATTTATTTAATTCTACCTGATTTACTTTAGTAAAGTTTTATAATTGACTTAAGGTCTTACACATCCTTTGTCAAATATATTCTCAGTATCTTGAAGCTTCTATCATTACTGTGAAGGACATTACTTTTTATATTTTCTAAATGTTTGTGTATGTTGAACTTATATCTGAAAACACTGATGAAATCTCTTGTGAGTCCTAATAATTCATCTGTAAATCTCCTTTTATTTTTAAGAGAGTATTTAACAAAGGGCAAAGGAACTTCCAAATCAAATATCCGAATCCATTATCTTCTGAGCCAAGAACTGAATATAAAGCTTTAAAATGAAGAGGGAAAGAAATATATATTTTCTTTCCATTTCCTTTTTATAAATACAGACTACCACATGATTTTACCCCTACCTACTATGAGGTCTTGTATGAATAATGACACGTATTCAGTGGTGGCTCTGGAGAAAGGGTCAGTCTTAAAAGCATGTCACTGCGCCTTCAACAGATCACAGAGTCATCTCATCAGAAAAGCTCACCTGGAATTGTCAAAGATATGTCCTTAGGCTGTTAGCCTGAGATGTGTTCTCTGTCCCCTCCTCTAAGTATTCTACAGTATGTTCTAGTGTAAATGTAGAACACCACATTAACTTAGTGCCCTCAGTGTGGACCACTTCAGTGTTATTTCCAGACTTTAGCAAAGCCCAATATAAGAAACAGACACCTGAATAAAGCCCTGGCACAACTGATTTTCTGTAGAAATTGTCTCTATTTGCTCAATATTTCTTAGACAAATTTTTCATGATAAATTTCTTATATTCTTATTAGTATTTTTATTATAAATGTAGTATATGCTTATTGTGAAAAAAAAATGTTTTCAAGCCATATAAAAGCTCCCACATCCCTCTTTTCCTGTCCACACAAGTCCCACGCAGAGGTATCTAAGTAGTCAAGATTCTTTCCATTGCAAGGGACAGACCTGTAGTGTGAAGGAAGCTCTATGCAAGAGAGGAGTTTGAAGGCTGCTAGAGCAGGACAAGGAATCAAAGCAACCACTCTGAAAACCAGGGCAGTACCAATGGCCCCAGGGAACAGACCTGGGGTGTGAACTTCTTTTCTCTGCTTCTACAAACATGGTATAGTTAGTCTCTTAGTTTTCTCAGGCAGCAGAGGACAGAGTTTCAGGTGACTGAGGGATCTTATCCTTGCATCACTGTCTTCTGACAGGAAAAGGGATTTTTTTTTTTTTCCCCTTCTGTAGAAAAAATGTTAGGGACATGCTCTGATGGGCTTGGTTTAGGTCAAGGGAACTTGCAGTTGGCAGCACTCAGGAACTCGTGACTGAAACAGGAGAGGGTCACTCCCTTGAGGGAGAGGGATGGTGTCCTCAAAAAAAGGGGAAAGTGTGCGGAGGAGCCAAAGTGTCTGACGACTTTGTATTACCATCAATAGTTGCCTTCCAGACAATAGTATCTTCCAGACATTTTCTTCGCACTTAGAAGCACATAAAAATATTCTTTTCGTGTTTTACACAAATAAGAACATACTTACACAAATAAGAACATTAAAAAAAAATAAGGGGTTTTTTAAGGAAGTTTATCAAGGAAAAGATGTTCTTCATGAGGTGCTGGTATACTTTCTTTTGATCAGATAATGAGGATTTTCTAATTCACTATTTCTTTCTCTTGACTACCAGGAAGCTCAGTGCTAAATTTAATGTTCAGTTACCATAAGTATATTAAATCTCACGGTCAGGGTATTCACTTCCTTCTTCTTTGTATGCTTTTAGATTTCTAATTCCTGCCTAGTCTAGCCTCATTGTACCAGGCAGTATCTCTTACTGTACACCCCATAAAATTCTTTTTGAAACCAGAAAGGATTTTTACAGGTTCTTCTAATACTTAGAATTTTAAAACTTGTATTATATTTTTCACTAAAAAAAATATTATCTTTCATTATGAAAGTAATGAGTGCTTATTATACAAAATCTAGAGAAATTAGTGGAAAAGTAAGGAGGGAAAAAATCACCTATGTTCCCACCACCCATTATTATTTAGTGAGTTGTTTAGTTTTTTTGTGTGTTTATTTGTTTAAGTAGGCTCCACACCCAGTGTGTGGCTTAAACTCACCACCCTGAGGTCAAGAGTTACATGCTCTACTGACTGAGCCAGCCAGGCACCCAAATTTTTATTTTATTATTTTTTTAAGTATTCTCTACACCCAACGTGGGGCTCAAATTCACAACCCCAAGATCAAAAGTTGCATGCTTTACTGACTGAGCCTGCCAAGCACCCTATACCGCTTAGTTTTAAATGTAGGAGAAACAACCAAGTCATGTAATCAGCTCAGGTGAATAGACGCCTTGTTAATCAAAAAAATCCCTGGAGCCTTTAAATTATGGGAAAATCCAAGGAAAAGAAAAAAATTAACAACAAAAAAAGGAGATCTCTTGAAATTTTGAAAATGGTGTCCAGAATTTATTCATATTAGTACATAATAGTCTACTAGTCCATCCTTCCCCAATATTGTCTAGCCACACCTAAAGTAGGACAGAGCTGAGGGGCGCCTGGGTGGCTCACTCGGTTAAGCATCTGCCTTCAGCTTAGGTCATGGTCCCAGGGTCCTGTGGAGCCTGCTTCTCCCTCTCACTCTGCTGCTCCCCCTGCTTATGTCCTCTCACTCTTGTTCTCTCTCAAATAAATAAATAAAATCTTAAAAAAAAAAAAGAGCTGAAAAACAAAATACTACCTTTTTGTTAAGCATCTACAATTTTATTTGCCCATAAATTCAATGGGAAAATCATTCCAACTAAAACAGAAAGTCCTATTTTCTAGTATCATAGCCAAAATAGTGGGGTTTTTTAAACACACATTAATAACTGTATTAGTGACCTTTCGATCCTCAGTTGTATAAAGTTGCCAAGGTGACAGTAACAAAAGAAAAGCCCTAAAAAAACTTTGAGAATTGTGTGCAGGCCTGTTTCCCTACAAACAGAGGTTAAATTTTGACTATGAAAGAAAATAACAGAAGTAATTGATATGGGAAACAAAGGCAGAAGAGAAATTATTAAATTTCCTTACTATCTGCAGCCCACTGACAAGTCCTTGAAACAGGCAGAGTGACCTTCCTCTAGGGACTCAGCTTCCTCAAAGGTGACACTTGGCTCAGGACAATAGGCAATCTTAGCCTGACCCCCAGCCCCCACTCCAGGATCCTGTAAGTCTACTTTAACATATAAAAATTCCTTTGGAAATTCCTTTACCCGTACCCCAATATAGTGTTGGCAATCAGCCCCCAAGCAGATGGCCCACTGATATACATCTGAAGGGTCTCATGACTAAGGTTTTATCAGACTGTAATAAATGACCTTTTCCTAACACTACTTAGCCTCCTCGGGATCCTGGAAACCTGGCTTCCAAAATAGCTTGGAGGCTTATGCTGTCCCTAAACCCTTCCCATCTTGAAGGTATAAAATCAATCACCCCTCACAATCCCAGTGTAGCTCTTTCTGCCCACTGGTCCTGTCCCTATGCTTTTGCACCAAAGACATCTCAAGAATTCTTTCTTGGGTGCCTGGGTGGCTCAGTGGACTAAAGCCTCTGCCTTTGGCTCAGGTTGATCTCAGAGTCCTGGGATCGAGCCCCACATCGGGCTCTCTGCTCAGCAGGGAGCCTGCTTCTCCATCTCTCTCTGCCTGCCTCTCTGCCTACTTGTGATCTCTGTCTATCAAATAAATAAATAAATTCTTTAAAAAAAAAAAGAATTCTTTCTTGGCCATGGGCTTTGAACCCTAACGTCTTTCCTCCATCAGTAATCATACCAAACGTTTAATCCCTGTATTCGTCCATTTAGGCTGCCATAGCAAAATGCCACAGACTGGAGTGGCTTAGGCAACAGTAATTCATTTTGTCACTGTTCTGAATGCAGGATATCTGAGGTCTGCCTACCAGCATGACTGGTTTCTGGTGAGGCTTCTCTTCCTGGCTTATAGATGGTTGCCTTCTTGCTGTGTGATCACATGGCCTTTTCTTGGCATGTGCAAACCAGGGAAGACAGAAAGCTCTGGTCTCTTTTTATCTTCTTATAGGTACGCTAATCCTATGGGATCGCAGTCGTACTCCTATGACCTCATTTAACCTCAATTACTTCCACAAAGGCCCTATCCCCAAATACAGTCACATTTGGGTCTAACACTTCAACATATGAAGGGGGAGGAGGGGCACAATTCAGTCCACAGGAATGCCTTTGCTCTGATAGTCATATTTCTGGCAATAATTTCATTTGGCTCTCAGTGTACTGAAAATAAGCACTTCCGGAGGCGTGAGGTCATTACCTCTTCTCTGAATAACTTTACCTATAACTTGGCATGACGAAAACATGTTTTTAAAAAACTAAACTTGATATAAAGACACATGTGGGAAGATATGTGTGTGCGTGTTTGTGTCTGTGTGTGAGTGTGTGTAGAAAGAGAGAGATTCAAAGTTCATTCATTTCTGTGTCATCAGACACCTTTAGCTATCACCTTAAGATCTGGGTCCTAAAACATCCAGTGTCACCTACCTAGCTAGGCTGGTAGGCAGATGGGCAGCTATCGTACTAGGAACTAGAACTCAGTGACCAAAGTGGGTATACATGAAGTAACTAGATTAAGAATAGACAATGCAAGCTGGAATTAGAGCATTTTGTTTTGCCTTCTCTTTTGTGTAAAATGTGCTTATGTTCAAATATAGAACCAGAAGACTATTTGGGGTCAGGATTTAAAATAGCCCCACTTTTTGTATGTCCAAGTAGCATCTTTGTCTTTGAGTTCTTGTGTCTGAAGTAAAAAACTAAACATACAGAAAAACATAAATCAAATATTTTGGCCCTTCCCTGGTCTTCCTACCATGGACTGACTCTATTCTGCATGTATTTTTCCCCATGACATCTGAAGTACAATATAGAAATTCATCCTTCTAGTGAACTGGGCCTTTTCCCAAGATTTTTATTTTGCATTTAACAAAATAACAGCAAATTTCAGGTATTAGAAGGATCGAAACAACCTCTTCTATTCTGTTGTCCTTAGAACACCATCTTTTATTCATAGCTTCTCTTGTGGTGCTGGGAGGCAGATTCTGTTGCTATAGCAACGCCCTGCATATCCTTGGGGATAGCTTACAGTTTTACTTTTTTTTTGAACAACAAAGAGCCATTGATACTACATGTTGCCAAAGGTTACAAAAGTTGAATTCTAAAATGAAAATATTTCTTCTATAGAAGTGGTACACCATATGCGTCCCACAAATTCAAAGAGATATGTAAGGATATGACCTTTGTGTGAACACTGATGAATCTAGCATAATACTGCTTGGCTTCAATGGATTATTCACAGCAGAAGTAGTTGAAGTGTATGCCTTGTTTTCTAAGACCACTGTGGGGGATAAGGGGTTTATTCCCAGTATCTATAAAGATCCAGGGGCAAGAAAAGAAAAAAAAAAAAAAATCAAAGGTACCATCACTTACATTTTGTTTGTTACTTAGTAATCACCTTCCCATCCTCACCCCTACCAAAATGAACTGCTATATCAAAATCCAATTACACTTTGACAGTAAATAGATCTTTAAAGAGTGGTTGTGGCTGAATCCTTGTTCCTCAGAATAGATATTAAATATACGAGAGCCTCAAGAGCTCTGAAATCTGTATTCCTAGCTCTGTTTTAACTGGATTCTCTTCATGAAAAAAAAAAAAATTTCCTTAGCTAGCTGTTTTGTAAAACCAGGAAAAATATTTCTTTTCAAGTATTCTTTTCAAGATAAGTTATCTCATCCCCCTAGAAATCTAAAGGGACGCACTGAGAACCACAGATGAGGAGTGAAAGGCCCCAAAGAATCCCTTCCTGGGAAAACAACCGTAAGAGTCTAGAGAAGATCAGGACATGGGAATCTGGATTTTGCTCAATAACAAGAGAAGAAGCTACAGGCTGAAAATGTAGGTAAAATACAAGAATGAATCCCAATCTCCTCCACTCACTACAGCCTGTGCAAATTCACTTGGGTTAGAAGGCCCTCCCAACAGACCAAGCAAACCCCATAATTCAAGGCCATTCATTCATTCATTCATTCATCATTATTTACTAGGTATATGTTATGTTCCAAGCCACTGGAAAGCTTTACAAATTCTTACTACATGCCTGATTGTACTCTTGAAGACTTAGTCTCTAATAAAGTCTCTACTGATACAGTTTCTATAGTTATAGTACAGAGAACTGTATTAAAAATAACAGAGTTACAAGGTAATCATAGCTAGTAATAACAGCCATACAGACAGTGGCATCTCCCACTGAAAAAAAACAAGTTTCCTTGGAGAAATGACTGGCTCACAGCCGTGAGCATCTTGCTGTTCAAGGAAGCCAGGAAATGCTTAAACACCAATAGACTTATGTCAAAAGAATAGTGGTGCTGGTTTGCGGCCACATCCCACCTTGAGCATCAAAATTAACGACAGAAATAATATACTAAATGAAAAACAAATGCATGAGTCCATAGTGAAAGTCGAGAGAATAAGAAAGTGGGGCGAGGGGAAAGAGAAGAGTACAGAAAGGGGAAAAACAAAAGAGCAAAGTTCTACTTTACAGGAGAATACCAACTGTTATGGATTAAATTGTGTCCACCCAAAATTCATTTGCTGAAGCCCTAACTCTCAGTGTGACTGTTTTTGGAGATAAGACCTCTGGGGAGGTTAAATTAAAGTTAAATGAGGTCATAAAGCTAGGACGGTAATCCTACAGAACCTGTGTCCTCATATGAAAAGGAAGAAACACCAAGGGGTTCTCTCTTTCTACACAGCACACCGAAGAGGCCCTGTGAAGATATTGGAAGACAGGTGTGTATACAAGCCAGGAAGAGAGGCCTTGCCAAAATCCAACCCTGATGACAATTTGATCTTGGACTTCTGCCCCCAGAACTGTGAGAAAAATACATACTTTCTACTGTTTAAGCCACTCAGTCTGAGGTATTTTGTTTTGACAGCCTGAGCCACACAGCTAATACAACAGCTAATAAATATTAAGAAAATGACAGAACTGGGGCGCCTGGATGGCTCAGTAGGTCATGATCCCACAGCCCTGGGATCGAGCCCCACATCAGGCTCTCTGCTCCGTGGGGAACCTGCTTCCTCCTCTCTCTCTCTGCCTGCCTCTCTGCCTACTTGTGATCTCTGTCAAATAAATAAATAAAATATTTAAAAAAGAAAGAAAGAAAGAAAGAAAGAAAATGACAGAACTGAAAAAAAAAAAAAGTCACCATTTCTTAACCCACTATGTAAGAATCACTAACGGATGCTATAATCACTGGATTTACTGGTTTAAAAATATGTCCACACAGGTTAACTTTACAATGGGGAAATTAGGATTGCCATCACCACTGTAACAAAATGATCAAACTTAGCACCAAGAATAATGGGACAACTGCATAGTTGCCTCTTGATGGAAATGTCCATCACCTACCCAGTATTCTTACCAAGAATGTTTAACCTGAATCCAGTCATGAGAAAACAACGAGATAAATCCAAGAAAGGGAGATATTCGCAAAGCAACTGACCTAGATCTTCAAAACAGAGTCAGTATCAGAAACAGAAGAGACTACTTAAAGTCTCAAAGTCTCTAAACATCACAACCAAATGAAACTAATAAACCTTGCTTGAGGGGCACCTGGGTGGCTCAGTGGGTTAAGCCTCTGCCTTCGGCTCAGGTCATGATCTCAGGGTCCTGGGATCGAGCCCCGCATCGGGTTCTCTGCTCGGCAGTGAGCCTGCTTCCCCCTCTCTCTGCCTGCCTCTCTGTCTACTTGTGCTCTCTCTCTCTCTCTGTCAAATAAATAAATAAATAAATAAATAAAAATAAAAAAAAAAAAAAAAAAAAAAAAAACCTTGCTTGAATCTTAGGTCAACAAAAGCAACTGAACAGACATATTGGGTATAAGTGAGGAAAGTTTTTTTTAAGTAGGCTCCAACGTGGGGCCTGAACTCAGGACCCTGAGATCAAGACCTGAGCCAAGACCAAGAGTTAGATGCTCAACCGACTGAGCCACCCAGGCACCTCATAAATAAAAGGCGTACATTTGATGACAAAATTGGATTTTAGTGTTTACTTTCTGAGGTGTGAATAGCACAGTGGTGATATGGGAGACTGTCCATATTCTCAGGCAGTTTGCACTGAAGGGCTCATGGGTGAACTGCCACGATGTCTGCAACTTCCTTTTAAATGGTTCAACAACAAGAACAAAAGACACATCTATACATATGCACAGGCACAGCCGTACCAGCACACTGCAAGCCTGCTTCCAGACCACGGCAATAAAGCAGGTATCACAGTAAAATGAGTTGAAAGAATTCTTTGGCTTCCCAGTGCATATAAAAGTTATATTAAGTAGTCTGGTAAGTGTGTAATAGCACTATGCTTAAAAAGTACCTATCTTCATCAAAAAATACTTTATTACTAAAACTGCTGACCATCATCTGAGCTTTCAGCAAGTGCAATCACAAATCACAGATCACCATAATCATCATAGTAATAATGAAAGAGTTTGAAATATGGTGAGAGTCCCCAAAGTGGGACACAAAGACACAAAGTGAGCAAATGCTGTTGGGAAGATGGTGTTAACAGACTTGCCACAACCTTCAATCTTCAATTTGTAAAAAAGCCCAGAATCTGAGGAGTACAATAAAGTGAAGCACAATAAAATGAGGTTTTGCCTGTAAATAAATAAGAGAGCAAAATAAAACAGAGAGAGTAAGATATCAATAATTGATTAATGTAGATTAAAAATCTACAGTATTTGATGTATTATTCTTTCAATGTTACTGTGATTTGGAATTTTTCAAAATATATAGCTTAATAATAATAAACAATGCAAAGATAATAAAATGTTTGATATTTTATGGCATGCAGCTCACCTTAACTACTGGCCATGCAACTACCAAGACCAAATAGTGTAATTTAATGGTTACAGAGGATGGATGTTGGTTCCCAGCAGACCAACGTTCAATACTCCTTTCATACCTTGAGCAAGGAACATCCCCAAGCTTTAGATTTTCTGCAGTGAAATGAGAATCATATCTCACTGGTGTACAGTGGAGAAGATTTAATGATGTCTGGCACAGAAGAAGGCGCTAGTGGATTACCTGGTGGAACGAGGAGAGGACTTCGAGGTTATTTCGCCGCCATTACCTGCTCCACACTCCGCTGAAACTCTGACCTCACTCACTAATAATGAGAGCCTGCATTATATTATCAGTGACTGTTTTTGTGGCAAGAGTGTCTTCAACCAAATGAAAATGTCCTTAAAGCCAGGAATCAGGGCTTAACCCAAATGTCTGCATCTCCTAAAGAACCTAGTTAAACTTGGTTACTCATGGTGATATTTCCTCTGCCTGCTATGCTAGCTCAGGGCTTCTCAACTCTGGCTACACGCTGGAATCACCTGAAAAGCTTTAAAAAAAAAAAAAAAATCTGATGCTTTGACCCCACCCCCAGATATTTTTATTTCGTTGGTCTGGGGTGGGACCTAGGCCTCAATATTTTCTAAAATTCCCATGGTGTTTGTAAAAAGTTAATGCTTTGTGTTTCTTCTTAGTGAAATGGTAGCACTACTGCTGCCAACTTTCTACCTGCTTTGGAGGAAGCTGGAGTACCAGAGGGAGGCAGGTATGTATTCTAACATGCCTGCCTTCTCCTAGGATCAGTGATCGTCCTCCGATTTCTTGAGCAACCTAAGATCGTTTCTAACACCTTCATGTAGGTTGGATAGGGGAGGGAAAATACCTTTTTCCTCTATCCTTCTGGGACCACTCTAATGAGAGACAGATTAACAAGAGGAAAATATACACATTTATTTAATATACATTTTACATGACACAGGAGCCTTATAAGGAAGTGAAGACCCAAAGAAATAATTAAACCTGAGACTTTTTATATTAGGTTTGATGAAAAGTGGAAAATTGTGGGAAAATATGATGAGACAGAGGGCATGGGGTAAGCATAGTAAACTGGGGGAAGCTTAGCAAATCTCCTCTTCTGTGTCCCCTCATCTTCAGAGAGAAGGATGTTCCTTTCCTCTGGGTATAGGGAAGTCACCTCTAACCTGAGGTTTCATGACCTTCTTCAGGGGAAGGTCAGAAAGTCCTTCCTGCACCTGCTGTTTCTCAGACTCCTTCAGCTTAAAATAGTCAATATGCCAAAGTCCTATGTTTGAGGATAGGGATTCCGGAACCTCATCTGTTGTTATAAAATGGATCTATCTGGGCTTCAATTTATCAAAATGGATAGTTACACCTAATGCTCTTTCTTCGGTTGGTGAAAACTGTAAAGGCAAGTAAACCAGAAATCTGCGTGAGGTTTCACAGCACAATCATCACCCGAACAGCACAGACGTTCACGGTTTTACTGCATTATTTGATCATTTGGACTTTCGTAATTCAGAAAATATTTTCATTCGTGCCCTAGAGAAACCAAATCAAAAGGTAGACCATTTGAATGAGAGAAGAAATGGAGACGTGTAGGGGGGGAAATCAGAATCAGCAAGCATAATAAGAATATGAGAATACGAACATTTTAGCACATCTATCTAGCCAGCTGCCAATGTTGAAAAACAAGTTCCTGATAAAAATATACCTAGGTGCTGGTTGGAATGCTGAGCACGTCCCATAATCCTTCAACCACGACAGCCCCTCCATCTTGGCTACAACCCTGGTGGTCTGACATATCTAGGTTTCATTTCTCTGCCCTTGGCTGTGCCCTCAGAGACCTTGAATGCTGGGAAGGCACCATGTGTCATCAGTAAATATAAAAAGAAAAGGCACTCACAGTGCACAATAAGATATAATTACTAATAAGGCTCCTGCTTCTTCAAAAGAACCAGGACTAGACTACTACCCAAAACTAACCAATTCCTCATTAACGGCCACATAACCATGGAGAAGTTACTTAACACCTCTCAATGTTCAAGTTTTCCTGTCTGTCAGAGATAATAAAGTGCTTAATTCATAGGGTGGTTATTAGGATTCAGTAAGAGAAGGCATGTCAAATGCTTAATACAGTTCCTTCATACGTAGTATCATTGGCTAAATGGAAACTACTACTATATTATTAATATAGTAGTAAATCCAAACCCAGCAGTTCTGTGCATGCAAAAACAAAATAAATGAATGGAAATCCAAATTAACCCCTATTTCTGTTAATTTGTATGTGAGAAAGCTTTGAAATTTCAGCAGGTGGTAATGGACTGATGTATGCCAACTTTGTTTTTGACAGTATCTTCAAACAAAATTTAGGTATTTAAACCCACTGTCCTTTAAAAGAAAGCCCAAAGATAAACCACTTCTAGAAAAGATGGCTTCAAATTTTATAAGTTGCCATTTCTTCTGACTAAACCTAAGACACGCCCTCCAAATTAATAACAAAGCTGGTATTACAGTGGGACTGTTCCCACTCATTGCCAAGACATTTAGTTAACTAACAATGAGGCATTTGAGACTTTAAATTTTTAACTGAAAAGAATAATGCAAATGAGATTTTAAAACCATGTTGGGTAAGAAGACATCGTAGAAGAACAATATGTTAAAGAGTTGGAAATCAAAGGAGCAAAAGATAATGATAAGCCTTAGTGGAGCAAAGGAAGGAAGAATTTAATGATTACTTCACGAAAGGAAGAAACAACTTTTCTTCTACTTTCTCAGGTACAGAACATAGAGTCCTTCAAATTAAACAGATAAAAGGCAGATTAACAGGAAAAAGGTACACAAAGTGTACTGATCTTAATATTAACACCATGCACAGGGGCATCACAGAAAAGAAGTGAAAACTGAAAGAAGTGGTTAGACTGTCATGAGCTGTGGAGAAATAGTTAGACACAGGAGGTGGGGGAGCAGGGCGCCTAAGAGCAGTAAATTGTGGGAAGGTGGCTGTTCAGTGAGGTTCCTTAGGCACTCATCTTTATGCTTTCTTGGTCTTCCTGGTACAGGACGTGGGAACACCTTTACAAATGGAAGTTTCTGCCCTGCTTTTAGTCAGAAATGGAGAGGACAGAGAACTCTTCCTCTGTCTTTCTCAATTGCCTCTCAAATATCAGCTCAAGGTAATCCTTACACCAATGGGACATATCTGGGATGATATGTCAGATATCTGGCATATTCTGGACCCCTTCACTAGAAAGCAGCTGAAGCAGATATGTCAGATATCTGGCATATTATGGACCCCTTCACTAGAAAGCAGCTGAGGACTCACGCTGAAGTTTCCAAAGGCAAGCTGCTCTGAATAAAACATAAAATTGTTCTACCATTTTAGTAGCCTAAGTACCCTCAAGGAGAAATATTTGAAGTGGATCAGACAGCATATAACAAAAGAAAGCTAACGATTACTTATCATGAGGTGGAAAGAAAGGGAATTGATTTTTAAAAAGATTTATTTATTTTAGAGAGACAGAGAGAGAGAGAGACCATGCACACACGAGTGAGGGGAAAGGCAGAGGGAGAAAATCTTCAAGCAGACAGCCTGCCATGGGGCTCGATCGCACAACCCAGGAGATCACGACCTGAGCTGAAACCGAGAGTCTGATGCTCAACTTACTGAGCCACCCAGGCACCCCAGGAATTGGTTTTTAAAATGGTAAAACAAGAAAAGCTGAATGGTATCAAACGTCCCCCCGACCCAGGGAAGTCAAAATTTTGACATTATTCTTGTTAACTTTTACTAGAGCTTTAAAATGTTGGGAAAAAATTTAGTGAAAGTATCATAACAAATAAAGATAGCTAGACAAACAGATAGATAGAAAGAATGTATATCAATTTTACCGTTAGTAAACTCAATATGAGGTAGACCATTTAAATTTAAAGATTCTAGCCCTTAACAAAGAAAGACTGATTCCTACTCTGAAGAAACAATTCTAGAGAAAACGTAACGAAAGAAAAGTGTTTCTTTTAAGTCCAGGTACTAGGTAGGCCTTTGGCAATCCACTGAACCTTTGCGGGTCTCAATCACACTAAGTATACAAAAGACTAAAATGGACCCTGAAGTGGCCTCCCTCATAAAATTGTGTTTCAGTATAAATGCATAGGACTCTCTTGTTAAGATGTGACTCTTCCTTTCCCTTCAGTCACACTTTTAAAATTGAATACATTCCTCATAAAAATAGTTGTATTATATATGACACAATAAAAAACATGCTTTCTCCTGAGCTGCTTTTGTAGAACAGGATTACAGGTATCTTTAGGCTCCCAAAATCTTATAAAACCAAAATGTGGAACATTTTAAAATATACTGCTATCTCGAGAAGTTGTAAAAATTTTTTTAATTTTATTTTTTAATTTTATTTAAATTCAATGAATTAACATGGAATACATTATTTGTTGCAGGGGTACAGGTCTGTGATTCATCAGTCTTATATAATACCCAGTGCTCGTTATATCACATGTCCTCCCCATGTCCATCACCCAGTTACCCTCTCCTGCCAGCCCCCTCCCAAGAAGCTATAAAATTTTTAATCAAGTTCTAATAAGTAAGGCTGGCTTAACATGAATTGTTCATACTGTTATTAAAATGACACTTGAAAAAATTACAGAACACTTTTCAAATTTCATGAGCATCTCAGTATCAGATCTCTAGATATTTGCATAGATCACATATTTAAGTTTGAGGGACCAACGCCTCCCCCACAGAAACTTACACAGCAAGAAGCAACAGTGTGGGGTCAATCATAATTAAGCACGCTGTTATTGATCATGTTGACCCAAAATGATCCATGAACCTTTTCCAGTTGTTCTTTTCCTTTATCTTTTTGCAAAACTTCAAAAACTCTTATATTTATACTGTATCTTAGAGTAAAAGCTTTCAAAATTATGCTCATGTTTTAAAGTTATAATCCTACATGGGTAAAAGTTCTGGTTCCCAAAGCTTATTTTCTGGACCCTTAAGAGCTTGAAACTAACTGAGCACAGTACTATGGGGAAGGTTGCCCGTGATCACCTTTCCCTTTTAAGAAGGCTTTTTCCAGTTCAATTGGGTGACCCTTTCTTTTCTTTCTAGTTATTGGGGGCCTTTTCTAAGTACGACCAAATAGGAAATTACCACAAAGACAAGTGGAAGGAAAAAACATTTTTAAAATAACTTCACACACCACCTGCAATTCTGATAAATTCCTTGCTCTCAGAGTGTGCGGGCATTTTTTAGATTTCGGTCCAATCAGTCGCACTGCCCCCCCATGGGGATCCGTGTTCCCTTTTCAGTTCAGTAATCAAATAGCTCTGACTGGTCCATGTCTGCTTTTGTCCACTTCTGACCTACATGTTCCCGTGAGGGACATCTTTGTCTCACTTTTCTTTGGTCACTGAGTTCATGCACCTCAATAGGCTAAGTCTGGCAGTCCATTAACGAGAATTCTCAGCTCAGCCCTAGGCCACCCAGAAACCCCGGTTGCATGTTCTCGCTGAATGGCTTCACTGGTGGCCCATTCAAATGTGCTAATGTCAGAAAAAAGGGTTGAATGGGGCGCCAATGTACACCATTGCCGAGGCAAAGTGACTGGGCTTCCAATAAAGCCTCCCCTGGGGTGACGTTAAGCAGAGTTATCAATGGCGCAAAGGCTGAGCCGGGGCTAATGCTCCAATCATGCCAGCAACAGGGGGCACAGATGCAGCCACTTCAGCATGAAATCACAGTGCAGAGTTCACCTGCAAGGCAATCCTCTCTCCAGCTTCCAACCTGCAGATAAATGTGCAGAGACACCTCCTTCTCCCACTGGCTTCTGGGGCAGGCTCGAAGAAGACATTTTGGGTGGGAAAGGCTACGGGCATTGTTAGTTCCCAATTGTTCTGAGGTTTACTTCTCCTGTTGAAAAGATTTCTTAAAGCCCCTTTATTTTCTCATAGACCATACAGAAGCAGAGAAAGCACTGTCTCAAGGCTCACCCCCAAAGCATTAAAAAGGCATTTCGCTCAGCAAAAGAATATTTTGATTATGCAAAACAGATGTCACATCCCAACCCCGTGTTGCTAAGTCTCACAAGAGAACATCTTGAACTGCAACGAAATTATGAAGGTATGATGACTAAACCAATCCTGTGGTCCCTCCTCCTATAATCAGGGCAAATGAAAGGGAAAAGAAAGGATGGCACAACTCCCATTTTTCCTTCTAAATGTGTCCGAGAAGAAACATAAAAGCAACCAGCAAGTCAGGATTTTTTAAATTATTTTTCAACTCACCGAAGACCCCTGGATTTCTGAGTTATTCACAGATACACAGCATTCCCACACATCAGCCTGGAAGAATAGCACAAAATCATAGTCCCACTATCGCCCAAACTTGCCACCAACATGAACCAGTACCACTGTCTCCCAGATTCCTAATCCTTTAAATCCTGGTGACAATCTGCAGAGCCAGCCCATGGTCATGAGAACCTCAGCCTTCCAGGAACCCCCAACATTTTGCTTGGCCACTCACTACAAGTCAACATATACAAAAACAATTTCATTTCTTCAGCTCCTTCAAAACTGTTTCTCCACTCCTGAATCAAAAATACCAACATACTAAAGAGTATAGGATATCTCAACATTTCATCTAATTTTGGAAAACTGTCATTTTGTTGAGGGATAAAGCACACAGTGCACACACATACCCAAAATGGAATTCAACCCACATGGAAGTAATTCTTAAATATTCCAGAGTGCTCACCTTGGGACTCCCCCAACTACAGAGTAGGCACTGAGAACTCATTTTGATCCAGGTTAAAGAGGGATTGGTTTTGTGGAGGGCACTCTCTGGGGCCCGCATTGTCTATTCGGTCCCTGCAAAGAGGTCTTTGGGCTTTGTATTTGACGGCCAAGCCAGCAGCTGGTGCTGGACAACTGTCCTTAGAGGAGACTTCTTTTAGAACTACAGCCCTAAGTTGATTCCTACACAGTCCTGTTGCTCACATATATTAAGAGATTCAAGGACAGTGGTTCCTGGGCACTAGAGAGAAGGTGATGGGTCCTCAAGCCTAAAAGCCTCTAGCCTAAAAATCTTTTTTCTTTTTCCTTTGCAGCCACATAAAAGAAGGTTTCTCCCTCACTGTCCCTCATCTTCTAATACTAAAGAAGCAACTAAAGAAGATTTTGCAAATTATTATAATTTTTATGTAATGGGTAATTCATTTATTTCCCTAATTTTTTATAATGGATGTGGATTGTTTTCATACTCAGAAAAGGAGTTATTTTTTAAATAGTAAAGTTAATTGAGCCTCAATCTTTTATCCCTTGGAAGTAGAATTTTGTCCTCAAATTCCTAAGATAAACTAAATATTTGCATGACATCCTAGTAAGAGAAACTACTGGCTGATTTTTGAAAAATGAAATTCAAGTTACTCAATCAAGAAAAAAATTTGCTGTCTTCTCTCTCCATAATTTCCCTCCTTCTTAATCATACTTTACCTAACGCTATTTAAGGTGTAAACTTAAACTAAAAACAAAAACAAACAAAAAAAAAACTATGGCTTCTTATTGGGACTAGTTATCTGTAAAGCTCACACTCCCCTAACTGGGGTAGCATTCATGGGTACTTCGATCTTGCTCCAGGGAAATCCAACCACGAGATGTCAGAGCTTACCCATTTTGGTTCCTCTCTTTTATTTCCAAACAGAGAATATTATGGTCACTTCAAAACTATTATAAACTTAAATGAAAATTGGATTAGGTTCATACCTGGCCCCGTGGCTTGCACTATTTCTCTCATCTTTATTCCTTCTGGAGATCAGCTTAAGAAGTCAGAAACTTAGGGGTGCCTGGGTGGCTCAGTCCTGATCTCAGGATCGTGAGCCCAAGCCCCAAGTCAGGGCTCTGCTCTCAGTGGGGAATCTGCTTGGGATTCTCTCTCTCCCCACCCTCCACTCTCCCACTGTCCCAGATTTATTAAGTAAATCTTAGGAAAAAAAAAAAAATTCAGACACTTCAAGAGCAGGTTTTAAAAGATGTATCTAGATTTTACTTTCTTTACTGCCTCTAAAGAAGCTCCACAAAAATGCCCAGAAAGAATGGGCCAATCCCCAGCTGTCCCTTTGTTTATAATTCCTTCCCTCCCCCATGATGTGCCCTACCCCACTCCCCTCCCCCAGTCACCCAAACTTTGCTTTTGAAGACATCCTTGACTGCAGAGAAGTTAGACCATGTCACAGATGTCCCTTATTTCTCTAAAGCAGGCTAATAGAGATAATGGGCCCTGTGGGAGAGAGGAAGCCAAAGAAAGAGAGAGATTCCTTTGGATACTTAAGGGAATTACTGAGGAGCCTCACCAGACTCTGGCTAACAAATAAAAAGAAATGGAAAGCAGCTGATGTTGTTTTACTAGATCCTTTATGCACTCAAGGAAAGGCTACTATGGAAGTGGAGATGGAGGTGGTTTGTTGTTCAGAGGGGGGGAGTAATTTTTTAAATTATCCTTAGGCCACTTACTGAAGACTCCAAATAAATGTTTCAGATAATTGAGACTATTAATTAAGACTATACCCAGGAAAACTCATTAGCATTTGGCTCACTAGACAAAAATGGAACAATGAATAAATTCTAGTTAAACAAGGAAAAGTCAATACCAATCATTTCATAAGTTAGAAAACCAAGTATTTAAATGCTGCTGTGGGAAAAATCAGAAAGAATTTAGAAGAAATCCTTTCTTTTCTCCAGCCTAAATTTTCCACTGGAGATATACAAAGGACAAAGTTACATTCCTAATCTCCCTAACTTCAGTAAAGAACTCTTCAGAGGATTCTTTTGATATTGACTTCAGGCCCTTAAAGCCTGGCCTTTTCTGTCCATGTACTGGGTATCATGTGCAGGAACTTTGGGACTGGACTGTATCTACTAACCCTGACCTCAGAGCAAAATATCTGCCTCGACTAACCTTTGGGCGGGAACTCAATGATGTATGTTCTTATTGGATCCTAACTCCAAAAATTCACTCAAACCTACCACCTCCTTTCCAAAGAATGACTGAATTAGAGGTTGCAGCACAGAATACTTAAATAGGAATTAGCCATCACATTGGCTCTACTCTTCCTGTATGGCTACAATGGTAGCAATGATACTGGTGAAGCCCACATTAACATCTTCCACAGAAACAGCACAATTCAGAAAGAAGAATGATTAGATAGACATCCCAAAGAACAAAAATAGCATAGATCACATGTGAGGCATTAATAGAGACATACATAATGAGCATTCCCCTATGTATTTTGTCACTGTTGTTACAAACAAGTGTTCGTTGTATAATTACATTATATTTTCTTACCTTTTTCCTTGTGACCCTAGAGTAGAATCAACTTGGCACTGAATTGACTCTATTCCTAAGGGACAAATCCCTTCATTGAAGGAGAATCTTGCTCCAGGAATCCCACGCTCAGCTGCTAGATTAAGAGAATTAGCATAGAAAAATGCAAAAAAAAAAAAAAAAGGCATTTTAGTACAATACAGCTTAATTCTATATATGCAAGTGGGTGGACCTGTATCACAGAGCAGCAACACTGCAGAGAAGACCCATGCCTTTACGGGATAATTTTGTCCCTCCTGCCTAACTAAGCTTCCAAACAAGCCTCCAGCTTTGTTTTCTACTCCTACAAATGTTATTTACATTGTAGAATCACTTTTTTTCAAGGTGTATGTTGAGTGTGATTCTTAAAAGCAAGTGTCAGCTGAGGCTATTTATTGAACGCAGATTATAATTATCTTTTCTTAAAGGAATAGTCCATTGTGCCAAGATCCCAAGCATACCCACCACCTAGTGACATGCAGGGCATTTGTCTACACCTTCAGAGCTTGCCAGAGCTACAGATGCCATCTTCCTGAACTGCCTTTGAAGTTCTCCTGTTTTTGCACTTCAAAGAGGTACGTACCAAGACAATAGTAGGGATGCAGGGAACGGGTCCCATTCCCCAATTCAAAAAATGTCAGACATATTTTATGAGCCTAAATGACTTTGTGTCTCATTGTCAAAATCTTTCTTCACCAAGAGATTAAAACTAGCTGGAACACAGTAGACTATATTAATTACATAGTCTATTTATTTAAAGACTTTGTACATAAAACAATTAACCATGAAGTATCTATGCCAGCTGATTAGACTTTTATTATTGACGTGGCAAAAACAGATAGCAGGATCTTTAACAAAATTATTTCAGATCTACTATTACCTCCCCTTTTTGTAGCATTCTCAAACAACTCTTTACCATCACCAAATGCCCCTGCTGTTCTCTCAATTCCACTGGCAAGAGGTGCAAGCTTCTGGGTTAATTCTATGTAATAAATCAACATTTCTAAATAAGATTGGTGTATTTAAAAAAATCAGTTGCTGTGACTTCACTGCTTGGTACAGTTTTCTATACTAAAGGACTTGGTAAAGTTTTCAATCTTTTAACAGCTTAAAAAAATAAGCAGTGACTGGCACCCAAACCTAAAAGAAAGCCAGCAACAGGTCTAATGAAAATCGTGCAGAGAGCCCATCAGACATTAAGTAAATACTTTGCTTCTGTTTTCTAGTCCCTTTTTGTTTGGTTACCATGGCAACCTGTTTTTGTGGGGGTCACTTGGAATGTATAAGAATTTGCTGCAATTAGATGCTTGTGTCCCATTGGCCAGTATGATAGAGAGTAGTAAAACTAAAAAGAAATAAAAGAGAAGGAAAGGCACGGGTGAATGTGGACAAAGCCAACATGCACTTCGGGAACCAAAGAAAAAAATTTTGTAAGCCTAATTATCTTTCAGAGCTATTTTCAAAGTTGCTCTTAATAAAAGTTTCCATATCCTTTAGCCTGTGATTTCTCACCTAGTTGACCTTCCAAACTCCTCCTCAGCTGTAACGCACTTACCACACTTTTGTTGTTCTCTAATTGTTTGATGGATATATGTTATCCCTTCAAATTCTTCAGGGTCAGGACCACATGCTATACTTTTGAGGCAGTGTGATGAAAGGGAGAAACCATGGAAGGGGAATCAGATGTGAGGGATTGTGGCCCAGGCTCCAAAACCAGTTAGTTAGACAGCATTGAGCCAACTGCCTTCCGCTTCACTGAGACCATATTATAAGACTCATGCCTTTTAAAAGTGTTATGAAAATTAGATTATGTTATACTATCAAGAGTGTTATTTAAACCTGTGACATGTGCTTACTATGTATATCCTGAATTAAGTTTAATTGATTCAATATCTTGTTCTATAATTCTGCTTCAGGCAACCTTGAATGTCTAGAAGATTAAGGTACCTTTTGCTTCTCTAATACTCAAGAGACACTATTATTTTTTTACAAACTCTCAGACTATAAATTTTAAATCCATGGTTAGGCAGAGAGAAGGTATCCTACTTCTCAGATGAAAAGAGGGAGCAAGTTAAATGTCTGTGAGTGTTTTCACAAAGAAAATAACAGCATCAATATAAGCTCAAAGATTTGCATAGCCTGGCTCATAAGAAGGCAAAGCAGCATTACAGTGGTGTCTTACCCAGATCCATACACTCTGAATCACAGAGGAATTATTTACTTAAAATGGCATCACTGCTTTTTTTTTGCTTTTTTTTTGGAAACAATACCTATTAAAGTTTAGACCTATCACGACATAGCAAATGATTTCAAAGATTAGCTAAATTCTCCTCCACTCACCATGTTCATTCCAGATGCTTTAAGCACTTGTTGGCTCTGCTCAATATTATCCATTCAGGCTTTATTTCAACATCTCCACTGACTAAAAAACAAAACAAAACAAAAACCAAAAAAAAAACTTCACCATATCCCAAAGCCATTCATCCTGTGTTCAAGCAGCTCTAATTGTCGGATAATTCTTCCTCATAGTAAATTTAAATCCCTCTTCCCTGTTGTTCTATCCATTGGTCCCAGGCTACAGTTGCTCTCACAACACTGTTTGGAATTCTTCACCTTGTCTATACATGAGGTTTCCAAGTCCTTCTTCAAGAGGCATCCTGAGCTAAACACAGTCCTCTGTGTGCTGGCTGACCAGGACAGTGTTCGATAGGACTCTGATCCCGTAGTTAATTCAAGAAGCATGGTTGTGTGCCTGTTTGAAGCTATATGCTGAAGATCAAAGATAAACTTGACAACATCTTTGATTTCAGGGAGATGATAATCTATAGGAGGACCCAAGAATGTTAACAAATAGGTTCAACAGAAGGGCTGAAAGCTAAGGTTGACAATACAGTAATGTTTTAAAGAGTGTATTTTCAGTGCTTCCTGGGGGAGAGGAAAAGGGTCAGAAAAAGTTTCAGAGAGAAGGTTTTCCCAGGTAGTCCAAAGAGAAAGAACATTCTGGGAAGCTCTGATGTAATGATTCAACATGAAAAACTGAGGGAACTCCAGAAAGTCCATTATAACTGAAATGCAGGGTATAAGGCAAGACCTTATGTTAGAGAGGTAGGCAAGGGCCAAATGATGGAGGACTGTGTGCCCCATGTGAAGACATCTGAACATCGTCCTATAATCTAGTGGTCTCCAAACTGGGGCGTACATACCACAGGGGATGCACAAAATCCTCCACTAGGGTAAAATAGGAGGACTTCTAGTTTATTTGATTTTTACCCCAAGAATCAGGAAAATGTTAAGCTTTACTAGTATTTCATTTGAATTGACACTGGCAACCTCCATCAATAGATTTGAAAATCAAACTGTCACATATCACATACAGTAAGCAAAACATCCTGATGATAAAGAATTCCACAACATGGAGGGCTGGACAGTTGGCCATCGCCCTGTTATTCATTTCACTTTTATCAAAAATGTTGCATTTTACGGTACCTAGCTCAGTAGATTTATGGATTATATTATCTATTTTTAAGTAAATAACCCTCATAAAATAGACAAGTGACTTAAGAAGGATCTCTTCAAAGAAACCCCAAGCTGAAGATAACACTAATAGGGTAAGCAAAGAAAGACCTAAGAAAAGGGCAGAGCTGATCCTTCTATTCCTTGTATAATCTCTTTGTCAGGTAAAAATACTAATGACACGTTCAGATCTATTAAATCATTTATATATATATATATATATATATATATGTATGTATATATATGCATATACATGTTTTATACATATGTATATACATACATAAAGAAGACTATTTTAAGATATGGATTTATATCTAGAATATGAAGACCTTACAAATTTTTTCTAAATTTGATAGATTAATAGCTTCTTTTGCAGGATTTTTTTTTTAAAGATTTTATTTATTTATTTAACAGAGAGAGATCACAAGTAGGCAGAAAGGCAGACAGAGAGAGAGGAGGAAGCAGGCTCCCTGCTGAGCAGAGAGCCCAATTCGGGGCTCGATCCTAGGACCCTGGGATCATGACCTGAGCCGAAGGCAGAGGCCTTAACCCACTAGCCACCCAGGCACCCCTGCAGGATTTTTTATTTTATTTATTTATTTGACAGAGAGAGAGATCACAGGTAGAGAAGCAGGCAGGCAGAGAGGGAGAAGCAGGCTCCCCGCTGAGCAGAGAGCCTGATGTGGGGCTCAATCCCAGGACCCCGAGACCATGACCTAAGCTAAAGGCAGAGGCTTAACCCACTGAGCCACCCAGGTGCTCCTGCAGGATTCTTTTTAAATTTTATTTATTTATTTGAGAGAAAGAGCACACAAGCAGGAGTAGAAGCAGAGGAAAAGGGAGAAACAGACTCCCTGCCAAGCAGGGAGCCCAAAGCAAGGCTCAATCCCAGAGCCCTGGGCTCATGACCTGAGCCAAAGGCAGATGCTTAACTGACTGAGACCCCCAAGTGCCCCTCTATTGCAGGACTTTTACTTAACAGTAATAAGTTTAGTTAAAAATACTTGCTCTTCCCTTCTTAGGAAACATGGTCCAAAGCATGCTGAAGGCCTCTGTTGACCTTAGCAGACAATGCAGTGACCCTGCTCACATCCCTTCCACATCCCTTGTCCCTGAGCCTTGGAGACTGCATCTTAATACACCGTAGCGCTCCATCTGAGGGCTCTCTAGATCCGCAAATAGGTAGGCCAGAAGTGCTCAGTAACTCTTGTCTGCTGCTGACAGATAAGAGTTGGAGAATATTTACTGTGCCTCGAGTGCAACTCCTCAGAGAAATTCTGTGCCAGCTCCTGAGCTCTCCAGCGGGAGTGAACCCCAGTGGTCCAGAGCAGGAACCTGCTTGGTGACATGTCCTGTACTGGATCATTCTCTTCCTTTTCTCACTTCTGCCATCCCTTATCCATGCTTTCTGGGATCGCCTTCTCCCAAACAAACTACTTACACTCAAATCCTTCTTTCAAGATCTGCTTCTTTGAGAACCCAACCTAAGACAGTGACTGCTTAAAATGCACCAGGTAAGGGGCACCTGGGCAGCTCACTTGGTTGAATAGTTGAGCGTCTTCTTTCGGCTCAGGTCATGATCCCGGAGTTCCAGGATCGAGTCTCACCTCAGGCTCCAGCCTAACCTCAGGCTCCCTGCTCAGTGGGGAGTCTGCTTCTCCCTCTCTCTCTACTTCTCCCTCTCTCTCTACTCTTTCCCTGCTCATGCTTGCTTTCTCCTGTTCACTCTCTCTCTCTCAAATAAAATCTTTAAAAAAATGCATCAGATAAATCAGTGGAAAACAAAGCTGAATATCTGAAGAACTTAAGTATTAGACACTTGCTAAACACTTGAGAATAAAACTATGGATGTTCTTCTTGATATTTGTTATACTCTTGATAATGAAATACATGAACAACTTTTTGTTGAGCCAGTAAAGTGTAATGAAGAATATACTTTTTCATTAGTATTGATATCTTTTGAAAACACTATGTCAGGGAAACAGTGGGTATAAATAGAAAATTGACTGAAGAGAAAAAGAAAAAAGGCTCTAGGGTAAATTGACAAAGTTAGCACCATAGCAAAATTCATTAACTACATTATTATAGGCAAATAAAAATGGCAAAGCAGATGAGCATTTTATTTTGCTGATGGCATTAATTTCATAAAAAGAGCTGTCCAAGTTTTTATAATATTTCAATATCACCTTTTAATGAGGTTTAAAAAAACTATCATGAAAATCTGAGGTATTACATAGAAATTTGTTATCTCACAGCAAAGAACTGAAAAAGAACTTTCATATATAAAGATGAGTTGCACATTTTCCTTTTACAAATAGTCAAAATTTGCTTACCTTTCCTATGATGAAAATAATTTGGAAATTTGGAAATATTATCATACTACCCCCCAGATGGAGTTTTTTAAATAAGTAAACATCAATCAAAATGTTAACAAATTATTTCATGAATATCAACAAACTGATTCTAAGCTATTTATAGAGATGCAAAAGACCCCAAATAGTCCACATAGAATTGACGGAAAAGAACAAAGGTTTACAATTAAGCTACAGTCATAAAGACAATGTGGTTTGGCAAAAGAATAAACAAACAGATCCATGGACAGGACAGAGAGGCCAGAAAGGGACTCACATAAATGCAGTCACTGCTCTTTGACTTTGAAAGGAGCAAAGGCAGCACAGTGGTGCTGGAAGAACTAGGCATCTACATGCAAAAAAATTCATCTAGGCACAGACCTTATACTTCTCAGAAAAAATAACCCAAAATAGATCATAAACTTAAATGTAAAATGCAAAACTATGAAACTCTAGAAGATAACATAAGAGAAAACCTAGATGACAGAAAGTCTGAACATGCACCTCTCCAAAGACATAGACAGCAAATAAGCATATGAAGAGAGTCTCCCCATCATATTTCATCAGAGTAATGCAAACTAGAACAACAATGAGGTATCCCTACAATCCCATCAGAATGGCCCAAATCTGGAATGCTGACAACACCAAATGCTGGTGAGAATGTAGAGTAACACAGATTCTTGTTGATTGCTGGTGAGAATCCAAAATGATACAGCCACTTTGGAAGACAGTTTCGTTTCTTACAAAACTAAACGACATGTACTCTCACCATATGATCCAGTAATCACCCTCATTGGAGATGAAAACTTATGTCCACACAAAAATCTTCCCAGGGATATTTAGATCAGCTTTGTTGACAACTGCCAAAACTTGGAAGCAGCCAAGATGTCCCTCTGTAGGTGAATAGACAAATAAACTGGTATAGCCAGACAATAAAATATTATTCAGCACTGAATAGAAATGAGCTATCAAGTCATGAAAAAGACATGGAGGAAACTTAAATCCCTATGAGTTAGAGAAAGACTATCTGAAAAGGGTACATACTGTATGACTCAAACTATATGACATTCTGGAAAATGCAAAAAAAACTACGGAGACAATTTAAAAAGTCAGTTGTCAGGAGTGAGAGATGGGAGGAGAACAGGGAGAGCACAGATGAGAACAGGGAGAGCACAGATGTCGAGGGCAGTGGAAAGACTCTGTATGATGGATATATGTTAATATGTATCTGTTCAAACCCACAGATTATACATCAAGAGTCAACTTTAAGGTAAACTATGGACTTTGGACAAACATAATTTGGCAGTGCAGATTCATCTTTGATAAATATCATTTTGATATCATATTGATATTTTGATATAATTCTGATGAGTGATATTGCTAATGGAGGAGACATGTGTGGGAGCAGTAAGGTGTATGGGTAATCTCTGTACCTTCCTCTCAATTTTGTTGTAAACCTAAAACTGCTCTAAAAAATTAAGTCTTTAATAAATAGACAATCTGTCCTTTCAGAATAAAGGTTAGAGCTTAGCAATGAGTGAAAAAGCAACTGTTTTTCAAAAGAAATGTGTATGGATGACAGAGCATATTGTCTTGAAATTTTTCCTTTATTTCCTTTATTGTGTGATTTCCTTTACCCAAAAGCAATATAAAATTGTTGTTCTCATGTCCACACATATAAAAGCATGAAAACTAAATTTTCTAACTTGTAAAATTTTGTAAATAAAAGGTTTCAGTAGGGTTTTTTTGTTTAAAGATACTGAAGTATAACACCGTTTAGTTAGCTCACAAGAACAACTGACTGAAATTATGAAAGATAAAAATATATTGCCAAATTTCAGGAAAAAATGTGAATAACTGATGAACTGAAAAATAAAAATTGTATTTTAGTTATAGCCAATGATGCACTTCTATTTGTTTTTGAAGTATCCTGTGTTTAACCACTGTAGCAATCAAAAGCAAATCTCAAAATAAACTGAATTTTGAATAACTATATCAAAATTATGTTAAGCTAAGTTTTTAAAAAAAGAAACACATTAAAGCACACTGCAAAAATAGGTTTTTATTTGTTCTATTAATACATGATATTCTGAAGATTTAAATTCCTATTATACCTCATCCTTTTTAAATTTGTTTTGTGTATGTTTTATGATGTATGAAATATTTACATTATATACTTATTTTACATATTTATGTTGAATATATATGCTCCATTCTTTTTTAATAAAGATTTCATTTATTTATGAATTTATCTTTCTAAATACTTATTTAGAGAGAGGAGGAAAAGGAAAGGGTCAGGCAGACTCCGTGTTGAGCGCAGAGCCCAATGTCGGACTCAATTTCATGACCTTGAGATCATGACCTGATCTGAAATCAAGAGTCTGACATTCAACTGTCTGAGCCACCCAGGTGCCCTTTCCAACATTCCTATAGATAGGGCACATAGACAATGGGAAGACTGGATGAATGTCTACTGAAAGTTTTAGAGTTGGGAAATAACATGATCACATTTGGGTTTTGAATGCACACTCTAGAAATGGTGTAGACAGCCAAGCAAATTTGGAGACAGATGAACAAGGAAACTATCTGACAGTAAAGTAGAGATAATTAGTCCCAAATTAAAAACCAGTAGCAATTGACAGAGAGATGAAAAGTTGCTGAAGTGACTAGAACTTGGAAAACCAACTGTATGTAAGGATCAGAGAAAGACCAAAATAAGGATAAGTTGACTGCCTAGTTTGGGGCAAGAGTGACTTCACTGGTAGTAGGTTCACACCAAGACAGGTCCTCCCAGACAGAAAATACCAAGAGAACAGCAGAGTTAGGAGGAAAAGCTAATATACCTGCTAAATCCTACACCTATCCCTATCTCCTACACCAAGATGTTTTAGGAGATAAATACTATGGCAGAAGGCTGGGCTTACAGAGTTGAAAGTTGTCAGCTTGTATGATTACACTTTGTTACTCTACTAATGCAGCTTAAAAATAGACTGTTTTGGGTTTTTTTGAGGAGGGAAAAAGTAAGTATGTCATCCTCCTAATTCACACTGAGTTTAAAATTAACTTTTAATTCTTTTTCACATGTGATATTGTTTAGGCACTTCTCTTTATGCTGTGTATTTGCCATTACATATATGGACCTAAGAACAGGACATTTCCCTGCTGCTTATCTCATTTTGCCTTGCTCAAGTCAACATATTGAAAGGTTTATGGAGCTCTCCTTAGTGATGACTATCAAGCACATCAACCAGAAATTCCAGCTTCATATCATCACTTGCTAATGTCTGTTAACTGAAAACTTCATGGCATGTCTTTTTGCCCTTCTTGGCTCCCAAGCACCTATTATTGAATTGATGGGTTTATGGCACCCTATCATCATCAGTAAACTGCATCCCAACTATTTTATTTTTCCTTTTTTGTTGTTCTTCCTTACACCACATTTCCAATCCCTTTTCTTTTCCTTCCAGCATCCCCTACCATACTTGATCTGCACTGAAAAAATAAAATAATTGAGTGCTCTACAGTCTTAACTTTCCCATTAATGAGAATGGCCTCTCTCTCCATCTATTCAGATTCATTCATTCATTCAATGAATATTTTCTTCAGTGCCAACTGTTGTTTCAAATTCTTCTTTTAAAAGGTGTGATCATATTAGGCAAAAATTTCTTTACCTCTCTTAATAGAATTTTAATATTTTTTCAAAAGTATTTTCTTAGGTCAATTTCTAGATAGATACTTCAAGTTTTCTTGCTATAATGCAAGGCATCATATTGCCCATTATATTTTTAGTTAGTGCCAAGTATAGAAGAACTCTGTTGGTATTTTTGTTGTTGTTACTGTTGGTCTTCTATATAGCAACCTCACTGAACTCTTTTATTAGTTTTAAAAGTCTGTTAAGTGTCTTGAATTTCCAGTCCTTGAATTTTTTATATCTTTTTCTTGCCTTACTGCACTGGCCAGAGATCATCACTTTTGCAAGGATTCACAAACCACCCTCTCAGTAATTCAGTCTAGCTTGAAAATGAGACTACCAGTCCACAGTTTGCATATTAGTTTCTCTTCTTCTTTGGAAAAAAGAAAATCTATTGAGTTTTCCAGAACATCTTATTTTCCCCACTATCTTCTTTAAAAATCTCAGTCCATACTATATTGTAAATATGAAAGTTGCTAAGAGAGTAGATCTTAAAAATTCTCAACACAAAAAATTCTGTTACTATGTATGGTGATAGATTTAACTAGACTTATTGTGGTGATCATTTTGCAATATATACAAACATTGAATAATTATGCCATACACCTGAAGCTAATATAACATTATACGTCACTTAAACTTCAATTTTTAAAGAAAATCTCAGTCCAGGAGTACCCAGTGGCTCAGTCAGTTAAGTGGCCATCTCCTGATGTTTGCTCAGGTCATGATCTTGGGGTCTTGGAATCAAGCCCTGCATGGGGCTCTGTGCTCAGTGGGGATTTTGCTTGAGGATTCTCTCCCCCTCTCACTGGGCCTCTCCCCCTGCTTGTTCTCTCTAAATAAATATTTATTTCTCTCTCTCTCCAAAATAAATAAGTAAATCTTTCAAAAAAAAAATTCTCAGTCCAAAGATTTTCAGAATTTTCTAAATAAGATTGTGTGCACATTCCCTGGGGCCATTTTACTTGCTAAATAAATGCCTTGTTTTAAGTTGTTGTTGTTGTTTTTAATATTTATTTGAGAGAGAGAGAGAGGAAGAATGCAAGCAGGGGGAGGGACAGAGAGAGAGAATCTCAAGCAGACTCCCCTGCTGAGCATGGAGCCCAACTCAGGGCTCAGTCTCATGACCCATGAGATCATGACCTGAGCCAAAAGCAAGAGTCAGGTCTTCAACCAACTAAGCAATCCAGGTTCCCCTCAAGTTTTCTTAAAAGGAAGATTCATGTTAAAGCCTATATGATGCTGGAGAAAGGTAATCAATGTAATTTTATTTGAACCTGAAATGAGGGCTTTATACAATAGCAGCTATAAATGTCAGTTGGATACATTTATTTCATTTCTGGTGTAGATTTATTCCCACACACTATCATCTTTAGAGCCCCTCAAATAATGGAATGGAGTGGGAAAAACAGATTGTATCACAAGGGTGATAGACGTAACAACAGATTTTAATAAGACATGAATAAATATTCAAAAGGACGAAGAGCTCTGAAGCTCGAGTTCATTTAGAATGTCATGATTAATTGAGAGTAAAATCAGGACTTAGTGCCTGATTGTACCTGTTGCATGAAGAAAGACCTTAACTTTTCTGTATGATCATTTTGTTGCTTTTCCAAAGCATTAAATTCCTGTTCAATTGAAGACATTTCCAGGACAAAGCTTTTTGGTTGTTTCAGGGGCATTACATATTTATTTATGAATCAATTATTGTAAATTGCAGTATGTGCTTCTTTTCATTATGCTAATGCTGTGTATCATTACACTTTTTGTTTTACTTGGCTATATTTTAATGTCTAGTTAGCTAGGGACATTGACACTAAAACAAATTTTTGGCACATGTTTGGAGTGGACTGTAACTCAGAATCAAATTTAAATGGTTTGTTGTGAAGCCAGGAAAATTGCTGCAATAGCAGACACATAAAAATATATTCATTCAGTTAATACATGTTAACATTCAAGAAATTTACTTAAAATACACACACACACACACACACACAAACTATATTTGAGCAGAGGTCGAGGTAACAATTACAGAAAAGCTCCCATATTAATAGGAATCAATAAACTAACCAGTTTATTTATCTCCCTCCTTTGCCACAGAGAATATTGAGAGGAGAAATAACAAAAATGGAGAAGGGGAGAAATGCATACACTACATTTAAAATATGTTCTCCTAGATCATATTTTATTTTGTAAGTGATGATATCATACTCTTTCCTTTCATAAGTTCTATTCACTTAACTCCTATGATGAAGATTAATCATTACCTTCAACTACCAATTCAACTACCAACTTCAACTACCAGTTAGTTCCACACTCACTAAAAAGTAACAATAATAATTACATCAAGAGAATAGCAAGTGATAGTACTTATTTTCATGTTTTCATCCTGATATGCAAACTATTCATTTAAGGATTTCTTTCCTGTTGGATCGCACTTAATTAATAATTTGGATGATTCTATTTTTCCGTGAGAAACCACAATGTGACCGTAAGTATTTTTTTAAAAGAACCCTCATATTAAGAGGAGAAGAGAGCAACAGACATATAGTGATAAGGGCAGAGCTGGTTAAAAGCACTAAAAGCAGAAGTATTTACAGATCACACCGCTTCAGCTCTTTCTAGAGCAACAAATCCAAACAGGGCTCTACCTTATGTGGCTTTCTTTCACTTTACAGATGCTGAAAACTTTCATTTCAAGTTTCTATCTCCTAGAAGTGGGATGGGGGGGGTAGAAAAAGCTGGTTATTATTCCTAAACCCATTGAAATTGCATTTGTGGCATCAAAATGGATTTTTTTTTTAAGCAGGATGTTGGATTGACAGTAAAGCAGCTGCTCTGCAACAAGCGAAAGCAAAAATTAATAAGAGACCTTAGCAAAAGAAAGACTATTGGTTTTGCACACCCAGAGCAAATTGGCTGGATTTAGAAGAGCACACTTTGATCTTTTCCAGACTAATTACTGCTCTGTGGTTTGACTGTTTTGTACATTAGTTGCCCTTCATACAAAACCGAAACTGCTATGGTACACAGCTGTAATACAAATGAAAATTTGACATTCAGTAAACAAAGCATGGCAAGGGTCATTCTTTCAGCACAATAACTGCATAATACAATTTTAGAATGCCTTTTGTATACAAAAAAATGACACATTTTAAGGCAGTTTTGAACTCAGAGTAGGCAGTCAAGGCTGTTTGTAAAGGACATAGAAATTGCTTCCAACTCTGATCTATAAATACAGATTGAAAACAGTTTATTTCAACATTGCAGAAATGCTAAGGAATTCACAATTTTACAGAAATAAATGTATCTGTTTTTAGAAGATGATTTTTTCATTTCTCTATAAGGTTAATTGGGAGCAGATTTCTTAAGGAGCTGTTTGCTAGAGCAATGTTTATTCACCAATATGATTCTGGATTTGCTTCTGGGAAAGAATTCAGAGTATTTTATATGTAGACTTTGTATCACAATACTTAATGCTATATTTTTCAGAAAAGGTAATGAATTAAATATTATAAATTAATATTTTCAACAAACCCAATTGAGGAATTTTTTTAAGGCATCAGTCTCTCCCTGCATAAAAGATATATTTAGCTTATAACCAAGTTACCCTTTTAAATGGCATGACTTTAAAGAGTTTTCATTTTTAATGTGGTTTTGATGGTCACTCTAATAAGCTGTACAATAAGTTATCAAATGACTAAAAAATGGATCAAGTATATTGAAACGCTTTTATGTTATACTAGATTTGGTCTGTATTTAAATCAACTTAACCTTTGAAGCTATACAAATGTTACCCAGTTTTTGTCAACACACACAATCCCACAACTTCAAAATACCTACACTTAAAAGTCAGAGGACTTTCAATAATTCAAAGTTGAAATATTTCAAATGTACAGAAATATTAAAGAAGTGATCTGTCAGAAACATTTCTAGCTAGACTAGACAAAACACACCAACCCTTTTTTTATGCTTTCTCTCAAACTTTTGAAAAAAGGTGATATAGAGAATATTGATGATCTAGTTCATGTAATTAACTGTTCACCAGAAACAAAAAAAAAAAATCTGTATCTGGGATAACGAACTGGGACAGTGCGCGAGGGTGTCAGATTAGAGACACTGAGCTCCTCCATTCAACCATTTACGAATGCCACACGTTCAACGTTGAGCAAGTTGGCTCTGTCATCATTTCTTTAATTGCTATAGGAATCATATAAATTGTATGACCTTTAGTGCCTCCCCTTTTCGCTTTTAAAACTTAGCTGGATACATCCTTCGTATACACACAAAGCTGTTTTCTAAATGCCTGTTTCTGTCTGGCTCATTTACCTTTACCTAACAGAACAGCTCTCCTGGGGGTGGGGGGGATAGCAGCAGCGGGCAGAGTAGTTACCTATTCACAGCAAGAGACTCGAGAGTTCAGTACAATAGATTTTCACAATATGTTTAGGAGAGGCCCAGAGCTACAGTGCTAAGCACCATGTGGAAAGGTAGATAAATACATACAGATAGAACCATAGACCTCGGCCAAGTGGAGTGAAGAATAACAGAGAATCTATAACGCTTTCTACTTCAGCAGCAATCAAACCCAACCTCTGCAAATTAATCAGCCTGCAAAACACCACGAATGGAGAAAAGAGGATATTGATTCCTGGAGAAGTCACCTATATTTTATTTTCCCATTAAAAATAATCACAGAATGCTATTCTAAAATACGAACGTTTTCCCCCATGAAGTATAAAACAGACCAGTTCCTTTTTGCTAATACTTCTGAGATTATCTCAGAATGACTCCATGAAACACTTTTAATTTTTATCTGGGGAGAAAATTGTTAAATAAACCCGTAAAGTATTATTTGCCAAGCATGCCATGTTTTTCCTTAAGGGTGTTAGAGTCCTGGGGTTATAGTAATTTACTGATGACTCAGTTTAGTAGGCTTTTGTTCCTGTGACCATTAATAATGTAATGTCCGTTTCCACTTGCTTTTGTCCTACATCATGGCTTTAGACTTAGAAACTACCTGCTAAGGGGAACAAGAAATTGAAAAATACTTTTGCTTTTGCCTTTTCAAAATAAGGTTTCTTGTTAAATACCCAAATTAAAGACCTGTTCTAATTTATCCCCACTCAAAAAGTAAAAATAAATGTTCACTGAGGTAGAAATTTTTACCCAAAAAAATGTAATTCTGAGAAACAAATTAGGTTTTATTTAATAGGGGAAGCTGTTTTCATAATGTTTTCTTAGTTATCCTGTAAAATAATAAAGAATTCTTTCATGTGCCATACAATCAATTATAACCTTATGACTGAAAGTCTTTCTAAACCCCCACCCCCACCATCAAATGGCTAATGTTCCAAGTTTGAGCTTTGGGGGTTGTTACAGTCACTAGTTCTGTTTTAAATTAAACACCTAATTAAAAGGAAGCCATTCATAAATAGCAATGTGCTGAAATCGGAATGGAATAGTGGCTCCACATACGTCCCGTTTTCCCACAAGGCTCTTAGAATATTTTTTTCCCCAGGAACAAACTGAAATTTGTCAATGAGCTCAACTGCAACCTTTGCTGCATATGCAAACTGGCCACTGCTACCACCAGCATGTTTCGGGGTGACAGAATGGCAGCCATCGTCATTCGCCTCTAGAAATACCCCTAAAGCAGAGTGTGCTCACAGGTTCTTCTGAGACTATTACTAATACTTCCGGGCTTCCTTCTGGCAAGAACCTAACTCCATCCAGACCAAGAGAGAACAAAATTCTCAACCTGGAGGTTAAATGCAAGTACTTTCAGGAAATCTCGTAAAAATAAATAAATAAATAAAATTACTCATGTATAATGGGGCCTTTAACTGCTCCCCAAACCATTTTTTATCTTCTTAAGGTCAGAAGTTACAGGGTACTTCTTCACATGGGTTTAAAACTTGCTGATCACTGAGAAGATTAAAGGCATAAATGGACAAGACTGGGTGTCAGGACTGCTACCAAAGGCTTCATTCATACCACCACTGTTTTGGCATCTGCTTTTCACTTCTGTGCATTCAAATGCTTACCAACAATATTTGAAAATTTCAGGATCTGTCGAGCACCAGAGTAGAAGATGGTGTGTTCTGAGTATTCCATCATCTAGTGAGGGCTGGTTAGAGAGCTGACTGCCCTCCCTGGCTTCAGGAAGTTTGTTCACATTTCTCTTCCCCAAATATAAAGTGGGTATAAAAGATAGCTTTGTGGGATAAAGGCTGGCAAGGGTGAATGAATGAGATTGTGTCTTAAAATGATTTGAAATCAGTGCAATTTAAGTTAAAAAAAAAATTGTACCTTTAACACATTGTGATCTTACATCAAAGCAAAGGGAATGTAATCTGCTGCTTTTCTATCTGAGCAAATCCAATAGCAATCATGCTTATTAAATATTTGCACGTAGTTCTTTCTGTGATAAAATTTGTACTGTCATCCAGGAACTAATTATCTCAAATGAGAGACTGTATGTGAAAGTACCTTGTAAAGTATAAAATATAAAGCACTATACTTGTCATAATAATAGTAATAGGTATTAAGTGCTTACACTGTACCAGGCAATATGTTTGACAAGGGTTTATTTAAACCTCACAGCAACCTTGGGAGATAGATGCTATCATTGCCACTTTAGAAGTGACAAACCTGAGAGACACTGAGTCACTTGCCTGTCCCACACTGCAAGAAAGAGAAACCAAGGAAGAAGCCCAGGTCTGTCTGATTTCCAGACCCAAGCACATCACCCACACTACGTTATGTAAGGGACTATTTTGACAGCAATGACCTTTTTCCCATATTAAAATATGGTGCTTTTTTGTGACTGACAATTATGCCTCTGAAAATGCAGATGTTATTATAAATTAGAAAGTTGAAACATGGCATGTTTTGTTCATAAAAGCCTTTTTCCAAATGACTCTTCTTGTGCAGTATTTACTTTTATAGAAAAGGAAGTAAACGTTGCACCCTAGAAGAAATTGCTTTTGTTCTTATTTTGTTGCTTAGATGAGTACAGTTAAGTGCTATAAACACAAGCTGTCACATCATTACTTGTTAACAGTTAGATTCTTAAATATTTGATATTAACCTCTACAGCACCAGAATATATCAGTGACAGCGGCACTATAATCGAGTCCTATTATGTATTAAAATAAATATATAATTACCAATTCTACATATGAATTACATCATCTAGAAGTGTCCTGGGATGAAATAACAGACACATAAATAAAACAGTTTCCACTGAATCATTTTAGTTAAAATTTTATAAGAATCCTATTTTTCAAATATCCATCATATCACTTTTGATTAAAGTAGCAATAAACTAATCCTACTTTACAAAAAGCAAAGCCATGTCACAGAAAAGTTCTAAGAGGTAGTGAAACAAAGTAGTTCCATTTCTTCTAAAAGTTAGGTAGACGAAAAACTGGCCCAACCATTCAAGGATACTTCTAACCTTCAAAATGTTTTATAAGAAACAAATCCATTCCAAATGCTCACTCACCACAGTTAACATTTCAGAGTACTGCAATTAATTTTGGAACATGGTTTATGAAAGAGAAAAGAACTAAGAGCTCACAATATAAACTTTGTTAGAATAATGGACTGTGATAATTGGGGGTTTCATTACAATGCAGAGGAAATCTTTTCTAATACTAAAATATTTTCCTCATTCTACCATTATAGTTCTGTGAAAAGTCTGGGAAAAGATTAGGAGCTATGTTTTGAAGAAACTTGGTGTGAACTTTGCTAACAAAAATCCAAATAAGTTTTCAGATTACTCTTTCAAGAAATTGCAGTATTTCATGCAAAACGGTATCCACTTTACCACTAAGGTAATTTTTTACTCACCACGAAATGAAAATCTATATTCTGCTCTCCCTTGCATGTCTCTTTAAAACCTCAAACCAGAGGAATGAGTCACATTTGGGGACCGTTTTCTTTTTTAATCTTCTTCACTCTTCTATTCTGTTTCTAAAGGGACACTTAGTTTTAACTAGATTGCAATTTCATTTGAAAAGAATTGAACAGGCTTTCTAGAATGAGTTAAAGATTACCCATTGAGAGTATTTTTGGCAGCTACCTTTAAAGATGCAAGGATCTGTAAAAAATGGTACATCTAGATTTAATACAGATAATACTTGGTTCTTTGAGATAGAAACGATGTAATTGTGATATTGGCAGGAAAGATATGTAAGATGTGCTTTTCACTGCTCACATCTCTTTGGACAAGCACAGTTTTCTCTGTAGAATTTTATTACATTGAGAATGCTAAGTACATTAGTGAATTTCTTATACAATGATAGTAGAAACAACTGCTGTCATTTTTAATTCAAATGGTTAAATATACGCACTATTGTTTCATGTTACTTGCAATTAGAGTGTGAAATGCAAGGTGGTGGTATAAATTATTAATTATCCAATCATTTCTATGAAAAATAAAGGGGAAGGTGTTAGACTCATACCTTTGTAAACAGTACCTAAACAAATAGTTCAGGGAAAAGCCAAAGATGAAAACAAAAACTAACAAAAAAACTAAAAAAAAACCTAAAAAAAAAACAACAACAACAAATAACAAAAAATTAAGAAAAATTTTTTTTTTCTTTTTTGGCTTTTTTTATGGTATCTGTGTGATGGATGCTAACGAAAGTTATTATGGTAATTAATTCACAATATATGTAAGTCAAGCAATTAAAAAATCATAATAAATAAATGTTTCCCTATGTGCCAAGCACTGTGTTATTCTACAAAAATTAATTAATTCCTTATAACAACCACATGAGGTAGGTAGGTACCCATTTTACAAATGAGGAAAAAGAAGCTTAAAGGATTAAATAAAGGGTTAAATAACTTGTCCAAGGTCATAGACTAAATGCAAGTGTACTAAAATCTTCAATGTAGTCTAGTAACTGTTCCTCATTGTTCAACAGCTGTAAGAAACATAACTTTCTTATTCACACTGTCTGAGAGTTTTGGCAACAAAATGCACATTGGCGCTACAGTTCTACATGAAGGAACATAGAAATAGGGATTTCTGGTATATGTTAAATATACATTTATCATGTCCTAGGTACTACACCAGGTGACTATGATATAACAGTGAAAGAGAACATAGTCCTTGCTCTCCAAATGAGCAGTCTAAAAGAAGACAAACATTTCAAAGTTAATTGCAATAAAATAAGAAAAGTCTTATAAAATAATAATAACAACTAATCTTTTTTGAGCACTTAGTGTGCCAGTCATTTCTAATAAGCACCTTATATGTTTACACAAGTAATCTTCACAGCAATGTATGAGATAGATATTAAAGAGATAAAGAGGTATATTTAAGATTTGTTGGAACGCAGAGAAGGAAGCCCTTCCACTCTACCTAGGTAGGACAGACATTTGAGCTAAGTCCTACAGGATGTATAAATCCACAAGAAGGAGTGATGTTTCAGTCAGTATAGTGCAAGATAGACCACAGGACCCCAAACACCCCAAATCTTACTGATTCATAACAAACATTTATATTTGTTCACAAAACCCGTCAGGTTAGCTTGGGAGCTCTTATCTTCTCACTCTGGGTCCCAGACTGATGGAGCTTCCAGCATCTGGAGCATCACCAGTTGCTCGAAGCAACAAAAGGGGATGTCATAAATAATGCACTGGCTCTCCAAGTATCTACCTCTAACACGTGTGTCACCCTTGCTCTGTTTTAATTTGCCAGAGTAAGTCACATGGTCACACCTAGCTTTGACAGGAACAGAAGTACCGTCCTAATATCTACCCAGTAGTAATAGGAACACTGGGGAATAACCCTATTGCCTACCAAGGAGTGGAGAGGATAAGTAAACCAAAGACAAAGAACATATGCAAGGGAATGGGAGTGAAAGAGTGTTTTATAATGGTGATTTTGATGGTAAAAGCACACGGTATGCATAAGGAAAGCATGAGAAGGAGAGGGAAAGTCAGGTGAGTGTCAATCATGAAGACTCTTAACACACGTGGGATGTTTAGACTTCATCTTTTAGGCCAAAGGAAGCTATTATACAATTTTAAGCAGAGGAGAAATACTATCAAAATTTTCATTCAGAAAGGCCAAGTTAGCTGAAACAAGAAAGAAAAATAAGAAAGTAGAGATGAGAGGACTGACTGTATGAGTTTCCTATCTCTGTGTAACAAGTTACCACAGACTTAGCAGCTTAAAACAACACAATTAATTATGTCACAGTTTCGATAGGTCAGAAGCTGAGCCTGGCTGAGTCCTCTGCTTCCAGACCTCACCAAATTGCAATCCAACTGTCAGCTGAGTCACCAGAGGCTCAACGGGGGAAAGAGCCACTGCCAAGCTCCCTCATGTTGCTGGCAGGATTCACTTCCTTGCAGCTACCTGACTGAAGGTTTTAGTTTCTCCTGAAGGCTATCCTCAGCTCCTAAAAAGTCCATTATAGCTCTTTGCCACCTGGCCTTCTTCCAACACGCCCACTTGCTTTGTTCAGTTTATTTATTCAAAGCCAACAAGGGGGAGAGTGTCTTACCTTAGGGAGGGCCTAGACCCTCTTTTTTAAGGGCTCTTAACTGAAAAAGTCAGGCCCACCCATGATAATCTGGATTATCAGTTGATTTTGCAATCAATTGATTCAGGACCCTAATTACATCTGAAAAATCCCTTCACCTTTGCCATATTCTATAGGCTAGAAGTAAGTCACAGGTCTTGCTCACATTCAAGAGAAGGGGATTATATAGGATACGAACACCAGGGAGTGGGAATGACTGGCGCCACCTTACAGTCTGAGAACAAAATGAACCAAATGAAAGGCTATCTCAAGTGTCCAGGTGAAAAGCTGTAAGATCCCAGACTAAGTTAGCTTTATAATGCTTAAGAGTCAGGGTGCCTGGGTGGCTCAGTGGGTTAAAGCCTCTGCCTTCAGCTCAGGTCATGATCCCAGGGTCCTGGGATCGAGCCCTGAGTTGGGCTCTCTGCTTGGCAGGGAGCCTACTTCCTCCTCCCTCTCTCTCTGCCTGCCTCTCTGCCTACTTGTGATCTCTGTCTGTCAAATAAATAAATGAAATCTGTTTAAAAAAAAATGTTTAAGGGATACACATATATCTTATATATAATTTGACTTTTTATTAAACTTCAGTTAATTATTAGTTTGGTCTTTCTTGTCTTATCTGTATAACTGAACTATGATAATATTCAAAGTAAGTGTTTTGAAATTTAAAAGAAAAGAGTAGCAAAAATTTCAAGTATCTGGATCACTCTAGCCAAGAGCAAAAACAAAGCAAAATATATGAATATGAGATTATCAAGCATTTTATGATGTGAAAAATACAGTACAGAATATAATTGATAAAACTAATGTTTCTTTTTTTAATAGGTTTCAACCAAAGTAATTGTTTTAAAACATATATCTGTACACATTTGTATAACTTTTCATGGGTAAGAAAAGTGCAAGGTCTTAGCTTATATAATCTGAACTCCAATTTGGGAAAAAAATAAAAAACAAATGTCAAAATGTCAATCAACATCTGAAATGCAGAGACATTTAATTGCTGTCTTAGAAAGTTACCGACTACCTGCCTTGATTGGTTCTAACCAGAAGCATCAGTCACATTTGCTGATTCTGAACCATAAATGTACATGACTGACTATAGGGAGAGAAAAAGTAAGGTAATGTCCATTGACCGCCACATATCAATTACCGTGTTACACCTTTAGAGACCTCCTTAATGCCTGCATTCTTGAAATGCAACAAAAATGACCAATACAATTATTTTAGATCCCATAAACTACCATATAGTTTAGCTGAAATTAGAGGCACCCGGCAACTGAGGGAGACCAGATCAAAATAGAAGCAAAACACACTGTGAAAAGGTTGGTTTCACCCCTTTATGACTGAAATGCACTGGTTATGAAAAGCTGTGGAACAATCTTTAAGTAAAGACTCAATCTCTAGACTCATCTTTAACCCAAAAGTAGAAGCCAGGGCAGAAATCTCCCCAGCTTTCATTATCCCTCAAAGACAAATTTCATGCATCTCTGCTACCCAGAATCTCCAGGGCTCCCCAACACTTAATGTTCATGAGTACATTTTGCACCCTGAGCTTCAAAATGTCATTTTATTTGCATCAAAGAAAAAAGAATTATTGCATAGGAAATGAATCAGTAGTTTCCTTCTAAAATCCCCCTATGTGTGTGAATAAAAACATCATGGGATTGCCAGGAACCCAAACAGCCCAAATACCAGTTCAGAGTGCTTGCTTTTTAGAATTCTGCGACATGCACACTGCTGCCTGCTGAGGATGTGAAAGGAGACAAGTCAGAGAAGATAATGAACCAATTTCAGGTGTCTTCACATTCTGTCAAAGGGAACATTGGAAAAGTGTTTATCACTGTTATTTATATAACATTGAAAGAAAAAAGATTTTGAAATTTGTTGTTGGTCTACAACGATTGGCTAACACTTCATGGATAAAAACCAAAAGATAATTACATAGTCAGACTGCAGTATTTCACTCAAAAGGCAACATTGAAAAAAGATGGGTTCCATAAACTTTTGTGTTCTCCCAAACATTTTACATATAAAAATTAGCACAAAAGCATAAGCCAAGGATGTTTTTATCACAATCATTACCCATTACCGATTGAACAAATAACATGAACATAGCAACTTCTGGGGGAAAAAAATCTTATTTAACAATTATTGCCATATGATACAATAAACTGATTATATATAAATGTACAATATGGCAAGTTTTAACATATATTTATAGGCATGCACAATTTTTTTCTGCATTCCCATTTGTATTTTCTATTCCTGCCCCTCACTAGCCCTACTTCCCTTAACTCTAAGTAACCCTGGATCTGCACTAAATTACTTTGTTTTTTAGATTGTATTTAATTTCAAGTTAGTTAACTTGTAGTCTATTATTTCCAGGGTAATATTTAGTGATTCATCATTTGCACATAACACCCAGTGCTCATTACATCAAGTGCCTCCTTAACGCCCATCAGCCAATTACCCCATCTCCCCATCCACCTTCCCTCCAGCAACCCTCAGTTCATTCCCTAGAGTCTCTTGTGATTTGCCTCCCTCTCTGTTTTTATCTTCTTTTATTTTTACTTCCCTTCCCCTATGTTCATCAGTGCACTGCATTACTTTAAATTTCTTTGCACTTCTGAGAATTTTACTTAAGTGGTACTATTTATGTCTTGCTTTTTTCACTCAGCATAATTATTTTGAAATTCATCTGTGTTGTATTCATCATTCTCTTTCATTACTGAGTAGTATTCCATTGCATAGATACAACACAATTTATCTATTCACCTACTGAGGGATATCTGGATTGCTTCTAGGTTGGGGCTATTATAAATAAAGCTGCTAAGAACAACCATGTTCAAGTCTGTGTATAGGCATAAGCTCTCTTTTTCTCTTGGGTAAATACCTAGGAGCAAAATGAGCATATGGTAAGAGTATGTTTAACATTTTTATAAAACTGCCTAACTAGTTCCAAACTCACCTACATTCCCATTTTACATACATCAGTTCTGGCTCATCTACATCCTCATCAACTCTTTATGGGATCAGTCTTTTTTATTCTAACCATTCTAAAAGGTGTGTGGTGGTATTCACTGTAGTTTTACTTTGCATTTCCTTGATGAATAATGATACTGAGCATCTTTTTAATATGTTTACTTTCTATCTGTATATATTTTTTGGTGATATCTCTGTTCAAATCTTTTGCCTGTTTTTAAATTGGATTATGTATCTTTTATCAGATGTAGGCTTTGAAGATATTTTCTCCCAGTCTTTGGTTTCTCGTTTCATTCTCTTACAGCATCTTTGAAAAACAGTTTTTAATTTTAATGAAGTCCAATTTATCAAGATTTCTTGCAGATTGTTTTCATATGGATGAAATAAATGTTTAACACAGTCACGAAGGTTTTCTTGTATGTTTTCTTCTAGCAATTTTATATTTTTAGGTTTTACATAAGATCTCTATCTATTGGGGTTTTTCTTAGAAAGGGGGGGTAGGAGCAGAGGGAGAGGAGAGAGAGAATCTTATTTTTTTTTAATTCATGTTAGTCAACATATAGCATATTATTACTTGCAGGGGTAGAATGTAGGGATTCATCAGTTGCATAGAACACCAGTACTCATTACATCAAGAGCCCCCGTTAATGCCCATCACCCAGTTACCCCATCCCCTCAACCCACCTCCCCTCCAGCCACCTGTTTGTTCCCTATAGTTAAGAATCTTTTATGATTTGCCTCTCTCTCTGTTTTTATCTTATTTTTCTTTCCCTTTCCCTATATTCATCGGTTTTGTTTCTTAAATTCCACATATGAGTGAAATCGTATAGTATTTGTCTTTCTCTGGCTGACTTATTTCACTTAGCGTAATACCCTCTAGTTCTATCCACATTGTTGCAAACAGCAAGATTTCATTCTTTTTGATGGCTAATATTCCTGTGTGTGTGTGTGTGTGTGTGTGTGTGTACCACATCTTCCTTATCCATTCATCCTTTGATGGACATCTGAGCTTTTTCCACATTTTGGCTCTTGTGGACATTGTTGCTACAAACATTGGGGTGCATGTGCCTCTTAGAATCACTTTTTTTGTATCCTTTTGATAAAGACCTAGTTAGAGACATTTTGATAAAGACCAATTGCTGGGTCATAGGGTAGTTCTACTTTTAACTTTTTGAGGAACTTCCATACTGTTCTCCAGAGTGACTGCTCCAGTTTGCATTCCCACCAATGTAAGACGGTGCCCCTTTCTCTGCATCCTTGCCAACAACTGTTGTTTCCTGAGTTGTTAACTTCAGCCATTCTGACTGGTGTGAGGTGGTATCTCATTGTGGTTTTGATTTGTATTTCCCTGATGCTGAGTGATGCTGAGCATTTTTTCATGTGTCTGTTAGCTGTTCGTGTGTCTTCTTTGGAGAAATGTCTGTTCATGCCTTCTGCCCATTTGTTGATTGGATTTTTTTATTTTGAGGGTGTTGAGTTTGGTAAGTTCTTTATAGATTTTGAATACTAGCTTTTTATCTGTCAAGATATGTCATTTGCAAATAACACCTCCCATTCTGTCACTTGCCTTTTAGTTTTGTCGATTGTCTCCTTTGCTGTGCAAAAGCTTTTTATCCTGATGAAGTCCCAATAGTTCATTTTTGTTTTTGTTCCCCTTGCCTCTGGAGACATGTCTAGCAAGAAGTTGCTGTGGCCAAGACCAAAGAGGTTGCTGCCTGTGTTCTCCTCTCGGATTTTGATGGATTCCTGTCTCATATTTAGGTCTTTCATCCAGAAGAAATAGAATCTTAAGCAGCCTCCAGGCCCAACACGGAAGCTGACCTGGGACTCAATCTCACAACCCTGAGATCTTGACCCCAGCCAAAATCAAGAATCGGATGCTGAACCAATTAAGCCATTCCAGATGCCCTAAGATTTGTATCTATCTTGAGTTAATGTTTATACATAATATAAAGTATTGATGAAGGGTTTATTTATCATATATATTCAATATTCCAGAACCCTTGATTAAAAGATTTTTCACCACTGAATTGCCTATACACATTTGCCAAAAATCAATTGTCTTAAAAATTTGAGTATCGGGGAACCTGGGTGGCTCAGTAGGTTAAGGCCTCTGCCTTCGGCTCAGGTCATGATCTCAGGGTCCTGGGATGGAGCCCCCACCGGGCTCTCTGCTTGGCGGGGAGCCTGCTTCCCCCTCTCTCTCTGCCTGCCTCTCTGCCTACTTGTGATCTCTGTCTGTCAAATAAATAAAATCTTTAAAAAAAAATGTAGGTCTCTCTCTGGACTTTCTACTTCATTACATCGATTTGTTCATCTGTCTTTACTAAGACCACACCATCTTGATTATTGCAGCTCAGTAATAACCCTTGAACAAAGGTCATACGAGAACGTGAACTGTATTTTTGTTTTTGCTTTTCTTCAAAATTGTTTTTGACTATTCTACATTCTGTGCATTATCTTATGAACATTAGAATCCACTCACTAATTTCTGTAAAAATGTGTGTGGAGATTTTTATTGAGATTGAACTGAATCTATAGATAATTTGGGGACACTTGATATCATAACAATATGTAGTTTTCCTATATATATCAGGACACACCTCTTCATTTATTTAGGTCTTTAACTTCCTTAGTGATATTTTGCAGGTTCTAGCACATAGGTGTTACACATCTTTTGTCAGATTTATGCCTAAGTATTTTACATTTTTATGCTATATAAATATTTACTTCAATTTCTAATTGTTTATCAATAGTGTATAGACATACAATTCTGACATATAGCACATAATATAATGGTATTTAATATATTATAACATAACTGAACAGCTTATGTTCTGCAACCTTGATAGAGTCACATTTAGTATTATATTCATAGAATCCACAAGGTTTTCTGCATGTCACCTGTCAATAGAACAGTTTTACTTCTTCCTTTCTAGCCTGGTTGCCTTTTCTTCCTCTTGCCAGTTGCACTGGCTAGTACTTTCCATATAATTCAACATGATATTGAATAGATGTGATGAAACATACATCATTTCCTTGGTCCTGATTTTAGTAGTGCACTAATTCTTTGCCCATTAAGTATGATGTTAGCTCTAGATTTTTCATTGATTGTTTATAGGTTGAAGAAGTGCCTTCCTATTCCTAGTCTCCTGAGAGTTTTTATCAGGAATAGGTGTTGGCTTTTGTACAATGCTGTTTATGAATCTAATGAGATGGACATATGATTTTTCTTTTTCAGTTTGTTAATAGACTAATTGTTTTTAAAGATTTTATTTACTTGATAGAGAGAGAGAGAGCACAAGTAGGGGGAGAGGCAGTGAGAGGGAGAAGCAGGCTCTGCATTGCAGGACTTGATCCCAAGACCCTGAGATCATGACCTGTGCCAAAGGCAGACACTGAACCAACTGAACCACAAGATGCCCCAATATACTTATTTTTATTGGTTGATTTTCAAGTGTTAAACTGTCTTACACCCCTAGGATAAACTCCATTGGTCACAATGTATCCTTTTTGTATATTGTTGAATTTGATTTGCCAAAATTGTATTTAGAACTTTTGCATATATGTTAATGAGAGATATGTATATGTAGTTTGTTTTTTTATTTTTTTTAAATTAAAATATAATGTATTATTTGTTTCAGGGGTACAGGTCTGTGATTCATCAGGCTTAAACACTTCACAGCACTCACCATAGCACATACCCTTTCCAAAGTCCATAACCCACCCACTCCATCTCTCCCAACCCTCTCCCCTCCAGCAACTCTCAGTTTGTTTCCTGAGATTAAGAATCTCTGATGGTGTGTCTCCCTCTCTGGTTTTGTCTTATTTCATTTTTCCCTCCCTTTCCCAATGATCCTCTATCTTGTTTCTCAAATTCCTCATATCAGTGAGATATGATAATTGTCTTTGCTGGCTGACTTATTTCACTTAACATAATACCCTCTAGTTCCATCCACATCATTGCAAATGGCAAGATTCCATGTTTTTGATGGCTGCATAATATTCCATTGTAGATATATACCACATGTTCTTTATCCATTCATCTGTTGATGGACATCTAGGCTCTTTCCATAGTTTGGCTATTGTGTACATTGCTGCTATAAACATTGGGGTTTATATGGCATGCCCCTTTTCGGATCACTACATTTGTATCTTTAGGGTAAATACCCAGTAGGACATACCCTTCTGGGTCGCAGGGTAGCTCTGTTTCCAACTTTTTGAGGATCCACCATACTGTTTTCCAGAATGGCTGCACCAGCTTGCATTCCCACCAAGAGTGTAGGAGGGTTCCCCTTTCTCCACATCCTTGCCAACACCTGTCATTTCCTGACTTGTTAATTTTGAATTGAATCTCATGGTTGTGGAAGACATCAGAGTCCACTGTCATTAAGGGCAAGAGGATGGGTAATATGTATCCCTCTTCCCCCAAAGCAGCTGTCTAATGCAGGAAACAGAAAGAGGCATGAAAAACATTAAAGGTGGCTTTAAAAACTGGAATTGAAAGATATCTATGAATGGATTATCTCAGGAAGAAAAACAAAAAAACCCTCTAGCTAATCAAGAAAAAAGAACAAATACATCCACAAAGAAAGGAATGAAACCAAGGCTATAACGATAGATCTGGAAGATTTTTTTCTTTACAAAATACTGTCTACAATTTCATGCTAAAACTTTAAAAATATATATGAATATAGAATTTTCTAAACAAAATAAAAATGACAAGCATTACTTGATCAGATCAATATCTACAAAAGAAATGGAAAACGTTGTCGAAGAAGGCAGAACAGACTACAGATTAAGAACACAGCTTTAAATTCCATTTTCCCATTGTCCTTCTGACCCCGGGTAACACCAACTCCCTACCTCCTCCAATTGTCCTATGAGCTTTGCTGGAGAAAAATCGCAGTCAAGTAGATGGAAGCTACTATAGTTTTATGGTCATCAACCTCAAATGGCCTCTCAGCACTGAAAAGAAACTACAGAATTATGTTTTTCTAGTTGTCTTACTTTTCTATTCTCCATATCTCTGTAACATAGATAAAAATCTCTATTCTTCTCAAACTTCTGAATTCTGCCACACACACACCCCTCCCCACGCAGTCCTGCAGAATCACTCAGCAGGCAATCTGAGGCAATCAGACTTCTGTTTTCATAGAGAAACAAAAGCCATCAAAAGGACCCCCTCAAATTCCTGCCACCAGAACAATAACACAAATCTCTCTCTGTCTGAATCTTCTTTTTTTCCCTCCTGTTTCAGAGGAAGAAGTGCCCTACCTCTTATAGCTTCTCAAGTGCCTCACTCTATCCTGTATCTTCAAACTGTCTCACTCTACTGGCTCCTTCCCATCAGTCTCCCAACATTTCCCTCCTACATGCTCCCTCCCTCTCTGTTCCCCTTCATTTCCCAACCCACCATATTCTGTCTACTTGTCCCAACAAACCTGTCCTTGTCAGATCATCACTGACCTCCATGTTGTTCAATCCTGTTGACACTTTTCAGTTCTTCTCCTGCTTGTCCACTGGACAGTATCTGATACTGTTGTCCATACCTTCTCACCTTCTCCCTGATTAACAGGGTTTTTTTTAATTTTCTATTTTGCTCATATCTCTATGGATCGAATTTCCAATTTATAATACAATTTGTAATGATGAATCAGTACACTTATTTAATCAGTTAGCACAAGGTAAAAGAGTTCAAATCCTGCCAAAGTAGGTCTCCTTCCTATCGCTAGACCCCAGTCCTCCAATTGCCTTACCCAGAGGTACGTCTAAGTGCTGTGTGAGCTTGGAACTGCAGAGCACCGTCTTTCTCACCACAAAAAATTCTGCTTGCCAAAGAGTGAAGCCACACAGAAGGAACCAGAGCTGAGAGATGGAGAGAGGCAGGTTCCTAAAGACATTACTTGAATATATGGGTCTAATGAACTCTACTGAATCTCTAGACTTTTCTAGTAATAAAGAATAAATTTCCTTTATTGCAAAGCTAGCTTGAATTGTGTTTCTGTTAATTTGCAGCTGAAGCAGTCCTTTTAGAAATTTCTAGAACACAAAATTGACAGGGTTTCGTGATCAATTGGATGTGGAAAGTCGAATTTTCCAAGTGTAAATGTAGGCCTAGAGAGGGTTGGATAAGGTCATAAGTTCAAGTGTGACAAAAAGGAGTTCACATTTCACAAAGCTGCCACATGTGACTGATGAGGAAGGGTGAAGAGCAGAAACACATTAAGTGACCCAAAACTAGTCATTGAGGTGGATGTTCAAAAATAAGCCAAAGTCTAGGAATCAGACAGTAAAGATTCCACAAACTCTTGGTCTTGAGTAAGCCTCAGGTTGGGAAACAGATCAATTTAGCCAAGGGAATCTGAGATATCAACTGCCAAGAAAAAGTCACGATTCTAGAAATAAATAGATCAAAGTTATACTGCATAGGTGTAGGGATAACAAGGTCTTGATAAGCAAGACAAGTAAACATCCACATGAAATAGAAAAAAGGGAAAGAAAGTGGGTTAGGTGGAACAAGACTAACACTCGCAACAAAAGCCTTAAAATTACCTTAGAAGAACAAGGACAGTTTGTTCTCTGGCTTCTTTTGCAGTTACTGCTGAAAGAAGGTAGCTCTGGGTACAAAGGACAGTATAAAAAGTAGTTGTGGTCACTAATATTAGGTGTCTATGATATAATCGATCTTAGGAAGGCTAGGAGAAGGGTAAGAAAATAGGATATACTGAGGTATTCTTAGGGAAAAGATTAACGAATAGAAAGTATAGAGAGATCACAGAAAAAAGATCATGCATATTCTGAAAAATAAAGCAAAGATAAAGGAGGAAGAGACAGGGAAGCTCAAATGACTGTGGGCAAAAGCCCACAATCAAGTTTAACATTGATGCTGTTTTCCTTTGGGGAGCCCAAGGAGAAAGTCAAGTAAAAATACTGACATTAAGGGTCTAGGATGTTATCCTCAGCTTGGATGTCTTTTTATACTGAAAGTGGGTAATTCTGATCTTATAATAATTCATTGCACTGGTGGGGTAAAATTTCTCTATACCCTGTATGAAGAATGGATCCCAGTTCAATTTTGGCTCTGTGCTAATTCAAACACTCCTTTCCGGTCTGTCCACCACTCAGGATAGACCCGAAGGCTTTACCTGAAATTACAGAAAGCTCTCTGTACTGTATTGCTGAGTTCCCCCAAACCGACCAGCCATTCAAAAGAGGCACCATGGGGGCGCCTGGGTGGCTCAGTGGATTAAAGCCTCTGCCTTTGGCTCAGGTCATGATCCCAGGGTCCTGGGATCGAGCCCCGCATCGGGCTCTCTCCTCAGCAGGGAGCCTGCTTCCTCCTCTCTCTGCCTGCCTCTCTGCCTCCTTGTGATCTCTGTCAAATAAATAAATAAAATCTTTAAAAAAAGGGGGGGGGCACCATGACTCAAGGCCAAGGAATGTTGGAACTGTCATTCGCTGTGTATTTACTTAGACAATAAAGCCCACATTAAACTTGTCAATTAGAAAACATTTTTATCAGACTTTGGGGGTAGAATTCAGTGGTAGAAGAGGTTTTTGTTGAGTATGAGGTTCCTAAAAATACCTTAGCGGCGAGAGCAAGACTTCTTGCTCGTGACCTTCCAGACTCTTAAATGCACTTCTCTCAATCCATCCAAGTAAATATAAAAACAACCAGAAGTAACATGGACAATCCAAAGAGCTAGTTTATTTCTATTTGTTTTAAGTGAATAATAAAAGGTGGACAAATGAATAAAGATCAACGTGTTCTCTCCTGCAACTAAAATATTCAAACCATAAGGACAAAAATATATAAAACTACATTATAAAAAATCATTTTCCTTTCATGTAGGGAAGAGGGAAGCCCTGGGGACTTCCACTTCCAAGAAGATGGAGCAGGCATAATTTTCTCTATTTCTTCCACTAACTAAAACTGAAAATATACAACACAAACATCAGAAGACTCTGTAATATGGAAAAGACACACAGACTAGCGAAAGGACTTCGGATCTGAGGAATAACATGATGGTGAGTTCCCTGGGGTTTTGTTTTTGTTTTATTTGTCTCATAAAATCTCAGACCTGGAGATCAAGAAGCATCAACCTGTTACTGTCAGTGGGTGCAGACCAAAAAAGCCCCCGCAATAACCTGCCCTCTAAAACCAAAGTACCAGAAAAGAGATAGTCTAGCAAGACAGTAAACTTCTAGACAATTACCACTCTACTCCAGCTAAATAGCACAGAAAAAGCTGTGGTCCCGCACCAGAGAATTATGCTGAGTTAAAAAAGCCAAGTCAAAAAATTGCATAGCATATGATTTCATTTATATAACATTCTTGAAATGATAAATCACTCACAAGTTTGACAAGGTACCCTACTAACACCTTAGCTCCTCACCATGTGGACCCCTCCATAGGACTGCTTGGGTGTCTTCGTGACACAGGAGCCAGCTTCTCCCAGAGTGAGTGATCCAAGGGACAGCAAGGCAGAAACTACAGTGTCTTTTATGACCAAGCCTCAGAAGTCACACACCATCATTTAGATAATACCTGACTGGCTGTACAGCTCAATCATACTGAGTGTGAGAGACGACCACACAAGGACATGAATACCAGGAGCTGAGAACACTGGGATCCATCTTGGAAACTGACTACCACAGTAGAATAGAAAATACCAGAGTGCAAAACAAGAATCCTTAGCAAGAAATGTGCTTATTCCAACAACCACTGCAGCCAACTATCCGTGGTCTGAGACACACAGTGGGGCACACGTGATAAATATACACATTAGCTAAGAGTCATTCAATCTTTTTTATTGGCATCTTTTTGATTTTTGTAATCTGATTATCAGTATGATCACTGAAAATTATTGTTGAATGTTCCAGTTGAATTTTACATTAATGCAATTCACAGTTGGTTATGAAGAGAACTAAGAAAGCATTTTTTTCTGGTGTTAGAAATAAAGTATTAAGATTCTCGAGACTTTTAAATGTCTCATTACAAACTTTCAGTGTGCTTTCTATAAGCGATATTAGGAAATGGGACATTTTTCTAGTATAATCATTGTAACACTATAACAGAACTCATACAAACTTTTCTATAAAAGGTTTTATTATTAGAGGAAAACAATTACAAAGTAAAAAAATTATAGATCTGTGTTCAAGTGCTGGATCTTGAGATTTAAATAGCAATAATATTAAGAGGCACCTGGGTGACTCAGTAGATTGAGCATCTGACTCTTAATTTCAGCTCAGGTCATGATCCTGGGATCCTGGGATTCCAGCCCGGACTCAAGATTCCATTCTCAGTGTGGAGTCTTAGATTCTCTCTCCCCTGCCCCCTACCCCTCCTCCTCACTCATATGCATACACTTTCTCTTTTAAATAAATAAATCTTTTAAAAAAAATAGCATTCACTGCAATAAGAAGTAATCTTAGATATTATTTTTTTAAAGATTTTATTTATTTATTTGACAGAGATCACAAGTGGGCAGAGAGGCAGGCAGAGAGAGAGAGAGAGGAGGAAGCAGGCTCCCTGCAGAGCAGAGAGCCCAATGTGGGGCTCGATCCCAGGACCCTGGGATCATAACCTGAGCGGAAAGGAGAGGCTTTAACCCACTGAGCCACCCAGATGCCCCAATCTTAGATGTTATTAAACTACATTTTTTTAAAAAAGATTTATATTTTTTTAAGATTTATATTTGTATTTTTTAAAAATATATTATTTATATATTTTATATATTTATATTTATATATTTTAAATTATATATAATTTATATTTTTTATATTTTTTTAAAAAGATTTATATTTTTTAATGTCTGCACCCAGTATGGGGCTTGAACTCACAACTCAAGATGAAGAATCTCATGCTCCACCAACTGAGCTGGCCAGGTGCCCCTAAACTACATTTTTTTTTTTTAAGGTTTTTTTTTTTTTTTTTTAATTTATTTGAGAGAGAAAGTGCCCGAGAGAGAGCCCAAGCAGGTGGAGCACCAGAGGGAAAGAGAGAAGCAGGCTCCCTGAGCAGGGACCCCAAGGTGGGGCTCAATCCCACAAAGTTATGATCTGAGCCAAAGGCACACGCTTTAACCAACTGAGCCACCCAGGTGCACCATGAACTACTTTAAAAATATGTATTTTTTAAATTTATATTTTTTTGACAGAGAGAGCAAGCACAAGCAGTGAGAGCAGCAACAGAGTGGGGAGCTGCAGCAGAGTGAGAAGTGGTCTCCCAGCTGAGCAAGGAGCAGGATGCCCGGCTTGATTCCAGGAGACTGGGATCATGACCTGAGCAAAGGGCAGACGCTTAATCTACTAAACCACCCAGGCGCCCCCAAACTACTATATTTTTTTAAAAGAAAAACTTATGTGCCAGACCTAGCAATAAATGTTTTCTTTAAATATCTTAATAAATCTGCAAAATCCAAATAAACATCTCAATTTCTAATAATATATGTACAAATGAAAGCTTTAAAACTCCCAAATTTAAAAATTCATTTGGAAACAATTCAATTATCAAAGAAGGAAAAAAGAGACAGTTACCTGCCTGTGATGGTTCATTTTGTGTACCAAAGGGTGGCCATACTAACCATTATTCCTGGGTGTGTCTGTGAGGCTTTTTCCAGATGAGATTAACATTCGAACTGGTGGACTCAGAAAAGTAGGTTGCGCTCCCCAGTGATGGTATAAATAGAACAAAATGGAGGAGGAAGAGGAATTTGGCCCCCCTTTTACGTCCCGCCCAAATGCTGAGTTGGAACATAGTCGTCTCCCTCCCTCGCAATGGTCTTTATGTCATCTTCTCTCCTGTTTCTCCAGGGTCTTCCAGTTTAGAGTGAGGTTGAGACAGTGAGGGACTACTGGAACAAGAACCAAGAGAAACACAGCACACAACCAGAGTACAACCGTCATGCAGCGCCATATATAAGGGGCAAGCCATCTCCAAAAACCACCAATGAGCTGCCCGAATTGCCTGCCAATATCAACCAATCAGAATAGGTCCTTCCAACCAATCAAAAATAAGGCCTTCCAACCAATCAGGAGGAAGCACTCTCCCCCCACTCTTTTCCATTATTAGCGTTTTGAACCGTGAAGGGAATTTTTCTGTATCTAAGCAGGGTCTTAACAGCAGTTGCCGGAAGGCAGCTAAACAACTTTATGTGTTTGTGCCGTGTCTCGGTTTAGCTGGTGCTTGAGCGCCAATGAAGCCTTACATATCCCTTTGCCTTTTGGGCCCAGCCTGGTAGTTTCTATCGTTGTGGGGCCCAAGAACCCGTCTCTGGTGACAGGATTCCACCATCAGTTTTTCCTGGACTTCCGGTTTGCAAATGGTTGGACTTTTCAGCTTCCATCATCAAGTGAGCCAATTCCATATAATAAATCTCTTCCTATATAAATCCTGTTGGTTCTCTTTTTCTAGAGAATCTTGACAGTCATATCAAAATATGTACAAAAGAGAAAATCAGTTATAGTGCAAAAAAAAAAAAAAAAACAAACTTCTTGCAGAATTGTGGAATATTGTTCAGTTTATATAAATCTACCAATAGATTTAAACTATAACTTTACTTGTATAAAATCTTATTAAATCTTATAATAACCAGAAAATTTAGAAACTTTTAAGTTTTTAAGATGTCTTTATAGATTTTGTTTATAGCAACACAAATCGAGCATACATATGACTTGAAAATTGAGATTCAGAATAATTTATCGGTAAATTATAAGTAAACTAAAAGTAATACTGTAGGCTGGGTGAAATGTCAGTGTAATGACATCCTTAAAAATGTAAGAAAGAGGAGCACCTGGGTAGCTCAGTGGGTTAAGCCTCCTCTGACTCTTGATTTTGACTCAGGTCATGACCTCAGGGTCCTGAGATGGAGCCCCAGCTGCCAGCAAGCAGGGAGGGGGTGGGGGCGGCGTGTTCCGCGTCTGGTCCATAGATCCTGCCTAAAATTTTCTCCCTCCCTCCCCTTCTCTCCCTGCCCCCACACAAGCCCTCTTGCACTCCCTCACTCACTCTGTCTTAAAAAAAAAAAAAAAAAAGGTAAAAGAGGTAGGGCAGTGGTCCTCGTCATATCTCTTTAAGGTACAGGTCCAGTAATACTTATACTGATCATAGCAGAACATTCGGCTGCTATAAACTGAGCCAAGTGATAGCCCCAGCCCCCGCTGCTGTGTTGATTTTTGATGTGTGCTATGTTTAATGGAACAGACTGATAAGCTCTGGCATGTGGTGTGTAGCCATTAATCTAGCAAATGTAGTCTTTTAAATCTTTACCAGGAAAAAACATCAGAAGCAATTCACACTCACTTGCACCAGACATCAGTTCACATTCATGGTCTTGTCCCAGGGTTATATTGGTTAAATTAATTCTCCTGCTGTCTATTACAGTATAGGCCAAAGGAATTTGGATTGCCTGGACATTTCACAAAATGCTATGCTGGCCAGTTGTATTGAGGCATCTTATTAATCAACCTAGGGATTGGGGCTGGGGAGAGGGGGCAAGTACTCTAAATGCTCTGATAAGAAACAGTGTGCATTGGAAAGTGGAAGAAGACCCTGCAGTGATCGCAGGACCTGCCCCAATAATGAAGTTAGGGTACTGAGTGAGACTGGATAGGGGGTCATGCTGAAGTGTATTATCTAAGGTTAAGAACACCTTACTGAACCTTGCATCTCCTACTAAGAAAGGTGCAGTGAGTGGAACCCATCTTCAGATTTTGGAGACCATGCACACATTTGGGAATCCAACCCATTGCTCAGATGACTCCAAATGCTGCCAGTAAGGGCAAGAGAGGGGGTCTGCAGCAGGCTTAGTCTATGCTACAAGCAACCCTGGCGTATAGGTTACCATCCAGCAAATACTGTGTGCTAGACATGTTTGGTAGACAAGGATGCTTTGCCATCTCTGGCAAGTCTCAAATAGGAGAGCTGGACTGCAGACCCCAGTGTTTTGGAACAACAGCAGAAAATTATGCATCATTTGAAAAGCAGCTTCTGATTTGCTATTGGGCTTTTACAGAGACTGAGCCCCTGACCATGGGACAGTAAGTGACTGTGTGACCAGAGCTATTCAGCAAGAGTTGCATCCAGTAATATGTAAGTTGGGGCAGGGAAGAAAGAAAGGACTGCACAGATCCAGAGGGCACAGATAAATAACACCAACCTGTATCCCATGTGCCTGCCTCTGTTGCACCAACACCTTTCCCTCAGCTCACACCTTGGCCTACTAGACGTTCCCTACAATCAGCTGACAGGAAGAAAAACTTGAGGTCTGGTTCATAGGTCAGATGGTTGAGTATGTTGGTGCAAGCCAAAAATCCACCTGGAAATAATTTTTTAGAATCATTTTATTGTAAAATAGAAGTGAAGACGTAACAATCATATAAAACAAATGAGTAACCCAAGAAATTACCATAAGGCAAACATCACCTTAGTCAAGAAGTAGATTGTTGCCAGCAGCTCCTGAAGCTACTTCCATGTGTTCCATCCCAGTCACAACCCTTCTCACATAAATAACCACCATCCGGCTTTTATAACAACCACTTCCTTGCTTTGTAAAAAGAGTTTTGTCACCCAAACACGGATCCCATCACACTATCAGTTAGTCTTGCCTGGTTTAAAAAAATTATACATCTTCTAAGTATCTCCTGCTCTATAAATTCTTCTATCCCTTCATTTCCTTACAGTCTTTCTTTTGAGGAACTTGGGCTATTTGACCTATAAAGGTTCCCACAAACTGATTTTGCTGATTGCATATTCTTTTTTTTTTTTTTTGCATATTCTTAATACAACCCCAAGATTTTCTTCTGTCCTCTGAATTTCTGCAAATTGTCACCTGAATCCAAAGACTGGATCAGACTCAAGTTCAAAATTATAAGAGACATATAATTCTGATGATCTCTTAATTTTGTGAACTTAGCAGCCATTGACATTTTGGGCTTAATAGCCTTTCATTAGAAATTGCCAAACGCTGATATGCAAATTCTGTCATTTTATTTGTTGGATTACCTTTATAGTAACACATTTCTCCTCATCTACTCTTTTTTTCTTTTTTTTTTTTTTAAGATTTTATTTATTTGCGAGAGAGAGTGAGAGAATGAGCAAGCAAGAGAGTACAAGCAGGGGGAGTGGCAGGTAGAGGGAGAGGGAGAAGGAGACTCCCGCTGAGCAGGGAGCCTGATGTGGGGCTAGATCCCAGGACCCTGGGATCCTGACCTGAGCCGAAGACAGATGCTTGACCAACTAAACCACCCAGGCGCCCCTCCTCATCTACTCTTCTATCACCAAGAGGTGCAATGCACATAGGAAAGGCAGGGTAGATGTTGGGATTCCGTTCCTTTATCAGTTTTCAAGATAATGAATTGTTTCTTTATCATTTCCCAAAGTTACACACACACACACACACACACACACACACAATCATTATGAACCTTGCATTTTAAATATTTTGATGGGCTTCAGCCTGTTGTAATATTTGTCATTATTGAGCTCCAGTTGTCCAAAATTTTACAGCTATTAGGAGCCCACTAAAGCTGGTCCCTGAATCATTGACATGACTCTAATAAGATAGTTCTCTATCTAGTAATATAGGATATTCTAGACTTGTTTTATTCATTTCTTGCCCAACTCCTAGATCTGTCCATTTCTTTAACAAGCTCCAGTTTCTTTTAATGAAAATTGTCCTAAGAATTGTAGATTGTACCACAAACTAGGCACAAAAGATCTTTGTTGTTACTGGGTTGATCACTGTTTATTTGTTGCATCCAGAATGAGAGTTCCAATTCCAACTCAAGCTTTTATGTAACCTCTTTTCTATTATTTTTGTATCTCCTTTTTTCCATATGAGAATTCTGATTCTCAAGAATATAGAGGATCATAAAATTAATATGTCCCATAACTACTCATTTATTTTATCTTATACTACACACACAGCAGTCTAAGAATAATAATACTAATATTACCACCAATATGAGTCCTGAAGACATTTTAAGAATTCACCCATTCTTCTATTCTTAAGATAGTTATACTCCATTTACTTTTTCAGACCATTACATACTACACTATCTCCCTCTTACCCAGTGGTGTACTGGACCAGCTCATACCAGCTCAGGACAGCGAACTGTTATATACTCAGGAAATTTGCAAGCTGGTTTTTAAACATGTACATTATCAAAACTAAATTATATAAACTTAACCACTACGTGTATTAAAAGTAAAGGTAGGAAATACTCAAACCTCTGATGTTCCTAATCATTTTGCTACATGCTATGACTCGCTATGCTTTTCATGTTATTTACATCTGTTCTATCTGCATGGTGGAAACACTATATTACTATGTAATGGTGACCACTGCACAACGTTTCTCAACTCCACATTCAGTGACATCACATTGGTATCCTGAAATCAACCAGAGTGGGAATATTCACACCCAGAAATTGGTAAATGAAACAAATTAGGACTTGATTTTTTGTTTTTTATGATTGTCTAGACTTTGAAAGTGATACAGAAAATGTTAATAATGCAATTAAACTTAGAAGGGTATTGTGCCTGTAGCCATTTTGAATAGCACCCCAAAAATGAGGAAATATTTGAAAACTATTACCTAGTTCATCAAAGAGGTCACTTGCATCATTGACAAATGAGTGAACTTCTCTTACATGTCTTCAGTGTTTCACATTTGTCTCACTCATTAACAGAAACAAAAATAGCAACCTTCATTCATGTTAAAAAGGAATCTCATTCAGGGCACCTGGGTAACTCAGTGGATGGAGTGTTCAACTCTTGATTTCATGATCAAGACTTGATTTCATGATTTCAGGTCATGATCTCAGGGTTGTGGGATTGGCCCTCATTGGGATCCCCAATCTGTGGGGGGTCTGCTTGAGATTCTCTGTGTCCCTCTCCCTTTACCCCTCCCCCCACTCATGTGCACTCTCTAAATAAATAAATAAATAACTTAGAAAGACTCTAATTCATCAATGATACGAGTGACTTCTTTGCAGAATCAGATAGGAATCATGCATTTATTCAAGTCTGATTTTTGTGACACAATTGTTGATGATATAATTTTAAAAACTGGTAGTGAACTTTGTAAGAAATAGAATGTTACAATGAAGTTATAGGTATAAGCTGAAAAATGAGGTATTTTAATTTGAAATTTATGTTAACCATATATTTAATCCTCATCAGTCCTTATTTTGATTGTCTCTCTAGTCATTTTTATTGTGTAACGCTCATTCTCTTGTAGATTCCTTAGGTAGCGTTCACTGGAATAATGTTCCCTGGGTTCTTGTTTTTTCACAGTTCTTGCTTTTTATCTCTGAAGTCAGTTTTACAGAATATAAAATCCTTGGCTCACACTTTATTTCCTTAAATATATTCAGTGTGCTAATCCATTTTTCTGGGATAAAGCACTCTGTTGAAAAATCCAGTGATAACCTAATTTTCTTTTCCTTATAAGTCACATGTTCTTTTTTCCTAGATATTCCCCCAGTTTGTTCCTTTTCCTTTTCGTTCAGTAATCTTACTGGAATATGTCCTTCTAACTTAGTATTCTCAATTATGCTCTCAGTGTGAAATTCAAATCTTTTTTATTTCAGGTAAGTTTTCTTAATGAGAGTATTTAGTATTTGTTCTGTTCTTTTACTTTCGCCTTCTTCTTTAAGGGTGCCATAATCCAGGTAACCAATCTTCTTTTTCCATACTCAGTATTTATTACCTCCTCTTCCTCTTGAATCCCTTCAATCTCCTACTTCATTGATTTTTTGTTTTTGTTTTTAAATTTTCCTCTTTTCACCTTTTGTTTCTTTTAAGGCAATATGTAATGGGTTTATTCACTCTTTTTTTAATTATTTTTGAAGATTTTATATATTTATTTGAGAGAGAGAGCATGAAAGGGGAGAGGTGAGAGGGAGAAGCAGACTCCCCACCAAGCAGGGAGCCCTATATGGGACTTGATCCCAGGACTCCGGGATCATGACCTGAGCCGAAGGCAGTTGCTTAACCAGCTGAGCCACCCAGGAGCCCCAGGTTTGTTCACACTTGTGTTCCTTCTAGTTTAGTCTTAATTTTTAAAATAACTATTTTGGGGGCACCTGAGTGGCTCAGTGGGTTAAGCCTCTGCCTTCGGCTCAGGTCATGATCTCAGGGTCCTGGGATCAAGCCCCACATCGGGCTCTCTGCTCAGCGGGGAGCCTGCTTCCCTCTCTCTCTCTGCCTGCCTCTCTGCCCACTTGTGATCTCACTCTGTCAAATTAAATAAATAAAATCTTTAGAAAAAAATAAAAATAAAAAAATAAAAAAACTATTTTCTTTACTTTTTATTCTTTGCTGAGTTCTGTAACCTCATTTCTGAGTTTTTCTAATTATGAGGTATAGCAGATTCTGCTTATCTGTGCAGAATCTGTTCCACCAAACCCTACATACATTTTTCCCTATACGAACATACCTATGATAAAGTTTAATTTATAAATTAAGCACAATAAGGGATTAGTAACAATAACTAATAATGAAATAGAACAGTTATAACAATATGCTGTAAGGAAAGTTGTGTGAACGTGGTTTCTCTCTCAAAATATTGGACTGTACTCCCCCATCTTATGACAATGATGTGAGATGATAAAATGCGCACATGATGAGATGAAGTGAGGTGAGTGGTGTAGGTGTTGTGATGCAATGTTAGGAGGCTACGGACCTTCCAATGATATGCCAGGAGGCGGATCACCTGCTTCCCCACCACAGTGATTTCAAGTAACTGAAACCATGGACAGCGAAACTGTGAATAAGGGAAGACTAAAGTATTTTGTTTTTTCATGTAACATTTTCTTAATATCTTTTAGTTATTTTGAAATAGCAGATCACGGGGGGGTTTTGTGGGGGGTTTTTTGTTGTTTTTAAGTATGGAATGCTTCGCAAATGTGCATGTCAGCCTCATGAAGGAACCATGCTGATTTTCTCTGTATATCGTTCCAGTTGTAGTATATCTGATGCTCAGTCTCACTTAGGGGAGCACAGTAGATCACAGTTTGATCTGTATCATGGGTATGTCTTTCTGGCATAGAAACAAGTTATTCTACTTCTTTTTCTTTTATTATAATAATTTTGCATGGGATTTGACCTTCATACTTGTTATTTTTATTTAAAAATGGTTTTCCTGGACATCTACACTGAGCAAGGCACAGGAAGCCTCTAACATCACAGAGTTCCCTCTTTAGTTTTTTTTGTATGGGGCTCAATAATAGAGTGGTTTGTTTTCTGAGATTTTTCTGGTTCTATTGCAAAACCCCACTTCAGTCTGAACCTTCCCTTTTCTTCATCTCTGCTGTCTCTATCCTGCTCAATTTTAAATCCATTTCTTCTTTGGAAGCATTGTGACTATTCTTGGCCTTTTGTTCTTCCATTACCAAACAAGTTTGTCAGTTTCCTTGAAAAACCCTGTTAGAATTTATTTTCTATATTTCATTTAATTATTTAAAAGTCATATATCTCTCAGGGCACCTGGCTGGCTCACTTGGTGGAGCATGCAACTCTTGATCATAGTGTCCTCAGTTCAAGCCCCACGTTGGGTGTAGAGCCTACTTGAAAAAAAAAAAAAAAGACAACAGAAATTATACATATTTTTCATACATTGTAAAGGTAAATACTGCTTCAAGATGCTTTTGTTTTAGATGTATGGATGGCATATGTGTGTGTACATTCAATGAATGTAATAGGATATGTTCTCTGTCAAAAAGTATGACAGCCACTGCCCAGAAGGCTACTTCAGCACTGATTCCCCCTTGGGCTTCCTCTTTTCCATTTGGCGTTCATTTTCTTATTGACTAAACTAGACTGTTTTAAAACCACATGCTTTTGTTTCTGGGCTCCATACAGATCTGTAGGGGAGAACTGCTGATAGTGGTGATGGAGTTTGAAGGGGCTGAGAGAAAAAAATGCAGGGAGTTTCCTTAAATCTCCCTTAAATCTCATCCCATGGGACCATTTCTTACTCATCTGCTCATTCCCTCATCTGGAAACTGCCGCTGAGTTTTTTAAATACCCTTCTCATCCCTTGCCAGACAGTGTAGGGGTTTGTAAAATTAGACAATAAGTCAGAGAAAATAAAGAAATACTAGAAATGTCTTCACTCTTAGGAAGTCAGTTTGAAGACAAATAGTCTGTATTTGTCAGCCCCCAAGGCGTTGGAATTCTAACAGATAAACCTCAAAGCGCCCTCTGCTGGTAGCCAGCATTCACTACCACTAGTCAACAATTAAAATAATGCAGACCCCATTGGTACATATTTTTAAGATGGTGATCACTCATAGGGGGTTATATTTATATTTACTGCTATGTTCTCCAAGTAACCAAATAGAACTCAAGCACCAAGCACCAAGGTTAAAACACCTCAAAATTATACAAAGCCTACAGTTTTTTTCCTGTTTTGTTTTTATTACAAGTTTTCGAGGATTACAAACAAATCTAAGCACTGTTTGAAGATGAAATGGACTATTCACTTATAATTGTTGAGAATAAATGTTATGTTAAAAATAATTGTTTTGGACTTTTTTTTATGAACAGGTGTCAGTATTTCTGGGATAAATATATGCTGTGTGTCTGTGTTTCCAACTTTACATTTTTCCCTGCTCAAAACAAACTCCTAACTAATCCTTGTTCAGTCTTTTTTTTTTTTAAGATTTTATTTATTTATTTGACAGACAGAGATCACAAGTAGGCAGAGAGGCAGGCAGAGAGAGAGAGGAGAAAGCAGGTTCCCTGCCGAGCAGAGAGCCCGATGTGGGGCTCGATCCCAGGACACTGGGACCATGACCTGAGCTGAAGGCAGAGGCCTTAACCCACCAAGCCACCCAGGCACCCCAAATCCTTTTTCAGTCTTTATGTGAACTTTCTAACTGCCTAAAAGAGATTATCATAAAGAAGAATAAAGATAAGTTCTTGGACTTATAAAGTTAAATTTACATTTACCATGGTTAACAGTTTATTACTATAGAACAGCCTTAAAAATAAAGTTAAATAAAATTAAATGGAGGAATGAAATAACATCTTGAAAATTCAAATCACCCATTAGTTTCTAAACTGATAATTATCTGTGTATTAGCATAGTTATAGGAAGATATTTTAAATATCAACATCACTTACCTTGCTCAACAAAATTAACTATTTTGTGCATTTACACACTAATATATATAGTACCTGCTTAACTTTTTTTCTAAAAGGATTATAGAAATTTCACAGTTCCTAATTTTCTTTTCTTTAATTATTTATTATTATTTTTAAAGATTTTATTTATTTATTTGACAGACAGAGATCACAAGCAGGCAGAGAGGCAGGCAGGGGGGTGGGTGGGGAAGCAGGCTCCCCGCCGAGCAGGGAGCGTGACACCGGACTCAATCCCAGGACCCCGAGATCACAACCCGAGCTGAAGGCAGAGGCTCAACCCACTAAGCCATCCAGGTGCCCCCAGTTCCTAATTTTCAAAGCTCTGATAATCTTGTACCTACTAAAACCTCACAATAACTTTGGGTATAACTCAATGTACCAGTGGTAGTGTTTACCCTCAACAGAAGAAACTATGAAACAATCTAGTTTTAGATCTTTATATAAAGATCAATAAATTGGGGCGCCTGGGTGGCTCAGTGGTTTAAAGCCTCTGCCTTCGGCTCAGGTCATGATCTCAGGGTCCTGGGATAGAGCCCCGAATTTGGGCTCTCTGCTCAGCGGGGAGCCTGCTTCCTCCCTTCTCTATCTCTGCCTGCCTCTCTGCCTACTTGTGATCTGTCAAATAAATAAATAAAATCTTTTTTAAAAAAGATCAATAAATTCATTTTCCAGTATGAATTAATATTTATTAATTTGCTATTTGTGAATTTTCTGTATGAAATTACTAGTTAGGCCCTTCCTGATCAATAAGTCTAGAGAATCTGTTGATTATCAGTAGATCCTTGGGGAAAAACACAACCATAGAAAATTCTATTTTAAGAATATTGAAAATAAAATTGGGAAAGTGTGGGGCAAAAAGTTTACCAACAGGGTTATAAATTTAATAGGGAAATAGAAACTTTAATGCCACATCCCTTCAGAGTACTTTGATCTGTATTAAAAGTTCTAATGTTTCCTTTTGTTTAATTACATATTTTGTTTCTATAGTAACTCTAAAGCATATAATCCGTTGCAATGTTCCTAAGCCTTTTACATGGTGACTTCTTTTCAGTTGGTAAACAGTAATAACAATATAATCGTAGTTTAGAACTTCATCTTCTTCCTGAAGATCCCTTAATTAGTACGCAATAGAATTAAATGCAACTGCAGTCTCACTATATGAATTTGAATAATTAGAAAAAAAAAATTATAAACCAAGTCCCTTAGTTTTCTAGGAATTTACTGCCACCTTCAGGATTTAATCAAAATGCATTAGTACTATAGCTTTTACATTTCTAGGAGAGAGACCCTGGTTAATGCAGTAGAAATATTAACATTATTTTCTGGTTTTGAAGGCAAAGTGCTCTCTAACTTAGATTGCAGTACAAATGTCTTTCATGAAATGTGCTTTCATTTTGTCTTGTCTTTTATGATTCTGCTATAATATGTAATTGAAAATCAAAGCCTACAGTTTGTTTTATCAGTCATTATAACTATAATTATACACTGCGAGCTCCTAGAAGACTGTCCAAAATATACGTAAGGATCTTTAGGTTAAATCCAATGAAAAACCCTTCAACAAAAAACTGTTTTCAGTGTTCCATGTATTGATGCCCTCCAGCCAAAGACCACCCTGAACCTACCTACAGTTAAGCAAGCTGGGTCTCTTGCTCCTTGCAGTGAGGGAAAATACGCCATACGGGACTGTGGGTATCTGAGAAAGAAGGTATTTTTAAAAGGACTTACAGGATTGTACTGTATTAGGAGATTTTTTTTGGTAGGGCTTGAAAAAGTGTCAGGAAGCAGGGGCAATTCCGATTGGGCACCTTGATTAATCTTATTTATAAGACAGGAGGAATGAAATGAGGCCAAAGATGTAATTTGATAAAGAAGCAGCAGTCAGTCATATTAGCAATAGGGGGAGGTTTCCTATTTTTGTTGTCTGCAGACTGACCTTGTTTCTATCTAGACTTAGACAAGCTTGTGAGGGGGAGAAGGTCTTGGGTTTTTGTTTTTTTTTTTGTCTCGCTTCATCTCAGGCAGAGTGGCCTTGTTTAATGTTGGTGCTTTATAAGGCTGTTTAAGTTCAACAAGAGAACTCCAAGGCCTAGCAGTGAGTGCCAGGCAGTTCCTGGTTTTCTCTTTCTCACATATACATTTGCAACTCTATCAATATCCTTATTTTTTGCTCCTTGAATTTGTGGTGAAATTACAAAAGTTTATTATAATTTTTGAGATGAAAATCAACAGAATATGAAGCCCTGGCGTTTGTGATAAATGTTGCAAGAGTCAGAAACCTAGCTTTAAAAAAAATGGCAAAAGGGGAATTTATTAGAAGACTCTCATGTGACATGAGAAAGATCGTGGTACAGATGGAACGTGAGTCACCTGGAAGCAGGTCAAACACCAGGAGACTACCTGTCTGACCTCCATCTGTTCAGCAACCTGTGTTGTCTTTCTACACAGGGTAGGTAAATTAATTGCCTGTAATTCTCAAACTTTGTTGTCTCCCCAGTTTCAATAGGAGAGGGAGACGATTTCTATTTCCACAGTCACAGCTTGAAAGATCCCAGCAAAGAGTTCTAATCGGGGCAGCCCGAGTTACATGCCTACCTCGTCTAAACTATAACCAAGACTGGCAGACTGTGAGAGAAATAAATGTGTGCTCTAGTTGGAGCCACATCGTTGGGGGAAAAGCCTTTCTGGGAAAAAGCGGAACTGTAGTGCCCTGCAGACCAAAGAATTGAGGTCCAGCAGGGAGTAAAATAATAATCATGATAATAATAATAATAAATTCTGGGTTTTAGAAATAAAACATTTGCTATAAAGAAAAAGAGCAAGAAGCAAGAAGACCAATTAGGCCATCACAATCATCCCCATAGAATATACTAAAGGCTTGAGTTAGGGCAGCATCTGGGACATAGGACAAAAGGGGGTGATTTCAGAAAATGTTTCAGAGTTAAAATCTATAGGACTTGATAATTAGATATAAGGAGTCGAAATATGTTAATGGCCCTTACCTAGGATTTATTGTGTTCTAAGCACATGGTATGTATTAATTCATTGAAACCTCACAACCTATGGAACTTTTAAAATTATTTTCATTTTCAGATGAGGACATTTGGAGGCACACGAAGGATAAGAAATTGCCCACGGTCACACAGCTGGTAAGTTGCAGAGTTCACACACACTTAGTCTTGCTCTGAAGCCCATGAGTTTAGTTGGCTGCCGCACAGCCTGCCCAGGGCCTGAATTGGGGGGACGGAAGCATGAATCAAGGGTGGGAACAGGGAGGAATACAACTGGGGTTGGCGGAGGGATATGAAGAAGAGGTAGTATTTCATTCGTATGTGTGAATTTCAAAAAGTGTGACCAGCAGCTGGAGATGCCTCACAGGTAACGTGCAATATACACCGTGGATGAGAGCAGAGATTTAGGCTTGGGACTGTCAGAAGACGCGTGGTAGCCGAAGTCGATGAAGTGAGGCAGAACTCCCCAAAGGGCTTGAATGAGGGTAATCATGCAGCCTAAAGAAAAAATAAGTAAACAAACCGAGACAGTGGAAGAAAAAATTATCACCAGAATCAGTGTTTCTGGTGTAAGGAGAAATAGGCACCCTTGTATACTGTTACTGGGAGTGTAAATTGGTACAATTTATTTGCAGGGAAATTTGGCAATATCTAAAAAAATATAAAAATCCCTTACCACTTGACCAAGCAATTCCGCTTGAAAAATATACTCTTTTCCATGGTCAGAATGTTATGTTCAAGAGTATTCACTTCAGCCTTGTTTGATAAGAAAAAAGGAGAGGAAAAATCTACATGTTCATCAGTTCCATACCATGGAATTCCACGTGGTTATTCCATAAAATGAATACCATGCAGTCATTAAAAAGAATGAGGTAGATCTCTGGGGGCTGATAGGGAATGATCACCAAGACATATTATATTAAAAAAAGGATTGTGGCATCTGCGTGGTTCAGTCAGTTGAGCGTCTGACTCTTGGTTTGGGTTCAGGGACGTGAGATTGAGCCCTGGGTCAGGCTCTGTGCTCAGCGCAGAGTCTTGCTTGTCTCTCTCTCTCTCTCAAATAAGTAAATAAAAAAATTTTTTTTAAATAAAATTTAAAAATTAAAAAGGAAAGAAAACGAGAAGTGCAGCAGAATACACATCCTATTCCTTTAGTGTAAATAATATGTCCTGCTATGCCATATTTTATTTACCTGCAGAAAAACAACCAGTATAGGGCTAGAATCTTACAGAATCTTTTGAAGCTCAAAATGGAGGTAGAAAAAGAGCAAGTCAGAAAACCAGTTGAGTACAGGAGGCATCTTGCAGGCAGAGTGACCAGAGCGCAGCCTCTCCTCCTGGGGTCTCCTCCTACCTTGGCGTCATGCTCAGAGAGAGGGCTTGCACCGTGACTGGTGCTGAGAACTCCCTTGAGCAGCTGCACCTGGGAGGGAGAGGAGAGCTCTAAAGAAAGGGAAGGTGGGTGAGTGAGCTCCCCCTCCTATATGCTGGAGGACCCCCAACAGAACCCTTGGGCATAAGAGGGTGCAGCTCAGGCTGCTGTAGGAAAGACCCACACCAAGTTGGCCCTTGTGTCGTGGGACGCCATTATTATATATACACATATATAATTATAAAATATAAGTTAACCCCATGGGGTATAAGCTTCAAAAAAATGTTGCTGTAGCCAATAAGTAATTTTTTAATTAATTTTTTTAAAAATAAACATATAATGTATTTTTATCCCCAGGGGTACAGGTCTGTGAATCGCCAGGTTTACACATTTCACAGCACTCATCATAGCACATACCCTCCCCAATATCCATATCCCCACCCCCTCTCCTGTCCCCCCTCCCCCCAGCAACCCTCGGTCTGTTTTTTGAGATTGAGTCTTTTATGGTTTGTCTCCCTCCCAATCCCACCTTCTTTCATTTTTTCTTTTCCGACCCCCCAGCCCCCCCACATTGCATCTCCACTTCCTCATATCAGGGAGATCATATGATAGTTGTCTTTCTCTGATTGACTTATTTCGCTAAGTATAATACCCTCTAGTTCCATCCACGTCGTTGCAAATGGCAAGATTTCATTTCTTTTGATCACTGCATAGTATTCCATCGTGTATATATACCACATCTTCTTTATCCATTCATCTGTTGATGGACATCTAGGTTCTTTCCATAGTTTGGCTTCAATAAGTAATTTTAACAGTTCCTAAAGTCTTTTTTTTAATCAGTTTTCCTTAATAAGTGCAGTTTCCTTAGATGTACTTAAGCATAATATACTGAAATCATAAATTTATCCTCAAACAAGCAAAAGCACCTGTTTTTGCCATTAACAATGGCATTTTTTAATTATTTCAATAATAAGTGAAATAGGGTATTTCTTTTCCTATGTATCCCTCTCATAGCAGATATCATTTAGCCTCTGCTCAAGGATCTGGTTTTCTAAGCAGTTTAACATTACCTGTAATCTTTCTGTAGAGATGGAAAGCTACCATGTGGCCTGCTTCTGGACTAGAATTATGACAATTCTGTCTTCAAAAGAATGCAACAACAGTGTGCTGGCAAGGTCACCCACCTCAAAACTGTATCAGACACAGGAAAAAAGATAAGGAGAGGCAAAGTAAACTTTAAAGACTTACTTTAAAGACTGTTACGACATAATACTTTCCTTTGCCCTTTAATAATAAAATGTGTTTGAAAGAGAATACATTAGCTTCAAGTTTAGGAGCAAAGAAATTCGGGACTTACAGTTGCTTCCTAGTGATAAATGGATAGATGTCTGGATGAACAGATGAATACAGGTGGGTGGATGTGTGGGGAGGAAGGAAGAGAGAGATAAACACACATTTTTTTCAGAAAGTTTAGCAACTTGAGATAAAATCAACTCAGTTTCAGAACACTCCAAAAAAATTATGTCATAGTATTTTGCCTCTCATACCTTGGGACAAACCTCATGACCAGAAATTCCTAATATATGATAAATCTATAAAGAGTAAACACATTAGAATTCTTACGTTATGTTCATTTGGTTTTGAACATGAAAATATTAAATAACAACATTCTGTTTACACATCAAATACAATTCTTGGTACATGGCAAGCATTAAAAATTACGGTACTACCACTGGCTGCCCATGCATCAGGGCCCATTCTGGTCCCATAAACTGGCCAGAGAGGGAAAGGCTACAGCACAGAAAGAACTTAAGGGGAGAAGTGGGCAAGGCCTGCACAGCCCAGTAATGGGAGATATCCGGGTCAGCAGGAAAAAAAAAAAAAAAAAAGTGAAGATGATAGCAGTGTGTCCAGCACAATGCCAGAAAGGGGATACCCTCACCAGAGAACTGATGACTCCAGTTTCACCAAAACAAGTATCCTGATCACAAGGTTGCTTTCACACAGATTTTCCTAGAAGGAGAGAACTGACTTGAGGAGTCAAGTCTCCTTCTCAATTATACTTACCAATTTAAATTATTAAACTGACGTTTGGCTGCCCCTTCAAACCTCTGTGAGTTGGTCAGCCTAACCTCCCCAAAGCTGTCACCTTGGGGCATGTTACCAGTCTGTTAGGGCTGTGGTAACCAAATACCATAGACTAGGAGGCTTAAATGACAGAAACGTTATTTTCTCACAGTGCTGGACACTGGAAGTCCAGGATGAAGGTGTTGGGAGGTTTGGTTTCTTCTTAGGTCTCTCTTCTTGGCTAGCAGGTATTGACCTTGCCCTGTCCTCACACACTCTGCTCTGTATGCCCATGTCTGATGTCCAGATTTCCTCCTATCAGTCAGGTGGATTAGGGTCCACCCTAAAATGATCTCATTTTAACTAATCACCTCTCTAAAGACCCAGTCTCCAAATATAGTCACATTCTGAGGTGCTGGGGGTAATGGCTTCATCATATTAATTTGGTGAAGGAGGTGGAAGGCACAGTTTAGCCCATTACAGGATATATAAATAAAGTTCAAATTTTTGGGCCTGTGAAGTAAAGAGCAAGACTGGGCCACAGTGACCAATAGGGTAAACTGCCTCAGTTAATCCCGCCTGACCTACCAGCCACAATTCCTATAGCTCATCCATAAAGACAATATAAGGAATATGCATTTATATTGCATTATATTGCATTATAAGCTTTCATTTAAAAAAATTTAGATTTCCTTATCTTTAGCAATTAAAATAGTTTATATTTCAGTTTGGCATGGGACTACATAAATCCTAACTAGTGTATTCATCCTGCATCTACTTTTTTACCTTATAAATTCATTTAAGTTGTTTTAGTGTACTGAACTTACTGGGTCCACAAAAAAATCTTCAAAATAACAGCCAATACCCATGTTTTTCTTTTCAAATAATTATCGGTGAGGTGTACATAGTTCTCTGAGTGGGGTTTGAGTTCTGAGTACCAATGTGTATTTCAGAACAGCCTCTGGAAGGCTGTAATGAGAAGTGCTCAGTGCTCAGGCTGCCAATGAGAGAAAGGGACAGAATGAGGAGTGTGCTTTTTTTTTTTTAAGATTTTATTTATTTGTTTGACAGAGAGAGAGACACAGCTAGAGAGGGAACACAAGCAGGGGGAGTGGGAGAGGGAGAAGCAGGCTTCCTGTGGAGCAGGGAACGAGATGTGGGGCTCGACCCCAGGACCCTGGGATCATGACCTGAGCTGAAGGCAGAGGCTTAACGACTGAGCCCCCCAGGTGCCCCGAGGAGTGTGCTCTTAATTTACTAATAATTATTAGTGATGCATTGGATTCATGATGGTTGGGGTATTTTTTTAACGGAAAGTGGCAGGAAGGGGTGGGCTGATTATGAAAAACTGGGAGCTGTGGCAGGAGAGGCCCTAAACTGATCCTAAAACAGAGGCTAATTATAAACATGACAAGACCAGCAGCAACTGATAATATCACACTTCACAGATTCTAACAGTCCTCCTAAACCTTTTGACCAGAGTCCGATGACATACTGCCAATATAAAATACAAAAATATTTATAAATTGGGCGCCTGGGTGGCTCAGTGGGTTAAGCCTCTGCCTTCGGCTCAGGTCATGATCTCAGGGTCCTGGGATCGAGGCCCACATCGGGCTCTCTGCTCAGCGGGGAGCCTGCTTTCTCCTCTCTCTATGCCTGCCTCTCTGCATACTTGTGATCTCTCTCTGTTTCAAATAAATAAAATCTTTAAAAAAAATTTATAAATTTATTTTATAATACTTTAGATTATAGTTAAATGTTTTCAAAGTAAATGCACTCAATCATAGTTTGTAAAATTAAGATTTTCTATTTAGAATTTCACAACATATGCGGTGCATTTTTATTAAAGTATAACATATGTGTATATTTTAAAATTAAGTATAACTTGGCCATCTTGAAGACCTAAATACACCCCAGTAGAGGTTGAACCATGGTGTAGGGAAGCAGAAATATTTGTTCAACTCCAACTCTCTGTACCTATTAATGTAAATTGGCTGAAATCATTCTTAGAATTGGACAGGTTATAAAGAACTTACACACGAGTAATTCAAGACACTACAAATGACACTCAAACACATCTTTTTATTATACTAAATTTAAAAATACAAATCTTATTAAAAATGCTTATGAAACATTGTATACATAAGTACTGTCAAATACTACAGGATTATGACATTATGTACATTTGCTAAGGTTAATTAGAAACAGAACAAAGTAAATAACTTTGTTGATAACGAATTTCAAAGTCAAATATTTTAACATTTGGCAACTGTGAAGTAGTGATCTGCACAGAAAGATGTTTGCAGAGGCAAAATAGTAAGAAAACAAACGGAATAATGCAGAGATTCCTGCCCTATGTGTTAGTAAGTACCTCTCTTCCTCATCCTCCTCAGTCTCATTATAACAAATTAAAGTGCACAAGACCACCAGGAAAACTTGATTTGGTTGTACCCTAATATATACTACAGCCAATTATGCTGCCATATTGAGGGTTTCAATTCTTTGTACTATTCCTGAGGTTTTTAGAAGTTAATTTTGTATGTGGCTAAGGGAAGAGAGGCCAATACTTTCTAAATTGCACCAAGTGGCCTTAAAGTGTAGAAACACCAAAGAGAAAAATACTAATTCTGGAATAGATTCAAGAATATTATCCCTGTCTACTTTGCCCTAGGAATAAAATAAGAACCTAGTTTTACCTCTGGAAAATGCTTACTAAAAATCTGTTTCAGAAGGCCAGACATGAACAGCACGCACCACAAAACCGTCAGTTACTATGCACCACTTATACACGGCATCATGAATGCCTTGCCCTCAAAAGGCTCACGAGGAATACGGGTAAAGCATGTTATTACTTGACACTAAATTTTACTAATTAACATTAAGTACAATTTGTAAAAATAAGTCACCACCATACCATCAAGGAAGAGAAAGAAAGCTGCTAGTCTACAAAAGTGCTCCCTTTAGCTTTCAAACCCAATAGTTTCATTTTGGGTCAAACAAGATTGTAAAGAAAGGCCATCAGTTCTAAATAAGCTGATGATGCCATATATACATAACTCACATACATATGTTTAAATTTCAATTCTCATTTAACACTAATGTACTAGTACAAACCATTTATAGGAAACATTTTATCAGGCTTATTTACAAACACCATGAGTGACAAAGATATGGAAAATCAAAGAAATTGCAGACAAACATAGCCATTTAGCAACAGAGTTCACTAAAGATAAAATGGATTTCCATAATGTTTTTAAAAAACAAAGAAAAAAATTTAGTAAGAAATTCCTACTATATATACCTGTTGGTCATTGGACCTAAAAGGCAAATAAATGCAATGATCATGATTAAGTTTTTATTACGGTCTCATTGACATATCAATATGAGGTCTACTTAGAGTACTACCTACAAATACAGTGTCTCATGATTTGATGAGAATATTAAGTTATTGAATACATTTTTAACTCCCATGGCACATCACACTTGATAACACTAATAAGGTAGCTTTAGATAACACTTAAATCATGATTATGAATGTTTAATTGAATATTTTCCTTTCTGTAGCTGTGAAATGTAAAGCTTAGATTTGCTTCCATCAGGCCTCTTAAACCAAACTTCATCATGGTTAATTGTTGTAATTACAGCACTAAAAAGGGGGGGAGAAAAAGGAATGAATGAATGAATTGCAATACGCCTCTGCCACTCATTTTAGAGTACTAGCCATAAAACCAAAATAACCAGACTGCAAGAGTAGATTCAGGTATATAATTGTCATTTACCACTAGCAGCAGGGCATGTTGTCGAAAACATCACATTCAGCAACACTTAAGAGACAATCTCCTTTCTTTCCTTAATAGAATCGGTCATATTTACTATTAGAAGTATTAAATGCACATTGTTCCTACTATATCCCCACTCCACCCCACCCCCCAAAAACAAGGGGAGCTGAAAAAAACTAATCACATAGTATTACACCTCCAATTTATATCAGCTCTGGCTGTAGGAAATCTTGTCAGTGTCTTAATTTTTTTTTCAAATGCTTTATTTTTTCAGAGTATGCACTTAAGTTTTTATTTAAATTCTAGCTAGTCAGCATATAGTGTAATACTGGTTTTAGGAGTAGAATTTAGTGATGCATCATTTACATGTAATATCCAGTGTAGGAAATCTTAGAAATACCAATGCCTAATTCCCAGTGTCAACCATCTATGGTACTTCCATGGATTCTTTTTGACACTACTTATCTTTATGTAGAAATATTTTTAAAAATAGATTTGTGTTTAATACTCTTATTTAATTTCTTTTTAAATCATATTTATGCTAAGTAGTCAGTAAGATGTCTTAAAAGCAGTAAGATAAAGCAAAGAATCTAGGGGTAGCACATAGAACCTAGAAATTAGCTCAGTGGCTTCTATGAGGAAAGTTACTGTAGATAATGCTCCTACTATCATAAAACTTTACAGATGAAATTACAGTCTAAGTAAATCTACTATATTTGGAAAGTGAGCATTCTTCCCTAAATACAAACACTGCATTTACCATTCATACCTAGAAAAAGATACTTTCTTAGTATAGAAGGCTACCACTCTGAGAGAAATAAATCCTAAACTACCGAAGGAACAAAAGCAGTGATTAGCATTAATATTTTCCAAAGGCTACAACCAGATAAAACTTTGAAGGCTATCGGGGAGGTTGGCTCAGTCAGTGGAGCATGTGACTTTTGATCTCGGGGCTGTGGATTTGAGCCCCATATTGGGTGTAGAGATTACTTAAAGAAATAAATCTTTAAAAAGAAAAGAAAAGAAAAACTTAGAAGGCTATACAATTATAGAAAAGTTATTTAAGCTTAGACAGATTGAGTCTTTTAAAAGGCAGGTTTCAGTTTTCAAGTTATACTATAACTCTTAAGGCTCTCTTGAATTTTCCATTCCTTTCCTAGTCTAATTAATACTCTTTGTATCCAAAACACTGTAACACACCCAAAAAAGTTAATGATTAGTATATCCAGCCAGAACTCGTAACAGTCTGGTGTAAAGATCATAATATTAAAATCCTAACAATTCATCTACTGTAAGAACTAACAAATGGGACCACTTACCTGGGCTAAATAATTCCAACATTTCCTCTTATGTTAACGCTTGTGCTCAAGAACTTACTATGTGACGTTGGTCTATAAATATTAACACTGGTGAACACATATGCTAATTAAATCATATACCAAGAGAAAAGAAGGATCCAGAGGCAATTAATGGTGCATTATGAATACACTACATTATTATTGACAATAATGTAATCACTGAGCAATGCTGAAATGATCATTTTTACCTTGTAGGACATTCATCTTTTTTATCAATACATATTGTTTGTCCACGTATATACCATTCACCATCATAATATAATCTTCCTTCTTCAGATCTAGCACTGTGCAGATGTTTCTCCAGTTTCACAGGTGCTAAAGGGATCAGTTCAAAAACTGTTGTATTAGTAAGACATTGTCAGAAGAACAAAACTGCAGAACATTAAAAACTAACACCCATCCATGCGTATATGTGAAAAAAATACTAAAAATATTTCTTAGATAACAAATGTAAATCTAATAGAAATAAGAGAGGAGTGCCTGGGTGGCCCAGTTGGTTAAGCGTTTGCCTTTAGCTTAGGTCATGATCCCAGAGTCCCAAGATCAAGTCCCACAGCAGGCTCCCTACTCAGTGGGGAGTCTGTTTCTCCCTCTGGTGCTCCCCTCCCCCAAGCTCTCTCTCTCTTGCTTTCTCAAATAAAATCTCCTTTTTAAAAAAAGAGAATTTAGGGGCTCCTTGGTGGCATCTGCCTTCGGCCCAGATCATGATCCTGGGGTCCTGGGATTGAGCCCCATGTCGGGCTCCCTGCTCAGCAGGAAACCTGTTTTCCCTCTCCTACTCCCCCTCTTGTGTTCCCTCTCTCTCTGCCATTCTCTCTGTGAAATAAATAAAATCTTAAAAAGAGAGAGAGAATTTAATTTCTTACATTTCTTATATAATTAACTAAGTTTTAATATAATGACAAAATGAAGTTATAGAATGTACAATAAATCGTCAGTTAACTACACAAGTGCCAGAAGGGGAAGCAGGTGCATTATCAGTTATTACTGCCAATTTTAAATAGGATTTTAACATATTTTATTTCCAGGTGTAGTGTTCACTGATGAAATGTAACCACTGATGGGGGCGCTGTTTAATATGTGGATAACTTAACAACCCTTATTCAACCAGTCCCCACAGAGAAGATTGCTGAACTTGGATTAAATGACTTACGTTCTGTTTTCACTCTGTGTGGACCCAGTGTAGCCATTGCCTTAATTAAAACAAGAAGAAAGGCATTGAGTTTATAGACTGAAAGCACATTTTGGGATCTATTTAATGTCTACAACACTACTGATGACCTCAGTAGCTAACAGTGAAATATAGTCTTCAGCTGCTCTAATAAATTTTAATGTCCAAGACCACAAGGAATATAAAGAATAACCATTTCACCTACAGGTGTTATCAATACCTGAACTGATCTCTTGCAACTAAGAAGTTTCTGAAAACGGAAAAATTTAATATAAGACATAAGTCTCCACTTTCAAACAAGCACAGAAAATCCTATAATTCTTGAACGTTCAATGACAGAATGCAAGACATACAATAAAAGTTGAAATATTCACTTTCATTCATTCAACAAATGCCCAGGACTGGGCTAAGGACTAAGCACAGAAAGATTATTTATTACTTTCGGGCAACCTCAATAAATGCTTTTCTGGACTTTTGCATAAATTAATTACATTATTGCAGGAAAAAATACAAATTGCTGATGTGTCTCTCTTAAAATATTCTTCCAGTCCACAACAGTGGATTGTATCTGTATTAGCATTAACTGCCATAGAGAGAATGTTGCAAAGTAAGGCATATTAACAATAATCATACTTTGATGTATTAGTGAAAATCGACAATCTTCAAAAGTAGACTATAAAAAGATAATTCATATTCATTGCTTTTTAATCATACCTTCCTAATTGTTGTCCAGTCTTCAAGAATATCAAGGTCTTGTAGCATATAAACTATATATGGACGTAAAAAAGTCAAGGTCAATTTAACTGTAAGAATTTCACACTTTGGGGTGCCTGGGTGGCTCAGTGGGTTAAAGCCTCTGCCTTCAGCTCAGATCATGATCCCAGGGTCCTGGGATCGAGCCCTGCATTGGGCTCTCTTCTCAGAGGGGAGCCTGCTTCCCTCTCTGTCTCTCTCTCTGCGCACCTCTCTGCCTACCTGTGATCTCTGTCAAATAAATAAATAAAATCTTTAAAAAAAAAAAAAGAAAAAAAAGAATTTCACACTTTGAATTTTATTTCCAAACTTCTATTTTTCAGAGAATTGGAACAATGATTTGTGGACATAATCCCTTTGGCATGACAAATTCTGACTTCAAGTTATTCTCCAAAAAACTTAGTATCAGGATAAATATATTCTGGTACCAGGATAAATATATTCATATATATATTATATATATTTTTTTTCAGATAAATATATTCAGCTATAACCATATTCTCTTCTAGGAGATCACTGATTGTAAGATATACCACCAACCTAATCACTGTTTTGAGGTGGGGATGGGAAAAGTCAGGGAGGTAAGGGGACACCAAGATTGAAAGCACATACTACTTTAAATTAAAGACACTCCAGTTTGGGGGGTTATGGGTGGCTCAGTCCATTAAGATTTTGTCTGACTCTCTTGATTTTGGCTCAGGTCATGATGACAGGGTCATGGGAACAAGCCTCACACCAGGCTCCACATGAGGCACGGAGCTTGCTTAAGATTCTCTCTCTCCCTCTCCTTCTGCTGTTCCTCTCTCGCGCTCGCTCTCTCTCTCTCTCAAAAAACAAACAAAAAATGTAAAATAAATAAATAACAACACTCCAACTTCAGAAACACTGAAAAATGTTAAAAAAATACATGTGAATTAATCATGGTATATTCATATCGAAGCCTTTGTGAACTACAAAGCCATATTTTCAAAGTTGAGATTGTGACTAAATTTCTACTCCTTCCCTACCCCTCTTAATCTAAATTATATTCTTCTGCCTCAGTTTTAGAAATCATCTTTTACCTATTACAGGATCATATAAATAAAGTCAGTGTATACTAATAAAAATTACAAAGATGTGCCAATGCAAAAGTGTATACCAAAGCCAAAAAAAAAAAAAAATTAGAAAAGGATATCTGAAACAACAACTGGCTTCTTTTTGTCAGGACTGAAAGGATCCTTCCTCTTTTTTCTTGACTGAAGCTCATCATTCCACAGTTCTGGCAAATAAATAAAAATTAAGTATTAGCTAATCTCTGAAGATAAAAGTGGGGTGAAAAAGCTATGTATTTTCATGGCAGAAAATTTCATTATAAACTATGTATATATATATATGACTATATAATGAGCAGCTATATATTCATAAAATTTCCTCTGCCATTATTAAAGTAAAAATCAACTTGGCACTTAATGACTAGTAACTGATGAACATATGTCAGGTACTTTGTTAAATATACATCGCATGCATTGTGTCACCTAATCCTCAAAGCTATGTCTAAGGTAGGTATTCCTATTATTTCAATTTTACAATTGAGGGGGACTGAATCAGAAAAGCTACAGTAACTGTCACTCAGGGTCACCCAAGTAGTAGGGATTGGGGCAATGGCATTAGAATTCAGCTTATCTGACTCCACTGTGCCTATTCTACACCAGAGAAATACAATTTATAAGAGATAAAATAATATACATGCGAGACCTGTAGGATAACCCAGTATATCTTCCACCCAATGTAGAAAGCCTTCCACCCAATGTAGAATGTAGAAATACCCCTGAAAAAGCAATTTCAATCTTGGACTGATCTAATTATTAATAAGTTTTTCCTTCTTCTAAAACAAATCTACTCCCTGTAATTTCCAATTTGTGTGATACCAAAAAGAAAAGGTTTTTATTCCTTCTTCTACCTGATCTTTTAACACTTAGACTTTTAAGACTTACTGGAGTTGTCTTCTAAAACTATTCTTATATTATAAAGTATATTACATATATATTATAAAATATTCTTATTATTCTTATAGTGTACTATTCTTACTCCTGTAGTTGCTGTCAACTTCTCTTTTGTCCCTTTTCATGTGCTCCATTTTCTATGTCCTTCTGAAATATGAATTCAAATCAAAGCAACAATCACAAGCCTATCAAATTCTTTAAACATCTTCCCCTTTCTCCTCTCATTAGGGCACTTCATTTACAAAACATTTATTTTAGGGGACTAGGATATTATGAGACACTACAGTAAACCACAGGTTCAGTGTCACTTAAGGTAAACCATCACCATCATGTCATTCCCATTACCTGAGGTAATATCAATACTGTGCCTATCCTCTTCAAGCCTTCTTATCTTCTCCTCCAATTCACTCTGGACTGTATCATATAACAAAAGCTTTTCACTCTGAAAAAAAAAAATATTATGCATAAATAGAAATGAAAAAATCAATCTTAACTATGAGTACGAAATAACTTGCTCTTAAAATACTTTAACATATGATACTTTTGTTTGCTAACTTAAAACTTTTTACAGTAAAATGCCAAAAACATGAAAGAAATAAAACTAGAAAATACAGAATTAAGTATAGATTTAAATACATGCAATTAAGTTGTTTAAGAACATCTAAATTTATATGTGATATGGGAGTAAAAGTTTACTTTACATAAATTCATAGTAACCTCCAATCCCCTTTTAAATATATGCAGGTCTTACTTGTCAGTATAATAGAGAACCTGTCCTATAAAATGTATCATTATAAAATGGGTCATGTTTTCTTATCACAACAGTAATTGGGCCTGTATTCCTCAATAATATCTCAATATCATACAAAATAGACTACTGTATCGCAAAAAGAAAGATTCAAGTATGAATTCTATAATTTTAAATCTAATGATAGTCAAAATCATAAAACTATAGACTGTATCCACATCTCACAACAAAACTATAGAATAATTGAGGGACTTCCTAAAAGAGATGATTTACTACTGGCAAATAAGACTAGAATCCAGGTCTACTAATTCTAGCCCCTTGTTCTTTTAATTAGAAAACATTATAATCCCATATTTTCAAAGGGATAAAATGTACATAAGTGTAATATATAGATTCATTATATAAAAAACTTATGAGAGATTCCCACCCCACCCACCCCACACATTTACTCTAGTAAGGATAGGCTACTCTTATATATAGTTAGATAGGATCGTCGTCTTCTCATAGAGACTATTGGAATACAGTTAGATAGGATTTCTTGTGGAAGGCACGCGCCACACCCATTTGGCAGCTCTCCCAGTGTGAATCATGAGATCCTCTCTTTCAGGTTTGAAATTTAGAGTCTATACATGCTTGAAGGTTCTCCTAAGTGGTAGAGAGAAGGTGGCTTTTGTCGATTTGAGGCAAGCCAGGAGCTAAAGAAAATAAAGCTGAAGACTAAAAGTAGATCTCATATGAAAAATCATCTCCTTGCATGCTACGCTCTATGCTTATTTCCTTTTACTTGTTCTCCTACCTTTGGTAAACGCTTATGAAATATTCCAGCCTTATCTACATTGTGCTATAAGCACTGGGAAATGTTATATATCAGAGGAAAAGGGAGAGCAGACCCCAGCCATGGTCACGATAGTGTGACAACTATAAACAGATCAGATTTTCAGATTCTCCAGCCAAAGATGACTGACTCCTAATACATAGTGGAAGTGATAAACATTTTGTTTTCAAGAATATGAAAATTTAACTGGTACAGTCTCTTTCATTTCTACTGATAAAATTATCCGAAGTCAAGCAAAAATTCTAAAATAAGTCCCCTAATCATTCTCTATACTTAAAAAAAAAAAATGACCCTGAAAAATCTGAAGGTTTGAAGACATCTCTAAAGATATTAAAAGTATAAAGTGTACAGACAGAAGTGCTTTGAATCTATTCTCTCTCTTATTTCTTTGTCCTTCTCTCTCTCATCCTCAACCCCATAAGATCCTCAAAAACCTTTCCTGAGCAGGAAAGAAAGTCATTAACACAACAGCTAGAGGACACCTGGAAAAGAAAGGGGCATCCAAACTCCCTTGCTTAGGTGCCTATAGAGGCTTCTTTGTTCAACAAGTAATTTAGCTTTTTAAAGTACTTATTATACTTATATATTTGTCTTCAAAATCCAATTCCCCTCCAATCTCCACACCTATACTTACTCCTTTGAATGCAGATAGGAGTTAGTGACTCACTTCTAATGGACAGAATGTGGCAGAAATCTGGGTCATAAAAAACATCATCCTTCTGTCCTGCTCTCTTGGATCACTCACTCTGAGAGATGCAGTCACAGGGTCCTGGAGGTCCTCAGGCAGTATTTGGAGAGGCCCATAGAACTAGGGCTTCCAACCAACAACCAGCAAAAACTTGCCAGCCCTGTGAGTGAGTCACCTTGGAAGCAGATCCTCCCAGATCCCAGTCAAGCCTTTAGATAACGGCTTCGCTGGCTGACTTCTTTATTGCAACTTTATGTGACTCCCTGAGCCAGAACCAAATTCCTGCTACAGAGACTGCAAAGTAATAGATTTCATTGTTGTTTTAAGTCACTACGTTTTGGAGTAATTTATTACAAAGCAATGGATAACCAATACAAGAGGCCTCAAAAAACCTATCTCTATACACCTTTTCGTAAGAAGCTATTCTACCCAACTGAAAATGAGAACAAAATCTAGCAAGAAAGACATAAAGGGAACTTCTAGGGTGACGGTGAAAAGACACCCCATGAAGACAGAGATGCAGCTGGCCTAGAAAGCATCTGAAGGAGGGCACAGGATGGAGCAGGACAGGGAATGCTAGGGGTACGGGGGATGCTCCTTGGGGATTAGCTGATGCATTTGATCACACGGAAAACAGCATGAGGGGGCTTTCATAAATCTGCTAGAGTCTCTGAAAAGAAATGACAAAACTAAAAATAAATGAAGCAATTCTTAATTCCAAAGCTACAAATAGAGTTGTACAAAAAAAAAAAAGTTTCAGCCTTGTAGAACTCCTGGCTCAGTAAATAATATTTTTAACTACAACAAAAACAAAAATTGAGTCATTACAGTATTAGAAAAATGGGATGAAGGAAACTATTATGGAGTCTTCAGCTTTCATAATAGAAAACCAATAGATAATATCTAAAACTGATATTATTGGGGCACCTGGGGGCTCAGTGGGTTAAGCCTCTGCCTTCAGCTCAGGTCATGGTCTCAGGGTCCTGGGATCAAGCCCCACATCCAGCTCTCTGCTCAGTGGGGAGCCTGCTTTCCTCTCTCTCTCTGCCTGCCTCTCTGCCTACTTGTGATCTCTGTGTCAAATAAATAAATAAAATATTTTAAAAAATAATAATAAAAAAATTTTAAAATTAAATAAATAAAACTGATATGATTTAGAAATATGAGGACAAATTCCAGAAGGAGTAACTATAAGAGTTAGATCATTGCTGCTGGAATGTAGAATTTAGAGATGGGAGAGGGGACTGCTGTGTTTCATTTTAAGCCGGTGCCTACATAAATATGTATACACATTACCCGCTAAAAGCAAATGTTTAAGAGAGTATTTGGACCTGTAGGGAAATCCTCATGAAATACTGCTTGCAAAACAGGATATAAAACAGTATATAGGAGCGCCTGGGTGGTTCAGTAGGTTAGGCCTCTGCTTTCGGCTCAGGTCATGATCTCGGGGTCCTGGGATCAAGCCCCGCATCGAGCTCTCTGCTCGGTGGGGAGCCTGCTTCCTCCTCTCTCTCTGCCTGCTGTTCTGCCTACTTATGATCTCTCTCTCTCTGTCAAATAAATAAATAAAATCTTTAAAAAAAAAGAACAGTATATATATATGTGTATATATATATATATATACACATATATATATATATAGTCATACCAGCTGTGTGAAAAACAATTATACAAAAATGCACATACTTAATAACAAATGTCTGCTGCTTGGTAGATTATGGTTCATTGTATTTACTTCTTTAGACTTATTTCTCAAGTTTTCTCAATACTTATTAATGTTACAATCAGGGGAAAAAAAAAAAAAAAAGAACAGATAACCAAAATCAGAGCCCTGAAGAGCCTCAATTTTCTCAAGAACTGGAATTCTAACCCTGAACCCTTAGGGTCTGAGACCTTGCTACCACCTGCTGTCAATCTTAACACTCATCTCCAGCTCTGTGGGGAGGCCTAAATGAGATAACCTAAATAAAGCATCACCACCTGTCCCAGTGTCTGGCACACTGTGTATTCTATAAATGTGATTTCCTTCCTTAATTTGACACAAACCATCTGCTGCCTCGATTGCCTCTGTGGTTTTCTGGCATACTCTCTGATTGCATACCCATGTGAACATGTCTAGTCTCTCGTCCTGGCCCCTCTTTCTATCTGCTGCTAATCAAACTTACTTCGACAATTGGCAGTGTGTCTCCCTTCTTCCCACTTCCCCTACCTCTCAGTTAGTTGTATATGAGCCAAATGTAAAACTAAGTAATAAGCAGATAAAAAGCCCTGAATAACAAAATTCGGATTTAATGGTAAATTGCATGAATGTGACCATAAACAAATTATTTAACCTCTCTGAGCCCCTCAGTTAACCTAGTCATAAAATCAAGATAATTCCTATTTCATAAGGCTGTGGTAAGGATTAAAATGAGAATGAATATAAAATCCTTAACACTCTAAATATAAGCTCCCTTCCAGCCTTTATTTCCTATCTAAAATGCCCTTGAACTAGTGATGAATATTAATTATATACATAAACAGACCACTTATAATATTAATTCTATATTAGCACTAAAAAAAAAAAAAAAAGCCAAAACCAAATTAGAAGAAATTTACGTAAACATTTAACATGTCTATGGAGGAGGGAAGACGTTCAAAGCTGAAAAATGATGGAAAAGTGGTGCCTGGGTGGCACAGTTGGTTAAAGGCCAACTCTTGATTTAGGCTCAGGTCATGATGTCAGGGTGATTAGATCGAGCCCTATCTTGGACTCCACATTACTTGGCAGGGATTCTGCTTGAGATTCTCTCTCCCTCTCTTTCCCCCTCTGCCACTCCCCCTGACGTTCTCACATGTACTGCTCTTTGTCTCTCTCTAAATCTTTTTTTTGAAGATCTTATTTATTTGAGAGAGAGAGAGAGAGCTGGGGGGAGGGGTTGAGGCAGAGGGAGAAGCAGACTCCTCACTGATTAGGGAGTGAGATGCAGGACTCGACCCCAGGACCCTGGAATTATGATGTAAGCTGAAGGCAGACACTTACCTGACTGAGCCGACCAGGTGCCCTAAAATAAATAAATCTTTTAAAAAATGATGGAAAAGAAAGAATATATCAATGTATTTGTCAATATATCAATATATTTGTCTAAGTAAAAAATACTTCCTGAAGATACATTCCTGACTTTTATTTCTGACAATATAGTGGACGAGATATCCTCAAAACAAAACACAAAAATCTCAAAACAAAAACAAAACTTCCCAACACACCTAAACAGATATTCAAATAAAATACCACAAACATCTTTTTAAAGGTTAGTTAAGCACTTTAAAAAATAAGAGATATCCCCAAGAACCAAAAATAAGGAGCCAGAGACCAGCAATGCTAACCTAGTGTTGAACCTATGGTTTCCTTGAAGGTGTTCGCTGGTGTTGGTAACCTAGAGGAATGGGTTTTAGTGGCTATTTGGGAAAAAGAGAAAGATCTTGGGCCTAAGCAAAGTGAGGGACAAGAACTGGGATCTCTGCATAGCCCTGAAGGGTTATAGCTTCAAAGAAAAGGAAGACTAGAAAAGATTCACCTGAGGGAAATTCATTTGTCTTGGTTAGGCAATAAATGAAAAAAAAAGTTTTTCCCAAAAATACATCATCTTGGGCCCTGACCTCTGCATATTTGAGACTCAAATGTAGATTACCTGCATCTTCTAGGAAATTCCAAGCCAAAAAACTAAAGCAGTCATGTGCTGTTGGCATACCAGGATGCCTAGCTGAAACAAGCTAGCAGAAATAAAAGCAGATACTATCTTAAGAACTACATCCTCTGTCCAAGGCTCACAGAATTCCTACCAAGAAAGCCTGCTACAGTCCAGAATTATGGTATAAGGAAATAAGCTATAAGGTTTGGCAGAAATTTGAAGGAAAAGAAAGGCAATATTAGACTCTGAAGAACTTCAGGCAATATATTGAGTAAAAAATATGAATTAAAGGGTGCCTGGGTGGCCCAGTTGGTTAAGTGTCTGCCTTCAGCTCAGGTCTTGATCCCAGGGTCCTGGGATGGAGTCCGGGATCAGGTTCCCTGTTCAGTGGGAAGACTGCTTCTCACTCTCACGCTCCTTCTGTGTGCTCTCTCTCTCTCCCTCTTCCTCAAATAAATGAAAACCTTTTTAAGAATATGAATTAAGTATTAAGAAATATGGAAAACAAAATGAGGACTTACACATGACTAACTCAAACTCCAGAAGAAGGAAGCAGAGGAATGAAAGAAAGGCAATACCAGAGAAGATAATATCTGAGAAATGTCCAGAACTAATGGAAAACAAATTCTCAAATTCAGAAAGCACAACAAATCCAAATAAGGAGAGACACAATAAAGAATGTGGAGACACACAATAAAGAAACTGAAGGGACGCCTGGGTGGCTTAGTTGGTTAAACCACTGCCTTCGGCTCAGGTCATGATCCCAGAGTCATGGGATCGATCCCTGCATCAGGCTCCCAGCTCAATGGGGAGTCTGCTTCTCCCTCTGTCCTTCTCCCCTCTCATGCTCTTTCTCTCTCTCTCAAATAAACAAAAAAGTCTTTAAAAAATAAAGAAACTGAAGAACAAAAAAGAAAAGAATGTTCAAATAGCTAGTAAAAGGTAGGAAAAAAGCTATCCACAAATGATTACAGACTAAGCAAATTGTGGAAAATAAAATCCTAAAAAATGTCTTCTTAATGAGGAAATAATTATCATCCTACAACATTTTATCCCCTAAACTGTCCTTCCAGAATTATTACAAATAAGCTATTTTAGACAAGTAAAAACTGAGTTTACTGCCAAGAGACTCTCAGTGAAGAAATGCTTAGGATGTTCAAGAAGCAAAAAAAAGAACTTGCAAGAAAGAGTTGTAACTCAAAAACAATGAACAAAAAACTAGTAAAATATGCATAAACCTAAAAAGAACAAATCAATGAGATCAAAATAATGCTTCATTTGAAGGGTAGAAGGCAAATGAAACTAAAGGACTGAAAACTATAACTTGTACTTTGGGAGGGAGTAAGTAGAGAGGTCAAGTGTCCTTTATAATTCAGGAGGAGGAAAGAATTAATTGATTCTAATGCAGATATGCATACTGAAAATTTAAGCTAATCCCTAAAATATAAAGAATATTAATGCATGATGCATTTTTTTAAAGATTTTATTTATTTATTTGAGAGGGTAAGCAAGAGAGAGAACATGAGCAGGGGGAGGAGCAGAGGGAGAAGCAGACTCCCTGCTCAACCGGGAACCTGACACAGGGCTCAATCCTGGGACTCTGGGATCATGACCTGGGCCAAAGGCAGACGCTTAACTGACTGAGCTACCTGTATGATTAAATTTTTAAAACTCAATAAATCACACACACCCAGGAAAGGTCAGGAAAGAATAAAAAAGGATAAAGCAGATAAAATAGAAAACACAAAAAAGGATGGTATTACATAGCAAAATAATTACTACAAATATAATTGGACTAAATTTGCCAATTAAAAGACAGGGTTTCCTAAAATAGTTTTAAAATCAATTCCTGTCCTATTTATTTACAGATAATACACCTAAAATATAGACTATTAAAAAGTTGGAGGAGAAAAAGAATAAAAAACCTTTTATTAGGCAAAGGGTACCTGGTTGGCTCAGTCAGTTGAGCATCCAACTCTGGGTTTCAACTCAGGTCATGATCTCAGGGTTGTGAGATCAAGCGACACATCAGGGTCCACACCCAGACAGGAGTCTGCTTGAGATTCTCTCTCTCTCCCCTTCTCCCTCCGCCCCCCCACCAAAATAAATAAATCTTAAAACTAACAAACAAAAAACTTTTGGGCGCCTGGGTGACTCAGTCAGTTAAGTTTCTACTTTCAGCTCAGATCATGATCCCAGGAGAGTCCTGCATTGGGCTCCTTGCTCAGCAAGGAGTCTGCTTCTCCCTCTGCCTGCTGCTCCCTCTGCTTGTGCTCTCTCGCTCTCTGACAAATAAATAAATAAAATCTTAAAAAAAAAAAAAAAACTAAAATTAAGAAAAAACTTTTATCAGGCAAATGCCACGAAGAGCTATTTTAATTATCAGAAAAAATGGACTTTATGACAAAAATCATTGTTACAGAGAAAGGTGCATTTTAAAAAGGATAAAATGTGGGGCACCTGGGTGGCTCAGTGGGTTAAGCCTCGGCCTTTGGCTCAGGTCATGATCTCAGAGTCCTGGGATCAAGCCACGCATTGGGCTCTCTGCTCAGGAAGCCTGCTTCTCTCTCTCTGCCTGCCTGCCTCTCTGCCTACTTGTGATCTCTGTCAAGTAAATAAATAAAATCTTTTAAAATAAATAAATAGGATGAAATGTTACATTTATTAAAAGATACAGAAATTCTAAAATGAGTTTGATAATATAGCCTCTATATACTTTATATACATATCCATACACATAAAGCAAAAGCTGATGGAAGTATAAAAAGATATGAGAAATTACATATATATATAAAGCAAAAAGTGGTAGAAATATGAAAAGATGAGAAATTAATAATCCCATTTATAATAGCATCAAAAAAGAACAAAATACTTAGGAATAAACTTAAGGAACCTGCATATTAAAAACAATGAAACATCGATAAAAGAAATTAAACACAGATAAATGAAGACACTCCCATGTTCTTAGATTGGAAGACTTAACATTGTTAAAAAGTCCATAATAGTATCCAAAGTGGGGCACCTGGGTGGCTCAGTGGGTTAAAGCCTCTGTCTTCAGCTCAGGTCATGATCTCAGGGTCCTGGGACTGAGCCCCACATCAGGCTCTCTGCTCAGCAGGAAGCCTGCTTCCTCTTCACTCTCTCTGCCTGCCTCTCTGCCTACTCTGTCTATCAAATAAATAATAAATAAATAAATAAATAAATAAATAAAATCTTTAAAATCTTCAAAGTGATTCACAAATACAATGCAATCTCTTATCAAAATCCCAATGGAATTTTTTTATAGGAATAGAAAAAAAGCCTAAAATTAATATGGAACCACAACAAAAACCCAAATAGCTAAAAAAAAAAAAAAATCTTCAGAAGGAATAACAAAACAAAGCCTCACATTTCCTAATTTCAAAATACATTACAAAGCTATAGTAATTAAAACAGTACGGTACTGGCATAAAGACAGGCATATAGACCAATGGAAATAGAGCCCAGAAATAGAGACCCCAGAAATAAACCTATGCACACATGGTCACCTAATCTTCAACAAGGGTGCAAAGAGTACATAATGTGGAAAGGCTAGTCTCTTCAACAAATGCTGTTGGGAAAACTGGACAGCCACAGGCAAAAGAATGAAGTCTGACCCTTACCTTACACCTTACACAAAAATAAATTCAAAGTACATTAAAGTTTTTTTTCAAAGGTTTATTTTTGAGAGAGAGAACATGTGCACATGAGTTGTGGCAGGAGGCCAAGGGAGAGAGAATTCCAAGCAGACTCCCTGCTGAGGGTGGAGCTGACAGGGGGCTCGATCCCACAACCCTGAGATCATGACCTGAGCTGAAATCAACAGTTGGACACTCAACTTACTGAGCCACCAGGTGCCCCAAAACAGATTACAGATTTAAATGAAACTATAAAACTTCTAGAAGAAAATATAAAGGATAAGCTTCATGAAATTGCTCTAGGAAATGATTTCTTGAATATGATACCAAAAGCACAGGGAACAAAGGCAGAAAGGTTAAGTGGGACTATATCAAACTAAACAGCTTCTGCACAGCAAAGGACAAATGAGGGTGGAAAGGCAACCTACAGAATGGGAGAAAATATTTGAAAACCAAATATCAAAATATATAAGGAACTCAATTTAAAAATTAGCAAAGGACTTGAATAGACCTTTCTCCAGAGAAGACCTATATGAGAAGATGCTTAACATCACTATTAATCAGAAAAATGTAAATTAAAATCACAGCATGGGGGGCACCTGGCTGTCTCAGTGGCTTGAGCGTCCAACTGTTGGTTTCGGCTCAGGTTATGATCTTAGGGTCATGAGATTGAGCCCCGCGCTGGGCTCCGCACTCAGTAGGGAGTCTGCTTAAGATTCTCTCTCCCTCTCCTTCTGCCCCTTCTCCTACTTGAGCGTGCACATGCTCTCTCTCTCTCTCAAATAAATAAGTCTTCTTTAAAAAAAGTCACAGTGTGGTATCACTTCACACCTATTAGTAAGGATATTAATCAAAAACAATAGATAACAAGTGTTGGTGAGGATATGGAGAAATTGAAACCCTTGTGCACAGGTGGAAGGAATGTAAAATGGTGTGTTTACTATGAAAAATAGTATGGAATTTCCTTAAAAAATTAAAAACAGAACTATATGATCCAGCAATCTAACTTCTGAGTATATGCCCAAAAGAACTGAAATCAGGATCTCAAAGAGATTTGCATTCCTATGTTCACTGCAGCACTACTCACAATAGCCAAGATGTGAAAAACAACCTAAATGCACATTGAAGGATGACTGAATAAAGAAAACGTGATATATACATACATATATATATACAATATTATTCAGTCTTTAAAAAATTAGGAAGTCTTGCCATATGCTACAACATGGAAGAACCCTGAGGACATTATGCTAAATAAGTCAGTCACATAGGAACAGATATTGAATGATACCACTTATATAAGGTATACAAACTAGCCAAACACATAGAAACAGAGAGTAGCCAAAGGCTAGGGAAAAAGGAAACTGGGGAGTTGCTGTTGGGTGGGTATAAAGATTAAAGGGTATAAAGTTAAACCTCATGATTAAGTTTAGAGGTCTGTATTACAACAGTGTACACCAATAGTTAACAATATTGTATCGTACATTTAGTATTTGTTAAGAGGGGTAAATCTCAATGTTAAGGGTTCTTACCACAGTTAAAAAAAAAAACCTTTTTAGGGGCATCTGGGTGGCTTAGTGGGTTGAGCCTCTGCCTTTGGCTCAGGTCATGATCTCAGGGTCCTAGGATCAAACCCCCCATCAGACTCTCTGCTCAGCAGGGAGCCTGCTTCCCCCTCACTCTCTCTGCCTGCCTCTCTGCCTACTTGTGATCTCTCTCTCTCAAATAAATAAATCAAATCTTTTTTAAAAAAATTTTTTTAAAGGGGCGCCTGGGTGGCTCAGTGGGTTAAGCCTCTGCCTTCAGCTCAGGTCATGATCCTAGGGTCCTGGGATCGAGCCCCACATGGGGCTCTCTGCTCAGCGGGGGGCCTGCTCTTCTCCTCTCTCTCTACCTGCTTCTGCCTACTTGTGATTTCTGTCAAATAAATAAATAAAATCTTTTTAAAAAATAATAAATAAATAAGTAAAAATAAATAAATAAAATTTTTAAAGAAGAAAGTAAGAATAAAGAAAAAGATAAAAGAAATTCCACAGGAGAAAAGTTTTGGCTGGGAGCTCTGGAATCATGAGCATTCAGTCTCCAGGACTATACCATCCTTTTTGACCAAAGGAATCCACGACAGTGGATGTGCACTGTGGGGCATCTCATTATCAGTACCTTTGGCCTCCAGATATGAAGGCCATATTTTAAAAAAATTTTTAAAAAAAAAAATCTTTTCACTATTGTGAAAAGAACAATATGTGGATTTTCTTAGGACATGAAAAAAACTAATAATAAATAAAGAAAGGAAGTATTAACAAATCCACCATCACACTGAGAATTCTCAAGCACCTCCCTCAGTAATTGAAAGATGAAGCACACAATAAAATAAGGAAACAATAAGTCCATACTTCTATAAAGAAATAAACTGAAAGTGTTACAAAGAATGAGATACTTGCATAGTTTCAAAGTACTTCTCCCCAAAATACTTATTAATCACAATGTGAAAAAAAAATAAGTGTACTTAGAGAAACCTGGAAGAAACCACTTAAATCAAGTGATCAAAGTGTGTATCACCAATAATGGTACATACCAAAACTGTGTGCTGCGTGATAGAATTCAGTGAGAAGAACACATCTCTATTGTGATATTCTTACTGAGAGACCAAACCCACTTCTAATCATGAAGAAATTGCAGACCAATTCAAAACTGACATTCTACATAATAACTGGACTGAAATTTTCAAATTTGTAAAGATCATGAAAGTCAAGGAAAGACTGAAGAATTGTTCCACATTGAAGGAAACTAACAACATGACAACTAAATGCAAGGACAAAGACACTAAGTGATTCTAAACTGGATCTCTGCTATTAAGGGTGCTGTTGGGACAATTGCTCAAACTTATATGAGGTCTGAGCAGTAGATGGTAGTAACATCAGTGTACATTTCCTGTTTTTGATGATTGTAGAATTGTTATACAAGAGAATGTCCCTCTTCTGTTGTATTGAGGGGTGATGGAGCATCATGTTGCCAACTCATTCTCATGTTCACCAGAAAAGTTCTTTCATACTTTTTTGCAACTTTTCTATAAGACTGTTAAAAATATATATGATAAAGGCAAGATGTACTAAGCACTCATGGAACTGATGGCTATAATCTTAAATATATATTCCTATGAAAGAGAAAAATATGGGATATTCTTAACTCATTTTATGGATCTTAAAATCAAATCAAAGACAATATGAGACTTAAAAATTAAATCTCACTGACAAACATAGAAATGAAGCTTCTAAACAAATATTAGCAAACTGAATCTGATAATTCACGAGAAAAATAATGATTCCAGGAATTCAAGAATGACTTTCCATTAAAAAATATATAGGGTGCCTGGGTGGTTCAGTGGGTTAAGCCTCTGCCTTCGGCTCAGGTCATGATCCCAGGATCCTGGGATCGAGCCCCGCATCGGGCTCTCTGCTCAGCAGGGAACCTGCTTCCCCCTCTCTGTCTCTGTCTGCTTCTCTGCCTACTTGTGATCTCTCTCTGTCAAATAAATAAATAACATCTTTAAGAGTAAAAAAAAAAATGACTGATTGAATAGATTCAGACCAAGCATTTAATAAAACCTAAAATGTAACAACCATTCCTGGTTTAAAAAAAAAAAAAAAAAAAAAACCTTAGAAAACAAGAAATAAAAGTATATTTCCTTAACTCAATAGAAAGAGTATTTATCAAAACCCAATAGTAAATACATACTTATTGGAAAACCATAAAAAGCATTCCCTTAAGGGGTGCCTGGGCGGCTCAGTGGGTTAAGGCCTCTGCCTTCAGCTCAGGTCATGATCTCAGGGTCCTGGGATCGAGTCCCGCATCAGGCTCTCTGCTCAGCGGGGAGCCTGCTTCCTTCTCCCTCTCTGCCTACTTCTCTGCCTACTTGTGATCTTTCTCTGTATGTCAAATAAATAAATAAAATCTCAAAAAAAAAAAAAAGAAGCAGCATTCCCTTAAAATCAAGAACACAACCACGATCTGCCTTCATTCCTTCTATTGCATGATGTTCTATCAGTGCCACTAAGACAAGTAAAACAAATAAAAGATCAGAATAGAAGAAACAAAGTGCCATTTATCACAAATGACATTTTTCACAAAAAAATCATATTTTTCACAAATGACACAAACTGCCATTTTCCAAAAATGACTACATGGAAAAATCTAAGAATCTGTAATTATTAGAATTAAGAGGGGTAGACATGGTTGGATATAGTATCAATACCAAAAATACTTTTTTATATAGCAGCAGGAAATAAACAGTCATTTCTTAAAAGATATTACTAAACAAAAAATTTTAACAATAATGAGTGTAAGAAAAGCAAAGTAAAATTATCAGTTTATTGAGATATTAAGACTTACTAGACTGAAAGCAGTAAAGAAGGTATTATGCTACCAGTGCAGAAATAGTCAAACAGATGAATGGCACAAATTAAAACAGCTAGAAACAAGCTGCCATGTAAATGGACATTTGATGTAAGAAAGAGATGGGGAGAAAAAGGATGGAATTGCTGATTCATGGTAAAACAATGGAGCATAGAATAAACAGTGTTGACATTACCATCCAAATGCAAAAAAAAAAAAAATCCATACTTTATATCATATGCAAAAATTAGAGGTAGGTTATCAATTTAAATGTTAAAAAGCAAAATTTCAATCTTTGAAAGGAAAATATTTTTTTTAAAGATTTTATTTATTTATTTGACAGAGAGAGAGATCACAAGTAGGTAGGCAGAGAGGGGGAAGCAGGCTCCCCACAAGTAGAGAGCCTGATGAGGGGCTCGATCCCAGGACCTTGAGATCATGACCTGAGCCAAAGGCAGAGACTTAACCCACTGAGCCACCCAGGCACCCCAAAAATATGTCTTTTTACTTCAAAGTGGGAAAGACACACAAAGCATGTATCATAAAGGAAAGATGAAAAATTCAGCTACACTAGAATGTACAACTCTAGTTCATCAAGTCATCAAAAACAGTGAAAAGACATCCCATTGCCTGGGTAAAAATATTTGCAAAGCATATAACTAGCAAAGCATTTGTATCCAGAATATATAAAGAATGACTATTCTTTATATATTTTTATATATATGTATATATATATATATTCTTTATATATTGACTGCCTCTACAGTCAATGAGAAAAACACTAAAAGCCCAACATAAAGGCAAAAGAGTTAAATAGGCACTTCTTAGGAAGACAAATCCAAGCAGCCAATAAACATCAAAAAGTTGTTTCATCTCAGTAGTAATCAAGAAAATGAAACAACATATTCCATCATTTTTATATCTACTCCTCGTATTTTAATAATTTACAGATATAGTAAAATAGCAAATTAAGATAAGAATCATTAATCTCTTATTTTTCTTATGATCTTGTCTAGGTTATATGAAAAGTTATCTGCAAAATCAACAGTGGGTTTTAAAAACACTACTCAAAGAAAGAGAACATGGAGAAAAATACATCTGTTTTTCACCATAGAGAATTCTGCCCTGAGATGTGGAAACAGATCTGGAGAGCCAGATTAATAATAAGCCCAACATTCTAAATGTACCACTTGATTTTTTGAGTCTTAACTTGATTATTAAACTAATTGCAATAATATTTTCAGCAATGCCAAATGACATGATCATTACAAAGTCTTTTGAGGTAACAGTTGCAAAACTAAAATTATCTTATTACTTTTCTATTGTCCCTTCTTTAGGTCCTATTTCCAATAGGGCTTCCACTGCAGCTATATTTAAAAAAGAAAATTCACAAGTGTTAAGCTAAAGTACAATTTAATTTTGTTCATTTATTTTATTTACTTTTTTAATTACTACACTCAGAAAAAGACTTAAAGAGTTGAAATTAGCTTAAAAGTTAAGTAAAATAACAGTACCTCACAATGTTGGCGAGAGGCTTGAATTTCACATTCATATTTGTTCTTTACAGATTCTAAGCAGAGCTCTCTATAGATTCCTGCAACCAAACACAATCACTCTGATTATGTCATCAGTAATGAGATTCATGTTCACTTCCCTACAGGAATTCTGTCTAACTATATTTTATAAGATGAATCAGGAAGAAACTGACAAATGATTCTAGCTTTATCTTTAAAAACTAAAAAAGGCTCAGTTAAAATATATATCAAAGCAGACTGAAGAACTAAGAATTTAAGAACTAGGAAGAAACTGCACTGCAAATTTTAATTCTTACTTCATTCTTCTGAAGAGCACTCCTAAAGTATTTGATAGAGAATGAATCAAAATGAAAATAAAACTCGAATTTCCTGTGAAAAGTACTCCCTCAGGACTCATAATGGAAATAGTCAATAAACTCTGGTTTCATTAATCATATCTTCTCAAAGTAGTAAGTGGATACCATAACCAACAAAACCACTATTTTTTAACTATTATTTATTTTCAGAGTCCAAAGGTTCCAAGAAGATTAAATGTATAAACTGATAACAACAAAATGCATAAACTGATATGATGTTTGAGTGCTCCTGACAGAGCCTTATCTAGAGAATGGATGCTCAAGAGAGGTTACTTAAAGCTACCAAGACAGTAGTATAAAATAGGCAACATGGCCATGCAAATACGTCAAAAAACAACAAACACAGAGCTTCAGATATATATACCAAACTCCATGCCACAGGTGACCCTAGAAATGTAGTCCTTTCTTATATTGTATGGTAAAGGCATGGGACAGATATCTGGAACTAGGCCATTAGCTATACATTCACACAACACACTATTCTTTGTACAATCAAAAAATAAATGAGGCCACACAGTAAAAAAGTGAGTGACTCAAGTAGTATTTCCTAAATATCCAGTAAGTCTCACTCATTTCTTTTAGACTGTCAAAGAAAATTAAGGACTTATTTCCTTTTCAGGGTGTGCTAACCCAGTATGCAAAGATAGCAAGTATCACATCATCTACGTATTTAATATTAAGCATTCAAGAATAAAATTTGGCTTAAGGTAGATTTAGTACAAAAAGAACTTATAATAAAGAATGCCTTAGGCATTACATAATAGGTGCAGGAGGATCAGTGAGTATCCCCCCAAAAGAAAAAAAATCAGCATTTCCATTAGTTAAAATACAGTTTTAGCCTAATTATGAAAAATCATAAGTGATCTTCAAATAGATATATCCCTTGTCATGAGTGCTAGGACACAATTCTGAGGCTGGATCCCAATTACAAACCAAAGACTGAATACTTAAATTGAATCTCAATTTATCTAACAAGAAATTAAACTGAAATAGTAACAATTGCTCTTAATAAAAGTGTCATGTTTCTAATTGTTTTACATGTGGAAGTATCTTCTCAACAACATTGCAAGCAATCTGAGGATTTTTTTTTTTTGATCCCCCCACAGTAACAGAGGAAAGCAAGAGGTATTTATTAAATAATTGTGGGCTGATTGACTGAAATACTCTGTTCACTGTAAATATATTTGTGATTTCATTAACAAGAAACACTCACTTGACAAATACCTTTCAAGTCTAGTGAAGAGTTCGTATTCTACTGTATGGAAAAGATGTTTCACTTTCCTACCTGCTACCTTTGTACGAATTTGCATATTTTCTTGTAAAGTTGCCAGTGGTTCCAAATATTCTGGTGCTTTTCCAGCTATGACTTCTTGTAGTTTTGCATCCACCTGACTTAATCGTTCTTTATAAAGTCTTAACAAAGCAAAAATTAAAATATTAATTTTAAAAGCCCAACAAAGGCTAACAATTTACCATTTCTATACATTCTCTCTTCCTAGTATCATTAATATTCTAATAACCTAACAAATGTATTTTTGTCTTAATCTCAAGTGAAAAACTCAGTTACATTATTTGACTTTATGCATGTAATCACAAAGTAGGTATTTTTCTCTTTTTTTTGATATATCATTCTTTAATGATTAATTCACAGTACAAAAATACAGTTAAGATACTACTTTTTTTACACTCTAGATTTCTGGTTTTGTTTTAACTGCAGGACAATAAATCAGTTCTAGGCAAAAAATTTATTTAAACACTGAGCTTAAAAGAAACAAAGATATCATTTTGAATAATTTAGATAGAGATATTACTCATTGTCAAAATAGTTAATTCCCTGGTTTCTCTCATTGTTCCTGAAAAGGAGTCTGTGTTCTATTTGGCCTACATGGTTTTTACAAAGAAGAAAGAAAGTGATGGAGGTAAAAACCAAAGGCTACAGAACTTGTGATCTGCATAACAGTTTGTCTGGACTGGAAATGAAGAAACTAGAACAAAAGGTATCGCTCAGTGATTGGGAAAATGAACTTGGTAGGAGACCCCTGTTGTTGCATTTATGAATTTACATTCAAATACTCTAGTTTGCCAGGTATCACACTAATAACTTTACCTTGATTATCAATGACTGAGTACCTGAGACTACTCATTGTTTGTGGCAATAATCCTGCAGGATGGAACTCTTTAACAGGAAGATGTTTACATTGTCCTTCTCTATGAAAGGCACTTTTAATCCTGGCTTTGTGGCATTTTAAAGATATGCTAAAAATTTCAAAACAGATTGACAATTTGAGATCACTGAGGCATCCGGGTGGCTCAGTCAGTAAAGCACCCTACTCTCGATTTCCACTCAGGTCATGATTTTGAGGTTGTGAGACCAATCCTGCTTAAGATTCTCTCTCTCCTTCTTCCTACCCCTGCTCGTGCACACACTCTCTCTCTCTCTCAAAACGAAACACAATTTAGGATCATTTTGTAAACTCTTTTTTTTGCCATTCATTACATTCTCATAGGTGAAGAATGTGTCATAAGGAAGGCATATAGTAACTGCTGAAAGAAACCACTGATTATGCTTGTAGGTGTTAGTATAATTAGCAGTTGGCTTTTGAAAACATTACAGTACCTGCCTTTCATATTAAAATTCTCTTCTTCTTGAAGATATAAACCAATACAATTAAGACAATTAGGGAGGGGGATGGAAATGGGTTAAATAGGTGATCGGGATTAACAGATGCACTCATTGTGATGAGCACCAAGTGATTATGCAATTGTTGCATCACTACATTGTACACCTGAAATTAATAAAACACTGTACATTAACTGGAATTAAAATAGAAACCTTAAAAAAAACACAAGATAATTAATATTGGTGTTCATAACTGATAATTAGCGTAAAGATTTATATGATTATTCTGAAGAAATTGAGCAAGTTTGGGTGTTAATACAATAAATTTTTTTAACAAAAAAAGGAAAAATTATCCGAGTTAACTGCCAATAATACATTTTCATATCTGTGTTAAATTTTTCTAAAACTCAAGATACAATGATAAATGAATGTGTAAAACTACAACATGATACTTATAGTTTTTGAAATCATAAATACAACTTTAGCAAAATGCTAAAAATTTCATGCAAATGAAGACTGAACCTAAAAATCATCAAATTTAAAATACTGATAAGGTATCTCTAATAGGTGAACAGCAGCTTAAATGAACAGGATATGTGAGTTAATAACAGTTAACTACACTTTTAAAAGAAGAGATTCCTCAATATAAGCATGATTTCAACAACCTTGAAATTCAGATACTAACTCATCAAAGGCAAGAATCATGAGTTCCTCACCAACATCCACAATACTATTCAGAGTAGAATCCCAATTCATGTTTATTGGCTCCAGACATTGAAATAAGTGGAAACTCAGGTGCTTTAAGTTCCTCCATCTTTTTAACAAGGTGGGAGAAACTTCTACCAGTATACAAACTGCAAATGGTGTATTCTTGCCCTATGAAAAGAGTGCTAGAACCGGAGAAGCAGGATAACTTGTTGTTGAAGCAGGATAACTTCTTCTTGTTGTTGTTTTATTATTATTATATTTCTCACCTCTTCGAAAAGAGGATTTGAGACAGCTTACAGAGATACACAGTATAACAGGATAAAAATAGCATTGAGGCAGATGAAAAAATAAGAATTATAAACTTAGCGCAAAGATTATTTCTAAAATATATTTCTGAATACCAATTCCTTGAGAAATAATCCTATTAATAGTGGTAATGGGTCTACTTTTAATACTTTCTGAGATGAATGAAGCTGGTGGGGGACCTGGCTTGTGGTCATAATGAGCCATGAAAAAGCAAAAATCTAGGCAACTGCCAGCCCCAAGATGAACAAGATTAGGCTTAAAGAGTGACTAGCTGGGGCGCCTGGGTGGCTCAGTGAGTTAAGCCTCTGCCTTCAGCTCAGGTCATGATCCCAAAGTCCTGGGATAGAGTCCTGCATCGGGCTCTCTGCTCGGCGGGGAGCCTGCTTCCTCCTCTCTCTCTCTCTCTCTCTCTCTCTCTCTCCCCGTCTACTTGTGATCTCTCTCTGTCAAATATATAAATAAAATCTTTAAAAAAAAAAAAGAGTGACTAGCTGCAAAGTGTTCCTTGGCAATATCTTATACTAGAACTATACGGTACTCTTCATTTCTTGGAAAACCATAAAATATATTTTAAAAGTTCAATAGGTATATCTTAATTAATTGTATGAGAATTATTCATTCATGGCTTACCTACACTAAAATACAAAAACACAAATTTGCTTCCTTTTTTTCAGAATGATCCTGGATGAACTCTCCATGCTGCCCAAATAATGGATCCTCTGGGGATCCAAACTCATTTTAATTTAAAATTAATAATGTATCTTTTAAAAAATAAATAAATAAAATTAATAATGTAAATCTTTAGAATAAAAAAGATACCATGTTTTTTCGAGCAAAAAATTTTAAACTTTGGATTAGTTATATTAATTTGTTGCACTAGCTTGACACATTTATATATTCACCTCTCATACCAATGAAAGTTAAGACCAGAAATGGCATTAACAGCAGGATTCATTTAGTAAACAAATCTGTCCCCTTTTAGTCTGGCAATTCCAGATATTAAGCATGTTTTCATCTCTTCTTTGGGCCTCTCTAGGGAAAACGCAAGAAAACAGAGTAGCAAAATTATGAAGAATTCATGAAGAGTCAGCTTCTAAATGAATTAGGATGTCCATATTCTCAGAAGTTTCTTGCATTTACAATTCCCAAGAAGTTGTTATGCCCCATGACTCTGCCAGCAAGTTTTAAAGTAAAAGCTCACCCTTAAGATTTTTTTTTTAATCTGCATCTGCATCTATTCTGTTTTCTCAAATCACTGGGGCCCATTCTTGTGTAAGCAACTGCTCGTAAGAGTTCAGGTATTATGAAGAAGGGGTAGAAAAGAGTATCTAATAAGCACCCACTGTGCACCAGCCAAGACTAAGAATTTCACATACTGCTTATAAAATCCTTACAGTTAACAATAAAAAAGCTACTATTCTACCTTTTTAATCTGTGAAGAAAGCCTGGATTCAGAGGCTATGCTTTTTCTACTCCACTATATTTCCTCCAAAGTAACGTGCCTTAGTGGAAGGAACGCCATAGTACTAGGAGGCAGAAGGCCTGGCTTAGTTTATCATTTTCTGATGAACTGTGGGCAAATCACTTCACTCCTCTGAGCATTAATTTTCTCACAGGTAAAATGGAGATAAGGCTATCTTCCAACCTTACAGAGTTGCTGCAAGGAGCAAACTAAATAATGTAAAAACATGTATGTACTATCCAATGTTGATATAAACAAAAAGCACTATACCATTCTTTTTTTTTTTTTAAAGATTTTATTTATTTATTTGATAGAGATCGCAAGTAGGCAGAGAGGCAGGCAGAGAGAGAGAGAGAGGGAAAGCAGGCTCCCTGCTGAGCGGAGAGCCCAATGCGGGGCTTGATCCCAGTACCCTGAGACCATGACCTGAGCTGAAGGCAGAGGCTTAACCCACTGAGCCACCCAGGTGCCCCAGCACTATACCATTCTTGGGAATTATTTTCTTATTCTAAAATTCTAAAAAACAAAATTCTAAAAATGCTGTCTTTATCCAATTACCTAACAAAGAAATGGATGAAGCAGATTAGAACCAAGAGTGCAACAAGCCAGGGAAAACATTTTAATACCAACATCCATATAGAAATGTTATTATAGCCCCCCCCCCAAAAAAACCTGCCTCAAAATCCTCAGTTGAGTTAATGAAGTCTTCAGGAGGCAAACCACAGTTGAAGCCTCTTTCAGATCGGTCAGTCCCATAAAATACAAAAAGGAAAATACTTCAGAGTGAATAGAATTTCTCTTGTGCTAATATACAAGTGACATGATTGAGATTCAGTGACAATGACCTTCTGATATCACTACTTACTGATCCTTGAGATCGGTAAACTGTTTTTCTAGATTAGACATTTCATCTAAACATTCCATTCTTCTTCTTTCGCAGTCTTCATCATCCATTTCTGTTAATAAAAGGCAAATGGCAAAGAAAAAATTAATTTTATGTTCCAAATTATCTGAATATTAATGAAAATAGTAAAAAAAAAAAAACCACATACCAAACTATAATATGAAATTAGATATGCAAGGCCTATATTCAGCCTTAAGAGAAAATAAGTATTTAACCAAATAATTTGCACTACAGACTTTAACCTAAAATATAAAAGAGAATTAAAGCTTAAAGGGCTGACATCAAGCTATACTATATGAAGTAATTAATCCACTTTTGGGGGCACCTGGGTGGCTCAGTGGGTTAAGCCTCTGCCTTCAGCTCAGATCATGATCTCAGGGTCCTGGGATCGAGTCCCGCATCGGGCTCTCTGCTCGGCGGGGAGCCTGCTTCTTCTTCTCTCTCTCTCTGCCTGCCTCTCTGCCTACTTGTGATCTCTCTCTGTCAAATAAATAAATAAAATCTTTAAAAAAAAATTAATCCATCAACTCAACAGAACTTAAGCACCAAAATGGTTATGTCCATGAAAAGATACTGCTCAAAAACACTTTTGGAATTCTTCTTTCAGAACTGCTTATGTGACTGACTTGCCGGTCACATAAAAAGAAAACGAATCTCATTGTGTTTACCACAAGATATCTTGGTCTCCTACTCATATTCTCATTGTTCCCTCTCCCCAAATTACTGTCAGTAAATGAGAAAAAGGAATATGAAGAGAAAAACAAACTTTTGAAAGAAAGCAACTGTTAATTACCAGCTCTCTCCTATTTTCCATATCTTCTATTTTTACATCACATATATTCAACACTTCAAAATAAGTGAAGCACAAGATGATCTGCCTCTTGATCTGCATCAAATAAACGTCAAACTATGAAAAAGAGTTAAATTGTGTGCAGTTATCATACAGCAAGAAACTATAGGGTTCATTTTTTTTTTAACTTTCTAAAACAGATTAAAATTATTTCTGGCTCTTAATAGCTTACTCTTGGCTATTTAAAACTTGGTCCCTCAAGATGACTCACTTCCCAGTATCTCTGGATTGTAGAGTGTTTTGTTTTGTTTTGTTTTGTTTTATAGCTTCAGGACCTGCTTAGTACCAAGGTTTGGGAAGAATAAAACTATGGAAGTTTAACATAAAAGAAATGACAGAAAAGAAATGCTTTCACAAGAAGCAAACCGCATAATTTATTTAAATAACGTTTTTGCATTTAAAAAACTTGACTTCAAAAAAAATTTGACTTTTGTAGTTCAAATTATTATTACATTCTTCAAAATTAAGTTGTCCATTATTTTCTGGGATGGAATAAAAATCAATGAAAAATCAGGGCACTTGGGTAGCTCAGTGGGTTAAGCCTCTGCCTTCCACTCAGGTAATGATCTCAGGGTCCTGGGATAAAGACTCCCATCGCATCAGGCTCTCTGCTCAGCTGGGAGCCTGCTTCACCCTCTCTCTTTCTACCTGCCTTTCTGCCTACTTGTGATCTCTGTCTGTCAGATAAATAAATAAAATATTTTTTTAAAAATCAATGATCACAAAAGCATAAAAATTAGGGAGAATTTTAACAAATAAGTGTCATTTTGTGAGATCCTAGATCCCATCAAAAAAAAAAAAAAAGAACACTTGAAGATCAAGTGTTTTACAGATCTAGAAAATGTATTCACATACACCCTAGATGTTATGTTCTCGTTGCTTACTTTTGAAATCTCACCTACTTTGATGGCTAGGTAGGTAACCTCCAAATTATGCTTCCTATCCCAGGCAGGTTCCAATGCCACATTTCCATCTGTCAGTTGACATTGACTTAAATATACCACCATCACCTCAAAAGCAACATGTCTAAAATACTCTAACTTTTGTCTTCATCTCAAATCTTTCACTTTTCTATTTCTATGCATGCTATTACCATTCTCCTTGTATCTGAGGTTTTCCTCTTTTACCTTCATTCCTAAACTTGCATATATCAATCCTCTTCTGTGCTTTTCTTCGAAATCTTTCACATCTATATCTTCTTTTTCTTTTCCAGCTCAAATCCTTCTCCCACCAAAACTGGTTTCTCACTCTTTTGAATAAGCCTTAAACTCTAGCTCTGGCACTTTTTCTTATATTCCTCCCAATCCAACAAACGACCCCAATCCAAATTCTAGCCATTCTTCAAGTTAATTAAAATAATCCCACTTTTTTCAACTAGCCGTTGCTGACCACCCTATTCTGAAAGATTTCCTCTGCCTCTGAAATACTATAGCATTGTTTACAGTTAAGTAGTCATTTAGTAGTTTGAGTATCAAGTACTGATTTATGACAGCTGTTTAATTGAAACCAGATCATAACTATTTTTTTATACCTCAACACTGAGTGGTGCCCAGTGCAGCTCAAGGAAATCATTCATAAATGCCTATTTGGGGAATGACTAACTTATTGATTGAAATTACATACTTCCATGGAGATTTGCTTTGAAAGAGAAACCTGAAAAAGAGGGTGTCAGGGCATTAACAGATTGTCATCAAATCCTCGCTTTACATGACCAAAATCAGGCCAAGACAAAGAAGTTTAAGTTTCATCCTCATCACATGGAAAAAAGAAAAAGAACCCAGGCAACCACATATTCCATTTCTTTTTTTAATAACCATCCTAAATGTTTGCAAAATTGACCCACGATGTTAGTCTGCCTTCTGACCCCAAAAACCTGAAAAAGCCCAAAATTATTAAAGATTGCAGGGAAGAAAAGATTTGGAAAATTTCAGAGCTGCCCCAAATCAACCAATTTAAAAGCATATGAAGACCCAAAATCACTCCTGGTCTTGGGCTCTTCTCAGTCTTGCAAAGTTCAGGCAGATGCCGTAAATGGGACAGCTCCAAGTCAGCCCCCGCAGGAGCACTGATGTCAAGTGCTGACTGACAGGCTGACTCGGAAACTGAGATTAACAAATTCTAAACCAGCCAAGAGCAAGCTCAAATCTAACCAACCTCGGCCCTGACAACCCGCCCATTTTGAGAAGGGCTGGAAAGATAAAAATAAGAAAAGAAGTCGGTGGTCGGGGGCCAAAAGGCATTTCCAAGGTCTCCAAAAAAGCTGCGGGGTATTCCCAGCTTTGGTCCACAGCCCCCGGCACTGCCCGGAGGTCCCGGGGCGGATCCGACGGCGAACAGGACAGCACAGCGTCCCGGAGCTGGGCAAGCCCAGGCCCGCGCCCGGTCCCGCCCCGCCAGCAGGGACCCGCCTGGAGCCAGGCAGCGCCCCACGACGAGTCCGGGTGCTGCCGAGGGCCGGGAGCCAGTCTCCGCCCCTTCCCTCTCTCCCCGCCCCGCACTCCCAGCAGGACGCAGCTGCCCGGCGTGCGGAGAGCGGCCTGTCTTGAGCCCAGCGCGAGGGCTCAGGGTCCTGGCCCCAGAGAGTTGCACACCTGAGCTATCTCCATCCTCGGAGACCGACGAGCTTTCCGTGTCCTCGTCCTCCGAGCTGCTCCCCTCGTTTTCAGCGTAGTCCACCTCCATCTCATCGTGATGGTTTGTCTCCTTCTTATCCCCTCGGGAATGGACTGGCATTTTCCAGCCGCGCCGTCTCTTCCCACTCCCGGCGCCCAGCCCAGCCACCGCCGCTTCAATGAAGGGCGCGCCAAACGCCCCGACCCACCCAGCGGCCGAGCGCGTTCTGAACCCCCTCAGCTCCTCCCCGCCCCCGGCCGGAGCCTCACAACCTAACCCGCAGGCTCGGCGCTGGGAGCTCTGCCATTGGTGGAGGCAGTCCTTCGAGCCGGGGGGGTGGGGCTTGCCCTGCTCGGGGATGGTTGGTTGCCCGTAATTACGGCGCGGCCTTGCAATGCGTTTCGGTAGTCGTAGTCCTTACTACTCAGACCTGCAGGGGCTGCCGCCTTCCAAGAGGCAACAACCCCGGTCACTTCTTGCTTGTGGACTTCAAGTCCCACAAGGCACAACACTTGACAGACTCGATCGCAGTTTATAAACTAAACAGAAACAGATTGTGTGAATTTGGTCTGTATTTATTCTTTTCCCGCCAAGTGATTGCCCGAGCTCCCTGGCTATCCAAGATGTTACTGTCAGATGTGAAAAGGTCTTTTGCCTGAGGGCGTTCCTCCTCGTTGAGCCTGGAGGAACTGGAGAAGTTCTCTTTTACCTAAGGACATTTATTACCGCTTATAACTTATTATTTTAGTAACTACGGTCGATAATATGCAGCATGTTGCACAAAAATCTTTAAATCGTTCTTGAAACATTTGCAACCAAGTTGCAAACCAATGTCAAGTTTTATCTTGACATTTTCATTTGGTGTTGTTTTGCATTCATTTTTTACTACATACAGCATGCAGATGGAAACCACCAGGCTTGATTTAACTTCAGTTTCCTTTTCTAAGATTTTATTTATTTATTTTTGCAAGAGAGAGAGCACGAGCAGGGGTCAGGGGCAGAAGGAGAAGCAGACTCCTTGCTGAGCAGGGAGCCCAGTAGGGGACAGATCCCAGGACCCTGGGATTATGACCGGAACCAAAGGGAGACACAGAACCAACAACAGGGCCACCCAGGTCCCCTTAACTTCAGTTTTCAATGAAAAATACATATATGACTCAACTAAATGTTATATTTTCTCAATGATAGGTAAAATAGACAGGGAAGACTCAATAAATATCATAATTATAATAAATCATTGACTACTTTTACTCTGTATTAGGTCCCCTGGTAAGCTCTTTACATTAGTCATAGTGAGTTTAGTTCTCAGTTTAATAGTCCTGAGGTAGGTACTATTATTATCCCCACTTTGCAAATAAGGAAACTTAATTTGCAGACAAATCTAAAAACTGTGTTTTAACCACTCTTTTTAGAAGACAGAGATTCTTCTTGCAGTGGCAATTTGCTATTGAAATATTTTATAGAATGTGCTGGATTGTACACCATTTATTTCTCCAACCAGGTCTAAGACATTTGAAGGAGAATGGTAAGGGTATCCTGGCATAATTACATTAAAGTTCGATTTAGAATTTTTTTTAAGATTTTTATTTATTTATTTGACACACAGAGAGATCACAAGTAGGCAGAGAGGCAGGCAGAGAGAGAGGGGGAAGCAGGCTCCCTGCTGAGCAGAAAGCCCGATGAGAGGCTCAATCCCAGGACCCTGAGATCATGACCTGAGCTGAAGGCAGAGGCTTAATCCACTGAGCCACCCAGGCGCCCCTCAGTTTAGAATTTAATGACAGAAACCATTTCAAGTTCTACCCATTTCTACAGGGTAAAATCCAAATTAAGGGGCTTTTATTATCTAATGTCAGCCTACTTCTCTTCTTACTATATTTTCCAAAACTGAACTCTTCAGTTGCTAAACACACAAACTATTTCCCATTCCAATGTCTTTGCATATCCTGTTCTCTCTGCATCCTCTTCCACTCCTTTTCTTTTTCAAATCCACTTTCTTGACAACATGCATCACCAACCCTTCAGACTGCTGCTGTACTTTGTATCCTGCAATTTTGTATTTGTTTTCTATCATATTATATTGTGAATTTTTTAGCAGGTGCATCTCACCTATTGGATTGTGAGTTCCTTGAGAGCAGAGACTGTCTTAGTCTGGGATGCTATTTCAAAGACACACGGTAAAGGCGGGTAAAGTTATGATGGAAACTAGAAGAGTGTTGGTACACATATATACGTTATGTGAGTGGTATGGACTAAAGAGGGCAGCCATCTTAGCTCCAGCCAATTGTTACTACATTAGAATTCTGGCTTAGTTGCTGGAACTTCCAGTTTTTGAGAGAGACTAGGTATTTAGATCTCTATGTGATCTATCCAGATTTGTAAACATGTTCTCAGGTGTGTTTGTTTTTGTTGTTGGTGGTGGTGGTTTGGTTTGGTTTGGTTTGGTTTCTTAAACCCCAGACCAAACGAAAACATCTGTGGGTAAAATCCCTGACCTCTGCTGGGGCACCTAACTGGTGAGGAGGTAGAGCAGGCAACACTTGATCTTGGGGTTGTGAATTCAACCCCAAGGTGTAGATATTACTTTAAAAAATAAAATTAAAAAAAAATCCCTGGCTTCTGTTCATATCTGTTACATCAGCAGCTAAGAGAATGTGTGTTAAATAGAAACAATAGCTTAGATTTGTGGTCACTCTTTCCATGCATTAATTCGTATAATCATTATAACAACTTTATGAAGGAGATGCCTTCTGTTTTGTAGAGGAGGGAACCGAGGCACAGAGCAGTTAGATTACATGGCCAAGGTCACACAGCTAATAAGTAACAGACTTAGGGTTTGACTTTGGAGAGTCGGCCATCAGAACCTGTGCTTAACCACCAGCAGAGTGCCCCTCTAGCAGGTACTTTCTGTTTCTGCTGTTCAAAGAAAGAAACCAAAGTTGGAGAGGAAACATGGATTCTAGCCCTGGTTCTACTAGTCACCAACCAATTAAATTTGGCAATCCATATAATGTCTGGTCAGTTGTAAAATGAAAAGTTTGCATCATGTTATCTTTAAGTTCTCCTCCTGCTCTAAAGTTCGGCCATTGTTACATTTGTGTTTAAGACAGCCAGAATAATAGGACATTATGCAATTAGAGTTATATGATGGTGTTTTGCTTAAAAGGAGAATTTCTCTCCCCACACCCCAAACAAATTTTAGAAAAGAGGTGTAGGGAATATAAGAGGAACCATAAGAAACAAAAATTAATAAGGCTGGACAAGAATATTGTCCATTTAGAAAATAAAAATTAATGTAAAGCAAACTAGGAAGGCAGAATGAGCTTTCCACAATCAAGGCAGTTAAAGAGGTAACAATGATATTTTACATTTAGGTAGCAATTTGCATTTTACATAGGCCTTTATGTAATCATCAGATCCATCCTAAGTCTTACTTTTCATTAATCCTTTCATACTTATTCACTTATTGTCATCAGCAAAAACTACTATATCTTCATCCTCTCCTCTGAATAGACCCTTAACTTTCTTGTTCTAAAGAAAGCAGGGGGTTCCCTTAGGACCCTGCCTCCTTTGCACCCCTGTTCCCACTGAGCCTTGTCATGGAGTAGGTATGCTCTTTGTCCTCCTTGTTCCTTCCAAATGATCCTTCTTCTCTCCTCCCTGAAAAACCCCAGCTTGTCACCAGGATACCAAATAGTATCTCTAACTTGTAACAATCATCTGCATTCACTCAAGGTCACCCTCCCTTGTTTTTTGAAGATTTTAGCTCTTAGCTCATTCTCTCCAATGGAATGCCTATCATAATTTTTGGTCATTTTAGTATTCAAGTGGGTAATTTTATTTTTTTTCTTTTTTTTTCCTTTTTTAAAAAATTTATTTATTATTTTTTTACTTTTTATAAACATATAATATATTCTTATCCCCAGGGTACAGGTCTGCGAATCACCAGGTTTACACACTTCACAGCACTCACCATAGCACATACCCTCCCCATTGTCCATAACCCCACCCCCCTTCTCTCTCTCCCCTCCCCCCAGCAACCCTCAGTTTGTTTTGTGAGATTAAGAGTCACTTATGGTTTGTCTCCCTCCCAATCCCATCTTGTTTCATTTATTCTTCTCCTACCCCCTTAACTCCCCATGTTGCATCTCCACTTCCTCATATCAGGGAGATCATATGATAGTTGTCTCTCTCCGATTGACTCATTTCGCTAAGCATGATACCCTCTAGTTCCATCCACGTCGTCGCAAATGGCAAGATTTCATTTCTTTTGATGGCTGCATAGTATTCCATTGTGTATATATACCACATCTTCTTTATCCATTCATCTGTTGATGGACATCTAGGTTCTTTCCATAGTTTGGCTATTGTAGACATTGCTGCTATAAAAATTTGGGTGCACGTGCCCCTTCGGATCACTACGTTTGTATCTTAGGGTAAATACCCAGTAGTGCAATTGCTGGGTCATAGGGTAGTTCTATTTTCAACATTTTGAGGAACCTCCATGCTGTTTTCCAGAGTGGTTGCACCAGCTTGCATTCCCACCAACAGTGTAGGAGGGGTTCCCCTTTCTCCGCATCCTCGCCAGCATCTGTCATTTCCTGACTTGTTAATTTTAGCCATTGTGATTGGTGTGAGGTGGTATCTCATTGTGGTTTTGATTTGTATTTCCCTGATGCCAAGTGATATGGAGCACTTTTTCATGTGTCTGTTGGCCATCTGGATGTCTTCTTTGCAGAAATGTCTGTTCATGTCTTCTGCCCATTTCTTGATTGGATTATTTGTTCTTTGGGTGTTGAGTTTGCTAAGTTCTTTATAGATTTTGGACACTAGCCCTTTATCTGATATGTCGTTTTCAAATATCTTCTCCCATTCTGTCAGTTGTCTTTTGGTTTTGTTAACTGTTTCCTTTGCTGTGCAAGAGCTTTTGATCTTGATGAAATCCCAATAGTTCATTTTTGCCCTTACTTCCCTTGCCTTTGGCGATGTTCCTAGGAAGATGTTGCTGCGGCTGAGGTCGAAGAGGTTGCTGCCTGTGTTCTCTTCAAGGATTTTGATGGATTCCTTTCTCACATGGAGGTCCTTCATCCATTTTGAGTCTATTTTCGTGTGTGGTATAAGGAAATGGTCCAATTTCATTTTTCTGCATGTGGCTGTCCAATTTTCCCAACACCATTTATTGAAGAGGCTGTCTTTTTTCCATCGGACATTCTTTCCTGCTTTGTCGAAGATCAAGTGCATAATTTTATACCACTTCATTTCCTATTGGGTTTCCTCTGGTATAGAATAGACATAAAATAATTTTGGCTTTATCCTTCTAGTTTTCATCCTATATCTTCTTTGGGGTAACTTTTAAAAATCTTTTCACTGTGGGGTGCCTGGGTGGCTCAGTCGGTTAAGTATCCACCTCTTGATTTCGGCTCATGTCCTGATCTTCAGGGTCAGGAGACTGAGCCCCGTGTCAGATTCTGTGCTCCTTACACACTGCACTTGTCCCTCTCTCTTCTCCCAGTTTGCAATCTCTCTCTCTCTCTCTCTCTCTCTCATAAATAAAAATCTTTAAAATCTTTTTATTGAGGGGTGCCTGGGTGGCTCGGTCCTTAAGCATCTGCCTTCAGCTTAGGTCGTGATCCCAGGGTCCTGGGATCGAGCCCCAGCTCAGGCTTTCTGCTCAGCGGGAAGCCTGTTTCTCCTTCTCCCACTTCCCCTGCTTGTGTTCCCTCTCTGGCTCTCTCTCTGTCAAATAAATAAATAAAATCTTTATTAAAAATAAATAAATATAATATTTGTATTGACTATTTTAGCATTACATTGTAATTTTAAACACATAGTAAGTTGTTCAGCATATTACATGTACAACACGGTACCCATCTGTAAGCTTTCTCTAATCCTACATTTTAGCACATTTGCTCCAGGCCACTCCTCAATCCCAAATCTCCTCTCTCTTTCCAAAATGACCATTATCCTAACTTTGTTAATTTAGACAGCCACCCATGAGTGCATACTATTTTTGCATGTGTATGTATCTGTAAATAATATATAGGATTATTTAACGTGTTTTTTTAAAAGATTTTATTTATTTATTTGGCAGAGCGAGATCACAAGTAGGCAGAGAGGCAGGCAGAGAGAGAGAGAGGAGAAGGCAGGCTCCCTGCTGAGCAGAGAGCCGATGCTGGGCTCAATCCCAGGACCCTGAGATCATGACCTGAGCCGAAGACAGAGGATTAACACACTAAGCCACCCAGGTGCCCAGGATTATTTAATGTGTTTTAAAGTGCTCATATTTTAAAGTAATACACTACACATCGTCCTACTACCTCCTTTTTCCTCATCAATATTGTGAGATTTATTCACTGGGATATAGCAAGCTCTAATCCAGTTATCTTAACCTGCTGTAAGGTATTCCATTGCCTACACATATTCCATTGAAGGAATATTTAAAAATTTATCATTTACCTGTTAATGGACATTTAAATTGCTTCAAAATTATTTTGCTAGTAAAAACAGTTGCCACAGGCCTCCTGGGCGTCTCAGTTCGTGAAGTGTCTGCCTTGGGCTCAGGTCATGAACCTAGGGTCCTGTGAGGGAGCCCCGCATCAGGCTCCCTGCTGCCCCCTTTGCCCCACCTCCCGCTTGTGCTCTTGCTCGCTTGCTCACTCTGTCTCTCAAATAAATAAAATCTTTTAAAAAAAGATTTTATTTATTTGACAGAGAGAGAGGTCACAAGCAGGCAGGGGGGCAGGCAGAGGGGGAGGTGGGGGGAAGCAGACTCCCCGCTGAACAGGGAGGCAGATGCGGGGCTCCAACCCAGGATCCGGAGGTCAGGACCTGAGCCAAAGGCAGCGCGCCCCTCAAATAAATAAAATCTTAAAAAAAAAAAAAATAAAAACAGTTGCCTCAATGACTCTTGCTGTATTTGTCTTTTGGGCCTTATGTGTAAGGATTTCTCGAGGTCACTGTTCTCCACAGCGGGGCATGGGTAACCAGGGAGTATACCCTGAAGAGAGGAGGACGATATTAAATCTTCCATTTGTCTAATTTTCAATTTCATCTTTTTTCTAAAATAAAGTAGATGTATAGATGCAGCTAGAAGTCCTTTTTTTTTTTTTTTTTTAAGACTCTGACTCACTCTTATGTTCCTTGTGCTTACTCGTTTTTAACGAACAGATCCGGCCTCCAAAGGGAGGCAAACTTAATTCCAATTGTTACCACTTGGTGGAGCTAGACATCAATGTACAATCCGCAAACTTTGTCCCTACTGATTGACACTGGCCAGATGCTGGCAGCTGGAAAAACAAAGGCAGAACACCAGAGGCTATGACTAACAGCTACTACTCAAATCAAGGTAAACGTTTTATTTATTTTTTTTCAAGATTTTATTTATTTGAGAGAGTGAGAGTACAAGCAGGGGACGCGGCAGACAGAGGGAGAGGGAGATGCAGGCCCCTCCAGCAACCTTGTTTGTTGTCTATGATTAAGAGTCTCTAATAGTTTATCTCCCTCTCTGATTCCGTCTTCTTTTATTTTTCCCTCCCTTCCTCTATGATCCTCTGTTTTGTTTCGAAATTTTCTCATACACTTCAATCAAAAGAATATATGGCATCGTAAGTAAGTATCCATTTTTTTTTTTTTTTTTGAGAGAGAGAGAGAGAGGGAAAGAGAGAGAGCAAGCATGAGCAGGGGAAGGGAGGAGCAAGAAACAGGAGGAGAGCAACAAGCAAACTCCCAGCTGAGCAGGGACCCTGATTTGGGTCTTGATCTCCAGACCCTGAGACCATGACCAGAGTTGAAATCAAGAGTCAGATACAACTGACAGAGCCCCCCAGGGGCCCCTTCCTTGGCTTTAATTTTTAATAATGCAATAGCTTAGCAAAAGCTCTTTGGTGGTCCTCAATAATCCTGATCCTGACACCAAAAGCTCTGAGAACTGCTGGTGTATCTCCTGATCACTTCTTTGGGTTCTTAATTTTCTCACTGCTAGCTTCAGATCCTTGCCATTTGTGTTTTATTAGGATTCACTTGGTAAGTAATGCTTCTCTTTTACCATTGCAACGCAGTTGGCATTTTGGCCTTTACACTCACAAGTAATGAGAAGCTAAAACATATACAATGTCTAACGTAATAGAAGTAAATGTACAAGCTTATATAATAAAATGCAATCAACCAGGAAATCAGGATTGCACATGATTTCCCTCTGAAGAGTGTGTTATGGAAAAGGCAAACCAAAACCTTTTTTTTTTTCTACAATGGAGAAACCTGATAAACTGTACTTCAGCGAGGTGGTTAAGGTCAACATTAACAGTGATATATCACACCAATAGTATGTACCATTAATATGATGAAAATGACACTTAGGCTCTGTGATCATTCTCCGTAAAACCTATAACCTTGGTCTAATCATGAGAAAAAATTCAGACAAATTTCAGTAGAGAGGCATCTTTCAATAAACCTGACCACTTCTCAGAACTCTTGAGGTCATAAAAACCAACAAAAATGTGAGAAACTGGGGCACCTGGGTGGCTCAGGTGTTAAGCATCTGCCTTCAGCTCAGGTCATGATCCCAGGGTCCTGGGATTGAGCCCTGTATCAGGCTCCCTGCTCAGCGGGAAGCCTGCTTCTCCCGCTCCCACTTCCCTTGCTTGTATTCCCTCTCTCGATGTCTCTCTCCCTCAGTCAAATAAATAAAATCTTTTTTAAAAATGTGAGAAACTGGGCACCTGGGTGGCTCAGTGGGTTAAGCCGCTGCCTTCGGCTCAGGTCATGATCTCAGGGTCCTGGGATCGAGTCCCGCATCGGGCTCTCTGCTCATCAGGGAGCCTGCTTCCCTCTCTCTCTCTGCCTGCCTCTCTGTCTACTTGTGATCTCTGTCTGTCAAATAAATAAATAAAATCTTTTAAAAAAATGTGAGAAACTATCACAGCCAAGAAGGGCTTAAGGAGAAAGGATAGCTGAATGTAACAAGGTATCCTGAATAAGATCGTGGAATGGAAAAATTGATAAAAATTTAAGAAAATCTGAATAATCTATGGAATTTAGTTGATAATAATACATGAGTTTTGGTTTATTAATTATAATAAATATACCATACTAACATAAGCTATTAATAGTAGGAGAAACTATGTGAGAGCTGGACATATGGGAGCTCTTCATAACATTGGCTCAATTTTCCTCTAAATTAACAATTATTAAAAAAAAATAAGCCTACTGAGTAAAAAATCAGTAGTTGCCAGTGGTTAGGGGGAGGGATGAATAGGTGGAGCACGAGGATTTGTAGGGCACTGAAAACATTGTGTATGAAACTATAACAGTCGGTGCATGTCACTATGTATTTGTCCAAACCCATAAAAAGTATATCACTAAAAGTGAACCCTAGGGTAAACTATAGTCTTTGGGTGACAATAATATGTCAATACAATAATATGTATAACATAATGTATGTCATACATATGTATGACAATAATATGTCAATGTAGGTTCACCAGTTACAACAAATGTCCCACTCTGGTGGGAGATGTTGATGTTGGGGGAGGCTGTGCATGTGTGGGGGCAAGGAACACATGGGACATCTCTGTACCTTCCTTTCAGTTTTGCTGTAAACCTGAAACTGACCTATAGAAAGAAAAACTATTAAAAATTGATCTATTCATTTTAAACATCTCAAATTTGAATTAACCAAGTCTAAAAAATAGTAATGTAACATGTTCACATTTGGGAGACTGAGGATGACCTATATTTCTTGGGATGCTCATGATTTTAAACTCAAGTTTTAAATTCTAGTTTTCACAAGCCATATTGCGAAGAGAATTTTCTGCGGTTTTCTTTTCATAATAAATACATCTTCAGAGGGGAGAATTTATGCTTTCAAAGGATTTTAGTATTTACATCATTGGGAAAAGAAAATGAGGCAGGCGGCTGGGCATGTTATATTGAAATTACTCTTATGCCAGTGTGTTTTACAATGATGTTTCCTTTTTGTGATGTGCCAGAGGTATAATGATTAGTAATGATATGCTACATTTTTATTTTCTAAAATTATTTCATTCATTTGCCATTTGCTGAGTGCCTGTGCAAGAGAAAGACATGGGAACTTAACAACCATTCTTTCATTCAGCAAATATTTATTGAGCACATTTTATAATGGGCACTTAGCAAGAAGATTGGGATACAGCTTTAAACACAAGCTATATGGTCTTTCTCCTGTGGGAGTTTGTAGTCTAGTGGGAGAGCAAATCTTTAAACAATTACACAAATTGCTCTATTACAAATGTATGAAGGAAAGAAAAAGAATGTTGTACATTATGGCAGTCATTATAAAAGTAACTTTCAATACCATTTCTCACCTAATTATCACAATTATGGTTGTGGTTTACATATGAGGAAAATGAGGCTCAGAGACATTAAACTGTATGTCACAGATCCCAGAGCAAGTAAATTCTGAAGTGGAATATCTAATTCAGAGCTATCTAATTCTAAAGATCATGACTGAAAACAGTGTATTATTTCCCGAATTTTACAAAAGCCTGAATTGTACAAAACTGTTACCTTGATTTTACAAATGAGAAAACTGATGCTGAGAGGAACTAGAACTAGAACCCAAATCCTTTAAATAATTCACTGATTTTCCTATTCTATCGTAGTGCTTCCTCAAAACAAGCACACTCTGTCTCTTTGATGATACAAACATACAAGCCCTGCGTGGAGGAACTGAATACATTTTTGTAAACTTAAAAAACAATGGTAAGACTGTCACTGAAACAAGCTCCTACTGAGAAAGTATTGTTTTTTAAACATAATTTTGGCAATATTTCTTACAGCTCTCTTCTTTGCTGAATTAAAAAAAAAATTATGGTAATCAAATATTTCATTGTACTTTGGACAGGGCTGTGAGAGCATAGGAGGAAAATAGTTCTTCAAGCAAGTGGCTTCACTTTTCATGAAATTATTTTATAAAAGAAAGTTTCCAAGAACAGTTTTGATTTATATCACCCAGAATTTTTTTAATTTCAATTTTTTTTCAACAAATGCAGATGCTTTCGGGGACCCATCAATGCACTAGGACATCTTGATTTTTTCTTTGCAGAGGAAAATCATGCACAACATATCCATGTTTATGTGGGGTGCAAATAAGGAAAAGACTAAAAAGAAAAAGAACATAAGTAATAGAAAAGGAAACTGAGATTAATTTTGTAGAAAACATAAATAGCTCTGCTTAAAAGTCTTTTTGTTGTCAAGTTGTTTGAAGCAAAAAATTAGGATATGATATAGCACATAGGAATAAAATATATGAAAGACAACATATATAAGTAAGTCAACATATAAGTAGCATATGAAAATATTCTTAGTAATAGATTGAAGACAGAATAAATTGCCCAAACTGTACCCTCCAAGTTTATCTTTCTGCTTGAGTCTCTGGTGACCATAATTTCCACTCATTTTTATGGATAAATCATGGAAATGTTTAATAAAGCATTTTTTCTTTCCCCTTTCTCTTGTTCTTTGCATCTTTAATCTTGTCTCAACAATATATAATATTCTGATATTTTAAGACCCCAATAACAATTTTACATCCACAGTTGAAATAGATCAACATAAAAGATTTTAAAAATTCAACCTTAAACTCTAAAAAACTCATAGAACTTATTTCCCTATGAATCAAAACCTACAAAATAAAAGATTGATTTTGATTACATTCTGGCCTGCCCCTGTTAAGCATTGTTTCTTTCTTCGTCCTCCTAGCATCTTCTTTGTTCCTCTGTTGACCACCCCCAACCTCAAAACAGGTTACTCTTCCTGAATTGACAGCAGAAACAGCAACTCTATTATTTGCATACATTCAGCAAATGCTTACTGAGTGCCTGGTGTTGATTCATTCTTGCCATAAATATGTATTGAGCGCCTCCTGCATGCTAGGTATCACTGGAGAGGGCAGAGAAAGACAGACAGACAGAGAGAGAGGAAGACAGCAAGAAAGAAGCAGGGAGGGAGAGAAAACAATTTTTGGAGCCTTGGATTATGGATCACAATCCAAGGTCTTCTCAAAACCTACTTTAAGAAGAGATTACAGTCTAATATAGGGCAGAAGAAGCATAAAATGATTAAACATGGAGTGTGGTGAGTGTTATGGGAAAGAAAAAAAGTGCTATGGGAGGGCTTTAGAAGAGGGCTGCAATGTTGTTTCCAAGCAGTTCTTTTTTTTTTTTCCTTTTAAAATTTCAAACCCTTATTCAGCCTACTAAATATCTTTAAAATATAAAAATCAGGACTTTTCCTGTTGCAAGTAACAAACCTAACACAAACTATTGCTCTGTGAAATAGAAAAGATCATGGCACTTCAGCCAAGTTCACTCCCTATGCCAAACAATGTTATCAAAGCTCAGACTCTTTGACTATTTCCTCTGTTCTCAAGAGTATTGGTGCTATCCCCAGCAGATTCTTTTTACATGTTGGTTCCTAGCGGTTCCAGGCTTTCATCATGAAAAAAAAAAAGTTCCTCTTTCTCAGTAGTTGTTGGAATGAGTTTTATTGGACTGACATGGTCTTGTGTCCATCCTTAACACACTTGCTTTGCCCAGGGTGCTTGAGTACTGAAGTCTAAATGGGGCCATGGGGCATGAGATCCAAAGAGACCAAGAGAGGGGTGGCTTTTCAAAGGAAAATCTGGGTCTAAGTATCAGAAGAAGACAGCCAAACCAACCTACATCCACTATAATCAGTGTAGCTAATTATGTTTTTAAAAATTTGCACTGTAATTAGTTTAGAAATAGCAAGAGACTAAGTCTGTAAGATATAAAATCTAGACATGTTTCTAGCTTTTCTGAAGTTAATTCCTCAATGTGGGTTTTATTCTTTGACCTGAAGTGCTATGCATTTCCTGATTTTAAGACATTCAGAAACTAATGGCAAGGAGATAAGACTTCTGTGTGTGTGTGTGTGTGTGTGTGTGTGTGTGTGTGTATGTAACTGTTAAAATTTACTTAAAACTGAGTGGAGGCTCAAATCCTACTAAGAGTGGGGGTGGGGAGGAAACCGCTGCCATTTCTAGTACCTCTAGTTAGAAATGGTGAAAATCTGAGCCCAAACACAGGTTGTGATAATGGAGAGAACATGACTAAATCAAGAAATATTTAGGAAGTAAAATCATCAGGTCTTGGTAACAGGACAAAAGAGGAAAAAGAGGAGAAGATGTAAGATGATTTGAATTTCTGGATTGAAAAAACAGGACAGATAATGGCATTATCAATAAAGATATCAGATGAAGGAGGAAGATGAGGTTTGGGAGAAAGGAGGGCAAAGTTGACAAGTTTCAGTTTTGCATGTATTGAATTTGAATAGTTTGAATTTGAGTATATATGAATTCGAGATTAGTATCTCAGAAAAGACACAGGTTATAGGCAGGGACACAGGTGACTAACCAAATAAATTATAGTCAGAATCATGGGATCAGATAACTCTTCGACTACCAAAAGAAAACATTTTATAATATAAACATAAAAATTTAAAAACCAACAAATATTTACTCTGTGCCATTGTAGAACATAAGGATAGCTTTTTGTAAAAAGCCCTTCTTTTCAAGGAGTTTCTATTCCTACATATACATCTTAATTTGTTTTGTTAGTTTACAATTGGTACACTAGATTTTCTTCATTTTCTTTAAAACAACTTTGTTTTTATTGTTTTAATTGTAAAAGCAATATATGCTTTTTGTAAAGGGGATATAAGCAAAATGTAAAGAAGAAAATTAAAATCACCTGTAATTCTACTTTACAGATATAACCACAATTTTGGAGAATTTTTTCATCTTTTTTCTAATTACATTTTATACACAATTTTTTCCAGAGTTTTATTAAGACACATATTTTCATTTTTTTTTAAAGATTTTATTTATTTATCTGACAGACAGAGATCACAAGTAGGCAGAGAGGCAGACAGAGAGAGAAAGGGGGGAAGCAGGCTCCCCGATGAGCAGAGAGCCCGATGAGGGGCTTGATCCCAGGACCCTGAGACCATGACCTGAACCGAAGGCAGAGGCTTTAACCCACTAAGCCACCCAGGCGCCCCATATTTTCAGTTTTGTATCTGCTTTTTCACTTAGCATTGTCTTGAGTATTTTCCATGTCATTAAAAAAGTCTCCATATTAGTAATTTTATAGTCATGTCACATTCTACCTATTGGACAGTCATTTCCTTTCTGATGGACATTTATGTTGTTTCCAAACTTTCAATGCTGTAGATCATGTGTTAATATTTTTTCATATGTACCCATTTATGATTTGTACAATAGAATTCTGAAAGTGGAACAAATGAATCAGAGTATATAAATGTTTTTAAGTCTTTATATGTAATGCCAAATTTTAATTTCCATTGAACTTGTAATAATTAATGCTTCTTCCCAGCAAGCAATAGGAGTATCTTTGTCACACTTACCAGAAGTAAGATGTCTAATTTAAAAACAAACTTTACTAATTTGACTAATAAGACATTACATGATTATCATTAAAAAATAAATTATATTGGGTGAAAGAAGCCAGGTCCCCCCCAAAAAAGAGTATTCTAAATACTTATATTTATATAGAACTCTTGAAAATGGGAACTCCAAGTGACAGAAAGCAAATCAGTGCTCTCCTGGGAACCAGGAATCAGGTAGCAGGAGGGAGGAATTATCAAGGGGCAAGAGGAAAGTTTTGGGGGTGGTGGATATGTCCCCGATTTTGATTATGGTGATGTTTTCATAGGTGTATGCAATTGTGAAACTTACTAAATTGTACACTTTGAAAATGTACAGTTAGTTGTGTATCAATTCTCTTCAATAAAGCTGTTTAAAAATTGTTTAAAAATATTGTTTTAATCTGATTTTTTGAAAATTACTTACGTGTGAACATTTTCACTTAAAAAAAAGCTTTATTTATTTGAGAGAGAGAGAGAGAGAAAGGGAGAACAACTGGCAGAAGAGGAGGAGGGGAGGGGCAGAGGGAGAGAACCCCCAACTCAACTCCCAGCTGAGTGCAGAGCCCAAAATGGGACTGATCCTGGGATCCTGAGATCATGACCTCAGCTGAAATCAAGAGTCAGCTGCTCAACTGAGTGAGCCACCCAGGTGCACCACATTTTCACGTTTTAGTTATGAATATACAGTTCTGCGATTTTTTTGTGTTCCTGTGTTTCTACTTTCTAAGGTGGAGGCCTTAGCATGTTTTTCCTGGATTTGTCAACTCTACACATTAAGAAAATTCACCCTCAAAGCTCTCCGGATTTCTTTTCTTTTGTAATTTTGCACTGTTACTGCATTCTTTGGGGGTTCATTTATTTGTGCAAGATATTTTTATTTATTTATTTTTTCATGTACAAGATAATTTTAACCTAGAGGATGTACTACAACCCTACAAATCTCTAAACTACAATAAACTGTCCATCACTTTGAAAAACAACAACAACAAAAATCTTTTAAAATTCAACTTAGGAAATGAAAGGGTGTTACATCTAAGGCCTTCAGAATTGGCATCTAAAATGTATTGCACGTCTGTTTTGATGTTTTGGGGTCATTTTTAAGTTATTATAACATGGTAAACAGTGGAGATGAAGGATCTTTTTAAACAAAAACTTCACACCACCACTCTGGGAGTCCCTTGGTTAGGAGTCCCTTCGCTTACAATGGCGCGGAATGATTCCTTTCCCTGACTTTCTTGGGCTCTTCCTTTGGCGGTTTACACAAGAAACCAAAGGTGGGTAATGCCACAGATGATCTCACGCTGGCATGACGTCAAGAAACCTTGACGTCAGAAGGCGGTTGCCACGGGGACCATTCGCCACCGACGGCAGAGTCGTGAAACCTCATCACCGCACTCGTCTCCGTTTCGGCCTCTGCAGGGTGTAAGCTGCTAAAGAAGCTTTAACCTTAAGGGGGCCTCAGGGAGAGGAGTCGTGCTGCTGCCTCGGAGAGCCCCACCTCCGCGGCTCCGGGTCCCGGGCTCCGGCCTGTGGCTGCGAGCGGCGGCTTCGGGAGGCAGCCGGGGCGGCGGCGACCGACCTGCCGGGTCTTCCCCGCTCCGTGCAGGACTGGGAGAGGGGATCCGCCATATTGGAGCCGGAACCGAAGGTGCCTTGCAGCCGCGGCGCGAGGCGGGAGGAGGCTGCGGCCCTGGCCTGGATGTGAGCGGAGTCGGCTACGCTGGGGCCCGCAAGCCTGGGGAGTGAATGAGCTGCTCACGCTAGTATCCTCCCCGCCCACTCTCTCCACTTTCCGCCGCCGGGGCCGGACCGGGAGGGGGCCGGAGTCGGCCGTGGCGGCGGCAGCGGCAGGATGTTCTCCAAGAAGCCGCACGGGGACGTGAAGAAGTCTACCCAGAAGGTGCTGGACACCAAGAAGGACGCGCTGACCCGTCTCAAGCACTTGCGCATCGTCATCGGTGAGGAGCGAGGGGTGGTGGCGCCCAAAGGCCTTCCTCGGGGAGCCCTTGGAGACTCTCCCGCCCTCCCTGGCGCTGTGCGGGAATAGAGGGCGAGGCGTCGCCTCCGCAGAGACGCGGGAGGGCGGATAATTTGGGGAAGGGAAAATTTGGCAGTTGGCAAGTACTAATCACCACCAACACAGGGTTACCTAATTTTGAGTTAATAGTCCGAGCTCATTTGTACAAACTAGCATTACTCTAAAAACTTGGATCTTTGTTGGACTTCCCGGAGGCTTGGTGTTGTCGATAATGGTGTTTATAGAATATGTGTGTCAGGTGATACCGCCGTCCCCATCCAAGTGGAAACACCCCCCCCCCCAACTCAAACAATATAAACCTTAATCTTTCAAGTTCCTTGGCTACTGAGGGCGAGGAAGCAGTTACACACCTCTTTGGGAAGTGGCTGGTTTCCAAAATTCTTAGGGCAAGAGCCCCGCCCTTCTGTTAAAGTACCTTGTTCATCATTACTGTCACTTGGAGGGAAGATTATTATTAATTACAGAGAACAAAGTAGTTTGTAACTTCCTTTGCTTCTCGAAAATTGTATACAGTTCTGGTTTTACTTAGTTAAAATTTTCTTACCCCTGTTGCCCTCTGCATCTCTTTGGCTGGCCAACCAATCAGTGCTCGGGTTGTGGTTATAGGGTTAAACGAATCTTTGGAATACTTGCTCATTTCATAGGCTGATAAGGGCTGTAATGATATTTATGGAACACCCGGTCCAGTACTTGGATCTTTTCAAATCTTGGAATTTGAGGTGAAAAGGAAAGTTACTTTGCTTGTGTTGATACAGAGAGTTATTGGCAGGACTAAGTTTAGAACCCAGATGCCTGAATCCTAGTTCAGAGTTTATTATCTTCAGCTCTCCTTCTAATGAGTGTTTTTCTGAAAAGTGTCATTTAATTAGTATAAATTTTTTAATTACTATAATTAATATAAGTAAGTCCTGTGTTTGAGCTGTGTGTTTTTCTGTTGTTTATTCGTACCATCAGGATACCACCAGTAATATCCAACATTTGTTTGGTTTACAAAATGATTTCACATAAATTATAATTAATTCTCACAGTAACTGTAGAAGTAGATATGATTATACTCCATATTTTATAAATGAGAAAGCTGAGGTTTGGGAATGTTAAGTAGTCATCCAGCTACTAGGAGGCCAGAACTGAAACCCAGATTTCATATCTCCAGTTTGTGTTTTACTCTTTCTACATTTAAAACAGCAAATCTTTATCACAAGTAAGTTGTATATATTTCTGTCAAATAAGAAAGCAATTAAATCTAGTTTAGCAATATAAAAAGAGATGTAGTTTTCAAGAAAATATAAATCTTCTAAATATAGTTGAGTTTGTGATCTTTTTATTTTCATTCTTCTTGAGAGTTAAGTTGTTGAAGAAAAGGTTTGGCTGAGAGAGTGCAACAGAAAGTCAATGTGTGAATGCAGATGTTCACAGACAGTGGAGGGATACAATTGGAGAATTTATGGAATTTGACACCTACTTGGGACAAACTGTAGGCTGAGTAAAGTCAGAGCTATAAAGTTGAGTTCCGGTAGAGTATTGACATTTCCTAAATTAACTGCTGTATTCTCTAGTTACAGAGTGGTTAGGGGATAGTTCGTACATACTTCTTGGGCTTGAAAGTTTTTTCCATCTGGGTGACATGGTCTAAATTAAAAGGCTTCAGGTACATGTTAGGTATTTTGTAGGGTCTAGCTTCCTTGGTTTGAAAACAAAGCAATAATGAGAAAAAACACACTTTTTGTTTTTTTATTAATTTATGGGCTTTTAAAAAATGGAGCATATACTATATATAAACACTTAAAATATCCTTAAGAACCTTCAAATAGAGAATATTGTGCTTTCAGACTCTATGCTCTTTCAGTGGATGAGGTCCATACAGAGAGATTACAGCACTTCAGTACTCTATTTATTTTTAATATTTTATTTTATTTTAATTCCAGTGTAGTTAACAGTGTTATACTAGTTTCAGGTGTACAATAGAGTGATTCACCAATTCCATATTATTACTCAGTTCTCATCAAGGTAAGTGTACTCTTAATCCCATTCACCTATTTCATCCCCCTCCTCCACCTACCTCCCAGTAAACATGTTTGTTCTCTATAGTTAAAGATTGTTGTTTTGGTGCGGGGTGGGGTGCTGGGTGGCTCTGTCAGGCATCTGACTCTTGATTTCAGCTCAGGTCATGATCTCAGGGTTGTAGGATCGAGCCCCATGTTGGACTCCACTGAGCCTGGAGCCTGCTTGAGATTGTCCTTCTGCCCCACCCCACCAGTTCATGGGTATGCTTTCTTTCTTGCTCTCTTTCTCTCTGTCTCTCTCTCTCTCACACACACACAGACACAAAAGAGTGGTTTTTTTGTTTGTTTGTTTGTTTGTCTCTTTATACTTCAGTAGTTTTAGACCCATAGTTCTCAACCAGGACAGTTTTGTCCCTCTGGCAATATTGGCAATGTCTGGAGATACTTTTGGTTGTCACAAATAGGGGAGAGGCTACTGGCATCTGGTGGGTTGCAGAAATTCTGCTAAATATCTTACATTGCACAGGATAATATATCACAACAGTATTCTAGCTCTAAATGTAGTGCTGAGATTTAGAAACTTTGTCAAAATAATGGAGTGAAAGATGGATCTCCAAATGTTGTACTTGTTAGGGAAAGAACCCAAATGTCCTTTGACTGATAAATGAATAAAGAAGAAGTAGTATGTGTGTACACACACACACACACACACACACACACACACGAATATTACTCAGCCATAAAAAAGAATGCAGGCTTGCCATTTGCAGCAACTTGGATGGAGCTAGAGTGTATTATGCTAAGCAAATTAAGTCAGTCAGAGAAAGACAAATACCATATGATTTCACTCTTCTGTGGAATTAAAAACCAAAACAGTTAAAAAAAAAAAAAAAAGAGAGGGAGGCAAACCATAAAAGAGACTCTTAACAATGGAGAACAAACTGAGGGTGGATGGAGGGGCAGGGGCTGGGAGGATGGGCTAAATGGATGATAGGTATTAAGGAGGGCAAATGTTGTGATGAGCACTGGGTGTTTTTGTTTTTTCTTTTTTAAAGATTTTATTTATTTATTTGACCGACAGAGGTTACAAGTAGGCAAGAAAGGCGGGCAGGGAGAGAGAGGAGGAAGCAGGCTCTCCGCGGAGCAGAGAGCCCGATGTGGGGCTCAATCCCATGACCTGAGCCGAAAAGCAGAGGCTTTAACCCACTGAGCCACCCAGGCGCCCCAGCACTGGGTGTTATGTGTAAGTGATAAATCACTAAATTCTACTCCTGAAACTAATATTACAGTGTATGTTAACTAAGTAGAATTTAAATAAAAACTTGAAACAGAAACACAACAAAACAAAAACAAATGCTGTACTTGGTTCTGCTAAATTAATTGAATAAAATATTCTGTATCTTTAAATGGTTACAGTTATTTTCTTTGAAATATGGTTAATGTAAGTAAATTCCTAAGAAAATGAGTGTGAGAAAGTAGAGTGACAAATACTGTAAGATGTCTTAGAGGTCCACCAATCAGGTAACTTATTTTGCAGATGGAAGAGCCATTGCAAGTCCTTTCTGGAAGTAGGTGCAAGTTTTACATAAAAATATTGTGAGGAAACTAGTTTGCAAATTGGGCATTGCCAGTTACACAGGATTTTTATTTTTGATTGGTTCTGTCTGAACTATATTTTTAACCCTTAAAATGAATTGCCATTCATTCAAGGTATTTAGAGAGAATTCAGTGCATCCAAATATATGAGAATATAATTTAAACATCCAGTCTAAACCTTTTTCCTGCCATGTATTCCTAAGGGACACATGAGACATTCCTAAGGGACACATGAGACATTCCAGCTGAATTTTAGAAACTTGACTCTGAAGGACTTAGATTTAAATCTGTGTTGTTTGTTGATATTGCTATATAGTTTATTTATAAGAACTGGGAATTAGAGTTTTTAAAAAATAGAAATAAAGCCTTGTCTAGTTTCAGAAGATTTGTGTTATCCTCTCTTCCCTTCCAGTCCCCTTTTTTTTCAATTAAAAGCCTTAACATAATACATTAAGTTAGCACATGTCAGGTAGCTAACAATGCCTGCGTGTAGTGGATATTGGCTAAATGTTAATTGTCTTCTGTGGCAAGTGTTCAGTCTTAATGATTTAAAAGTAAAAAGATGATTGGCTTATTCAGTTAATAAATATACTGATTATTGTTGGGTCATTCTTTCTAATAGCTTTATCAATACAGAATTGGTATACAATAAATTACACATACTTAAATCACACAGTTGAATAATTTTGACATACATTTATACCTTCTGTAGCCATCATGACAATTAAGATTAGGGACATATCCAGACATTCCAGGTAGCAATTATGTTATAGCCTCCCAAAGTTTCCTTTTGCTCCTTTGTAATCCCTTTTTCCCAATGCTGCATGCAGCCCATCTCCCCCCACCTTCCCCTGGGAGAAACTTTTTATGTCTGTGTGTGTGTGTGTGTGTGTGTGTGTGTGTGTGTGTATGGAATTACACAGTATTTACTCTTTTTAGTTTGGTTTCTTTTATTCAGCTTTATTTGAAATTCATCTGTATTGTTGTGTGGTATGTCAGGAGTATATTGCTTTGTTGCTGAGTAATATCCCGTTGTTTGGTTATGCCACAATTTGATGGATATATGAATTTGCAGTTTGGGGCCATTACACATAAAGCTGCTGTGAGGTGTACTTATTTATAAACACATGTTTTTTTCTCTCTTGGATAAATACCTAGGAGTGGAATGGCTGGATCACCTAACAGTTGTGTGTTTAAATTTAAAGAGACTGTCATACTGTTTTTTTTAAATTTTACATTCTTACTAGCAGAGTTTGAGAGTTCCATTTCCTGCACACATGTCAACACCATTTGTTATGGCCAGCCTTCTTAATTTCAGCCACTGTAATGAATATGTAGTGGTTATAATTGTTTCTCATATCTAATAAGGTTGAGTGTCTTTTCATGTGCTTTTTTTCCATTATATAACTACTTTGAAGTGTCTATTCAGATTTTTTTATTCAGTTTTGAAAATTCTATTTTTTGAATACAAGTACTTTATCAGATACATGATTTGCAGAGATCTTTTTCCCAGTCTTTGGACTGTCTTCTAAATTTCTTATTTTCTTTGAAGGAGTAGGAATACTTAATTTTGATTAAGCCCATATATCAATTTTGTCTCTTACGGTTTATGCTTCTGATTTTAGATCTAAATCTTGGCCTAAGCTAAAGTCACAAAGAGTTTCTGCTGTTCTTTCTTCAAGAAATTTTGTAATTTTAGGATCTATTGAGTTAACTTTGTAAATATGGTTTAAGGTATGGATTGACTTTTTTTTTTTTTTGCAAATGGATATCCAGTTGCCCCATTACCATTTGTTGAAAAATACAGCCCTTTCTCCACTGAATTGCTTTTGCACTTTTTCCAAAACTCGTTCGTCTATATATGTGAGAGCCTATTTCTGGAATGTCTATTTTGTTCCAGTGATCTGTTTGTGTTAGAGCCAAGACCCCTCCCTCTCCCTCTTCTCTCCTATTCTCTGTTTTTCCTCTTCTCTCCCTCCCTCTCTCTATGTGTATACACACACATACACACAGTTTTTGTTTTTGGGTTTTTTTTTAACTGTAACAAATCTAGAATTTATGAATAAATTAGGTAGTGTTGTTCCTACAACTTTGTTCTTCCTTTTCAAAGGTTTTTTTGGGGGTGGGGTTGGTGGGAGTTGTATCAGGTCCTTTGCATTTCCATATGAGTTTTAAGATTAGCTTGTCAGTTTCTTTTTTTTTTTTTAATTTTTAAAAAGATTTTATTTATTTATTTGACAGAGAAATCACAAGTAAGCAAAGAGGCAGGCAGAGAGAAAGGGGGAAGCAGGCTCCCTGCTGAGCAGAGATCCCAGGATCCTGAGATCATGACCTGAGCTGAAGGCAGAGGTTCAACCCACTGAGCCAACCAGGCACCCCAGCTTGTCAGTTTCTTAAAAAAAAATTCCTCCTGAGATATTGATTGGGATTATGGTGAATCTGTTGGTCAGTTTGGGGGAGAATAGACAACAATATTGAATTCTCTAACTCATGAACAAGGTATGTTTCTCCATTTACATAGGGCTGCTTTAATTTCTCTGGCAGTGTTTTGTAGTTTTTAATGTACAGGTATTACGCATTTTCTGTCACTTATCCCTAAATATTTTCTACTTTTGATGCCACTATTAATGGTATTTTTATATCCATTTCTTTGCTAGTGTATGGAAATCCATTTTTCTAAAAAAGCGTTGCGCTTTTTTTTTTTTTCTTTTTTAGTAATCTCTACACCCAGTGTAGGGCTTGAACTCAGGACTGCAAGATCAGTAATTGCATGCTCTCCTAGTGAGCTGGCCTGGTGCCCCTGATTTTTGTGTATTGAGCTCATATTCTGAATCTTGCTAAATTCACTTAGTCTTGCTAAACTCACATGGTCATATTAAATTTTTGTAGATTCCGTTGGGTTTTTTACATAGACAGTGTTGTCTGAATAAAAACCATTTACTTCTTCTTTTCCAATGCGGATCCTTTTGTTTATTTTTTTCTTGGCTTATTGAACTCGCTAGAACCCCTAGCACAGTGTAGAACAGGAGTGGTGAGAGTGGGCATTCTTATATTGTTCCTGATCTTAAGTGTAAAGCAATCAGTTTTTTATCATACAACATGATGCCTTTTATCATGTTGAGAAAGTTTCATTTTTTGCTAGAGTTTGGATCAGGAATGGATGTTGGATTTGTTACATGCTTTTTCTACTTATATTGAGATAAACAGATTTTTTTGTTCATGTATGAATATGATGAATTATAGTCATTGATTTCAAATGTTAGTCAACTGTAGTCCTGGGATTAAACCTCACTTGGTCATGATGTATTGTCATTTATATCTATTGTTGGGTTTGATATGCTAAAATTTTGTTTATAATTTTTATATTTATGTTCACGAGGGATATTGGCCTGTACTTCTCTTTTCTTGTAATGTCTTTGGTTTTGGTATCAGGTAATGCTAGCCTTATAGTATTAATTGAGAATTATTCATGTAGAATTATTTTTTACTTAAATATTTGGTGTAATTCACCAGTGAAGCCATCTGCAACTGCAGTTTTCTTTGAAGCAGTGTTTTTTTTTTTTTTTAAGATTTTATTTATTTATTTGACAGACAGAGATCACAAGTAGGCAGAGAGGCAGGCAGAGAAAGAGAGGGAAGCAGGCCCCCCGCCAAGCAGAGAGCCCGATGTGGGGCTTGATCCCAGGACCCTGAGATCATGACCTGAGCGGAAGGCAGAGGCTTAACCCACTGAGCCACTCAGGCGCCCCTGAAGCAGTGTTTTTTAACTACTTTATCGGAAAGACAGCTATTCATGTTATCTGTTTCTTCTTGAGGGAGCATTGGTAGTTTGTTTTTTTCAAGGAAGTTTTATTTGGTATAAGTTGTCAAATTTATAGGAATAGAGTGGTTCGTAAAACTCCCTTATTATCCTTTTGATGTTTGTAGAATCTGTGGTGTTGTCACCTCTCTTAAACTTGATATTGATAATTTGTCTTTTCCTGATCAGACTGACTAGAGACTTATACTTTTATTATTAAGAACCAGCTTGGGGGCACCTGGGTGGCTCATTTGTTAATCGTCTGCCTTCAGCTCAGGTCATGATCCCAGGGTCCTGGGATGAGAACTGCCTCCAGTTCCCTGCTCAGTGGGAAATCTGCTTCTCCCTCTCGCACCCCTGCTTGTGTTCCCTCTCTTGCTGTGTCTCTTTCTGTCAAATAAATAAATACAATCTTTTAAAAATAAATAAAAGAACCAGCTTGTGGCTTTACTGATTTTCTGTTTTTCCATTCATATTTCATTGATCTCTGCTTTGATAGCTTGATTATTTCTTTTCTTTCTTTCTTTTTGGCTTAGTTTTAGTTTAATATGCTCTTTTTCTAGTTTTTTTTAAAATGTAAATCGAGATTACTGATTTGAGACCCTTTTTCTTTTCACTATAGGCATTTGGTGATGTAAATCTTTCCTAAGTAGCATCCCACAAATTATGGTATTTTTGTATTTACATTTTACCTTGCCTTTCTGGTTTCTTTGATCTGTTGGTTAGTTACGATTGTATTCTTTAGCTTCAAATATTTGCGGATTACTCTGTTATCTTTCTATTATTGATTTCTAACTTAGTTGCATTACAGTCAGGCAACATGTTTCATGACTTGATTTCTTTAAAATTGATAGTTCCACATATATTGTAACTTGATCCATGTTCCATTTGCACTTGAAAACAATATACTGTTCTTGGGTTGAATGCTCTAAAAATGTCAATTAGGACAATTTGTTTGATAGTGTTATTAAAAGACTTATGTATCCTTGCTGAATTGCTGTCTACTTGCTTTTATCAATATTGAGAGTGCTGAAGTTTCTGATTGTAATTGTGGGTTTGTCTGTTTCTTTTTGCGGTTCTATCAGATTTTGTTTCATGTATTTTAAACTTCTATTATTAGGTGCAAAAACGTTTAGGATTATTCTTTCTCCTTGATAAATTCTTTTTTTTTTTTTTTTAAAGATTTTATTTATTTGAGAGGGAGAAAGAGAGTGTAGGTGCATGCACACACAAGCTGGGGGAGGGAGAAGCAGACTCCCCACTGAGGAGGGAGCCCAAAGCAAGGCTTAGTCCCAGTACCCAGAGATCATGACCTGAGCCAAAGGCAAATTCTTAACGGACTGAGTCACCCAGGCACCCCTAAATTGATTCTTTCATCATTATGAAATGATCTTTCTCCCTGGTGATATTCTTTGCTTTGGAAATAGGCCTTTTAATTAAAATGTTTGGATCATGTCCTTTCTTTTGTTTTGTTTTGTTATTATGCTCTTTGTTAGAGCATAATAACTTACTTACATAAGAACTTACTTTTCTTGTAAGTGTAAGTTTATACCTTTTGACCACCTTCACCCATTTTCCCCACCTCTTCCTTCTGGCAACCCCCATTCTGTTAGGTTTCTATGAACTTTTCTTTTAAATTTCCTGTATAAAGGAAGTCATAGAGTATTTGTCTTTCCCTGCCATTTCACTTAATATATGTAGCAAATGAAAAAGGGGATTTTCTTTTTCTTTTTTTTGTGTGGCTGAGTAATATTCCATTGTCTATATAAGTGTAGGATGTACGTGCATGTGCATGTATACATATGTGCACACACATTACATTTTCTTTATCAATTCATCCATTGGAATAACTTCAGTCATTTCTATGTCTTGGCTATTATAAATAATGCTGTAGTGAATGAGGGTATGCAGATATCTCTTTGAGGTAGTGATTTCATTTCCTTCACATACATACCCAAAAGTGGAATTGCTAGATCATATGGTAGTTCTGTTTTTAATTTTTTGAACTGTCCCAACTGTTTTCCACAATGGCTGTACCAATTTACATTCCCACCAACAATGTACAAGGGTTCCCTTTTCTTCACATCCTTGCCAATATTAATTCTTTTTGATAATAGACATTCTAACAGGTGTGAGATGGTATCTCACTGTGTTTTTTATTTGCATTTCCCTGATTAGTGATGGTGAGCACCATTTCGTGTACCTGTTGGCTGTCGCTATGTCTTTGGAAAAATGTGTTCAGATCTTCTGTCCATTTTTAAATTGGATTGTTTGTTGTTTTGTAATTGAGTTGTATGAGTTCTTTATGTATTTTGAATATTAACCTCTTATCAGATACATGATTTGCAGATATTTTCTCCATTCTGAGGGTTGCTTTTTCATTCCATTGATGCTTTGGGGTGCAGAAGCCTTTTAGTTTGATGTAATTTGGGTTATTTTTGCTTTTAGTATCGTTTCTCGACCTTTTGGCTAAGATCAAATGTATTGTTGCTTTTATTGCCTTTATTTTTTTTTATTTATTTTATTTTATTTTTTTATTGCCTTTATTTTTGTTGTGAAATCCAAACAGTCATCAAGACCAGTGTCAAGGAACTTACCAATTATGTGCTTTTCTAGGAGTTTTGTGGTTTCAGGTCTTAGTTTAAGTCTTTAGTTTACTTTTTTTTTTTTTTTTAAGATTTTATTTATTTATTTATTTGTCAGAGAGGAAGAGAGAGCACGCAAGCAGGCAGAGTCGGAGAGAGAAGCAGGCTCCCTGCCGAGCAATGAGCACATTGGATTCACGACCTGAGCCGAAGGCAGCAGCTTAACCCACTGAGCCACCCAGGTGTCCAAGTCTTTAGTTTACTTTTAATTAATTTTTGTATATATTGTAGCATAGGGGTCCAATTTCATTCTTTTCGTATGTGGCTGTCCAGTTTCCCTGACATCATTTATTGAAGATACTATCTTTTTCCTATTGTGTATTCTTGGCTCCTTTGTTGTAAATTAATTGACTGTTTATGTGTTGGTTTATTTCCCTGAGTTCTCCATCGATTTATTGTATCTGTTTTTTTTTTTTTTTAAAGATTTTAATTATTTATATGACAGAGAGAGAGTGAGAGAGCACAAGCAGGGTGGACAGTGGGGAGAGAAAGAGAGGGAGAAGCGGACTCCCAGCTGAGCAGGGAAGCCAGATGCAAGGCTGGATCCCAGGACTCTGGGATCCTTACCTGAGCCAAAGGCAGATGCCTAACCATCTGAGCCACTCAGGTGCCCCTGTATCTGTTTTTGTGCAAATACTATACTGTTTTGATTACTTTAACTTTGTAATTGAGTTTGAAATCAGGGAGTGTGATGCCTCCTGCTTTGTTCTTTCTCCAGATTGCTTTGGTTGCTTGAGGTCCTTTTTGGTTTCATACAAATTTTAGGATTGTTTTTTGTATTTTTGTGGAAAATGTCATTGGAATTTTAATAGGGATTGCATTGAATCTTTAGATTGCTTTGGGTAGTGTGGACATTTTAACTATTAACTCTTCCAATCCGTGAGTATGGAATCTATTTATTTGTGTCTTCAGTTTCTTTCATCAGTGTCCTGTAGTTTTTAGTGTATGGATCTTTTACCACCTTGCTTAAATTTATTCCTCAGTTTTTTTCTTTCTTTTCTTTTCTTTTTTTTTTTAAAGATTTTATTTATTTATTTGACAGAGATCACAAGTAGGCAGAGAGGCAGGCAGAGGGACGGGGGTGGGGGAGCAGGCGCCCTGCTGAGCAGAGAGCCTGATGACCTGAGCCAAAAGCAGAGGCTTTAACCCACTGAGCCACCCAGGTGCCTCTTGTATATACTCTTTATATTCTTTAGTGAGTCTTACTGATTTGAAAAATTAATTTGACCTAATTGAAATACTTCGTGTATTTATAAAGAAGTGATTTACTGATCAGATATTTACATAAATGTTACTGATTAATTCGCTTCCTAAAATAAGCTGTTTCAAATACTGTAAGCCACCTCTGCATTAACATTTCATTTTTTTTTAAGATTTTATTTATTTATTTGACAGAGATCACAAGTAGGCAGAGAGGCAGGCGGCGGGGCGGGGGCGGGGGGCGGAAGCAGGCTCCCTGCTGAGCAGAGAGCCCGATGTGGGACTCAGTCCCAGGACCCTGGGATCATGACCGGAGCTGAAGGCAGAGGCTTAACCCACTGAGCCACCCAGGAGCCCAACATTTCATTTTTGTTAAGGATTTTATTGCATCTAAGGGACTGCATAAAATGTGCAGTATGTGCAATAGAACAATTAGTGGTAAAACAGGCAACGGAATAGCCACTACTTAAGGAAAGGAAACATTATCAGGTTCTAGGGATGAGCTGATTAAAGTTCTAAGGCATTGAATTTGGTTCTTAGATTTCCTGGCAGTTAAAGTGAAAAGAGCTATGTTGGGTTCAGTGTTCAGTGTCTTAAAAAAAGAAAACATACTTTTGCTAAAAAAAAAATTTTTTTTTTTTGTTTCCAAATTCAGTCACGGCTGTGTGTGTGTGTGTGTGTGTGTGTGTGTTCATATATTAGCTAACATCTTTTCTTCTAGAAGGACCCATGTGATAGAAATGGACCTTTGGGAAAATAGGAAATAGGGATAAGTATGTTTGTTAAATCTGTTTCTGATTTCAAATATCTATACAATCTAAGTGATTTTTTTCCTTTTTTCTTTTTTTTTTGCATTTCTGTCAATGGCATCATCATCGTTCAAGTTACTAAAACATGAAACTTTCGTCTTTGACAGTGTGGTAGAAAAAGGTAAATGGATGTAAGGGTTTCCCACAGATATCTCAAAGTCTAATAAGCATGCCAACAGAAACGTATCTTTGTCTGCCACATTATCTTTAACTTCTTGTTATCCCTCTCTGGTACTTTACATTTTAGCAATATTAAATCAGAAGTCACTTTCTGTGATGCCTGTACTTTTGCTAATGATGTTCACTCTACCATGTAGTCCTCACATCACTTTTAGACCCGAAAGCTTAATCTGTACATAGCTTTGGTGAAGCTTTCCCTATCAGAGGGCATAGGAGCTTTTCCTAGACTTTGTTATTTACTTCTAGTAATTTGATTATTTTATCACAGTGTGTTTATTTGCTTGATTATATCATAACTACCTTCCTGAGGGCAGAGGTGCGTCTTCTTTGCGTAAATGCTTAGTAAGTATCATGTAGGTCAAGAATGAATATGTTAGGTATGAGGAGAAAAAAAGTTGCCTTTTTTTGAGCAATTTCCTTTTATTTGACAATGGTAGGAAAAACATTTAAAGTCAGTTGAGACCAGACCTGATCAGAAAGAGACCTTGGGTTGTCTTTAGCACCTGTGCAGAAAATTGGTTCAAAACCTAAAGTCTGTACTATGTAAGAAAGAAAAACAAAAAAACAGGACATTAACTGAAAAAATTTTATGACATTATGGCAGAAGTTATCAGATAATCTCCCCTCATTGTTGAAAGAATCTTCAACTCTTATGTACATCTAATTTTTAGAAAACTTATGGCTGATAGTCCAACAACATGTTAGCTTTAAGGTGTGTTTCCCTACCCCCATTTAACAGAATACACTGTAGATAGGGAAGGTGAGTAAATAGAGCACAGAACATCAAGTTTGTGCCCCTAACTTGTCATAGCAGCCACAGGAGACTAATACAGATTTCTTAGTGTCTTAGCCTTTTGCTCTTCCATATGAATTTGGGAATCAGCTTGTAAATCCCTAGATAATATTTGTTAGGATCTTTTTTTGGATGGACTTGAATCTGTAGATTTAATTTAGAGGAGGTTGACATCGGTAGGGTCTCCATTCTTCATATTCCAAGGAGCCTCCACTTATTTATTTAGGCTCTTTTTATTTAAGAAAGACTTGCATATCTTCTTTATAGTCAAGGACAGTTACATTTAAAAAGGATATTAATTTTGTAAAAGGAGGACTTCTGTTTGCTATAGAAGTGAGCATATTGTATTTTTTTTTAGCTAAGTGGCTGATGGTATGTTTCGATTGACATCAGACGGAGATGGAATGGGGAAATAGACTGGTTCTGGGAAATAGACTGGTTCTGTGAAAATACCTCCTTTCTCCATTAGTGGTGTGCTCATTCAGCTTTTTATATTCCAGTAAGTTATTTTGCTCTCAGCATTTAACAAAAAAAGAACAACATAAACATCCTTGCATACCTTGTTCAAGTGGAGAATTTTTATTTTTTTTATTTGACAGACAGAGATCACAAGTAGGCAGAGAGGCAGGCAGAGAGAGAGAAAGGAGGAAGCAGGCTCCCTGCTGAGCAGAGAGCCCGATGCGGGGCTTGATCCCAGGACCCTGGGATCATGACCTGAGCCAAAGGCAGAGGCTTTAACCCACTGAGCCACCCAGGCGCCCCTCAAGTGGAGAATTTTAATTTTTTTTTTTATTATTTATCATATCAAGGAGAATTTTGTAACTTTTTTGTATGAAACTGTTACATGTAGGGCAATCTGTCTTTAAGTAGGGGTAAATACTCTAAAAGAAATGTTTTCTCTTCAAGTCAAGCATCTTGTTTAAAATATTTTATTTATTTATTTTTTAAGATTTTATTTATTTATTTGCCACAAAGAGAGAGAGAACTTGTGCACCAGCACGGGGAGGGTAGACAGAGGAAGAAACAGGCTCCCAGCTGAGCAGGGAGCCCAGTGTGGGGCTCATCCTAGGACCCTGGGATCATGACCTGAGCCGAAGGCAGATGCTTACCTACTAGTGAAAGAGCATGATTGGGGGGGAGAGGGAGAAGCAGGCTCTCTGAGAGCAGAGAGCCTAACATGGAGCTCTGTCCCAGGACCCTGGGATCTTGACCTGAGCCAAAGGCAGTTGCTTAACAGACTGAGCCACCTGGGTACCCCTCTGTTCACTATCTCTAAGCAGTTTTTAAGGAGTGAACATTTTAAGAGAAGCAGTTGTCATATATTGGTAATAATACCTAATATTTTTGTCTATGTAAAATGCTTAGTGCACGGCCCGCCACAACAGCTCAGTGTGGGAGATAGTAATTAATCCCAAAGGAAAGTTGAGTATTAAAAAGCTAGTAAATAGGGGGATATAGAGGAGAAAGAATATCTGGGTTCTGATATCAGCTATATTATTCACTTAATACTTCTGTAGATACTTCATCTATTTATAAAATTAAATAACACTTAAGATATTATTGGAAGATTACATGAAAAAATGAATTTGAAGCACAGAATTTATGGAAGAACTTAAAACATTATTTGAATTTTGATTGGAACCTTAAAAGTGATAAAATTGGATCAAAGAAATTATGACCTGTGCAAAGTCAGTAAGAATTTATTCTTTTTTTGGGGGGGGGTTTTAAAATTTATTTATTTGACAGAGAGAGAGCGAGAGAGAGCACGTGCGCACATGCATGTGAGAGAGAGCATGTGCACAAGCAGAGGGCGTGGCAGGCAGATGAAGAGGGTGAAGCAGACTCCTAGTGGAGCAGGGAGCCCGATGTAGGGCTCGATCCCAGGACCCCAGGATCATGACCTGAGCTAAAGGCCTACGCTTAACTGACTGAGCCACCCAGATGCCCCAGTAAGAATTTATTCTCAAGAAATATGGTATGAACCCCCGGATGATCTCTTTTTTTAAGTTTTAATTTTAATTCCAGTTAACATACAGTGTTATGTTAGTTTCAAGTGTACAGTATAGTGATTCACTAATTCCATACATGTTGCTCTTCATGAGAAGTGCATTCCTTGATCCCCATCACCTGTTTAACCCATCCCCCCACCCACCTCTCCTCTGATAACCATCAGTTTGTTTTCTGTAGTTGTGAATCTCTTTCTCGGTTGGTTTGTCTCTAGTTCTATCCATGTTGTTGCTAATGGCCAGATGATCTTGATGATGGTTTAGATTCTGTACTTTATTCTTAGTCTTTAACCTACCAAAAAGGGATAGATTAGAAAATTATTTAAAAGTTACATTTTGCGGGTGCCTGGGTGGCTCAGTGGGTTAAGCCGCTGCCTTCGGCTCAGGTCAT